>NC_062280.1:0-2400000 GCF_902655055.1 Lutra lutra
CCTACACCTTCTCCTGCGGGGCTCCCAGACCCGCATCCAGAGCCCACAACCCTGCGGGGAGATCTCCCCATAAAAGTACCGTCCGTTCCATCCCCTGACCCCGACATCCCCCCAGAACGTTTCCTCCCCTCCCCCGGTGTTCTTCCTCTCCTGTATGTAGTCACCGTTATCGTCGCCGTCCATCTCCTGTATGCTGTGTATTATTTATTTTAAATAAAAGTTCTTGTTTGCCCTTGAACACATCGTGAGCTTGAAGTCCATTCCCGACGCCGGGCCACCACACCGCAGAACCTCGCTGCAGGATAGCTCCTTCCCCAGTGGGGACCCTGAGCCCAAGCCCTCCCTGCCCATCGCTCCCCCAGCCTGGCCCCTCGCAACCCCGGAGCTGCTTTCTCTTTCTGTTCCTGCACGTGTTCTGGAGGTTTCTGGAAGTGGAATCCCTCACTAGGTGCCTTTGTGTCTGCACCTATTTTCAAAGGGCACTCGTTTAGGGTTTTGTTTTGTTATGTTTTTGTTTCTTCTCTCTGTTTGACCTAGAATTTCCCTTATTGGATGTTGAGACGCCCAATGGGTTCCAGAGGAGATGTCATCCTAGGGACCCCTTTAGGAATTCTGGGCACAATGTCGGGGCCAAGGCCCCTGTTCCTGCTGGGACCCCACAGTCGGTCCCCAGACAGGACACGGCTGTTTCCTCCTGTGGCCCCCACAGAAACCAGGCAAATGCTGAAAGCTGGAAGACACACCGCAGAGGGCAAAAGCGTCGCTCACAACCCTAGGCCAGAGAAAGGTTTCCCATGGGTCTGCTCCGATCCATGCTCCAAGTCACTGGGTCCCACAGGGACAGAGACAGGGACAGAGACGAAACACGTGCAAGTTCAAGGCGGAGGAGAGGCACACAGGGAGGATGTGTCAGGAGATGCAGGAGCTCCCGGGGAAGGACTCAGGCAAAGGAAACCCTGGGGAGGCAGTGCTGGTCACCCTCCGACTGGCAGGTGTCTGGCCTGGGGACCAGCAGCCCTGGGGAGAACGTGAGGAAGCAGAGGTCCAATGCAGGTCCCCTGCAGAGAAGGGGGACAGGCACCCCTGTCTGGGACAACAGTGAGCGGCACCCATCCCAGGCCACAGGTGCACCTATCACCTAGCAGGGCTCAGCCTGGGACTCAGCCCCAGAAACTCGGGCTCGGTTAGTCACAGATGTGTTTTCAGTAGGATTTGGCACAGCAGTGGTGGAGACAGCAAGGAATGGAGCAGTGTTCATGCCCAAGGAGATGGATGGGATCCTCATCCCAGTCCTCAGGACAGAATGTCCTGGGGCTACATTCTCAGTGTTGTCTGGGGCCCAGGATCGTGTCAGCCCCTCCTGAGACCCCACGCCTGCCACGCTGCTCCTGGGGACATTCATAATAGTGTAAGGAGGAGGTAGAGAGGCTCCAGGATGACAGAAGGCCAAGGAGAAGGAAGGTCAGCACTGGGAGGACAGATGGACCTGCCCCGAGCCACCACTCAGGGCCTAATCCTAACTGGAATCAGAACTCCAATACGAACCCTAACCCGAAACGGAACCCGAACCCTAACCCATAACCCGAACCCCGAATCTGAACGCAAACCTGACCCCTAACTTCGAATCATAACCCTGAACCCTAACCTGAACCCTAATCCGGACCCTAATCTGAAACCTAAACCGAACACTAACCCCTAACCTTAACCCTGACTCTGACTGTGAGTCTGACCCTAACGTTAACCGTAAAATGGACCCGGACACTGACCCTAACCCTGACCCTAACACTGACCACGACCTTGACCCTAAACCTAACGGAGACCCTGTCGGTGAGCCTGAGCCTAACCCTAACCCAAAACGTAACGCTGACCCTCACCCTACCACGGACCCTGACCCTAAGCCTAACCCTAACCCCGACCCTAACCCTGACCGTTACCCTGTCTAACCCTAACCCTAACTCTAAACCTGACCCTAACCCCAAACCCTAACCCGAACCCTGTCCCTGACCCTAACCCTAACCCTATCCTTAATATATCCCTGACCCAGAAACTAATCTTGAACCTAACCATAACCCTAATCCTAACCCAATCCAGAAGCTCAATAATAAGCCAAACCCAAACCAGGAACCCGACCCTAACCCATAACCCTAACCCCCAACCTGAATGGGAACGTGAACCCTAACCTCAAATCCTAACCGTGAACCCTAACCCGAACCCTAATCCTAACCCTAATCCTAAACCTGACCCTAACACTCACCCTTAACCTGGACCATGCCCCTGACTGTGAGCCTGACCCTAACACTAACCCTAACCCTGACCCTAACTCTGACGCTAACACTGACCCCGACTCTGACGCTAACCTAACCCTAACCCTATGAGCCTGACCCTAACCCTAAGCCTAAACGTAACCCTGACCGTGACCCTAACACGGATCCTGACCCTAAATCTAGCCCTGACCCTGACTGTGAGCCTGACCCTAACCTTAACACTAAACGTAACCCTAACTCTGTCTAACCCTAACCCTAACCCTAACCCTAATACTAACCCTTACCCCCAACCTTAACCCTAACCCGTACCCTTTCCCTGACCTTGACCCTAACCCTAACTCTAACCCTAACCCAACACTAAGCCGAACCCAAACCGGAACCCGAAACCTAACCCATAACCCTAACCACGAACCGGAACACGAACACGAACCCTAACCTCGAATCCTAACACTGAAGCCTAACCCGAAGCCTAATCCTAAACCTAAACCTAACACTAACCCTAACCCTGACCATGACCATGACTGTGATCCTGACCCTAACACTAACCCTAATCCTGAACCTGACCTTGACCCTATCCTGACCCTAACACTGAGCCTGACCCTGACGCTAACCCCGACCCTAACACTGACCCTGAGTCTAACCCTAACCCTAAACGTAACCCTGACCCTGACCCTAAAATGGACCCTGACCCTAACCCTAACCCTAACCCTGTGCCTAACCTAACCCTGACACTGACCCTACCCCACACCCTGACCCAAACCCTGACCCTGACCCTGACCCTGAACCTGACCCAAACTCTGACCCTAACCCTGACCCTAGTCCTAACCCTAACACGGTGCCTAACCTAACCCTGACCCTGACCCAGGTCCGGACCCTGCCCCTAACCCTGACCCTGAAACGGACCTTAACACTGACCCTGACCCTAACACTAACCCTAACTCTAACACTGACCCTAACCCTGTCTAACACTAACCCTAACCCTAACCCTGTCCCTGACCCTAACCCTAACCCTATCCCTAACCGAACCCTGACCCTGACCCTAACCTTGACCGTAAACCGAACCCTGACCCTGACCCTAAACATAACCCTGGCCCTGACCTTAACCATGAACTTGACCCTCACCCTCACCCTGAACCTAACCCTGACTCTAACTCTAACCCTAACCCTGACCCTGACCCTGACCCTGACCCTGACCCTGACACTAACTGTGACCCTCACCCTAAAACAAACCCCTAATCAAACCCTAACCTTCCCTGTCCTCCTTCCCACCCACTGACTCAAGCCAGGGCTAAATCCGAGGACAGCCTGGACCTCTGTCCCAGGGAACTACCAGGAAGACCAAGCAGAGGGAGAGAGGAGAAGTTGAAGGGGCCCACTGATCTCCCTGCCCTGATTTGGCCTCCACGGATGTGTCCACGTCCTCTGGCTCGAGCCCGCCTTGAGCGGGACCCTGGGAGGGATTCTGAATTCCAGGCCAGCTGGGTGGGGGGTACTCGATGACCTTTGCATCCCCAGATGTCCAACCCGCCTGGCCTGGCACCCCGAGCCTTGCTACCCAGGATAGGCATGGTTCTGGTGCTCAGCAGACTTCGGGGCCACAGAGCACTTGGCAGTGGTGAGCGAACATGGGGGACCCGTCAGGGACAGCGCCATGGTCGCGAACATATCCACCGCAAGGCTGGGTCATGGCACAGGTGCGGTGTGCAGGTCTCCTGGGCACACCTGGCCCTCTCGGAATGGAGGTCTGTGTGCCTGGTGCACCTTTCCTCCACCTCCACCTACTCCTGGAGGAACGGCCAGGTTCAAGCGTTTCCATGTCCAACCCTCAGGGACAGTTGGGAACCTGGGGTCAAGAGAGGCAGGGACTGGCCCAGGACAAAAGACGGCTACAGAGTCCAAGGAGCAGAGCTTCCCTCCAGTCCTAGGCAAGCCCGACCCTCCCATGAGGTTTGCTTGGAGGGTGAGAGCTCCTCAGATCCTTAGGGAGAGCTACCCACCCCATCCCATGAGCGGACATGACCTCGGGCATCCCCAGACAGCTAGAGGCATACGTGTTTGAGCGCGCGCGTGTGCGTACACACACACACACACACACACACACACCACTCTGCCCAGCTAGGGGTCAGAGGGGGAGACACCCTGGGAAGATGGTGGGTAACAAGGAGGAAAGAAGAAAGAGGTTGGAGACAGCTGGGCCATGGGGTCAGGGGCATCAGGACTCCTGGCAAGGACCGAGATCCATAGCATGGGGAGGGGAGACAGGACAGGCTGATGGTCAACGGGTCCCCAAGAGGCCCAGGGGCTTTGCCAGGGCACTGGGTGGGGACAGGGTCTGGGGCCTGGTGTCCATCACCACCCTGGACTACGGGAAGTAGGAAGAGGTAACCCCCCAGTGTGGACAGGGCTACAACACCGAAGGCCTCCCCTTCCTCTTCTATCAATGGGGCCATAGAGACAGGGTGTCCCTAGGCTCCCACAGGCTGCTAGAAGAGCCTGTTGGCCTTGAATCTCTCTCCCTGACCCACTGTGCTCCCAGTCTTGGGAAAATGCTTTATACTCCCTCGAGGTCCTTCTGAGCACAGGACAGCCTGGAGGCTCGGGGGGCTGACATTGTGGGCTTGCAGAAGGTGGCAGAGCACTAGACCCCTGGTCTGGGGACCAAGGTCAGGACCCTCCTGGTTGCAGCCTCAGGGTCCCCATTGGGAAGACGTTCCAGAGTCAGTGCTCTGCTCAGGGGGAGAAGGCCTTAGCTAGGGACCAAGCACCAGCACAGGAGAGGGAAACGGGGACAAGGGAGACTTCTGAGGTTTCTCCCATCACCCCTGGAGCCCACAGATCCTGCTCCTGTGAGACACACAGAAACCGAGACAGACGCAGACACAGAGACCAAGACAAAGACAGACACAGACACTGAACACACGAGAGAGGGAACCAGGAGAAGTCACAGACGTTCCTCAATCAGCTGGGAATTGACAGCCAACCATGTTGTCCCCTTCTCAGTCCCACGGGCCATCCACCCTGGGAGGACGGATTCGGGAATGCCCGGGAACCACTGTGGGGGCTGCCCAGCCCATGGGCGCAGACGAGGCCCTTGGACCTCAACCTAATGGGAGCCCCGGGAAGTCTGGGTCACCAAGGTCAGAAGCCATGCACTGCAACCTTGCCACGGGGGAGGGGACCCAGGCAGGCGGAGGGTGGCTTTGCCTGGATCCCAGAGCAGATCCGGGCCCCTCTGGGCTGTGTTCCATGCCCCCGCCCAGCCCCTGGCTCCCCCGTGCCTTGCCAGGTGTGTGCACCAGCCTCCTGGGAGAGCGGGGATGGAACGTATGCAGAGGTCCTACCCCTGATGGCATCCCTAGAAGTCGAAGCCAGAACAGCCCCCATGTGCAGACGGGGAGACCGGGGAGGCTCTGAGAGCTACAGGGTGTGTCTGGGCTCACAGTCCTGGGCAGGAGCAGGAGCCCGGTCTGAAGGCAGCTCTGTGCCCTCACAGCGGGGACAGCGGCTGCACCCAGGCCTCCCAGGGGCTGTGGGGAGGCCGTGTGGGGCTCACTGTATAGACAGGGCACGGGGTGGAGGGTGAGCCTTGAGCAGCTGGGGGAGGGGCGCCCTCAGGGAGCTCTGGTGAGAGGAGGAAGTCGGGTAAGGAGCCCCCAGGCAGGGGTGACCTCACTTCCCTGACGACAGAGCCCAACGGAATTGGAACCCACGTATCCAGGCACCCACATTCCAGAGAAACCCCCCTGCCCGGCTCATTTCTGCGCAGATCCTGAAGGAAGCGACATGTTCTTGTGCTGCCTGCCGACGTCCAGAGGACGCGGGCGGAGGAGAGCTCTCCCGCCAAACACGAACCCTCACTGGGCAGGTCCTGTCAGGGTTGCCCGACGCCTCTGGCCCTTTGGCAAAAAGAATCCAAAGGTGACACCGGGAGGCTCACAGTCAGCCAGCCCCACACCTTCTGATCGACCCATGTAGCCCTAGGTCTCCTCCCCGTGTGTGTGTGCGTGTGTGTGCGTGTGTGTGTGTTTGTGAAGAGAGCTCATTGGGGTGGAGATGCCCGAGCAGGAGCAGGCTGATGAGGGATCAGATGCCTGGTGGGCAGGTCATGTTCACACCCCAGGTGAAGGCTGGCTAGGTGGAACGGGGTGTGGGGGCTGCACCCTTCTGCCCAGGGTTTATCCTGAGACCCTGCAGGGACGGGTCACTGACCCAGGTGCGGGGCTGTGCACGCGCAGGTGTGCGCGGGATCCGGGAGAAGCTGGGGCGCTGGGCGGGAGGACGGTGGGGATGGCCGGGCAGGGCTCTGATGCCTCTTGCACACTCCCCGTCTCTGCCTTGGCAGGCCACGGATGAAAGAGGAAGGAGGCGGGAAGACACGCACTCCTCCCTGACCCCGGAGTCCCCGGTCCTGGGAAGGCCTCCGGTACCTCCCAGACCACTGCCCGCGGTACTCCACTGGACTGCGTTCCGGGACACGGAGGCCACGTCCGAGGGTGAGAAGGCTGGGATGGGGTGCCCCTGGCTGTGTGGGGATGGGTCGGTGCTGGGCCCCACAGGGAGAAGCCCCCACGGGCTGGTGTGGGGCCAGGAGCCACGACTTGGCTCAGAGCACCCAGGAGTGGACTGCAGTCGGGGAGACATCCCTCTGAGGGTCCCTTCGTGGCTGCGGCTTCTCCGGGAGGCCCCGGGCTGGGCTCTGTCTCTGCAAAGCCACAGGGAGAGGCAGGCCCGCGGCTGACCTTCTCTCCTCTCACAGCTACTCCAGCGGAGGAGCTAGACCCACTCCCAACTTCAGCAACTCCGGACGGGGAGATGGTGACCGGAGACACTTCAGCGGGAGACCAGGAGCCGACAGGTGCCCGGGCGCCTGCCCACGGAGATGCTGATGCTGTCCAGGGAGAGCTGGCTCCTGATCCTGCCCCCACCCCTGCTCCTGCCGTTCCCACTTCCCCTGCCCCTGCCTGTGCTCCTGTTCTGGCCTTTGACCCAGATCCTCCCTTGGTCCCACCCCTTCCCCAACCCCTCCCAGTGCCCCTGTTCCTGCCCCAGACCCAGCTTCTGCCCTTGACCTCGCACCGGCCATCACCCCTGCACTGGCCCCAGCTCCTGTCCCTGCCCCTTCCCCTGCCCCTCTCCCTTCTTCTGTCCCTGCCAGGGCCACTGCCCCTGCACCTGCCCCAGACCCAGTCCCGGGTCCTACCCCTGTTCCTGCCCTTGCCCTTGCCCCTTCCCGTGCCCCTGCCAGGACGGCCTCCCCTTCCCCTGCCTGTGCCCCTGTTCCTGCCCCAGACCCAGACCCTGCCCCTGCTTCTTCCCCTTCAACTGCCGCCATCCCTGCCCCTGCCCCTGCCTAGGCCCCTAGTCCCGCCCCAGACCCAGTCCCTATCATTTGCTCCTGCTCCCTTCCCTGCCCTGGCCTGTGCTCCTGTTCCTGTCTCTGACCCAGCTCCTGCTCTGGGTCCTGCACTGGCCACGACTGCTGACCCTGTCCCCGCCCCTAGCCCAACCCCTGCCCCTACACCTTCTCCTGCGGGGCTCCCAGACCCGCATCCAGAGCCCACAACCCTGCGGGGAGATCTCCCCATAAAAGTACCGTCCGTTCCATCCCCTGACCCCGACATCCCCCCAGAACGTTTCCTCCCCTCCCCCGGTGTTCTTCCTCTCCTGTATGTAGTCACCGTTATCGTCGCCGTCCATCTCCTGTATGCTGTGTATTATTTATTTTAAATAAAAGTTCTTGTTTGCCCTTGAACACATCGTGAGCATGAAGTCCATTCCCGACGCCGGGCCACCACACCGCAGAACCTCGCTGCAGGATAGCTCCTTCCCCAGTGGGGACCCTGAGCCCAAGCCCTCCCTGCCCATCGCTCCCCCAGCCTGGCCCCTCGCAACCCCGGAGCTGCTTTCTCTTTCTGTTCCTGCACGTGTTCTGGAGGTTTCTGGAAGTGGAATCCCTCACTAGGTGCCTTTGTGTCTGCACCTATTTTCAAAGGGCACTCGTCTAGGGTTTTGTTTTGTTATGTTTTTGTTTCTTCTCTCTGTTTGACCTAGAATTTCCCTTATTGGATGTTGAGACGCCCAATGGGTTCCAGAGGAGATGTCATCCTAGGGACCCCTTTAGGAATTCTGGGCACAATGTCGGGGCCAAGGCCCCTGTTCCTGCTGGGACCCCACAGTCGGTCCCCAGACAGGACACGGCTCTTTCCTCCTGTGGCCCCCACAGAAACCAGGCAAATGCTGAAAGCTGGAAGACACACCGCAGAGGGCAAAAGCGTCGCTCACAGCCCTAGGCCAGAGAAAGGTTTCCCATGGGTCTGCTCCGATCCATGCTCCAAGTCACTGGGTCCCACAGGGACAGAGACAGGGACAGAGACGAAACACGTGCAAGTTCAAGGCGGAGGAGAGGCACACAGGGAGGATGTGTCAGGAGATGCAGGAGCTCCCGGGGAAGGACTCAGGCAAAGGAAACCCTGGGGAGGCAGTGCTGGTCACCCTCCGACTGGCAGGTGTCTGGCCTGGGGACCAGCAGCCCTGGGGAGAACGTGAGGAAGCAGAGGTCCAATGCAGGTCCCCTGCAGAGAACGGGGACAGGCACCCCTGTCTGGGACAACAGTGAGCGGCACCCATCCCAGGCCACAGGTGCACCTATCACCTAGCAGGGCTCAGCCTGGGACTCAGCCCCAGAAACTCGGGCTCGGTTTGTCGCAGATGTGTTTTCAGTAGGATTTGGCACAGCAGTGGTGGAGACAGCAGGCAACGGAACAATGTTCATGCCCAAGGAGATGGATGGGATCCTCATCCCAGTCCTCAGGACAGAATGTCCTGGGGCTACTTTCTCAGTGCTGTCTGGGGCACAGGAACGCGGCAGCCCCTCCTGAGACCCCACTCCTGCCACCCTGCTCCTGGGGACATTCATAATAGTTTAAGGAGGAGGTGGAGAGGCTCCAGGATGACAGAAGGCCAAGGAGAAGGAAGGTCAGCACTGGGAGGACAGATGGACCTGCCCCGAGCTACCACCCAGGGCCTGGGGTGTGATTCCCTCAGACCTCACCCAAAATAATGACTCCTGATGTGTAGACCAACTTCTGTGGTTTCTCTCCCTCCCTATCCACCTCATTTTTTCACTCCATCATTCATTCCCCCCGTCCTTCCTCTCTACCCCTCCCTTCCCTCCCTAACTCCATCCTCCTCCCTCCCTGCATCCCTCTCTTTGTCCCTCCCTCCCCTCTCATCCTCCTCCTTCCCACAATCTCATCCTCCCTCCCTGCCATCCTCCCTCCTTCCCATCCTCCCTTTCCTTTGCATCTCTCCCCTCCCTCTGTCCCCTCCTCCCTTCCTCTGTCTTTCCCTCACTCCCATCCTCCCTCATGTCCTCCCTCATTCAGCCGAGGACCTGGGGTCCCTGCTCTCTGTACTGAGCACTAGGGCTTCATAAGTGAGCACCCCTCAACCCATGTGGTCACATCCACTGTGGGCGGTGACAGGGGGTAGTCCTCAGGGCTCTCAGTGGTGATGAGCACCAGGAATATGCTCCTGAAAACAGAGGCCTATTTCACAAAGAAAAGAATGGAAAGATACATGCTTAACATTTCCTCAAGAAAAATGTAGTCCTGAAAAGTGATGAAAAGTAAATATATCCTAGACTTCATGCAATGTGAGTTCTAATGGCCCATATCACTAATTCGTAGAAGCAACAAAGAGTAACTCATTCAATGTTGACTGGGGGTTTGTGACACAACTTTTCTGATCAAATAACAACATTTCAGCCAACATCTCCAGGGCCTCTGAGTTTACCCAAAGGTCTGTGTGATCCTCTGACTCTTCCATCGACCTCTGGGGAAGCTCAGTCCTGTTGCCTTCCTTGTCACCTGCCTCTTCTGGGACACTTCTATGGACCCCTTCCCCCGCCAGGGCCTCCCCCACCAAGACTCCCCATGCCCTGTGGCCTGGTACCCAGATCCTGTGCTGGGTCCCTTGAGCCCAGTGCTTTGTGCAAGGCCTGGGTGCTCCCTCTGGGGTCACTTGGCATCTCCCATGTAGTGGCCTGCATCTTCCTGCACTGGGTCTCCTCTGATGAGTCTGTGAGATCAGCCTATGCCCATGTCATGGGCATGGAAGCACGAGTCCAGAAGGTCCAGATGACCTGCTCCCAATCCCAGCATGTGGAGCCTGGGCCAAGAATGGTCCCTGAGCAGAGGACGACTTGGGCCTAGGAGCCTAAGGGAGGACGTACTACACTGAGCCCACAGGAGAGTGAGCACCGTGGGGGCCTGGCACTCAAGCCAACTGGAAGACCACACCCCACCCACACTGGCTCTGCCCCCAGGGCTGGAGGTCATCGGGGTATCTACCCTCCCATGCTGCAGGCTGGCAGTGACTGGCAGGGGAGGAGGCACCACTGGAGCAGGAGAGAGCCCTCCACAGAGAGGAGGGGGCAGGGGCTCTCCCAGCAGCAGGTGCTCTGGGGTGGGCTGAGGGGGCATCAGGAGACAGCAGTGTCTGCAGCTGGGGTCTCCACACAGACCCCCTCCTCAGGCTCGGCACAAGCTTGTCTGGATGGCCTTTGTACCCCAAACACAAAGTCTGACTCAGGACTTCCCCTCAAGCTCCTACTCCCAATCCTTTGTATCAGCTCAAGTGACAAGAAAGGGCCAATAGTTTAGGTGGTGTTGGGTGCAAGACATGTGATTTTCTGGCCCACACTGTAACACTGCTGGCATTTTAAAGATCTCAGGGCTTTGATGCAAAAACGGTAGGATGCCTGGGACCGTGGAAAGCTTTCTGAAACATGACTCTGTGCCCTGCAGCCCTCCCATCCCACCAGCTCTGCTTGGAATCCCTCCAGGCCACAGACGCAGTCTTGGGTACTCAGACAGCCCCGACAATGTACCTTCAAAAAGGTGGGGCACCAGGACACACTGCAGATTCCAGCAAATCCCCCGCCCGGAAAGTGCAGGTACCGCTGGACAAACTGTCTGAGAACAGCCAGGTCAGGGTTCCAGGAAGACGCCAGAGGCACAGAAGTAACTGAGGAGCATCTGAAGGCAGCCACCTCACTACTGGGAGAGTTGGTGGAAGTGAGAAGTCACAGAGGACTCCAAAGGTCTGGACTTGGTGTTTCCCTCTCCTGAGATGGGGACACCTGTGGGAGGAGCAGGTGGCCAGCTGGTGGGGAGTGCAGGTGCCTGACATGGACAGATGGGGTAAGTGAGGCCCGAGACCCCCAGGGGATGTTCCTGGCATCTGGACTGAACATGTCTTCAAACCTACAGATATGTTGGGATCATCTTCAGGCTGAGAAGGAAGATGAGGGGGACAGAGGGGACTGAAGAGGCTCAACTCAGACAGGAAAGGTCTGAGCCACTCCTTTGGGTAGAAAGTGGGTCAACTCCAGGCTCATGGGGACAGACCTTGAGGCCATTATGTTACATGAAATAAGCCAGTCCCCAAAGGACTGATACTGAAGGACCCCACTTGTGAGGGACGGAGAGCACTGATTCACAGAGGTGGAAGGAGCTAGTGGGTGCCAGGCTGGGGAGGGGAAATGGAGGGTTAGGGTAGCGTGAGTAGAGTTCAGTTTGGGGTGATGACAAAGTTGTGGCAGTGGATGGAGGTGGCAGGTCCAGAAGAGCGAATGTACTTATCGCCACTGAATTGGCCCTGAAACGTGTTTAACGGTGTCAGTCATATGTCTGATACACCACAGTAGGAAAGAGTGAGTCAGGAGGTCAGGGCCATCGGAGTCCCAGGAGGGCCCTGGAGCAGGGATCCTGTATCTTGGTTCTCGCTCTCATGCTCTGCCCCTTGTTGGTGACTGAGCTCACAGCTGGCACTCAGTGAATGCTTGCTAAGACACAGCGCAGGCAGATGGGGGCACAAGTGCAAACCCGCCAGTGGGCACAGAGGAATCCCAACAGGACCTGCATCTAGACAGAGCCAGTGCCCACATTTTACAAACATGAGCACAGAAATAGCCATTTAAAACCAAGGCAGGAACCACATAAAACCCAGAGGGTTCCATTCTCCTGGAGGCTGAGCTAGCAGCCACAGCCAAGGCCTCTGGCCGTCAGGGGACTGGGGGTCTGACAGGGGGCTCGGCACACCCTTGACCCTGAAGCCCCATGGGACTGGGAGGGAAGACCCAGCCAGGGCCCATTCTGGCTCCACGGTGGCTGCAGGGCCACTCCCAGCGCCACCAAGAAGTGTCTGTTTAGAACCAGGGAGGAAACCTTTTCTCTCAACTGTTCTTTTTAAAGATGGTTGCTCATCATTGACACAGAAAAACATGACATAAAACTGGAGCTGTTCACAGCTGCCAATGACCCAGAAGTTATCAAAATGTAGTGACCACAAAGAGAAACTTGTGTCCCCAGGCTGACCTCCCGTATGCAGGTGCAGCCCCAGATGTTCAGGGGTCCTGGACATCTGGGCCTCACAGTCTCCCTGAAGGGGACAGAAGAAGGAACCTGCTCTGATGGCTCCACTGGCAGCATCCCCAGATGGAAATGGGGGCAACCCCTCACGTGTTCCTGGTGTCCTGGTGATTCTTGGGCACAGCCATGTATCTCAGCTTCTTCATGATGGGGGAGGGGGTGGTGTGTAGCCCAGCAGCTGCGGATCCCACAGATCCCAGCTGGGATGCAGACGCTGGGACAGCCCAGCATCCGCAGGTCCCACAGGTCCTCCAGGGGACAGTGCAGCAGTCACAGGTCCCACAGGTCTTCCAAGGGACAGCCCAGCAGCTGTGGATACCACAGGTCCTCCAGGGCACAGCCCAGCCACTGCATGTCCCATGGGTCTTCCAGGGATAGCATCTTGATGAGTTTGTGGTCCAGCAGGTACCTACTCAGGTGGCTCTTGTCATGCCACATGGCCTCCATCCCATTGGCAAGGTCAACCCCCATTGCATGGTGACGGGCCAAGGTCAGTCAGTGAACCTCCACCACCAATACCCCAAAGAAGGCCTCCATGTAGTTAGTGAATGTTGCCCTGATCCCTGGGGATGTGGGCCTGGGACTATGGCTGGCACTCGTAGCTGAAGTCCTTGTAGGCTGCCCAGTAGAAACTGGGGTACAGGGTGCCAAAGAGGGGGGACAGGATCTCCACACCCATGTGGTCAGAGAACTTCAGGTCTACGCCTGCAAACAAAGCCGTCCAACTCAAGGAGGAAGTGCTGCTCGCAGAAGCAGCTGACCATGTGCTGCATGGACACATCCTGCCAGTGTGGGGCACCACAGACCTTGAGGACCACCACCCTCCAGCTCTCCCTGGGGGAGGAGGGGCACAAGGGCCCGGTTAGCAATTGGTCAGTGAAGATGTAGCAGGTGACCCTGTGTCCCACCATGAGGACCACTATCTTTCAGCCTTCCTAGAGGGGCACATGGTCCTGGTAGCCGGCTGGTCGGTGAAGGTGTAGCAGGTGACCCTGTGTCCCACCATGACGGGCTTCTCCAATGCCTCCAAGAACAGGTCCAGGAAGCTATAGGGACAGGGACAGGGTATGAGGAGTTTCACTGTCAGAGGCTGGCAGCAGGACCACAGAGCTGGGGCCTGTGAACATGTACACCTTCTTCAAGGGGGCAGGCTCTGGACTGTTTTAAGCAACAGCCACTCTCCCAGCCTATCCTCAGTGAGTCCGCCCATGGGGCCTCCCTACCTCCTGCTCCCAGAGATGGGGGCCATTAGCACTCCATCTTACAAAGGGGACTCTGAGGCTTAGAAGGTTGGAAACCCATGCAGCTCCACATTTAAGTGGGGGGAAGCACACACACACCCAGCAGGCATGAGCCAGGCCATCAGGGGGCAAATTGAGGCTCAGCCAATCGGGAAACAAACCAGACGTGAAGCAGGAGGAGAGAACCGTGCTCTTGGCAGAGGCACAGCGTATGCAATGGCTTAGATTCAAGCCTGAGGGACTTGTGGGAAACCACACTGCTGGATGCCCATAGAAGGGAGGGACCCAGCAGGAGAGGTGAGACTGGGGGGCGGGGGAGAGGGGAGCTAACCACAGAGAGGCCCAAAGGTTATGCTGCAAAAGGATCACTCTGGTTACTGGAGGAGAATGGGCTCTGTGCGGGCATGGACAGGGAGACCCTAACGCTGACGTCCTGGGACAAGTGGCATGACTGACTCAGATGCTGATTTCCAAACTTCAGGTCTCATGGAGCCAGAGCGAGGAAGGGTTGTCAGGTGCGGATAAGCAGGGGTCCTCCCACCTAAAGCCTGCACACCTGCTCTGATTCCTGGGAGAAGGAGAGACACATGCTTGTCCTAAATGGTCATTCACTTCTGTATTAAGCCGGCCAATGCCCTTGTCCTTTTTGGAGAAGCAAATAGACTCTTCCAAACAAACACCCAACTCCTCGGTTCCAAAGGCACCATGGGTCGAGTTTGGTTCCCCCGGCCCCAGACCCCCACTGGGAAGACCCTCCTGAGCCATCCTGACAGCACATTCCCATCCAACCTGGGGCAAAGGGCACAATGCTGAGTGGGTCCAGCTCCAGCGGTTGTCACAGTGCTGAGTGGGTCCAGCTCCAGCGGTTGTCACCACCACTCTTGAGCCTGGGGAAACAGAGTCTTCAGCTCAACACTCCGTCCTGTGAAAACAAACTGCAGTGCCTCACGTTTCAGGGTCTCTCGCCCAGCACCTCCCCACTGCCCTCAGAGCCAGCAGGCTGCACCGACTCCTCTTCTGGTGTGTTTGCCACGGCAGCTCAGCACTGCCTCCAGTGGTGGCAAGCGGCATTGCCAAGCCTTAAAGTGACACTCCCATCACAGCTCACCACGCCCTCCAGTGGCGACCGTCTTTAAATTCGCACCATCCCTTGTCTCCTACTGCAGCTCGGCACTGCCTCCAGTGGTGGCAAGCAGCATTGCACCGTACCACGCTCTTGTGCGCCACAGCTCATCACGCCCTCCAGTGGTGTGAATCAGCACTGCCGGGCCTTCCACAGATTCCTAATGCTGCTCACAAACCCTCCACAGGTCTAAAGCCACACTGGCACTGTCCCTCCAGACTGGGGACCTCTGGGCCACACCCCAGGACTCTGCCTACCACCCAGGAGGACCATGCAACTTATGCTTAGGGTTATGGTCTAGGGGCATGGCAGACCCTATCTGCTGGCGCTGATGCGGGCTCCCCTCAGGGCTGAGTTGAGGGAATGTGTCCAGCAGTGGGGCAGAACTGAGGTTTATGGCCAGGGGGACCATTGATGGTGGGGGTGGCTTTAGGGAGGCATGCAGGTTTCTTCCTCTCTGAGGGTTCTGTGCAGCTTCAAAGGGCACGGTTTCTTCCTAGGTGGCAGGCAGACTCCTGGGGTGTGGCTCAGGTGTCCCCAACCTGGAGGCCTTGGGGACAAGGTTTCTAGGGATGGAAGCCTGAAAACCCAACCTAGGGTTAGGGTTAGGGCCTAGAGGCATTCTGGGCTTGATCTGCCCCTGCTGAAGCAGGAGCCCTGGGGGTCTCAGTGGAAGGCAGGGGTCATATAGTGCAGCAGGCTCCGGGTTTGTGGCCAAAGTGGCCACCAAAGGTGGTTTGTCCTCAGGGGGCATGCAGGTTCCTCCCTCGCTGACCGTTCTGCTAAACTCCAAATGGCACGATTTCCTCCTGGATGGCAGGCGGAGTCCTGGGGTGTGGCTCAGGGGCCCCAATCTGGAGGCTTGGGGCCAGGCCTCTGGGGACTAAAGACTGAAAACCCAAACTTGGGTTAGGGTTAGGTCCTAGGGGCATGTCAGGCCCAATCTGCCAGTGCTGAGGTGTGATCCACGGGTGGCTGAATAGAGGGCAGAGTTCAGACGGTGTGTCAGGCTCTGGATTTGTGGCCGGGAGGGCGCCAACGATGAACCAGCTTTAGGGGGTCATGCAGGTTTCTTCAACTCTTAGGGTTCTGCACAGCTCCAAACAGCTTGGTTTCTTCCCAGATGTCAGACAGAATCCTGGGGGGTGGCTCAGAGGTCCCCAATCTGGAGGCATGGGGTTCATGCCCATCATTTCCTCTTGTTAGCTCCATTAGTCAAAATTTAGAAGATTTGCTAACTTCTCTTTTTTTGGTTTGTCAACTCATTCCTCACTGTCATTCATCATTAAACTGTCATCTATCTTCGTTGTTTTGCATGTTGCCTTATCTTTAGAACTTTTCTTTATATGTTTATTTCCAGCTGGGCTGTTCTGTCATGGCCACAGTCTCCTGTAGCGGGGGAAAGGACATTCCTTCACTCTCCATGTAATCCTGTAATAAATCCAAAAACATTTGTACTGTGTGTGCTTAAAAGCAAAGCCACTGGCAAGTCATCAATTGAGACATGAGACAAGAACAAAGCCATTCCAGGAGGAGGAGTCAAGATGGCAGAGGAGTAGCGGCTGAGATGACATCAGGTAGCAGGAGATCAGCTAGATAGTTTACCAAACCATTCTGAACACCTATAAATCCAACAGGAGATTGAAGAGCAGCAATTCTAGAAACAGAAAATCGACCACTTTCTGGAAGGTAGGACCTGCGGAAAAGTGAATCCAAAGTGATGGGAAGATAGACTGTGGGGGAAGGGGCCAGTTCCCAGCAAGTGGCAGAGCAACAGAGCACAAAATCTGAGCTTTTAAAAATCTGCTCCACTGAGGGACATCACTCCAGAGGCTAAGCGGGGCTGGAGCCCATGTGGGGACAGTGTTGTCTCAGGTCCTGCGGGGTCACAGAAGGATTTTGGGTGTCTGAGTGTTGCGGAGCTCACAGGTATTAGAGAGGGGAAGCTGGCTATGGAGATGGAGCCCAAGAGTGAGCTCTCAACTCGGGGTTACCTTAAACTGTGATCTGTGGCACAGTCAGACCACTACTATTTGAGCAGGGACCCCACAAGTGCCAGATCCACACCCCCCTGTAAGAGTGCAGGGATCAGCTGGGTTTGGAGACTCCAGGCAGGGCTGTGTGCCAGAGACAGAGATGCTTGGTCACAGGCTGGGTGAGCTTGGAGCGCGGCAAGAGGCCAGGGAGATAGGAGTGACTGAGTGCTTTTTTCTGAGGGCACACTGAGGAGTGGGGCCCCAAGCTCTTGGCTCCTCTGGGCTGGAGATTGGGAGGCTGCCATTTTCATTCCCTTCCTTCAGAACTCTACGGAAAGTGTTCAGGGAACAAAACCTCCCGAAAGCAAACCCGAGTGGATTACCTAGCCTGACCTCTGGTAAGGGCAGGGCAATTCTGCCTTGGGTAAAGACACTTGAGAATCACTACAACAGGCTCCTCCCCCAGAAGATCCGCAAGAAATCTAGCCAATACCAAGTTCACTTATCAAGGAAAACAGTGGAATTCCAGAGGAGGAGAAAGCAAAGCATGGAATTCATGGCTTTCTCCCCATGATTCTTTAGTCTTGCAAAGTTAGCTAATATTTTTTTGTTTTATTTTTTCTTATTCTAATTTTTTTAACTTTTACTCCTTCCTCATTTAACGTTTTTTAAGTAGTTTATCTTAACAATACCTTTCATTTAAAAAAATCTTTTTGAACCTTCATTATTATAGTCATATTTTATGCTTCACTGTATCCAACTTTATTTTTTGTATACACATAGGGTTTTTCCTTCTAAAAAAATTTGGGATACAACTTCTACTAATAGATCAAAATATACCCTAAATCTAGCACAGGGCTTTGTTCTAGTCTCCAACCTGAGCAAGTTCTTTCCACTTTCTTTTTCTTTCTTTTCCCAACCAACCTATCAACTCCTTTTTTAGAATTTTTTTTTAAATTTTCATCTTTATGGGGCGCCTGGGTGGCTCAGTGGGTTAAGCCTCTGCCTTCAGCTCAGGTCATGATCCCAGTGTCCTGGGATCGAGCCCCACATCGGGCTCTCTGCTCCGCAGGGAGCCTGCCTCCACCTCTCTCTCTCTGCCTGCCTCTCTGCCTACTTGTGATCTCTGTCTGTCAAATAAATAAATAAAATATTTTAAAAAAATAAAATAAAATAAATTTTCATCTTTATAGTCATATTCAATCCCTTCATCATGTTTACCATTATTTTGTGTGTGTATATATATATTTTTTTCTTTCTTTCTTTCTTTTAAATTTTGGGAGGTAGTTTTTACTAAGAGACCAAAATGTTCCCAAAATTAAGTGGGTGGCTCTGTTCTATTCACCAGTCTAATATATATATTTCTTTTTTCTTTTTTTTCTTTTTTCTATTTTTATTTTTTTTTCCCTAAACTTCTTTTTATCCCCTTTCTTCCCCCCATGATTTGGGGTCTCTTCTGATTTGGCTAACACACATTTTCCTGGGGTCTTTGCCACCCTTTTAGTATTTTATTCACTCCTTCATATATTCTTATCTGGATAAAATGACAAGGCAGAAAAACTCACTACAGAAAAAAGAACAAGGGACAGTACTGAAGGCTAGGGACCTAATCAGTACAGACATTGGTAATATGTCAGATCTAGAGTTCAGAATAATGATTCTTAAGGTACGACCTGGGCTTGAAAAAGGCATGGAAGATATTAGAGAAACCCTGTCTGGAGAAATAAAAGCCCTTTCTGGAGAAATAGAAGAACTAAAATCTAAACAAGCTGAAATCAAAAAGCTATTAATGAGGTGCAATAAAAAATGGAGGCTCTTACTGCTAGGATAAATGAGGTAGAAGAGAGAATTAGTGATATAGAAGACCAAATGACAGAGAATAAAGAAGCTGAGCAAAAGAGAGATAAACAACTACTGGACCATGAGGGGAGAACTCAAAAGATAAGTGATACCATAAGACGAAACAACATTACAATAATTGGGATTCCAGAAGAAGAAGAAAGAGAGAGGGGAGCAGAAGGTATATTGGGACAAATTATTGTAGAGAATTTCCCTAATATGGCAAAGGGAACAAGCATCAAAATCCAGGAGGTGCAGACAACCTGCCTCAAAATCAATAAGAATAGGTCCACACCCCGTCATCTAATAGTAAAATTTACAAGTCTTAGTGACAAAGAGAAAATCCTGAAAGCAGCCTGAGAAAAGAAGTCTGTAACATGCAATGGTAAAAATATTAGATTGGCAGCAGGCTTATCCATAGAGACCTGGCAGGCCAGAAAGAGCTGGCATGATATATTCAGAGCACTAAACCTGAAAAATATGTAGCCAGAAATACTATATCCATCTAGGCTATCATTGAAAATAAAAAGAGAGATAAAAAGTTTCCAGGACAAACAAAAACTGAAAGAATTTGTAAACACCAAAGCAGCTCTACGTGAAATATTGAAAGGGGTCCTTTAAGCAAAGAGGGAGTCTAAAAGTAGTAGACCAGAAAGGAACAGAGACAATATACAGTAAGTCACCTTACAGGCAATACATGACACTAAATTCATATCCCTCAATAGTTACCCTGAATGTAAATGGGCTAAATGTCCCAATCAAAAGACAGAGGTATCAGAATGGATTTAAAAAAAAATCAATATGCTGTCTACAAGAAACCAAAGCTCATGGAAACCCAAAGACACCTCCAGATTTAAAGTGAGGGGGTGGAAAACAATTTACCATGCTAATGGACATCAAAAGAAACCTGGGGTGGCAATACTTATATCAGAGAAATTAGATTTTAAACCAAAGACTATAATAAGAGATGAGGAAGGACACTATATCATACTCAAAGGGTCTGTCCAACAAGAGGATCTAGCAATTTTAAATATCTATGCCCCTAACATGGAAGCAGCCAACTGTATAAACCAATTAATAACAAAATCAAAGAAAGACATCAACAAGAATACAATAATAGTAGGGGACCTTT
Organism: Lutra lutra; assembly: GCF_902655055.1. Lineage (NCBI taxonomy): Eukaryota > Metazoa > Chordata > Mammalia > Carnivora > Mustelidae > Lutra > Lutra lutra. The sequence goes on from NC_062280.1 coordinate 20,009, forward strand.
ACACTCCCCTCACTGAAATGGACAGATCATCCAAGCAAACGATCAATAAGGAAATAAAGGCCTTAAATGACACACTGGATCAGAGGGACATCACAGATATTCCACTCCAAAGCAACAGAATACACATTCTTCTCTAACGCACATGGCACATTCTCCAGGATAGATCACATCCTGGCTCACAAATCAGGTCTCAACCGGTACCAAAAGATTGGGATCATTCCCTGCATATTTTCAGACCACAATGCTCTGAAGCTAGAACTCAATCACGAGAGGAAGTTTGGAAAGAACCCAAATACATGGAGACTAAACAGCATCCTTCTAAAGAATGAATGGGTCAACCAGGAAATTAAAGAAGAATTGAAAAAATTCATGGGAACAAATGATAATGAAAACACAATGGTTCAAAATCTGTGGGACACAGCAAAGGCAGTCCTGAGAGGAAAATATGTAGCAATACAAGCTTTTCTCAAGAACAAGAAAGGTTTCAAATACACAACCTAACCCTAAACTAAAGGAGCTGGAGAAAGAACACAAAGAATGCCTAAACCCAGCAGGAGAAGAGAATAAAGATCAGAGCAGAAATCAATGAAATAGAAACCAAACAAACAAACAATAGAACAAATCAACAAAACTAGGAGCTGGTTCTTTGAAAGAATTAATAAGATTGATAAACCCCTGACCAGACTTATCAAAAAGAAAAGAGAAAGGACCCAAATTAATAAAATAATGAATGAAAGAGAAGAGATCACAACCAGCACCATAGAAATACAAACAACTATAAGAACATATTATAAGCAACTATACGCCAGCAAATTTGATAATCTGGAAGAAATGAATGCATTCCTAGAGACATATAAACTACCATAACTGAACCAGGATTAAATAGAAAACCTCAACAGACCCATAACTAGTAAGAAGATTGAAGCAGTCATCAAAAATCTCCCAAAAAATGAGAGCCCAGGGCCAGATGGCCTCCCAGAGTAATTCTATCAAACATTTAAAGAAGAATTATTATTCTCCTGAAACTGTTCCAAAAAATAGAAATGGAAGGAAAACTTCCAAACTCATTTTATGGGGCCAACATTACCTTGATCCCAAAACCAGACAAAGACCCCATCAAAAAAGAGAATTACATACCAATATCCTTGATGAACACAAATGTGAAAATTCTCACCAAAATACTAGCCAATAGGATCCAACAGTACATTAAAAGGATTATTCACCATGACCAAATAGGATTTATCCCAGGACTGAAAGGTTGGTTCAACATCCGCAAATCAATCGATGTGATACAATACAATAATAAAAGAACAAGAACGATATGATACTCTCAATAGATGCTGAAAAAGCATTTGATAAAGCACAATATCCTTTCCTGATCAAAACTCTTCAAAGTGTAGGGATAGAGGGCACATACCTCAATATCATCAAAGCCATCTATCAAAAACCCAAAAACTGAGAGCTTTTCCACTAAGGTCAGGAACATGGCAGGGATGTCCATTATCACCACTCCTATTCAACAGTACTAGAAACCCTGGCCTCAGCAATCAGACAACAGAAGAAATTAAGGACATCCAAATCGGCAAAGAAGAAGTCAAACTTTCACTCTTTGCAGAGTGAAGGTGATACTTTATGTGGAAAACCCAAAAGACTGCACTCCAAATCTGCTAGAACTTGTACAGGAATTCAGTGAAGTGTCAGGATATAAAATCAATGCACATAATCAGTTGCATTTCTACACACCAACAATAAGACAGAAGAAAGAGAAATTAAGGAGTTAATTCCACTTACAATTGCACCCCAAACCATAAGATAGCTAGGAATAAACCTAACCAAAGAGGCAAAGAATCTATACTCAGAAAACTATAAAGTACTCATGAAAGAAATTGAGGAAGACACAAAAAAAAAAAAAATGGAAAAATATTCCATGCTCATGGATTGGAAGAACAAATACTGTGAAAATGTCTATGCTACCTAAAGCAATCTACACGTTTAATGCAATCCTTATCAAAATCCGATCAACTTTTTCAAAGAAATGGAACAAACAATCCTAAAATTTATATGGAACCAGAAAAGACCTCGAATAGCCAAAGGAATATTGAAAAAGAAAGCCAAAGTTGGTGGCATCACAATCCAGATTTCAAGCTCTATTACAAAGCTGTCATCATCAAGACAGGATGGTACCGGCACAAAAACAGACACATAGATCAATGGAACAGAATAGAGAGCCCAGAAATAGACCCTCAACTCTATGGTCAACTAATCTCTGACAAAGCAGGAAAGAATGTCCAATGGAACAAAGACAGCCTCTTCAATAAATGGTGCTGGGAAAATTGGACAGCCACATGCAGAAAAATGAAACTGGACCATTTTCTTACACCACACATGAAAATAAACTCAAAATGGATGAAGGACCTCAATGTGAGACAGGAATCCATCAAAATCCTTGAAGAGAACACAGGCAGTAACCTCTTTGACCTCAGGTGCAGCAACTTCTTCCTAGGAACATCACCAAAGGCAAGGGAAGCAAGGGCAAAAATGAACTATTGGGATTTCATCAAGATCAAAAGCTTTTGCACAGCAAAGGAAACAGTTAACAAAACCAAAAGACAACTGACAGAATGGGAGAAGATATTTGCAAATGACATATCAAATAAAGGGCTAGTATCCAAAATCTATAAAGAACTTATCAAACTCAACACCCAAAGAACAAATAATCCAATCAAGAAATGGGCAGAGGACATGAACAGACATTTCTGCAAAGAAGACATCCAGATGGCCAACAGACACATGAAAAAGTACTCCATATCACTCGGCATCAGGGAAATACAAATCAAAACCACAATGAGATAGCACCTCACACCAGTCAGAATGGCTAAAATGAACAAGTCAGGAAATGACAGATGCTGGCGAGGATGCGGAGAAAGGAGAACCCTCCTACACTGTTGGTGGGAATGCATGCTGGTGCAGCCACTCTGGAAAACAGCATGGAGGCTCCTCAAAAAGTTGAAAATAGAGCTACCCTACGACCAGCAATCACACTACTGTGTATTTACCCTAAAGATACAAACATAGTGATCCGAAGGGGCATGTGCACCCGAATGTTTATAGCAGCAATGTCCACAATAGCCAAACTATGGAAAGAACCTAGATGTCCATCAACAGATGAATGGACAAAGAAGATGTGGTATATATACACAATGGAATACTATGCAGCCATCAAAAGAAATGAAATCTTGCCATTTGCGATGACGTGGATGGAACTAGAGGGTATTATGCTTAGTGAAATAAGTCAATCAGAGAAAAACAATTATCATATAAACTCCCTGATATGAGGAAGTGGAGATGCAATGTGGGGGGTTTGGAGGATAGGAAAGGAATAAATGAAACAAGATGGGACTGGGAGGGACACAAACCATAAGAGACTCAATCTCACAAAACAAACTGAGGGTTGCTGGGGGGAGCGGAGTAGGGAGACGGTGGTGGGGTTATTGACAATGGGGAAGTTATGTGCTATGGTGAGTGCTGCGAAGTGTGTAAACCTGGCGATTCACAGACCTGTACCCTTGGGACTAACAATACATTATATGTTAAATAAAAATTTTTAAAAAATAACTTAGTCAATCCAATATTTCTCTAAACAGTGATTTCTTGAAAGTAGCAGGTTTTTTTTTTTTTTCACATAGGGAGAACCAATTATGATCTATTAATATTTATTATCTATTATCTTTACTGCATAAACTCCCACTGATAACTTCTTGGGCTCATTTAAAACTTCTGTCTGTGACTATATGTCTTTCTGAAGGTGTGTCTGTTTCTGGCACCTGTTGGGTAGTGGAGAGGAAGGGAGATAGGAGATTAGGCCTAAGAAGGAGCATTTATTATACTTGGACTTAAGTGGGATATGTTGAAGACACTGAAATAATATAGGATATGTTTTGCCCATAAATCTAGGAACATAAAAAAGCCTCATTACCTGATTGTGTTGGTAGTATAAACAAAAGAAATTAAGATTGAAACACTATGTGCAGAGAAAAAAAATAACCCTTTCTGTTTCATAAATATACCACAAATATTAACTGTCTGAACTAGTTGGAAATATAAACATTTCATTTTCTTTTTGTTTTCCAGATGGCTGCATATTTTGGATTTTCTGTTGCTGCCACAGACATTAATGGCAATGAGTAAGTTTAAAAAGATGTTTCCAAGAACAGTTTTCCTGTCATGTTTATGAGTTCTTTACTAAAACTAAACATTTTTTTCTTTTTTTTTTTTTTTTGGTCCCCTTCCTGCTAATCTCTCTATAAGGACCAGTTTGAAGCAACCTTATCATGAATATGAGAAAACCTCTATGTTGTTCATAATTGCTTTCAGTAGCTTTTATGATATGAAGGAATAAAGTAATTTTTATGAATTACTCATGGTTCCTTATAGGAGTTGGAAGAAGGTTTGAGTTTGAGATGATTCTATGCTTCAGTTTGGTTATTAGAGATACAGAAAGAGGGAAACCAAGTTTTATAAGAAAAAAAAAACTTTTTTTTTTAAGATTTTATTTATTTGTTTGACAGACAGGAATCACAAGTAGGTAGAGAGGCAGGCAGAGGGGGTAGAGGGAGCAGGCTCCCTGCTGAGCAGAAAGCCCGATGCGGGGCTCAATCCCAGGACCCTGAAATCATGACCTGAGCCGTAGGCAGAGGCTTTAACCCACTGACCCACCCAGGCGCCCCCCAAAAAAACATTGTTAATAGATGGAATTTGATCTTGCTTTGGTGATGAAGATTCTGTTCTTTTAGTTATGCAGATGTGTTTATTGGAACACCTCTGTTCATGGATCATGGTTCTAATGGCAAACTCCAAGAGGTGGGGCAGGTGTCTGTGTCTCTGCAAAGAGCCTCAGGAGACTTCCAGACAACCAAGCTGAATGGGCTTGAGGTCTTTGCAAGGTTTGGCGGTGCCATAACACTTTTGGGATATCTGGACCAGGATGGCTTCAATGGTAAGATCAAAGTTCAGCAACGGTGGGTTCCTAATTTTGTGTCTACTCTCATCTACTGAAGTTTGTACTAGCAAATCTTCCTAGAAAGAAGAGTTCAATTGGCAGTGACACACCAGGTTAAACAATGTTGCTTTTTTGTTGTTAAAAAGCAGAGAAAAAAAAAAAAAGGATTCTCAGGAGTTATTATTCATATAGTCTCAAATTAGAATTTTGCAATAGTTAATTTCTGAAAGGAAATCTGCCTTCTCAGGGAGCCCATTGTAAAGTGGGGATTTTCTCTGTCCTGCTTAGCAGAAGCACCCTCCACTGTCCCATTAGGATACAAATGTAAAAACTGCACCCAGGTACATCATCAAGGCCGTGTTGACTATAATTGAATCCCTCAAAGGCTTGACTGGACATTCATATTTAAAGCCATAACTGTGTTGTGGCTGTCTAAGAAATTCTGAAGGTGGTCAAAACTCCCTTCGTGGGGGCAAGTAAAGAATATAAGCTAATTGTTTTATGATATTCCCATTTAATACTTTAATTCATATCTGTAGGTATCTTTAAAATCAAACTCAGCTTTTATTTTAGAATAAAAGCTAGATTACAAATTATCAGGACTTTTAAAAAAATAAATACTATTACAAAACTCTCTGGAGATCACAGAATAGAGTTGAGCTGTTGGTTTTTTGAATAATTGATAATATATAGGAATATGCCCCTTAAAATTTAAAAAAAGTTACAAATGAAAGAGAAAAATTCAAAAATACAGTTGACTCATGTTTTCCAAGTAGTAGTGGAAAAGAAAACATTTTCTAGGCTTCAAAACAACCACTCCTGCCTCTTGGATAGTTTGGAAGTATCATTTCTGAGATTAACCCCAGATGTTTTCAATGTTAGTGAGAACTACTCATGGAAAAATCTTTCTTCCTAAAATAGAGTCCTAAAGATCTTTACTACCAAGAGGACATAAATTAAATGGAACTCTGATGTAAAGTTTAAAATAGAACTTGAAAAGAACAGCATAGAACAGATGAAGCTATCACTTATTGATAACAAAACTACCGAGAAAACACAGGGCCAAATTTGAGGTCCTATCTTGAATAAATGTAATGAGTTCTTTGCTATAGCAGGACCTTTGTCTCTGGGTTTTCTGGGAGATCCTGGGCACGTTTGCTGTCACTTTGTCTTAAGGGTACTTCAGCCACTTTAAAGAAAGTTTCCTGAGTATCATGATCCGCCCAACATCTCATTCTGCTTTCTGTATTTTTATCAAAATGTGTTAACTGTGGGGCGCCTGGGTGGCTCAGTGAGTTAAGCCTCTGCCTTCGGCTCGGGTCATGATCTCGGGGTCCTGGGATGGAGTCCCATATCGGGCTCTCTGCTCAGCAGGGAGCCTGCTTCCCTTCCTCTCTCTCTCTCTCTGCCTGCCTCTCTGCTTACTTGTGATCTCTGTCTGTCAAATAAATAAATAAAATCTTTTAAAAAATGTGTTATCTGTGAATATAACAATTATAAACAACAGATAAAAAATACTAACATTTTATGAAGATTTAACAAACAGATTTTACTTACAGATTTTACTTCTAGAGATGGATACCATAGAGGATGATTTTGTTCTTCCTAAGTTTCTTCTGGAGTCTTATTGTCCCAAATAGTAGATTGTGAATGATATGAGCTGTGTTTATGTAACTATTTACATATACTTACAGATTATATGTCTATATAATTCATATATATAAAATGAGCTATTAGTTATGACCTGGATCTTTTCTTTGTTCAAACCTGACAACATTAACCCTTGGTGGTGCCATTCATCTTCTATTCCTCCCTTTCTACTGACACCCCTAGAAAACCCTCGGTATCATCAAGAGGGATACTGAAAACAAAACAGTAGAGTTGTGTTCTATAATAATATGCAGTTTTTGTCAGTACCGCTCCAGAAAGAGGGAAAAAACCCAGAAAATAAAAACTGAAATGGTCAAAGAAAGAAATCAGTTGAGTAAAAAAGAAGGGCTTTCCAGACTGAACAGATACCAGCCAAGACAGAAGGTGATTAGAATATATAAAATAGTGAGAAGTTTAGAAAAGTTAAAGGTAATTTTTATTAAATGATTTCTCAACACTGGAGTTGTCTTTTGTGAAATTGTTGGGAAATTGTATTTTGATAAATACATTCTTAATGCATATATCAAGTTAGAAGTTATGCTCACTTTTAAAACTTAAGAAAGGTAAAAAGAGTCTTATGTAATTTAAATACTCCTTAAGAAAAAAGAATAACAAATCCTTAGTTGGTGTTTACTGCAGGCCGTGCACTGTTCTAAGGGCTAAAAATGAGAGGATAAATCAGAGCTCATTCATGCCCTTAAGGAATTTAGCATCACTAGGGGCAACTTTTATGTAAACAAGTCAACATTAGAATGCAGTCATCGCAGCATTTGACATGTTCCCGGGCATAATGGTCTTACTTAAAAGATGAGAGATCAAGGTGTCTGGTGGTCAGAGGATGCAGCATCGAGGAGGCTGAAAGCAGTTTGCGTATGTTAAGTTACACTTGAGGCAGTTTGGAATGGCTGTCACCTAGGGGCTGTCACAGGCAAGCTGGACACATCCTTGCTCTTATGAAGGCTATGTTTTGTGGAGGAACCATAAAGTAAACACATAATAGGGAAATTCAAACAACAGTAAAGGCTATGGGTTAAAGCAAAAAACAAGAAAAAGCAGGTTAGTGTGATAGTGCCTAGACAGTGTAAGTGAGAGGAGGGAGTGCACGGGTTCATTGTCAGGGAAAAACCCTTCTGTTAAGATGACATTTCATCTGTGATTTGGATAAACAAAAGGAGCAAAGCTTGAAAAGCCTTGGAGCAAGAGATCTTAAGGCAGAGGGAGCAGAAGTATAAATCCAAAGATGGGAACTAGCTTGACGTGTTTAAGGGACAGAGGAAAAGGCCAGGATTGATAGAAAGTGTGAGTGAGGGGTAGAGCTGGGGGGTGGGGAGGTGGGGAGCGGTGGTGGAATGAACGGACAAATTGGGTTGTGTTTAAGGGCTTTGGGAAATAATTGAAGGATTTTCGGAGGGGAGGTGACAGGACATTAACCTTTAACAGCTTTGAAGAGAGTGGATTTTAGGGGCAAGAACAGAAGTGGGAGCCAGTAGGTTACTTTAGGGATCTAGAGAAGGGATGAGAATGGCTTGTCCAGGATGGTACCAGCAGAGACAGGGAAGTGGACATGTTTATAATATATTTTAGAGTTAAAAAAGGTCAGAGTGACTATTTGTTTTGTTTTGCTTTTAGTGAGAATTTCAAGCTTCTAATTTGTTTCTGTTAACTTAATAGTTGAACAAGATTGAGATGAAGTCATAATTTTCAAATTTCCAAGCCAGACTGAATTCTGCTTCAAAAAACGAAAACCATGTACATTTAAATTAACTAGAATTTTGAGAGCTGGAATGAACCTGAGATGAGCATTCCGACATGTCCCCTTCTTTCCATTTTAAAGATGAGGTATTTTGAGGTCCAGAAAAGTTAAGTGATTTATCTAAGTTCAGACCCAGAATATCTGACTCCAAGTTCATGTCATTTCCACATAGTTTTGCTTGAATCTTCTTAAATTAGGTTGTTGCTTTTGAATAAAGAATATGCTACAGAACTTTGAATCTGTATTTATTGTGATAAATGGGTTGTGTAAATACAGGTTTCTCCCCACTGTCCAGAAGTGTAGAGCCTTCCTAAAAGAACTTCTACCAGCAGAGGGGTGCCTGGGTGGCTCAGTTGGTTAGGTGTCTGTCTGTGGCTCAGGTTATGACCCCAGGGTCATGGGAATGGGTGCTGATTATGGCTCCCTGCTCAGCGGAAGTCTCCTTCACCTTCTCTCTCTCCCTCTGCCTTGCTCATGTGTGCTCTCTCTCTCAAATACATAAATAAAATTCTTTTAAAAAAACGTTAATAAACAGAAGTGGTGTAAAGTGAAGAAGCAACTATCATTAATTTATATGGAAAATTTTCCAGGCCCAGAAAATTTCCCAGACCCGAAAATCAAACTCTCTCAGGCTTTTGTGATCCCTTAGAACATGTCTTGCTAATGGATGCAAAAACAGTTGAGATGAAGGACAGATGTTCACATGGTTCTGTGCTACGGTGGTTTGATGCTGAGATGCTGGGTGCAATTTCCCAGGAAAGAGCTTAGGGTGCCACCATTGCTCTCAGGGTGCACACAGCCTCCAGAGGGGCTCATTACAAAACAAACCCTGAAGGCTATTTTGGCTTTTCTTTGTAAAAGTGAATCCTCTTCAGGATTCTTAACTAGCAAAACAGGTACTAATGTAGGTCTTACCTAAAAGCAAGTGGTGGTATGTTTGGACAGCAGAAGCGATCTGTATTAAGATCTTCACTGTGTAAATAATAAGTACCAAGACTTCTTCTCTCCATCCTTGCCCTCCCTCTCCATCTTCCTTCCTTCTCCTCCCCCTTCTCCTTCTTCTTCCTTCTCTCCAAATCCCCCCCCTTTCCCCTACAGATATTGCAATTGCTACACCATATGGGGGTGAAGATTAAAAAGGAATTGTTTATATTTTCAATAGAAGATTAACAGGCTTGAATGCAGCACCGTCTCAAACTCTTGAAGGGAAGTGGGCTGCCCAGAGCATGCCACCAAGCTTTGGCTATTCCATGAAAGGAGCCATGGATATAGACAGAAATGGGTATCCAGGTGCTTTCCTAGAAATACATAGAGTTTCTTAGGTTTTTCAGTCCTAATAGAAATAGTTTTAGTTACTGCTCTCCTGATTTATGTTATGAGTCATTTCCATTAAATACTTCAAGTAGGGGCACCTGGGTGGCTCAGTGGGTTAAAGCCTCTGCCTTCAGCACAAGTCATGATTTCAGGGTCCTGGGATCGAGCCCCACATCGGGCTCTCTGCTCAGTGGAAAGCTTGCTTCCTCCTCTCTCTCTCTCTCTCTCTCTCTCTGCCTACTTGTGATCTCTGCCTTTAGAATAAATAAATAATCTTTTTAAAAAATACTTCAAGTATTGTTCATACCACTGTTATACTGAAGGCACTGTTCTCATCACTGAAGGGGAATGAAGCAAAGACAGCTCTAGGTCCTGGGAGATTCTAATATGAAATGCATACTCTAAGTTTCATCTTTTGTTGTTGTCCTGAAGTTTGTAAATGAAATGTCAGAGAAAAATGTTGTAGAAGCTAGAAAGAAAAGCTGAATGTTCATTCTGACTTTTCAAACGTCTTTTTGTTTGTTTGTTTGTTTGTTTTTAATGGTCTAGCATTTTTATGGACTTGACTAATCATTGATTTTTAAAAAATACATTATCTCTAATTCTCCCAGGAGGGCTGCTGAGGAATATAAGCTAGCTCATCTCTTTATTATATCATTTTATGGATGAGGAAAGAGACTGAAAAAAGTGATTTGCCTGTTGCTGTGAATCTGAGCAGGAAGGGAGGCCTTTTACTAGCTCTTACATACTTTGGAGTATTATAATGGATCTGGATCACAATGGGTCCATTCTTTAAATGAAATAATAATGCAGAAAAATAGGTGACCTTTATTGTTGAAACAGTTCCTATGAGCCCAATATACAGATGTGTTGACATGCTTTTAGAAATAGGGTAGGAAATTGAGTTTTACATGTTAGTGTTATTTCAGGACATTTTTTGGTTATTAATGCAATATATTTGTTCTAGAACTTTTAGAAAATACAGCAAAGCATATCTTTCAATCATTTTTTCCAATGCATTCATACAATTTTTTAACAAAATTGAAGTATGCCTTAGGTTACTGTTAGTAGCATATTTTATTCACTTACAATCAGGAATGTTTCCCTGTATTATTAATCATTCTTCTAAACATGAATTTTATGTTTCCCATTCTGAAAAATGTCAGCGTCATATCTTATTTAACTTTATGTTCGGGCATTTATATCCTTGCATGTAATTCCAGGGCATTACTTCCTTAGGACAAAAATCTAGAATTGCTGTGTCAAAGATATGCACTTTTTAAAAAGTCTATTGAAACATATTGTCAGGGGCGCCTGGGTGGCTCAGTGGGTTAAGCCGCTGCCTTCGGCTCAGGTCATGATCTCAGGGTCCTGGGATCGAGTCCCACATCGGGCTCTTTGCTCGGCAGGGAGCCTGCTTCCCTCTCTCCCTCTCTGCCTGCCTCTTTGTCTACTTGTGATCTCTCTCTGTCAAATAAATAAAATCTTAAAAAAAAAAGAAACATATTGTCAAATTACAATCCCACTCCCTCCAAAAGAAGGTTTTACAATATTTTTTAAGCACTCACCAGAGTGAGTGATCATTTCCCCACATTTGTTCCTATACTGAGGGTCATCTGTTTCTTTTTTTTTTTTTTAAAGATTTTATTTATTTATTTATTTGACAGAAAGAGACACAGCAAGAGAGGGAACACAAGCAGTAGTGGGGAGTGGGGGGAGAAACAGGCTTCCCCCTGAGCAGGGAGCTGGATGCGGGGCTCCATCCCAGGACCCTGGGATCATACCTGAGCCAAAGGAGACACCTAAGGACTGAGCCACCCAGGAGCCCCACTGTTGTTTCTTTTAAAATAACTTTAAACTATATGATAGGTGGAAAATGTTACTTTGTTCTACTTTATTATTTTTAATTATTAGGGAGGGTAAGCATTTTTATTTATTTGTATATATATTTACCTCCATGAATTTCTTTTTACTTTTTCTTTTGCTTTGTTTCTATTGTGATGTTTTTGTTTGTCTTAATTTGTGGCAGTGCCTTCAATATTGAAGATTCTAACTCCTTAACATGCATATATTTTTCAGTTTGTCACATTTGGTTTTTGCGCATAAAAAAAGTTCTTATTTTTTATGTAACCCAATCTACCAGTCTTTATGGTTTCTCATGTATTTTTTTTTTATTATTAGAAAGGGTTTCCCCAGATTTGCCTTCTGTATACGATGAGATAGGGCTCTTATTTCATTTTTTTGTAGTCATGAACCTGTTGTTGCTAGCTGCATTTAAAATTTAACGCATTTTATTCTTGTTAATTCGAATGCTATCTGCTATTATTCTAAGTATTCTACATATATGTAATGTGGTTTTTTTGTTTTGGTTTTGAAACAGAGAAAAAATTTATAATGAAATTTATTTTTATAATGAATTTTATAATGAAATTGTAAAATCCACAGTCACCTATAAAACATTTTCCTCTGAGGAGTACACGTATTTGGGTGATATGCACTTCCTTATTGTTGAAGTATCCATTAGAAAGATACTCGTCTACCCAGATGAAAGATTAGTTTTATGATAAGTTCTTGTCATTTGATAATAGCCTATTTAGAGCTTTGATATGTTTTCACCTTTTAGATATTATCTGATTATCTGACAACTACTTAATGAAGAATAGTTTTGAAACTATGTCTAAATCTTTATTCTATACACTGAAATTTTTTTAGAATGGTATGTGAATAAAAAATTTGTTATTTACATGTTTTTCTACTCTCTTTTAAGACTTAATTGTAGGAGCTTTTGGTGTAGATAGAGCTGTATTATACAGGTGAGCATGTTTCCATATCCTGTAATATGGGAATATTCTGAATTATTTGACAGTTCGTTTTTTTTTTTTTTGAAAATTTGAATATATGTATTTTCCTGGAAAAAGGGTCTTTCCCTTCTTACAGACCCAAGAATAAGTTAAGAATCTGAGCTAAAGAAAAGGATTAAGTCAATCACGGGCTAGGCTAAGGAAGCCACCAGATACACCTCAGGGCCATCCAAGTCTGAGACCTTGCAAAGCTGTCACTGAAAAGCGAGAACAGGGACTCACAGCAGAGACAACTGAGCACTGTTTTTATGCTCTTCTTTGTAGTTATATTTCAAGTTCCTTCCAAAACAAGGCCCTAGAAACCCCCAGGTTCAAGTACGTCCCTGAGGTTGGTCCACTGCTGTCTTGTGTTCATGCCTGGGTATTCGTCCAGCAACTTTAAACCCCAGGATAGAAGATGTGACACGGCAGAACTTCCCCTTCCGTGGCAGGAGTCCTTTGCTGACGTCAGAGGTGGTGGGGCAGGCAACGTGGAACGTGGGAAACACACTGGAACTTTCCCTTGGAACTGGGCTGTGATGACAAATGCCTGCCAGATCATCATCATTTTTTCCCTGACTCTTCCTCTAGTTTCTCAAGATTTAACAGAAAATAATCCTCTTCGAAGATACTGGTAACACTTCTAAGAGACAAAGCACGCGCCACCGATGTGCTGCGTTTTCAGATACGCTGGGTTTAATTCAACTGTCGAATGAGCTGACTGATGCGTTCACCTGGATAGCCAGGTAAGCCCACCTCCTTCAGGAAGCCCACTCTATTCTTGGTAGTGTGACGGGCCACTGAGAGATGGGAAGGACGTAAGAATGCAGAGATCTCCTGGAAGTTCTTCCCCGGAAAGGCAATTTCATGAATGAGGTCTTCCAGGCAAATAACACCATACTTCCCCAGGTGCTTCTCAATCACTGTATTATCTGTCAAAGGGCTGGTTTTATTCTTGACCTTGGCTTGTCCACGTTTCAAGATGAGTTCCCGGACAGACTTCAGATTTGGAAATCCCCAGGCCACATAAGGTTCCACTACACGAAGCGTTTTTATGGTCTGGGGGGTTACTCTGAAAAAGACACCACTGAAAATCTTCTCCAGGCGAAGCCTTGCAATGGTTCTCTGCACCACTGAACTCACCCCATTAAGCCTTTGGATGCGTGCAACAAAGGCCAAGGAATGTTTATCTGGCACTTCCAGGCCACGAGGTTTCACTTCTAGTCGTCCGAGGCGCACCCTGTCACGTTGCTGTCGCCAGGAATCATGTAAGAACCATTCCAGTCGCTCAAACTTGAGCTGTTTTTCTTTCTTCTGCTCCTTCTTCTCCAAAAGCGCCTGCTTTGCTTGAGTGGCTTTAAGGCCCTGATAAGCCTTCCTCTTTTTCAGGAGATTTTTTGGAACCAACGGGATCTTTTTTCTTTGCTCTTCCTCCGCCATGTTTCCGAAGCTCTATTTGACAGTTTTATAGTTAAGTCCAGTGTTTGAATTTCAGCTTAATTTTCTTGAAGCAATGATAAAATTTGCTCATTCTTTTTAGTCACATGTTGTTGAAGAATAGTGACATTTATATAAGGAAATCCCAAAGTAGAGAAAAGTGCAGATATTTTGATTTAGGAAAGCATTTAGATTTTTCTCTCTTTGTTCTTTAAATTGTATTAAGAAATATTCTTCTGCATTTTGAATCTCTTTAAAATTTATATGAGTTTACATTTTCTTCTAATGAGGCAAGAAATTAACTTGATGTTATGCTACAGCATTCTGTGACCACAAGGGCAGTATGTAATGACTCCCCAAATCAGTATTTTTATTATTAGAGCAATACCCATAAATCCACAAAACCTGTATTTCTCAGCTTCATCCACATTCCCGGTTATTCTCTGTATTTAATCTTTCCCCATGCTTTAGGCTACCATGTGGCATCCCAAATAGATTAAGGTGTTCACAGGTCCATGGGATGTGTTTATATGCCAGGATAACAAACATTAGTTCTGCATAATGGAATTTATGTTGGCTAACTTGGCACCCCCTGTGTATTCATATAGATTCCAGGATTTATCATGATTGAGGTTGGCATGCTGACCTGAGCCTACCCGATTTTTATGCAGGGTTTAAGTCTGTGCATCTGAACTTTGGAAAACTACTTACTTTTAATTTCAGCTTTTAAAATTGTTATCAAAGAATTAATAACACATTTAGTAAAAGCTCACTTAGTACAGAAAGGGTATAAACAAAACAACAAACTTAATCTCATGTCAGTTACTAGTTTATAAGTACACCCTACCAGAAATGTTCTGTGCATTAACAAATTGTGTGTGTGTGTGTGTGCGTGTATGCATGCATCTTTTGTATATTATGGGGTTTTTTTTCTCTCTCATACAAAAATTATATCTTGGATATATCTTAGAGCTCATCTCATATCCACACAGCTGGATTTATGTCACTCATTTCCTCTACTGCATTGCGCTGCATTAGCTAGCTGCCCCATGACGTTTTAACCATTCTGCTGTGGTGGACCCAGTTCAGATAGGTTGGCCAGTTGTCCCTCTTTGCCTGGAACAGAGGGACTCTCAGTGCTAAAATCAGCACTGTCCCTGGCAAACTGGAATAGTTTGTCGTTCTGTGTTTAGGTTGTTTTTATTCTTTTTGCTATTATAAAAATGCTTTAATGAACATTGTACTTATATATACTGTGAATGTAAACCTAAAATGCTTAGGTCAGTCTAACATTTCAAATAACTTTTTTTTCTTTCTTTCTTTCTTTTTTTTTTTTTTTTTTTTACCAGGGCCAGACCAGTTATAACTGTAAATGCTGGCCTTGAAGTTTACCCTAGCATTTTAAATCAAGGCAATAAAACCTGCCACTTCCTGAGACAGATCTCAGTTTCCTGGTAAGGGCATTAGTTTCATAATAGTTATTATTGTGATTATCGGTGTAGTCATTGTGAAAACAATTGAAAATGAGTGGGGGAGCTAAAATATTGCTAAAGTATTTTTTGTGAGTATACTCTCTTTTCATAGATTGAATTATGGGAATATTGTTCCAAAGGAGATATGTAGAGGCTTTATAAATATGCTACAAACTATATGAACTTCATTTTAAATAAATGATGCATGCTCAGTCCATATATTCAAAAAGGAGAAAAAGCTAATAAGACTGCAGAACTCATTTATATATATTTTTAAACAGGCCCATGAACACTTTAATTTTCAAAAGATATGATCTTTTCCATATTTAAAATCTGCAAATAGTTGTATGAAAATATTATATAGATTAAATCTATGTTATAAGTAATATTTTACTAGTATAATGTACTTGTTATTCTACTTGTTCCCTTACTAGTTTCTAAAGAAAACTATAATTTTTTGGTAAGTTTAATGTCTGAACTTCTCTAGTCCAGTGTTTCTCAAGTATCCTTTATTCATATGCTATTTTTTGCTATATTATATGATTTTGGCTATATTTTCATTCTACCTGTATTTATAATTTTAGTGGGGTTTTTTTGTTTTTTTTCTTAAGTAGCCTCTGTGCCCTGCATGGAGCGCAACATGGGGCTTATACTCATGACCCTGATATCAAGACTTGAGCTGAGATCAAGGGTTGGACACTTAATTGACTAAGCTACCCAGGCATCCCTAAAGTTTTTTTTTTCTTTAAATTGATACATGTATTACTTAAAAACATTTTAAAATAATATAGAAAACACCAGTACCTTTCTCATACATGTAAAAATAAGTATTAAATTAAGAAAAATCTTGACCCATTTACTACTAAAATTACCATGAGTACCCTACTTTGGAGGACATTGTTCTTTATGTTCCTTGGTTACACAGAAAAGTCAGAGAACTTCTGACAAATGCAGAGTAGAATGATTGGAAGCTGGGAAAATTTTACTTCAGAGGAGCTAATATAAAAGTATTTTTTCTGATTTTGTTTTTGAATTATTACACTTATTAAAAACATTTTTCAAAATTATATTTCTTTCATTGGATTGCATTAAAAATTTTGTAACATTTTGTCTTAATTTATATTGATTAGCAGTGAAGTTTTCAGATTTTGGACTTTTTTTTAACTGTCCTTCTGCCCTTCACTTACTCTGCATGCCCCCGTGAAGTTGCTAATAACATATTTTAAATTATGCAAATAATCCAAAGGCTTTGAATACACTAAGCAGTAGTTTTCATATGTTTTTGATTATGGCACATAGTATGAAATATATTTTGCATCATAATCCACCAAAGACATGTATGCAATTAAAACAAACGTTCCATGAAATCTTATCCTTCAATTTCATTTATTTGATTTATTTTTTTAAAATGGTGGCTAACCCATCCTTTTAAACTAATTCCATGACCCATTAATAAACCTATTCATGACCCATTAGTAAATCATGAAAAACACTGTTCTATAGGAGCTTTCTAATTAGAGGAAGTTTTGGTGGGGTTTTTAGTAAATGAGATGTTATTTTAAGTCTGGTCAGTCATTTCCCTCAGTGAGGTTTATCAATATGTTCTCTAAATGTGAGAGAAAGTTAGGAGATTCATTTCTTTTTCTTACTTTTTTTTCCCTTCTTTTCCCCTCAAGGTACCATGAAGTAAATGTGCTTAAATTACTGAAGCGTGATTTCGGTTATTCTGTGTAGTTTCATGTTTCAGGAATAATATTAAGACATGAGGAAAGATATAAAAGACTTCACTATATAGATACTGTGTATTAGAAATGTGGTATTTGGGAGTGATATTCAAAAATATGTCTAAACTGGATTATAGGATTTGTATATATTTTTTAATTTCCTACAGTTTTAGTGTTGAATTCTTCACTTGAGGAACTTCCTCACTTAAAGGCAGATGGCAAAGGAGCACTTCTGACGAAACTTAGTAAGTGTTCTATGGAAAAGTTATATAATGATTCTACATCTATAGCACTCAGAAAATATTTTAAGATATTTGAATAGTTAGCACAAATAGCTGTTATTGTTCTGTCTTTGACCTTCTGTGCTTAAAGACACTTAACATTGCAACATAATTATCTTGTTGACTTTTAAGTTAGTTCAGATAGAATACATATTTATTTATGGACATTGTGAACAATGTAGCCCATGGAATGGCAAATATGGACTTCAGAAAGTTAAACAATAAGTGAACTCTAGGGGAAATGGGTGTCGTTTATAAATAGATGACCTACAGAAGAGTTGCTATTTTATGTCTTGGAGCCACCAGCCATCTCAGGAGTAAGGGTGCTTTAGAAATAGTGGAAGAAGTCTGGGCCACGAAATTTAACTCACATGGCAAATGTCTACCTGACTCTTCCTTTACAAAAAGTGGTTTATGTGGTCCACAGAGCAAGGTAGGAGAACTAAGTGATTATTGCCAAGATTTGTCATTATGTTAGTGACAGTGCTGAGAAGTAACAATAAAGCAGGGAACGAGGACTGAATCTCTTGGATATGTGTTTGTGCATGAAAATCCACATATAGGAGCCAAACAAGGCATCGCTGGAGGACGACTTTTTAGTGGAGACCTGAAGGAGGTGAAGGAGCTAGGTGTGTTTGAGAAACACAAGGAGAGCGGCGTGGGTGGGTGGGCCGGAACTGGAAGCAAAGTAACCCAGCATTCTCATCCAAGGTGACCTGAAGTTCAACATTTACAGAAGCTTGGAAAGTTGGTTTTAAAGGTCTGCACTCTCACTCGCATGCCCCACACCCTCCCCTGAGAGAGGTGCCACAAGCCTGGCGCTCTTAGACCCGGAAAGACGCCCGGGCCAGCAGGAAAATCTCAGCCTGCAATCACTGCTTGGGACCTCTCTGGCAGTCTGGAGCTGCCCAGAGAGCCGCCGCTGCCGTGGTTTTGGGTACAAGCAGGAGATCCTGTGTCCCCAAGGACCTCGACTCAGAACCTGCTCTTCCAGCAGCCAAGGGGGGATTTATATGGGATCTGCAGCACCCACAGGGGAACAGACTGAGGCTTCTCTCTGAGAGGGAGTCAGGGTGCAGTTTGCTTTCCTCTAAAGCTACAAAAAACATCAAAAGCGGTCAAGACGAGAGAAAAAAAAAAAAAAAAGGTGAACAAACATAAAAACCTCCAGAGAACAAAAGCCTGAAAAAACTGGTTTCCTCAGAGCCCACCCCCTTGAGGGGGGCAGAAGGACTTAATTCAGGGAACATCATTGACTGAAAACCCACGTGGCAGACCCCTCCCCCAGAAAACCAACCAGGAAAGGAAAAAAAAAAAAAAAAAGACAAGAGAACAACCACCACTACTTCATAGATACAACTTTTATTTTTAACTCTTTCCCATTATTCTGGTTCATTTTTTTATATATAGATAATTTTTTAACCTATTTACCATCACAGTGAGATGTCCAGTACATCAAATTCCATAATAACCTTCTAACCTGAACTTTTTGATACATACACCTATGTTTTTCTTTTGCTTTTCTATTTTTTTAATTTTTTAAAAAAGTTTAGTTTAGTTTAGTCTAGTTTATTCCTTTTTTATTTTTATTTTATAATATTCATGTAGAGTAAAACTTAAAGGTAACGCCCTTTCCCCAATCAATGCTACCCCTATAGGTAAATCAATTTTTAATCCCTCTTTTTCTTAGGAAAGTTGAGTCCTTTAACAGATATCAAGATACATCCAGGAAGAATCAAAATAACCTTCCTCGCCCACACTGAGAATTTATAACCACTCTCCCATCTTTTTATTCCACCAGTGTTTCTGTGTTTTTGTGTTTGTCCTGAGAGTATATAAATCTTATACTTGGGGTTCTTTTTGACGAGGTTCTTCCTTTTTTTGCATATATATATATATATATATATACATATATATATATATGTTTCTCTTGTCATATACTTTTATCAGTCTTTTTGTTTGTCTGTTTTTGTTTGTATACTTCATAAATCTTACCTTGGACCCCATTTGGGCTGAAACTTCTCTTTTATCTTCCCTTTTTTTCCTGTCTCTCTCTCTCCCTCTCTTTTTTTTTTTCTTTTTCTTTTCTTTTTTTTTTTTCTCGTTTGGGTGGGGAATCCTGATTGCTCATAAACGTTCCAGGGTGCACCTTGACTGCACCACGATTGATACATCCAGCTACATCCGTTCAGTCATCTCTCACCAAAATGACTAGGAGAAGGAATGCCCAACAGAAGAAAAATACAGAGGATGGACCTTCTGCAACAGAGCTAATGGCTATCAATATAGACAATATGTCGGAAAGAGAATTCAGGCTAACAATTATCCAGGCAATAGCTAGGCTGGAGAAAGCCATGGATAACCAAACGGAATTGATTATGCCAGAACTGAAAGCCACCAGGGATGATGTTCACAATGCTCTCAATGAGTTCCAATCTAATCTAAATTCTCTAAAAGCTAGGATAGATAACAGAGACAGAAGATAGAATTAGTGATCTGGAGGACAAACAGATAGAGAGAAAGGATCAGGAGGAAGCTTGGAATGAACAGCTTAGAAGCCACAAAAACAGAATCAGGGAAATAAATGATGCCATGAAATGTTCCAACGTCAGAATTATTGGAATCCCTGAAGGGGAGAAGAAAGAAGTCTAGAAGATATAGTGGAACAAGTTCTCCGTGAAAATTTTCCCAATCTCGTTAATGGAACCAGCATTCATGTACTAGAGGCAGAATGGTCTCCCCCCAAGATTATAGATTCCAAAAAAACATCAAGGCACCTGATAGTAAAATTGAGAAATCATAATTGTAGATACAATCTCTTGAAAGCCGCTAGGAAAAAGAGGCTCCTTACGTACAGAGGAAAGCCCATCCGAATAACATCAGACCTGTCCACAGAGACCTGGCAAGCCAGAAAGGGCTGGCAAGATATATTCAGGGCACTAAATGAGAAGAACATGCAGCCAAGAATACTTTATCCAGCAAGACTGACATTCAAAATGGATGGAGAGATAAAGAGTTTCCAAGACCGGCAAGGGTTAAAGGAGTATGCAACCACCAAGCCAACACTGCAGGAAATATTAAGGGGGGTTCTATAAAAGAGGAAAAATCCTAAGAATAGCTTTGAGCAGAAATATAGAGACAATCTACAGAAAGAAGGACTTCAAAGGTAACACGATGTCAATAAAAACAAAAAATCACACTCAATGTGAATGGCCTAAATGCGCCCATAAAACGACACAGGGTTGCAGATTAGATAAAATGACAGGACCCATCCATATGTTGTCTACAAGAGACCCATTTTGAACCTAAAGATACACCCAGATTGAAAGTGAAGGGATGGAGAAGCATCTTTCATGCCAATGGGCCTCAAAAGAAGGTCAGGGTAGCAATTCTCATATCAGATAAATTAGATTTTAAACTAAAGACTGTAGTCAGAGATACAGAAGGACACTACATAATTCTTAAAGGGACTATCCACCAAGATGATCTAACAATTGTAAATATCTATGTCCCCAATATAGGAGCAGCCAATTACATAAGAAAACTATTAATCAAGATAAAGACTCATATTGATATGAATACATTAATAGTAGGAGATCTTAACACGCCTACCTCAGAAATAGGCAGATCATCGAAGCAGAAAATCAATAAAGAAACAAGAGCATTGAATGACACATTGGACCAGATGGACCTCATAGATATATACAGAATATTCCACCCTAAAACAACAGAATACTCATTCTTCTCAAGTGCACATGGAACCTTCTCCAGAATAGACCACATACTGGGTCACAAATCAGGACTCAACTGATACCAAAAGACTGAGATTATTCCCTGCATATTCTCAGATCAAAATGCTTTGAAACTAGAGCTCAATCACAAGGAAAAGTTTGGAAGGAACTCAAACACCTGGAAACTAAAGACCACCTTGCTTAAGAATGCTTGGATCAACCAGGAGATCAAAGAAGAACTTAAACAATTCATGGAAACCAATGAGAATGAAGACACTTCAGCCCAAAACCTATGGGATACAGCAAAGGCGGTCCTAAGGGGGAAATACATAGCCATCCAAGCCTCCCTCAAAAAAATTGAAAAATCCAGAATACACCAGCTGTCTCTACACCTTAAAGAACTGGAGAATCAACAACAAATCAAACCCTAACCCAACTCCACACCTAAGAAGGGAAATCATCAAGATTAGAGCAGAGATCAATGAGGTAGAAACCAGAGATACAGTAGAACGTATCAATGAAACTAGAAGCTGGTTTTTTGAAAGAATCAATAAGATCAATAAACCATTGGCCACACCAATCCAAAAGAAAAGAGAGAAAGCCCAAATTCATAAAATTATGAAAGAAAAGGGAGAGATCACAACTAACACCAAGGAAGTAGAAAGAATCATCAGAAGTTATTATCAACAGTTATATGCCAATAAGCTAAGCAGCCTAGATGAAATGGATGCATTCCTGGAAAACTATAAACTCCCAAAATTGAACCAGGAAGAAATTGACAACCTGAATAGACCGATATCTAGTAACGAGATTGCAGCAGTGATCAAAAACCTCCCAAAAAACAAGAGCCCAGGACCTGACGGATTCCCTGGGGAATTCTACCAAACTTTCAAAGAAGAAATAACACCTATTCTCCTGAAGCTGTTTCAAAAAATTGAAGCAGAAGGAAAACTTCCACACTCTTTTTATGAAGCCAGCATTACCCTGATCCCCAAACCGGGCAATGACCACACCAAAAAGGAGAATTTCAGACCAATATCCCTGAGGAATATGGATGCTGAGATTCTCAAACAAGATCCTAGCAAACAGGATCCAACAGTACATTAAAAAGATTATCCACCATGACCAGGTGGGATTCATCCCTGGGTTACAAGGGTGGTTCAACATTCGCAAATCAATCAATGTGATAGAACAAATCAATAAGAGAAGAGAGAAGAACCACATGGTCCTCTCAATTGATGCAGGAAAAGGATTTGACAAAATACAGCATCCGTTCCTGATTAAAACACTTCAAAGTATAGAGATAGAGGGAACATTCCTCAACTTCATAAAATCTATCTATGAGAGACCCACAGCAAATATCATCCTCAATGGGAAAAAGCTTGCAGTCTTCCCGTTAAGATCAGGAACACGACAAGGATGACCACTCTCACCACTCTTGTTCAACATAGTATTAGAAGTCCTAGCAACAGCAGTCAGACAACAAAGAGAAATAAAAGGTATCCAAATTGGCAAGGAAGAAGTCAAACTCTCTCTCTTCGCAGATGACATGATTCTTTATATGGAAATCCCAAAAGACTCCACCCCCAAACTACTAGAACTCATACAGCAATTCAGCAACGTGGCAGGATACAAAGTCAATGTACAGAAATCACTGGCTTTCTTATACACTAACAATGAAAATACAGAAAGGGAAATTAGAGAATCGATTCCATTTACTATAGCACCAAGAACCATAAGATACCTGGGAATAAGCCTAACCAAAGAGGTAAAGGATCTGTACTCAAGGAACTACAGAACAGTGATGAAAGAAATTGAAGAAGACACAAAAAGATGGAAGACCATTCATGCTCTTGGATCAGAAGAATAATCATTGTTAAAATGTCTATACTGCCTAGAGCAATCTATACTATTAAGAGTGCTGAATGCCTGCCCTTGAAATAATATTATAATAATAATATGGAGTGATTTTCTAAAGCTCAGAAATCTACTTGCCACTATGTAGAATTGTTTTTTGTTGTTGTTTCTGTTTTTTTTTTTTTTTTTTTGTAATAGCAAAAACAAATAAAAAGCCCAAAACAATCCAAATAACCTTTGACAGGAGAATGAATAAATATATTATGGGTTTAATATATGATGAGATACTATTCAACAGTGAAAATTAACCTCAGCTATTTCCAACAGCATGGATGAATCTTAACAAGGCTGTTGAACAGAAAGCAAACCTCAGAAGAATACATATGACCTCTGTTTGAAGTAACCTGGAAAAAGGAAAAGCAAACTGAAAAATATATTATTTAAGGACAAATATAAAATATAGTGAAATACTGAAAACAGGAAGGGTGTACTTAAAGTTTAGGATGGTGGTAACTTCTGAAAAAAAAAACGATAAGGGAACACATGGATACCTTAAACATTATTGGTAATATTCTAGTTATTTTCGTTGTGGAGTGCCTGTCTTATTAACATGCCTCATATATTTTTATATTAATCAAGTATTCTATTATAAACAAAACTTAAGGGTTCCCACTGAATAATAAATCTTTTTGGATACTCTTATTCTTATACAAGTGTAGTTTTTCAGAATTCTGGTAGAATTGGATCAGGGTTGAATATGGCTGGCTTTGGGTTTATACTTACAGATTTCTCTAGATAGTTTGATGTCATAGATTGATGTTATCATTAATTAGAAGCTTTTCTGTTTCTAGGATGAATCCAAATTTAGAGACAAACTCACTCCAATTACTGTTTTTATGGAATATCAGCTAGATTACAGAACAGCTGCTGATGCGACAGGTTTACAACCCATTCCTAATAAGTTCACTCCAGCCAACGTTAGTTGACAGTATTACACTATGTCCACTTATCACTAATTTTATACTTTAATTTTTTTTTAAGTTTTATACTTCATCTTTTTAATTATCATGTGGGGTTGCTTTTTAAATGTTGTGTTTCTAGTCAAAGAAGCCAGGGGAAAGAATCTGAATTTTCAGGTCACAGATATTTGAAGCCACTCAGAATTTGCAGAGAACATGCGGAATATGCAGAGAAAGACAGGGTCACATTTCATAGATGCTAAGTAGTAAAATAGTTCAAGGAGAACAAAGTGCCAGTCTATTTACATACTATTTTACTGTTTTTGCTAAACAAGTTTTATGTGTATGTTTTCTTTGATTTACATTTTAATTATAAAAATAATATATGTGTACACATATGCAACCTCTTACATCTATGTCATTTAATTAATTCACATATATTGTTTCATTCCAGTGAAATTGACAGCTAAGATCTGTATCGTGTAATTTTATTCTGTGTAGCTGCGTATCCCTTGTGACTTGGAAGAGGAAACCTTTCATTACTTTCCCCCTTTAAATCATTTTCTCTCATTTTCTCTCTCTCCCTCTTTTTTTTTTTTTTTTTTGGTCTGTCCCTGGGCTTGAAGCTTTTTGAATATTAGTAGACCAAGAATGGCTTCCTCTTTTTCCTCTTTCTTCTTTTAAAAATTTTTAGATTCCTTCTTTCAATTTTGCCCAACCTCTTCTGCTGCTTCCCACTGTTTCTCTCTTTTGCATTTTCCATACTGATCTAGCCTCCGGATCTAAAGGGAGAAAATTCAGGGTTTTTACTTATTTCACCCATCGTGGATTGGCAAACTTCGGTGCTTCCAGTCCCTTTTCCTTCACCTCCTTCCATGTGGCCATGCATATGCTGGACTCATTTCGTCAAAATGTCCACACACATTTGCTGGACAAAATGTGTGTGCCTTTGGTGTGCCTGTTGGAATTGCTTCCACGTGCCCATAGCTCCTTATTCTTTTACACTCTGAGGCCATTTTCCATGATGTCGGCAGAGGCATAGTCCACAACAAGAAATTCTAAAAGGGAATTTGTTTCTCCCAAGATAACGCAACTTAGCTAGCAGCAACAGGTTCATGCTGATCCCTCATTTTTTTTCATCTTCTTCTTTTTTAAATCTTCATTTCTTGACTGTACTTTCTCTTTTATATGACACTTCATTCCAGAATCATAACAACCTAATTTGAGATAGAACTAAAATGTTCCAGCTAATTTTATTATATGCTGTGATTGTTTTTCTTCCTTTTCATTCTTGACTAGCTACACTGACCTATTTAAAAATAAGCGGCCATGGGGCTCCTGGGCGGCTCAGTCATTTGAGCATCTGCCTCTTGATTTCAGCTCAAGTCATGATCTCAGAGTCCTGGGATCGAGCCCTGTGTTGGGCTCTGTGCTCAGTGGGAAGTCTGCTTGAGGATTCTTTCTCTGTCTCTCCCTCTGCCCCTCCCCTCACTCCCACATGTGCACATGCCTGGGTGTGCTCTCTCTGTCCCTAAAATAAATACGTCTTTTAAAAAAAGCAGCCATGATACTTTTTACTTCCAGGTATGCAAACAAGTTGATGAGTGTATATAAATATATGTATGTGTATGTATATTCACATACACCTACATATACATTGACTTATATTGATTTACACTGCATATGTGTCCTACCTTGGTATTTTTTCATGTAGAAACAATAAAATGCTTTTTTCTAGGCCCATATTCTGCTTGACTGTGGTAAAGACAATGTCTGCAAACCCAAATTGGAAGTTTCTGTAGATAGGTAAGTTTTGCTCGAAACAATAAACAGTATAACAAGAAATTTACATGGAAGAAGACACTTTTCTGTTCAAAGCAATAGTATATTTTAATGTGAACTAGTTATAAAGGAGGATAATTCATAATTTTCTGTAATAGTAGAACTATCAGTATTGAACTTTAAAGAAATAAGCACTGTTTTCACTACTTGCCTAGGTTGGCAAATCTATTTCCATGCAGGATGAGTAGTGTTACAAAGTAATATCTCTTAAAGATATATTCATTATAGATACCCAGTAAGCTCCCAGAATCTGATTAATATTTTATGATATATGAATTTTAAAGAATATTTTGAGAATCGTGACAGTGATTAATTCAGCTTTTAGGAAAAAAATTCAGGGAATTAATAAGTACCTACAAAGAGATACAAAATTACCTCAGTAACAGATATGACTGGTAGTGATGTATTAGTAGCATTAATTCTTTTTTTCCTGAGAGAAGCACTGGATTTGCACTTAGTGTGCTATTTCCAGTTTTCTGTTGAGCTGTGAAATAGGCTTAAAATATCACCAGACTCTGTTGAACATGTCAGTGCTATATATTTCTTTTGTTTCTTTGAATAACCATGCTCTCCCCCTGCAGTTTTTTTTTTCCATTGTCTAGATTTGTATTAACTTGTAGTAATCAAAAGAAGATCTGTATTGGGAACGACAATCCCCAGTATTCTGAGCCAAGATTGTCAAGGCTCAGAATCAAGGAGAAGGTGCCTATGAAGCTGAGCTCATCATTCCCATCCCTCCGCAAGCTGATTTCATCGGGGTTGTCCGCAATAGTGAAGTAAGCAAACTGCCTCTTTAAAAATCGAAATGCACTCATAGATCTCATTAAGATTAATGAGTTACCCCTCTATTTAGTGTAGTACAAGCTTAGCCATTCTACTTAAGGCTAAATTGCTAGGTAGTAGAGTGCCTGTCTTATATAATTCCTTTCAAGCCTGATACTTTTCATAATGCATTGATAGGACATTTTTAGAATTGCTAGCTAAGTGCCTGAAACAAGGTCAGGTAGATAAAGTGTCTTAGCCCATCCATCAAATAATTTGTTAGGGGTAATAAGGTCCTCTAGGGATCTTTCAGAAACAACTTTACATTCATATGTGGCAGTTGGACACAATTCTAGCTTCCCCCATACCCACCCCACCATTTACTCAAATGGCTGGATATTTTTTTAAAATAAGAAACTTAGCTATCCAACTACGTGATGTTGTCTAGGAATTTTAGTGTGTTTTGGGGGGGGTGTCATTAATTTATTTTCATTTCAATCCTCCCCTCTGCTTTTCTTCTTCTTCTTTTGTGTGTGTGTGTGTGTGTGTGTGTGTGTGTGTGTGTGTGTGTGTCAAAGGCATTTGCAAGACTTTCCTATGTATTTAAAACAAAAGACCAAACCCGCCAGGTTAGGTATGTGATCTTGGAAACCCAATGAAGGCTGGAACTCAATTAACATATTTTAACTAAATACATTTTTTTTCTTTTAAAGAAAAAAGCATATTTTTCTGTGGGTTTTTCCATAGAAATTTTTAAAATAAATGCTTCAGAATGTCTCTTTAAGTTGGTTTTGATTTAGAATGTAATGACTAGCAGAGTTTGTTTGATTATGACTAAGATAATATAAAAATGGATTGTGCTATTACACTGCATTCAATAAGCAGAATTTACACTGCCTTCATTTTGCTAAATGGATTGAGAACATGGGTTAAACTAAGGACTAAAATTGTAACTCTGATATTTTCACCTAATGCTTTAATGAACCCTTAAAGCTCTTCTGACAGATATCAAGACTGCCGTTACTAAGTGTGATAGAGTTGTCTCATGAATTTGAAACTGTATCGTCATCCCAAACAGAATCAAAGAGCATCTTAGTTGGATCATGCTCCCCTTGAGGTGGAGAAAGGAGGCCCAAGAATTTGAGAAAATGCACTCAGTGGGTCTGCTTCTGAAGTGCTCTAAAAAGTGAACAAACATATAGCTGGAGAACTCTTAGTATCAAGGAAAAATGGGAGTATATTTTATCCTACTTTTTTTCTTGCTACTTTTTATATAAAATTTAATTATAGTACAAAGACTTTGGTAACTTGAAGATCTGTTTACCTTTCCTGTTAGATATTATTCAAAGGCACAGACTTGGCAACTAACAGTGAATAAGCCTTAGAGATATAATGAACAGCACAGTGAATATGCGTGATCATCAACCTTGCGGCGGCACCTGGATGGCTCAGTCAGGTAAGTGTCTGACTGTTGGTTTTGGCTCAGGTAATGATCTCAGGGTCATGAGACCGAGCCCTGCACTACTTGTGGGATCTGCTTATCCTGCTCCCTCTGCCTCCACGCCGTTCTCTCTCTCTCTCAGATAAATAAGTAAATAAAAATCTTTAAAAAATCTTTTTCTAAGAGATTAGATCTTTATTCCAACCATAAGATAGAAATGATAATTATGTGACATGATAGAGATGCTAACTATAGCTACAATGGCAATCATATTATAATTTATAAATGTATCAAATCAACATATTTTATAACTTAAATTTACACAATGTTATATGTCAAATATATTCCAACAAAAGTTCCAATTCCTTCAGGTATAATTTCCATTAAAAGTCATTATTATTTCTAAATGCGTGGTCTCTTAGGAAGGAGGACCTGAACAAAGTACCCGGAGTTGAACTTTTCCACATGTATTTAACAATGTTTCACTAACAAGTGAACATAGTTTTCTATGTTCTCATTATCTCTAGCCTTCTCGCTCACAGTTCACCCAGTGTAGATAATTTCAAGTTATTTCAAGTGGCCCGCTTCAGGCTTTATAAAATGAGAGGTAGTTTGATGAAGTACCCCCCAGAAGTTTCATTTTTGTGTATCATAAATGATCCCCAAGAAGCCTGCTTTCTCTTACCTTGTTAGTTCAGTTCTTTTTTTTTTTTTAATGATTTTATTTATTTATTTGACATAGAGAGAGAGACAGGGAGAGAGGGAACACAAGCAGGGGGAGTGGAAGAGGGAGAAGCAGGCTCCCTGATGAGCAGGGATCCCTACTGGGAACTTGATCCCAGGACTCTGGGATCGTGACCTGAGCTAAAGGCAGATGCTTAAGGACAGAGCCACCCAGGCGCCCCCAGTTATTTCTTTAAGAACAATGTTCCCCTGCAGGAATTCGGGTGATAATTGTTAGTGGAGTTGTGATAGGCATAGAGAAGTTCTGGCTCTAGCCCTACCTCTCAAGCCTTGTGTAAGCCCCGTTCTCTCGCCTTTTAAACCCATTCATTCTTCTTTCCTGATCCATTAACACAAGTTCAGTTGTTAATTTCCTGTCACCAAATCAGTGTGCAGAATTGCTGTACTTTCACTGAACCAACAGATACTCACTTTTGCATTTTTATAAAGTTAATATTAGGTATTATTATGAGTAGATAAAATTACGTTAATAATTGTTAAGTAGGCTCCTTCATCATTGGCCCATGTATCTTAAATAAAAGAGATTCTATAGAAGATCAGATTTAATTATCTCTGTTAGAGTGTTTTCAGTTTTATTGTAAGCTCAGAAAAACCCCATTTTGGAATAATTCCTTTTATATTTGGACATTGGAATTTAAATTTCACTGACTAGACATTGTTTTAATTAATATTGCTATCTCTTCCTCCCTCTTCAGCTCCTAGCTGGTCTTTGTTTCAGTGTGCACCAGCAATCAGAGATGGATACTTCTGTGAAATTCGATTTACAGATCCAAAGGTATGGAAACAACATTTTTCAGTTTGTAATAACGATTAAGAAAATGTTACTTGTCATAAACATATTGTGTAATATGTTCTAAATGTTATGGAATAGAATAGGCTGAAATTTCAGTACTTGACTATATAATTTTTATTATTATTTTATTATTTTTTAATTTTATTTTTAAAATTTCACTTACAATGTTTCCAAGGCTGATTACTGTTTTTAAAAATAAAATAGTATTCATTATATTGTATAAATATATTAATGTCATAAATACTAAAAATATAGAAAATTTAGAAACATATAGAAAGAAAATAATAATCACCCATAGATACCCTTGTGAACATTTTGTTATATATCATATCATATCATATCAATTTCTTTTACAGAATAAGATATTTTTTTACTTGAACACATCTCTGTATGTTTAACCATTTTCCTTATGGGTGGACATTTAATTTGCCTCCAATTTTTTTTTAAGATGTTATTGATTCTGAGACAGAGAGAGTGGCAGAGGGAGAGAAAGACTGTCTGGCAGACTGTGCGGAACAAACGTGGTCTCCCTCTCCTGACCCTGAGGTCGTGACCTGAGCCAAAATCGAGAGTTGGACACTTAAGCCATCCAGGCACCCCTGCCTCTAACTTTTTTTTTTTCAAACTGTGATAAACATCTTTGTAGAAGATATGGTTTTCATTTTTTATTATGCCATTTTGAAAATCAATATTTCTATCCTAAGAATAATTTATTTTGAGTTTTGAGCTTGTAAAACAAAAATAAAAGAAGTAAAATTTGGTCATCTTGGAATTAAATGCCAATGAAAATAATTTTAAGTTAGTTTTTCCTTTCTTTGTTGCTTTTAATTTGTTCATTTGTTTCACTGCATTTGCCTCTGTATGTCTTTGATGATGATCATGCTTAGTTCAGGCCTAAATATGTATTTTTTCTTTTTCAGCTTCAATCTCTTTGAGAAGGTAAGCCCAGTTGTTTCTTACAGAGCTGACCTCGCAGTCTTAGCCGCTGTTGAGATAAGAAGGTCAGTATGATTACTGAGTTGAGTGTCTCATTTTTGTGAGATTTAAACTGCTTTAAAATGCGATTACTTTTTTTATTTATTTTTTATTTTTATTTTTTATAAACATATAATATATTTTTATCCCCAGGGGTACAGGTCTGTGAATCGCCAGGTTTACACACTTCACAGCACTCACTCCAGCACATACCCTCCCCAATGTCCATAACCCCACCCCCCTTTCTTAACCCCCCTCCCCCCAGCAACCCTCAGTTTGTTTTGTGAGATTAAGAGTCACTTATGGTTTGTCTCCCTCCCAATCCCATCTTGTTTCATTTACTCTTCTCCTACCCCCTTAACCCTCCATGTTGCATCTCCTCTCCCTCATATCAGGGAGATCATATGATAGTTGTCTTTCTCCGATTGACTTAGTTCGCTAAGCATGATACCCTCTATGGAAAGAACCTAGATGTCCATCAACAAATGAATGGATAAAGAAGATGTGGTATGTATACACAATGGAATACTATGCAGCCATCAAAAGAAATGAAATCTTGCCATTTGCAATGACGTGAAAATGCAATTACTTTTTAAAAGCAACTATGAGGCTCAGTAGCTTCTTGTGGGAAGGATCCTCCCAAATTTCCTAGTAGTTTTACCAGAGCTAGAGCTTCTGTAGAAGTAAGGTCCTAGGTCTATTCCAAAGCCCCAAATACTTGTTGGTATCCTCCAGAAATAAACCAGATGTGGCAACACCAGGCACAAAATAAGTGTTGAACTTTGATGCAACTTCATTTACCAATTCACCCGTTATATGAGATTCAGCAACGAGCAGTTTGTGTGCGGGTGTGTGTGCTTGTTCACATACACATACAGCTCTTTTTCTTTTAAATATGTATATTTTTAATTAGTTCTGATTAGATTCATCTGGATACAGGGTACTTTTGAAAATGAACTGACCATATCATTTTGTAATCATGGTAAGTTTTCCTTGGTCATCGTTTAGAGTTTCAAGTCCTGATCATATCTTTCTTCCAGCTCCAGACTGGGAGCATAAGGAGAACCCTGAGACCGAAGAAGATGCCAGGCCACTTGTTCAGCACATCTATGAGGTCTGCAGTTGTTAGCTTTAACTGATACATGGTAGGGAGCCTTTAAAGAGAAGAACAGATAGGCTACTTATAAAAAACAAGTCTTTTCAGGGGCGCCTGGGTGGCTCAGTGGGCTAAGCCTCTCCCTTTGACTCAGGTCATGATCTCAGGGTCCTGGGATCAAGCCCGTATTGGGCTCTCTGCTCAGCAGGGAGCCTGCTTCCCCCTCTCTCTCCACCTGCCTCTCTGCCTACTTATGATCTCTGTCCAATAAATAAATAAAATCTTTTTAAAAAAGTGTGTTTAATGATTATGTAAACTGCATTGTTTAAGGATGTATCTGAACTTTCTTTGAATTTTTTCCCTATTCAGAAGTTCCTTTTTTTAAGACAAATAGCTTCAAGTGGTTAAAGAATGCACTTTATACAAATTGTCTAAAACCAGTTACTTCACTTGAATAAAAGCAATAGGTCATTGTTGAGTGTTTTCATATGGATTTTTTGCAGTTCTAACTAAAAATTGAAAGTGCCTATAGCAGATCATCCAAATTTTCTTCCTACATAAAGAAAATATTCTATGCCATCTTTCCTTTGAAAACTTTTTCATACTTTCCTCTCGTTGTATATTTTCATCCCGGCATATACTGCTGTATAGTAGAGACAAATGCTGAGTTGATCTCCTTTGCCTCGTAATGATCATGTTGGAATGTCAGAGTGACTATGGAACCCCTGCTGCTATTCAGATCTTTTGCTAAAGCTGGTGTAGGGGGAGGATTATGGAATAGATTTTTGCTCAAAGTATTTACATTTTCTTTTCCCCATTAGCTCAGAAACAACGGTCCAAGTTCATTCAGCAAGGCAGTGCTGAATCTTCAGTGGCCTTACACACATAACCATAGCTCATTGTTACACATGCTTCAGTATGGAGCTGACGGGTCCACGAACTGCACGTCAGACACGGAGATCAACCCTTTGAGAATTAAGGTAATGTACTTAATAGCAACTTTTCATTATGATATTTAATGCTTTTCTTTCTAGGTATATGGGAGAAATGTATGAAATAAAACATTTATTTATTTTTAACAATTTTATTTATTTATTCTAGAATGAGAAAGAGATGAGCAGACAGGAGGGGCAGAGGGAGAGGAAGACTCCATGCAAAGCAGGGATCCTGATGCAGGGCTCAATCCCAGGACCCCAGATCATGACCAGAGTGGAAGGTAGACACGTAACCCACTGAGCCACCCAGGTGCCCAAAATAAAGTAAATGCTTTAATAACACAAACCCACTCTACAAGAATATTTTACTTCATAACCAGTACACTAAAGATTAAATTGCTTATTTGTATGAGTAAGGATTAATTCCTTACTCTGAGAAGTCCTAATGAATCATTTACTTATGGAGAGACCCAGCATGACTTTGGGTCCACTGCATTGTGGTTTATCCACATGTGATATTGTGACGGGGTGTTTATTTGTTATTGAAATTTTTGTCTTTGGAAAAAGATTTAACATTTTACTTAACCTGGCTCTTTTGACTTCCATGACTTAGAAAAACTTCATTTTGTGGAGTTCTGTACTTTTGGACATCTTAGCACATGTATTTGGATAAGAAGCTATTGCCCAATTTGGACTAAGGAAAGTTAAGAAAACAGAACAAAAAGCTCTTTTGAAATGATACATATTCATGATTGACACTTACCACTGTTGGCACAATGAAATTTCAGGCTGTTTCCCTGTGTTTTATCCATGTCCCCCGTAGCTGTGCAAGGGATGAAGAAAATCATGGCTAAGCAGAGGTAACTTTCCACATACCTAAGGACTCTCTGTGCTTACTTTCTACCATATATTAAGTGGTAAATTTGTCCTAACACATATTCAGTCACCCTGTTTTAATCATATATAACAGTTTATGCCAAAACATCAGTGCAAAATGTTTTCCACTGTTATAAACCATCAGTTTCTCTGTAACCCTAGATCTCAAATTCACAAACCGAAAAGAATGACACAGTTCCTGGCCAAGGGGACGGGAACCAACTCGTCACCAAGCGGGATCTCACCCTCCGCGAGGGAGATGTTCACACTTTGGTAAGCGCCACTTCAACAACAAGCACGTTAGAAATTTAAAAATATTTGATTATAGAACTGATGCCCGAGAACATTTCAAAAATAGAGGCAGCTATGCTTGGAAGAACCACATATATTTTTATACTATTCACTCCTCTTACTGTCCTTGTTCCTAGTTAAATTAATGCCAGATTTTCTTCAAATGATCTATCTTTGTAGATTGCTAACAAAAGTATTTTGTATTCCCATTTATTTTTCTGGCTGTACTCTAACTGACCTCTTTCTTGACCTCATCCTAATCTTGGAGGCTTTAGTGCAATATTGGGAGAAAAACCCAGGAGGCCTCACAAAAATATATTACAAGAATAATTAGCATTATGACCAACTTTTGTTGAATCAGTCTGTGTTAGGACTATAATGTTATAAAATGGCTTATCATTTAAGTTTTTGAAATTTAACCAATCTGCAAACCATCAGCTAGTGCGGAATCCAGGACAGTGTTTGTATTCATTCATAAGCACCAACTACATTCACATCGCCAAATTCCATAGGTCTTAGTTTTCGTCTGCCTCAACCCTCGGTGATGTTTGGCACTGTCCGTCACTTGTGCCATTACTCCTCGTTCACTTCTGAGACCAGGCTCTCTTGGCCCCTCCCCTGTCTCAACTAGCTACTTCTTATTCTTCACTTCCAGACCTTTAATTCTAAAGAGTGTTCCAGGGCCCACATCTCAGATTTCTTACCTGCTCCACACACATTCATTCGTTAGATCTGTGCCATCCAATACTACGGACACCAGACACATTTCAAGTAGCCACATGTGGCTCTTACTTCGGGAGGCAGAGGTACCTCCACACTGACGATTTCTCGTCATCTCATATCTCAGTATCATATCTCATACTGATGTTGTTGGAAGTTCCAATCAGACAGTGCTGTACTAGAGGATGCCGTTCACTCTCATGGCTATAAACACTATCTCTGTGTGCATGACTTCAGTTTACGTTCCTAACCCAATCCTGGGCATTGAACGCCAGATTCCATTATCCAATGGCCTGCTGGAACTCCTCTTAAATATTTAATAGTAATCTTAAATTTTTTCCCAAGAACATACCGTTGAGTTTTTCCAACTCTGCTCTTCCTGCAGTGTTCCACATTTGAGTAAGGCATTGTCCAGAACCTGGGAATTGTGATTGACTCCTCTTTTTCTCTCAAACTTTACATCCTATATACTAGCCAACACTGTCAATATCTACTTTCCAATTGCCCTGAACCTGGACCCGTCCCAGCAGCTAGACCCCTGTTACGGCCTCACCAAGGCCTGCCTCTCTTACTTGGATTATTGCCAGACTTCTAGTTGGACTCCATATTTGTCTCCCCTCCATCACAGTTTATTTGCCATATAGGAGCCATAGTGATCTTTTTAAATGGAGAAGAGAGCCTGTTAATCCGTGTTAAGTGCCTTCCCATCTAAGTCAGAGAGGAAGCCTTTAAGCCCAACAAGATCTAGGCCCTTAGAACTTGCCGGCTGCATTTCCTCTCCTTACTCGCTCCTCATGTCTTGGACACCTTAGTTTTTCCTTGAACAGATGTCCCCAAACATGTTTCTACAACCAGGCTTTGAAAATTTTTCTCCAATCTCCCTGGAATGCTCTTTAGAGGGCATGCTCTTTGTCCAGATAAACCTGTAGCTGATTTTCCCGTCTCCTTCCAGTGTCCTTAACTGGCAGATTATGACAGGACTTCCCTCACCAGCCACATGAAATAGAAATTACTTTTAACTCCCACCCCACTTTTGATTTTGTACATTATCCTCCTACACAACTACATTTTTTAAAAATTGAGATAAAACTTGCATGATTTAAAATTCACCGTTTTAACCAATTTGAAGTATGTGATTGAGTGATTTTTAGTATATTTGTGACATCATGCAACTACCACCATTATCTAATTCCAGAACATTTTCATTGCTTCAAAGAGAAATACTGTCCCCATTACAGAGTCACTACCCATTCCTCCGGAACTGTTGCCAGTCCCAGCAACCACCAGCCTGCTTTCTGTCTCTAAGGATCTGTCTGTTCTGGACATCTCATATAAATGAAATCATATGATACATGGTCTTTTGTGTTTGGCTTCTTTGATCAGTTTAATGTTCTTAAGGTTCACCATGTTATAGCATAGAGTAGTACTTCAGCCATTCTTTATGGCTGAATAATACTCCATTCCGTGGATATATGACATTTTGTCTATTCATTCATTGACGAACATTAAGTTTGTTTCTACTTTTTGTTTACTTTGAATAGTGCCATTTGAGCATTCATGTACAAGTTTTTACATGGGCATGTTCTCAGTTCTCTTGGAAATAAACCTAGGAGTAGTTCTCTGTAGAACTCTGTTTAACTTTTGAGAAACTACCAAACTTTTCCAAAGTGGTTGCACCTTTTTTATTTTCAACTAGCAATTCAATTTGTCCACCTTTGTCATCACTGGCACTTGCCTTAAAAAATTCTTTTTACTTTGCTTTATGGTCATCCTTGTCTGTGTGAAGTGATGTCTCATTGTGGCTTTATTTGTATTTCCTTGATGACTAAGATGTTGAGCATCTTTTGAGTTGTAGGTCTTCTTTTGAGAAATGTCTTTTCAAATCCTCTGCCCATTTTTGTTTGTTTACTTAAATTTATTTATTTTAGGGAGCAGAGGGAAGAGCAGTGGGAGAGGGGAAAAAGAATCCCAGGCAGACCGACTCAACACTGAGCATGGAGCCCAACACAGGGCTCTATGCCGTGACCCTGAGATCATGACCTGAGCTGAAACGAAGAGTCAGTTACTCATCCAACTGAGCCACCCAGGTACCCCATTTTGCCCATTTTTAAAGTGGGTTGCTTGCCTTTGTTGTTAAGTCATAACAAGTTCTTTATGTATTCTGGACACTTCCCTTTTCAGAGCTATTATTGTGCATATTTTCTCTCATTTTGTAAATTGTCTTTTCACTTTTTTGATAGTATCCCTTTGACGCAAAAAGTTTTCTAATTTGAAGACTTTCAGATTTGTCAAGTTTTTTTCTTCTTTTGTTGCTTCTGCTTTTGCTGCTGTAGTTAAGAAACCATTGCCTAACCTGAGATCCTGAACATTTATGCCTAAGTTTTTTGGTTTTCTAAATTTTATACTTTTGAGTCTTATTTTTATCTATACATGTATCTTCATGTAAGTACCAAATTGTTTTGATTATTATAGCTCTGCAGTAAATTTTGAAATTGAGAAGTGAGTCCTCGAACACTTTCCTCTTTTTCAAGATTGTTTTAGCTATGTAGTGCTCTTTACAATTCCATATGAATTTTAGGATCAACTTGATCATTTCTACAGAAAATGTAGTTGGAATTTTAACAGCAGTTTTACTGGATCTGCAAGAATTTAGGAGTGTTGTCATCTTAATGATAGTAAGTTTTTCAATTCTTGAACATGAGATATCTTTCCATTTATTTGGTCTCACTCAGTTTCTTTAAAAAATATTTTGTACTTGTAAGTGTATGCAAGACTTGCACTTTCTTGGTTAAATTACTTCTATGTATTTTATTCTTTTGGGATGCTCTTTTAAATAGAATTGTTTTCTTAATTTAATCTTCAGAATTTTCATTATTGGTATATAGAAATACAAGTTATTTATAGATCAGTCTTGCATTCTGTACCTTCCCTGTACTTGTTTATTAGCTCTAATAGTTTTATTGTGGATTCTTTAGTGTTTTTGTATATAAGATCCTGTCATCCATGAACAGATAGTTTTACTTCTTCCTTTCCAATGTGGGTACCTTTTATTTAATTTTTTTCTTGCTTAATTGTATTCGCTAGGGCCTTCTGAACAATTTGAATAAAAGTGTCATGAGTGGGCACTGTTGTCTCATTTCTGATCTTAGGGGAAAAGCATTTTTCTTTCATCATTAAGTGTGATATTAGTTACCAGTTTCTCATAGATGCCCTTGCATGGGTCAGGGAAACTTGGTTATTCCTTGTCATCGACTAGAAGTGCTACATACTGGGTAGCATTGTTGTAACTATGAATGTGACAGGTCTAATACAGTTTGACCAGCACATGCAAGGTGGTCATTATTTCCTATCCAGTTGCCTTCCAGTTATGGATAAAAACACTGAATGTAGCAAATTCAGCACGGGACCATCAGCATGCCATTTGATTTCTACGGGTCTGACATGGCACAGGTGTTCAAGATTCATTCTGTTTCTTTTTCTTTCCCATAAGCATAGTATGATCTGATTTTTATGTCTTACTATAATCATCATGCTCTGGGTTTACCTAAGAATATTAATTTCTAGAAGAATGTTGACTTCTAAAATCTTAGAATTTTCTAGAAGAATGTTGATTTCTGGCCATAAAAATACATCTTTTAATATTATAGATCTTATCCTTATATAAC
Organism: Lutra lutra; assembly: GCF_902655055.1. Lineage (NCBI taxonomy): Eukaryota > Metazoa > Chordata > Mammalia > Carnivora > Mustelidae > Lutra > Lutra lutra. The sequence continues at coordinate 58,166 of NC_062280.1, forward strand.
AAATCACATTAAAATCAACCTCTTTATTTTTATTTTATTATTTTTTTAAAGTAGACTCCATGCCCAGTGTGGAGCCCAACATGGGGCTTGACCTCACAACCCTGAGATGAAGACCTGAGCTGAGATGGAGTCAGGCGCCTAACTAACTAAGCCACCCAGGTGCCCCTAAGCTGACCCCTTTTAAGAAAAAGCATTCATAACTCCACTATTGGCCTATCATTTTAAACATGATTCTTATAAGGCAAGAGAATCTGGATCATCTCTTTAGCCCTCACATCAAACAACAAATACTTTTCTTTTAAGTAAAGAATTTGTTTCCGCAGGGTTGTGGAGTTGCTGAGTGCCTGAAGATTGTCTGCCAGGTTGGACGACTAGACAGAGGAAAGACTGCCATCCTGTATGTAAGGTCCCTGCTGTGGACTGAGACCTTTATGAATGTAAGTAGACAGATAACAGCATTCACCAGTCTATCCGTTTTCTCCAAGACGTGAAAAAGGCCTCACATCGGAAATCATTTCATTGTTATTTCCATACAGAAAGAAAACCAGAATCGTTCATACTCTCTGAAGTCATCTGCGTCTTTTAACGTCATTGAATTTCCTTATAAGAACCATCCAATTGGGGTGCCTGGGTGGCTCAGTCCTTAAGCGTCCACCTTCAGCTCAGGTCATGATCTCAGCGTCCTGGAATCGAGTCCCGCATTGGGCTCCCTGCTCAGTAGGGAGCCTGCCTCTCCCTCTGCCCTCCCTGCTTGTGTGCATACTCTCTCTCAAATAAATAAATAAAATCTTTAAAAAAAATTAAAAAACCTTCCAAGTGAGGGTGCCTTCAACTCCACATCAGTAAGTCATTGACTTGGGGAAATGGAATAAATGTACTCAGTTCAATGCCAAAGATTTTTTTAAATTTTATTTTAAATAATAATACCTTAACTATTGTAGAAGTTACCTGATAGGCTTGTAACCTAGTTAAATATTATTTTACTCGCTCACCCCAGAATTATTAAAGGTAGATTTTTTTTTTTACTTTAACATGCTATTACATGTTAATTTTTGTTTAATCTACAATCCATTTCCTTACATTTTAATTTGTATGTTTAGGTTCTATTTCAAATACTGTAAGCCAACCTATACTAGAAACTCTATGATCAGAAATGCCTCTTTTGTATAATAGTTTAATTTCCTCTCATCATCATGATGCTAAAAGCCATACGCAGTTGGGAATCATTTCCAGAGTACATGTATTCCATTGTATTACTCTGACTATTTAAAATACAAAAAAAAAAAAAAAAGCATTTAAGGAGCACCTGGGTGGCTCAGTGGGTTAAAGCCTCTGCCTTCAGCTCAGGTCATGATCCCAGAGTCCTGGGATCAAGCCCCGCATCGGGCTTTCTGCTCAGCAGAGCCTGCTTCCCTTCCTCTCTCTGCCTGCCTCTCTGCCTACTTGTGCTCTCTGTCTGTCAAAAAAAAAAAAAAATTTTAAATTAAAAGACTGTACTTCTTTGATAAACTTGCTTATTTGTTGTATGCTCTGAGAGCAATAATTTTTAGTTGTCATTAATTTATTTTCTTCCTATATATGTATTCTTCCTTATATTTCTAAAATCTTACTGGGAATGAGCTAAGGTCAGCGAGGAATCTTTGCAAATTACAGGAACTTGCATCCACCCTCCCAACCCCACAAGAAAGCTTGGAACTGAAGTTCTCCACATGGGTTGCTGATTTCCTTCCAGAAATAGCGTGATGCCACTCACGGGGGTATTACCTTAGTTTTGACAAGGTAGCGTGTGCAAAACCAGCCTCAGCTACCAAAAATATCTACAGAAGTTACTTTTATAAGCAATTCAAGTTATTGGGAGCCTTTTAAAACTTTTGTAGTTTTATTAACATAAATTACTTTTTTAGGATTTTTATATTAAAAAAAACCTGCATAGGTGTCACGTTATCGTTTTATATACCTGCAGGGTGATGATTCTTCTAAGGAATATGTGATTTATTCACAGTTCCTCAAGGTCTGGGAATGACTCCTAATTATACCTATTTTTGTGCAGTTACAGCATGTTATGCTTTAGAAATTGAGATTTTAGTAGTTTTTTTTAAATATTTTATGAGAGTTTAGTAGATTTTTAACTGCTGTCCTCATTAGGCAATGATAAATATTTCCCTCAAATAACTGAATATTTTTCTGTGTTTTAAAAATAATTGAAATTTATCTGCCATGTCTTGTGTTCTAATTCCTTACACAAGTGGCTAAGCTAGAATGTATTCATAAAACAGAGGAATGTGAGTTATATATGTTAGAACATGACAAGACCCTGTATTTCACTTTAATGAATCTCAAAATTAATAGGTTTGTAATATAGATTTTATTAGTAGCTTAAAAGATCTTAGTCATATACAATAAGTATTTTTACTATCAGTAAGTAAAGTTTGTTAAGAAAAAATGCTTCTATCCTAGGGTCTGCCACCGAACAGTCACTAAGTTGACAACTTTCACACTTGTTTTCTCACCTAATAGTAGTCTTCCCTGAAAGTATGTGTTGGATAGAAATTCACTCTTTTAGAAAAATGTAACTGTTTGCTTTTGCATATTCTGTTCCTTTTATGGACTCTATCTCAAGGTGTAATCTTGTATGGGAGACTGAAGGATATTGTTGTTATTGAAAGCAGGATGTTTTAAGTCCCCTTTTATGAAATGTACTTTTTTTTTTTTTTTTTTTTTTGTCAGAGAGAGTGAGCACAGGCAGACAGAGTGGCAGGCAGAGGCAGAGGGAGAAGCAGGCTTCCTGCTGAGCAAGGAGCCCGATGTGGGACTCAATCCTAGGACGCTGGGATCATGACCTGAGCCGAAGGCAGCTGCTTAACCCACTGAGCCACTCAGGCATCCCTATGAAATGTACTTTGAAGCAGTAGTATTTTCCTTTAAAAAATGAAAATGCATATTTCTACAAAAGTATGATAGAAGAATGATTTGGAAGCTTACTCTTTGAGGAAAATGTTTGGGAAAATGTTGGAATTCTTTTTACCCTGAAGCAGCATGTGAATGTATTTGGTTAAAGTTATCAGACAATAGTTCTTTGATTTTCAAACATTTTAAATACTACTGTGTTTATGATTTATTGAGAATTAAAATCCATTTTGAGTGTAAAATTTTAATAATCTGACCAGTTTTAAAAAACATGACTGAGATACAGTGTACTTAAAGCATTTAATATTGGTAAGAACTATGATTCTGTTGTCGATTTCTTAAGTAAGCATTTATTTCAGAATTGATATTTTGGGAAACATTTGTGTGAGGGATATTCTTTCTTTTCTTCCTCCTTTACCATTCTCTTGTGATGAATTATTGTTATTTTATTATGATGATGGTTATTATTATGATATAGGTCTTCATAATTCTGAAGTATAAAACAATTAAAACTTTAGTGCCACAATTTTACCTGTGTTTCAAAACTACTATTTCGTAGTAAATTCTTATCAATACTTCATATCATGAGAAAGTTAGTGTCAGTAAAAGAGACTGTATTTATACTGACTTCCGTAAGAGGGCCGTGAAAGACTTGTGAGAGTTAATGATGACCCCAAGAGAGATTTAAGTGGCAAAAGTACAGTATATAATAGATCAGCTGCTTTTTATAAGGCAAACAAACTGTAAATTGATAGACACTTCTTTGTTGCAAAACGCAGTGCCAACCTTGGAGAAGAAGAATTTGAATTTTGAAATACATGTGTATGACCATCGCCTATCTTAATGTCACTTTGTATGTTCTCTCGAATAGTTTGTATATGTGGTAGTTTGGCAAATAAAAAATGTAAATTTCAGAAATTGAATATAGGATCAAAAATGGCAAATAAAATAACTTATTACTCACTGTTTTGGAGACTAGCCCTTTTAATTTGTTGATATGCTAGTTTGAACAATGAACCCCAGGCATATATGCTTGTATTTCATTGTAATTTCTGATATGTAATGAGCTTCTTGGGAGAGGTACCAAATCCTTGATTTTTGTTGTCATTGTTCTCAAGTGCAATATAACGATGTAACCAAACCTAGATAATTTTCAGAGTCATTGTTAGTTTAGTAAACCTACTCTAAACAGAGATTTAAACTTATTAAAATTTTGGTTAGTAGGAAGGAGGGATTCTGCTATAGTTATACAAATGCAGTTATTTACCCCTAAAAGGTACATTGTACATATTTTAAAATTTTTATTCATTTTTTAAATTTCTTTTCAGTGTTCCAGAATTCATTGTTTATGCACCACACCCAGTGTTCCATGCAATACGTGTCCTCCTTAATACCTACCACCAGGCTCACCCAACCTCCTACCACCCCGCCCCTTCAAAACCCTCAGATTGTTCCTCAGAGTCAACAGTCTCTCATGGTTCATCTCCCCTTCCAATTTCCCTCAACTCCCTTCTCTCCATCTCCCCATGTCTTCTGTGTTATTCCTTATGCTCCACAAGTAAGTGAAACCATATGATAATTGACTCTCTCCGCTTGACTTATTTCACTCAGCATAATCTCCTCCAGTCCCGTCCATGTTGCTACAAAAGTTGGGTATTCATCCTTTCTGATGGAGGCATCATACTCCATAGTATATATGGACCACATCTTCCTTATCCATTCGTCCGTTGAAGGGCATCTTGGTTCTTTCCACGGTTTAGTGACTGTAGCCATTGCTGCTATGAACATTGGGGTATGGACGGCCCTTCTTTTCACTACATCTGTATCTTTGGGGTAAATACCCAATAGTGCAATTGTGGGGTCATAGGGAAGCTCTATTTTTAATTTCTTAAGGAATCTCCACACTGTTTTCCAAACTGGCTGCACCAACTTGCATTCCCAAAAACAGTGTAAGAGGGTTCCCCTTTCTCCACATTCTCTCCAACACTTGTTGTTTACTGTCTTGTTGATTTTGGCCATTCTACTGGTGTAAGGTAGTATCTCAATGTGGTTTTGATTTGGATCTCCCTGATGGCTAATGACGATCAACATTTTTTCATGTGTCTGTTAGCCATTTATATGTCTTTGGAGAAGTGTCTGTTCATGTCTTCTGCTCATTTTTTAAAATGACTATCCGTTTTACATGTGTTGAGTTTGCGGAGTTCTTAAAGATTTTATTTATTTATTTGACAGAGAGACAAGAGATTGCAAGGAGGCAGAGCAGCAGGCAGAGAGAGAGAGAAAGGGAAGCAGGATTTCTGGTGAGCAGAGAGCCCGATTCGGGGCTTGATCCCAGGATCCTGAGATCATGACCTGAGCCGAAGGCAGAGGCTTAACCCACTGAGCCACCCAAACACCCTGAGTTTGAGGAGTTCTTAATAGATACTGGATATCAGCCCTTTGTCTGCATTGTCATGTGTGAATATCTTCTCCCATTCTGTGGGTTGCCTCTTAGTTTTATTGACTGTGTCCTTTGCTGTGCAGAAGCTTTTGATCTTGACGAAGTCCCAGAAGTTCATTTTTGTTTTTGTTTCCTTTGCCTTTGGAGACATGTCTTGAAAGAAGTTGCTGTGGCTGATATCGAAGAGGTTACTGCCTATGTTCTCCTCTAGGATTCTGATGGATTCCTGCCTCACATTGAGGTCTTTCATCCATTTCTAATTTATCTTTGTGTATGGTGTAAGAGAATGGTCGAGTCTCATTCTTCTACACACAGATGTCCAATTTTCCCAGCACCATTTTTTGAAGAGACTGTCTTTTTTCCACTGTATATTTTTTCCTGCTTTGTTGAAGATTATTTGACCATAGAGTTGAGGGTCCATATCTGGGCTCTCTACTCTGTCCCACTGGTCTGTGTGTCTGTTTTTGAGCCAGTACCATGCTCTCTTGATGATCACAGCTTTGTAGTAACCCTTGAAATCAGGCAATGTGATGCCTCCAGTTTTGTTTTTCTTTTTCAACATCCTTAGCAATTCGGGGTCTCTTCTGATTCCATACAAATTTTAGGATTGTTTGCTCCAGCTCTTTGAAAAATGCTGGTGGAATTTTGATCGGAATGGCATTGAAAGTATAGATTGCTCTAGACAGTATAGACATTTTAACAATGTTTATTCTTTCCATCCATGAGCATGGAATGGTCTTTCATATTTTTTTGTCTTCTTCAATTTTTCATGAGTGTTCTGTAGTTCCTCAAATACAGATCCTTTACCTCTTTGGTTAGGTTGATTCCCAGGTATCTTATGGTTCTTGGTGCTGTAGCAAATGGAATTGATTCTCTGATTTCCCTTTCTATTTTTTCATTGTTAGTGTGTAAGAAATCAACTGATTTGTACATTGATTTTGTATCCTGTCACATGACTGAATTGCTCTATGAGTTCTACTAGTTTGGGGGTGGAGTCTTTGGGGTTTTCCATACAACGTATCAGGTCATCTGTAAAGAGAGAGAGTTTGACTTTGTCTTTGCCAATTTGAATACATTTTACTTCTTTTTGTTGTCTGATGGCTATTGCTGGGACTTCTAATACTGTGGTGAACAAGAGTGGTGAGAGTGGGCATCCTTTCGTGTTCCTGATCTCAGTGGGAAGTCTGCAAGCTTTTTCCCATTGAGGATGATATTCACTGTGTGTCTCTCATAGACAGATTTTATGAAGTTGAGGAATGTTCCCTCTATCCCTATATTTTGAAACATTTTAATCAGGAATGGATACTGGATTTTACTAAATCATCAATTGAGAGGACCGTGGTTCTTCTCTCTTCTCTTATTGATTTGTTCTACCACAATGATGGATTTGCGAATGTTGAACCACCCTTGCATCCAAGGGATGAATCCCACCTGGTCATGGTGGATAATCTTTTTAAGGTACTGTTGGATCCTATTAGCTAGGATCTTGTTGAGAATCTTAGCATCCATATTTATCAGGAATATTGGTCTGAAATTCTCCTTTTTGGTGGGGTCTTTGCCTGGTTTGGGGATCAGAGTAATGCTGGCTTCATAAAGAGTCTGGAAGTTTTCCTTCTGCTTCAATTTTTTTTAAACAGCTTCAGGAGAATAGGTATTATTTCTTCTTTGAAAGTTTGGCAGAATTCCCCAGGGAATCCGTCAGGTCCTGGGCTCTTGTTTTTGGGGAGGTTTTTGATCACTGCTTCAATCTCATTACTAGATATTGGTTTATTCAGGTTGTCAATTTCTTCCTGATTCAGTTTTGGAAGTTTATAGGTTTTCAGGAATGCATCCACCTCATCTAGTTTGCTTAACTTATTGGCATATAACTGTTGATAATAATTTCTGATGATTGTTTCTATTTCCTTGGTGTTAGTTGTGATCTCTCCCTTTTCATTCATAATTTTATTAATTTGGGTCTTTTCTCTTTTCTTTTGGATTAGTTTGGCCAATAGTTTATCGATCTTATTGATTCTTTCAAAAAAACAGCTTCTAGTTTCATTGATGCTTTCTACTGTATCTCTAGTTTCTATCTCCTTGATCTCTGCTCTAATCTTGATTATTTCCCTTCTTGTATGTGGAGTTGACTTAATTTGTTGTTGATTCTCCAGTTCTTTAAGGTGTAAAGACAGCTGGTATATTCTGGATTTTTCAATTTTTTTGAGGGAGGCTTCCATGGCTGTGTATTTCCCCCTTAGGACCACCTTTGCTATATCCCATAGGTTTTGGACCAAAGTGTCTTCATTCTCATTGGTTTCCATGAATTGTTTAATGTTCTTCTTTGATCTCCTGGTTGATCCAAGCATTCTTAAGCAAGGTGGTCTTTAGCTTCCAGGTGTTTGAGTTCCTTCCAAACTTCTTCTTGTTGTTGAGCTCCAGTTTCAAAGCATTGTGGTCTCAGAATATGCAGGGAATAATCTCAGTCTTTTTGTATTGGTTGAGCCCTGATTTGTGACCCAGTATGTGGTCTATTCTGGAGAAGTTTCCATGTGCACTCGAGAAGAATGAGTATTCTGTTGTTTTAGGGTGGAATGTTCTGTATAGATCTATGAAGCCCATCTGGTCCAATGTGTCATTCAATGCTCTTGTTTCTTTACTGATTTTCTGTTTGGATGATCTGTCTATTACTGTGAGTGGCATGTTAAGATCCCCTACTATTAAAATATTCATATCAATATGACTATCTTGATTAATAGTTGTTTTATGTAGTTTGTTGCTCCCATATTGGGGACATAAATATTTACAATTGTTAGATCTTCTTGGTGGATAGACCCTTTAAGAATGAGGTAGTGTCCTGGGGCGCCTGGGTGGCTCAGTGGGTTAAGCTGCTGCCTTCGGCTCAGGTCATGATCTCAGGGTCCTGGGATGGAGCCCCGCATCCGGCTCTCTGCTCCGCGGGGAGCCTGCTTCCTCCTCTCTCTCTACCTGCCTCTCTGCCTGCTTGTGATCTCTCTCTGTCAAATAAATAAATAAAATCTTAAAAAAAAAAATGAGGTAGTGTCCTTTTGTATCTCTGACGACAGTCTTTAGTTTAAAATCGAATTTATCTGATATGAGAATCGGTGCCCCAGCCTTCTTTTGAGGCCCATTGGCATGAAAGATGTTTCTCCATCCCTTCACCTTCAGTCTGGATGTATCCTTAGGTTCCAAATGGGTCTCTTGTAGACAACATATGGATGCGTCCTGTCGTTTTATCCAATCTGCAACCCTGTGCCATCTTATGGGCACCTTTAGGCCATTCACATTGAGAGTGATTATTGAGAGATACGTTTTTATTGACATCGTGTTACCTGTAAAGACTCTGTTCTATAGATTGTCTCCATAAATTTCTGTTCAATGATATTCTTGGGATTTTTCCTCTTTTATAGAACCCCCCTTTATATTTTGTAGTGTCAGCTTGGTGGTCCCATACTCTTTTAAGCCTTGCTGGTCTTGGAAGCTCTTTATCTCTCCATCTATTTTGAATGTCAGTCTTGCTGGATAAAGTATTCTTAGCTGCATATTCTTCTCATTTAGTGCCCTGAATACATCTTACCAGCCCTTTCTGGCTTGCCAGGTTTCTGTGGACAAGTCTGACATTATTCTGATGGGTTTTCCTCTGTACGTAAGGAATTTCTTCCCCCTAACTGCTTTCAAGAGCTCCTGTCTAAAATTATGATTCATCATTTTCACAATCAGGAGTCTCGAGGTCTTTCTAGATTCTGTGATCTTGGGTGGGGGAGACCTTTCTGCCTCTAGGACACAAATGCTGGTTCCATTTGCCAGATTGGGAACATTTTCATGGAGAATTTGTTCAACTATATCCTCTAGTCTTCTTTCTTTCTCCACCCACTCAGGGATTCCAACAATTCTGACGTTGGAACATTTCATGGCATCATTTATTTCCCTAATTCTGTTTTCATGGCTTCTAAGCTGTTTGTTCCAGGCTTCCTCCTGATCCTTTCTCTCTATCTGTTTGTCCTCCAGATCCCTAATTCTATCTTCTGTCTCAGTTACCCTAGCTTTGAGAGAATTTAGATTACATTGGAACTCATTGAGAACATTGCGAACATCATCCCTTGTGGCTTTCACTTCTGCCCTAATCAATTCCATTTTGTCATTAATAGTTTTCTCCAATCTAGCCATTGCCTGGATAATTGTTAGCCTGAATTCCCTTTCTGACATACTGTTTATGTCCATATCCAATAGCTCTGATGGAGAGGGCCCAGTTTCTGAATTTTTCCTCCGTTGGGCATTCCTCCCCCTAGTCATTTTGGTGAAAGGTGGCTGAGGGGATGTGCAGCTGAATGTATCAACCATGGGGCAGGCACAGTGCACCCTGGAACACTTCTGAGTAATCGGGAGTCCCCACCAAAAAGAAAGGAAAAAGAAAAAAGGAGGGAGAGAGAGAGACAGAGACAGGAGAAAAATTAATTAATTAATTAATTAATTAATTAATTGATTAAAAAAAGAGAAGTCCCAGCCTGAATGGGCCCCAAAGGTACAATTTATAAAGTATATAAACAAAAACACCAACAAAAGTAAATGACAAGAAAAAAAAGAACCCAGCCAAAATGAACCCAAGTATAAGTTGTAGATACTACCAGAACAAAAACAAATACACAGAAACACTGACAGAAGAAAAAGATGGGAGGGTGGTTTTAAATTCTCAGTGTGGGCGAGGAAGGTTATTTTGATTCTTCCTGGATGTATCTTGATATCTTCTTTAAAAGACTCAACTTTCCTGAGTTAAAGGGGGATTAAAACTGGTTTATATATAGGGGTAGTGTTGATTGGGGAAAGGGGATTCCTTGAAGCTTATCTCTATATGAATTTTTTTTAAAGTAAAATAAAAATAATTAAAAAATTAAAAAATAGATAAGCAAAAGAAAAACAGGCATACGTATCAAAAAAGTTCAGGTTAAAAGGTTATGAAATTTGTTGTACTGAACATCTCATTGTGATGGTAAATAGGTTAAAAAATATTAAAAAGTTGAAAAGAATGAGAATAGTGGGAACGAATTAAAAATAAAAGTATCTATGAAGTAATGGTGGTTGTCTTCTTGGGTTTTTGTTTGTTTGTTTTGGGGCTGGGGGCTGGCTTTCTGGGGGAAGGGCCTGCCACGTGGGTTTTCAGGCAGTCTTGCTAGAGTTCAGTCCTCCTGCCCCCTCACAAGGGGCTGGGCTCTGAAGAAACCAGTTTTTCAGTCTTTTGTTCTCTGGAGGTTTTTTTGTTTTTTTGTTTTTTTTCTCCCCTTGGTGGCAGCTTTTGGCGGTTCTTTGGAGATTTAGAGGAAAGCAAACTGCACCCAGACCTCCCTCTCAGAGAGAAGCCTCAGTCTGCTCCCCTCTGGGTGCTCCAGAGCACATAAATGTGCCCTCTGCCATGGCTGTCTGGGAGGGTCCCTACATTCTACATTTTATTTCAGACTGGACATGACCTCTTCCCTACTAGTTTTGAAACACTTTGAAATACCTTAAACTAACTCAGAACTATATACAAAATTAATTTGCTATCCAAAAACGTAGTAATTTTCTTTGTTTAGCTTCTCTTATGATCACCCACATTGGGTGAGACATAAAATGTGTGTCTTCTAAAACTTGTCATTTTCTGACTTGATTGAGTTAGTGAGAACTGCTACAGTGTTCTACTTAGTTTCCAATGTGTAACTTGTGTCTTTCAATAAACTTGAGCATATGGTGCCAGTTTTTTGTATATTTTCCTCTGTGATCACAGTTTTGTTTTTTAATCACATGAGCCAGCAATAATGGACTAAGAGGATGACTCAAAGAGGTGTCTCTCTGAGAGTCTGAATTCCTTATGAGTGTTACTTATTTGAAGAAAGGTAACACGAAAAGAGCAAAAGGAACCTAAGGTTAAAATACGCCAATTACAAATCACAGAATCATAGACACTTTAAAATTTAAAAGGGTTTTCCATTTCCAATAGTGGCAAGTAACTTTTATCAGATAAAAATGGTAAGCGATGAACAAAAGAAGGGAAAAAAGAAACTTTCCGAAAACACTGAAGTTAGTAAAAGCAGAAACTGGCGCAGATTCAACTCTTATTAAAGAGGAGAACCACCTCTTTCCTGGAAGTTACTTTCTGTTGCTGGATAGAATGCAAGCAGAAAAGGGCCTTCTTTTTCCTGGAATGATGGGACTGCCATCATGGATAAAAACTGAGGAAAGAAAGGAGCCACATTTTGGGAGGGAGGAATGTTTTGCCCTCAAATCCTTTTCTGACCCTGACCATGACCTTGCTCTCTCGAGATTCCAAGGGGCCCAAAAGGAAAACAGCAGATGGAAGGTTGGAAGAGATGAGCAGGTGCTTCAGCCACTGCTTACGGTAGGAGAAGTGAGATTGGAGAAACTGGAGACTGGAGTGACAGGCGTTTGGAAAAGCCCAGTCTTTCCATTGAAACCTTGGGAGCTATGCCTTGGGAATAAATACTACATTCCAAGGTGGACTGATTAGCCCTAGGATGAACAGCAACGCCACTGGTCCACTCTAACCAAGCAGAAAACCAAGATTCCACAAACTTAAGGTGATCCACGTGTAATTCATTTGTTCCTTTAGGCAGTTACTTTGAGCGGAAGACCACATAGAAGGACTGCAACGTTCCATCCACAATGTTGTGTGTGTGGGTGTGTGTGTGAAAAGAAAATGTTACCCATAGTTTGAAGGGGTGAAAAAAGAGTCAATAGGAACAGACCCACAAACAATTTAGCAGGTGTGACTTTAAGTAACAATTATAAATAAATATGTTAAAAACTCAAGAAAAACATGGAAATTATGGGCATTTCAGAAGAGATTGGAAATTAATAAAAGACTCAAGTGGACATTCTACTATTAAAAAATGCAGTACCTGAAATCAGAAACTCATTGGAGGGGGATTAAAAGTAAACCAAGAAAAGGAAGAACTCGTGAATTTAGAGAGCAATAGAATGCATCTAGACTGAAGCACCAAATGGGGATGGGGGAGTGGGGTAGTGGTGTGGATTACAAAATAAATGGCCTCAGTGACTCTCAGTCAATTGAGGTGTAAAAGAAAAGGAGTCAGAGAGGAGAGAAAATGGAGACAGACTGACTTGAAACCAAAAAGTTGCCAGATTTGGTAAAATGTAGCAACCATAGAGTTGTGGAAGCTCAGTCAGTGAACCCTAAACACGACAATCACAGAATACACCATCTATGTGCATCACGGTCCAACAGCTAAAAATTGCAAGTTAGAGAGGGTTTACCTCACCCCTACATACTGGTAATGATGCCCAGAGTTCATTTCTTGTCCAAATTCGTACTGACTGGATTGGACCTAAAGCTTATATATTCAAATTTCTAGTCCCGTGTGCTTTTTGCTGTGCAAGACTGCCTAGATTCCTAGTGACCCTTTATATAAAACAGATTTGTTACTATCCAGTGGATAGGCCAGGATGCCCGAATGTTCCTTGGTGCAATACCAGTACCTTTCCAAGTGATGCTTTTATTCACTTTCCAAATGTTCTGAACCACCCAGAGTTACATTGTTTCATTTCCTTTTGCACCCTGGTTCACTTCCCTTGTCAGCTTTATTTCCTGAAAAGTAACAAATACATAAACTGGTGTTGTTTTAATAAAAGGAACATTTAGATTTTGAACTTGAACTTTATACAATAATTTACCTTCATGTTATTAAAAATTTTTGCCTTAAGGTAATTAATTTTTAAGTTCTTCTATACCATTTTTCAGATATTAGAGTATCGAAATGGAATCTTTAAGGATCACTTTTTAGCCAGTTTTGTATTCAGAAAATTAATGACTACAAGGTTATTCACAAAAAGTACTGGATGATATATACTAGTAGTACTTAATTTGGAGAATTATGCTTTCCACCTGAGTAATAGAAATGATTCTTGATCTTGTGTAAGATATGTGGTAAATTTCCTGTGGGAGACAAGAAAGTTGGTATCTTATAAATTTTCTCACCTTTGAACAGTGCAGTTAAAATTCTTTTTGAGGTTGTAAGTGACATAAGCACTTTCAAAATTCAGAGATTTTATCACCTAACTGGCAGACAAGTGAATGATTTCTCAATATATTTGTTAATATATTCTCAATATCAATATATTCTCAATATATCTCAATAATTTCTCAATATACTTTAGTGAGGGAATGAGAAGGAAGACTTTATTAAAGAGTAACGAATTTCCTACTTCTTAGTAATACTAGTGTTGACTTTGACTTAAACCTTAAATACTAAACCAAAGCCAAGCATTTCACCACCATGTGGTATTAAATTACTGGCACAAATTGAGCCTCAGGGCTCTTTCCTCAATCATCCCACAGGTACTCAGTGTTTCCCAAGTAACAGAGATGACATAGTGGTAACTAAGTTCACCTTATTCCCACTGGACAGCTCTAGCCTCCCAAGGGAACCCTATAGCAGCTGCAGTAGAGCAGTGGTTCAGTAACAGACCTGAGAATGTCGTTTGCCCACCCTACAGACACGGTCTCTTCTGCTCCCCTCAAATACTCCAAATTTAGTTCTTCACCTTACCCACTCCACATCCTTTCCTAGATCTATTCAGTCTTGGTCGTTATGAGTCTCATTGTTTTATCATGGCCTAGACAATGAAATAGTTTTAAATTAGTATGTAGTCCTTTTGCCATTAAGGGTGATATATTTACAGAATGCAGGGATTAGGTCCTGGACATCTTTTTGGGGGGATGGGGGGAGCTGCATTAGGTCCACCCCAGTCCACCTCTGGCCCTCAAAGATTCACTTCAATCTCTCAAAGATTCACTTTAATCTCATATACAAAATACATTAATCCCATGCCAAAGTCCCCAAAAAGTCAAACCATTACAGCATCGACTCAAAGTCCCAAAGTCCTCCTTAATCCCATTACTTTGAACGTTCTGAATCTTGTCATCTAAATCCTCTAAATTAGGTATGAGTAAAGTCAGGGTTACGATCCATCCTGGGATACAATTATATATGTATAATTATTATATGTGAATCTGTGAAATCAAAGAAACAAAGTTATCTTTTCCTGACATACCATGGTGGGGCAGGCATATAACAATTATAAACATTCTGGTTTAAAAATAGGAAAAATGTGCAAGGAAAATGAAAGGTCCCAAGCAACTTCAAAATCCAGCTGGGAAAACTCCACGCAGTTTCAAAATGTGTGGATAATTCTCTGTGGCTCATGGTCCCACCATCTGAGTTATCCTAACCCCTCCCCCCACCTCCACTATGAAATGTAGCGCATGTTTGCAGTTGAGTATTGTTATCAGCTTATTTCCACTGGGAACATTTTATGGGCAGAGTATGCTTTTTCCTATTGTACTCTATCCCTTCTAGACCAAACCAACAGTGCTTCTGCTGATATAAAATTTGCAGGAACCTCGTGGATCTTCTATGTACGTCAAGAAGATTCATTCTGGGGAGGAGTCAAGATGGCAGAGAAGTAGCAGGCTGAGACTACTTCGGGTAGCGGGAGATCAGCTAAATAGCTTATCTAAAGATTGCAAACACCTACAAATCCAATGGGAGATTGAAGAGAAGAAGAACAGCAATTCTAGAAACAGAAAATCAACCACTTTCTGAAAGGTAGGACTGGCGGAGAAGTGAATCCAAAGCGACGGGAAGATAGACCGCGGGGGGAAGGGCCAGCTCCCGGCGAGCGGCGGAGCAACGGAGCAAAATCAGGACTTTTAAAAGTCTGTTCCGCTGAGGGACATCGCTCCAGAGGCTTAACTGGGGTGAAGCCCAGGCGGGGTCAGCGCAGCCTCAGGTCCCGCAGGGTCGCAGAAGGATCGGGGGTGTCTGAGTGTCGCAGAGCTTACAGGTATTAGATTGGGGAAGCCGGCTACAGAGACAGAGACAAGGAGTGACTCTCAGCTCGGGGTTGCCTTGAACAGGTCGCAGGCTCGGTCAGCTCGAAGTGCGGCCAGAGGCCAGGGTGACGGGAGTCATTGGGCGCTGTTCTCTGAGGGCGCACTAAGGAGTGGGCCCTCGGGCTCTTGGCTCCTCCGGGCTGGAGACCGGGAGGCCGCCATCTTCACTCCCGCCCTCCGGAACTCTACGGAAAGCGCTCAGGGAACAAAAGCTCCCGAAAGCAAACCAGAGCGGATTACTCAGTGCGGCCCCGGGTAAGGGCGGTGCAACTCCGCCTGGGGCAAAGACGCTTGAGAATCACTACAACAGGCCCCTCCCCCAGAAGATCAACGGGAAACCCAGCCAGGACCAAGTTCACCTACCGAGGAGTGCAGTTTCAATACCAAGGAGAGCAGCGGAATTCCAGAGGAGAAGAAAGCAAAGCACGGAACTCATGGCTTTCTCCCCATGATTTTTTAGCCTTGCAGTTATTTTAATTTTTTTTTCTTTTTCAATTTTTTTTTCTTTTTGTCTTCTTCTGCTAAATTTTTTTAACTTTTATCATTTTCTTTTTTAACGTTTTTAAATAGTTTATCTAATATATATATATAATTTTCCTCTTTTTATATTTTTTCTTTATCAGCTTTCTTTTTTTTTTAATAGTTCCTTTTTTTTTTTCTTTCTGAACCCCTTTTTATCCCCTTTCTCCCCCCTCACAATTTGGGATCTCTTCTGATTTGGCTAAAGCATATTTTCCTGGGGTTGTTGCCACCCTTTTAGTATTTTACTTGCTCCTTCATAAACTCTTATCTGGACAAAATGACAAGGCGGAAAAATTCACAACAAAAAAAAAGAACAAGAGGCAGTACCAAAGGCTAGGGACCTAATCAATACAGACATTGGTAATATGTCAGATATCGAGTTCAGAATGACGATTCTCAAGGTTCTAGACGGGCTTGAAAAAGGCATGGAAGATATGAAAGCAACCCTCTCAGGAGATATAAAAGCCCTTTCTGGAGAAATAAAAGAACTAAAATCTAACCAAGTTGAAATCAAAAAAGCTATTAATGAGATGCAATCAAAAATGGAGGCTCTCACTGCTAGGATAAATGAGGCAGAAGAAAGAATTAGCGATATAGAAGACCAAATGACAGAGAATAAAGAAGCTGAGAAAAAGTGGGACAAACAGCTACTGGACCACGAGGGGAGAATTCGAGAGATAAGTGACACCATAAGACGAAACAACATTAGAATAATTGGGATTCCAGAAGAAGAGGAAACAGAGAGGGGAGTAGAAGGCATATTGGAGAGAATTATTGGAGAGAATTTCCCCAATATGGCAAAGGGAACAAGCATCAAAATTCAGGAGGTTCAGAGAACCCCCCTCAAAATCAATAAGAATAGGTCCACACCCCGTCATCTAATAGTAAAATTTACAAGTCTTAGTGACAAAGAAAAGATCCTGAAAGCAGCCTGGGAAAAGAAGTCTGTAACGTACAATGGTAAAAATATTAGATTGGCAGCAGACTTATCCACAGAGACCTGGCAGGCCAGAAAGAACTGGCATGATATATTCAGAGTACTAAATGAGAAAAACATGCAGCCAAGAATACTATATCCAGCTAGGCTATCATTGAAAATAGAAGGAGAGATTAAAAGCTTCCAGGACAAACAAAAACTGAAAGAATTTGCAAATACCAAACCAGCTCTACAGGAAATATTGAAAGGGGTCCTCTAAGCAAAGAGAGACCCTAAAAGTAGTAGATCGGAAAGAAACAGAGACAATATACAATACCAGTCACCTTACAGGCAATACAAAGGCACTAAATTCATATCTCTCAATACTTACCCTTAATGTTAATGGGCTAAATGCCCCAATCAAAAGACACAGGGTATCAGAATGGATAAAAAAACAAAACCCATCTATATGTTGCCTACAAGAAACTCATCTTAAACCCGAAGACACCTCCAGGTTTAAAGTGAGGGGGTGGAAAAGAATTTACCATGCTAATGGACATCAGAACAAAGCAGGAGTGGCAATCCTTATATCAGATCAATTAGATTTTAAGCCAAAGACTATAATAAGAGATGAGAAAGGACACTATATCATACTCAAAGGAACTGTCCAACAAGAAGATCTAACAATGTTAAATATCTATGCCCCTAACATGGGAGCAGCCAACTATATAAACCAATTAATAACAAAATCAAAGAAACACATCGACAAGAATACAATACTAGTAGGGGATTTTAACACTCCCCTCACTGAAATGGACAGATCATCCAAGCAAAAGATCAACAAGGAAATCAAGGCCTTAAATGACACACTGGACCAGATGGACATCACAGATATATTCAGAACATTTCATCCCAAAGCAACAGAATACACATTCTTCTCTAGTGCACATGGACCATTCTCCAGAATAGATCACATTCTTGGTCCTAAATCAAGTCTCAACCGGTATCAAAAGATTGGGATCATTCCCTGCCTATTTTCAGACCACAATGCTCTAAAGCTAGAACTCAATAACAAGAGGAAATTTGGAAAGAACCCAAATACATGGAGACTAAACAGCATCCTTCTAAAGAATGAATGGGTCAACCAGGAAATTAAAGAAGAATTGAAAAAATTTATGGAAACAAATGATAATGAAAACACAACGGTTCAGAATCTGTGGGACACAACAAAGGCAGTCCTGAGAGGAAATTATATAGCGGTATAAGCCTTTCTCAAGAAACAAGAAAGGTCTCAGGTACACAACCTAACCCTACACCTAAAGGAGCTGGAGAAAGAACAAGAAAGAAACCCTAAACCCAGCAGGAGAAGAGAAATCATAAAGATCAGAGCAGAAATCAATGAAATAGAAACCAAAAAAACAATAGAACAAATCAACGAAACTAGGAGCTGGTTCTTTGAAAGAATTAATAAGATTGATAAACCCCTGGCCAATCTTATCAAAAAGAAAAGAGAAAGGACCCAAATAAATAAAATCATGAATGAAAGAGGAGAGATCACAACGAACACCAAAGAAATACAGACAATTATAAGAACATACTATGAGCAACTCTACGCCAACAAATTTGACAATCTGGAAGAAATGGATGCATTCCTAGAGACATATAAACTACCACAACTGAACCAGGAAGAAATAGAAAGCCTGAACAGACCCATAACCAGTAAGGAGATTGAAACAGTCATCAACAATCTCCAAACAAACAAAAGCCCAGGGCCAGACGGCTTCCCGGGGGAATTCTACCAAACATTTAAAGAAGAACTAATTCCTATTCTCCTGAAACTGTTCCAAAAAATAGAAATAGAAGGAAAACTTCCAAACTCATTTTATGAGGCCAGCATCACCTTGATCCCAAAACCAGACAAGGATCCCAACAAAAAAGAGAACTACAGACCAATATCCTTGATGAACACAGATGCAAAAATTCTCGCCAAAATACTAGCCAATAGGATTCAACAGTACATTAAAAGGATTATTCACCACGACCAAGTGGGATTTGTTCCAGGGCTGCAAGGTTGGTTCAACATCCGCAAATCAATCAATGTGATACAACACATTAATAAAAGAAAGAACAAGAACCATATGATATTCTCCATAGATGCTGAAAAAGCATTTGACAAAGTACAGCATCCCTTCCTGATCAAAACTCTTCAAAGTGTAGGGATAGACGGCACATACCTCAATATTATCAAAGCCATCTATGAAAAACCCACCGCAAATATCATTCTCAATGGAGAAAAACTGAAAGCTTTTCCGCTAAGGTCAGGAACACGGCAGGGATGTCCGTTATCACCACTGCTATTCAACATAGTACTAGAAGTCCTAGCCTCAGCAATCAGACAACAAAAGGAAATTAAAGGCATCCAAATCGGCAAAGAAGAAGTCAAACTATCACTCTTTGCAGATGATATGATACTATATGTGGAAAACCCAAAAGACTCCACTCCAAAACTGCTAGAACTTGTACAGGAATTCAGTAAAGTGTCAGGATATAAAATCAATGCACAGAAATCAGTTGCATTTCTCTACACTAACAACAAGACAGAAGAAAGAGAAATTAAGGAGTCCATCCCATTTACAATTGCACCCAAAACTATAAAATACCTAGGAATAAACCTAACCAAAGAGACTAAGAATCTATACTCAGAAAACTATAAAGTACTCATGAAAGAAATTGAGGAAGACACAAAGAAATGGAAAAATGTTCCATGCTCCTGGATTGGAAGAATAAATATTGTGAAAATGTCTATGCTACCTAAAGCAATCTACACTTTTAATGCAATTCCTATCAAAGTACCATCCACTTTTTTCAAAGAAATGGAACAAATAATCCTAAAATTTATATGGAACCAGAAAAGACCTCGAATAGCCAAAGGAATATTGAAAAAGAAAGCCAAAGTTAGTGGCATCACAATTCCGTGCTTCAAGCTCTATTACAAAGCTGTCATCATCAAGACAGCATGGTACTGGCACAAAAACAGACACATAGATCAATGGAACAGAATAGAGAGCCCAGAAATGGACCCTCAACTCTATGGTCAACTAATCTTCGACAAAGCAGGAAAGAATGTCCAATGGAACAAAGACAGCCTCTTCAATAAATGGTGTTGGGAAAATTGGACAGCCACATGCAGAAAAATGAAATTGGATCATCTCCTTACACCACACACGAAAATAGACTCAAAATGGATGAAGGATCTCAATGTGAGAAAGGAATCCATCAAAATCCTTGAGGAGAACACAGGCAGCAACCTCTTCGACCTCAGCCGCAGCAACATCTTCCTAGGAACATCGCCAAAGGCAAGGGAAGCAAGGGCAAAAATGAACTTTTGGGATTTTATCAAGATCAAAAGCTTTTGCACAGCAAAGGAAACAGTGAACAAAACCAAAAGACAACTGACAGAATGGGAGAAGATATTTGCAAATGACATATCAGATAAAGGGCTAGTGTCCAAAATCTATAAAGAACTTAGCAAACTCAACACCCAAAGAACAAATAATCTAATCAAGAAATGGGCAGAGGACATGAACAGACATTTCTGCAAAGAAGACATCCAGATGGCCAACAGACACATGAAAAAGTGCTCCATATCACTCGGATTCAGGGAAATACAAATAAAAACCACAATGAGATATCACCTCACACCAGTCAGAATGGCTAAAATTAACAAGTCAGGAAATGACAGATGCTGGCGAGGATGCGGAGAAAGGGGAACCCTCCTACACTGTTGGTGGGAATGCAAGCTGGTGCAACCACTCTGGAAAACAGCATGGAGGTTCCTCAAAATGTTGAAAATAGAACTACCCTATGACCCAGCAATTGCACTGCTGGGTATTTACCCTAAAGATACAAACGTAGTGATCCGAAGGGGCACGTGCACCCGAATGTTTATAGCAGCAATGTCTACAATAGCCAAACTATGGAAAGAACCTAGATGTCCATCAACAGATGAATGGATAAAGAAGATGTGGTATAGATACACAATGGAATACTATGCAGCCATCAAAAGAAATGAAATCTTGCCATTTGCGACGACGTGGATGGAACTAGAGGGTATCATGCTTAGCGAAATAAGTCAATCGGAGAAAGACAACTATCATATGATCTCCCTGATATGAGGGAGAGGAGATGCGGCATGGGGGGTTGAGGGGGTAGGAGAAAAGTAAATGAAACAAGATGGGATTGGGAGGGAGACAAACCATAAGTGACTCTTAATCTCACAAAACAAACTGAGGGTTGATGGGGGGAGGGGGTTGGGAGAGGGGGGTGGGGTTATGGATATTGGGGAGGGTATGTGCTATGGTGAGTGCTGTGAAGTGTGTAAACCTGGCGATTCGCAGACCTGTACCCCTGGGGATAAAAATATATGTTTATAAAGCTGTAAAAAAAAAAAAAAAAAAAAAAAAAAGAAAGAAAAAAGAAAGGATGGAAAAAAAAAAAAAAAGAAGATTCATTCTATCATAGCGGACGCTACTCCACAGATCTTTCCTAAATAATCCCATCTCTATTTTTGGCTCCTTTTGAGATGTTTGAGGAGATATATGAGTCACACATTTAACCTCTTCAAAGAAAATTTTGAGATATTAGCAAAAGTTTGTGTAGTCTCTGTGTTCTCTGTACAGCAAATTTTCTTGACAGTGAATCCCTTAATTTTAACATCTTTTGCAATCTAGATAAGTTGAGAATTTTGCAAATCATCAAGTCCTGGTTTCCTGAGTTCTCTTTTTATAAATGTATACTTGTTTAATGAATTTATATAATTAAGGACGAGAAACACAAGAGTGGGTTTGGGGGGCTTGTGCGTGGACGGTTACCTGAAACGTCATGGATGAAATTGCCCATTCCTTGACATGCGGCCTGTAACCCAGGTATTGTGACTGTAGTCTCAATGACTTACAACGCCTGTCACCTGAGAAGGCCTGTAAACCTGAGTGTTAGTGACTGTTTGAATCACATGATCCAGTTCGGTTAATAATCATAAACAGTCTTTATCCTCAGGAGTGTGGGTAGCCCTATCCGGATAAATAATTCTTGTTCCAAAAAATACAAATATCAACCTTGTTCTATCCTCTTCACTAGTTGGTGGTCCCTTGGCTTTCAAGCGCAAATGAAATGGTTCATTATCAAATGAAAACAGCAGTGTTGCAGGAATAGTCATAATCTAAGGAATAGTTGATCACTGACATTTCCAAAAATATGGTAAATAAGGTAAAAGTTCTTGCAACAACTTGTTTAAAAAGGATTCCGGTTCTCCCTCACATGGTTCGTTCCAGCTAGTCTTTTGTCCTGGCTGTGTCATGGTGGGTCTCTGCAGGCACACTATACAGAGACTGTCAGCGAATATTCACTCCTTACACTGCTCCATGAACTCCCTTTGGCTCAGCCACACCCAGCTCTGGCCTGGGGCCACTGGGGACATTACCTCCAACTTCCTCATACCTCTGTGTCCTGCTCTGGGGATAGCCCTTTGGGGAGTAACTACAGAGGTTGTTGCCTGTGTTCTGGCCATGCCTCCACTAGACACGGTAGTTTGGTACTGCTGGAAACACCAGTTATAGTTATAAATGGGCAACTGATTATATTCCACTGGCCTCACTTTACTGACTGCCGTACTCAGAAGCACTGGTTTGGACCCCAGTCCCACTGTTCCTGGCATTCCGTCAGGGTTTGCTTCTCTGCCAGCTCATCCATGAAATCCATAAAACCAAACCCTTGGACATAACCTGTCTGATTCAAAACCACCTTGTCTCTGCAACAGGACGGGTGGATGCTGGCGATCGACCATACAACATACCACTAGCCACATCGGAAGTCAGCCCCCTCACCCCCAAATGGGAGTATATCAGGTTATTATCTGGTTATTTCCGTAAGGGGCAGAGTTTAGTACACTAATGCTTTACAGATGTGGCTCCTGGAAGACATTTCCCATTAATTTTATGCAAAGTCTTTTCAGCTGTGGCCAAATCTATGCATTCTACAGAGCAGTAACCAGCTGGGAAGCCAGCGAGGCTATCTACTTACTTTATTCTTATTTTTCAAAACTGTTTTGGCTATATGGGGTCCCATGCAACTCCATGTATATTTTAGAATCAGTTTGTCAATTTCTGCAAAGAAGTCATCTCAGATTCTGGTAAGGATTGTGTTGATTCTGTAGATCAATTTGGTTTTCTTTCTTTCTTTTGCTTTTTCCTTTAAAATAAGTTATAACTGATATTTAACATTATGTTATTTTCAGGTGGACAGCATAATGACTGAATATTTGTGTATGTTGCAAAACGATCATCACACTAAGTCTAGGGAACATCCGTCAGCATGCATGGTTACTATAGATAGATAGATAGATAGATAGATTTTCATTTACTTATTTGACAGGCAGAGATCACAAGTAGGCAGAGAGGCAGGCAGAGAGAGAGGAGGAAGCAGGCTCCTCGCCGAGCATGGAGTCCGATGCGGGGCTCGATCCCAGGACCCTGGGATCATGACCTGAGCCGAAGGCAGAGGCTTTAACACACTGAGACACCTAGGTGCCCCCCCATGTATATATTTTGAAGGACTCTTAGCAACTTTTAAATAAACCGTAGAGTATTTCACTATAGTCACCATGCTGTACATTATATCCCCATAACTTATTTTATAACTGGAATTTGTAACTTTTGACCCTTTTCACCCATTTCTCCCACCCTCCACCCCCTGCCTGTGGAGGTGTGTATCTGTAAGCTTGGATTGTTTTTATTCAATTCCACATATACATGAGATCATAAGGTATTTCTTTCTCTGACTTATTTCATTTATCTTGACACCCTCAACGTCCATCCATATTGTCACTAATGGCAAGATTTCATTCCTTCTTAAGGTTAAATAGTATCTCTGTGTGTGTGTGTGTGTGTGTGTGTGTAACACATTTTCTTTGTCCACTCATCCCCTGAAGAACACTTACATTGTTTCTATATCTCAGCTATTGAAAAAATGCTGCACAGAACAGAAAAGTGCAGTTATCTTTTTGAATTAGTGTTTTCATTTTCTTTGGATAAATATTTAGAAGAATTGCTGGATTGTAGGATAGTTCTATTTTTTAGTTTTTGAGGACGCTCCACACTGTTTTCTACAGTGGCTGCGCCAAGTTACATCTCCACCAACAGTGCACAATGGTTCGGTTTTCTCCATATCCTGCCAACCCTTGTTATTTCTTGGGTGTGAGGGAAGATCTCATTGAGGTTTTGGTTTGCGTTTCCCTGATGATGAGTGATGTTGAGCCTCTTTTCATGTGTCTGTTGGCCAACGATGTGTCTTCTTTAGAAAGTGTCTATTCAGATCCTCTACCCATTTTTTAATCATATTGTTTGGTTTTTTTGCTATCGACTTGTGTGTGTTCTTCATTTATTTTGGATATTAAGGCCTTATCGGATATATTATTTACAAATATTTTCTCCCATTCCATAGAGTGCCTTTTCATTTTGCTGATGGCTTCCTTTCTTGTGCAGAAGCTTTCTAGTTGGATGTTCTCACACTTCTTTATTTTTGCCTTTGTTGCCACTGTGGAGGTGCATGTCAAGGAGTTTATTGCCTGTTTTGTTTCAGAAGTTTAACAGTTTTAAGTTTTACATTCAAATCTTCAATCCATTCCTTTAGATTTCATTTGTTATTAATCTCTATACCCAATATGGGGCTCAAAATTACAACCCTGAGATCAAGAGTCACATGTTCCACCAACTGAGCCAGCCAGTCACCCCTCACGTCATAATCTGTTTTGAGTTAATTTTTGTATATGGTGTCAAATAGTAGTCATTTCATTCTTTTGCACGTGGTTGTTCAGTTTTTCCAACACCATTTATTAAACAGACTGTCCTTTCTCCAGTGTATATTCTTTTTTTTTTTAAGATTTATTTATTTATTTATTTGACAGAGAGAGATCATAAGTAGGCAGAGAGACAGGCAGAGAGAGAGAGAGGAGGAAGCAGGCTGCTTGCCAAGCAGAGAGCCCGATGCGGGGCTCAATCCCAGGACCCTGAGATCATGACCTGAGCCGAAGGCAGAGGCTTTAACCCACTGAGCCACCCAGGTGCCCCTATTTGCCCATTTTAAAATTGGATCATCTGTTTTCTTGCTATCGAGTTGTTTAAACTCCTTATGTATTTTGGACATTAACGCTTCATAAGATGTGTGGTTTACAAATATTTTCTCATATTCAATGGGTTGCCTCTTCACTCTAGTGACTGTTTCCTTTGCTGTGCAGAAGCGTCTTGGCTTGATGTCGTCTCATTAGTTTTTTGCTTCTAATGCTGGTGTTTTGGTGTCATGTCCAAAAAATCACTGACGAGAAGGATATCAAGAAGTTTTCCCCCATGTTTCCTTCCAGCAGTTTTATAGGCTTGGTTAGTACAGTTAAGTCTTTAACCCATTTTGGATTTTATTTACTTTATTTATTTGAGAAAGAGAGTATGAGTGATGGGGAGGGACAGAGGGAGCCGGAGAAGCATATCTCCACTGAGAAGAGAAACTAACTCAGGGCTAGATTCCAGGACCCTGAGATCATGGCCTGAGCTGAAGGCAGCTGCTTAATTGACTGAGTCACCCATGTGCCCCATCTTTAACCCATTTTGAGTTGATTTTTGGTTTACAGACTGAGATAGGTTCTGATTTCATTATTCTGCATATGGCTAACTGGTTTTCCCTTAGCATTTATTGAAGAAACTCTCCTTCTCATTGTGTGTTCTTGGCACCTTGTTAAAGATCAATTGACTATACATGTTTGGATTTATTTCTGGGCTCTTCATTCTGTTCCATTTGTGTAATGTCCGTTTTTACACCAGTACCATGCTGTTCTGACTTCTATAGCTTTGTAGTGTATTTTGAAATCAGGTAGTGTAATCCAGGAGTTTTTTTTCTCAAGATTGCTTTGGCTAATTCACATTCTTTTGGGGTTCCATATGAATTATAGGATTATTTTTTTCTATTTCTATGAAAAATGCCACTAGAATTTGGTAGATATTGTATTGAATCTATAGATGGCTATAGGGAGTATGGACGTTTAACAATATTAATTTTTTCATCCATGAACAAGAGATCTCTACCCATTATTTTTGCGTCTTAATTTCTTTCACCAATGCTTTACAGTTCTCAGTGTACAGATCTTTCACTTCCTTGGTTAAATTTATTCCTAAGGGTTTGTTAGTTTGTTTGTTTGTTCATTCGTTTGTTTTTGAGGCTATTGTAAATGGAAATTTTTTCTTAATTTCTTTTTTGAATAGTGTATTATTAGTGTATAGATATACAACTGATTTTGTATGTTAATTTTGTGTCCTACAACTTGACTAGATGTATTTGGTAGTTCTACCAGCTTTGGTGGAGCCCTTGGGATTCCCTACACATAAGACCATGTCATCTGCAAATGACTCTACTCCTCCTCTCTGGCTTAGACGTTTTTGTTAATTTTTCTTGTCTAATAGCCATGGCTAGATCTTCCAGTACTGTATTTATTAAAAGTGGTAAGAGTGGACATCTTTGTTCTGTTCCTAATCTTGCAGGAAAAGCTTTCAGCTTTACTACGGAGTATGATGTTAGCTGTGGGCTCGTCATATATGCCTCTACCATAGTGAGGTAAATTTCTTCAATATCTGATTTGTTGAGAGGTTTTTTTTTTTTTTTATCATGAAAGGTGTTAAATTTCATCAACTGCTTTTTCTGCATCTGTTGAGATGACCGTATGATTTTTACACTGTGTTTTGTTAATGTGGTGTATCACACTGCCTGATTTGCGGATGTTGGTGGATGTTGGTGGAGGGAAGCCTGGTGCCTGAGTCCAGGAATCAGTCCTGGACCCTGGGTCCACTCGAGCCCGAGTCCACGGGTGCTGACTTTGTGCTGTGGTGGACCTAGAGACTGGGACCACAGGGGCCAGTCTGGCACTGGAGCAGGCCTGGAATTTGGGGCCATAGGGACTGAACTGGAGCTGAGTCTGAAGGTGCTGGTCCGGTGCCCAGGGGCGAGCCTTGCACTAGTGCAAGCCTGGATTCTGGGGATGCAGGGTTGGATTCCTTCTCAATTCTTGATAGCATTCATGGTTTTCCCCCCACCCCCAAATTATTTGGCCTCCCTATAATTTCTTTTATCCAATCTTTCTTACTTACATCAAAAGACATGTATTATATATAGATTACACACACATATTCATTATTCATGATTCCATATTTCTGAGTTAGCCTTTTGCTGAAATGTATTTGTAACCCCCAAATCTGTACTTTCATGGTTATTCATGGAAATGTGTGGAGCAGTGAAAAATTTGGGTTATACAACATTCACATTCCCGGCTGAAGTCAAATGAGGTGATGCTCTTCCTTCTTTCAGCTGTCACATTAAGTTTCCTTCTGGTCGTCTACTTAGTGCCTTTTCTTTTTTCAGCTTTGTACTTTCTGTTCACTATTTTGTTGTTTCACATGGCCCCTGATTACAGTGCTGAAGTACTCTGTCATGCTCCTAAGCCCAAGAAGGCTCTGATGCTCCTTACGGAGAAAGTACAAGTGTGAGATTAACTTCTTTCAGGCATGAGTTACAGTATTGTTGGCTGTGAGTTCAATGTTAACAAACTAACAACACGTCATAAATAAGGTGTCCCTAACAGAAACACAGGTAAAACTAGTTATGTATTAGTTAGTTGATGAAAATGTTGTGACCAGAGCTATGTTCAGCAGTTGTAAAGTTAGTATTTGCAGGGACACTTGGGTGGCTCAGTGGGTTAAAGCCTCTGCCTTCGGCTCAAGTTATGATCCCAGGGTCCTGGGATTGAGACCCGCATTGGACTCTCTGCTTGGTGGGAAGCTTGGTTCCTCCTCTCTCTCTGCCTGCCTCTCTGCCTACTTGTGATCTTTCCGTCAAATAAATAAATAAATAACCTTTAAAAATTTCAGTATTTTCAGTCACTTTATAGAACATAACTACCAAGAAAAATGAGAATTAGCTACATATAACATGAAATTTTACATGCATTATAAAATATACATAAATAAAACAGACCATACCTAATATTAACAAAAGAAGTCGTGTCTTACATTTACTAAACAGTTTCTATAGCAAGAACCTAAGTATTTTTATGTATGATTTCATTTTGTTCCCTCCTCAAAGCTCTATTATTTTTCCCATTATACAGCTGAGGAAAAGGAGGCCTAGAATACTGGGTAAATCACAAAACTGTGAGGGGCAGATATCAGAGCAGTCTGACTTCAGGGCCTTCCTCCATTAACCAATAGTTTTGCCTCTTAACAGTGATTTATTGATTTGATTAAGTAAGCAATCAACAACCAGTGTTAGCCATTGGGCTGGGACCTGGAGACAGAGCTGTGAACACGAGGGCCCTGGTCCTGTGGTCTGTCCTGGCCTTGCATTATACTAGTGGGGATACAGGCAACTTAGAATCCATTTTATTTATTTATTTTTTAAGATTTTATTTATTTATTTGACAGAGAGAAATCACAGGCAGGCAGAGAGGCAGGCAGAGAGAGAAGTGGGGGGAAGCAGGCTCCCCGCTGAGCAGAGAGCTCGATGCGGGGCTTGATCCCAGGACCCTGGGATCATGACCTGAGCTGAAGGCAGAGGCTTAACCGCTGAGCCACCCAGGTGCCCCTAGAGTCCATTTTAAATAATAGAGTTCTGTTATTTAGAAAAGGGGAAATACGAGGTGATGCGAGAACTCGTAGGAGGGGCACCAGTCAGATCTAGGACTGGCAGGAAGTGTGTTCTGAAGGAAGTAATATCTAAACTAACCCTCACGGTCTACGGAAGCCAGTTAGAGAGCTGAGGGAGTAGAGCTCCAGGCAGAGGAAATCAATATGGGAGTGTCCAGGGGCAGCACAAAGGAGTCTAGTTCAAGGTAATGAAAGAAATACCTTTTCTCTCCTGTGGTTTTCTTCCAGTGTGTGTGTGTGTGTGTGTGTGTGTTGTGGGCATTTATGTAGAAAATGTCAAAAGATGATTCTGAGTCATTGGAGGATGGATTGTAAATGGCTTTGCAAGTCTGTTAGGGATTATGGACCTCATGTTAAGAGCAATTGGGAGGGGCGCCTGGGTGGCTCAGTGGGTTAAGCCGCTGCCTTCGGCTCAGGTCATGATCTCAGAGTCCTGGGATCGAGCCCCGCATCGGGCTCTCTGCTCAGCAGGGAGCCTGCTTCCTCCTCTCTCTGCCTGCCTCTCTGCCTGCTTGTGATCTCTCTGTCAAATAAATAAAATAAAATCTTAAAAAAAAAAAGAGCAATTGGGAGGTACTAGAAGATTTAGGGAAGAACTTTATACAAACACAAATGCACATGTACGTATTAGTATACTTCGCTTTCTGATGGTGCTGGCATCTGCCATTCCTCTGTAAAGCACTGACTGAGAGGTTAGCAGGGTACAGCTTCCGCCATGTTTGCTTGATTTGGTTCTCCCAGTTGGTTTGTGTGTGTGCCAAGAGTTGGTTATGTTTGTTCCTAAACGTGTTTTTGCCAGTTCTATGTATTTTAAGGAATGGATGAAATATAAATTTGAACAAAGCATATTTTTCTATGAAAACAGAGTTTAATACTAAATGGGTGAAAAGATTGTAAAATTAGGGAAAAATTCAAATAGAAAGATTTGGAACTCAGATTGCTTGTCAAGAGTGTTTAAAAACTCTTTTCACTTAAACTGCAAGTAATAGAGATGTATTATAATTGTGGTTTATGACTTCAAACCTGAGGATGTGGTTAGATACTTATAAACAGTCCTGGTCCTGCATCAGAAGATGGGTAAATAAATTTGCTTGTTTTAAAGTAAAATAAGCAGTTTAAAACACATTGAAGATATATTAATTTTTTTTTTGTCTCTTGGCCAACTTCTTTTTATTCACTACTATCCCTGGTTGCACCAAATCATATGGCTTTTGTACATTGCACAGAAATTAGACATAAGCTATATGAGTAATGGAGCATTTAAAAATCATCTAAAAACTATCTTGATAGACAAAGCTTATTTCTTTAACAGTCCATAGTATTTTTATTTTATTTATTTGACAGAGAGAGATCACAAGTAGGCAGAGAGGCAGGCAGAGAGAGAGGAGGGGAAGCAGACTCCCCACTGAGCAGAGAGCCTGAGGCGGGGCTCGATCCCAGAATTCTGGGATCACGACCCGAGCCAAAGGCAGAGGCTTTAACCCACTGAGCCACCCAGGCACCCCCATGGTATTTTTTTAAACAGTTCATAGTATTGAAGAATTTGATGTTCACCCCCCATAAAATCAGTGTCTTTGCCGCTGGAAGATCAGTTTCTAACATATTAAAGACTTGGCCACCATGAGACAGATGACAGAAATCCTGGCCACATTCCTTTTCTTCTGATCTGCCAGTCAGGTTTTTGGAGCTGTTTCCATTTTCTTCTCTCCTCTCTCCAGGAGCAGAGGTAACTTGGAAGAAAATGCAACAAAAACAGCTTGATGAGACTAATAAAGGCTCTCTGCATTCAGCCTCCTACCCAGTAGCTCCTGCTCACACAGGCAATGCAAAGCCAAGATGGAACAATGGTGTTTAATGTGAGGGGTCTCACTCTGGCATCTATTTTCCAAAATTTGTGTAGCTCACATAGTTCCTTTTTGTCTAATAATCACTAAAAAACAATGCAAACTCATGTAAAAGTTTTCAGTGGTGCAGAAAGATGAAGTCACATATTACTACTAGCTCAGCCTTGGGCAAGACAGTAGCTAGCCTCTCTGATTCTCTGTGTTTCCCTTTGCTAAACAGGATAATGAAAGCTCTTCTATAGGATTGTTCTAAGAGTACAGTGAGATAATATATATAAAATGGCTATGATTTTTATTATTATTATTACTATTATTATTTTCTTTGTGGTTATATAGGTACTATTTTCATATCATTGAGCAAAGAATAAATTTCCCTTACTGAGAAGTTTGTTTTTTTCCAGGAAGTTGGAAACACTGGGGAGGACCATGCAGAAAAACGGTGAGTGTTGGAGTGCTTGGGTGGTTCTGTCGGTTAAGGGGCTGCCTTTGGCTCAGTGTTGTTCGCAGAGCCTCTGGGATCAAGTCCTGAAATGGGGTCCCTGCCTGGTGGGGAGCCTGCTTCTCCCTCTCCCTCTGCCACTCCCCCTGCTTGTGCTGCTGCTCTCTCTCTTTCTCTCTCTGTCACATAAATAAATAAAATCTTTAAAAAGGAAAAGAAAAGTGGTGAGTGTGGAATGGGACGATCCAATCAGCCAAATCAACTAAATCAACTACGGTAGGAAGTGATGTGATGTCACAGTCAGACCCCATTGACATTATGCTAGATGTCTGGGGCGTCTGCAGGCGCGCCAAATGCAGAGACCACAACTGAACACGCATGGCTTCTGGTCTCTTCCACAGTCCACACCACCAGTTAATCTTTATGATGCTGGAAGTAGCCACCCAAGATCCCAGATAATTATCCCTGATAATTTGGGTGTCTTTCTCCTTCTCCCTACCCCACCCAAACAGTCAACTTTCTCTGTGCTTCTAGCCCTATATACTGAATATCCTATGCCTTTCCTCTCCTTTCCAGTGTTGCAAGACTTGAGCAGCTCATCACCGCTTTGGGAAGACCTCTAAACTGACCGGCTGTCCTCTAACGGATCCTTCTGTAATCGTCTTCCATGCTGAAAGCAAAGTGATCCTGCTGGGCCCACTGGTACCGAGTAGGGTCCCTGACTGGCTTCTTCCAATACTTCACAATCACTTGCCCCATAAATTTCAGTTTCCTTCAGGGCCACCTAAGCTCTTACAGGAGTTCATGTATATGAAGGTTTAAACAGCACACAGACACGGCGAACTCTACAGAAGTATCTGCTATTATTTAAAAAGAAGATTTTTTAAATTTTATTTATTTATTGGACAGAGAGACAGCAAATGAGGGAGCACAAGCAGGGGGAGTGGGAAAGGGAGAAGCAGGCTTTCCCTGGGGCAGGGAGCTGGATGGGGGCTTGATTCTAGGACCCTGGAATCATGACCTGAGCCAAAAGCAGAGGCTTGACGACAAAACCCAGGCGCCCTGCTATTATTATTTTTTTTAATGACCTAATTTTCATTCTCATTTTCCATCTAAACCACTCTCAGCAGTCATTGCTCACAATTTTCCAAGCATACAGGGTTTACTGCACACCTCTAGGCTACACACACACACACACCCCTGCTCCGGTTTTCAGACCACCTGGTCGCACCGTCTGCGTGTGGAACTCTTCTTCCTCTTATCCAGCCTCGCCTGGTGCTTCAGAGCGCGCTCCCCACACTAGTCACCTTCTTCCACATTTTGTGCGACCTCAGCACGTGGCAGTGTGTTTCCAGGGGTAACCACCACACTGGATGCTAATTTGCTTATATATTTCTCGGCCCTAACAGGTAGGAGCTCCCAAAATGCAGGGACTGATCTCGCTTATTTGAAGCGCCCGACTACATGCCGGCCCACTGTCAGACCTAATACTCATTTAGGAAATGTGGGCGTTTTTGACCAAATGAAAAGTGCACCCTGCCATCAGACAAAATGTAATTAAGACTGAGAACGTAGAAATTCCCGCTCCAGCAGAAAGAGGCAGTTGAGTTAAAATCCGTAGAACCGCGTTGATTGTCGGCCTGTCCTGGCACAGCCTGCAGGGCTAAGAGGTCCCGACTACTGACCGGTGGGCGCTGCCGTGGGTGTTTCGGGAGAGTAACCAATGCACCACCTCCTCCGGGGCTTTGGGGTCAGGTGGTGGGAATTTTATCCACCTTTCTGCAAAATTTCCCGTGTCTCCCTCCGTAGGGCTGGAGGGTCTGCTCGCCGACCAGCTCCCAGAAAGCGTCTTCTTTCCCACTTCCCCGCGGAGGCCGCCACCCCGCGCCCCAGCACTGCGCGGACCGGGTGCCCCAGCAGGTGCCCCGCAGCCCCACGGCGGAAGGCGGCGGGAGGCGGCGGGATGCGGCGCGGCCCCGGCTGCGGGCTCGCCCCGCCCTGCGCGTCACGTGCGCCGCGATGCGAAGTCCCCCTCCTCCGCCGCCCCCGTCCCCGGCGCCGCCTCCTCGGCCTCCTCCTCCCCGCGAGGCGCGCGAGGCAGACGGCGCGAGCCGGAGCGAGGGAGCCCGCAGCCCGGGCGTCCGCCGCCGCCGGGAGCCCCGCAATATGCCGCCGCGGCCCCGCGGCTCTCGGCCATGGCGAGGCTCCGCCGGCGCATCCCCTGCGCCCTGCTGCTCGGCCTGGCCGCGCTGCTGCTGAAGGCGCGGCTGGTGCCCGCGGCCGCTCGCGCCGAGCTCGGCCGCTCCGACCTCAGCCTCATCCGGCAGCAGCAGCGGCAGCAGCAGCGGCAGCGCGAGGAGGCGGCGGAGGAGAGGCCGGAGGCGCCGGCGGTGCGCCCCACCGGGCCCGCGGCAGGTAGGTCCCGGCGCCCGGCCCTGCCCTGGCGTCGCCGCGGGGAGCTCGCGGGCCTCGTCGCCGCCCCCCGCGCTCGCTCCCCAGCGCCCGACCCTCCGCCGCCTCCGCGGACCAGCCCGGAGCCCGCCCGCGGCTCGGCTGCGCGCGCGCTTCGGGGACCCGCCCTGGGGCCGAGCCCTCGGGGCAGCGCGGGACCCGCAGTGGGCCGGGGAGGGGTCGGGAGGGGCCGGGCGAGGGGCCGCCCGAGGCCTCGTGTCCTTCCCTCCCTCCTCGCCGAGCCCTTCCCTGCGCGCGCGTCTCCTCCGGCCCCGCCGGCGTCTCGGCTCCCGGAGACCGAAGCTTCTCGCCGCGGACACCCACGCACCTTCCCCGCAGCTCGCGCCGCCGCTGCGGTTAAATTTAGATCCGGAGAAAGCTCGATTCCTCTTATTTTCCATCTCTGGGTTTTCTTGTCCCAGGAAGGGTTGAAGTCAGTTTGCAAGAATTCCGTCAGTGTGATGAGACGAAATAAAGCAAAACGGAACCGGAGCGGGGGTGGAGGGAGAAGGCAGCGGAGAGGCGGGCAGGGACGACGAGGTCCGTGGTGATGCCCGCGCCGCGGAGCCTGCGGAGGGTCCCCGCGCTTGTGGGCACACCTCGAAGGGCCGGGTCGGCGCCGCTCGGGGAGGGCGAGTGCGCGGCTGGACCGCGCCCCGGTCCCCCCGTGAGAGCTTGGCGGGCAGAGGGACAGCGGGACGGTCCCTGCTCACGGCCTCTCCCCACCCCCACCCCAGCGCCCTTCCTGCTGCAGGGGCTCCCGCTGTTTACGAAGGGAAAATGCGTCCCCTGTTTTGGCAGGTGGGCTTAGCTTCCCGCAAAACCAAAGTGAACTGTATTTTAACGTTGGTTTTTGCTTTAAAATCCTGCCTGGTGACATACAAGACGTTGAGGATGAGACGCTGGAGAGTGGAATCGGCGTCTCGTTTTGTGCGCATCGCCCGGGCAGCGCTCGGGCCTGCGGCTGCGGTTCCCCACGGGGTCATTTAATGCGCGGAGTCGCCGGCGTGTGCAGGGAAGCATGTGTTGCTGACTCCCTCTTAAACCAGCTAATAACACTCAACTCTGGGTACAAGACTTGAAAGATACGCGGTACGTGACGGGTTTCCAGGCGCTCTGTGACCAAGTGCTACCAACATGGCTCGCGAGGCTGCCGGAGACGTGCTGGTTGTGGAAATAAGGAAATTAAAGACAGGAGAGCAGTTGAGAGCCGGTCTGGTCCGAGACGGATTTCAGACATCAATGACAAAACAATTCTGGGAGTGGTGATGGGTTCTGTGCTTTGCAGTGTATTTTTATTGTGATATATCTTTTTTCAGAAATACTAGTTAAGTGGGTTTTGACTACTATAGTGTAGTTGTGATGAAGGTTATGAAAAACTGCAACATAGGAAAACTTTTCTATCTAGCTGCAAATTAAAATGCTTATTTCCTGTTATTTGTGAAAATATTTTTGAAAACGGTTGTTTGGGAAACTCGCAGTTTTTGTCTTATTTACATATTAGCTTAATCAAAATACAGGAATTACTACCAAGCAGATCAAACCAGAGCCTGCAAAGTAACCGATTATGACTCTTGGTTTCCCTCAAAAACTAACTTCCTAAAGCCAGTGGCAAAGAAGAGAGCAACTCAGTTGATTGTGGTTTTAGTTACTGAAATATCGTGTCCTTTTTTTTTTTTTTAAGATTTTATTTATTTATTTGAGAGAGAGAGACAGTGAGAGAGAGCATGAGCGAGGAGAAGCTCAGAGGGAGAAGCAGACTCCCCATGGAGCCGGGAGCCCGATGTGGGACTCGATCCCCGGACCCCGGGATCATGACCTGAGCGGAAGGCAGTCGTCCAACCAACTGAGCCACCCAGGTGTCCCAGAAATATCGTGTCCTTTAACGAATTGCAACCAATAAACAAATTAGTTAAAATACTCCTCTGAGCACATTATCACGGATTGAACTGCTCTTCCCATTTCCACCTTTGTTCCTTTAGTGTCTGTTCTGCTCTCCCAGCTGATGATCTTTTGAAAAATATTCCATAGGCTCATTGCTGCCCCAGTCCTCCGGTTGGCTGCCCCTCTCTTTCACAGTAGATGTCCAGACACCGGAAATGGCCCACTGAGGCTTAGAGCCTCCTGGGGCACCCCTCCCCCTCCTGTCTCTCACTTCTCTGACCCTGGCTCACTCCAGTACATCCACACTGGTTCCCTGTGTCTTCGTTTTTGCTGGTGGGCTCCCACGTGGGGCCTTTGGCCTTGCCATTTTCTCCGCCTGGAATTCTGAAACTTCACTTTCCTCAGGTTTGCTCAGTGTCACTGTCACCAAGAAGGCTTTCCTGACCAGCTCAGTTAAATGGTCATCTTTATGCCCTCCCTGCTTGCTACCCTCAGCCCTTCCTCTACGCCTGCCTCCTCCTGCTAGAATGTAAGCTCCGTGAGGACATGAACTTTGTTCTGTTCACTATTACGTGAAATTATTCTGTATATTTCAAAGACCTGAAGGGCATCCGCCTTATGTAGGCACGGATAAATGTGTTCAACGAGTGAATGAATGAATGAATAAACAAAAATGCTGGCATCAAGGATCTTTCTGATCCTTTCTGGGCGTTTGCTACTTCATCATCTTGTGAAATTCTGCACCGGAGTTTAGCGAGGGATGTGTTAAAGGAATGTTGGGTAGACATATTTGTAAGTAGAGGTTACATGAACTTTAGATGTTTAGTTTTAGCTAATTTCAGTGTTTGTCCTATTCCGACTCTAGAGAACTGATCGATGCCAACACGGAGTCCGCTCATCACACCTGTCCAGATTCTTCACCCAAGGGCAGTTACGATCCCCTCACGACCTAGGAGATATTAATATACCTTTAAGTAGCTGTTTTGGAGCTCGGGTTAGTTCTTGACTCTGCTTGGCACTTCTGATTCTTTGGACATGTTACATGAAAAAGTATAGGATTTGTCACAGCAAAACTTTGAAAACTAATATGGCATCTTTAGTGACTGGTACGCATCTGAGCCTTGTCAGTCCACAGTAGAGAAATTGAGCATTGACCTTGGTTCGTGTTCTCTGGATATTGTTATTCTGAAAATGTCTATCTTTGTATTTGTGAGAAATTAGAAAGTGAAGGTGAAGAGTTGAGTATGAGATTGAAATAATCAGGATGTTAAAAAAGTGAATTTTTGTCCTCTCATTAATTATAAAACACCGTCTTTGGAGCGCAGAGAGAATAAAGGCTGAGGCGGAGGTCTGTCAGGTCCATTGTTCCCTCCAGGGCAGGCACTTGGGTTTCTCCATCCACACCTATGTTTGTTAGAAATAAAGATGGGAGGGATCAGGGGAGAATTAATTTGGGGGTGGGTGGTAGCTGAGAAACCATACCCTATTCACTCTGATGGCCCGTTAGCCGGGAGGCTTGCTGGGGGTGGGGCGAGGGGAGCCTGAGAAAATCGTGAGCTCCACTTCAGATTCTCCACGTGACGTCACACAGGGCACCTCCACGCATCTTTCTAAATGTCTTCTGCACACAGAAGAAGCTTCTTGAGAGATACATATTCATGGTATAAAATTTTTGATGGTACATTTCACTGATACATATTTTAGCCTTTTGATTTTGGAAAATGTCAAATATATAGAAAGTAAACACAACAACGTTTAAGAAGCCCGTACTGGTCTCCCAGCCGTGACAGTGGCTGAATTCGGCCACAGTCGTTTCACACACCCATGGGCCCATCCCACTCTGTGGGATTTTGTTGGGGGGGTTGCGGCAGGGGAATGCACATACATCGAAATGTCCATATCTCAGGTGTAC
Source organism: Lutra lutra (assembly GCF_902655055.1). NCBI lineage: Eukaryota > Metazoa > Chordata > Mammalia > Carnivora > Mustelidae > Lutra > Lutra lutra. The sequence continues at coordinate 95,117 of NC_062280.1, forward strand.
TATTTTATATTTTTGACAAATGGATAGGCTCATGTGACCATCAACCCTATGAAGATAGAGAACCTTTACATCACCGTAGAACGTTCCCTCCTGCTCCCTTCCCAGGCAATCCCTGTCCCTTATCAAGAGACGACACTGTTTTAATTATTTTTATCGTGCACTATATTTGTGCATTTTCTGGTGCCTCATAAAATAGGATCATATAGCATGCACTCTTTTGTGTCTTGCTTCTCTAGCTCCGTCTAATTTCCATAGGTTTTGTCCATATTTTTGTGTGTTCAATAGTTTCCTTTTACTGCTGAGCCATAGCCCATCGTAGGGATTACTCCAATTTTGTTTATCACTTCCTTCTGTTGATGGCGATTTGGGTCGTTTCCAGCTTTGACTATTGTAAGTGAAGCTGGTACATTCCTGGACAAATCATTGGGTGTGCACGTTCTTATATCTCTTTAGTAAATGCCTAGGGAATTGCTGGGCCAAGTGGTACGCTTAGGAAGTTAAAACATTTTTCCCCAATTCTGTATAGCTGGAACCACACTTAATAACCTATAATTTAAAAATTATGAAATTCAATAGAGTATTACTGTATGCTTTCTTTTTTTTAAATTAGTTACCGTACAGTACATCATTAGTTTTTGATGTACTGTTCCATGATTCATGGTTTACCACCCAGTGCTCCAGGAAATACGTGCCCTCCTTAACACCCATCACTGGGCTCACCCATCCCCCACCCTTCTCCCCTCTAAAACCCGCAGTTTGTTTCTCGGAGTCCCTAGGCTCAATAGTTCATACCCCGCCCCCGCTCTGATTCCCCACCCATTCTTTCCTTCCTTCTCCTAACTATACTTCCTATTAAATTCAAATAACTTGATTTAAACTTGTTGATTTAAAGAAACCTGATTGAAATCTCCCATCCATGGGACGCCTGAGTGGCTCAGTTGGTTAAGCAGCTGCCTTCGGCTCAGGTCATGATCCCAGCGTCCTGGGATCGAGTCCCACATCGGGCTCCTTGCTCAGTGGGGAGCCTGCTTCTCCCTCTGCCTCTGCTACCACTCTGCCTGCCTGTGCTCTCGCTCTCGCTCTCTCTCTCTCTCTGGCAAATAAATAAATAAAATCTTAAAAAAAAAATCTCCCATCCATGAAAGCATTTATTTATTTATTTACTTTTCCCCCCTATTTCAATGAATTTGAAAATCAATAAGAGTAGTGGGATTAGAAATGGACTGTTCTATCTGAAGTACTCATGCTTTAAAGGCCATAGTCCCAGGTGGGGTAATTATGATTTCTTTCCAGGATTTTAGTAACCAAAGGGAGCTATTTCTTGGTGTTGATTACTAGTTGAAAAATACATGCCATTGTGTTGAATTTGAGTTCAGTTTGTTTTCGTGGTGGTTTTGTAATGTTTTTAATGTGACTGAACGGAAACGACCCAATATTTTTTTTTTTTTTTTGAAACATAACTACCCCCCCCCCACAGTTGAGTTTGTAAATATTGACCTGGACTCTCTTTCAGGTTTGTCTGACTATGTTAGCTGCAGCATTGCCATTCCTTGGCTTGGCTTAGTGTAGGTGTCTTAATTTCCTTTTGTCCAGATTGCCTTAGCTAGAACATGGAAACAATATTTTCCATCTACTATTGGTAAAAAGTATACTTTGTAGTATTTACCTGGGAAATTCTAAAACGTTGAAAGCTGTGTGCTGTGATGCAGTATCATAAGCTTAATAAACAGCCTCTGTTTGCTTTGTAGGTTGTTCAGAGATGTCCCTTTAGTTCACCTTTTGTGTAAGCACAGCCCATATGCCTAGAACATAGCCAATTGTCTGCTTTTTAAGTTCTCTTATGACTGTTTGTGTCCGTAGGACCAGGCAGTATTCTTAAGTACTTGGTGATGAGGTCTGTGACTATCAAGGCCTGTTATCTTGGGCCTAAAACGAGTGATTCTGAGTAGGGTATTTCATTTCGTGTAGGGTAGAGTGTGTGAAGGAAATGGTAATCATTGTCTGTCCTTACTAACATAGCAAATCTGCTGCTGGAATCTGGAGAACCCAGACTGTAACTCACCCCAATACTGTATTAAGCTTCTCTGAAACCTTTAGTTGATAATGCCTATTAAGATATCTGTGTTAAGGTTCTATGTCTTGCACAGAAATTAAAATTTTAAATGAACTTCATTTATATGGGAGTGAGATCTTGATTTCTATTTAATGTGCATTTTTCTAAAGGAGGTTTTTATATCATAATTAGGAAATAATTCAAAAGTAAGTATTCATTAGTATTATCAGTTATTATACTTAGTTCAGTTTTGTTTCTGTTCAGTAAAGAAATGTTACTCAAAAATGGTGTAGGTTTGGGGCGCCTGGGTGGCTCAGTGGGTTAAAGCCTCTGCCTTTGGCTCAGGTCGTGTGTTGGGCTCTCTGCTCCAAGGGGAGCCTGCTTCCTCCTCTCTCTGCCTGCCTCTCTGCCTACTTGTGATCTCTGTCTGTCAAGTAAATAAATAAAATCTTTAAAAAAAATAAAAACGGTGTAGTTTTAATGCACTTGTTGGCTCTGTGGACATGGAGAACACGCACGCAGGTAAGGCAATACTGATTCGTATCTGCGGCCCTAAATGCTAGTTGGTTTTAGGTGACCAGTAAGTTGGAAGCTGGTAGAAATGTCCAATCTCAAGCCAGAGCTCATATTGTGAGGACCCTGGCTTATTTCTGAGGAAGGTACTTGAGGGATATGGTACAATTCCACACCCTCTGACTTTTTAAAAATAAAATGAATCCAGTATCCGTGGTTTTGTTCCCACGTAACTACTCCCCTGCTTTATTGTAACAAACAGGATGGATAGATGGATGATTTGTTTTTCCTAGTGGATTAGCAGTAACCAGGAGTTGTATAGAAGTTGGAAGTGTCTTGGAGTTTCTGACTTTCTGGATTTTATGGATCATTCCACCCTCGCTTATTCCCGTTTTTGGAAAGGATAGAAATTAAGTTGTCAAAATATGCTCAGTATAGTTAAGTGGATTATGGTTCTTCAAAACTTTGAACATGTTCTTTCGTGTTTGTACGAGTAGAGTTTATAAATGGCTGGGTGGCTGAGACAACGTTACCAAAAATACCAAAAGAATATCTATTTATTGTAAAAATGAAAACAGGGAGGCCATACCTTTTATGTAAGGGGGAAAAAATATCACCAAAAGTAGTAGGAATAGTAGGATTTATTTAAATATTTTACTAAGAATAAACTATGCGTGAATCAGTGATAAGAATATGTCATGAAACACAAATTATGATTAATTGAATTTGTATACCTAGAGTTAGAAAAAAATCTATCTATTTATATTTAAATGAATTGATATATTCCAAAGCTTTACATTTACAGACAGATACCTTCTTTTCATAAAACAAAGTACTTCCCAAAATATAGTTTCTAATATATTTGTGCTATTAGATTTTGGATTTTTAGCAGAAAAACTATGATTTAATACTTCCTAAATTAATCAGAGTTTAACTCTCATTCATAATCATAAGCAACAAAATTTTTTAGTAATGTATGAAACAACTAATCTCATCTTCCAGTGTTATTTATAGTGGAACAGTATCTAATATCAATTAAAATATGTAATAATTAAAAATACAAAATTTTCACTTTGCAAATTATAGTAAGCCTTCTTGAAACCCTATGCTCTTAGAACTAGAATGAGGTAGAAGTGACCTTTCCCTAAGTGCTTTGCCCTGGCAGTGTTTGAAAAGTATCTGACGTAAGCTAGAACACATCCGTATCTGAAAAGACGTTGTGGTAGCCCCTGGCAGTTACAAAGTGTGATAAAGCTGAGCATTAAGGACAATCTGATGTTTTCCCCCTCACAGTAAATATGACTAGGATGAGTGAATGTTTTTATCATCTAAACTTTCCCTGTCAACTAATTCAAGTTTGTGAATGAGAAGAATCAAAAGAGTGTGTATTGTAAAATTCCTTCTGTACCATAGTATTTCAAAGAGGGAAGGTCTTCTGAATTAATAAAGCTTGGTTAAGTGTGGGATGTGAAGATGTAGGAGGTGAAGACTTCGGAGTCTGAAGAGAAAGGAAGGAGTCAGAAGTACCGTAACTCACTGCGATGAGTATGAGAGGGGTCAGGTCAGTAAGTTCACGGGAGCGGAGAGCAGGCACAGCACGTGACTGTGTGTATGAGGGACTAAGCAGCCAAGGGAGGGGTAGAGGGGGTTCACGGAAAGCCTGAAATTAATGATGCAACCTGCAAGTGTCTAGTATTCAGAGTCTCTCTGAGATTTTCAAAGGAATCTTTGACCCCAGAAATGTTAAGAAAACCTGCCCTTGTTAATTAGTCCTTTGTGAGAGGACTCCATAAGAAGAAGGCAAAGATAACATTCAGATTCAAATAACAGTTTTGTATGTTCTAAACATGTGAAGTTTCTCTGTTACTGTGCACATGTGATGGGTAAAATTAGTAAGTGTGATAGCAGCGTAACTAATCCTCTGGAAGGCTTTAACCCTTACGAGAACTGGTGGCTTGGGATGCGTGTGCCTTGGTCAGTCCTTTCATCCTTTGGCTTCCATCCCTGCTGTAGAGTGGCTACCAATATCCGACAGATCTCTCTTGCTAAATCCCATGACTCTGGATTGCTTTCTATCCAGGTTTCGTTATATAATAACCTGGTGGGATACCTTATACCAGAAAAAACCCTCTGTTCAGAATTCGTTGGCAGTCAACCCAGAAACTCTCTGTGTCTTGGCTTTTGGCCATTCCACAGAAGAATGGGGTCACTGAGATTAAGTTAATAATCTTAATAAGGGCTCTGATGATTTTGTGAGTCATCTAATCCCTCCAGGTCTGATTATAAACCTCAATCAGTTTTAGCAGATGAGGACCTACCCGGGTTGTTATTAATTCCCCAAGAAAGCATTTATAAAAACCTAAGCCTTTCCCCACCCAGTGAAATATGTATTAATCTTTGGTCTTTAAACAGTTTTGGGGTCAAAATAGTCATTTCAGCTTACAGTGATTTAAGTCTGCCGGCAGATGAACTTGCTGCTTTCATTACCGGTGCTCTCCTGGGCTTTCAAAATTAATGTTGTTCCTAAAGTCACTGAAACCTATATATTTTCTACTCACTTTCTTGATTCATGCCTTTCCTGATTTCACTAATAACTGATTACATTGGAAAAATGAGATTCTACAATGAGTGCATAGCAGAGTAAAGAATTTTCTTTGTCTTGAGGAACAACTTCACATAGCAGAATTTTTCTTTCATTTGAAAATCCAAATGGAGAGATTTGTATTTCAACACATTTCGATGTTTCGAAGATAAGTAAATAAGTAGAAGAAGATAAGTAAATGTGTTGCCACTTGGAAAATTGCAGCTTCAGAGAACAGCACGGGACACAGACATGGAGGCAAAAAAGAAGGCGGCTTCCCTGCCAGACTCAGGTCTTACTGTGACCACTGGCCGCACACACAAGGGGCAGCTCCTGGTCCAGAACTCGGGGCAGGGACTATATGTGGGGCCCATCATGGATCCGGCAGCCTGAAGACAGGTCTAACAAAGGCAGGTGAAAACAGGCTGACCCATTCTACTCCCCTTTCCTCCCTGTCGGTATGTCTTATCAATAATACAGTATCAAGTCTGTAGCTTTGCGTAATTGGCTATGCAATAATTATGTTACTTTTAAAAAGTGATGGCTAAGTATTAATGTTAGAGCCATAACGTGCTTGATACTGTAATATGTAGGTAATTAAAATATCTTTATATTCTAAAACCTAAAAATAGAAAAGATAGTATATTTTGTTTTCATTTGATTTCACATTCCTCACTCTCTTACCACTCTTCCCTTTCATGAGGGTCTCATCTGCCTACGTTGCTTAAATGCCATCTGTGTGCTGGGACCCCCCAGAGCTCACTCCTGAATATGTCCACCAATTATTTCACATCTTTGTGCGGCTGTATTACAGCCATTTTCCTGTAAGCATGTCTAAATCAGCCCATGATTTTTTTCATACTCCTTCCAGAATAGAAAAATCTCCTCCTTTATTGCTTTTCTTTCCTTTAACTATAATGCCCAGAATTTATGTATCTTATAACTGGAAGTTTTTAGCTTTGACCACCTTCTCCAAAGTTCCTTCCTTCCTGTTATTAAAGACAAACGAAAAAGGTTGAGGGTACTGTCCTGCCATTTCCTCCACCTTTTCATCCAGTTAATCCCCAAATCCCAAGTTTGTCTCCCAAGTGTCCTCCTCTGCTAGGTTTTCTCCATCTTCCCTGCTGCTGCCGCGGCTCGGGTTATGCTCATGCTCTACAGGTCAGCATACTAACGGCCTCCGTGTGTCCATTCCAAAATCCATATTCCCCAGAGCAGCCTTGGGGATCATCTGCTCCCCACCCCATAGTGGTTGTTGTATTTTTAAATACAAATCTGTTCGAGCTTCCCATGACATTGCGAACCAAATCAAAGGTCTTAACGTGACCGACAAGGCTTTGCAGGATTTACTATTCCAGTCTCCGCTCCGGCTCTCTGAGTCTTGAGCATCACCAGTTTTGCGCCTCAGGGACTGTGATACGCACATGGACTCACCTGGCTGTTGTGTTCAAACTTCAGATGTTATCTTAAATGCTCCTTCTCTTAAACGGGTTTTCTTGGACTTTCCAGACTGAGCTAGGTTCCTCTGTTATATGGTCTCCTAAGTACCTCCTACTTGCTCGAGGCGTGTAGTTGATTTGTAGCGAGGCGCCCACTCTGTGTTTCTGGATTGTCTTCTCTAGATTAGAAGTCAGATGAGGCCAGGTGCAGTAATTGTTTTGGTACGGTTGTGTTCCTGTATAAATATGTACTGAATAAGTGAATGACTCCGTATAGAGAAATGCTTAACTGGATACCTTCTCTCATTTGCTTGCTCGAGTTGGATTCTCTAGAGAGTGTATTTAGGAGAAGGATATGATAGAGGGAAAAGGCTGTAGCACTTTCAGAATGAAGTGGCCAAAGTGTATGTATTTGGGATCAAGAGAATGCATGGTTTCATTTTTTTTAATATTTTGTTTATTTGTCTATTTGACAGAGACAGACAGGGAGAGAGCAAACATAAATGGGGGGGAGTAGGAGAGGGAGAAGCAGGCTTCCTGATGAGCAGGGAGCCCCGACAGGGGCCCGATCCTGGGACCTTGGAATCTTGACCTGAGCTAAAGGCAGATGCTTAATGAGTGAGCAATCCTGGTGCCCCAAGAATGCCTGGTTTCAAAAGTATATCTGGGAAGAGGAATGTATTTACTCAAATTCAATACAACATATGTTGGTTTATATATGGGGCCAGAGATGATATACAGGATTTCTACAGTGACTGATTTCATCCATCTTCTTCTTTCTTTTTTGAAACGAAACTCACCGGGTATCTGCTGTTTGCCAGGCACTTCATCATCACCAGTTGCAGGGGACACACAGTGAGGCTGTAGAGAAAGATACCGTAAATGATAGTAGAGTGTGGTGAGTGCTGTGTTGCTGTGTAGAGGATCCTGCGGAGACACAGGTTGAGGAAGATCATTTGGCCTGTGTCCTGGAAGAAAGCGCACTTACAGTGAGCTGCAGATGTAAAAAAGCAAGAGAAGGACATTATTTTCTTATTTTTGATTTGGGTTTTTTTCTGTGATAACAATATAATAATCTGATTCCCTTTCATCTTTGCTGTTCTCTGGAATTTGATTTCCTACTTCTGTGGCTCATCATTTTGAGATTAAAAAAATTAATACTAATGTCGCGTCTTTCACAGCGCCCACAAACTTCTTGAAGACAGACTGATGATATGCATGCCTCTCTTAAAGACAGGAATTGAATCCAGAATTCAAGCATAAGCCCGTTTCTGTCAGTGAGGCTCTGCTGTGTGACCCCGCAGTCAGTCCCTTCTGCCTTTGCGTTGATACTCTACCGTGAAGATAGCTGGGCTGTCTACCACCTTGACCACATGGTGCTGTTCTCTTGATATGTCAGTCCTCAACATGAACACAACAGACCACTTGTGTCTCCATGTCTCCTAGGACCTCCTTCCCTCCCATCTGTGCCAGCCCGGGGCCATTTCTCAAATCTGTCGTGAAAACGACGTGGCTCCTCTCTTTCCCCTTCAATGACCCTAAATTCCATTTCTACACCTCACCAAAAGAAGTGAGCCATTAAACTCTATGCTGTTAATGATTGTGGCTGGCCATCCAAACTGAGACTTTTTAAAAAAAAATGTAATTGTGCAAAGCAGTTGCTTGGTTTTTTGCTAAATCTGAAAGTTTATGACCCCTAATAGGTAGGAATTTTATATATCCATGAAGTTCTTCTCTGTTAAAGTTAAGCCAGAGATGAGCTCCTCGCAAGAGGCCATTTAGCTGAAAATTGCTAAAGCAAGAGAAGGGGCATCACATCTACTCAAGCTAGCGACATGGATGTGTGTTTGTGGGAGTAAGTGAGGTTCGCTCTTGCCACCTGAAGCATTTTATCGAGCAGTTTCTGAAATTTTTTTTTAAACTCCTGAAATGTTGTAAATCCTCCAGGCTAGAGGGATCGAGACCCTGAAACAGGTGGCTCGCGGGGAGAGCATATGGGCTCCAGCCCCAGTGTGTTTGCCTCTCAGGCTGCTTGTGTGGTTGCTGTCTCTCGGGGCTCCCTCTGCCCATCGTACCACGTGCCCCACCACTTGAAATGTGAGCCGTATTTACATGGGAAAGCCAATATATAAATCTGTTTCACGGAAGACTTTGTCTTAACCCAGCAGATCTGCCCCCCGCCGCCCCATTGTGTCTATTTCAGTCCTTTCTCTAATCCTCTGCCCTGCGGGAGAACCGGGCATCACCGTGGATTCAGCCTCCTCCCTCTCGTATGCTCACCTGTCGCTCGATGCGTTAAGTACCCATCACAGTGTCATAGCGTCCACTCCTCCTGGTTTGCTCTCGCACCCCTTGCTCTGTCAGGGCCCCTGCCCTGGACTTTGGGTCTGTTACCATAACCGAGTCGGTCTCGCTGTTTGTTTCCTCCGAGTCGGACCGGATGGGCTGCGTGTGTCTACTTGCCGCGTCGCCTCCTTTTCTTAACTTTCATTCTGTCGTCCTTAGATCGTCATTAAGATTTGATTCCTCTGTCAGACCTCTACGTCCGGCCAACGTTTTATAGTAAATATTTTGAAATATACTGAAAAATTGAAGTGTGTAGTGAATATTCACATATCCTTCACCGGGATGCAACAGTTGTCAAAGTTCTGTCATATTTGCTGTCTCTTACGATTTGCTTTATCGCGCACACGTGGGTGCATTTGGTACCGTGGAGCCAACTGGAACGCAGTCGCAGGCATCTGGACGTTCCCTCCCTGAAAGCCCTCTTAACATCGAGGTAACTTGATGAACAAGTAATCATTCTTTTGAAATGGTGAAATAATTAACAACTTTTTAGTGAACTGTATAAAAATTAATGAGGAAGAGATAGAGCTTCAAGTAACAAACGATAGAGTGTGTGGGGCGAATTCTTAAGAAGGGTTCACTTTGATTTGTTACATTTTTGCAAATAACATCGTACTCATATCGCATGTACACCGCAGTGTGGTGGGACAGTGCTTTGTATAAAGGTAACGTTTTAGTCAGTTATGGGACTCTCCAAAACGGGGCTTCTGCTAGGCTTCCAATTTATTTTGTCCCTTGGTCATTTCTTACCACTCAAGCTCGGTTGCTTACATGTAACTTCTGTGTGGTCATACATAGAATTGCGTGGTAGCTCTCTTCCCCTTTCTTCCTGCTGCCCTCATGCGTCCACGTTTGATGGTGGGAACGGTAAGATGTGACACCGAAGACTTCTCATCTGTGTGGACAGAGCCTGTAGCCTGTGAGCAGTAACAGACGGAGTTCCTGGTTTCAGTCGTTCCCAAGGTCCAGCCAGATCACTGTTATCCTTTCCTTGTATGAGTTGATAAGTTCCCATTTTTGCCTCAGCAAATTCTGATTGGATTTCTGTTAACTAAAAAGCCATAGCAAGCTCAAAATGTTATCTCCTGCGCTAAGTCCTAAGTTCCAGCCAATTTTAAATTTGTTGACATTTTCTCTCTCCAGGGGCCCTGCCCTACCTGTCTTATCTGTAACTCCCCCAAATCCCAGCTCCGCTCTACTTTGTCCATCAAGCTTTTCCAGTCCAGGGTTATTTCCTCTGACTAGATCACTCACAGTCTCTGGCGATTCCGTACTTGATGGCAGGATGTGGTAGGTCAGTCTGTGTTTCTGCTGTGCTTGTCTTTCTCTTGAGCGGCTGAATGTGCTCGGAGTACAGACCGGTTCATTCACCCGTTTCACACCCCAGAACGCCCTGCACGCAGTACATGCTCGGGGAAAGCATGTTGATTCGTCCCATGCTATGACTCTGTCTTTCGTTATTTATGTCTCTGCTCCTCGTGCCTGTCACAGTGCTGTGTACAAGCTGGAACTCTACAATTCATGGTAATGAAAAAAATGTGTTTGTCCTTAGACTTAGGAGTATGGGGCAAATGCTGAGGGTATTAAAATGATTTTGAAGATGATGAAAAATACTACATTATGCATTAAGATTGAGAACCATCAGTCAGTCATGATAGTAATACACCAAAATATAGAGGCACTTAAATGGCTCAGTGGTCAGGCCTCTGCCTTTGGCTTGGGTCACGATGCCAGGGTTCTGGGATTGAGCACCACATTGGGCTCCTTCCTCAGCAGGGAGCCTGCTTCCCCCTCTGCTGGTCCCTCTGCCTGTGTGTGTGCGCAGGTGTGCGGGTGTCTCTCTCTTTCTCTCTTTCGTCAAAGAAATCCTAAAAAAAAATCTTAAAAAAAAAAAGATAAACCAAAGTGTAATGGTTAAGTCTGGAGCACTGTTTAGAGTCCTTTCCTTTCCCTGCCCTATATTTTTGTTTCCTTCCATTTTTTCTTTTATTTTTTGTCCCTCATTAACACTTAGTTTTGTCACTTTTTGGTCCATGATGATAACTTCATGCTTCTCACACCTGCTCCCCTCCTTTTCCCACCTTCATTTTCCCTCACTTTGCGGTGCTAATTTAGCTGTAGGATTGCAGAAAGAACCTTTTTATCTCCTCAAAATACTGCCCTAGGGCCTCTGAATTATAAAAGACAAGCTTCTAAGTCTACATTGCAAACAAGTACATTTAATTAATGTTTCAGTGATTGTCAGAAGTCCTCTTTGTCACAGAAAGTATGCTACATCAGAGAAGTCATTAAACCTTTTTATGGGCACTTTAAAAACCCGGGTGACTAGCTGAGTACTAGGTCATGATTGTAATGTTGGAGAGGAACGGCCTGGGTGAATTTGAGACCTAAAGGAAGGCTGGCGTGGCCGCCTTGAAGAGCGTGAGACGAGGCAGGGTTTAGGTGTGGCTGGTTAGGGCAAAAGGTCAGCTTCTGTGCCCTCACACGTTTCCGTGGTTGGTGGCTTTTCCAGGAGAAGCGTCCCTCTAGGGCTGTGTGGTTTGGTGGTTAGAACATGGGCTTAGGCGTTCGGGCCTCGGGAGTTCAGAAATCTGCTCTGCCTCCTGAGGTGTGCTCTTGGGAATAAGTGTGCGTAACTGTTGTTAGATGTTAAAGTTGATACGTGTGAGACGCCTTGACTTAACAGAACTTACCAATTACCGTTATTGATAGATTATTTCTAATAAATTAAATACTTAAATTAAATAAATAAATATTTCTAATAAATTAATTTATTTCTAATAAATTAAATATTTATTATTTCTAATAAATTAAATATTCTAATAAATTAAAAACAGAGTATGAATACTCTGTTTTGATTTATATTCTTGGTAGTATGTTCGTAAGAGTTGAGTAGGTACACAGAAAAGGTAAAAATGCCAGTTTTACAACTTTCTAGCAAATGAAGCTGGATTTGTTTTCATTGTTTCTTCATAAATTAGACTCTAAAAGTACATGTGTTTCTGTAATAAGAAATATTGAAGTGTATCGTGGAATAAAATTACTGTTTTTCTTTTAAAATCTAGAAGCTGCATTGTCTTTGCAATGTTACCTCAAGCAAGTGACACATTCAAAAGCCAAAAATCAGAGTGAGGTTTTCACTATTCTTTTGATTCCTTTTGTTTCGCTGAGAAGACAAATTGGCTTTTAAGAAAGACTGAATTCAAACAGTGGTTTTTATTATTCTCTTTTCTGTCCAGAAAACCTGAACATGAGCTAGAATATTCTCAGCCGGCAAATGAGCCAGCGAATACCGGCTCTGGTCTTTCGGAAAACGTTGTGTTCTAAGAGCCGTGTTTTCCTTTATGGAAAAACAAGAAGGTTTTGCGGTTCTCCTTTCCTTTGCTCGCCTTGGCATTGTGCTGGGAGGTATCATCTGTCCCTTAAAATGGTGTATCTTGGAACGCCCTCCTCAGAAAGAATTCTGCCAGCAGAGCAGAGATCTTACCTGTTTTGAATACATACTCAGAGGAGTAGTAAATCCTGTTTCACTCCACCTAGAGAAGGTCATTCATACCCTAATGGAGACAGCTGATTGATTCACATATTGATTGGATCTAGAAGATTGCCTTCTGTGAAATCCCAAGCTGACTGAATTTTCAAATTGGTATGCAGTTGCTTCTAACCAGTTCAGAATTTTCTTATGTTGAAGATATTCACAAAACAAATTTAAGCACTTTTCATTAAAAGATGAGAGGAAAGAATGGAACAGAATTATAAACTACACGTTAAGAGAAAGGTGTTCAGAAATTATTTGCCATTCTTATTTCTCTAAGTAGGAAGCAGGAGAAAGTCATGAATTATAAAGGCCAATTAGAATTCATCAGGAATTTATTAAAAATTCCTAGTCAGGTTGGAGATTGTGTCCAAATTCAAATAATAAACCAGATGAAGTTTGGAAAGTCGGCAGGACAAAAATAAATCAGAGCAGGTGGTTTGGGAATTATTTTTTGTCCTCTTTGAATTGACTGAAAACAAAGGACTGAGCCATGTCAAACTGATCTTTTTCCTCCTTACTCCCCAGCCCAGCAGATGGCAGGAGCCCAGTAGGAGCCCGGACTTGCACTGGGTGGACAGTAGCAGCTTCCTGAAGGGTTGGGTCCATGGATAAAGGTTTGCTTCCTGGTTGGTTTGGCGAAATCGACTGGCAGGTGACAAAGACTAACAAGACAGACAAACTGATGGCTGGCTAAATGCAAGATTTGACCTCTATCATTCATGTTTTAAAATCCCTTTTTTTTTTTTTTTAAAGATTTTACTTATTTATTCATGAGAGAGAGAAAGAGATGCAGAGGCAGAAGGAGAAGCAGGGAGCCCGACGTGGGGCTCGATGTCAGGACCCAGAGATCACCCCGGGGATCACCACCCCAATGGAAGGCAGACACTTAACCCACTGAGCCACGCAAGCGTTCTACCACTCCATGTTTAACCTAAATAAAGCAGCTTATGCTATTCCCTCAGGCTTCATCATAAGAGAAAGAACTATAAAAGTTTAGGAATGGTAATATCTTAGTCTATAAAGTCCAATAATTAAAAATTAAATATGATACACTGAGATTCTAAGATGGAAAGTTATTCGAACAGTCGAATAGGGACGAGCGCGTAGAATCCTCCGACTGAGTATGGCAAGGGCTGGTCATCATTTACTCGGACTTTTTGCAAAGACTTGAAAGAGCAGGTTTTCTACTCTCAATATACCCATCATTTATAACTGGAGAGGACATAGACATATAAATATAATTCAAGGCAGGATGTTATAATATGCCCATTAGAGTTTTATAGTGCTGTGGGAACAGGAGGTAAGGTGAGACAGACTTTCATTATGAAAGGTTGATTTTCTGATTTATAGCTTAGTTACCTGCGTTTTGATCACTGCAGTTTTAGAACTTACATAACAGGGGTGGTTGGAAAGGAATCAAGTTTTTTAATTTTTTATTTATTTTTTTTATTTTTTATTTGCCTGTTGTGTCTAAAAGGAAGGTTAGCTGGTAGAACTTAGGGTAGGAAATAGAAACTAAGTTTTTTGTTTGTACTTTTATAATTACTCTTGTCTTCACTATAGGAAAAAATTCCCCTACTTCTGTTTTTATTTAAGACATTTTTCATCTTAGTTATGAAATATTTGAAACATAGACATATAGTCTATATATATATATACATATATATATATATATATATATATATATATATATATAATGGATTTCCAGGTAATCATCACCAAAATTAATCAAATATTAGCTTTTTCCTGTATTTGCTTCAGATTTCTCTGTCCCTCTTTAAGGAATAACAACTAAAGATAATCAAACTCCACTTTCATCCTTTTACCCACATCATGCAGAATTATTACATTATTATATATCTTGTAATAATTATTCTGAAGTGGGTGTCAATCTTTTTGTTTGAAAAACCGTAATAGATGCATGTACATATTAGACATATCCTCTGGCAGTTTGCTTTTTTCATTCAACAGCAGGTTTGGGGGACTTGATACATTCACAGTTCATTAACTGGGTTTAACTGCTGCATAGTATTCCGTAATATACTGAGGCACACTGATGTACAGTTAGGTTTTATCTAGCAATTTGCTATTCGGCAGTGTACATGTGGTCAAACTAGCAGTTGTCTCCTTCTAGATGAGTCTAAGAATTCGTAGAGTGTTCAGACAGAGCAGTGGGATCACCACATGGTATGGTAGGGCTGCAGGATTTAGATTTGAACGGCATGGCAATAGGGAGCTGCTGCAGGTTCTGAGCGAGGGAATGACAAGAGGATAATAACACTTAGGAAATAATAAAACAGCAGGCACTTCACTTTTGATACTATATGGAAACACTAGAAGCAGGGAGACCCCAAAGGATCTGTGGGAACACTTCTGTTGGGGCCAGACTATATTAGGATCAGTCCTCCCCTGAGATTTAAGAACCCAGGTGAGAGGTGGTGGGCTCCTTGGCTAAGATAGTGTAGCTGATTTTTTATTGATTAAAATATTAATTGTGTACATTCGTGACCACTGATGTCAAGCTTGGCCCCATGATTTGCAGTGACCCCAATTTAGTGAATATCATATATTTTTTCCTACTGAAGTCAGAAGAAGCCATGTGGCCTTTGGCCAATGAAATCTGAGTGGAAGGATACATGCTACTTCCAAGCAGAAGCTTTAAGAGCCACTGGGAGGTTCCGTTATCTTCGTGCCCTTCCTCCATGAATTCCTCAGAAGAGCTGCTTTTTTAATGTATCTAGGTCTGTCCATGTAACTCTCAAAAGTAGCTGTACAATTTGCATTTTCCTGGTTACAGATAGGTGCTCAACACCTAAAAAATTTTTTTCTTCTTTTCTTCTTTGTGAGCTTTTTGGTATGCGTTGTCTGTTTTCTCTCTTCTTCTTTTTTTTCTTATTGATTTGGTAGTTTTTGTATTTTTTGAATAACAATCTTTGTAGTTTATATTTTTTGCAGATCCCTTTTTCCAGTGTCTAGCTTGTCTTTTAACAGTGTTTTTTAGGGCACCTGGGTGGCTCAGTGGGTTAAGCCTCTGCCTTCAGCTCAGGTCATGATCTCAGGGTCCTGGGATCGAGTCCCGCATCGGGCTCTCTGCTCAGCGGGGAGCCTGCTTCCCTCTCTCTCTCTGCCTGCCTCTCTGCCTGCTTGTGATCTCTGTCTGTCAAATAAATAAATAAAACCTTAAAAACAAACAAAAAAAAGGACAGTGTTTTTTAGAGTCTTTTGTGGAAAGTTTTAGATATTTTGATGTAGCAAAATTTCTTAATCATCACATTTACATGTCCAGCTTAAAAGTTCTTTTCCTAATCTGATGTAATTTGAAAAACCCTCTGTATTTAGTTCTAAAAGTTTTTCTATTCATATTTAAGTGTTTAACCCATCTGGAATTTATTTTTGTGTAAGGAGTGGGGTACAGACATAGGTGAAATAATTTAAGTCTTTCAAAAATCCTTCAAAACCCGTACGCGCTACATTCTTCATCCTCCGTGAGCTTCAAGAAATATGAAAGCACTTCGAAGGTGCCTATATGTTGACGCAAGGTGTTCAGTTATTGCACGTGATGCATCATCTTTATCTAAGTATGTGTTCTTTTCTCCTGAATGACTTTATTTATGAAGTAGGATTGCCTTCAGAGCTTTTCAAATGAAAACGACCCTTGCATAGTACTGATGTGAAGGACGCAGCAGTAGCAGGCTCAGAAGAATGTTAGTGACATTATTTTTTTTTTAACGCGGGCAGTACCGTGCTCATGTCTGCTAACGCCGAAACGGCATGCTGTGTATCGATGGTGAAGCTACCGGTTTGGTATCTGAAGCAAAAAACCAAGTCTGGAGTCTAGCGCTTACTGATAGGGAGAGCCAAGCGGGCCGGGCACAGCGTTTCTCAGCAGAGCTAGAGACGGAGTTCATGTGGAGTTCTTCGGGGCTAGTATTGAGCTCAGAGATTGGGGAACTTTCAGAGGTGGTGGCGGGATGACATTAGCCGTGGAAGCTGGCTTCTCTGAGGTTTTTGCTGTTTGGCGGTGGGTCCACTCCTGGTTGCCTGATGTGCGAGGTGGTCGCGGATTGGCTCCCTTACGGAGGTGAGGTCGAAGAGACAAGCTGTCCGTGATCTGTTGGTTAAGGAGGTTCAAGCCAGTTCCGTGGTTCTAAGGCTACAGAATGATACATTAAGCACGGGTTTATTTAATGTTTGCTGTGGTGCTTACCTATCACCATGGTCACAGGGCAGTGTGTCTTAGGAGTGGGACGCCTCTTTCACTCTTGCGTGTGTAGTTCGTGTTTAGAACGGACTGCTTCAGAAGTGAGGTGATGTGGTTTCTCTTCGGAGAAGCTTGAATTCAGATTTGGGAGTGGAAAACAGTATATCTGGTTTGGTAATAAATTTGCCTGTGCACAGCTTTGGCATTGCTTGAGACAGGGAAAAGAATCCCGTACAAGTTCATCTACTGTTCCAGAATCTTGCACAATGGCTGGTATCACATCTTGGATGCCTCAGTTTTCTGCTCTAGAAAGAATAATATCTTTAATTGAGCACCACACTGTCTTCACTACTTCCTCGCAATGGGATGTTGAGTAGTTTCCTTTTTGAATCCTGTTTTCCCATTTCTAAAATGGGAAGAAATACTTAAAATGGGTTTGTGAGACTTGAGATGAGTTAGTAGATATAAGAAACTTAGAACAGGACGCCTGGGTGGCTCAGTGGGTTAAGCCGCTGCCTTCGGCTCAGGTCATGATCTCAGGGTCCTGGGATTGAGTCCCGCATCGGGCTCTCTGCTCAGCAAGAAGCCTGCTTCCCTCTCTCTCTCTCTCTGCCTGCCTCTCCGTCTACTTGTGATCTCTCTCTGTCAAATAAATAAATAAATCTTTAAAAAAAAAAAAGAAACTTAGAACAATGTAAGTCTGTGGCATCCAGTGTTAACCTCTCTTGCTTAGTGAACGTTTGGTGAACACATAAAATTTCTTATTTGAAATAGACTTACTTTTCTATCCGGTTCATTCCAGATCAGTTAAATGGAGGTTAAAATACATGATTAATATCTTTGCCTAACAGAAGTAATAAAAACGAAGTCTTTTTCCTAATTGGCAACTCACAAACATGGATCATTTATCAAAATTCGCTCCAAGACTTTTTAGTAAATATTAATTATTCTGTTCCATTACGTTTCTATAATTTGTCTTTCATGTAAAATTTATCTTATTGAGATTGTTTCATTTCATAGGAATAGACAGCCTTCTTATAAACTTCTTTAAGAGAAAAATTTCCAGAAAGGCCAAATTATACATGGTTAAATGTGTATAAAATATGTGCTAACTTTATGGGGGAGTTTTGGTGAAGTCAGCATTTCTTCAACAAATACCCAGAAGAGACTTACTTTCAGAAGCTAAAAAAACACAAGTGTGGAAAAATAAGTCTGAGCACTAGTATAATATTCATTGCCGAGTGCTATTAAGCACTGTGTGTTATTTCATTTAATTCCCCAACAAACCCAGTGAGGCACGTCTCTTAGGTGCTGTTCTTGTTCTCATTTCGTGGATGATATTGAGGCACAGAGTGGCAGGGTGGCTTGTCACAATTGCATAAAGAGATGGAGCTGGGACTGAAACTCCAGCTGTTTGGCTTTTAAAACAGACTGTACTGTCTCTGGGGGGGGATGACCCATGTGTACCCATAAAAATAAAACACAATTTTGAAATTAGCAATATAGTTACAGCAGTCTTTTTTTTTTTTTTAAGACTTCTTTAGAGAGCAGCGTGCATGGTGGAGGGAGGGGCAGTGGGAAAGGGAGAGAAACTCAAGCAGACTCCCCGGAGCCCAACTCAGGGCTTGACCTCAAATCTCAAGATCATGACCTTGAGCTGAAAACAAGAGCCAGACGTTCAACTGCCTGAGCCTCCCAAGTGCCCCTACAACAATCATTTTTATGTGGAGCTGGGAACATGCTGATGTCCTCAGCAACGTTTAGAAACTTAGATTATGGGAATCTTTGAGCTCACTGAAATTTCATGCATATTTACATATTTATGTGTACATGCATTTGTGTATCTGTAGTTGGGGGTTGTGGAGGTGAAGAGAAGTCGTAGATCTATCAGACAGTCAAAAGGGTTAAGAAATCGCGGGCTCTGGTGTAAAGAGGGGAAATCTTTCAGTGGAGTTTTCTGCTAATGACCGGGATGGGCAGATTTGAAAGTTTATTTAATTTATGTTTCTTTCCAGGACAGCAGATGAGTCTAGTATTAATGTGTGCTTTTGTTCAAATGCCATTCTTTCTTCTCTGTCTCCTTTTCCCTTCCATTCGGTGCTCTCTCCTCTGTAGTTCCTGCCCTCTGCCAGCTTAGGACCTGGCATTTTGGCTCAGTCCACCTAGAATTTTCTCCTGTCTGCAGAGGTTCTGTTGTTAAGGTGAGAGGAGCTCTCTGGTATCCGCTTAACTTTCGCCTCTGTCAGGAGCCATCCTGAACACTCCAGGTGCGGCTTGGTGTCCCTGCTCTGTGTTCCCATAGCATTTGATGTATTGGAGCACTTGGGGCTCTCAGCTGAAACGGCCCTCAGCCCATCTGCAGCCTCCCACCAGAGGAGGCTAGACTCCCCGGCGTCCGGCCAAGATCTTGTTCTGTTTGCCTAAACATCAGTGCTTATCACCTTGATCGACAAGTGTCAGATACTCAGTCACTGTTAAATAAAAGAATATGATTTCGTTAAGTCAAGCAGAGAGAGTCAATTATCATATGGTTTCACTTATTTGTGGAGCATAACAAATAGCATGGAGGACAAGGGGAGATGGAGAGGAGAAGGGAGTTGAGGGAAATTGGAAGGGGAGGTGAACCATGAGAGACTATGGACTTTGAAAAATGATCTGAGAATTTTGAAGGGGTGGGGGGTGGGAGGTTGGGGGCACCAGGTGGTGGGTATTGGAGAGGACACGGATTGCATGGAGCACTGGGTGTGGTGCAAAAATAATGAATACTGTTATGCTGAAAAAATAAAAAAAAACTAAAAAAAAAAAAAAAGAATATGATTTCGTTCTCTTCGTCATTGAGGCTCAAAAATTTCCCATCATTTTAAGTTGGTCTCAATTTCAAAATTGTATCAGTTGCCACCTGATGCTTTTGCTTCTGACCCTTCTTTATACTTCTGCTCTAATTCTGACTTCCTTTACTTGATCCTAAACTATTTCAGTAGCTACCTTCAGTTTCTTACTGTCCAGGTCCATTTTACAGATGGCTCCCAGTGAGATGGTCCACTCCTCACAAGAAGAGTCTTGTCACGTTGCATAAACAGTAGAAGGAGATCCCGTCACCTCCCACTGTTTTCAGACTCCTCTCCTCTTGCTACGACTGACTGTCATTCCCTTAACATTGCATTTATTTACTTTCTTTTTTTTTTTTTTTTTCCAACTCTGGTGCCCTTTCTCATCTCTTCCTCCTTCCTTACATGTTCATATTCCAACCCCATACTTTAAAATTTATTCCTTCCTTCAAGTTCAGCCTCAATTAATTCTTACTTGAAAACATTGTCATTTAGAATTCATATTTTCCTTTTCTGCATACCCATAATATTTTGTTCATAATTTTGTATGCCTTTCCTACTGGATTGTCAACTACTTCAGACTTGAAACCGGGTCGTATTAAATATAACAACAACATACATGAAAATTTAGCACAGTTTCTGCACATGCTCCCTCTGGACCTGGCACCTTACCTGATGCCTAGTCAATATTCAGTGAGTGTTTACTCGTGTGAATTTAATTGATATCTGAAGTTTTGAAAAACCTGCAGTGCTATCTACGGACCTCTTTTTCCTACAAAATGCACGCTTCTATGCATTGTCCTGTTTTGTCTTTTAAGATCTTTCAATTTCATGTTACTTTCCCACCTCAAAAGTAATGAATGATCCATTTTGCTTGCAGTTTCCCGGTCTGGCAACATATTAGCTATCTGCTAACACGAGCTGCGTCTTGTCGTGTCGCGGAATTGATGCTGTGTCAATGCTCTCAGCTCCTGCAGCCCCTGAATTTCCGTTTACTGGTCAGTATTCCTTTCAGATGTCTGCTGACAGGGAGAAGGCTTCGTCGCACTGCGGGAGCAGAGACGCACAGAGAAAACGCTGGGACTCGCTCTGTCCGCATCCAGCCATTCTCGCAGCAGGGTGGGTCTCGTCTGCTCTAATGCGATGCCGACCGATGGTTTCAAACCCTTTCTAAAGACATGCTGAAGCATGTGTCTGGAAGGTTCTAAATAAATTCCATTTTCTCTTTATTGATTTAAACATACTTTGCATGTCGAAAGAACCAGAGAAGAAAGCCTCCGTAAAAGAGAAAATGGATGTGTTCTTAAATCCTTTCCACTTGATTTTACTGTGAGTTCACGAGTGCAGCCCCGAGCAAGCAAGCGTACATGTGTTGGGCTCCTACTGTTCTTTGTAAGCGCGTTGTCTCTGCACTCATTTTCTTCACAGGAGACGCTCTCAGCCCTTCAAGAGGCAGGAAGAAAAAATAAAACAAGGCAACTAATAATGTTGGGAATAGAAGGTAAACTTAAAGGAAATTAGAATGGTTTTGAAACTTTACTGAACATTGTTTTTCACGTTAACTCCCTGGGGAGGGGGAGCAGTCATGTTGATAGAGTGACTGCCGTAAAATAAAACATGAATGCTCTCCTGTTTACTGGAGAAATTGGTAGCACTCCCCGGAAAGCATTTTAGGAATACAGATCAAGAAGCTTTAAACAGTTCATACTTTTTGACCTATTATTTCTCCTCCCAAGGAAATAGTGGAGAACCCAGAGGAACATGTATGTACATGGATTTGTAATTAAAACATCGTTTGCAAATGTGAAACGTAGAAATGACTAAGCATACACCAATAGGAGAAAGTTAAATGAATAGTAACCAATAGAATGTTCAATAAGGAAAAGGTGGTAATTTCAAAAAAGGTTTAATTCCATGGATACATGATCACAATAGAATCTTAAGTGAAGAACACAGCTCATAACATTCTTTATTAGTCTTTCTTTATTCTTTCCTACCTCTAAGTGCAAGCTCAGTGTAGTAAGTCACATCACACACTGTAGCAAGTGAACGGGTACCCACTCCCCCGTGACCCAGCGGATGCAGTCAAGAGAACAGTCAATATTAATTTCGTGAGTTTCCTTCACACTTATGTAACCACAGACGTGTTTATACACAATATAATCTTAATGTTGCAAATCTGGGGTTTTTCAGTATGCTTTTCAAACTACTGAATGAAATCCAAGTGACTTCTGAGAAATTGAATTAGGAAATAACTTTTATTCTCCTCTGCTTTTTCTGTATTTTCTAAATACAACATTAAAAAAAAACCTAATGAAAAATAGCGAGTGAAGCCGAGCACTTTGAAGTGTGAGGCACGGAGCTAAATGCTGTGGAGACAACAGATACTGTTTAGTAGTAAGCCGTAGTTAGGAGGAGCTGTGGCCAGCAAGGTCAGGTGTCTCACGACCGCATCTAGAATTGTGCACCTCCGTGGATCCCCGTTCCCTGGTTGCCTGGGGTGCAGCGAGGGCCAGCGGGCAAACTGGGGACGGAATGGACGCGCCCACTGCCATCCACAGGAAGTCATTTAAATCCTTTTATAGTAAAAGAAACGGAATGATTGAAGAGGATGGCATTAGGTGATACCCTCTCCCTCTGGGATATGCTTATTTTTTACCCTAGGTCAGTGGTTCTGAACCTTGGCTGTGCGTTAGACTCATCTGGGACCTTTTAAAAATGTGATTCCCTGGACCGCATCTGCAGTGATTGTGACTTAATTGGACTGGAGTGGGGGCTGGGAAGATAGCGAAAGATTCCCAGATGATGTTAACGTTCACACAGGGCTGAGAACCACTAGGCCGAGGGAGTTGAGTGTACCGGGAAAGGTAGCAAGAGTAACGCATTATACAAACGGATGATCTTGAGGTTTTGTAAGAGGTTCATTTAATATTTTTCACTTATTTGTTCATTCAAGCAATTCGTCATGCGTTCAGAAGAGTTAAATAGACGCGTATGTGTTTACAACATGTGTGCTTTTGGAAAACAGTTGTTTCCTGGAATATTTATACTAAGACAGTAATGTGAACAGGCACACCGTGGAAAGATGCAAACTCAGAATTCACATAGGACCATTTCTTAACATTGTTAACCAGAGGAGTTTAACCCTATACTTCTGAGCTCAAGCACTTTACGTGCTCTCTTTTCGGTACCATCTCTCTTCCCATTTGACTCTTTCATGTGCATTTTTGAAGGCAACTCATGTCCTTGTATTTCTCACAGTGACTGGCACAGACCTTGCCCATAGTAGGTGCTTAATAAAATTGTGTAGCAAACAGATACAGAGGCTCCGAAACTTTCTTGGCTCACAGACCCTTTAGCGTCTCAGTAATTCGTGTGAGTGTGTGACCTAACAACTTAGTAGTCATTTGAAAAAAAATAATGCCTACTTGCTAATTACTAAATGGGCTGTAACTTGTTAGGACACAACTTCTCAGCCCTCAGAATGAGACTGAACGCTGCTGCCTCCATTTTCCCTTTGATAATCATTGTCAAGCAATATTTACTTTTTGTCAGAGCAGTCACTGAACACCCACCTTCACAATGAGGTTAATGCCATTGATTTGAGGCCAGTACCTTGAATTAGGGACTCAACCCAGCTTTTGTGGTGGCCAACAGATGTTGTCATTGTACCTGCTTGAAAATTTACCCCTGTGAATTTATATCCTCTTTGGTGGCTTTGAGCACAGTGTGGGAACTGGGGCCCCAAATCTCAGGCTTTTATGTTTTTCTGTTATAGGTATTACAGAAGATTTGTTTACTAAATATTCATCACTTCCGTCATTTGCTTTAGGTATTCAACTGCTAAGCCTAGGCATACATTCCAAGAGGAGAGATTAGTCGCTCTATTTCTTTGCGGCATTCAGACATGGTAAAAATAGGTACTTAAGAAAAAGTGCTTAACTAGATTCAAGGTGCTGTACTAATAATACTTTGCAGTACCGTGTTCTTTGATTCTGAGTTGTCTTTAAAATTTGAATTCGTCTTATAAACAATGGTAAAGGAAACTTTCCTGCTGCAGGATAAATAGTGGGCTGTCCTGTTACATGAGCTGCGGAGATGCTGGTCTTTGGGAGGTGCTAGATAGTTCTCCTGGCAGGAGGTGGAGGTAGCTGGCCGTCCCAGTTGGTACAGACAGGTGACCTACCGGAAAGGCCAGTCTAGAGAAATGAGCTAACGTGGACTTCAGCAGTGAGTTCTCTAACTCCAGGTCCCCTGGCTTAGAATTGTGCAGCTCCAAATAGTACTCACACTCTACAGTCCTTGCTGCTCGGAGATGTTACATCCTTTCTAGACACTTGGTGGGAAATATTTCTGGGGCATAATTTTTGGGGGATATTTTTGCTTTGGTATGCTAAATCCCTTTTAGGATGTTATATAAATAGCAATAACTTGATTCTCCTTTTGGCCTGGATGACACAGTCCTCTTTAGACCTCATAAATTATACTGATTGAGAATACTTAAGAACTGTGAAGGAGGCTGTAGAACTCTGTCCAAATGAAGTAACGCACTTGAATCATCCCCAACGGGGTGTTGTACCCTAGCTAGAGAGAGTGTGACTAATCTCTTCTCTTGGAATGTATGCCTAGGCTTAGCAGTTGAATACCTACAGGCAGTGACCTAATAATCAATGACCTCTAGCCCGGTTTTCATTGTTAGGTTCACGAGAGGGAAGAGTGAAGGTTCTCTACAGCTCTTCTCGTTTCTCCCATGTACCGTCATCCGTGTGTTTGAGACACCCAGGGGAAAACATGAACTAGTCAAAGATTCCTAATGGCTTTTCCTTTTAATAGCATTTTATTAAGGAACATAAGCCTTTGTGAAATAGAGTTCATAAAACCTTTATATTAAAAATGTTCTTGGGGCGCCTGGGTGGCTCAGTGGGTTAAGCTGCTGCCTTCGGCTCGGGTCATGATCTCGGGGTCCTGGGATCGAGTCCCGCGTCGGGCTCTCTGCTCAGCAGGGAGCCTGCTTCCCTCTCTCTCTCTCTCTGCCTGCCTCTCTGTCTACTGTGATCTCTCTCTGTCAAATAAATAAATAAATAAAAATTTTAAAAAAAAGTTCTTTAGTTGTTTTTCCAAATGGAGCTTTTTCCCTTATAGTAGTCTTTTTGTTTTCAGCTCTATTATTTGTTTCCATTTTTATTTCCAACTTCAATTTTTGTTTCTTGGTGCTATACTAGAGTACTATTCAACAAATTAGTTGAAGTTGAGTAATAATTGGTATAATTGCTTTTCTTTATCTTTTTTCTTTTTAAGATTTATTTGAGAGAGAAAAAGAGAGATTATGAGCGGGGGTAGGGGAGAGGCAGAGAGAGAAAGAGAATCTTGAAGTAGACTCCCCCAGAGTGTGGAGCCCAATGCGGGGCTTGATCTCAAGACCCAGAGGTCATAGACTGAGCTGAGATCAAGAGGCAGGTGCTTAACCAACTGAGCTGCTCAGGTACCCCTGTAATTGCTTTCCTAAAAAAAAAGCAACATGGTTGCTCCAATCTTGTTTCTTGAAGTTCTTTGTCAATGTTAAAAGAATGAATGCATCTGTTGAAAGAAGTAACTGAAGGAAGAAGTAAAGAATCAAAGAATTTGCACTTAGCTTGAGGTATGTAACTTACACGTCGTCTGTGGGCAGAAATGGTGGCTTGCACGTGTCCTTGTCCCGCCCTCTACTTCAGGGCTCATCTGCCTCATTTCACACATTTGCGTCTCTCCTTGCAATCATTAACTACTGGGCTGGGGGTCTGTCTTACTGGTGTCAGAGTGAGGCACTCAGCCACTAATTCAGTGATTCATTCAAAACCCAGGATTGTTATTTGAGGATACAGGAGTAAATAAGACAAAAAAGTCCATGACCTCATAAAGCTAACATTCTAGTAGGGGAAACAGAAAATGAACATAATGAGGAAATCGTATAGTAAGTTAAGAAGGGATTACGGCAACGTGGGGTGTGGGAAGAGTGTTGACATGACCGATTGGGTTGCTCAGTACTTGCATGTACTTGCATGTGGGGCCTGGACAACTGCTTCTTGGCTAGACCCTAGGAATGCGCCCCTTGGAATGTTCACTGTGTTACTGATGAATGTTACTGTATATGCCTGGAGCAATGGGGGCCATGCCCTTCAGCCTGTCAAGCCCTTTCCTCTACCTTCGTCTGAGTTAGGCACCCAGTACTTTTGTGGCAGCCGGGACCGGTGCTTTTTCAAGCAAGTGAAAACCTGATTCTTCACGTTTCCTCTCTGGGCTCTAGGATCTTCTGTTGCTCCACGTTAATGCCGCCATGCATAGCATCGTTTATAAATGGAAGTTAAGTGAATTTGTGAGTGAGTGAAGGAGAAATTGTCTGTGATTATGAGGCAGGATGAAAAACTGGGAAGGAGAGATGAAAGTCAGGATGGGAAATGACTCTGTAGTGAGCTTGGATGACGTGTTTTAGGAGCTAGAGTCAGTCTGTTCTGCTTCCATCGAGGAAGATAACTTTTGGGTGGGCAAGAAGGAACTGAGTCCAAGTGCTAATGGCCCAGACCTCTCATTTGTCCCCTTTTGAATCGTTTGCGATGTGCTTATTTTTGCTTTTTAAGTAGGCTCCCCAGCGAGGAGCCCAACGTGGGCTTGAAATCACACCCTGAGATCAAGACCTGAGCTGATAGCAAGAGTCACACACTTAACCCACCGAGTCACCAGGCGCTCCTGCTATGTGCTGATGCTTAAGTTAGAAGGGTTCCTTTTATGTGATCCATGTCACTAGTTTGGAGAACCCTACTCATTAAGCCTCTGGTCATAATGGAGAAAATGTATTTTATTTGCTTTGTACCATGTTTCACCTTTGGAGACAATGTCCTTGTTTTGTTTCTTTGGTTTCTTCTTGGATTTGACATTTTCTCTGTCATATTAACTTACTGCAAGTCAATTTGTTTCTGCTTCAAACAGGAGCAGTTTTTGTGGTTGTTGTTGTTAATTCTAGAGCCAGTAAGAATTTTGGATCCAGGCTGGTACTTAAGCAATGAAAAGGCAGCTTTTCTATTTTAGTGAGCTTTGGTTGCTTTTCGTCTGTAATTCAGCAGATTCTTTTGTTCCCTTGGAAGAAGGCTAAGTGTCCGTATTGGAAGTGCCGTAGAGATTGAACTGTCGCCGCCCTTTCCACTCTGCTTTATTGAATGTGAATAATGTGGTTCTTTCTCCTTACCAGCTTCTCTGTTGTCCTTGGTTTTTTCTATACTTCCAACCCTCCTTCTAATTAAAATAGTGAAATTGTGCTGGCACCCTAGGAGAAAGAGTTGTAGAACTGTGCTGGTTTTGTTTTGTAATAGTAAAAGTAAAACTTTTAAATTTAATCTTTCCTGTAATACAGTTGCATTACATTTATTTAGCAAGTTTTGCTACTTATACATTATTCTGTAGTTAAAATTTCCAAGTTAAATATTGTTATGAAAAAAAAGAAAATGTATTAATTTCTGAAAGGAAAAGGAATCTTAATATTTATTTGTTGTTATCATTGCAGTAATATATTTCTCACTGATAACTGTGAGATTAAACTCAAGATTGTACCCGATCCCAGGGCTGGAAAGCTGGCTGTAACTTCAGGTGGCCTCTGTGGGAATCCTACAGTCAGTCATTCTGTGGGAATGCTACAGTCAGTCATTCTGTGGGAATCCTACAGTCAGTCATTCTGTGGGAATGCTACAGTCAGTCATTCTGTGGGAATCCTACAGTCAGTCATTCTGTGGGAATGCTACAGTCAGTCATTCTGTGGGAATGCTGCAGTCAGTCATTCTGTGGGAATGCTACAGTCAGTCATTCTGTGGGAATGCTGCAGTCAGTCATTCTGTGGGAATGCTACAGTCAGTCATTCTGTGGGAATCCTACAGTCAGTCATTCTGTGGGAATGCTACAGTCAGTCATTCTGTGGGAATGCTACAGTCAGTCATTCTGTGGGAATGCTACAGTCAGTCATTCTGTGGGAATGCTACAGTCAGTCATTCTGTGGGAATCCTACAGTCAGTCATTCTGTGGGAATGCTGCAGTCAGTCATTCTGTGGGAATGCTACAGTCAGTCATTCTGTGGGAATGCTGCAGTCAGTCATTCTGTGGGAATGCTACAGTCAGTCATTCTGTGGGAATCCTACAGTCAGTCATTCTGTGGGAATGCTACAGTCAGTCATTCTGTGGGAATGCTACAGTCATTCATTCTTTAGCCACTTCCGATTTTCTCTGTCCTCCTCCTCTCTCTCTCTCCTTTCACTTCTCTTCTTTCTCCTACTCTTCTTCCCACTTTTCTTCCTGACCCTTGTCGCGTTCGTCTAGAATACATATTCTGAACCCCTTACTAGACTCCGGCAGAACACAAGGCCGAGCATGGAACAACACTGGCTGTGAAGAAACTTACTATCACAGAGAAAACAAACAGAAAGCACAACATGGACCAGAACGCATCATGTGCCGTTAGACCAGTAGGTACGGAAGAGAAGGTCCCGTCTGACAGAAGTAAGGCCAAATTCATTTGAGCTAAACTTTAAAGAACGGAGTAGGATTTTGATGGGTAGAGATGAAAAAAAGAGGGTAGATTTTCAGATGAAAGAAGTGAATTATGTCGCAGGGAAGTGGGTCAATCTCGAATAGTGACCTTAGACCCATATACGTGACACTACAGAGCAGGAATCAGCAAACTTTTTGTGGAAAAGTGCCAGATAGTAACTGTTTACTTTGCAGGCCATATGGCTTCTGATGCAGCTGTCAGCTCTATTGTTTTATGGCAAAAGCAGCCACAGGCCGTACGTACGCGCGTGCTGTGGCAGGATGACAATAAAACCTCATTTACAGCAATCCGTGGTGGGTCAGATTCGGCCGTGGGCTGCAGGTTGTCAGCCCCCGAACAGATGAGTCTAGAAAGCAGGGTGGTAGCCAGATCTTAGATTTTGAATGCCAGACTAAAGAATTGGGAGTTAATTTATATTCCCTTTAGTGAAACCATGATTGTTATGTCTCTACTAAAGTTTTTAAATACGCAGACATTTAAATTTGGGACCAGATTTTTCTTTTTACAAGCTTTTTGTATGTTTACATTACAAGATATTTGTATAGCTAGCTCTAAATTGTGACTTCTGTGACTAGATGTCTTGTATGAAAATGGCAAAGAATGAATAAAACCTGATTTGGGTCATAGCCAGAAGTTTGTCATCTTTTGGGTTCTCACCACAAAGTCTCCATTGTAATGGACCAAAAAGTCAGATTATGGAAAACAGGAGAGAATGAATGGGTAGGTGCTCTGGTGATCTAAACTAAAAATGTTGACATTCTCCCTGTTCAAAAAATGATAATGGGAATTGATTCCAAAGCAAATATTAAATTCACATTTTTTTGATATTTTAAAAACTATTTATCAAGGTATGATTGACATGTAAAAAGCTATATATACTTAATACATACGCACTCCATAAGTTTGGAGTGTACCCATGAAACCATCACCACCATCGAGGCCAGAGGCACATTCGTCACCTTGCAAAGTTTCCTCCCACCCCTATTATTCTTACTATTATTATTTTTATCATCATCATCATCCATTCTCTTTTGTGGTAAGAACACTTAAAGATTTACCCTTCAGCAAATTTTAACTATGTGGTGCAGTATTATTAGCAGTAGGCACTATGCGGCATAGTGGGTCGTCAGAACTTATTTCTCTTATGTGACTGAAACTTAGCACACTTTGGCCCTCACCTACCTCTCCCCTCAGTCCTGGCCATCACCATTCTACTCTCTGCTTCTATGAATTTGGTTATTCTGGATGCCACATATAACATATAATCATAACATTATGTATGTTTCTGTGTCAGGTTTATTTCACTTAGCATAATGTCCTCCAGGTCCATCTATACTGTAGAAAATGGCAGGATTTCCTTCTTTTAAGGTCCAGCAATAGTCCACTGTATGTATATACATTTTCTTTATCTGTTCATCCACTGTTGTACATTTATGTAGTTCCAATATCTCTCTAACAGGTGGATACTTATTATAGGAATTGTTGTATACATAGATTTTAAATTAATCCTCAAAGCAAGATTGTGTCGTCTTTATGTTTGTATTCCCAATACCTGCTAGAGAAGATCTGGCCCAAAGTGGACAGTGAATAAACATTTTTTTTAAAGATTTTATTTATTTATTTGTCAGAGAGAGAGAGATCACAAGTAGGCAGAGAGGCAGGCAGAGACAGAGGGAGAAGCAGGTTCCCTGCCGAGCAAGGAACCCAATATGGGACTTGATCCCAGGACGCTGGGATCATGACCTGAGCCGAAGGCAGCCGCTTAACCAACTGAGCCACCCAGGCGTCCCGTGAATAAACATTTGATGGGTGTAGTAATGTAGGTGAATTTTTCTTAAAAAAAAAAAAAAAAAAAAAAAAGATTTTATTTATTTATTTGAGACAGAGAACATGCAAGCGGAGTGGGGGAGGGACAGTAGGAGAGGGAGAATCAGAGCCATGGGGCTCATTCCCAGGACCCTAAGATCGTGACCTGAGCTGAAGGCAGACGTGTAACTGACTGAGCCACTCAGGCGCCCATGTAGAAATTAGAATATTTCTAATCCTTCCCAGCCATTTCATTCCACTCTTATTTTTATGCTCTTCATTTTTAGTCTGGTTCTCATTAGAATGCATAAACCTCAATAAAGTTTTAAAATGTTATTGTTTGAGTGTTGTATAGAACAATTTGATCTCTGATCTGTCTATAAAAGCTTTATAAACCTAGCATGTTTTAAGCATTATATTCCTAGAGAAAAAAGATTGTTGTATGTTAAATGAAATGATTGTAGATGCTTGAAATATAATGGAAAAAGAAGTAGGCTGGTTTTTGTACTGGAGAAATCTGAAAATAAGGTGGCTTCTCTGTGGGCACAGTTATAACCTACAGCATGGTAACAACATAAGATGATGTCAAGTGCTCTTGAAAAGAAGTGGGGCTATAATTTATCAGCCCATCCCACTTTAAGTTCTAGATGACAGCCACACAAATGGCTAGCTTTACTTTTTTCTAACACCCTTCCTAGGCTTTGAGTTACCTGTCTCTATCCTATAGCAAAACCGTAATACAGTGTTTGTTCTAACATGCTTTTTCAGGAGCTTTTCTGTGTAGATTAGTCTTTTGAATTTTAGTGATTCTCACTACTGAACAATGCTTTTAATCATGTGATAGTTAAAATTTCCCCCAGCAACCTCAGGACCATGCTCATTGATGTGTATTTTGTTTTTGTTTCTCTCAACATTCAGATTATGTGTTTTCTGAGAGCTCAGTTGAAATCATTTGATATTGAACCATTTTTAAGCTAATGGTGACATATTGAAAAGAAGATTATGTGGGCAAGACATAATGATTATAATTAAGTGACAGAGAAAAATACCAAGTGCATGGAAAGCTGAAAAATGCAGTGGAGAAGGGTAGACAGATTATGGAGGCAAAAGCACCTGTGGTTGAAAATTATATATTTAATCACAGAATCTGCCCCATCTAAGTGCCAAAGTATTTTTGTTGGAGGAGAGAACTCGCAGGGGTATTGTTATGGAGATTATATGTATGCGGAACTTCTGGTTGCTAGGCCTGTTTGCCGATCAGCTGTTGACATCATGGAAGTCGGAAATGTCCTATTTAAGTCACCAGCAGGCAAGTCTTTATCACTTCTCCTTTTATTTGGAAGAAGAAGTATCGTTCATGCGCCTTTAATTGCAGTGAGCAGGCCTCCAGCTGAGACTTTGGGTTTTTGTTTTCCTTGGTGCTGGTTTTGCTGTTTATGCTGGGACCAGACAAACCAGGCAGAGGGCTGGGGGAAGAGACTCAGAGGGTCAGCAAACCAACCACTTCCTTCTCTGCACTGGCCAGAAGGAAATAAGGAAGCTTTGGAATATGCCGAAAACCGCATCTAAGGGCTTTCAGTGAGAGATGTGGGGAGTAGAATGGATAGAACTTGGAGTCAAATGAACCAGTCTGTGGATCCTGCCTCTACCCTTCTTAATTTGTGCAATTTTAGTCATAGTTTCCTTGACTTAAAACGGGATAAGTCTTGCAGGTTGGAATTAGGAAGACACTGGACAACATGTATAAAGTTTCTGGCACTGGGCTAGGTGTGTGTGTCACCAACAGCATTCGTTTTTTTCCAGTTTGAGCTAGAGAGGACGCTGCTGGTCAGGGTTACATCCTGTCCTGACGCTACGAGGTCTACAGTGCACATAGCCAAGGTCTGACCTTTGCAAGTCACTTTTTCCCTGAATTTGATATTCACTTTCTCATCAAATTTAGTCATTAACATAATGATTACATGTGGAAAATAAAATAATCCATTCTGAATTAGAAAATGTTTTAGAAAACATTTATTAATCAAACCCAGCTTCAGAATGTCAGAAGGCTTTAGTGTGTCTTACTTTGGCAACCGTATTTTTACAGGATGAAACAGATGGAATACGCGGTTTTTTAATGAATTTAGCTCAAGATCTTAGTGCACATTGGAATTTGTCTATTAATCAAGGGCTCTGAGAATTTCTGAAATTAATCTTTGGAGCAAATGAATTAATCAAAATTCCCATTCCTAAATATGCTGTTGAAGGAACCATTATAGGTATATTTCATTGGAATAAGACCCTTTATCAAATTTTGAGAGAATTGTGTGCCCTTTTAGTTATGTGCCATCTCCTTCTCATATGTCTTATCCTATTTTTGGTACATAACATTATCCTTCCTTCCGTTCATCTTCTCTTAGAAAAGATGGAGTGGCGCATTAAATAACACATCCTGCGTTTGCACTTGTGCTGCGGATCATTTATGGTGCTTGCTTTGGAAGCAAGCAACCAGTCTGACTCTGGCTTCAGGGGATAAGGGCCTTTGGGGAAGGATCGTGGTTCAGCTCACAGACCAGGAAGGGCTGTAGGACCAGCCATGGGAGACTTGGGGAAGC
This sequence comes from Lutra lutra, assembly GCF_902655055.1. Lineage (NCBI taxonomy): Eukaryota > Metazoa > Chordata > Mammalia > Carnivora > Mustelidae > Lutra > Lutra lutra. Next base: position 127,585 of record NC_062280.1, read on the forward strand.
TCGGTGAGCGGGCACTCGTGGACGTCCTAAGCTGCGCCAGTGCCAGCAACCATTAGCCTCTGTGTAACTCCAGCCACATTGTGAGGTCCTGACAGCATCTTTCTGGCCCCTGTTAGTTGGATGCTTTGTGTCCGCGGCTCAGTCAGTTTCATCTAGGGGATTAGGAGATAGGAGGCTCGGGGAATTATTTGAACAGGCAGCCGCTTGTCCTCCACAGTAAATAGCTGATTGTACTGGTGGACCTATTCAAGGACGTTCGGTGCAGGTGGCCATCATGTCACATATATTACAACCTTTTATTTTTTTACCCCAGTTGTATTTCCCACTTGAGTTTGAGGCCATAGTTTAGTATGTGTGTGTGTGCTGGGGAGCACCCTTTTTTCTTTTTAATTGATGTTTTATAAGTATTTCTCAGTAATTGCAGCATCATGTTCCTTGAATTAACTTTAGTAGTGTGATCCCAAGACTCCCTGTTATATGGTGTAAAGGTGGCTTTGGAATCACTCATGGGAACGTTGAAGGCTCACTCTAATACATGTGAGCCTTCGGGGCAGTCCACATTACCCGTCTGAATCCTCTTTTTTTCACTGGTAAAGTGGATTTGGTATCACATATGTTACAAAGGTATATGGAGATTTTTGTGATAATATATATGTGAGGCTTGTATTAGGAACATATTTATCCCCAGTCCTTCATATTTTGATTTTAAATGCTACAAACATGATTTTTCTTTTTTTACTTTAGAGTAGTGGGGTGAACTTATAAAATGATGGGAAATAGTTAAATAATTTGAGGAACAGTAGGTGCCAAAGCCCAGGGCTTAGTTCGCTTTTTAGTACCTGCTACTCCTAAATTTATTTATTAAAAGTAATGATAGTAATGACTATTCACCAAGAATTTAACCTCCCACAAGGCTGCCTGTTATTAAAAATGCTGAGAAAGCAGAGTGCTGGAGAAACACCAGTGATCTCTGTTCTCCATATATATATTTGAATATATATGAGATTGTTGTCCTGGGAGTTAACGGTCTTTTAGACAGACTGATGGAACCTCATTTTAAGGTATGATTGTCCAGGATACAATTTGTTTCTCCCCATCTCTGCTCTCTAAACTCTGGCTAGAGTTGCTTTAAGAGCTGAGTCAGGTCAGTGGCTTAAGAGCACAAGCTTGGAGGAGAGAAGGTCCAAGTTTGGGTCCTGTTTCCTCCATCGGCTGGGGGTTGGCCATGAGTAATTAGAAAACTTCTTTAACCCACAGTTACCAATATATATGATGACGAGAACAGTGATATTTCTGTAATGAGGGTTTTGAAGAATAAATGGAATGATGCACTTAAAAATTGACACAGTGCCTGGCTCATTAATCCTCAGCATAGTTTAGTTCTTGTGCTTATGATTACTGTGTATAGTATTAACGTGTTGTTATCATACGTGAGAGGGAATATGCTCTGAGAAACGTTTGTGTCTGACTGTATATAGAACAGTGTTTGGATAACGACTGCAGTTTTAGATTCTTGGAAGGACAGAGCTCTTTCCGAGCTTGCTAGTTTGTATCTTTCCTAGGACTGGGTGATTACCGCAGCAGTTCTGTTCGTATTTAAAATGTCTTTGTTGGGGCGCCTGGGAGGCTCAGTGGGGTGAGCCGCCGCCTTCGGCTCAGGTCATGTTCCCAGGGTCCTGGGATCGAGTCCCGCATCGGGCTCTCTGCTTGGCAAGGAGCCTGCTTCCTCCTCTCTGCCTGCCTCTCTGCCTGCTTGTGATCTCTGTCTGTCAAAGAAATAAAATCTTTTTAAAAATAAATAAATAAATAAATAAAATGTCTTTGTTATGGTCCAAAAGCAAATTGAAGTCGAGTTTTATTAATACAGTCAGAATACATAAGGTGTAGCAATAATTTGGTAATTGATATTGCAGCTCAACCAAATGTTGACTGCGGTTTTTACCTGACATGCTGTTCTTGCTAAAAATGTTGAGTAAAATGGGTCTTAGGGTTAGGGTTAAATACATCTTTAAAAAAATACTTCATAAGGACTTATTTTGTGGCAATGTGTTTACAAAGATGTATTTACTTACTTTAGAGAGAGAGAGAGCGCATGTGTGCGGGTGTGGGGGGCAGAGAGAGAGAGAGAAAGAGAATCTCTGGCCTAAGTAGAGTCCTCGGCGAGCAGGGAGCCTGATGTGGGGCTCCATCTGGGGACGCTGGGATCATGACCTGAGCGGGAACCGAGTCAAACAGCTAACTGGCTGAGCCACCCAGGTGCTCCCTCTTGAGGGACTTCTACTGACGACTCTGTGAAATAGTCTCCAATTACCGAGTAATGATTTTTATTATTAATAATGATATTAAGTGACAGCCGCCACTGTCCTGGGCACATTATCTGTATGATTTCATTTTATTACCTCAAAGTAGTTACTGTTCCCCTGATTTTACAGATGAGCAAATGGACTTGGGAAGTAACTTCCCCCATGTCACATATCTAGGGAGTGGCAGAGGTTGACCTTGACTGACTCCAAAGCCCACGAATGGTGCTTCCAAGAGAAGGCGTCTTTGGCAAAGGTGTTGTGACACGGGCTTTACAAAGGCATTTCCATGGTGATACAAGTTCTTTTTTACCAAGACATTAACGTTAGGAAATTCATGAACATATCGTCAAGATCTTAAAGCTGGAGATTTAGTTAGGAAACAAGTTAATTTTGATTTTCCTCAATGTATTGTCTTACTGTGCTTTGTTATACATTTAACAGAAATACTTTTTGATATTTTAAGGATGTTGTTTTGATATTTTGTAATTTGAAACACATCTTTTGCTTTCCAGACAGCAGAGCAAAATGAAGGAGCCAGCCTTGTACTCAGTTTGGTGAGATTGCATTTCATCGCAGCAACTCGGACTACATTTTCAGTTAGTTAATTGATAGCATTAGGATTAGGGAGGCCAAGTAAAAATGTGTTTTTCTGAAGAGAGAACCACTCTCTTCCCCTTATCCACTGCTTCCTTTTCCTTTTTTTATTGGCAGAAGAAATTAGAATACTGTCTTATTAACAATAAGTTCAAATTTATTCAGTTTTAGAAAGAATAATGAGCTTGTTGGAATGTTTTTATGCCTCTTTCTTTATACCTCACACATATGTGTTTCCAGATTCTACCAGCAGTTTTGTACTGTTGTTCACATATCTTGAATGACATTTTAAAGTATCGCGGCATATACGTTCCAGGGTCTAACCTGCCACCATTTCTGGCTTTTTTCTCCTTCAGTGTCTGTATTTATGCTGAAAGTCCAGGTGAATGACATCATCAGTCGACAGTACCTGAGTCAAGCTGTTGTAGAAGTGTTTGTAAACTACACGAAGACAAATTCCACAGTCACGAAGAACAATGGAGCCGTGTTGATACAAGTGCCCTACACGTTGGGGCTCAGCTTAACCGTTATTGCTTACAAAGATGGCTACGTGTTGACGCCTCTGCCTTGGAAGACTGGAAAAATGCCAAGTAAGCACATGCGCAGTGTTGTGCCTTTACTAAATGTAAATGGTTTTTTGTTTGGTTGTTTTTTTCGTTTTTTTCTTCTTTGGGACTCTTGTTCTGGTAAACTGAAAATGAGAAGAGCCTACGTGAAGTCAATACAGAGAGCTTGGAGTGAGTGCCAGTTTGGAGAAAACTTGCTCTTATTTAGTTTTCCTACAGAGGCTTGAAGCAAGAGCTCTGCTCAGGTACAAACCTGATCTGCAGGGGCTCGAGGGGGACTTGGCCTGCCCTGGTGGGTGAGCCAGAAGCAGTGTGGGCCGGTTGAGGAAAGGATGCTCTCAAAAGAGGAGTCAGAAAGTCAGATTTATGTGCCGAACAATAAGGCAGTTACTACAGATTCTCCAGTACCTTAACTGTAATTGTTCTGGAAACTGAACTTACTTTAACAGTGTATGATGTTTAGGCCAAAAGCAGGGCTAAAATGCATTCGGGGAGCCTCGCTACCAAGCTGTGGCTGTGCTCCCGGTGGTGTTAAGAACAGCCTGAGGCCAGAGAGGGCGTGAAAAGAAGGGCTGGACCAGAGGCCGGCAGAGGACTGAATCGGTGATTACTGCACCGTCACTTCACAGTGTGCACGCAGATCAAAACATCACGCACACCTTAAACTTACACAGTCATGAGAATTATATCTGAGGGGAAAAAATAAGAATTGATAGGACTTAGTGTGACTAATTGGATTTGGGAAAGTACAAGCCATACCAGGTAGCAGAACGCAAGTCCGGCTGATTGCAGGTGTGACACATTAGGTCGTCAGTCTCCTTTCTTTTAATTATGATGGTTCTTATTAGAATTTACATACTTATTTGCTTTCATGTTGGAAACATTTGAATTCTTGAACCATTGTCCAAGTTTAGAATGAGAAAGAGATGAAAAATTAATTAGATAAACCAAGATTCACGTAAATGAAATATAAAAAATCATGACTCAAATCTGAAGAAGGATATGTCTGAGGTGACTTCATGGCATTATATGCTTTAGTTCTTTTAAAGATAAATCAAGCACAATTATTCACCAAATGAAAGTTAGAAGAATAATGAAAGAAACCAAAAGTAAGATGGGAAAAAGGAAATAAAGATGAACGTTAATTAAAAAATATAAAGAAGAGCTAATTGACAAAATGCTAGTTCCTTGAAATAAAATTACAAATGCATTGGCAAACCTAAACAGGCAAGTAAAAGAAGAAAAAATATATAAAATCTTAAAGATCATAAAAATGTTCTAGATCAAATTTGATGGCCCTAATCTTAAAAAGTCTAATAAACAATTTTGTAATACTATAAATGACTATTGATTTTAGATGAGGTAGACTAATAGCCATGATAAAATGTTCTGAGTAAAAATAGCTTAATTCAAAGGCTATTTTAAAAAAGTACTCCAAATCAAAATTTTGTAAAACCAGTGCAGCTTTAATTCGGAGACCTGACAAAGATAATGCAGACTAAATGCTCTCATATGTGCACGCTCTCTCTCTTTCTCACTCACAAATACTTCTCTATAGACCAATCTTACAACTCTAAATAAAAAAATCCTTAACAGAATAGTAAAAAAGAATTTCACCATTATTTAAATACAGCTTTCTGTTAAGACCAAAGAAGACCATTTTTCTTCTTTGCAGGATTATAAGGATATCAAATGTATCACTCTGTTAATTTTACATATCATAACACATTAGAACTACCAGATGATAACATCAAAAACTGTCTGAAATGCATTTTATAAGTTCACCATCTGTACCTAACTAAGAACAAGGTCCATTAAAAAACTAGGACCACAAAGATCTCAACATGGTAAATATCTCAAAATCATACTAACTATAAAAAATAAGAGGTGATTCTACTAAAATAAGAAATTGAGCACCGATGTCCATATTATTTTACATTATAGAAGTTCTTATCAGAGCAAAAATATATCAACAGACCAGAGAAGGAGACAAGCTATTAAAAGAAAGAATCAAAATATTTACTATTTCCAGTTATCATCATATCCCTGGAAAAATGACAAAGCGTGAATCTTAAAATGTTTAAAATTAATGGAATTAATGGAATTTGACAGAATTACTGAGTGTGGAATAAGCATTGGTACAAATCAGTTTATATTCATATCTACCAGAAGTAGTCCGCATTTATGGAAAATAATGAAATCCCTCTCAGAACAACAAGGACAAACAAAATATGCAGGGAAACCTAAGAAAAAGTGTTAAATAACCATGTATTAGGGAAAATAAAACTACCAAGTGTTACTGATAGACCTTAAAAAAAAAAAAAGAAACTTGAAAACTAAAACCCTGGGTAAATGGCAAAACATTATATTTCTTTAGAAAGTCTGAATATTGTAAAGATTTTAGTTCTTTCTGATTTATAGATTTAATACAATTTAAAAAAATGGGGGCACCTGGGTGGCTCAGTGGGTTACGCCTCTGCCTTTGGCTCAGGTCATGATCTCAGGGTCCTGGGATCGAGCCCCACATCGGGCTCTCTGCTCAGCGGGGAGCCTGCTTCCCCCTTTCTCTCTGCCTGCCTCTCTGCCTACTTGTGATCTCTCTCTGTCAAATAAATAAATAAAATCTTTAGAAAAATTGGAAGAATAATCCTCAGAGAATAAATGTATAAAAATATCTGGAAATCATTTTAAAAGGATATTTATTGGAGGCAATTTGCCATTTCAAATAACTAAAACATTATGTACCTACACAATTAAAACTCTCTGATACTGTGGTACAAATCAGACACTAGCATGCATAAGAAAATGTAATCTATGATAAGGTACCATTATAAATCAGTGAGACAAGGCCGAATATCAGTAAGTAGTGTTAGGACGTTTTGGTTAACTATCTGGAATAAGCGAATTTGGATTCATATTCCAAATAAATTGCTCATAGAGTTCAAATGTGGAAAATCAAATCCTATTAAATAGAAGGAAATTTTTAAAAAAAACTATCTGATTTTCTTTTTAATTAGGATGGTCTGCTTAAAATTAAAATTAATGAAAGAGGTCATAAAAAGTAGATATCACTATTTTTAAAAAAGGTACCATATGGCATGCTGACTATAGTTAATAATACTGTATTGCATATTTGAAAGTTGCTGAGAGTAGATCTTCAAATTCTCATCACAGGGAAAGATGTAACTCTGTGTGGTGGTGGATGTTAACTCATTGTGGTCATCATTTTGCAATATATACAAATATTGAATCATTATGTTGTACAACTGAAGCTAATAAATTATATACCATCTATCTCAAGAAATAGAAAAATATGAGACAATAAGAAGTAGTATATTTTTTAAAGATTTGAGAGGGTGAGCGAGAGAGAGAGCACAAGGATGGGGAGAGGCAGAGGGAGGGGCAGAGACTCTCAAGGAGACTCTGTATTGAGCATAGAGCCCAACGCAGGATTCAGTCTCACAACCCTGCCGTCATGACCTGAGCCAAAACCAAGAATCAGACGCTTAACCGATGGAGCCACCCAGGTGCCCCTAGGAGGAATATTCAATAATTCATGTAAATTAGTTAGAAGACACCGAGGCCCTGGCTAAACCAGATAAGTGGATAAAATTACAACCTGGCAGTTTTCAAAATGAGAAGAACTGATGATTTGTCAGAAAACATGGCAAAATGTTTTATCTTACTCATAGTCTCAGATTTGTACACCAAAGACACTCGCACGTCTTAGATTCTTCACCCTACAAGAGTTTGGGAAAAGGGTCTTCTCAGTGTCGACAGAGTGAGGTGTGATGAGTGTCCTCAGACGCGGCTGGGGGAGTGGACGTCAGCAAAACAACTGAAATGTGTGTGTCCAAAGTCCTCAGAACCTTCATAACCTTTGCCCAGTGTTCCAGTGCTCGGAATCTGCCCTGAAACAGAGAGACAAGTAACTGAAGCTACAGGCATTCATACACAAGGGTGTTGATTCAGATATTTTTGGCAATAATAGGGAAAATGAAAACAATCTAAGTATATATTAGTATAGTGATTCAGTAAGTCTTGATACTTCAAGAAAGAAAGTATGTGACCTTGAAAATGTTAGAAAAAGTTTCTACTGAGGGACAGAAATGCTTGTGATGTTACCTTAAGTGAAAAAGCAGAGTAAAAGTATTCTGTATACAATATTGTACTGTTTTTAAGAAAATCACAGGAAAAAATCCAGGAAGATTATACTGAACTATTAATAGTCACTGTCTCTGCTGGGATTGTGATGACCGTCACTTTCTTCATTTCTCCACTTTGCCAGAGCGGCTATTAATCCCTTTTATAATGAGAAACATTCTGTCAGGGAAAGGAAGTCTACGTGTAAGGTTTACTGAAGTCCAGAAGATTCTCCTCAGGTTTTATAACCTTAAGTTGTCAGGACTGCCCCCGTTTTACGCTACCTGTGACTGAAAGACTAGTGCCCTAATTGTATCATCTCAAGGTCCAAGCCACTCCCCTAACATTTTCTCCGATTTAATAAAGCCATTAATTAGTCTATAATGTATTCTGAATTGAAATTACACTTTCATCGGGTAGTCTTTTCCTATTGTAGGAAAAAGGTATATTTCATTTTATATTCATTCATATCTTTTTGTGTTTTATCCTTTTTTTCTATTCCCTTTACAGCTCATTGAAATACCTTAAAACATGAAAAGTATTCCCATGCAAATCTGTTTTATCCTAACTGATTTGGGGATATTATGTTATTTCTATTAACTTGAAATATTGATACTGGGTAGGGGAGAGCTATCAAATGAAAACTCACTCAAAGTGAGTCTGTTCTTGCTTATAAAACTGTCTTTTGTTCCTGCTTCTCCGGATCTTGAAATAACATGGCTACCTTTCAGGTCCTTTGCATGTGTCCCATCAGTTACTGAGGGCGTCTGCGCTCGCAGGCAGGCCTGGCCCCTCCTGCATCACTGCCCATAGGTGCCTGCGGATCATTTGTTCCATTACGTGTTCAGCTGTTCTCCTGCTCTGCCAGCTCAGAGTCTGGCAAACCGTGCTGTGCGGTGAGGAGCGTCATGCCCTGCTGCAGGGAGTCTAGGAGGCAAACGAGCAGAGGATGTGGTCTCGCTCAGAGACCCTTGCATGGTGGAGCCAGAACTTTTTTAAATCATTAGAAAGAAATAACAAGTAACCGTTATATAGAGAAAATAGCAGAGGATTTTCATCTAACCTGACTGTATATATCTGGGGTTAGAGAACATCATTAGTCACTTTGGTACGAACTACTGGAAATAGGATTAGTAAAATAAAATAGTGATGCCTGACCTTTTTTCCCTCACTTTATTGTGTCCTCTATTTTCTCCCTCCATCATTCTTTACGTTTATTTTTCCTTGTTTCTGCAGTTTCCCGACCCCCCGACCTCCACTTTTTAGGGACTGCTGGAATAGACAATATTTACCTAGTTTCCCCCCACATTTAGTAAAATATTGTAATTGTGCTGTATTTCACAGTATATTCATCAGTTACACTTTCGCTGTTCCCGCAAAGCCAAGCAAATATATGGCTATTTGAAGACACTGTTTTAATTACTGGAAAATTAGCTGGTAAGTACCACGCTTCTCAGCTCGTAAGTAAAAATGCCAAGTAATAACAATCACTTTAATTAGGTAATTGTACTTCACTAGTGAATCAGTGTTGGTCATCACTTGGAAAAAACCCTGCATTGCTCAGGAATGATTAGCTCTAAGTGGATCTGAACCGATTCTTAGGTCGCTGTGCGACTGCAGGACGGGGTTTGTGGATGGGACTCGTTCTTAAACCATTTTCACACCCCCGCCGCCTCCACCCCTGCCCGCGTAGGAATATCTGACTTCTGGAAATGTTGCAGAGAGAGTCTCAGCCTCTTTCCAAATCGTGTCTCTCTCTGGGCTTTTACACAGTTAGTGAAATTGGGAAAACTTTAGGATTCTCTGATTTGTGGGCACGTTAATCCCTGCCTCTGGCATGAAACCTGCCGCCTGAGCAGGGAAGGGCCTGAGACCAGGTACATTCTTTCCTAAGCAGGTGGGATTCACCCCACCTGCACATCCCACAAGAAGCCTTATTTAGGTCGGGTTCAGTTTCGCTCTACCAACCACAGCAAAGACAGAACCATGTATGAAATGGATTAGCGCAAACGTCCATGTCCTGCTCCTTTGCATTTTACCAGGTGACAGTGAACGCTCATTTGTCTGGAAAATACTGGCTACGTCTTGGTGCATCTCCATGAGAACCCAGAGCTCTCTTGAGGTCTCTGATCATTTCCTTTTACTGCCTCTTTTCCCTAAGAATTGAGCCATTGATAGGGCTAATGAGGAAGGGATGGATGTTTCTGCAGATGTTAAATCCTTCCTTGGAGAATACCCATCCTCACTTCTCAGCTTCCATAAAATGTATATTTTTTCTTCCAGGATTTGATCAGAAGGGTGTATGGTTTGTACAGCAAAAATGTGTTAGGTTTGCGGGAGAAATTGGAAACTTCAGAAATGTACAAAACCCTAGAGGAGCTCAGCCAGACATTTTACTTAGTGTACATGTTTTCAACTGTAAGAAATTTGGGGCTTCAACATAATAAAGGCACATGTATTTGTTTAAGTTTTTAACTTTGTATTTGGAAATAACTTCCAATTCAGAAATAATTTCAAAATATAGAAAAGTTGGAAGAATAAGAAACCAGTAACCGCTGTATACCTTCCACTCAGGTTAATTTACTGATAACACTGTTCCATTTGCTTTACTATGTGTAATTGTGCTCTGTGTTTGCCTTTTGTTTTTGTTTTGTTTTTGTTTTCCTGACCCATTTGAAGGTAAGTTACAAGTATCACGGCCTTTTACCTCTAAATTCTTAAGCATGCAGTTCCTAAGAATAGGGATATTAAATGGCCAAGGCACAGTTCAGCAAAATTATTTTGATAGGGTAACTTACCTTCCAAATTCCTGTCTCATCCACTGACACATTTTTTTTTTCTCACTCCATTTTAGGGTTAGGTATTGCATTCAGTTTTCATGTCTCAATTAGCCTCTGTTACTGTGAAATTCACGACACATATTTTTAGAAAGTAAGGTGTAGATAGTATCTGTTAAGTGATCAGAGTTAATCATTTAAGTGATTAACTATTAAATTTAATGATTTAACCAAAAAAGAATATAATAAATGTGTTGTTTTTATTTCCCATATTTCCAGGTATTATTTTTCTAGCTTCATATGTAAACTATACACTGATTTTGAGAACTGTATTACATTTATCATGTATTGTCCTGTAACTATTTAGAAACTGGTACTTTCAAAATTCTAATAATTTAACTGATTGCTTCTGTCTTTATCAGTGGCCTTAAAGTCAAAGCAATAGTTGATGTTTTTGATAAGTTTTAATGATTTAAGAGTTGATCCTTGGATTGTTAAAAATGCTTTAATTACAGAAGTATCAATATTCTGAGTTCTCACTCCCTAAGTTATATTAAAGATAGTCCGTTCACAGTTAGTGACATGAGATGACATTTATGAACTGGATGCCTAACATTTTGATCGGCTCCAGCCCACTTTGGATGCGCCATTACCTCTACTCCTGTTATAGAAATGAAACCCAAGTGAACTGTATGGATTAAAATGGTATGTGGTTCCCTGGAGTGAACCAAGAAAAAGGTGAAGAAATTCTGGACAGAAGAATCAAGCAGTTTCTAGGGTACAGGTGCCTTGTGTGAGCTAAAGAAATTGAGATTTCTTATCTATTTCAGTTTTGAATTTAAAATAATAATTATGAGATGTTAAAGTGTCTGAGGGATGAGGCTCTGCTTAATGTGCATTTGTTTTGTCTGTTTGTGAATGAGGTTTCCCTTTTCCAGATGCCAAATCTCAGCCAAGTGTTCAGTTTTCAAAAACCTTAATTCAGCTACCCAACAACCATCACGTTAGCAATGTGACAGGCTATCTCACGGTTCTACAGCAGTTTTTGAAGGTGGATAACTTCCTCTATACAACTGGAATTACTCTCCATAAATCAGGTATTATCTAATTTTTACATAGTCATATTTTATATAACTTTACAAATTAAGAAATATATTTAAAAGCAAAAATTTGATTTAAGCTTACACATATTTTATAATTTGATCTTCTATCCAATCTTATCAAATTAATTATGAATAATTATTAGACATAAAGTTTATGGTTTAGAGTAAACAATTAGAAGTTTTTCTTATCAAATATACTTGGTATTTCCTATGAGTAAAATTATAAATAAATATTTTAAAAATATATTCTGTTGACCTTTGAACAATGCAGGGATTGTCCCCTCCCCCACGTTAAAACTTGTATAAGTTTTGATTCTCCAAAAACTTAACTACTAAGAGCCTAGTGTTGACCAGAAGCCTTACCGGTAACAGTCCATTAAAACTTACCTTGTATATGTGTTGTATACTGTATTCTTACACTAAGCTAGAGAAGGGAAACTGTTGAGAAAATCATAAGAGAAAATACATTCATAGTACTGTATTTATCAAAAACAGTCCATATAAATGGGCCTGCTCTGTTCTCAAGCCCCATGTTGCTCAAGGGTCAGCTGTATCCCAGATTTGACAGCATATATGTATGCGTGGCTGTCGTGACCTAAAAGGTAAGAGGATGATGGAATTTTACATTTAATACAGCCATGAATAAACCCCCTAAAAATCTCTTTCCTCTGTACCTCCACATACGTGCCACCAGTTCTGCCACTTACCGCAACATAAAACCGACTCACGACTTTTTAAAAATCACCTCTGACAATCTGTATTTCTGATGACTTCAGTTGTGTCAGATTTTGGTCCACTTCATTTGGGGGAACAACCAGAAATTAGAGTAATAGACATGTAGATGTTTTTGTTCTTTGTTTTTTCTTGCCTGCTGTCGTACTACTCCAGCAAGATGACCCTCACTGTTCTCTTACAGGCCTGTGTTTCCTCCCATGCACACCTGTGGGTCTGCCTGAGGGCATCCCCTAGTCTAGCAAGCTGGGGTGGCCCTCACAAGGGCAAGCTCTCGACTGGTAGACAAGAGTACAGAGAGAGCACATATCTGTTCCTTAGTGTATCCCCTTTTGGCTCCCTTCCTTCTTCTCCCTACTCCTCCGTCTCCTCAGTGACGGGTACTTCCTTCCAAACTGTTACCTTAGCGTCAGCTTCCTGAAGAAGCCAATCTAAGACACCTGCCAAAGTTGTTCCGACGCAAGTTAGAGGCTACTCAAAATAGAAGCATTTGCAAGAAGGAGAGCAGTCTGCCATTTCGTGTTGCACGAGAGAGAGTTTGTGGATGAGACTCACCAGGTTCAGTGAGAAGGAGACACCATACACGCTCCCCTCCAGCCTTCCTCTGCCACCTGCTTTTGGGATTATGCCCTTAATGTTTCAGTTATCATGAGAATGCTGCTAACATTTTAGTTGTAGAGCAGGGCTGTCAAATGGGAAGGTTCTTCTGCTCTATCCAACATGGTAGCTACTACCTGCGTGTGCCTTTAACGCTCCTGACGTATGACTAGTGCACCGGAGAACTACACTGATTTCCTTTAAATTTAAGTTGCCACATGTTGCTGGTGGCTACTTTATTGGATTGCTTAGTTCTAGAGTTCTAGGAGTATGGAAGTATTTTTTCAAGTTGCCTCCTTCTCATTGTCTTTTAGTCCTTGTCCCTGTACGAGTCTCTTTCCCTTCTTTGAATCGGCCTTATCCCAAGTGGTGGTGGCGGGGCTGATCTCATCAGCTTCACCCGCATTTAGTAGGTGAAGCCACTTACTGCACAGAACTGGGGGGGCGGGGACGGAGTTGAAAGCAGTCACCTCAGAAAGCCAGTGGGTTTTATCAAATAGTTTGATAAAAGATTATGATTACTGGGACGCCTGGGTGGCTCAGTGGGTTAAGTAGCTGCCTTCGGCTCAGGTCATGATCCCAGCGTCCTGGGATCGAGTCCCACATCGGGCTCCTTGCTCTGCGGGGAGCCTGCTTCTCCCTCTGCCTCTGCCTGCCGTTCTGTCTGCCTGTGCTCGCTCTCTCTCCCTCTCTCTCTCTGACAAGTAAATAAATAAAATCTTAAAAAAAAAAAAAAAGATTATGATTACTAACAGATTACATGGTAATTTCTTTGGGCTTACATTGGATTTTGACTTGTGTAACTAGTCTAACTAGTCTATAAAATATGTATGGCATTATTTTGCTCATCTTATGATTAGTGTTTTAGGAAGTTTACAAAGGCTAATTCTCTTACATTTAATGGAAGTTTTTCATTAAGCCAGTAGTTGCTCTGTCTGATAACTGAAGGTATACACCAGGTGTGGTAGAAGGGATAATGAGAATTCCTTTCCACGGACTCAGAGGCCTTCTGCTATTTCTACCTCTCTGCCCATCAGCCTTCTCCCTCTCTTGCACATACCAAGATCACTTCTGATTGGGGGCTTTCACCTTCTGGTCTTTGCATGGATGGCCCCTTAGCATTGGGCCACAGCTCACACATCCCCTCCTCAGAGAGGCAGCTTTTATGACCTTGCACTTACGTTGTCTTTCCAGATTTTCTTCAAAGACCCAGTAAGGTATCTTCTACCACACACTTACATTCCAATGTGGGGGCTGGAATGACAATGGGCAAAGAAATGCAAAAAAGCCTTTTTGATAGTAATGAGGATGGTGAAAAATATATTGCAAGCCAGTGTAAGAGCTCATGCACCCACTGCATTTCTGGAACAAGATGAGCATGTGGTGTTCCTGGGGCCCTGTTATAAATATTTGCTAAATGAATCAACAAAACTCTAGCTTTTAAGCTGAAGGTTCAAGTTTATCCATGAAGAGCAAATAATATGTAATGAATATACTTTAGTCAACTCTTCCCAATGTATTAGTAAATGTACTTGGGAAATCTAAAATTATCTAATTCTTTATAGAAAATTTACATTAAATTGTAACATCGTTAACCATATTACTTTATTCATTATACCTATTCTGGTGTCTATTATTACTTTGACATTGCTAATATTTAAAAAAGAAAACAAATGCATTTTCTACTCTTTTCCCCTCAGTGATAGAGAAATGTGGGTAGCTCCTGATATTTAAGGCATGTTATAAATTATATGTATAATCATACTTTAAAACCTTAGGCAAAACACTGTAACCAATTCTATTCATCTCCTTTTCCCTACTTTTTAAGCTTTGAAATCTAAGTAATACTTTAATACTAATATTTAGTCTAAGTTTATATTCTTTCAATTATGTTATTAGTCAAATATATATTAAAGCTTATTACCTTTAAGCTTTAATCAGCTAACAATAGCTTTAATCAGCTATCTATATTGCTGATTTTCTTTCATGTTTGTCAAACCTATCAAAATTTGCATTGAGGAGTGCCTGGGTGGCTCAGTGGGTTAAGCTTCAGCCTTTGGCTCAGGTCCGATGCGGGGCTCGAGCCCAGGGTCCTGGGCTCGAGCATCGGGCTCTCTGCTCAGCAGGGAGCCTGCTTCCCCCTCTCTCTGTGCCTGCCTCTGCCTACTTGTGATCTCTGTCAAATAAATAAATAAAAGATTAAAAAAATTTGCATTTGAGTCAGGATGTTTTTTACACGAGGTGATTTTAAGGAGTATAACCAGCTCTGTTGTCCTAGTACTTGAAACAGATGGTTTTGGGAGCAGGAGAGACCAGGTTTTAGACCCATATCTGCATTGATGTTGTGGTATGATAGAACCTTTCTTTGGGTAGGACACTAGTGAGATGTATTTTTGTTGTTGTTGTTTCATAGGTTTTTAAAACGCTGAATTAGATTCCGGTGACCTTAAAATCACATGACTCTGGAAGAATTAGGTCTCTAGGCTCATAGTGATTTGTCAAGTTATATAAGTATAATCTGTGTTTATATTTTAAATTCTCTAATAACAATCCAGTATCTGTTGATATTAAAATGGATAACTGTAGGTGAATAAAGGAATTAAATATTTTAGCCACCTATTTTATTAATTTATAACTACAACCCGTATTTTACATATGATTTTAATAAACTGTCTTTTTTAGGTTTTGAAAGTGTTGAATTGACTCCTCTTGCCGCAATATGTGTGAAAATATATTCTGGAGGGAAAGAATTAAAAGTGGATGGTTCTATTCAAGTTTCTCTCCCCCTTCTACATACAAATGATCTAAGTGCAGGGGATCATATACCTGCCTGGACATTTGATATGAGCACAGGTATGTGGGCTGGGTGAAAATATTTTGAATATGTTCCTTTTGAATGTTTGAATGTTTGATCTTAGAAAAAGTGTTTCTATAATACTATTAAACTTTTTTTAGCTTTACTGAGGTATAGTTGGCAAATTTTTATATTTACTACAAAATAATTAAGTTGTCTTGTTTAAAACATTGAAATACATCATTTATATTTGAATGTTTTATCTTTAGTAGAGCACATATGTTACTTTTATAAGTACTTTAAAATGACTAAAATTGGCCTCACTGCGATTAGTATAATACAAATATGGGGAAAATGATGCAAATATATTATATTAAAAATAGCATTATTTATTCACATTCCCTTGCCTGTTTTTTTTAAAACTCTGTGCCCAACATGGGGCTTAAACTCACAAGCCCAAGATCAAGAGTCATGTCCTTCGGCACCTGGTGGCTCAGTGGGCTCAGCATCGAGTCCCACATGGGGCTCCCAACGCGGCAGGGAGTCTGCTTCTCCCTACCCCCACCTCACGGTCTCTCTCTCTCAAAAAAAGGGGAAAAAAAGGATCCTGTGCTCTACTGACTAAGCCAGCAAGGTGCCTCTCCAATGCCTGTTTTATATCCCCCAAGATCTTGAATAGAAAAGTAGAAATACATTTTTAAAAAATTATTTCTACTCTTAATAGACTTTTGTTTTGATAGGCAATATGAACTTGTATTTAAAAGGTTGGTTAGGGACGCCTGGGTGGCTCAGTTGGTTAAGCAGCTGCCTTCGGCTCAGGTCATGATCCCAGCGTCCTGGGATCGAGTCCCACATCGGGCTCCTTGCTCAGCAGGAGCTGCTTCTCCCTCTGCCTCTGCCTGCCATTCTGTCTGCCTGTGCTCGCTCTCTCTACCTCTCTCTCTGACAAATAAAAAAAAATAAATAAAAAAATAAAAGGTTGGTTAAGGCAATTTAGAAATGTCTGTTTATTTCATGAAAATAAATAACATTGTGTTATTAAAATATAGAGTGATTATTTAAAAAAAAAAATCCCAAAACAGGAAACTCAGATACCAATTTTGGTCTCTGAGTTTAGCCTCCTAAGTAGATGCGTGTTTTCCTCCTCTGCTTCCCTTGGTTTTGTTCTTGTGCTTCCGTGTAAATAAGATGGGGGTCTCTTAAATTGCAAAACAAACCAAACAAAAGAAGGGATATGATCCGTAATTGTTTTGTGTGAGTCCGGACACAGAGCCTGGACAGTTTCACAGGATTTCTCTTGTCTCTTTCTCCTGCGTTAACACCACTGTGTGGTAAGATTCGCCTTCAGAGTAGCAAGAAGGATGTAGGTGCTCAGACTTGATGCCTAAAGTCTAATGAAAAGATTTTTTTTTTCCCCTAGTGCCAATTGCACGAACTCTTGGATTCACTGCGATTGTAGAATGGAGTTTTTGTGCCCGTTTCAGAACCAACATTTGTGGTCTGCAAATAGAATGTACAGATTTAAAAAAAAAAAAAAAAAGTACGGATATTTTTAGGCTTAAGGTTTTGTGTTTGAGCCACAGCTAATCCTGTGGATGGAAAATAGGGAGCCATCAACCTTCAAAGGAGACTTAAAATACGATTTCGCTGTAATTAGAAGGGTAGATAGGCAAAACAAAACAACAACAAAATAAATGTCACCATAAGAAATAAACAATAATAGATACGTGTTTTTAAGAAAAAGTGGAAACTAATAAGTATACAAGACAGTTGTAAGGGAACGAAGTCTCGTCTCAATGCAGTTCTACACTCACTACTTTGCTTCTGGTCTCCAAGTGTTGGGGGTGGGGGCAGGGAGAGGGTTGTTTTTCTCACACTCAGCAGTTCTCCACCAGCTGGGTGTCCTAAAATTCTATTCAATTTAGACACTGTCTATCTGGCATGAGCCTCAGATCCCACGGGTTAGGACTCTGTCCCATAAGACTGCCCCCGGCCCCCACCTCAGAGGCTAAGTGCAGGTCCCGTGTGTCACCCGTGCTTCCGACCAGCCCGCGGTGAGCGGGAGACCCCCGTGGCCATCTCCCCAGCTGCAGAGCTGCCCACAGAACTCCATTAACCCAAAAGCTCGGGCAGCTACTACTCGGGAAAAATCTTTCTTTTCAGTAGACTTTAACCGGGGGGGGGGGGGGGGGGCTCAAAGGAAAAGTCCATGTCCTGGATTACCAGTTTATTATAAAGGCTGTCCTCTCCTCTGGGTGCAGCACCCTGCCACCACCTCGATGTCTTTGCCGACTTCCCTTCGGAACCCTGCAGTTCAGGGACGTTCCGTGGTGTGGACGTGCTGGGTGGTCACTGACCCGCGGTGGCAGAGCTTCCTCTCCAGCCCGTCTTCCTGCTCCAAAGGGGGGTGCGCGGTGGCGGTCCAGCCCTCTGACCACAGCGTGGGTTTCCCTGGCAGCCAGCCGTCCACGGGACTTTCCAGAATATCACCTCATTAACACAAAGTCGGGGTGGTTCAAAGTGGGTTGTCAGGAACAGCAAGAAGCACTCTTCCCGCCTTTATCCCTTAGGAAACTGCAAACACCCGAGGAGCTCTGTGCCAGGACGGGACGGAGACCGAATCAAGTCTGTTGTAGTCGTTGGCTTGAAAGCGCTAAGCCCTGGAGTCTAGTCCATTGAAAAGATGTGGAATTTGAACAAATCACTTATTTGGGCCTGGATTGCCTACTTTGTTGAAAAAAGCATTGTTTTAAAACATTTCAAAGGACATCTGTGTTGAGTTCTGATTTCTGATTGTTCATCCCCACAAAGGCCTTTCTCGCTAATGTGCCTTCCAGTAACAAAACTTTTCAATTCATAGATCAGATAAGTAATGCCTAATCTTAATGCGACTATTTAGAACATAGTAATTTGATCCATTTCCATCAAGCTGGTCTACCTTATTAAAAACACCGTTTTAGTGGTGCCTGGGTGGCTTAGTTCATTACAAGGCTGCCTCTGGCTCAGGTCATGACCCAAGGTCCTGGGATCAAACCCCACATCTGGTCCCTGCTCAGTGAAGGGCCTGCTTCTCCCTCTCCCTCTGCCAGCTACTTGTGCACACACAGTCTCTCTGTCAAAAAATAAAATCTAAAAAAAAAACCAAACCTTTACATGTTGTAGGTCTGTCATTACAGTGGATTAACAAACCAAGTACAAATATACAGTGAATTTATAAAAAGTTCTGTTATACTCAACTTTATAAAAGATCTTCATAAAAAGAGCTTTACTGAATTATTTGTTTTATGGATGGCATTTTATAGATCAGATAGCATTTTATTTATTTATTTATTTATTTATTTATCCTTTTTTAAGTAGGCTCCACACTGGCCCAGTACAGGGCTTGAACTCACAACCCTGAGATCAAGATTGAGCTGAGATCAAGAGTAGGAAGCTTATCTGACCCAGTCACCCAGGTGCCCCAGGTCAGATAGCATTTTAAAAATATTCTTAAAGATCTGGTTCTAAAAGAGCCGTGCCAACAGTACTAGACCAAAACAGTATTTAATAAAAAAAAATTAATAAGGCTAAAAACCATACATAAGTATTTAATCAGAATCCTAGAACAGGTGGCAAATAACCACCTACTGATAAATTTGGATTTCACTATTCACATCCTTCCCATATCTCAGTATGCACAATTTAAACATTATTTGGAGTCATGATTTCCCTAAATATGTGTGCTTTCTATTGTCTATATCACTGTAATATGCACTATAAATATATTTTAAAGATTTTACTTCTTTAGGAAGAGAAGGGACACATGTGAATGGGGGAGAGAGAGAGGAAGAGGGAGAGAGAGAATCCCAAGTAGACTCCACACTGAGTGCAGAGCCCGGCGTGAGGCTTGATCTCACGAAGCTGAGACCATATCCTGAGCCGAAACCAAGAGTTGGACACTCAACTGACTGAGCTCCCCAGGCACCCCACTCTGAACTGTATTATGATATAATATATATTATCCATGATAATATATTGCCAGAGTTTTCATAATCTTTGAAAGAGTCCTGCAAAGTATTCTCTACATGACTATCAGCAAATTCCCATCAGCATTAAAGACATAAACTAACTGGTATTTTTTACTTGCCTTTTTAGGTGCTTGGATAAATCATGGCCGGGGGACAGTCAAGACAGATAATAATCACTTAATTTGGACATATGATGCACCACATCTGGGCTACTGGATAGCAGCTCCACTTCCAGGAACTAGAGGTATTGTAAAAATAAAAGTAATTTGAAAAAAATCCAGATAGTGAAACTGGAATTGGTATTGCTAGGTCTTGACTTTATTCTAAACATCGCCACTTACTGACTATATAATGCTGGAAAAAGCTTCTAGTCTCTTGATCTCAACTTTAATATTTTTCATGTGCTATAAGAAAAGATTAAGCTCAATGAACTATAAGGTCCTTTATGGCTATGATGTCTGATGAATCTGTGAGGTATAAAGTTTGTTCAAATCAAATGCTTACTTTTCAAGAATAAATTCCACCACATCAGTTAGAGCCTTGGGTGGTGAGCAACAGGGTCAGATCTGGGATTGTCTGTAGAGTGTATCAGGATATAGGGAGTTCACAGGGTCCCAGGAAAGGCTAAAGAACTAGATTCTAAAAGGCAGAAATCCTAGGGAACCCCATTTGCAGGCCTATTTATGGTCTTGGCATGATTGCTGCTGCATAAATGACTGACCCTGATCCTTTGCAATCTTTTCCTCACACCATTCCTTCATTCTAGGGATGAAGAATTTGCTTGGCCCAGACTTGGGTCGAGAGCACACTCCTGGGGCAAGGGCTGTTGAAAAATAGTGTCCCCACACTATGTCAAAGATAATACACATGATATCCCAGACAGAGGAACTGAAGGTGGACAAAAGCTAGGAATTGTCCACTAGCAATGGTATATTCATGTTCTAGGACAAATGTGTATTTTATTTTTCCTAGATTGAACATGCTATCAGACTATCTGTGATTTGTAGTAAGGAAATCACACATGCATCTTGGGTTGTATAAATCTCAAAATACTCAAACATGCATGTTTGATCCATTAAGTCTTCCTGAAGTCTTCTAACCTGTGGTCCTGTAGACCGGTTGCACAGTGGGTCTGCTCCCACTTCATGGGCCATGCGGGTGCTCACTGGTACCCACGGAGGTGCTTCTTGGCTTTCCTGGTAGCCAGCTTTGCTAAGTCAACTTGCCAGCCTTCCGCATCTCCTTGCTCTTTTTTCTTGTTCTGCTTTTCTCCTTTAACCTGTGGGTTGGTTGATTTATAAAAACAAAACAAGGCAAAATTTCAGCACCATTTTAGTGAGGTTTTGGGGGAGTGCGAAGGTTGAATGCATATGTCATTTCTATATCTTTCATCCTGTGTCCGAGAATTCTTCTGGTTCGTGGAAGGTCTTGGCTTCCAGCTGAGAGGCAGCGGGCTCATTGCATGCTAGTTGGGAACAGTCTCGCCACACACCCCGATGCAGGGTGTGGCTGACATTTCACATACATTCTCCACAGCATTCTACACCTAACTTTGCTATGGCTGTCTAGTAATAATTTGAAGGCTCTGTTCTTTCTGCAAGTCTCTTTTTTAATAGTTTAATTTTTTTTTTTCGTTTTATATTGACAACCTTTGACTTTTAAACCATGCAAGGTGACAAGCCTTTTTTTTTCCCCAATCCAACCAAAATTTAGTGTTCCAGTAGAAGAAATATGAGCCATTAACCATTATGATCAAGGGGGGATGTTCTCCCTATTTTTATTTGAACTTAAGTGCTTATGAGATTATTCAAAACCCAGAGGGTGGTTACTTTAGTTCTTCATGATGCAAAATATCCTGCAGTCTTGCCAGCTGTCTGACCTTAGTTCATTCTAGATCTGCAACTCTAATGAAATCTTGATGAAAAAGAACAATTAATATTTAATACTTCAACTCGACTAAATCCAAGCTATTTATTTCTAATAAAAATAATCTAAGGAACACTTGAGTTTTATAGAGACATGTGCTTTACAGGGAAAAGATACCTGAAAACAATTTATATAATTATGAATTACAAAAGTTAAGTAATTTTCTAGAGTAGGTGGAAGTTTTGTTTTAGCTTATATGTTGGAAAAGATTTTGTGTGAATCAGAGTACCAACACAGACGTGTGGGGTTCCCGTTTAGTTTGAATTAGATAGCTTCTAGTGACAGCTCTAAAAATCCACCAGCAAGCATCACAGCCAGAGGAACACTGTGCTAGAAATAGATAGCTTGACTGTAGCTCTGGCTTTGCCAGTAAATATCTGGCTGAGCCTGAAAGAGTTACTTACCATCTTAATATTAGTTTTCTTATTTCTAAATTGCAGGAGTTGGATAGGATGATCCCTTCATCCTCCCCAAATTTTAGATTATGAGTAAAATCACATTTTTTTAAATCAAATTTGGGGGCGCCTGGGTGGCTCAGTGGGTTAAGCCGCTGCCTTCGGCTCAGGTCATGATCTCAGGGTCCTGGGATCGAGTCCCGCATCGGGCTCTCTGCTCAGCAGGGAGCCTGCTTCCCTCTCTCTCTCTCTCTCTCTCTCTGCCTGCCTCTCTGTCTACTTGTGATCTCTCTCTGTCAAATAAATAAATAAAATCTTTAAAAATAAATAAATAAATAATTTAAAAAAAAATCAAATTTGGTCCTCTGATGGACCAGTGTCTGGTGTGATGGAGCTACTTTACTTAAAATTTGGTTAATAACAAACTAAATCTCTTAAAAAAAAATCAAATAGAATTCTAGGATTTCTTGGAAAATAAGTGCAAGAAATTAAAATCAAGTTATTTTTCATAGATTGCTGTAGTAGAGTTTAATAAACAAGTACTTAGGGCTGTTTTAAAATATGCATCTTCAAATGTATTTAAGTGAAAATATAATTCTTTGCCTTTCTCTTTTTAGGTGGGTGTGCACGCGCACACACACACAGATTCATACTTTTTGCTGTTATCGTACATATAAAATCTGGGGGAAATGCAAAAACAGTATCCACCTCATATTTCCAGAAGTGTGTTCCATTGGAATCCTGTGCAGTGAGAAGTGTTAGCATTATTCCGTTGTGGAAACGTATATTCATACACCCTCTGAAGCTGAATTTCACTCAGTTTTCAGACTTTACTCCATTGCCGCTCTGGATCCTGGATAAGAATGTGCAGACAGAACTGTCACTCTTATTTCTTTTCTGTTTGGAGAATCTTCGTATTGTGCAGTGCTAGACTCGATTGTCTATCAGATATGATAAGCACTTTATTATCACTTAGCATTAATACAGGAAATGGCGGCCAGTACTGTGGTGCCTGTTCTTGTATAACCTTGAAGCTTCATTCGACAGCAGGTGTCATACAGCTAGCACTTTCTGACGGCTTCTCATGTGCTCACACTAAGTGCTTTAATAAGTGTTTACTTTTAATCCTTGTAACGACGCTCATAGGTGAGATCTGACAGACACAAACTAAGATACGAACTCATGAAACTTGGCCAAGAAATAAAGGAGAACGTCACAGAGAAATAAGTGGTGGTGTTGGGGTTTGGACGTACATCCAGGTCCTCCGCACTCAAGTGAATTCCCGTGCACTTGTTTAAGGAGTAAAAGGGTCCTGTAGTGACGGGGGGTGGGGGTGTCTGAAAGTGAAGGTAGCAACAGCTACCTTCTTCCCTTTTGTAACTAGTATTTTTACGCTTCATCCTCGCCGTATCAGGCTGTATACGTGGAGTCTCATGCACGCAGGGGTGGGGATTTCTGTTCCTCCGGAGAACAGGTGAGCTGGGAGAAAGGTATATATTTAAAGAAAATTAAATTTTAATAACAAGTTTCTCTTAAAAAAGAAATAGACTAGGATTCTAATTGAGGACACTAGCTCCAAAGTTTGTATGAATAACAATACTTATTCTCCGAAACCTTTACTACTACCATTATTATTACTTCCGTTTTGTCAAATTAGATGATGCAAAAGTTAAAGGCCCCAAAGACTTCATGACCCTCGATCTCTTCTCATGCCCTGGGTGAAGCTAAAAGCCTCATTCTGGACATTTCTCATGGTAGAGTTTGCTAGAAAACCAGTTGTCTCACCACTCTCACCCACCTTACCGTCCTGAATACATACCAGACTCTAGTTGATAATGACCAGTAGACGCGTTACATCATTTGTGAACCGTGCAGTCTCAGTGATAGCACCATGGCTTACCTCGACATGAGCTGCCTTTATTGTCACACGGACTCTTCAGAGCCTCCAGCTGGCCATCCGAGCACATTAATGCACCTTGACCGCAGTGAAGCTGGGGCAGCCGCAGTGTTTCCGTGTGTCCTCAAGTAGGAAGGTCATGGGCCTCTGCCTGTGTGTGGCATCTTCATCTAGAGGCCAGGCTGAATTCCTCAAGTCCCCCAATTTTTGGATTCTTTCTAAAAAACTTTTCATACCTACTTTCTTCAGCAAATTCTTTTTTGAATTTATCTTTAAAATTTCTTTTTAAATTGAACATAGCTAATAAGTCTTGCTACCAATACTCTTTCCCAAAACCTCTGGGCACAGAAATATTCTCTCCTAGTTCATTCCACCAAAGATTTTGCTACCCTACAACGTGGGTCAGTTTTACTGCCTCCGGAAGCAGATTTCCTCACTGCCTGGCCTGGAAGCCGCTGTCACGGCTGTCAAGCTTGGCTTGATTCGACATTTGTTCTCATTCCAGAACATAGGTTGAAAAAAGGGCAGCACCTCGGGATACACCGTTCATGTATTGGAGGGTCTCAGCCAGAGGGCGGGGCCTCATCGTGCAGCCTCCTTTACGGTGTCCGCATTTCACTGAGCAGAACAAGTCAGCCCATTAAGCCCAAAGTGTAGGGAACATGTGCTCCGCCCACTGGGAAGCCTGCCCCTGAGATGGGGGCAACCAAACAGCACTGTGCACCCGTACTTACTCTGTGTGCACGTCCCCAGAACAGCACTGTGCACCCGTACTTACTCTGTGTGCACGTCCCCAGAACAGCACTGTGCACCCGTACTTACTCTGTGTGCACGTCCCCAGAACAGCACTGTGCACCCGTACTTACTCTGTGTGCACGTCCCCAGAACAGCACTGTGCACCCGTACTTACTCTGTGTGCACGTCCCCAGAACAGCACTGTGCACCCGTACTTTGTGTGCACGTCCCCAGAACAGCACTGTGCACCCGTACTTACTCTGTGTGCACGTCCCCAGAACAGCACTGTGCACCCGTACTTACTCTGTGTGCACGTCCCCAGAACAGCACTGTGCACCCGTACTTACTCTGTGTGCACGTCCCCAGAACAGCACTGTGCACCCGTACTTACTCTGTGTGCACGTCCCCAGAACAGCACTGTGCACCCGTACTTACTCTGTGTGCACGTACCCAGAATAGGACATGGTTGAAAATTTTATCTAAAACCATATATTTTCTCTGTTTCACATTTAGGTTCAGATATAAATGGAGACGCAAGGGACATAAGCGCCTACCACACAGTGTTTCTCACAGCCATATTAGGAGGAACAATAGTCATTGTCATTGGATTTTTTGCTGTACTTCTTTGTTATTGCAGGTAAGAAAAATATTATTTATAAATACAGAAAACTGTCATAATATCATGTCAGTGTGTTCTGGGTATTACAAAGTTTCTTTGTAAAAATAAGTAGGTTGATCTTTACAATATGTAGATTAAAATAAAAGTGGATATACTCTAACAGTAGCATTGTATATATTAATACCATATCATGGGATAGGTTGTTTTTTTTTATGACTCTTCTAAATCATAAGTTTTAAACACTTTTTGCTATCTTCTCTACTCTAGGGATAAGTGTGGTACTCCACAGAAAAGAGAAAGAAATATCACTAAACTTGAAGTCCTCAAGAGAGACCAGACAACTTCAACAACACACATAAATCACATCAGTTCAGTCAAAGTTTCATTAAAAGCCGAGGACAAGTCACAGTTATTTAATGCCAAAAACTCCTCATATAGCCCTCAGAAAAAGGAGCCAGCAAAGGCAGAAGCAGAAGAAAGAGTTTCCATGGTAAAAACTCGGGACAATTTTAAAATCTACAATGAAGATGTTCCATTTCTATCAGCCAATCAAAACAACTACTCAAGAAACCCATCACAGTCTCTGGAGCCCAATGTAGGGTCCAAACAACCTAAACATATTAACAGCAATCTGTCTTCATGTCTAGGTGATGCACAAGAAAAGAGATACCGCCCAGGTCATGAAGAGGTGTATGGACATTCCCACATTCCTGAACAGCTTATGCATATCTACAGTCAGCCCATTGCCATCCTGCAGACATCTGACCTCTTCTCCACTCCAGAGCAGTTACATACTGCTAAGTCAGCTACTTTGCCAAGAAAGGGACAGTTAGTCTACGGTCAGTTGATGGAACCAGTAAGTAGAGAGAACTTCACACAGACACTGCCCAAAATGCCAGTGCATTCTCATGAACAGCCCCCAGATGCCAGGGAAGAGAATATCCCCCTCGAAGGTCAGCAGAGCTTGCCGTCCCAGACTCCAGATTGGAGCCGATACTCAAACAGCTTACTAGAGTCGGTTTCTGTTCCGGGAACGCTAAACGAAGCTGTCGGAATGACTCCCTTTTCCTCAGAGCTTCAGGGAATTTCAGAACAGACGCTCCTGGAGCTGTCCAAGGGAAAGCCTTCCCCCCACCCCAGAGCATGGTTCGTGTCTCTTGATGGAAAACCAGTCGCACAGGTGAGACACTCCTTTATAGACCTGAAAAAGGGCAAGAGAACCCAGAGCAATGACACCAGCTTGGACTCTGGGGTGGACATGAATGAGCACCACTCAAGCAGAAGGCTCGAGAGGGAGAAAACGTTCATCAAGAGCATGCATCAGCCGAAGATCCTCTACTTAGAAGATTTAGACCTGAGCAGCAGTGAGAGCGGAACCACTGTCTGCTCCCCCGAGGACCCAGCTCTAAGGCACATCCTGGATGGAGGGAGTGCGGCGATCCTGGAGCACCCCGGGGAAGAGTCTCCGGGAAGAAGAAGCGCTGTTGAAGGCTTTGAAGCCAGTCTGTCCCCCACCAAGAAAAGGGGCAGACCACCCCTAGCCAAAAAAGATAGCAAGACTAATATCTGGAAGAAGCGAGAGGAACGCCCGCTGATTCCCATGAATTGACACCGCGGACCTTGTGAGTGTGCTGTCTCGTGCTTATTGTTGCTCCTTGGAAACCGCTGTCCGAACTGTTGAAGAAGTTGGAACTGAGCAGTCATGGTCCCTGGACGTGTCTCGAGCAGAGTAAATAGTCAAATGGCAATTCACTAATGAAAGAGAAAGATACCAAGAAATGCTTTTTTCTGGCCTATTCTTTTCATTCACTTTTGAGTCATGAATTTGAAGTATCCGAGAGCTCAAATGTGAAGTAGCTTCAAGAGGTTAGTTCTCTGAAAGTACTGCTCAGCCAGTGTAGCCCTCTCTCAACAAAAACGGTGAAGTGCGTACCCCGAAAGTCGCTTTCAGAAATGTGGCTGCTGCTTTGGTGCCTGCCCCTCTAAACATTTAGAAACGAAACTAGTGGGCGGCGTCGTCTTGTGACATAGGACTGGTACGTTCTCCTGCCTGTAGGTGAAAATAATGATAAATGTTCTCGATGTTCCTCTAGAATTTAAAGGCCAAACAACATCTCCCTTTTTGCAATAAAAAGCATGTGCCCTGTACCAACCCCACAGTAAATCTTGCTCTTGGAAGACAGGCAAGAAGCCACGTGGTTGTTAGGGAAAAAGCAGCTCTTTGGTTGTTTTTGGATATAACTTCACAGACTAAATGATGAGGTGTTAACTTGTTATTTAGAAATCTGAAAAATGAATGCTCTGATACTTCCATTTTTATTTTAAATTTTTTTTCTCCCTGCTTCTAGACTGAAATGATTGAAACTGTCAAGGAAAACTTTAGCAATCTTAAACAAAGACAAAACCCCATACTTTAGTTTAAGACTCACTGATACATGGAAGCTAAAATCAGCTTTAAGATATTTTTCTGTCCCCCACAATTCATTCATTTTAAACTTGATTTTAAAATTAATATTCAGATGTTCATTTTAAACTTGATTTTAAAAATATTTAGGTGTTCATAAGCAGCTTTCAGTTTATTAACAAAATATGTGAAACTAAAGGAAATAAACATTTATTTTTTAAATGTTCATAAGCAGGAAAAGAAATTCTATTTCTCCTAGACTCAAAAATACCTTCAGAATATTATGTATATATCCAGATGCTTTTCTCTTGACATTTGTAAAAGATATTTTAGAAAATGTTTCGATTTAATGGAGAAGTAAAAGTTTTTTTTTTTTAATCACTTTTAGCATTTGCAACATTTTGTTCTAGTTTTGGAAGTAATATATCCATGTTCTTTTCATCATAGCAAAGAATTCAGTATGAACACATTCAACAGCTGTTTTTAATTATAATTGTCTTCAACTCTAAATTATCATTCATATGTCCTAAAAATAAAGCTCTTTGTTAATTAAAATCAATTCATCCCATTTTTCTCCAAATTTCCATGAAGGCAAATGTCTGAAGCAGCTTCCCCTTTCTCTCAGGGGGGAAAAGTAAAGCTAGATTACTTTATTTCTCATCCTCTTCTGTCCAACATAGGAGCAACATAGAGACCCAAGGCACATAAACAATTTGAAAGAAGCAAAATTAGCCTAGTATATTAGTTGTAGTCAAATTACAGATGGATAGTCAATGAAAGACAACCGCTTTTTTTCCCCCCAAGATAGTCGACTTCAGCCAGTTTTTTCCTCTAATTACTTCAGTTTTTCCTACAACACCACACCTGTTGGATAATACTCTTTCCGTGTTAACCCAAAGAACTTAAAAACGTAGGCAAAACTTCGCCATGTTTTACCCAATCCATAGGAGAGAGAGATATTTGGGGTAATACCTAGGGTTAGTTTCTGGAGTCGGAGGTTTCTTATTGGTCTACAGAAAGATGCATTAAAGTGGCTTAAATGGAAATGACTTGGAAAAGGTTACAGAGTTAGTGCTCTGCTGAAGTGCCTTTGATATAGACGTGCTTATTGGAAGGATACACTAACATCTTTGTTTGATGTGCATTTTCTTTCTGTTAGCCAAATTAAACAGAAGTGCAGTTTTTGTTAATCAAAAAATACAGACCTAGTGTTTCATGTTGGAACAACGATTTTTGCATGCAGGTAACATTTCTCTTGTGTTTTTTGAATCCAGTTTACATTGATAAGCTATGTTGGAATGAAGTTAGAAACTATATAGTACTAGTACACTGTTGCACTTCAGTATTTAAGTGTATATTTTCCCCACCTTTAAATAAAAATGTTTCATCTTTTAGCTTGGTGATGGAATACATATGTTGATATAAGGGTATATTATTCAAGTATGCCACTTATTCATTCTTACGTAAAGGAAATGAGATGTATCCCCAGGGGCTTTTATAGAATTTTTTTTTGTTGTTTCAGAATAAAAATATTTTTTTTTATACACTGCACATTCTGTTCTCAATGGGGAAGTATAGGCAATTTACCTTTTCTAATGATAAGTGTGTGACTTCTCATTTGTGAGTAGTTCACAGATTTCCTGTTAAAAAGCTGAAGCCATCTACTTTTTCTTAACCCAAGTAATAATTACCCTACAATATTCACAACTTTCTTAAATTTTTAAATTGAAAACCAACAGTTTTTTGCAATGTAACTCTTGCGAATTTTGATCATGAATTGTTAACCTTTGTGGATCCTTTGTATATGTACTTTGGATATATCTTAAAAGCAAAATTATCCCTCAGTTAACTGATGGATTCGTTTACTAAAGCCCAGCTGTATGTATTTTTGAATACATATGATCTTGAGACTTTATAGAATGAATTTTTATGGCATTTATGCAGTTGTACAGGGTTTACACCCTTTTCTAATACACAGAATCACGAAGGTCACAAGTGGTGCAGAACGAAAGCGCCACTTTGCGCTGGCGACCATTTTCAGATCACTTTGTGTGTTTGAGTCCTCTGATATCAATACATACAGAGTTTTAGGAATCTGTGGGTCAAATAATGTCCCCCAAAACTTCCCTAAAGGTGAAGCTCAAAGTTTGTATTCATTTATAGCGAATAAGTTACTCATTTAGCCGTGTACTGGCTTGTAAAGAATGTGACCATGTTCATTTCCGTCTCAGACCTTAAGCTGACACATTGCCCTGGTTTCTGAGTATTTCTATCTTTTGTATTTCAACAGAGGAATCTCACAGTTCACTGTATTTATTGCCATTGTTACTATATTTACTGCTGAAAACTGTAACAATCTGAAGATTTGTAAAATGTTATACATAGCTCATTAAAGACAAGAAATCTAAAAAGTACTTGATGCATTTTTTTTTTTTTAATTTACCTATTTTAGAGAGGGGAGGGGCCTAGGGAGAAGTAGGGAGAATCCCAGGCTGACTCCCTGTTGATCACTGAGTCTGACTCAGGTCTCAATCCCATGACTCTGGGATCACAACACGAGCAGAAACCAGGAGCTGGATGCCCAACCAACTCTACCACCCAGCGTCCCCTGGACATATTCTTTAATTCTGGGTAAACTACAAAACATTCCTCCCTAAACTGTCATTTCATCTACTAAATATTCAATTATTACTTTTTCCTCTCTTACACTCCCTGTGTCAAAATAAAGATATTTGAATACTCTTTGTTTATATAATGAACTTGGTTTCTCTTTATATTTCATGTTCTCCAAATTTCACATTTTTACTATTAAAGCCGAGTATAGCCAAACTATTTTTCCATTCAATGAGAAGACTTGTTAAGATATGTCATAGAATGTAAAATAAAATTGCAGCATGCAAAATACGTAAGTGAGAAAATGATACAGTATCCCTGCCTCCTCCACTTAAAATTATTTGGACTTTAAACATAATATAATCACACAAAGGCTATTCACACTTAGGGTGTTACATGTCCTTCAAGAGCCCTTCTCACCTAGCTGAACTGTACTCACGTTCAGGAAGTCTACATTTTGGGGTTTTAGAATATCTTTTATTTACTTAAAAAATAATAAATAAATTTTATTTTAAATAGACTCTATGCCCAGTGTGGACCCCAACAAGGGGCTTGAACTCACAACGCGAAGTTCAAGACCTGAGTTGAGATCAAGAGTTAGACGTTTAACTGACTAAGCCATCGAGGTGCCATTTTTTTTTTAATTTTTAAGTAATCTCTACACCCAATGTGGACCTTGACCTTAAAACTCTGAGATTAAGTGTTGCATGCTCTACTGACTGAGCCAGTCAGGCACCCCAAGACTATCTTTTAAAATCATTATCTTGGCTGCTATGTTTTCAGACATTTTGTGTAACTTCCATAAATTAAAATGGTAGAAGAAATACCTTCGGTTAGTTCTCATGGCAATTGGGCTCTGAATCCACTTACAAACTCAGTGCAGGTTCTGATGTCAGCAGTGCTGTTTGAGACAGAAACTCCCATTTGGATCCCTGCAGAGTGTAAGCCGGGCTGTGGCTACCTTTGTTCCAGGGCCTGGTCTCCCACTGGGATAGTCTAAGTCTTGACAGAAATAATGCAGTTTC
Organism: Lutra lutra; assembly: GCF_902655055.1. Taxonomy (NCBI): domain Eukaryota; kingdom Metazoa; phylum Chordata; class Mammalia; order Carnivora; family Mustelidae; genus Lutra; species Lutra lutra. Next base: position 158,815 of record NC_062280.1, read on the forward strand.
TGGAGACGTCCCACAGGACCCGAGCTCACATGAAAATGACTTTGAACAGAAAATAGATTTCCTAAATCACAATCAGATACATAGCTGCTCAACAGATGTTGTTCATGAGGCAGTCATCACATTCTCCTGTCAGAAGGGAAATTCGTATCAGTAGACTAATATGTAAGAACTATAGGAAAGGTAGTTGGATGGAATTAGGAGACTTTTTAATGAATTTATCAGAAGTGATTCACCTATCAATCCCTGATACTTGAACAGCTAATTAAGGACCTTCCCCTAAACTACACGCTGTTGATACAGTACCAGTTAAAACATCAATAAGCTCTCCTGAAGCAACTGTGGAGCTAACTTCTTCTGAGAACTCTGTTCTATTGTCTTAGATTCGTTTGCTCCATCAGAATCAATTCTTCCCTTGACTTTATCTTTTTTCTTTATTTTGAGCCTCTCTTTTGGTGGAGGTGGGGGAGCTCAGGGAGCTTCTGCCCAACTGGGCTTTTTAATATATAAAAACATTTTCAGAGTTTGACTAGAAAAAAAATCACAATGATTATAATCAATTTATAACGTTAAATACCAAAAAAGTAATAAAATCAATTGCAAATGATGGAAAAACATTTTCATTAAAATATATATGGCAAATTTCTCAGGGAGAAATTGTGGTAAGTATTTTCTTTCTCGGTTGGATAAATTTAGAGACCACAGCTCAAAATTACCTGAGGTGATCGAAACTGCAGTAATACTTCTTTCCACTTTGTTAGCGGCGGTCGGTAAAGACCCACCGGCTTCTGTTGGGAAAATTTACATGTTGACAAGGATATGATTACTTTTCCCTTCAATGACAAACCTTTCTTGATTGAATCTCACATTTCCTAGTTTCAAACCTATACTTATTATGGTTGTAAATCATATACCACAGTCATGTAGGAATACCCAACTTCCCAAATGATTTCGCCTTTTTTTTTTCTGTCTGTACTTCAGGTTGTCTAGAAGTTTCATAATTCGTATGTTGACTGATTCTAATCCTTACAGACCTTATTAAAACACTAGACTAACTGCAGACAGTCTGATTCAAAACAAACCGGATAATTACATTCCCAGGAGTCTCAGGGCTTATTACATGTGAACAGCTTAGTGAAAAACCTTTCCTAAGTACAATATTGAAAAAGATAATTGTGGCTATTAAGCAACATGGAGTAAATAGCGCAAAATAATTTTTATTTCTATATTTCAGTCTAGAAAAATAATTTTTGTTTTACATAGGAAGTATTTTTAAAAAGTGTATTTATTCAGCTCAAATTTATCCATAATATCCAGCTTTCTGTAATAAATACTATTTTGAAACCCTGCTTTCTAACTTAGATGACTTCTGAAAGATTTGTATTCATTAGATACAGAAATGTTTAATTATTTTTTTTAAAGATTTATTTATTTATTTATTTGACAGAGAGAGATCACAAATAGGCAGAAAGGCAGGTAGAGAGAGAGGAAGGGAAGCAGGCTCCCTGTTGAGCAGAGAGCCCAATGCGGGGCTTGATCCCAGGACCCTGAGATTATGACCTGAGCTGAAGGCAGAGGCTTTAACCCACTGAGCCACCCAGGTGCCCCCAGAAATGTTTAATTATTAACATGCACTTTTCCATATATTTTATTGTTACTATTTTTTTCCATTTAGTGTTTATTACTGATTATTCAGGTAACTGGGTGGCTGGGAGAGATCAGTCTTTTTCTTTTAGATACTCTGAATTATAAGGATTGGTGGGGCATCGAGATTTCTCATGCATCTCCCTTACATGGCTGATGGAAAACTTAAATAAGCTGATAGAGGAAAAAACACAGGCTAGCAAATATTATTGATTTTTTGACACTACATTTGATGAATTTAAATTATAAGGGGTTGATTTTATGGCTCAACCTTGTTAAACCAAGGTGATCTCCATTTAAGAACTCATGATCATCAATCACTGCAAACTAACTGGCATTTGAAGGCTACATTTGGATAACTGAGTTCTGTTACAGCCAATATTGTTGTACTTTCTCATCAGGGGCAGTAGGTATTGGGGAAAAAGAGGACCTACAAAATTAGGGAGGAAGGGGATCCAAGATAGCAGTATAGGAAGACTCTGAATTTACCTCCTCCAGGAACACAACAAACTTGAGCTATATATAGAATAATTTTACTCTGAAAGGGAGGAACTAGAAAATTAGATGAACAATGTATTTAAAACAATTCAATATTCACAAAAAAGACAAGACATGCACTGAGAATAAAAGAAGCAAAGACATGAACTTTCTCTGGATCCCACTGTTGATGTGGTAACCCCACAACCTGGAAGGATCCCCAAAATATAGGATTATCTTTTGAGGAGTGAAGGGGCTGTTCCCCACAGTCGGCAACCCAACCCTTTGAGCTGGCACTGCAAAGATGACCTCCCAAAGTGTCTGGTATTGAAAATCTGGGCAATAAAAATCAGGAGAATCACACACTTGTAGTACAAAAATCCCACTCTTAGATGGCTTATGCACAAACTCATTTGTCCTGAGATCCAGCACAAAAGCAACAGATTGAAAAGTATCTAAGCCATAAGCAAGGGAGACGCACTTATTAACTTTAAAGCAGCTACTGGCGAAACAGGAATCTTCAGGGACTCTATGCAGGGACGGAAGTCCTGGCAGACATTTTTACAATCTCATTGTAATATGCTGGTGACAGAGTCAAAGGGCACCATTTTTGGTGCCTTCCCTCCAACCTGCCAGCACCAGAGAGCATGATCTACTTACCCTGTGCCATAACTGAGCTGGGTGAGCATCCTGAGCCCCACCCATACAACATAACACCCAAACTACAACAAGGCCAAGTGAGTGTCTGCAGTGAGTGTCTGCAGTGGAGAGGCAGACAGCCAGGGTGAGAGCCCTGATCCCTGCACAACCTTCACAGATACCAAGCTACAACTGGCCAGGGGAGCACCCTGAGCCTTGCCCTCCCTATCCAGCAGCCAAGACACAACAGGGTTGGGTGAGCACCCTGAATCCCAGCCACCCTGGACAGAAGTGGGATGGGAAAGTATCCTGGGCCCCATGTCCCTGTACAGCAGCTGCAACCCTACCATAGCTAGCGGGCAATACAGCCCATACAAGGGATGCCCATATAGTGTTTGCCTCTGGTGACCAAGGGAGATTGTACTTCTGGCCCACATGGAACAGCTCCTATACAAGACCACTCATTAAAGGCTAAAAATTGTATGGAATAAGAAAAGACCCTAAATAGCCAAAGGAATATTGAAAAAGACAATCAAAGCTGGTGGCATCACAGTCCCAGACTTCAAACTCTATTACAAAGGTGTCATTATCAAGACAGTTATGGTACTGGTACAAAAACAGACACCTAGATCAATGGAACAGATAGAGAACTCAAAAATGGGCCCTCAACTCTATGGTCAACTGATCTTCGGCAAAGCAGGAAAGAATGTCCAATGGGGGAAAAAAGTCTCTTTAATAAATGGTGTTGGGAAAATTGGACAGCCACTTCCAGAAGAATGAAACTGGACCATTTCCTTACACCACACATAAAAATAGGCTCAAGATGGATGAAAGACCTAACTGTGAGACTGGAACCCATCAAAATCCTAGAGGAGAACAGAGGCAGCAACTTCTGTGACCTCAGCCATAGCAACATCTTGCTAGACTCATCTCCAAAGATAAGAAAAACAAAGGCAAAATGGAACTATTAGGACTTGATGAAGATAAAAAGTTTTGCACAGCAAAGGAAACAGTTGACGAGACCAAAAAACAACAGATAGAATAGAAGATATTTGCAAATGTCCTATCAGATAAAGGGCTGGTATCCAAAATCTATAAAGAACTTACCAAACTCAACACCCAAAGAACAAATAATCCAATCAAGAAATGGGCAGAGGACATGAACAGACATTTCTGCAAAGAAGACATTCAGATGGCCAACAGACACATGAAAAATTGCTCCACATCACTCGGCTTCAGGGAAATACAAATCAAAACCACAATGAGACATCACCTCACACCAGTCAGAATGGCTAAAATTAACAAGTTAGGAAATGACAGATGCTGGCGAGGATGCGGAGAAAGGGGAACCCTCCTACTGTTGGTGGGAATGCAAGCTGGTGCGACCACTCTGGAAAACAGCATGGAGGTTCCTCAAAATGTTGAAAATAGAACTACCCTATGACCCAGCAATCGCACTACTGGGTATTTACCCTAAAGATACAAACGTAGTGATCTGAAGGGGCACGTGCACCCGAATGTTTATAGCAGCAATGTCTACAATAGCCAAACTATGGAAAGAACCTAGATGTCCATCAACAGACGAATGGATAAAGAAGATGTTGTATATATACACAATGGGATACTATGCAGCCATCAAAAGAAATGAAATCTTGCCATTTGCGATGACGTGGATGGAACTAGAGGGTATCATGCTTAGCGAAGTAAGTCAATCGGAGAAAGAGAACTATCACATGATCTCCCTGATATGAGGGAGAGGAGATGCAACATGGGGGATTAAGGGGGTAGGAGAAGAGCAAATGAAACAAGATGGGATTGGGAGGGAGACAAACCATAAGTGACTCTTAATCTCACAAAACAAACTGAGGGTTGATGGGGGGAGGGGTTTTGGGAGGGGGGTGGGATTATGGACATTGGGGAGGGTATGTGCTATGGTGAGTGCTGTGAAGTGTGTAAACCTGGCGATTCATAGACCTGTACCCCTGGGTATAAAAATATATTATATGTTTATAAAAAATAAAATTAAAAAAAAAGTTGAAAATAGAGCTACCCTATGACCCAGCAATTGCAGTACTAGGTATCTACCCCAAAGATATGAAGGTAGTGATCTGGAGGGGCACATGCACCCCAATGTTTATAAGCACCAATGTCTACAATAGCCAAACTATGGGAAGAGCCCAGATGTCCATCAATAGATGAATGGATAAAGAAGAGGTGTTGTACATACAATGGAACACTATGCATCATAATAATGAAATTTTGCCATTTGCAACAACATGGGTGGAACTAGAGAGTACTATGCTAGGCAAAATAAGTCAATCAGAGAAAGGCAATTATCATATGATCCCACTGATCTGCAGAATTTAACAAACAAGGCAGAGGATCATAGGGGAAGAGAGGAAAAAATGAGACAAGATGATACCAGAGAGAGAGAGACAAACCATAAGAAACTTATTTTTTGGGGCGCCTGGGTGGCTCAGTGGGTTAAGCCGCTGCCTTCGGCTCAGGTCATGATCCCAGGTCCTGGGTTCGAGCCCCACATCGGGCTTTCTGCTCAGCAGGGAGCCTGCTTCCTCCTCTCTCTCTGCCTGCCTCTCTGCCTACTTGTGATTTCTCTCTGTCAAATAAATAAATAAAATCTTTAAAAAAAAAAAAAAAAAAAAGAAACTTATTTTTTTAAGATTTTATTTATTTATTTGAGAGAGAAAGAATGAGAGAAATCATGAGAGGCAGGAAGGTCAGAAGAAGAAACAGACTTTCCATTGTACAGGGAACCCAATGTGGGACTCAGTCCCAGGAATCCAGGATCATGACCCGAGCTGAAGGCAGACACTTAACCACACTTAACTGAGCCACCCAGGTGCTCAGGGTTGCTAGAGGGGACAGGTGGATGGGATGGCTGGGTGACGGACATTGGGGAGGGTATGTATTGTGGTGAGCGCTGGGTTTTTTGTAAGATTGATGAATCACAGGCCTGTACCCCTAAAACAAATAATACACTATATGTTCATTAAAAGTAAATAAATAAAGGCTAAGGGAGGTAGCCATTTTGCTTAATATATACAGACAAACAGAGAAACGGGCAAAATGAGGAGACAGAGGAATATGTTCTAAACCAACAAAGATGACAAATCCCTAGAAAAAAACTTAATGAATTGGAGATAAGCAACCTATGCAATAAATAATTCAAAGTCATGGTCATAAAAATGCTCACTCAGGGGCACCTGGGTGGCTCAGTGGGTTAAAGCCTCTGCCTTCAGCTCAGGTCATGATCTTAGGGTCCTGGGATCAAGTCCCACATCAGGCTCTCTGCTCAGCAGGGAGCCTGCTTCCCCCCACCCACGCCTGCCTCTCTGCCCACTTGTGATCTCTGTCAAATAAATAAATAAAATCTTTGGAAAAAAAAATTCTCATTCATCTTGGGAGAAGAATTGGACGAACACAGCAAGAACTTCAACGAAGAGAAAATATAAAAAAGGACCAAACAGCAGTCATAACTGTCCTGAAAAATATACTTGAGGAACACAATAGCAGAAGAGACAAATCAGAAGCACGGACCAACACACTGGAAGGCAGATCAAAGGAAAACATCGAGACAGAACAGCAGAGTGAGAAAAAGAATTAAAAGAAGTGACGAGACATTAAGAGATCTCTGGAATAACATCAAGGAGAAATAACAGTCACATTACAGATATCCCAGAAGGGAAAGAGAAAAAGGGCCAGAAAAATTGTTTGAAGAAATAATGCCTGAAAACATCCCTAATCTGGGGAAGTAGACAGACATCCAGGTCCAGGAAGCCCAGAGAATTCCAAACATGATGGACCCAAAGAGAAGCACAATGAAACACATTATAGGTAAAACGGTAAAAGTAAAGAATAAAGAAAATCTTAAAAGCGGTAAGAGATAAGCAACACATGGCTAAGAGAATTTTCATAAGCATGTCAGTGTAGTCTCAACAGAATGTTTACAGGTCAGAAGGCAGTGGCATGACATATTCAAAGTGCTGACAGGGAACCACTGACAAACCAGAAGTCTCTACCAGGGAAGACTGTTGTTCAAAATCAAAGGAGAGATTAAGAGTTTCCCAGATAAGAAAAAGCCAAAGGAGGTCTTCACCACTAAACCAGCTTGGCAAGAAATGTTAAAGAGACTTTTCTAAGCTAAGAAGAAAAGATGCTAATTAATAAGAAGAATATATATGAGAGTAAAAGTCTCACCAGAAGAGGTGAATAAAGGTAGTAGGTCAACCACTTGTAAAGCAAGAATGAAGGGTAAAAGACAAATGTAGTAAAATTAGTTTAAAAAATGTAATAGTTAATGGGGTGCCTGGGTGGCTCAGTGGGTTAAAGCCTCTGCCTTCAGCTCAGGTCATGATCTCAGGGTCCTGGGATCGAGTCCCGCATCGGGCTCTCTGCTCAGCGGGGAGCCTGCTTCCCCCCTCTCTCTGCCTGCTGCTCTGCCTACTTGTGATCTCTGTCTGTCAAATAAATAAATAAAATCTTTTTAAAAAATGTAATAGTTAAGAATACATGAGATACATAAAATAAAAAGAGATAAGATGTGGTTCCAAGATGGTGATGTAAGCAGACCCTGAGCTTAACCTCCTCATGGACACGCCAAATCCACACTCCGTTGTAGAGCACCTGGAGCTGCCTGAGCACCATCTCCACAACCAGAGACAGCGAGACCACAGAGAGAGAGAGAACGGCAGGAAAGACAGACACCATAAGGAAGATAACCAGCTTCTTGCTGGGAACCGCAGCAGGGAGAAGAGGACTGCAGGACCAGGTTTGTCTGCTCAGGGCCACAGGGTTAAAAAAAAAAAGGCTATGGTTTAAAAGGCAACTGGAACATAAAGGAACCAGCGCTAAAACCTTGCCACGCAGGGTGGCTGTTGTTAGAAGATGGGCTGATGAGACACGGTTTCCATTCCCCTTCCAGCTTGATAGCACAGATAGAGTTATGGCTGGCCTGCTGCCTCTGCGATCCCCGGGCCCTCAGCCCACTCCAACCCTGGGTGACCTGGGCTACAGGAGGGGGAAAAAAAAGACATGGTTTAAAAGAACAACTATATAGAATAACTATATTACAACTATATTATAAACTATAACACAATATTAAAAGAATGACTACATAGAACATAAAGGAACTAACCCTAAAACCCTCCCATATGGCAAATGAGCTGCTGGAAGTATCCAGTTCGGTGGGGCTGGCAAACACCACAGTTTACATTCCTTCTCCTCCTTGATAACATGGACAGGAGCAGGGGCCAGGTGTTCCAGCTGGTCTACTGTCTCAGTGAGCTCCAGGCCCCTAGTCCACACCCGCCCCAGCCATCCCATGGCACATACCAGGACACCCCTGGTCAGTGCTCACTACAGCTCCAGCCAGCTTGCCAAGATGACACAGGGGCAAATCCTGGAATGCTCCAGGCCCACCCCACTTTGGCTCCTAGGGCACTCCCCGTGCAGAGTGTTCTGAGACTTCCCAGCTCATGCCTGCTTCAGATCCAGCTACCCTGCCAGGGTGCTTCTTGCATGAATCACCCCATAAACCACAACTGGGACCTTCCTCTGTTCCAACTGTCCCACCTGGGCACACCCTGCATGGACCACTTTGGGATCCCCTGGCCTGCACTCCACCTTGGCTCTAGCTGCTGTGTCAAGGCGCCACCAGCACAGAGCACCCTAGGATGTTCTGCCTTGTCCCGTCCACTTCAGCTACAGCTGTCCTTCCAGAGTGCACCCAAGGAGCCTCACCTAGGCTCCTGCAACCTTGCCAGAACAACTCCTGTACAGAGCACTCTGTGACCCCCCCCCCCAACAGCTGGCACCCAGCTTGACTCCAGCCTCTCTGCCAGGACACCCTATGGAGCACCCCAGGCCCCTCCGGCTTGCACCCAATGCAGCTTTAACTCTCCTGATAGGACACTCTCTATGAGAAGAACCCCAGGACCACCCAAGACATTTCCGCTTTAGTTCCAGCCATCCCACCAGGACAGCCCCGGCATGAAGTGCTCTGGCACCCCAGTCCACACCAGCCACAGTTCCAGCCAGCCAGCCAAAGTCACCAGGCCACATAATGGGCACAGGACATGACTATCCAGAAAAACTATTCCTTCAGGTATAGGAGAAGTAGCTGTTTTGTTTGATTCATAGAAACAACACAGAGAGTCAAGCAAAATAAGACAGGAGTATGCTACAAATGAAAGAATAAGATAAAAGTTCAGAAAAATAACTAAATGAAATGGAGAGAAGAAATGTGCCTAGTAAATAGTTTAAAGTGATAACCATAACTGTGTTCACTGTACTGGAGATGACTGGAAGAATTCAGTGAGAACTTCAACAAAGAGAGAGAAAATACAAAAAAGAAGCAACCAGAGTTGAACACAACTGAAATGAAAACAAAACACTAGAGGGAATCAATAATAGATTAGTAGGTGCCGAAAAATAAACCAGCTATGTGAAAGACAGGATAATAGAGAGCACTCAAGATGAATAACAACAAAAAAATAAAAAGAAAGAAAGTAATAGATTTTAAAAATGAGGATGGGTTAAGGGATCTTTTGGACAACATTAAGCAAACAAACATTCATATTATATAGTCTCAGAAAAAGAAAAAGCAGAAAATTATTTGAAGAAATAATAACTGAAAACTTCTCTAGCCTAGGGAAGGAAACAGAAATCCAGGTTCAGCAAGCAAACAGACTTCCAAACAAGATAAACCCAAGGAGGTTCACACCATTATGCATTATTAAAAAGTCAAAGATTAAAGATCAAGAGAAAATTTTGAAAGCAGCAAGAAAGGAGCAAGATTTCATGTTTTAGGGAAATCCCATAAGGCTATCACCTGATTTTTCTGCAGAAACTTTACAGGCCAGAAGGGAGTAGCATGATACATTCAAAGTGCTAAAAGAAAAAAATCTACAACCAAGAATACTCTGCCTAGCAAAACTGCCATTCAAAATGGAAGGAGGGAGAATTTCCCAGACAAACAAAATTAAAGGATGTCATCACCACTAAACAGGTCTTATAAGACATGTTAAAAGAACTTCCTTATGTGGAAAAGACAAAAGCATAATTAGGAGATATTTATGAATAAAATGATGTAAAACGTGACAACATACACATAAAACATGGAGAAGTGAATAAAAAAGTTTAAGAATGTGTGCAAATGGGGGCATCTGGGCGGCCCAGCCAGTTAAGTGGCCAACTCTTGGTTTTTGAGGTCATGATCTCAGGGTTTTTGAGAGTGAGTCCCATGTCCTCAGGTTCCTATTCAGTGAGGAGTCTGCTTGATATTCTCTCCCTTTCCCACTGCCCCTCCCCTTGCTTTTGTGTGTTCTCTCACTCTCTAAAATAAGTAAATAAATCTTTAAAAAAATGTGTTAAACAAAATTGGTCATAATATGGACTTAATCTAGACCATTACATATGAACCTCATGGTAACCACAAACCCAAAATCTATAATAAATACACAAAAAGTAAAGAGAAAGAAAGCCAAACATAACACTACAGAAACTCATAGATTCCAAGGAAAGGGAGCAAAAGAAGAAAGAAACAGAGAAGAACTACCAAAATAACCAGAAAATGAATTATAAAAATGCAATAAGCATATACCTATCAATAATCAGTAAATGATCTAAGTACTCCAATCAAAAGACATAAAGTGGTGAATGAATAAGTAAACAAGACCCATCTATATACTACTTACAAGAAACTCACTTCAAACTCTCAGATGGAAAGTAAAAGGACAGAAAGATATTCCATGGAAATGGAAGCAAAAAAAAAAAAAAAAAATCTAGGTAACAATACTTTTACCAGACCAAATAAGACTTTAAAGCAAAGACTATAATAAGATAAAGAGAGGGGCATTACATAATGATAAAGGAATCAATTCAAAAAGAAGATATAATTGTAAATATCTATGCACTGAAAACGGAGCACCTACACACATAAAGCAAATATTAACAGACATAAAGGGAGAAATTGACAGTTATACACTAATAGGGGACTTTAATACCCCACTTACATCAGTATATATCAACCAGGCAGAATATCAATAAGAAAACAGGGTCTTTGAACACCCCATTAGACTAGGTAGACTTAACATATATACAGAACATTCCATTCAAAAACAGAATAAACATACCTTTCAAGTGCACAAGAAACATTCTCTAGCACAGATCATGTAAGCCACAAAAACAATTCTCAATAAATCAGAGAAAACTGAAACCATATTATACATCCTTTCTGGCTGCAACCTTATGAAATTAGAAATCATTTATAGGAAAAAAGACAAGGAAAATTTGTTTTTCATAGGAAAAAACACAAGCACATGGAGGTTAAACAACATAATACTAAACAACCAATAGTTCAATGAAGAAATCAAAGAGGAAATTAAAATAATACATAAGAAGTGAATGAAAATGAAAATGGTCCAAAATCCTTAGGATGCAGTGAAAGCAGTTCCAAGAGGGAAATTTATAGATATATGACTACCATAAGAAATGGGAAAAATCTCAAGCAATCTAACCTTACAACTTAGAGAAATAGAAAAAGAACAAACAAAACCCAAGGTGAGAAGAGTATAGAAAGAATAAAGATCAGAGCAGAAATGAATGAAAGATAGATTTTTTAAAAAATCAATGAAACTAGGAGCTGGTTCTTTGAAAAGACAAACAAAATTGACAAACTTTTAGCTAGCCTTATCAAGAAAAAATGGGAAGGGACCCAAATGAAAGAGGAGAAATTACAACTGATACTCTGAAATACAAAAAATAACACTATAAATAATTATCTGCTAACAAATTAGACAATCTAGAAGAAATGGATGAATTCCTAGAAACACACAATCTTCAAAGAGTGAATCATGAAGAAACAGAAAATCTGAAAGACTGACTACTAGTAACCTAAATGAAACAGTAATCAAAATCTCCCCCCAACAAATGTCTGGGTCCAGGTGAGTTCACATGTGAATGGGTCCAGGTGAGTTCACATGTGAATTCTACCAAACATTTAAAGAGTACAACATCTATACTCCTCAAATTATTCTAAAAATTGAAGAGAAAGGAATGCTACCAAACTCATTTTATAAGGCCAGCATTATCCAGTTATTAAAACCAAAGACACTAGATAAAAAGAAAACAGGCCAATATTCCTGATAAACATAAACACAAAATCCTCAACAAAACATTAAAAACATTATACACCGGGCGCCTGGGTGGCTCAGTGGGTTAAGCCGCTGCCTTCGGCTCAGGTCATGATCTCGGGGTCCTGGGATCGAGTCCCGCATCGGGCTCCCTGCTCAGCAGGGAGCCTGCTTCCCTTCCTCTCTCTCTCTGCCTGCCTCTCTGCCTACTTGTGATCTCTCTCTCTGTCAAATAAATAAATAAATAAATAAATCTTTAAAAAATAAAAATAAAAAAAATTAAAAACATTATACACCATGGTGAAGTGGGATTCATTTCAGGGAAGGAAGGATGGTTTAACATAAAAAAACAATCAACACAATACGCCACATAACACAATGAAGAACAAAATTCACATGATCATTTCAGCAGATGCAGAAAAAACATTTTACAAAATTCAACATCCCCTTATAAAAACTCTCAACAAAGAGGATTTAGAAAGAATATACCTCAACATAATGAAGGCTATATAGGACAAAAACCACAGCTAATAATCATATTCAATGGTGAAAATTTGAAAGCTTTTCCTCTAAGATCAAGAACAAGACAAGGGGCTCACTCTCATCACTTTTCTTCAACATAGTATTGGAAATCCTAGACAGAGCAATTAGGCAAGAAAATTTAAAAAACAAAAAAAAAGAAAACAACAACAAAAAACCTAAACCAAAACCATATCAAACCCAAAAACCCCCAAACAATGAAAAACAAAACAAGCCATCCAAATGGGAAAAAGTAGTAAAGATTTCACTGTTTGGAGATAACATGATACTATATATAGAAAACACTAAAGACTCCACCATAAATCTGTTAGAATAAACAGGTCACAAAAGTTGTAGGATACAAAATTAACACATAGAAATATGTTATGTTTCTATACACTAATAAACTATCAGAAAGAGAAATTAAGAAAACAATCCCATTTACAATTGCCTCATAAAGAAAAGAATACTTTGGCATAAATTTAACCGAGGAAGTGAAAGACCTCTGCTCTGAGAACTATAAGGCACTGATGAAAGAATGCAAAGATAACACAAACGATGGGACGATATTCTGTGCTCACAGATTGGAAAACTTAATATTTTTTAGATGTCTATACTACCCAAAGCAACCTACAGGTTTAATGCAATCTTTATCAAAATACCAGCATTTTTTACAGAACTAGAACAAATAATCCTGAAGTTTATATGGAACCATGAAAAACCCTAAATAGCCAAAGCAATCTTAAGAAAAACAACCCCTCTGGAAGTATCACCATCACAGATTTCAAGATATACTACAAAGTAGTAGTAATCAAGTTAGCTGTACTAACAATGGTATTGGCACAAAAATAGACACAGTTCAATGGACAGAGTAGAGAGCTTAGAAATAACCCCCACTTATATGATCAACTAGTCTACAACAATTAAGGCAGGAATATGCACTGGGGAAAAGACAGTCTCTTCAACAAATGGTGCTGGGAAAACTGGACAACTACTTGCGAAAGAATGAAACTACACCCTTCCTTACACCACACACACACGCACACACACAAAACAAAACCTAAAAATGGAACACATAAAACTCTTTGAAGGAAAAATAGAGGGTAAGATTATGACATTGATCTCAGCAATATTTTTTTGGATAGATCTTCTCAGGCATAGGCAACAATAGCAAAGATAAACAAATGGGACTAATATCAAAAATAAAAAGCATTTACACAGTGAAAAAAAATCAGCAAACCCAAAAGGCTACCTACTAAGTGAGATAAATATTTTCAAATGATATATCCAATAAAGGATTGATATCCAAAATAAAGAACTCATACATTTCATAATTAAAAAAAGCAACACAAAGCATGGGCAGAAGACCTAAACAGACATTTTTCCAAAGACATATCAATGGCCGACAGGCACATGCAAAAAATGCTCAACATCAAAAATCATCAGAAAAATGCAAATCAAAACCACTATAAGTTATTACCTCGTAGCAGTGAAAAGGGCTATTATCAAAAAGATGCAAAATAACAAGTGCTGAGGAGGCTGTGGGGAAAGGGAGCCTCACGCACTGTTGGTAGGAATGTAAATTGGTGCAGCTGCTGTGGAAAATAGTATTGAGGAGCCTCAAAAATTTAAAAATAGAAATATTGTATGATCCAGGAATTCTACTTTCAGGTGTTTAGTCAACAAAAATGAAAACACTAATTTGAAAAGATATCGGCTTCCCCATGTTCTTTGTAGCATTTTTCCAAAAGCAATGTGTCCATGGATAGATGAACGGATAAAGATGTATACACACACACAACGTAATATTACTCAGTCACAAAAAGAATCAAATCTTGCCATTTGTGGCAGCATGAATGAACCTAATGGGCATTATGCTAAGTGAAATAAGCCAGATAGAGAAAGAGAAATACTGTATGACTTCACTCATATTTGGAATCTACAAAACAAAACAGAAAGAGATCATAGATACAGAGAGAAATTTATGGTTGCCAGAGGGAAGGGTTTGGGGGTCGGCAAAATAGGTGAAGGGGATCATAGGTACAAACTTCCAGTTACTAAATAAATAACTCTCAGGGATATAATGTAAACATAAGGAATATATTCCATAATATTTTAACAACTTTGTATAGTGACAAATAAACTGGACCTATGGAGATGATCATTTCATAGTGTATAAAAATATGGAATCAGTGTTACACACCTGAAACTAATATATTGTAAATCAGTTGTGTGGTGCCCAAATGGGGTGTCTCTTGATCTGATGGGGGCCTCAAAGGTGGAGTGACCATCCGGTGGAAGCTGGTGGCATCGGCAGTGAGAGAATTCACCTGAGGCAGAACAGCGGCTCTAAAGGTTTATTGAATGCACCTGCATAGGAGCAGAAAGCAGGACAGCAGAGGAGAGGCTCTCTGCAACAAGGCAGTGTGTGGGGGCTTTTTTAAAGGGAGAAGATGAGGAAATATGGCTACATATGGAATCTTTCATTTTTCGGAACTGCGCCTAATTTTAAGTAGCCCATTCATTCGTTAGGGTCTATGGATATTTTGAGATGGGTTGCCTGATGGGCCTGCCTGTATTCAACCAGGGGCCTCTTTGGTCCTTTTTGAAACCCATTATTCAACCCTGTTTGTCTAAAAGTGGCCTCTTCATTCCCCACTGACAGAGCGACAATGACAAATCTTTCACATTTGGGCAAGAGGTCTCATTTTCAGTAGCTTCTTCCTGCAGAATGAGGGGCATAGAGATGTCCCTACCTAAACTTGTCAGTCCATTAGGGGTTCCATGCTGTTATAGATCAGAGCATGTATTATATTAACGTGCTGATAGGTGATTTGAGTGAAATTCCTTGGTGGTCATGTCCATGGGATTTGGGGAAGGAGAACCTCTGATGGTATGGGCTGGGATTCCTATTAAACCCTCATTCACATATGGAATTCTTTGATTCTAGAAAAGACAAATTTAGCAAAGAGATTAAAGAGTATAATTAAGAGTATGAGTGTTGAGACCAGAGGTCCTAAGAAGACAAGGAGTCAGAAGAGCCATGAACAGTTTTCTTTCCAGGAAAACCATCTTTGGTTTCCAATCCCAAAAGAAGAAAAACCAAAAGAAGTTTATGATGAGAAAGACATAGTTTAGCCCAAAAAGGAGTGATAAGAGTACTGTGAGAACAGGACATCAGGGGGCAGCTCCAGGTAAGTTGTGATTTCTGACCAAGCAAAATCAAAAAGGTCAGCCTAAAGGAAAAAGTTGAGAATTAAATCTTGAAACTAAGAAGGAGAAATTGTGACAGTTTTGGGAGGAAAGTATTCAGGGAGTTTTCTAAGATAATATAGAATGATCAAACGTGAGAATAGGGATTGGTGACGGGTCAGATTCGTGGAACTCTGGGCCGCAGGGTATGTGTCACAGGAGTCCCCTTTGAGTATCAGGCATAGATCTCCAGCCAGCTTGCAGCTGTCCTCGCAGCTGTGCTTGCAGAGGGCTCCTCATCTGGGGCCAGAGTAGTCTTCATTTTGGTAAGATGGGTCCATGGGGAGAAGCCATTAAGTTTTATTGATGTTGGAGTGGTCAAGAAAACTTGATAGGGCCCAGTCTGGACAGGTTCAAGTGGCTTTTTGTCCTGCAGAGAGTCTTAAAGTATACCCAATCCCTGGATGTAAATTTTGGATATATGTTACCTAAGAAAGAGGGGTCAGGTTTTGGATTATACTAGTTTGGGTGGTTGTTAATGGCAGAGAGAGTTTGCTCTAGGGTTATCCTTTAATAGTTGACAAAAGTCTTCCTTCAGTCCAGGAGTTTGACAAATAATTAAAGGAGAGGAATCAGTTAAGGCTTCAATTTGAGCGTTCGTGTCTTCCAGTAACCCAGTCACATTTTTGTGGTAATCTGGAGTATCTACCTAACACTGTTTTAGTACAGCATGGTACCTCCTTGAGGTGCAGTCAGGATTTCAAGGGCCATTCAGTTTTGGAAGGCCGTCTTTTCAATTTGTGCATGACTACATGCTGCTGGGTGCTTGGCTAAAGCCTCAAGCAACTTGACATCAGTAGAGGTGGCTCCTAGGACAAATATGGCTAAGGGGTAAAACCATCAAGAAGCCCTCTTTGTTTGATGTTTATCTGTAACAATATCCTAATTATGAGGAGCCACTGAAAAATGGGAGAAGACTTGTCTCAGTAGATAAGGACATCCCCAAGTGTATCACCTAATCCAATCATAGGGAAAGTGGGGTCACCCATTATTTCTACAAGTCCAAAGTTAACTCCATGGAGTGGGTACACCCTGGCTTTTAGGGAATAATTTTGTCATTCTAGTCACAGAGGTCAAGGTGGTCAAGGTCGTAGTTGAGTTATACAATTGTTGGGGAATCAATCCTATTTTCCAGCTGTTCAAATAATCATATGTCTGTGAGGTCCTGCTATTATCCCCACAGAACAACAGGCATGAAGAGAGTCTGTACCTGAGTTGTTGCGGTAATTTCTCTGGTTTACCTTAAGTTGTCTAGCTTAGGCAAACAACATTCAAAGATAATTAGACCTAGAATTTAATATCCTCAAAGGTGGGTTATCAAAACATAATTTTTCTCTGTAAAGTCACCATATGCCCAGAGATAGCCAAATTCAGACTAATTTGTTTGTAAAAGGAGTCCAATTTTAACAAACTTAGTTTAATTGCTTACATAAACTCAGCAAGAATAGTGATTGGCCATATAGCAAACCAATATTTCTAATGGCGTCCTTTCATTAGGAGAAGAGTTTCTTACTGAACTTATGCAAATGACTATGATTGCCATGGAAGAAAGAATACTGAGACTTTTCAAATGTCACAGGGTTCAGAAAGAGAGAAAAATTAAATGCTTCAATTTTTTCACAAATGAATACTTCATCACATTTCTTTAAATCATAAATACCTTAAGTGAAAGTTTCCTTAATCTAGAAGAGCAAACATTAGAGAACCAGCAATGTTTCAAACAAGAGTCACAAGAAGTATAATTTTTCCCAGTTTTTTTAGTCCCATGTTACTAATTCTTGTTTAGTTTTTTTTTTTTTTTAAGATTTTATTTATTTATTTGACAGAGATCACAGGCAGGCAGAGAGAGAGAGAGGAGGAAGCAGGCTCCCCGCTGAGCAGAGAGCCTGATGCGGGGCTCGATCCCAAGACCCTGGGATCATGACCTGAGCCGAAGGCAGAGGCTTTAACCCACTGAGCCACCCAGGCGCCCCAATTCTTGTTTAGTTTTAACACGGCCTTTTAGATAGTTCTAGAAAGCCTTACCCATTTCATTTTATGATCTTAAAGTTATTGAATTCCTGTATTTGTCCTAAAAGTCTTTTTATGAATTTCTTAAGACAAAACTCATTTTATAAAAGAACAAGAACAATTATAAATGACAAATACTAGAAATGGACATTTCTAGTAACTATCTGAGAGTTCATTATGATGCAATTGACAAAGAAATTTGGTTATTTCTGTGACATATAACACTTCAGTAGGCAGTATATCGAGTAATTTCCTTATACCAGAACATACCAAAGAAATAAGCCTAACGAATCAAAGAGACTTCGTTTATAATTTAAATCTTGGAGAAGTTTGTTAAAACCTTAGAAAGTTTTAAAGCACATGCCCAAATAGGATTATGGATCACTAAAGTCTTGATAAAGACAAAACATTGAAACTGTCTTTTTCTGGGCAAAGAAAAAACAGCTCTGTCTGTTTTCTAGAGCAGACCGAGAGAACTTTGTCTTTGTCTTTTTAACAGAGAGAAAGCAGAATTTCAATCTTATGCCACCATACTTTTAAATTCCATTCATTTTAACCTTAGTCTGTCCTGAGCACACATGAAATTCCCTTCCAAAGACTTCCTTCACAAACCTACAACTTTTCTTTTCCTTCAACAAAACTGTATTCTCATTCCTTATATCTGTCTTACACAGAGTTGCTTCCCTTATTTCCATCTAATTACATGTAGCAGAATTTTAACTTTTAGAAAACTTAGTCTTCAGTGAAAACTAAGTAGTAACCAACTGTGAACTGTCACACTGGAAATCTTTAGATGGCAAGTTTATGAATCAATTAAGCACAAAATGTGTTTTCCAGCAGACCAAAATATCCTTAGTTTCTTTGCATTAAGAAGTCAAAAGCACAAACCTACATTCAGTAATCAATCCTTTAGCACTTTATCCTATTTGGAAACCAAGATGTCAAACCAATTCAATCCCATTTGTCACCCAAGCAAAGCTTTAACACCTCATGTTACTAAAGACTTTAAAAGCTGCCTTAACATGAAACTTTAGACAGACAAAATTTACCATCATTTTTAGTCATCTTTTTGCTAACAATTTGCAGCAGAGATAACATGAGTTTATTTGACCTTCAATAATCATTGGTAGTGTTAGGGCCAATTTAATGTTAAAACCTGTTTAACTATTAGGGCCTGCTTAGCCAGAGCAACTCCATATTGCCTAGGTAGCCATATTGTTGATTACATCCACGGACTTCATTCCGGGAATAAACGCCCCCATAGTTCCTGGTATGGTTACTGGTATCGATTCCGGGAGTAAACGCCTTAACCATAGAAGCCAGGTACCTTAGGTCTGTGGTTGTGCTCTATAAAACCAGCCTGTGAGATCAGGAGGGGGTCGCTTTCTTTGGAGGCGGCCCTGGCCAGTCAGTCTGACTTCTAATGCTTGGCATAGAATAAGGCTTCACATAACTTTCACTTTGTCTCAGTCTCATTTCTTTGATAACAGACCCCAACAGTCTGGGGGCTCATCAGGGATTAAAGGACGAGAACTGAGTCAGCATCAGAATTTCTGGGAAAAGCCTCCGGAGGTAAGATCTCGAGATTTTATCCTGCAGGATCTGGTGTCTGTCTGGTTGCAGAGCTCCAGGGTATAGCCCACCGGGGAGAAGCTGGAAGCAGCATTGCTCCCCAGGGCTGGAGTGGTTGCGGGGATGCCCCATCCCTCCACTGGGAGATTGCCAGGGGGTTCGAATCTCCCTAGGTAGTCAGGGGACCTGCCAGGGAGTTCGAGTCCCCCTAGGTGGTCAGGGGACCGAGAAAATCCCCACCAATGGCAGGTTGTATTTTTGAGTTGGGATTATATCTTGCACACCCCTAGACTTGATATCTGGTTGAGGAAGGGCTGCTGGGTCTGGTCTGTGGTTGTCTTTGTCTTGTCTTTTTGTTGTCTGTTTGTTGTGTTTGGAGAAATGGGGCAAGCGGAGAGTAAGGGACCTATGACACCCCTAAGTCTTGTTCTCCAGCATTTCAAGGATTTTCAAGGTAAAACCACCCAGTTGGGTGACAAGATTTACCCAGGAAAACTCTCTAAAACTGGGAATCCTTTCTCTGCCTTCTGGCAGCACTCCCCCTTCTGTTTCTGCACCAACTGGGGTGTGGCCTGCATAACTGACCTCTAGACTGTCCTCGGTGCTTCCTGTATCATGGCTCCTTCCCTCTTCACTGCCAAGGAGCAAGAGAGCAGCCCCTGGACCTAACACCCCCCACTCCAGATCTCCCCACCCGTGTCTCAGGTAAACATTAAAAGTAGAGTGGGTCCAGGTGAAACGTAAATCAGTATTTGAACTAAGCTTGTTGGTTTAATTAAGATAGACGTGTCTTTAAGGTTACAGCAGTAAATGTGAAACTTCAATCAAAGTTAACTGAAGGTCAAATAAGCTCATGTTATTTGTTAAAATCTGTTAGCAAAGAAATAACTGAACTGATGGTTAATTGTCTGTCTCAAAGTTTTAATGGGTAATTGTTAAAATAACTTTCAAAGTCTTTGGTTACCTGAAACTTCAAAGTTTTGGTTGGATGACAAATGGAATTAAATTTGTTGGACATCTAGGTCTTAACCAAATGGGATAAAATGCTAAAGCATTGAGTACTTGATGTAGGTTTGTGCTTTTGACTTCTTACTGCAAAGAAACTAAGAACATTTAAATCTATTGGTAAACATGTTTTGTGCTTAACTGATTCATAAATTTGCCATCTACAGAATTCTGTTGTAACTGTTCACAATTGGTTAATACTTAACCATCACTAGAAACTGAAGTGTTTCTAAGAATAGGAAATTCTGCTAACTGTAACTAAGACTGATGGAAGTAAGGGAAATAACACTATATGTAAAAAAGTAGGAGATACATAAGAAAGATAAGGAATGGGAATACATTTTGTTAAAGAAAAGGTAATTTTGTCCTAAATGAGATGGTTGTTTGAAAGGAAATGGCTTGGGACAAAACCTGGATACAAAAAAAAGTTGTAAAAGGTTTGTGAAGGGAAATTTTTAGAAAAAAAAAAATTAGGTATGGTCAGGACAGACTACCAAAAGAAAAACGCCATAAGGTTTTTATTAAAAGTTTTAATGTTGTCTGAAAAACCAGAGGA
Organism: Lutra lutra; assembly: GCF_902655055.1. Taxonomy (NCBI): domain Eukaryota; kingdom Metazoa; phylum Chordata; class Mammalia; order Carnivora; family Mustelidae; genus Lutra; species Lutra lutra. Next base: position 179,638 of record NC_062280.1, read on the forward strand.
AAGGCAGTTGACTGATAGTAAGTTTAAAAAAAAAAAAAACTGTACACACAAAAAAGAGGGCCTAAGAGAGTAAATGGTTTTGTCTTAAAGTAAAAATATCTGGTTGCACCAGAACATGAAAGGAGATAATAAAAACTAAACTTGAGGGTATACAGTAAGTCATAGAAGTCTAGGGGAAAGTGACTTTTATTTGCCTTGGTTTATAGGTTTGAAAGGAAACAATGAAATATGTTAAAAATTTGACCATATTAGATCAGTTTTGATGGATTTATTCACAAGAAGGGAAAAAAGACTAATAAATCTTTTCCTGTAAAATGTTTCTGTTCAAACAAGGCATAGTATTTAAGGAAGACTGAAGCCCTGTGTCATGGCAAATCTATATTGGTAATCCACTCAAGTAAATGTTAAAATCAGAGGGCAATAAATCTTGCCTTTGCCAGTCAGTCAGCCCCAGATATAAGGAAGAAACTTCAGAAAATTGAAGGATTTGAAGGGAAGAATCTGACTGAGTTAGTGGGAATAGCAGAAAAGGTGCTTAACAACAGGGATAGACAAGAAGATGAAAAACAGACTAAAAAAATAGTTAAAGGTTTGACATTACATGAGGCGGGAAGGAGACAGGAGAAAAAAAAAGGTCAGTGGAAAAGAAAAAGGAAGGTAGGAGATGATCAATGGGAAAAAAAGCCTAAACACAGAGAGAGCAGGTGGGAAGGCTTAGATTCAGATCCGTGTACTTACTGCAGGGAAAAAGGACACTGGACTGGAGAGTGCCCTAAGAAGAAAACGGCAATGCTGGCCACCAAAGACTGAAGGAGCTGTGGTTCGGAGCCCCTCCCTGAACCTCGGGTTAAAATTGAGGTGAGGGGAAATCAATTCATTTTTTGGTGGACATGGGAGCCCAATTTTCATCATTACTAAAGCCTATGGGAAAACTATCTGGAGAGGAAGTCTGGGTACAAGGGACAAATGGCACAGAAAGACAGAAATGGACAACAGAAAGGACTTTACATTTGGCCTCAGGAGTAGTCAAACATCGATTCTTGGTCCTCCCTAATAGCTTGATTGGAAGAGATCTCCTCCACAAACTATGGGCTGGCATTCGGTTCTCAGAAGGAGACATGACTGTGACTTTGGGACAACCCACTGTGCAGATGCTTGTGGTAGCAGTTGATGAACATCTCCTTTATGAGCCAGTCTCAAAACCAGAGGAGATAAGGGAGGGAAGCCTTCTCCAAACCCTACAGGTCAAATTTCCTGAAGTCTGGGCAGAAGGGAAGCCTCCTGGCCTGGCCAAGGGATGACCTCCAGTGGTGGTACAATTAAAGGCAACAGCTACGGCTGTTCGCATCCTGCAGTACTCCCTCCCCAGGAAGCAAAGGAAGGGATCAGAAAACACATAAACCCCCTCCGAGGAGACAGGATCCTAGTTCCTTGCAAATCTCCATGGAACAAACCTTTGCTGCCCATCAAAAAGGCTGAAACTGGGGAGTACTGACCCGTTCAGGACTTGCGGGAAGTTAACAAACGGGTTGAAGATATCCACCCGACAGTGCCTAACCCCTACACCCTACTCTCCCTCCTAGGCCCCAAAAGAACTGTGTATACCATTTTAGATCTCAAGGATGCATTTTTTGGCATACCTTTGGCAAGGGAGTCTCAATCCCTCTTTGCTTTTGAGTGGTCTGACCCACAGGAAGGGTTCCAGGGCCAGCTCACCTGGACAAGACTTCCCCAAGGATTCAAAAATTCACCCACCATCTTCGACGAGACCCTACACGTGGATTTGCATGAGTACAGAATCACCAACCTGAGAGTCATTCTGTTACAGTATGTTGATGACTTGCTGATAGGTGCTGAGGACTATGAGTCATGCTTGCAGGGGGACGAAAACTCTCTTACAGACTCTGCAGGAAAAAGGGTATCGGGTGTCAGCGAAGAAAGCAAAGTTTTGTCAGAGCCACACCACTTATCTAGGCTTTGATCTCCACGAGGGAGTGCGTTCACTGTCTGAGTCCAGGAAACAGGTGATCACCCGATACCCCCACCCCACCATGTCCCGACAAGTGAGGGAGTTTCTCGGGACAGTGGGCTACTGCAGACTGTGGACACTGCGGTTCGCGGAAATTGCCCGACCCTTCTACGAACTGATTAAGGGAGGACTCACTACGGTAGAGTGGACAGCTGAGGCAGAAGGAGCATTTTGGAAATTACAAATGGCCTTACTGAGTGTCCCAGCACTGGCCATCCCAGATGTTACCAAACCCTTCCACTTGTATGTAGATGAAAAGGCAGGGGTGGCCAAAGGGGTTTTGACTCAGACTCTGGGGCCTTGGCAGAGTCCAGTAGCCTATCTTAGCAAAAAAAAACTAGATCCAGTAGTGGCTGGATTCCCCCCTTGCCTCTGCATAATTGCTCCAATGGCCCTCCTGGACAAGGATTCAAGTAAATTGACTTTGGGTCAAAACCTCATCTTGGAGGCGCCTGGGTGGCTCAGTGGGTTAGGCCTCTGCCTTTGGCTCAGGTCATGATCTTGGGGTCCTGGAGTTGAGCCCCGCATCGGGCTCTCTGCTGGACGGGGAGTCTGCTTCTCTCTCTCTCTCTGCCTGCCTCTCTGCCTACTTGTGATCTCTCTTTCTCTCTGTCAAATAAATAAATTAAAAATCTTTGAAAAAAAAAAAGAAAAAAAACCTCATCTTGTCAAGAGTCAAGATGGCGGAGAAGTAGCGGCTGAGACTACTTCAGGTAGCGGGAGATCAGCTGAATAGCTTATCTAAAGATTGCAAACACCTACAAATCCAACGGGAGATTGAAGAGAAGAAGAACAGCAATTCTAGAAACAGAAAATCAACCACTTTCTGAAAGGTAGGACTGGCGGAGAAGTGACTCCAAAGTGACGGGAAGATAGACCGCGGGGGGAGGGGCAGGCTCCCAGCGAGCGGCGGAGCAACAGAGCACAAAATCGGGACTTTTAAAAGTCTGTTCCGCTGAGGGACATCGCTCCAGAGGCTTAACCGGGGTGAAGCCCACGCAGGGTTAGCATGGCCTCAGGTCCCGCAGGGTCGCAGAAGGATCGGGGGTGTCTGAGTGTCACAGAGCTCGAAGGTATTAGAGTGGGGAAGCCGGCTACAGAGACAGAGCCGAGGAGTGACTCTCAGCTCAGGGTTACCTTGAACCGGTCGCAGGCTCGGTCAGCTCGGAGCGCGGCCGGAGGCCAGGGTGACGGGAGTCATTGGGCGCTGTTCTCTGAGGGTGCACTGAGGAGTGGGGCCCCGGGCTCTTGGCTCCTCCGGGCCGGACGCCGGGAGGCCGCCATCTTCACTCCCGCCCTCCGGACTCTACGGAAAGTGCTCGGGGAACAAAAGCTCCCGAAAGCGAACCCGAGCGGATTACTCAGCCCAGCCCAGGTAAGGGCAGTGCAACTCCGCCTGGGGCAAAGACCCTTGAGAATCACTACAACAGGCCCCTCCCCCAGAAGATCAACCGGAAACCCAGCCAGGACCAAGTTCACCTACCAAGGAGAACGGCGGAATTCCAGAGGAGAAGAAAGCAAAGCACGGAACTCATGGCCTTCTCCCCATGATTCTTTAGCCTTGCAGTTAATTTAATTTTTTTTACTTTTTCAATTTTTTTTTCTCTTCTTCTGCCAAATTTTTTTTAACTTTTACCCTTTTCTTTTTTAATGTTTTTTAACTAGTTTATCTAATATATATATATATATATATATATATATATATGTGTGTGTGTGTGTGTATATATATATTTCTTTTTCATATTTTTTCTTTATTCGTTTTCTTTTTTTAATTGTTTCTTTTTTTTTTTTTATTTCTGAACCTCTTTTTATCCACTTTCTCCCCCCTCACGATTTGGGATCTCTTCTGATTTGGTTAAAGCATATTTTCCTGGGGTTGTTGCCACCCTTTTAGTATTTTACTTGCTCCTTCATATACTCTTATCTGGACAAAATGACAAGGCAAAAAAATTCACCACAAAAAAAAAAAAAAAAGAACGAGAGGCAGTACCAAAGGCTAGGGACCTAATCAATACAGACTTGGTAATATGTCAGATCTAGAGTTCAGAATGATGGTTCTCAAAGTTCTAGCTGGGCTCGAAAAAGGCATGGAAGATATTAGAGAAACCCTCTCCGGAGAGATAAAAGCCCTTTCTGGAGAAATAAAAGAACTAAAATCTAACCAAGTTGAAATAAAAAAAGCTATTAATGAGGTGCAATAAAAAATGGAGGCTCTCACTTTAGGATAAATGAGGCAGAAGAAAGAATTAGCAATTTAGAAGACCAAATGACAGAGAATAAAGAAGCTGAGAAAAAGAGGGACAAACAGCTACTGGACCACAAGGAGAGAATTCGAGAGATAAGTGACACCATAAGACGAAACAACATTAGAATAATTGGGATTCCAGAAGAAGAAGGAAGAGAGAGAGGAGAAGAAGGTATATTGGAAAGAAGTATTGGAGAGAATTTCCTCAATATGGCAAAAAAGGAACAAGCATCAAAATCCAGGAGATGCAGAGAACCCCCCCTCAAAATCAATAAGAATACATCCATACCCTGTCACCTAATAGTAAAATTTACAAATCTTAGTGACAAAGAGAAAATCCTGAAAGCAGCCCGGGAAAAGAAGTCTGTAACATACAATGGTAAAAATATTAGATTGGCAGCAGACTTATCCACAGAGACCTGGCAGGCCAGAAAGAACTGGCATGATATATTCAGAGTACTAAACGAGAAAAACATGCAGCCAAGAATACTATATCCAGCTAGGCTATCATTGAAAATAGAAGGAGAGATAAAAAGCTTCCAGGACAAACAAAAACTTAAAGAATTTGCAAACACCAAACCAGCTCTACAGGAAATATTGAAAGGGGTCCTCTAAGCAAAGAGAGACCCTAAAAGTAGTAGATCAGAAAGGAACAGAAACAATATACAATACCAGTCACCTTATAGGCAATACAATGGCACTAAATTCGTATCTCTCAATAGTTACCCTGAATGTTAATGGGCTAAATGCCCCAATCAAAAGACACAGGGTATCAGAATGGATAAAAAAAACAAAACCCATCTATATGTTGCCTACAAGAAACTCATTTTAAACCCGAAGACACCTCCAGATTTAAAGTGAGGGGGTGGAAAACAATTTATCATGCTAATGGACATCAGAAGAAAGCAGGAGTGGCAATCCTTATATCAGATCAATTCGATTTTAAGCCAAAGACTATAATAAGAGATGAGGAAGGACACTATATCATACTCAAAGGATCTGTCCAACAAGAAGATCTAACAATTTTAAATATCTATGCCCCTAACATGGGAGCAGCCAACTATATAAACCAATTAATAACAAAAGCAAAGAAACACATCAACAATAATACAATAATAGTAGTGGACTTTAACACTCCCCTCACTGAAATGGACCATCTAAGAAAAAGATCAACAAGGAAATGAAGGCCTTAACTGACACACTGGATCAGAGGGACATCACAGATATATTCAGAACATTTCATCCCAAAGCAACAGAATACACATTCTTCTCTAGTGCACATGGAACATTCTCCAGAATAGATCACATTCTTGGTCCTAAATCAAGTCTCAACCGGTATCAAAAGATTGGGATCATTCCCTACATATTTTCAGACCACAATGCTCTGAAGCTAGAACTCAATCACATAATCATAATCATAAAGATTAGAGCAGAAATCAATGAAATAGAAACCAAAAAAAAAAACCAATAGAACAAATCAACGAAACTAGGAGCTGGTTCTTTGAAAGAATTAATAAGATTGATAAACCCCTGGCCAGACTTATCAAAAAGAAAAGAGAAAGGACCCAAATAAATAAAATCATGAATGAAAGAGGAGAGATCACAGCAAACACCAAAGAAATACAGACAATTATAAGAATATACTATGAGCAACTCTACGCCAACAAATTTGACAATCTGGAAGAAATGGATGCATTCCTAGAGACATATATACTACCACAACTGAACCAGGAAGAAATGGAAAACCTGAACAGATCCATAACCAGTAAGGAGATTGAAACAGTCATCAAAAATCTCCAAACAAACAAAAGCCCAGGGCCAGATGGCTTCCCGGGGGGAATTCTACCAAACATTTAAAGAAGAACTAATTCCTATTCTCCTGAAACTGTTCCAAAAAATAGAAATAGAAGGAAAACTTCCAACTCATTTTATGAGGCCAGCATCACCTTGATCCCAAAACTAGACAAGGATCCCATCAAAAAAGAGAACTACAGACCAATATCCTTGATGAACACAGATGCAAAAATTCTCACCTAAAAACTAGCCAATAGGATTCAACAGTGCATTAAAAGGATTATTCACCATGACCAAGTGGGATTTATTCCATGGCTGCAAGTTTGGTTAAACATCCGCAAATCAATCAATGTGATACAACACATTAATAAAAGAAAGAACAAGAACCATATGATACTCTTCATAGATGCTGAAAAAGCATTTGACAAAGTACAGCATCCCTTCCTGATCAAAAATTTTCAAAGTAGGGGCACCTGGGTGGCTCAGTGGGTTAAAGCCTCTGCCTTCGGCTCGGGTCGTGATCTCAGGGTCCTGGGATCGAGCCCCGCATCGGGCTCTCTGCTCAGCGGGGAGCCTGCTTCCTCCTCTCTCTCTGCCTGCTTCTCTGCCTACTTGTGATCTCTCTGTTAAATAAATACAATCTTTAAAAATAAAATAAAATATGGAGATCTAAAGCATGTTAATCTAACACATGAAACATAATGCAAAAACTGAAATGCTGTAGAGCTGTGAATGACTTATTATGAAAAAAAAAAAAACTTTTCAAAGTGTAGGGATAGAGGGCACATACCTCAATATTATCAAAGCCATCTATGAAATACCCACCGCAAATATCATTCTCAATGGAGAAAAACTGAAAACTTTTCTGCTAAGGTGAGGAACACAGCAGGGATGTCTATTATCACCACTACTATTCAACATAGTACTAGAATACCTAGCCTCAGCAATCAGACAACAAAAGGAAATTAAAAGCATCCAAATCAGCAAAGAAGAAGTCAAACTATCACTCTTCACAGATGATATGATACTATATGTGGAAAACCCAAAAGACTCCACTCCAAAACTGCTAGAACTTGTACAGGAATTCAGTAAAGTGTCAGGATATAAAATCAATGCACAGAAATCAGTTGCATTTCTCTACACCAACAACAAGACAGAAGAAAGAGAAATTAAGGAGTCAATCCCATTGCAATTGCACCCAAAACTATAAGATACCTAGGAATAAACCTAACCAAAGAGACTAAGAATCTATACACAGAAAACTATAAAGTACTCATGAAAGAAATTGAGGAAGACACAAAGAAATGGAAAAATGTTCCATGCTCCTGGATTGGAAGAATAAATATTGTGAAAATGTCTATGCTACCTAAAGCAATCTACACGTTTAATGCAATTCCTATCAAAGTGCCATCCTTTTTTTTTTCAAAGAAATGGAACAATAATCCTAAAATTTATATGGAACCAGAAAAGACCTCGAATAGCCAAAGCAATATTGAAAAAGAAAGCCAAAGTTGGTGGCATCACAATTCCGGACTTCAAGCTCTATTACAAAGCTGTCATCATCAAGACAGCATGGTACTGACACAAAAACAGACACATAGATCAATGGAACAGAATAGAGAGCCCAGAAATAGACCCTCAACTCCATGGTCAACTCATCTTCGACAAAGCAGGAAAGAATGTCCAATGGAAAAAAGACAGCCTCTTCAATAAATGATGTTGGGAAAATTGGACAGCCACATGCAGAAAAATGAAATTGGATCATTTCCTTACACCACACATGAAAATAGACTCAAAATGGATGAAGGACCTCAATGTGAGAAAGGAATCCATCAAAATCCTTGAGAAGAACACAGGCAGCAATCTCTTTGACCTCAGCCGCAGCAACATCTTCCTAGGAACATCGCCAAGGCAAGGGAAGCAAGGGCAAAAATGAACTATTGGGATTTTATCAAGATCAAAAGCTTTTGCACAGCAAAGGAAACAGTTAACAAAACCAAAAGACAACTGACAGAATGGGAGGACATATTTGCAAACGACATATCAGATAAAAGGCTAGTGTCTAAAATCTATAAAGAACTTAGCAAACTCAACACCCAAAGAACAAATAATCCAATCAGGAAATGGGCAGAGGACATGAACAGACATTTCTGCAAAGAAGACATCCAGATGACCAACAGACACATGAAAAAGTGCTCCACATCACTCAGCATCAGGGAAATACAAATCAAAACCACAATGAGATATCACCTCACACCAGTCAGAATGGCTAAAATTAACAAGTCAGGAAATGACAGATGCTGGCGAGGATGCGGAGAAAGGGGAGCCTCCTACACTGTTGGTGGGAATGCAAGCTGGTGCAACCACTCTGGAAAACAGCATGGAGGTTCCTCAAAATGTTGAAAATAGAGCTACCCTATGACCCAGCAATCGCACTACTGGGTATTTACCCTAAAGATACAAACGTAGTGATCTGAAGGGGCACGTGCACCCGAATGTTTATAGCAGCAACATCCACAATAGCCAAACTATGGAAAGAACCTAGATGTCCATCAACAGACGAATGGATAAAGAAGATGTGGTATATATACACAATGGAATACTATGCAGCCATCAAAAGAAATGAAATCTTGCCATTTGCAACAACGTGGATGGAACTAGAGGGTATCATGCTTAGCGAAATAAGTCAATCGGAGAAAGACAACTATCATATGATCTCCCTGATATGAGGGAGAGGAGATGCAACATGGGGGGTTAAGTGGGTAGGAGAAGAGTAAATGAAACAAGATGGGATTGGGAGGGAGACAAACCATAAGTGACTCTTAATCTCACAAAACAAACTGAGGGTTGATGGGGGGAGGGGGTTTGGGAGGGGGGTGTGGGGTTATGGACATTGGGGAGGGTATGTGCTATGGTGAGTGCTGTGAAGTGTGTAAACCTGGCGATTCATAGACCTGTACCCCTGGGGATAAAAATATATGTTTATAAAAAATAAAATTAAACAAACAAACAAAAAAAAAAAACTCATCTTGACCACCACCCATTCTATCGAGGGCCTCCTCCAGACCCCACCAGACAGGTGGATGACAAAAGCCCGAGTGACAGGGTATCAAGCCCTCTTCCTCAATGAGCCGAAAGTGATTTTCAGGCCCCCGGCAGTGCTAAATCCAGCCATGTTGTTGCCAGAAAAGCTAACTGACCACCCACACAACTGCGGGGATGTCCCAACCAGATCACAGAAATAAGGCCTGACCTCAGAGACACTTCCCTCCCAGATGCGGAGACGACTCTGTTCACAGATGGGAGTAGCTACACGGCTACTGGAAAAGATGGAAAGAGGTATGCGGGGCTGTGGTGGTTTCTCCTGAACAGGAGCTCTGGAAGGCGGCCCTGCCACACGGAACCTCGGTGCAAAAGCGAAGCTGATTGCACTCACCAAGGCACTGCCGATGGCCAAGGGTAAGACTGCCAACATCTATAGGGACAGCAGGTACAGCAGGTACTCCTTTGCTACTCTCCATATACATGGGGCTATTTATATAGAAAGGGGCCTATTAACAGCAGAAGGAATAGAAATTAAAAACAGAAAAGAAATATTGGCTCTCCTCCAGGCTATTTGGGACCCAAAAGAGGTGGCCGTTATGCATGGCCCGGGGCACCAAAAGGGGACTGATCTGGTTTCAAAAGGAAACCAATTAGCAGGTCGAACAGCAAAGCAAGCAGCCAGGGAAATGGCTCGAGAACTGGTGACACTCCTGGCTCCAGCCCTACCAGGGAAACCAGATCATTCAGAGGAAGGTTTAAAATATTTACAAAAATGGACTAAATTAGACTATGAAGGGGATTGGGCTAAGACTAGGGCAGAAGAGTTAATTCTTCCTCAAAAACAAGGAAAAAGATTAGTAAGCCAAAGACATCAGGGCACTCATTTAGAGACACACAAGCTTAAGGAGCTCATGGGTAAACAGTTCCAGGTTTCTAAATTAGGGCGTATGGCTCAGGATGTGATTGGTAAATGTGCTGAATGTCAGGCGGTAAATGCGGGAGGAACAAGGATGAGAAGAGGAAAAAGAGAAAGAGGAAGAGAACCAGAAATTTATTGGAAAGATTTTACAGAGATGAAACAGGGAAAGTATGGACACAAGTATATGTTAGTTTTTGTGGATACCTTTTCAGGCTGGGTAGAGGCTTTTTCCGCCAAACATGAGATGGCAGGAGTGGTAGCCAAAAAGCTACTAGAAGAACTAATTCCTAGGTTTGGGCTGCCTCTTGCGATCGTGTCAGACAATGGCCCTGCATTTGTGAGTTCAGTCTCACAGGCATTGGCCAAGGCCATGGGCACTAATTGGAAACTACACTGTGCCTACCAGCCCCAGAACTCTGGACAAATAAAAAATGAACCGGACTCTTAAAGAGACATTGACAAAGTTAATTCTGGAGACTGGCGATGGATGGGTGGATCTCCTTCCCTTTGCCCTCCTTAGGGCGTGATGTACACCCTACTTAAATAAGGTTACCCCCATTTGAAATAATGTTCGGGCGACCCCCTCCACTCTGCCCATGGCTACAAGAGGTTGCCCTAGCAGAAATGACTGATCAGTCTGTCTCTAGTCACTGCAGGTGCTACAGTCTGTCTTAAAAAGAGCCCATGCAGGGATCCAAACTGCCTACACTGAGACAGAGACGGAGGTAGAACTGCATCCTTACCAACCCGGAGACTTGGTTTGGATACACCGTCACCGAGTGGAAAACTCAGAGCCCTGCTGGAAGGGACCATTCATGGTCATCCTGACCACCACGACAGCAGTAAAAGTAGAAGGCATCAGGGCTTGGATTCACGTGTGTCATGTCAAACGAGCCGAAAACAAGGACACCCCCCAGAAATGGGAGCCACTGCCGGTGGACCCCACTAACTGTGGACTAAAACTAAGACTCAAAAGGGTTTCATAACTTGGTCACTTTTAACCCTGTTCCTACTCAGCAGCAGCCAGGGGATACCTCATCGGCCTAAAACAGCCAATAGAAAATTAAAAAAAACAGCAAATGGAACAACACTCAAGGTTAATGACACCTCAGGTCAGCCTGTTTTCACCCTCAAGAACTGGCCAAAGAGTCAAAGAATTGACTAATCTCCAAGAAAAGAGGGGAATGTTAGGGCCAATTTAATGTTAAAACCTGTTTAACTATTAGGGCCTGCTTAGCCAGAGCAACTCCATATTGCCTAGGTGGCCATATCGTTGTTTACATCCACGGACTTCATTCCGGGAATATATGCCCCAGTAGTTCCTGGTATGGTTCCGGGTATTGATTCCAGGAGTAAATGCCTTAACAATAGAAGCCACATACCTTGGGTCTGCGGTTATGCCCTATAAAACCAACCTGTGAGATCGGGAGGGATCGCTCTCTTCGGAGGCGGCCCTGGCCGGTCAGTCTGACTTCTAATGCTTGGCATAGAATAAAACTTCACATAACTTTCACTTTGTCTCAGTCTCTTTCCTTTGATAATGGACCCCAACAGTAGAATAACTTTCAATTAGTTTAAATACCAAATGATGTTCCACCCAGGTCCACTTAAAAGTCAATCAATTTGTTACTATTGTCAATTTTTACTTGGGGCACCATTGGGGAAGTCTGAAGTGGGCTCTGTTAAGGCTGAGGGGGTGGGTACTCCTCGCTCCTGGACAGCGAGAGGAGGAGCAGCAGCTGTGGTTCCTGAGGCCCCGAGAATGGTGTGGGAACTGGTCATACAGGCTGTCCTCAAGCAGTGCAGAAAAAGGAGGAGTGGGGAGGAGGCAGAAGCCTGCCAGAACGTAGAGGAAGAGGATTCCGGGTTCCAGACCTCCTCAGCTCGGACAGAGGAGCAGAACTATGGTTTTCTCCACCAAAGTGGAAATATGCAGTCCATCCAGGGCCAGAGAAGACAGGGAAATTCCCCAAAACAAAGGGAGTTTCAGCAGCTGCTTGGGAGTATTCCTTAAAGTCTCCGTACAGAGGTAGACCACCCATAGTTGGCTCCAAAGGTCATAGTCATTAAGCCAGGAAATGAATGAGGGAGAAGGCCCCAAACCTGCTGGGAGGAGGAAGGTCGGAGACCGTGCGGTGTCCAGAGGCAGCTGGTACTCAGCTGAACAGGTTCCGCGAGAGGCTCTTAGGTCAGGACCCTGATTTAGGCTCATGAAACTAAGCAAGACAGAATGGGACGTCCAGCCATTTGGAGGAGTTCTAGCAAAGGAGGTCAAGCTGGAAAATAGCTTTAGAAGAGGGAGTTCTGTGGGAGGGGTATACCCAGATCTGGGGTTTTATACCGAGGCCACGAAACACTGGACTATGGCAGTCAAGTTTGTTCTGGCTTTTAAGAACACAGCCCAAGGGGGAGTCTGAAGGAAGAGAGGGGGCAGAAAGACAGGCTGCTGATTCTCAAGGAGGCTTTGCCAAAGGGAATGGAGTTCTGACTCCTGGTTCCAATATAGTCAGGGCATCTGGCTGACTGAAAGAGGACTAGACCTGTACCAGGCGACGGATTCTTCTGGTGCCGTCCCATCACCATCACCAAGAGAAGTCCCGCACAGAACCAACGGACTCTTTCGGGGTGTCCCACTAAGAGGGGCCCCGCAAATAGCCTGGCGCTTCCCGTTGGGGTGTCTCCTAGCAACAGGTGAATGGGACAGTGGTTTGGCCAGACATGAGGGGGAGGATTCACCACTCAGATGTGGAGGAACCCTTCTGTCTGCAGATCAAGATGGTCACTGGATGGGCAGGAACAAAGAAAAAGGGACAGGGTTGAAAGAAGCTAAGCTGCTGAGAGTCAGCCAGGGTCAGGAAAGGGTCCCGAATGAGTCCCTAATGTGTGCGAATTCCCTTGGGCGAGCTGCCAATTGTGACTGACTCTGGGAGTAGACCTGGGGGGATGGAATGAGAAAGCAGAGGGAAGGGTCCTTTGCCCTCACAGGCCCGGACAGTCTGACCCATTCACTGTTAGACCTTCAGACCACCCCAGAGAGCCGCCCTGGCCAGAGGCCTTCAGTTGTCTTCGAGCACTGGGGTTAGAGTGCCTCAGGGCAGGCAGAGGAGAGGGAGGGAGAGATGGGTCCCTTGGAAAGGCAGAAGAGGAAATGCCTCACCCTCTCCGGCCGGTCCATCTGTTTCCCCCTCCAGGTTTCAGAGCCTTACTAAGGAGTAACCTCATTCTTTACTCTCCAGGCAGTACTAAAGTCAGTCCACTGGAGGAAAGTCCCAAGAAATTCTGTAAATTCTGGGGAGAATTGCTGACAGAATAGGCTCCTCCTTGGGGTTTCCCCAAGTGTGGGGGCCACAAAGTCTCCAGTGCAGGCCAGGAAACTTGCCCAAATGGGGTGTCTCTTGATCTGATGGGGGCCCCAAAGGTGGTGTGACCATCCGGTGGAAGCTGGTGGCATCGGCAGTGAGAGAATTCACCTGAGGCAGAACAGAGGCTCTAAAGGTTTATTGAATGCACCTGCATAGGAGCGGAAAGCAGGACGGCAGAGAAGAGGCTCTCTGCAACAAGGCAGTGTGTGGGGGCTTTTTTAGAGGGAGAAGATGAAGAAATGTGGCTACATATGGAATCTTTCATTTTTTGGGAACTGTGCCTAATTGTAAGTAGCCCATTCGTTCGTTAGGGTCTATGGATATTTGAGCTGGGTTTCCCGGTGGGTCTGCCTGAATTCAGCCAGGGGGTCACTCTTGCCCCTTCTGCACTCCATGACTCAAACCTGTTTGCCTAAAAGCAGCTCCTACAAATTACAAATTATAAATCAATGAACATTACTTATGGGATTTAATAGAATGGGGTAACACAGCTCAGCTGCTCTCATGCAGAGTTTGTCTCTCAGAGTTCATATGAAGTCTCAGCTCTCCAGAATGATTTAACAATAACTGTTGAAAAGGTATTAAAAAGAGGGTTTTGATGGACCTGTTAGCCAGTGACTCATAAATCAGAGGAACCGGGTTGTTTTGACATCCCCACTCCAGTATTTTTTTCTATTTTTTTTTTTAATTTGAGGTATAAGTTATAAATTTTGAAGTATTTAATTATACAATTTTCTTCAGAAAAAAATGCTTTTAGAAATTTTTTCTTGATCTCTTTACTCATATTTTGAATATATTCTAAACTTTTAAGAGAATGTACCAAAATACAGGAGCTTTCCTATTAGCCTGAAGACTCAAGTCCATAGAAGAACAAAAACATGTGTCTTAAGTACAGAGACTCCTCAGTTATCGAGTCAACCCTCTCTTCAGAGGGTTGAGCCCAGCCCTTTTGCAGAATTGGTGCTAATTTCTCATGCCCCGCCCCTGTCTGGTTAATGTGAGAGGAAGACTGGAAGCACCGAAGCACCCTTTCTGGAGAAGGGGTGTTATGAAGGGAGATATCCCCTCACCTTTTTTATTTTGTTTTGTTTAAGATTTTATTTGAGAGAGAGTGAGCATGAGAGGGGAGGAGGTCAGAGGGAGGAGCAGACTCCCTGTGGAGCTGGGAGCCCGATGCAGGACTCGATCCTGAAACTCCAGGATCATGACCTGAGCCAAAGGCAGTTGCTTAACCAGCTGAGCCACCCAGGCGCCCCCCCCACCAAAACCTCACCTTCTGAAGAGAGAACGTTACTGGTATTCCTTCCAGAAACTTGGGTGTGGAACAGAGGATCACTGATGAAGTTTGAGGGTGTCCATAATAGGACACACACTCTTTTCCACAAGGGTGAATATGTGCCCCAGAGAGTTAGTGGGATTATAACTTTTACCAGCAAGACCCCAACTGGCTCCCCTTTGTCTTCACAGAAACATTAACCTTATCTCTAAGAGGCAATCAACAGGAGGAGCTCCTACTGGTGTTTCAGACCAATTTGAGCTTGACCAGTGGCTCACATCTGTGCAGATGGACCCACAGAGCATCTGACGCTCATTATAATGTTAAACTCTCCACCCAAGGAGGAGCACACGTTTCATTAACATAACACAGTGTGAGGGCCTACTTAGAGTGATTCCATCTCGGTTAAACAGTGATTTTGTTGTTTATGCAGTAAAACTTAAACTGACCCTGCCCCCCCCCCCCCCCCCGCCCGGGAACTTACTTAAAAGCAAGTCTGGGAAACCAGTAAAATGTGGTCAACCAGTCCCTGATAACAGAGCCCAAATACAAGGGTGGGTCAGGTCAGGTGGAGCTAACAGCGCGAATGCAGGGATGAGTCCAGTCAGGTAGAGACACCCAATCAGTGGGTATGCATACTGTCTCCCTAACTACCAAGGAGTGTGGGCCCCGTCTTTTGGGCGCCAATTCTGACCAAGGTGATAGGCCAGTGCAAATAGCTACTATGGGGTGAATTGTAATTCAATTGGCCGCCCGAGTGTGACCTAGCATGACTGTGCAGCTTTCTCTGTGTTACACTCTCATCGGCCACCTGTGTGTGGCCAGGCTCAACCACATGGCCTTTGCTCTATAAAAGTTAGTCTGGGAGGCAAGGAGGGGTCGCCCTCTCTGTAAGAGATGGCCCTGACCGGTGGGTTTGATTCTCGATGCTTGGCACGAAATAAAACTTTGCTTGACCTTTGCTTTGTATCAGTCTCACTCCTTTGATCACGGACCCAACACATAGAATATATGTATAGGCATGTTTTCTAAGTATGTATTTCTTTTTTTTTTTTTTTAAGATTTTATTTATCTGACAGAGAGAGATCACAAGTGGGCAGACAGGCAAGCAGAGAGAGAGAGAGAGAGGAGGAAGCAGGCTCCCTGCAGAGCGGAGAGCCCGATGTGGGACTCGATCCCAGGACCCTGAGATCATGACCTGAGCTGAAGGCAGAGGCTTAACCACTGAGCCACCCAGGTGCCCCTAAGTATGTATTTCTAAGCGTGTTTTCTAAGTATGCCTTTGCAACCTTATGCCCACCTAAATATACGATGACAAAACTCCTTTTTCTGAGTAGTCATCCCAACCCTGAAGAAAACCACTCACCTCCCACATGAGGAGTCATGGCTTTGGAAGTTATTCCCTGTGATCTCCTTATTTGCTGAAAATAAAATGTCCTTTGTTGGACACCTCCACCTGGTCTCCATCTGTAATGAAGGGGTTCAGGACAGGTTCCCTCCACTCTTAATATGCCCTTTTGGTGTGTGGATTATTTTGAGCTGGAGGCATTTGAGCCCTTGTGGGCTCAAGAGAAGCTCCTGTCCTTCCCTTAACCACACAGAAGCAGCTAAGTTGGTGTTCTTTCCCAGAATAAGGGCTATTAACAGGGATAAACTTTATCTGAGGGATCCATCTGTACGGCAGGGCAGACATCTAATTACCAAATACCTGCTTCTATCATCCTGTGAAGTGCATTCCTTTCCTCTGAAGTCCCAGACTCCCGCCGCCTTCTTCGTTCAGGATGACTTTTATACTTCATTTTGCCTGACTTTGGAATTTCCACGTCTATGCAGATTCCCCATATGTACAGTATTAAATCTGATTTTCTCCTGTTAATCTGCCTCATGTCAATTTGATTCTTAGTCCAGCAAGAAGGATCTTTGAAGGGACAGGAATTCTTACTCCCTGATATTAACTCACCAAGGAGTAAACGCAGGTTAATTTGGTCACAAAAGGATAGCTGCTCTGTCCCAACGCAAGAGGGAAAAGAGCACTAGGGGAGACGGCACTGTAATTCCCACCAGGCAGGAATAAGAATTATTTCTGTACCAGAGAGGCCTCAAGTTTAAACACTGAAGAAACTTCAGAGATCTTATTTATGATAAAGTGTGGGTTAGAGATTTTCAGTGGCTTACCATGGGCCACAAAGCCATTTAGAAGCTGAAATCTGACAGGAATCAAAGTCCTTAGTTTCTGTTTTATTCTCTCTTTCTCTCAGTAGCTTGAACTTTCTCTCTTGGACTTGTAATCCAGGGATCATCCTGTTATCCCATTTTAAAGTAATCTTTGGTCGATTCCAGCTAGACAATGTTTTCTGAAGTCCACAACAGTAAAACATCTTCCAAAACAAGAGAGTGTAGCTAACTTATATGTATATGTTTGTGTTTATAGATAACACCTTCCCACTTGACCTATTTTATTTCCATGGCCCGTAGTATCTTGTCAGTCCTCTTCAAGCTTGGTAGCTGTGCCACCTAAGGAGTTTTGTTTTAACATTCTCAGGTTCTATTTTCAGAAATTCCAAGTGGATGAGTCCACAAAAAAATATATTTGCCAGAAGACAAGTGATTTTGATGATGATCAAGATTTATAAATTTAGTACCTAATGCTTTTCTAATGTAAATGTGGTCTGTGGACCAGCAACATCAGCATCATCTGTGAACTTGCTATAGATGTAGACTCTTCAGTGCTGCTCCCAAACATATTATTTTTTTAATTTTTTAAAAAGATTTATTTATTTGACAGAGAGCCTTCACAAGTAGGCAGAGATGCAGGCAGAGGGGGAAGGGGAAGCAGGCTCCCCTCTGAGCAGAGAGCCCAATGCGGGTCGATCCCAGGACCTGAGATCATGACCTGAGGTGAAGGTAGAGGCTTAACCCACTGAGCCACCCAGGAGCCTCTCCCAAACACATTTAACTCACATTCACATTTTATTTACTTTTTAATAATATTTTTATTTAACTGTATATCCATAATCACCATTTAAACAAATTATCAATATTAAAACATTAGTGAGGTACTTTACCTTTTTTTTTCATACTAAGTCTTAAAATCCTGGGTGCGTTTACATTTATGGCTTGTATCATTTTGACTAGCCACACTGCAAGTGTACCTTAATGGCTACATGTCGTTAGTAGCTACCACACTGGACAGTGCACAACTGAACCATGGCTCAAATATGTCCGTTAGAGCCTTTGAATGATATGTAAGTAAACAAAAATGATGGCAACTATCATTTCACATTCACATTTTAATAAGATCTCCTAGGTGATGTGTAAGCAATGCAGTTTGAGAAGCACAACTCTAATACTCATCCCTGCCAAATAAAATGTTTTAGGATCTGAGCTACATGTTATGGGAACCATTAGCTATCTGCAAAAGGCTCTACCTTTCTCTAGGGATCCCCTGGTCCATTCTTTCCTTGGCCCATATAGAAGCATTTCTTTCTACTACTGTTCCCCACGTGGGAACAGTGTATTTTAAATTCGCTGGTGTGTTCTTTCTTTCTTTCTTTCTTTCTCTTTCTTTCTTTCTTTCTTTCAATTCCTTGAAACATCTAAGATGTTTTTGGCCTTGGAATATTGCATTTGTCCTTCCCTCTTTGGAATGCCCCTGTTTTTGATTATTGTTATCAAGGTCTCTCCTGAGGGATGCCTGGGGAGCTCAGTCAGTTAAGTGGCTGATTCTTGATTTCAGCTTAGATCATGATCTCAGTGTCCTGAGATTGAGCCCTGCCTCAGGCTCTGCACTCAATAGGGAGTCTGCTTGAGGATTCTCTCTCTCTCCCTCTTCCCCACTGCTCTGCACACACATGCACATGCACCCCACAGACACATGCTCTCTGTCTGAAATAAGTAAATCTTAAAAGTATTTGCTGAATTTGTTAGACCTTGTCTTACCCCATCTAAGCTGGCTTCTGAACCTTAATCCCTACATATTTCCTATAATATCATCCTGTCCTTAGTTTTTGTTCATTTTCATATTTAAAATTGCATAGGTTGTCTACCTATCTCCCTTCCCTGGTAGATCTTAAGCTTCTGGAGGATAAGGAACTTCTCTGTCCTTTAGAACAGAAATTCAGTAATATGGCAAGTAGTTAATGTTTTCTGAACAATTATATCAAATTTGAATTATTTATGTAGTTATTCATTTACCTCTTTAATGTTTTCCATTTACCTCTTTAATGAAAGCTCAAAGTAAAGTTTTCAGAATATACATACCTTGTACACACACACACACACACACACAGAGTCTCTTGCATTTTGTCAAAAACATAGAACCTCAGTGTGATATACTGAATAAAAATTATTTTTGGAAAGAAATTTTTCTTATTTGAGGTACCTTTTCAAAAGAAAAAGAATAGCTCTCAATGAAATTATATTTGTAGAAGAGAAACTCTTTAAACTTCCAGAATTTATAGTAGGGGGTCTAACCACAACAAAAATTTTATAAAATTAAAAGAAACAAAGTAACCACAAATAACCCATTTTATAATTAAAATAATCCTTGGAAATATCTTCTTGTATAAAGAGGAAGTTTGGGAAGCAACCAAGATGTCCTACATGGCTTCTGTGGGTGAGTGGATAAAATGGACAATGATTATTCAGAGCTAAAAGATAAGACCTATCAAGCCATGAAAAGACCTGGTGCAAACTTAAGTGTGTATTACTAAGTGATGTGTCAGTCTGAAGAGGCTAAATACTGTATGGTTCCAACAATATTATATTCTAGAAAAGGCAAAACTATGGAGGCAGTAAAAAGGTCAGTTGTGGTGTGGGGATAAACATGCAGAGCACAGATTTTTAAGACAGTGAAAATATTCTGCATGATGTTACAGTGCTGGATATATACTATTACATTTGTGCAAACAAGTATGCAATACCAAGAATGAACACTAAAGTTCACTCTTGATGGGTTTTGGTGATTTGTGAACTTGGATGATTATGTTATGTCAATAAAGGTTCATCCTTGGTAAACTAGTTATCATTCTGGTGAATGGTGTTCATGATAGGAGAGGCTATGCTTGCATGGGGGAAGGAGGTATATGATAAATCTCTGTACCTTTCTCTTGATTTTGCTGTAAAACTGAAATAAAGTCTTCAAAAAAGGATACAAGAACTTCTTGCAGTTTTGATCCAAGATGGCAACATAGGAGGCTTGTGAATCAGCCTCTTCCTAAGCACAGAAATGAATCTACAGCTACACATGGAGCACAAAGGAATCCAGAGACTACTTGATTGAATCCTAGCTATCAGGCAAACAAGAAAATACCCACATCATCTACACTGAACTGGGTAGGAAACGCTGAGACACGCTTTTGTCATCAATTCACTCCTAGCATAAAGCCAAACAATCAGGAGGGAACTCTCAACTCCCTGCTTCTCCCTGAGGAGCAAAATGTTTGGACCCCACGTCTGCTGCCCTGAGTTTTAAGACTTCTGAGGGACAGGCCCCAAAATAACTCTGGAAACCAATGAAGTTTCCATCCAGAAGAACAAACAAGACTGTAGCATAGAAATAGTTCTTAAGGGGCTTGTAAAAACTCACCGTGGCTATACCCACAGGGCTCAGCACAGAGACAGTGGGCAAAAAATTCCCACCTTTATCTTTCCCCAAGAGAAGCTTATTTGTATACCTTAAAAGCTACTGCTGAGGATCAGACTTCTAATCTAACATTGGTATAGAGGATGACTATGTGGTCCTCTCACAAGACCAGGGAAGCCTGTGCATATTTCCACTGACTCCTCCTCTAGCCTACTTCGAGTAACCAATTTTTTCCAGCTGAGGAACTTGTATGTATGTCTATTACTCAGCTGTTGGGGCTGCCAGCCAAGAGACAGATGCCTAGATCATCTGGCTTTGATAGCAAGGAGGACTTCCATTCATGAGGATTCATACATGATTGTAGCAAACAAAAAAATAGTTCTTAACCGATTGTTCCCCCCGGGGGTTGCATTCACAAGTCCCACTGAATAGTAGCAAACAAAGAAGGGGTTCTTAATGGGTGCAGGAACATTCCCTGCACTTCCTACAACCCCACCCCACCATGCTGTAGCCCAGGGTCAGACAAAGGAGGAGGGAGCAGGTAAAAAAGCTCATCTCCCAGTTTCTCCATGGAAGGTGCCCAACTATGTACTTTCCCAGCTGCTTCCCAAGGGTCCTGCTGTCAAACAGGTTTCATCCAGGTGCTGACCACGATCCTCTCCTTTGGGGCATTGATAACTACTGTGAGCTGCTAAGAACAAAGAAGACAACCTGGACAGTCACAGAAAATTGAGAGACAACCAAGAGCTCAGGCACAGTTAAACGGTTAGATTCATTTTACGCACAGGATTGCTCCTCCAAACTGGGAGAGTGGACTCTATTCTCTATTGTGCAGAAACCAACACAGAGACTCAAGGGAAATGTATAAACAGAGGAATATATTCCAAACAGAAGAAGAAGTAAAAACTATAGAAAGAGACCTTAATGAAATGGAGATGGTGATTTATTAGATAGAGTTCAAATAACTGTCAGAAAGAGATGCTTATGGAGCTCAGGAGAACAACGTATGAACAAAGAATTTCAAGAAACAGAAAATATAGGATAGCACCAACTTATTAAGTATACAATAATTGAACCAAAAAATTAAGTAGAGGGATTCAACATAAAGCTAGATAAGGCAGAGAAAAGGCTCAATGAACTTGAATACAGGACACTAGAATTCATTCAGAGCAGCAACAAGGAAAAAGAATAAAAAAAGGGAAAATAGCTTTTAAGGGACATACAGGACAACATCAAGAGGAACAAGATTTGCATTGTAGGGATCTAAAACAAGGAAGAAATGAGAGAAAGGAGCAGAAAATGTACTTAAAGGAATAATGGCTGAAATCACTCCTAACCTGGGGATGAAACAGATACCCAGATTCAGAAGCCCGTAGAATCCAACAAGATAAATCTAGAGACCCATACAACACACGTTATATTCAAATTTTCAAACATTAAGATAAGGAAAGATTATCAAGATCAGAAAGAGAGAGATAAAAAAGGTTAAAAAAAAAAAAACTTAGGTACAGGCAACTTCCATAAGACTTTCAGCAGATTTTTATGTAGAACTTTGCAGGACGAAAAGAAGTAGCATGACATATTCAAAGTGCCGAAGCAAAATAACTGCCAACCAAGAATATTCTGCTTGGAAACGTTGTCATTCAGAATTGAAGGAGAGAAAAAGAGTTTTCCAGAAGCAAAAGCTGAAGGAGTTCATCATTACGAGGCTAGACTTAGAAGAAATATTTAAGGGAGTTTTCAAGCTGGAGGAAGAAAATTAGTAACAGGAAACATATGACAAAATAAATCTCACTGGTAGAGGAAAATATACAGTTAAATTCAGAATAGTGTTATGATATGATAACATATGGGTAAATCACTTATAACTCAGGTATAAAGGTTAAAATGTAAAAGAATTAAAAATAACTATAGCTCAATAATTTGTTAATGGTTAAACAAGGTAAAAAGATGTAAAATGTGACATCAAAGACAGTATGTAAAAGTGTAGAGCTTCAGTATGCCTTTAAAGTTGTTTTTATCAGCTTAAGGTAGACTGTTATAAATACACAGTGTTTTATGTCAGCCTCCTGATAATCACAAAGCAGAAACCTATAGTAGACAAAATGTAAAGGGAAAGAAATCTAAGCACCCAACACAGGAAGAACCTGAATATACAAGGAATGTATTAGGACATTGTGGGGGGACAAAGAGCAGTACAACTATAGCAGGGAATGTCGATCTCACACCTTCATCAGTGAACAGTTTGTTCAAACAAACAAACAAAAAATCAATAAGAAAACACTGGACTTAAATGGACTTTAGACCAAATAGACTTAATAGACATTTACAGAACATTCTACTCCACCGGAGCAGGACATACATTCCTCTCAAACACACATACAACATTCTCCAGGATAGAGCATGTTAGGCCAAAAACATCTTATTATTTAAAAAGACTGAAATCACAGCAACCATTTTTCTGACAATAGTCGTAGGAAACTAGAAATCATTTACATGAAAAAAAAATGAAAATTAACAAAAATGTGGAAATTAAGCAATGTGCTACTGGATAAGCAATAGGCCAGAGGAGAATCAAAAGAGAAATTTAAAAAAACTTCATCTTGAGAGAAATGAAAATGAAAATGCAATATACCAATACTTATGGGATCCAGCAAAAGCAGTTCTAAGAGCAAAGTTCATAGTGATAAACGCCTACATTAAGAAACAACAAACAGGGGCGCCTGGGTGGCTCAGTGGGTTAAAGCCTCTGCCTTCGGCTCAGGTCATGGTCTCAGGGTCCTGGGATCGAGCCCCGCATCAGGCTCTCTGCTCAGCGGGGAGCCTGCTTCCTCCTCTCTCTCCACCTGCCTCTCTGCCTACTTGTGATCTCTGTCTGTCGAATAAATAAATAAAATCTTAAAAAAAAAGAAACAACAAACATCTCAAACAACATACCTTAAAGAACTAGAAAAGAAGATCAAACTAAGCCCAATGTTAGTAGAAGGAAGGAAACAACAATTTCAGAGTAGAAATAAATGAAATAGACTGAGAAAGCAACAGAAACAATAAATGGAATTAAGAGCTGGGTTTTTCAAAAGATAAACAAAATAGAAAAAATTTTAGCTACTTTTTACCAGGATAAAAATGAAAGGACTGAGGGCACCTGGGTGGTTCAGTCAGTTAAGTGTCTGCCTTTGGCTCAGGTCATGATCTCCGGGTTCTAGGATTGAGACCCTTGTTGGGCTTCCTGCGCAGCAGAGAGTCTGCTTCTCTCTCTAACGCTTGTTCTCTCTCTCTCTCAAACAAATAAATAAAAATCTAACAAAAAAGAGAGGACTGAAATGAATAAAATTAGTAATGAAAGAGGAGAATGTGTAACTGATAACAGAAATACAATAGATCGTAAGAGACTACTATGAACAAGTATATGCCAACTAACTGGGCAACCGAAAAGAAACAGACATTAGAAGCATATAACCTAATAAGACTGAACCATGAAAAAAATAGAAAATCTGAACAGACTGATTTCCAGTAAGGAGATTGAATCAGTAATTGAAAACCTCTTAACAAACATTAAAGTCCAGGACCAGACAGTTTCACTGGTGAAATTTACCAAACACTTTAAAAATAAAAAAATCATCTCAGACTCTTTCAAAAAATGGAAGAAGAAATACACCCAAACTCATTTTACCAAGCTGCATTACCCAGATACAAACACCAGACAAAGATCTTACAAGAAGGAAAATTCAAGCCAGTATTCCTAACAGACATAGATACAAAAATCTTCAACAGGAAAGTGGTATCACCAAAGACGGCAAAATAGGCTGCTCCTAGCTTCATCCACCCTCACAAGAAGAACCACCAATAACTTCATGGACAAAGCACCACCAAGGGACTCCTAGAACACAAGGGTGAAGATGAAGCACCTTCCCACACCGTAATGGCTGAGACAGCCTGCATTAGAAGGGTAAAGGCAGTGGCACATGCTGACCGCGTTGCCGTTTCCCTATGCTAGTGCAGCAACACCCTGAGAGATCTTCCCTAAGAAAAGAGAGCCCAGGGTGGACAACCAGCTCCTTCAACATTGCTGTTTGCTTCTTGGAAGCCCTGATTCTGGTTTCCCCAAGAAGGACTGTAGAAGAATCTATAGGGCTTGAAAATTAGGAATATTCCTAATTTGTAATGTAGAAGGGAAAAGGGCTTGCAGTAACCAGCACTCAGATCTTGGAAGACTGAACTCAACTACAGCACCCGAAGAGTACTTATAACCAGCAGCTTGCCCATTGGTAGAACCAAGTCAGTAGCACAGTCTGAGCAGAGAACAGTTGAATACAGTTCTCCCTGATTCAGGTCCTCTGCTGAAGAGTTTTGCTGGTCTCGTAGCCTGGTCTGCCCCAGCACACGAAGGGGAGCTTAGTAATAACTCCATATACTGCTGAGGAAAGAGCCTACCCTTACTGGCCAGAAAGGCTGGCAGGAACATCGGGAAGCAGCAGAGTCAAGAAAACCTCAAGCAACCAACCACCAAATAATTGATTAAAAAGTGGGCAGAGGACCTGAATAGACATTTCAGATTTAATTTTAAAATACTTAAACATCATATAAAATACTAATTATTCAGAAAGAATTTGGGTGAATTTTACCTTGGTAACAATATAAAGTAACATATTTTAAAGCTTCCTATTGTCAAATAATCAATGAAGGTTAAAAATATTATATTTGAGTATTATTATCATATTTTTTTACACAATTTCCTAGCCTATAGTAAAATTAGGAACTGGACTTTTAAAAATTATATCTCTGAAAGAAAATTTCTATAAGCAAAATAATGTAAATCAATGCTGGTACTGTATTTTAATTTCAAAATCTATGCCACATTTAACACTGTTTCATTATTTTATTTTTAGACTTATTTGAGAGAGAAAGAGAGCGAGCATGCAGAGGGGGAGGGGTAGAAGGAGAGGGAGAGGGAGTCTCAAGCAGACTCCATGATGAGCTTAGAGCCCCACCTGTAGCTTGATCCCATGACCCTGAGATCACAACCTGAGCCAAAACCAGGAGTTGGTGCTCAACCAACTATGTTACCCAGGTGCCCCTTATGATGTTATTTAAAATATATATTAGTACTATGAAATTTATTGAAATAACCAGGATCAAAGTATTTTAATAGTTATGATTTTTCTTCAAAATAACTTATTTTTTTAAATTTTGCAATTAAAAACCATGACCATTAGATTCTTATTCTATTTTTTCCTCTGTAATGAATACCTAGAATTTTAGCATTTAATATATCTGCTGCTGAAATGAACACTATAATTTTAGTATTTTGAAATCATTAATTATTCACAATAATGAAAAACTAATAAGGAAGAAATTGCTATTTTTATTTTAAATAATCAGTGACATGGGTGTGTAAAACTTCTGTGAAAATTAACTTTAGCATATTTTAGTGGTTTTGTAAAGTATAAAAGGGATCTATTTTATTATTTCTAGCTTGTACATATTTCTTCTAAATTTTTAGCTTATATCATTTTTTTAAGTAATCTCTACACCCAGTGTGGGGTTTGAACTCACAACCCCAAGATCAAGAGTTGTACACTCTACTGACTGAGGCAGGCAGGTGCCCCTGATGGCATTTTTTGAAAAAGAAATTTTTGTCACTATACCTTAATGGTCTTATCCATCTATTATTGAAATATCACTGAAACATACTTCTGGTCCATTGTTGACATTTTTTAAATAAAAGCAACTACTTAAAATATTTCTACCTTATTCCTTTGTACTGTAAGAATAATATATCTGCATATTACCACTAGATTAAAGTTGCATCTAAAACACAATTTGATATTTAGTGTTATATCTTCTAGTCCTTTCTCATGGGATTTCAAATATTTGAACAAGTATACATCTGACAAATGTGTTTCAGTATGGAACAGATGGCCATAAAACAGTACAAATTATTCACAAGCTGGAATCCGACTTTCAAACACTAGAGCCTCTCCAGTGATTTAAACTTCTGTGATATGCCAAATTGTCTTACACAAATCAATGTTTCCTACTCAAACTTGAAAAATTCTCCCTCAGCTCCAAGGAGATCATTCACTCATACGACCATCATGACATTTTAACTTAAAGAAAATTGGTCAGCCTCTTCAAAGAATATATTAAAAGTAGAACGTATTTCACAGTAGACATCACTTAGAAAACAGCTCCATCAGTTTTAATCGCCTAATTGCTTTTGGAAATGTTCCTGCAAATGTGTACCTCTGAATATTTCATTATAATGGCTCCTTTGAATAAAATATTTATTACCATATGTACAAGAAACACATTCTATATGTAGTAATTAATCATGATAATATTCATGAAGGTATCTGCTCAGTACAATACTAATTCTATAACTATACTTCACTGTTAAGAATTATATTCTGCCTTTACAAGCTCCAGAAAACTTTCTCCAGCCAGAATCAGAAAAATATTTGTTTAAAATGGAATAATATAATATTCCCTCAATTAAAAGCCGAGAGAGATTCAGAGAAAAGGGGCTGAGAAACAATACCACTGTGTTCTAATGTCAGAGTGGGAGCAAGAAAATGTGAGTTTTCTTCTCACCTTCTCACCAGCCACATTGGGTGGCTTCTTACCTTGGGTGAGACATTAAAAACACTTAAACTTTATTTTCCACAATTAAAAAAAACCCACGGGGACATCTGAGTGGCTCAGTCAGTTAAATGCCTACCTTCTGTTCAGCTCATGATCCCAGGGTCCTGGGATGGAGCCCCACATCGGGCTCCTTGCTCAGCAGGGAGCCTGCTACTTTCTCTGCCTGCCGCTCCCCATTTCCACGCACGTGCTTTCTCTCTCTCTCTCTCTCTGACAAACCAACCAACCAACCAACCAACCCCAGGATCTCCAAAAATCCACTCAGCTCCTCCACTTCATGATTCTATTGCAGGGCTAGTGGAGATTAAGAGACACAGAAAAGGGTTTGAGCAAACCACCAGCCTCCTTGTACCCAAGTCTCCCACCATGTCCTCCCACCCTGACATGGCCCTGGGTTCTGGGTTACTTTTCCCACCAGTGCACAGCCCCACCACCCAACAGCCTTCTGTCGATTTAGACGTCTGCTGCCTCACTACATGTCTTTGTTGCCATGACACCGGCAACATGATTGGGCCTCAACACATTTCCCACTGAGAAATTCGTGTACGGAGCATCCTGTGCTGAAGGTCACATCCTGTGAGTCTCTCCACCTGGGCTACGACCAAGCAGCAACTAAAATACAGTCTTTGAAACAACCTGTTCGCTATGCCTCAAATTTCCATTTATTGGTCACTTCTCAAGTGAAGTCCCATCTTTATTCTCACCTTTGTCACTATACTTTGTGTTTCCTTTCTTTCCTAACAGCTCACTCCCCTTCCCATTCCAAACCCTTGCATTTTTTCTCTGGACTTCTGATTCCACTACCATGAGCTCCATAAACCTGGTATCTTTTCATAAAATGTTTCTGTCCCTCCCACCTTTCCTCCCCTCTTGCCTTAACCTGTATTCCTTCTAGGGACTTCCTTCCCTGCAGCCCTATATTAAAAGCATATTTATTTTCTCATACTGTCCTTGCATCAGGATCATTTCTCTGTACTCCTTGTCATTTGCAGATCA
Source organism: Lutra lutra (assembly GCF_902655055.1). Classification (NCBI taxonomy): domain Eukaryota; kingdom Metazoa; phylum Chordata; class Mammalia; order Carnivora; family Mustelidae; genus Lutra; species Lutra lutra. Next base: position 207,533 of record NC_062280.1, read on the forward strand.
TAGCTCCAGACTTTCTTATAAAAATGTCAGTTCCCTTTGGGATTTACCATTTCTTGATTCCTCTCCTTTTCTACCCCTCCTCTGTAGATCTTCCAGACACCTTCAGCTAAGGATTTCTGGCAATATATTTACAGACTTTCTTCCTTAACTCCTCTTATGAAGAAGGTTAGTAATGTCTATGAGGCTGACCCAGTTATTGCCATTGGTTCTCATTTTCCGTCACATTTTCATTCTTGAAGGCTTCTCTTTGCCACATCCACCAACCTTTAGCTGTACCTGGAACCTCACTGAAACTTGCCCTTTGAAATTTCTTCTTCAGTCATTACTTTCTCTGACCCAAACTTCCTATTTTTTTGCAGCATGCCTGCCTAGTACTCCTGTTTGACCAATCTTAGTCTTTCAATCCATTTATCATTTATCTTGCCTTAGAGTCAGCCTTTTCCTATAATCTCTTCTAATTTGTTCAGATTTTGAGTCTCTTTCTTCTTCGATCTCTCCCTTGTTGTGGCCCCAAACTTGCTTGCTCCTTTTCCTTCCATTATAACTAGGATCAAAATTGTACCCATCATGAATTCAGAGCTCCACCTTTTCTACAGTGACACATCGATCGTGTTGTGCAGCTAAACATCACCCAAATGAGTCAGATTGGTGCCATTATAGAGGTTCATAGCTAGCAAACTTAAAAGGAACTTAAAGTCCTGAAATGCTATTATGCTTCTCCAGTTCACTTTCCATTTCCCTCAAGAAAATAGTTTCTTTAATCCTTTTCCAACGACCTCAAACATCTTTCTTCTTTACCTACTCTCTGCTGATTGAGTCTACAATTTAACCACTGCTTGCATCTAAATCTGTAATACATAAACCCCCTTCTGTTACAGTGGATAAGTTCCTGCATCCTACGATAGGCTATCCTGACACTTATGCTCTAGATCCTTCTGTTATTAAGTTATCACACATACCAGCTGTAGCTGTCTAATATCAGTTATCACATACACCAGCTATATTTTAATGGCATTTAAATACGTTCAAGTCTCAGCTTAAAAACAAAACCCTAAACTTACATCTTCCAGTTACTTTTGTCTCTTTTTTCATTCATAATCTCTTGTCCTGAGTTGTATATATTTCTGTTTCCATGTTCTCACCTGCAATTTTCTCTTCAACCCAATCCAACCTAGACTTGGCTCCCACCACTCCACTAAACTCTCCTAGCTAAGGCCACTAATATTTTCCTTATTGCTAAAGCAAAATTGCATTCTTCAGTTTTGATCTTACCTGATCAATTGCTAAAAATTGACTACATTTTCTTTCTTTGGTTTTCTGATACCACATTTGTTTGTTTGTTTTGTTTGCCTCCTATGTGGCCACATGTCTTCATAATTCAGTAGTTCAACAAATATTACAGAACACCCATGTTTGTCAAGCACTGTATGTTAAGTGTACAGCAGTGAATAAGACAACAAAGTTCTTTCCCTGAAATATCTTATACTTTAATGGGAGGATTAAGTAATTTATACAGTCTTCAAAAATAGTAGAAATAGTAGAATTTGATAGTACTTAAGTTTCTTGACATCAGTGAAATCATTCTAAATGTGGCATAACTTATAGCATTGTAAGTATATTTACTTTTCATTTCAGGTATAAGAAATAACTTTAAAGAAATAAAGTGAACAAGATAACCACCATCTGGATTTTCCCATAGGTTTGTGGTAAATATTAATGCAAAAAATATTCAAGGTCCTGGAAAGAATCCTTCCATGTTACATGTTATCAAATGGAATGTTTAAAAACAGTGGCTTAAAGCAAGGAAAATCTATTTCCTTAATTTAAGTAAAAATAATTATTTTAATCAGTATGAAATAAAATTTCTAAAAGTTATTCATAATAACATTCTGACCATATTTATCAAATGTTTTAAGTCTTATAAAGAATGGGGTCATTTCTTTTAAGAGTAATCATTCATAGACAAGCAGGCAAAATGATGACAATTCTATATACATTTGTCAAGAGTATAGTGTTTATGTTGTACAAATAAAACATTTTTATGTTCAATATCCAAATATTTTCTGATGTTAATAAAAAATACATCTTCATAACTGAACTCCTTCTAATATGAAAGATAGCTCAGGACTTTTTATATTTAAAGGATGAGATTCAGGCCTTCTTGATGGATTACTACATTTTTGTCTAATTTTCCCCATACAATTATTATATCTTTTAGACAAACTAATTTTAGTTGTACCCCAATTGGTAATAAGATTTAAATCTGGAAGTAAAGTATCTGATCTCTTTTTGTCTTCTCTTATTCTAGCACCAGAAGTCTTCTTTGGATTGTGGTTAATATGTTTACAGTCTTTTGCGATCTTCTGGCTTTGACAAGTATGGTATTTTTCATTGATATGTGGGGTTTCCATTCCAGTGGGACATATAATATTTTTGTGAGCAATAGAAGGAAGAAATGTTTGAGATGACATTTTTCCAAAGGGTCCAGTTGGTAAATCTTGAAGATACCTGGGGAAATGTTGGCTAATTTTATATTCATAGATTAATTTTCTTGAGTTTGAATCATCTAACTTGATAGAGAATAGATCATCTATTGCTATATCCTGATAGGTATCTGTTGGACTTTCAGGTGTCTTCAACTTTTCAGAATTATGTTGAGTTATGCTAGGTAAAATTCCAAGTCTATTTTGTTTAAGGACTAATCCAGTACCAGGAATAAAAAGTTCCGGTTCTTCCTGTTTTGACAGATGAGTGATGTTTGTATTTGAAATGGACTGATGTGTGTGTCCATTTACTGCTTTATCTTTCCAGATTAAAGGGTTATATATAACTTGTCCATCAAGAGGGCATGAATTGCACTTGTAGAATAACCAACTGTCAATACATTTCCTATGAAACTTAAAAAAAAGGTGAGAGATAAAATTAGAGATATAATTATCTTGTTTATAATGTATACTACCTAAGTTTTTCCTTGTTTCATTATTGTGTTACTATTAAAAACTATTAGCAAGAATGGAAGATAATTATAATTTATCAAGTTTTATGGAACTATTTTAAAGAAAAAAATGGAATGGGTTATGGGACTGATCTCCATTTTCAACATTAAAATGGAAAGGCTTCTATGGATAACATTTCTGTAATATCGTTAAATCCCACTATTTATTAGGCCATTAATTTTACTGTTGCTTTATGAATGAAATTTACATGAAATGTAAATACATGATAATAAAATAATAAAAATAATACATGAAAATGTATTAAATAATTAAGCTAATAAATAATAAATAAGTCATAAACAACTAGAGTTGGAAACGGATCTAATGATGGTAAGGTATAAAATATAAAATAACAAATCACATTCTTGGGAAGAAAACAAACTATCAGACATTTTAAGTAAAGGTGACTCTAAAGGTATAAATATTTATTTAAAGTAACTATTTCAGAAAAAACTGGTTACCAACTATATATATGATAGAAAAACGTTAGACTTTAATTTCAGTGAATTCATTTGAAATAATTAACTATGTCAACTTAAACATTTCTGTTTCATCCAAAGAATCACAAAAACACATTATTCTATAAGATTTTTCTTTATATGGGTAATGAAAGTAGATAAGGTAGACAAAATAATCTAACTTAAAGAGTTATTTTATCTTATCTAAATACCATATAGCAGAAATGAGTCCTAATCAGTAGAAATCCATCCACAAGGGACAGAGCTGCCTTTATAGTCTCCACTGCAGCTCTTTTACGCATACTGTTCAATATAAACATCTCTGCACATAATACAACTAAAAAGTGAGAGACTTAAATTGTCAATTCATAGGTAAACACTGGCCTTATGAGGAAAGTCAAACCAAAATGATGCAACGTCTACCTTATGAGTACATGGTAGCAATCTTGTATGTTGACCCAGATGAAATGCCTTCAGACAAAGTCGACATTGATAGCCTGGAGCAAGCAGCTTACTATTCTTTGTAATCAGTAAGAGAGGCAGTGACTTCACCACTTGTTTTGGTGTGTAAACTTGGCTGAATGAGAATTAGCAGAAAGACATGAATATTTATATGTGATTATAGATCAGGAAGTCATCAATGACACAGGTAAATAAACTCCATATAAATAATGTGAATGAATCCAATATTTTCTTGAACTAAAGGTAAGAAATTTCATACATTATAAAGTCAAATAAATCTATATTTATATATTAATGCTGAACAAAATGGCCCCAATTTCAACATCAACTTCATAAATAACAAAATTTATTCATTTCAAATAAAAAAGCTAACCTAAAATTTTTTTATTTGCATTTTTTAATGTCTATGAAATAAGAACAAAATTTTAATGAGAACCATATACTCAAATTATTTCAGTCTGGGCCAACACTTACTCCTTGTGTTTAGAAAAATACAGTCCAATTCATGATGCCATCTGGTAGGGAGTAAGGTGCATGGTAAGCCACATTAAATATTCCAGGTTACTGTGATAAATTGCTAGATGAGAATCTAAGAGGAAACTCACTTTCCCTTGGGGTATATGCTTACTACTTTAGTATTCTTAGACTATGTTTTGATTCTGAAAGTACCATTTCATTTTTGTACCAGAAGTACCAACCAACAAAACTAAAATTAATGTAAATTAGAGGTATTTTATGCTTTAATGACTGACAAAATAGATGAAACAAGTATTTAAAAACAAAACTTGGTTAAAGGTTAGGCATATTCCTATCATTTAAAAGTCCATCAGAACAAAGTTCAAGTACAGAAATACCTCACAGATATTGTGGGCTTGGTTCCAGACCATTACCAGAAAGTAAGTCAAATGAATTTTTTGGTTTCCCAGTGTGAATAAAAGTTATATTTACATTATACTATAGTCTATTAAGTGTGCAATAACATTATGTCTGAAAAAGCAATGTACATACTTTAACTAAAGATGGTTTACTGTTAAAAAATGCTAACATTATTTGAGTTTTCAGTGAGTTGTAATATTTTGTTGATCTTGCCTCAATGTTAATGACTGTAGACTGATCAGGGTACTGGTTGTTGAAGGTTGGGATGGTTGTGGCAATTTCTTGAAATAAGATAACAATGAAGTCTACCTCATCAAATAACACTTCTTTTCTGTAACATGTGATGCTGTTTGATTTCATTTTACTCACAGAAGATCTTCCTTCAAAATTTGTCAATAGTCTTTTTCTTAAAGATTTATTTACCTTTTCCAGAGAGAGAGAAAGAGAGAGAGAAAGTGAGTAGGGGGAGGAGCAGAAGGAGAGAGGAAGGAAGAGAGAGAGAATCTCAAGCAGACCATACTGAGCATGGAACCCAACAGAGGGTTTGATCTCAGGACCCTGAGGTCATGACCTTAGCCAACATCAAGAGTTGAATGTTCCATCAACTGGAATTTTAAAAATCAGCAGGCTTGGTTTTAGGAGAGGCAGAGGGGATAAGAAACTGAGTCCCCACCCTAAAAGAGAGAGCAAAACCAACAATACCATTAAGATCAGCATAGAAACGGCAATTTCAAAAACTGGGATATACAGGAAGATGTATTTACTAAAATCAGAGTATGTGCTGGAGAGGCAGGGATCTCTGGGAGACTACTCCAAAAACCAAATAGCTGGTGGGCAGCATTTCCCTCCCCTACCTCCCAGCTAAATACAAAGATGTGTGTTGGAACCCGTACAGTATTAACACTCTCCATCTATACTGCTAACAGCAGCACTCTGCCCCTGTGTTCTCTGGGGATGCACCTCCTCCAACAAGCTCTTTGCCCTTGGCAAGAGTTTGTCCAAAGAGGTGCCACAAGCCTGGCAGGGTACAAGCAGCCCTGAGAGGGGATGGCACAACTCCAAAGTGATTCCTGCCCCAGTGAGAGGGGAAGATAACCATACACACCAATTTTACTAGGTCCCAGCAGTGGGCTGGGGCAAATCTGTGCCCAACAACAAAAGCCTCTCAGGAGGTAACACATGGAAAATACTTTGCAGTTTATTGTTATGCAATTATGGCAAAAGTTTGGTCTCACTCAACTCAAGCCCAAGAGAGCCCCAGACTAGCCCACTAATAACACAGGGACAAACCCTGCCCATAACAGACAAACCATTGCAGGTGACTGGACTGAAAACAAATTCAACTCAGCCACAACTTGGGCACACATAATCACATAGGAGATACCCCTGAAGTGCCACATTTTGGTGACCAGGGGACATTGCACTACAGGGAACCACATAACTTCTTTTTTATAAGGCCACTACTTTTAACATAGGAGACACAGCTGACTTTCATAACACTTAGAAACAGACACATAGAGTTAGACAAAATGAGAAGATAAAGGAATATGCCCCAAGTGAAAGAACAGAAAATCATAGCAAGAGAACTAAATGAAATGGAGATAAGCAATATGCCTGATAATTTAAAGTAATAAAGATACCACTGGACTTGAGAAAAGAGTGAACAACTTGAGTGAGAACTGTCAACAAAGAGATAGAAAGCATAAATAGAGATGAAGAATTCAATAACTGAAATTAAAAAACACATGAGAGAGAATAAATAGACTGGAGGAAGCAGAAGAATAGGTCAGTGACCCAGAGGACAAAGTAATAGAAAGCAATCAACCCTAACAAGAGAAAGAAGAGAGAGAAAAGAGGACAGAAAATTTATTTGAAGAAATAAGAGCTGAAAACTTCCTGAATCTGGGGAAGGAAACAGAAAACCAGATCCAGGAGTCACAGAGAATCCCCAACAAAATCAACTGAAGGAGGTCCACATCAAGACACATAGTAATTAAAATAGCAAAAAGTAGCGATATAGAGATAATTTTAAAAGCAGCAGGAGAAAAGAAAGAAGTTAATAAGTTAATATAAGGGAATCCCCATAAGGTTATGAGCTGACTTTTCAGCAGAAACTTTGTAGGCCAGAAGTGAGTGGCATAATATGTTCAAAGTGTAAAAGAAAAAAACCTGCAGCCAAGAATACTCTCTCCAGCAAGGTATCATTCAGAATAGGAGGAGAGATAAAAAGTTTCCCAGATAAACAAAAGGTAAAAGAATTCATCACCACTAAACTAGATCTATATGCAATGTTAAAGGGGACTCCTTGAGTAGAAAGAAAAGGCCATAAGCAGGAGTAAGAAAAGTAGGAAGCACAAAAGCAGTAAAATTAAGTATATCTGTAAATATCAGTCAAGAAATTCACAAAAAGGATGTAAATTATGACACCATATCCCTAAAATGTAGAAGGGAGAGAAGAAAAATTTAGTGCATTGAGAATGGGTTGAAACTTAAGTGATTCCAATTAAATATAGACTACTATATGCATAAGATATTATATATAAACCTAATAATGGTAACCGCAAATCAAAAATTAGTTATAGCTACACAAATAACAAAGAGAATTGAATTCAAGTATGTGACTAAAGAAAGCCAGCAAACCGTGAGAGGAGAGCAAGATTACAAAGGAACAGAGAAGAACTACAAAAACAAACATAAAACAAGTTGAAAAATGGCAATACATACCTTCAATAATTACTTTGGACACAATGCTCCAATCGAAAGACATGGGGTGATAGAATGGATAATAAAGCCAGAACTATATGCTGTGTACAAGAGAATCATTTCAGGGGCGCCTGGGTGGCTCAGTGGGTTAAAGTCTCTGCCTTCGGCTCAGGTCATGATCCCAGGGTCCTGGGATCGAGCCCCGCATCGGGCTCTCTGCTCAACAGAGAGCCTGCTTCCCTCTCTCTCTATCTCTCTCTGCCTGCCTCTCTGCCTACTTGTGATCTCTGTCTAAGAAATAAATAAATAAATCTTAAAAAAGAAAAAGAGAGAATCATTTCAGACCTGAAGACACATGCAGACTGAAAGTGAAGGGATGGAAAAACATCTATCATGCAAATGTAAGTGAAAATAAAGCCAGAGTAGCAACACTTACATCATACAAAATCGACTTTAAAACAAAGACTGTGATAACAGACAAAGGATACTATATAATCATAATGGGAATAATCCAACAAGAATATATGACAATTACAAATATTTTTGCACCCAACATTTGGGAGCAACCAAATAGACAGAGTAGCTAATGACAAACATAAAGTAAATAATTGGTAGTAACACAGTATTATTAGGGGACTTTAACACCTTACTTACATCAAAGGATAGATCATCCAAACAGAAAATCAAAAAGGAAGCAGTAGCTTTGAATAACACATTGGGCCAGATGGATCTTAAAGATATAATCAGAACATTTCATCCTAAAACAGCAGAATACACATTCTTTCCAAGTGCATATGGAACAATCTCTGGAACAGATCACATATTAGGACCACAAAATAGGCCTTAGTAAATTAAAAAAGATTGAATTCTATCATGCATCTTTTCTGACAAGAACACTATGGAACTAGAAATCAACCACAGGAAAAAAATCTGGAAAAAAGCACAAATACATGGAGGTTGAATAACATGCTATTAAATAAGGAATGGCTTACCAAGAAATCAAAGAGGAAATTAAAAAAAAAATACATGGAGAAAAAGGAAAACAGAATGGTGGAAAATCTTTGAGATGCAGCAAAAGCTGTTCCAAGAGGGAAGGTTATAGCAATATAGACCTACCTCAAGAAATAAGAAACATCTCAAATAAACAACTTAACATTACATTTAAATAAGCTAGAAAAAGAAGACCAGAATGCAAACTTGTAGAAGGAAGTAAATAATAAATATCAGAACATAAGCAAAATAGAAGTTAAGGAAACAGCAGAACAGATCAATGAACCAGCAGTGGGTTCTTTGAAAAGATCAACAAAATTAATAAACCTAGCCAGACTCATTAAAAGAAAGAGGACTCTAAATCAGAAATGACAGAGGAGAAATAAAAACCAATACCACAGAAATACAAAAAATTAGAAGAGATTATTATGAATAGTTGTATGCCAACAAATTAGACAACCTAAGAAGTGGATAAATTAGTAGAAATGTAACATCCCATAACTAAATTAGGAAGAAATAGAAAATTTGAACAAACCAATCTCTAGCAATGAAATTGAATAGTAATAAACAAAACAAACAAACAAACAAAAACTCTCCAAAAACCAAAGTCTAGGACAGTGTGATGTCACAGGTGAGTTTAACCAAACATTTAATGAAGAGGTAATATCTACTCTCCTCAAACTATTCCAAAAAATAGAAGAGGAAGGAAAGCTCCCCCAAATTCATTCTGCAAGTCCAGGATTACCAGAATACCAAAACCAGACAGTATCACTATAAAAAAAAAAACACTACAGGCCAATATCCCTGATAAACATAGATGCAAAAATACTCAACAAAATATTAGCCAACGACATGCAATCATACATTACAAAGATTATTCACCGTGCTCAGGTGGGATTTGTTCTTGGGACGCAAGAATTGTTTTATATATGCAAAAACCAATCAACTCATATATCACATCAACAAAATGAAGGGTTAAAATCATATGATCATTTCAATATACAGAAAAAGCATTTGACAAAGTACAACATTCATTTATAATAAAAGCTCTCAAAGTTGGTTTAGAAGAAACATATCTCAACATAATAAAGGTCATATATGAAAAACTCACGCCTAACATCAAACTGAATAGTGAAAAGCTGTGAGATTTTCCCCAGGACAAGACAAGGATGTTCATTCTTGGGATGCCTGAGCTGTTCAGATGGTTAAGCATCCGTCTTCAGCTCAGATCATGATCTCTGGGTCCTGGGACCGAGTCATCTTGGGCTCCCTGTTCAGCAGGGATGTTTGCTTCTCCCTCTCCATTTGCTTCTCCCCCTCTCATGCTCTCTTTCTCTCTCTCAAATGAATAATAATAAAAAAAGATGTTCACTCTCACCACTTTTATTCAACAAAGTAATAGCTATAGCAGTCAGAGAAGAAAAACAAATAAAAGACATCCAAAAAGGTAAGGAAGAAGTAAAACTTCCACTATTTGCAGATGACAAGATATAATATATAGAAAACACCAAAAACTACTAGAACCAATAAAGAATTCAGTAAGTTCACATGATACAAAATCATGTAGCAATCTCTTGCATTTCTATACACTAATAATGAAGCAACAGAAAGAAAATTTAAGAAAAATTCTATTTAAAAGTGCACCAAAAGGAACAAATACCTAGGAATAAACTTAATCAGGAGGTGAAAACTGTAAAACATTGAAGAAAGAAATTGAAGATTACACAACAAATGGAAATACATTCCATGTTCACGGAAGAACAAATATGGTTAAAATGTCCATACTACCCAAAGCAATCTACAGACTTAATGCATTTTTTCTAGATTTTTATAGGGATATAAACAGAATTAGAACAATCCTAAAATTTGAATGGAACAAAAAAAGACACTGAACAGCCAAAGCAATTTTGAAAAAGAAGCTAAAGCTATCACAATTCTGGATTTCAAGTTGTATTACAAAGATGTAGTGATCAAAACAGCATGGTACTGGCAGAAAAATAGACAATGGAACAGAATAGAAAACCTGGAAATAAACCCACAATTATATGGCCAAAGAATCTTCAAGAAGAAGGCAAGAACATGCACTGGGAAAAGGTCTCTTTGATAAATGGTGTCTGGTAACCGCATGGACAGAATGAAACTGGACCAAACCTTCTACCATATGCTAAAGTCAACTCGAAGTAGATTAAAGGCCTAAATGTGAGACCTGAAGCCATAAAAATCCTAGGAGAGAGCACAGGCAGTGATTTCTCAGACATTGGCTTCAACAACATCTTTCTAGATATGTCTTCTCTCTCTCTCTCTCTTTTTCTAAAATACTTATTTTGGAGAGAGAGAGAGAGTATATGTGGGGGGTGGGGGACAGAAGGAACAGAAAGGGGACAGAAGAGAGAATCTGCAGTGGACTCCATGCTGAGCAAGGAGCCCAACGTGGGGCTCAGTTTCATGATCCTGAGATCATGACCTGAGCCAAAATCAAGAGTCTGATGCTTAACCAACTGACCAACCAGGGGCCCCTCTAGGCATGTTTCTTTGAGGCAAAAGAAACAAAATAAAAAACTATTAGGATTACATCAAAATAAAAATCTTCTGCACGGCAAAATAAACAATCAACAAAACTAAAGACAACATACTGAATGGAAGAAGATATTTGCGAATGACAAATCTGATTAATAGTATCCAAAATATGTAAAGAACTTGTAAAGCTCAACACAAATCAAATAATCTAACTTAAAAAAATGGGCAGGGGGCACTGTGTGGCTCAGTTGGTTAAGCCCCCAGCTCTTGGCTTTCTGCTCAAGTGATGATCTCAGGGTTGTGAGATCCAGCCCTGCATCAGGCTCCATGCTCAGTGCAGAATCTGCTTGGGATTCTCTCCCTCTCCTTCCATCCCTCCCCCTATTCTCTATATAAATAAAATCTTAAAAAAAATAAAATAGAAAAAATTAAAAATGGGCAGAAGAAGACATGAACAGACATTTCTCCAAAGAAGACTTACAGATGGCCAGTAGATACATGAAAAGATGCTCAATGTCACTCATCAGGGAAATGCAAATCAAACTCAGAATGGGATATCACCTCACACCTGTCCGAATGGCTAGAATGAAAAAAACAAGAAACAACAAATGTGGCAAAGGATGTGGAGAAAAAGGAACCGTCTTATACCGTTTGTGGGGATGCAAATTGGTGCAGTCCCACTGTTGGAAGACAGTATGGAGGTTCCTCAAAAAATTAAAAATAGAAATACCCTGTGATCCAGTAATCACACTACTGGATATAGACCCAATGAATATGAAAACATTAATTTGAGAGGATATATGTACCCCTTTTACTGCAGCATTATTTACAGTAGCCAAAGTATGGAAACAACCCAAATGTCCATTGATAGATTAACGGACAAAGAAAAAGCACACACACACATGCACACACACAGTGGAATAGTACTCATCCATAAGAAAGAATGAAATATTCATCATTTGCAACAACATGGGATGTAGAGATTATAATGTTAAGTGAAATAAGTCAGAGAAAAATAAATATGATTTCACTCATTCGTGGAATCTAAGAAACAAAACTAGGAAAAGCAAAGAACAAAGGAAAAAAGACAAACTAAAAAACTCTTAACTCTAGGGAACAAAACTGTAGTTACCGGGGGGAAGTAGGTGGTGGGGATTAAGAGGACACGTACCATGATGAGCACCAAGTAATGTATATAATTGTTGAATCACTATATTGTAACCTGACACTAACAAAACACTGTATTTAACAGTTAAACTGTGTTTAACTCCTGGAATTAAAATTTTAAGGATTTATTTCTTAAATAATAAGATTTGAAAGTCAAAAGTATTCATTAATTCATGGGTTGCAGAATGGATGTTGTATTAGCAGGCATGAAAACAACATCGCAATAGTAATGTTAAAGATCACAGATCACTGTAACAAACATAATAACAATCTGAAAAGTCTGAAATATTGCAAGAATTACCAAAATATGATGCAGAGACATGAAGTGAGCAAATGCTGTTGGAAAAACGGCACCGATATACTTGCTTATCACAAAACTCTAGTTTGTAAAAAATGCAGTATCTGTGAAGTATAATTAAGACAAGTGCAACAAAAAAGCCATGCCTACATTTCTCAGAAAACTTTACATATCTTATCACTCCACGGATACACTTCCATCAAACTACAGCAATTGCTTTTACCAAGGTCCTCTAATTGTCAACTAAAAAAAAAAAAGTGTATTTTCATTATTTAAGGTGATAACCATACTTTATTTTGAAATTATCCCCTTTTGTTTATTCCACTTTCTCTACCTAGAGTGCTTTTCTACCCTAATGTTCTTTTGCTTCTACCTATAATATACTCAAAACCTTTAGTTACACAATTTGTCACTCTAATGTGTGATAACTAGACAGAGCCAGAGGAAATGGAGATGAAGAACATTTACATAGGCTTATTCTACACCTGTGAGGTATTTTATGCTCTTCAAGACTGTGGTCTTCAAGTGTGTGGACTGTCCATAAGATGTGAGTAAACATGCATTGGGTTTGACAGAAACGTGTGTGTGTGTGTGTGTTAATGAGAACAAGCACAATTGTTATTTGGATAATTCACTGAAATTATTTTTTAAAAATTAATTTTATCTCATCCTTTCAAAATGACCTCTTTTGTATAGTTTTATGATGTAGCTAATAGGTCAGTAATACCCAGCATACGTAATTCTCTTTAATGAAGAATATGACAGGAAATCTAGAGGTCCATCCACTGATAAACAGCCCAGTCAGACTTAAGAAATCCTCCTTCATGAGGTGAAAGTGGGGGGTGAGGAAGAAAAGACTCTCTTCCCCCAGGGGTCAATCACCTCAAAGCAGATATCAAATCCCCCTGCATTTTTTTTTTTTTTACTTATTGTCAGTTTTAATTTTACATTTATTTAAACAATCATTTATTTACTGAGGGAACTACTATATGCCTAATAGCTAGTAGAATCTCTGGTGAGATTCATAATACTAGACAATATTATTTGAATATTTGCTCTGTGTATTAACTCATTTAATATTATTTATTAATAAGTATTAATATTTGCTTTGCATATTAACTCAAAATTCTTATGGGGCTGATTTTATGATTATTAACATTTATTTTTATTTTTTTTTAAAGATTTTATTTATTTATCTGACAGAGAGGTCACAAGCAGGCAGAGAGGCAGGCAGAGAGAGAGGAGGAAGCAGGCTCCCTGCTGAGCAGAGAGCCCGATGCGGGGCTCGATCCCAGGACCCCGAGATCATGACCGGAGCCGAAGGCAGCGGCCCAACCCACTGAGCCACCCAGGCGCCCCTGATTATTAACATTTAAAGACGGAATACATGTGGCAGAGGAAAGTGAAGTAACCAGCCCAAAAGTCGCACAGCCAGCCTGCAGTTAGTTGTACAAGGACTGGACTCAGGCAGTCTGACTCTAGAACCTTCCTCTTTGTTTGTATAATACTGTTAACATATGATTCGTATTTCCTGAACAAAGGAATGAATAAAACTTACTCAAACTGAAAAATAATTTAAATGTCCCAAGTCATAAAAAGAAATGTAAGTTTCACTGAAAATCTCACCCTTGTTTTTCTTGAAAATGTGGCATCTTTTCTTCTATCTCATTTCTAATGTCTACATATTTTACAATTTCATCTGATCCTTTTTCTAGTGATTTCCATCTTTGATTTCTCTTCTGTAATAGGTAAAAATAGGTTACTTTGCAAATCATGGAAATTTTAATTTTGTGGATTAAAATTAGTTGTGTATCAACATAATGTAAATAATGAAGACTCATTTAAAAACACACCTTTTTTAACATTAAGAATTTACAAATTATTAGTGAGTCTAACATACTATTGCACAGCTACCATTTTTAAGGCAAAATATTAATAATGATAATTGTGGATTTTTATCTTGTGTGATAGGTAGAAGGTAGCATTAGTTCTAAGAAACAGGAGACACTTCTAAGTGCACAGTTCAAATGATTGTAATAACATTTTATTACTTTTGATGTAAGAAATTTTAAACTATAAGTGGTGTCAATAAGTTATATCAATTTGAAACACTGAGATTTTTTAAAAAATTAATATTCAAGTTCAGTGGCTGTAATTCCTGTACTTAAGATATTTATGCATACTATCATCAGATGTTTGTTATTGTGTTAGTTTTATAAACTATCAACGTGATAACTGCTTCCCTTGTACGTTCCTATGAAAAAAAGTTCTCATAAAAATTTGGTCTTAGGTTTTTATTTTAAAAAATCAGCTCTGTTAAAAAGTATTATCTATTCTTATCATTCTTAGATTTATTTTATTTAGGTTTACAACAGGACAAATAGAAATACAATAGAAAATTCAAGATGGATATAGCACCTCACGAAATGTAAATGGGTGAGGAAGATGGCAGCAACTATCAAAACATTCCTGGCATAAGTGATATTCTGTACATTTGGTACACCTAAAAAATACAAAAACAAGACATACAAGAAAAAAAATCCAATTATTTTGATGGTTTTGGTGAACAATTCCTGCCAAAATTCCCTCGGAACTAGGCAAATAGGACAAAAGCCCAAATTATCTCACCCATATTAGCTTCCCACTGCTACTATAACAAATCAAATTTAGCAGCTTAAACAACACAAGTTTATTATTTCATAGTTTTGTAGGCTAGAAGTCTGACATGGGTCTCAAGGGACTAAAATCCAGGGGTTGGCAGGATTGCATTTGTTTCCGGAGGTTCCACAAGGGAGGTGTCTCCTTGCCTTTCCATTTCTAGAGTCTCTCTACCTTCCTGGGCTTAGCTTGTGGCCTCTTACTCCGTCTTCAGTGCAGGCAACGCTTTGTGTCTCTGGGCCTTTCTTCCATAGTCGTGTTTCCCTCTGACTCCCTTTTTCCTGCCCCCACTTCCACTTTTAACAACCTTAGTGACGACACTGGGTCTGGACCATCAAGAATATTATGTCAGCACTCTTAATTACATCTGCAACTTGAATTTCTCTACGACATGTAACTTAAGATACATGTTCTGAGCATGAGGACGCAGACATACCTGAGAGGCATTATTTTGTCTATGCGCGTCCGTTTGATTTGTTCCCACTACCTTAGCTTTCATTTCTTTCTCTCTCTAAATTCCTACAGGATTTATAGCCTATTAGATATTCTATCATTTGATTATCCAGTGCTTTCAATTGTTTCATAAAGAATTGTACTTAGAATACTTCTTGCAAACGGGAATTCTATTCCCTCTCTTCCCTCACATAATTTACCCTCAGAGAGGTGCAGGGCAGTGAGCAGAAGCACAACAGTGCGGAATGCCCGTGTCTGGAGCAATGCCTGTGCCGCCAGAGCATGCGGATTGCTGAGAGCTGACGTCGATCAAGGCCTGAAGGACTCAGGAAGCGTTTTTATGCCCCCAACCCCAGCCATGCGCTCAACTGCCTAAACGAATTTAGACAGAGGCCTGGTCCAGAAAGCAGCTCTCGCCCGAGATAGCTACAAGAGTATGGGCTGTGGCTGTGAGCTGGACGGAGCTCCACAGGGCCTGTTTCCCCAGACTCCTCTGTGTCCCGTTGTTTCTGCGCGGTGTGGCACACGCTTGCTGTTCTTGTCTTCTCACGGGTTGTCCCCTTCCCCTTTGAAGCCCCGGACCTTACTCCCTCTGATTAGCTCAGGCTCATAAGCCTCAACTGCTTGTCTCTGAAACTTTCATGCCAATGTGAGGCTCCAACAGGAACAGATTTAAAATGCTTTTCTTCTATTAATGTATCTTATGCCAGTTAAATTAACAGACCCACTAAAAGAAGCTAGAAAGGTACAGATAACCTTTTCCTCCTGTGCAAGTCGGAGCAAAAAGAATCACCCACAAAGACAGAAGGCGCAGCCCAAAGCTCAGAATAATGACAGAGCGTGCGGTCAGTAACAAAATACATGCAAGAAAGATTCGAAATAGTCCACTAGAGCCACATACAAATCATCTGAAGAACAGGCGATAACGAAGTCTGAGAATTTTACACCGTGCCGCTTCCTGCCCTCGTCCCCCACCGCTGTTCCCCCCAGTCCTCTCTCACGTTAGCGCCTTACTGTTTGGATCCACGCCTCCTGAAAACAACAGCTGTGAAAACCGAAGATCGAGTCCTTCCTCCTTCTAGATTCTATTTAACCAACGTTCCTGACACTAGCTGAACACTCACCAAGCCTCTACAAAAGTTCTCCCCTCTTCCTCAATTTAGAAGGCTCCTTTGGAGACTTCTCAGGCCAGTCAATTTCCAGTAAAGACTTTTACTTATAATGATCCAGTTGATTTTATTCTATGTGACACATAGAGGAAACAAAGAACACTTCAAAACAGAAAAGTTATCATTTTTTGATAGGAGTGACAAAAAAAGTTTTATGGTTTTATAAGAGGGTTCTGAAAATATATTAATTGGGCTCATCATAATGTATTTCTAGGAAGACTGAAAAAAAAGAATATATTTTCTTTACAGTTAAGCTAAAATTTTAATTAAAACACAAATTTCCCAAGCATAGCAGTTAATTGATGTTTTAGTGTGGCAACTGTGGGAAAGTTTGGGGATTACTTACAAAGTAATAAAAATTGTTTTCTCTAATATTTATCTTATTGTTGTTGAGGTAGAGGATTAAAGAAAAAAAACAACTTATACTCATTGCAATTTCAAGTTTGGGATACTTGAGTAACTATTCTGTCAATCTAGTCAGTGCCCCAGCTCAGTCCTAGGAGCGTTTGGTAATGACCTCACTGATGGTTCAAGGAAAGAGAAGGTGAGAGGCCTAGAAGCTGAGGGCTCTGAATTGGGAAACTCATTGAGGTCTATGTCCAGATCTTCCGAGACAGGGTGCTACCTTAGACTCTCTAAGACTGGAGAACAAAGCCAGGATTTTTGTGTAAGTGAAGAAAATAAAACAGAATTTTCGAGGTCCTGGGCTGACATAAACCACCAGCCTGGAAATCCTACATAAGCAGCCATCACTTAAGGCAAACACACTGTCTGCAGAAGGAAGGAGGCTAAGTGATCAGTGCCCCAATGCTCCAAGTTTCCTGAAGTTAAAAAAAACAAAAAAAGTTAGAATACATGTTTATAATCTTACTGATGACACTTACTTATAACATTTCCCTTCCACTGGAAACTGTTTACAGTTATTACAGGGAATTCCAAGGTGTTTGTCCAGTCGCTCTTTTTCCGCTGCAGTCACAAGTTTGCTAGAGTTTTTGAATTCTTCTAAAATCAGTTTTAATGGTGCAAACTCTTTCCTACACAGGGGACATTTCAACACAGAAGTGTCTGAAGTCATATCCTGATAATTAGCTAGGATCTTCATGCATTTTATATGAATGCTATTGCCACAGCCAAACCTGTTTGAAATAAAATTTGACATTTGCATACATCAAAGTTATATACATAAATATAACGTTCTGCGCTACCACCTTTATTTCCCATAAAAACAGATTCTGAACTGATTTTCCAGATATAGCTTGATTATGCACATCAACACTATCTTACCTACCTACTTAATCTATTATCTTTAATTAATACATTAGAATTCCTAACAAATTTTCTCTCATTCCAATGAAATGGTGGTTTAAACAATTTTGCATCATTAAAATATTTTTCATTTTTTTTAAGATTTTATTTTATTTTTTTTTAAAGATTTTATTTATTTATCTGACAGACAGAGATCACAAGGAGGCAGAGAGGCAGGCGGGGCGGGGGAGCAGGCTCCCCGCCGAGCAGAGATCCCGACTCGGGGCTCGATCCCAGGACCCCGGGATCACGACCCGAGCCGAAGGCAGAGGCCCAACCCACTAATCTCTACACCCAGTGTGGGGCTTGAAACCACAACCCTGAGATCAAGAGTTGCACGCTGCATTGACTGAGCCAGCCAGGGGCTCCAATATTACTCATTTTAAAAGTGAGAATAAATGTAATCTTAACAAAAGGAAAATTGTAACAGTAATTATCATTTTTTTAAATAAAAAGCCTCATTGAGAGCAGGGGTACCACCTCATTTTTCTAGAAATCACACAATATGTGGTTGTACCTGGCAAATATTTATTAAGAGAAATAATACTTTGAGAAATAGTTAACAATTTAAAAATATGAAATAGAAGCACCCATATGAAAAACTACATGGATGAAAATTTTGGCCAATAATCAGGAGTAAGAAAATGAAAAATTTAATAAGAAATGGTTGCCCAAATATTCAAGTCCAGTTTTGCAGGGCCTCAAAGAATAGTATGAACACGACACTCTTAATAAGTGTTTGTGTATAGGTAAACATTTCAATTACTTAGGTTTAAAGATAAAACTTTGACACACTGAAAAGAATTTTTATAATATTAAAGTACTATCTTTACTCTCAGAAGTTTCTTTGTAAATGGTCTAAGCCGTGGTATCTATTCATGTGTATAAAATAAAAATTTGAAAATTATCCTACTTTAATAACTTAAAGTGGAAAGAGGAATAAAGCAGAGTTTAGTCTTTATTTTCACCCTTTACAATGTAGCCTAGAAATACTTAGAATAAGAACAGGACCTCTTACAACAGATATGTTAGGAAACAAAAGGCCAATTAAATATAAATTAAGCAATAGGTAAAGCTTTTTGTTGTTTCTCTATCAACATATCTCGTAACAATCAATTACAAACATCTTAAATTACAATTTTTTTTTCATAAGATTTAAATACGCAAAGAAAAAGCGTGCAGAAAGCTGGGAAGATGGCAAAATAGGAGAATCCTAAGCTCACCTTGTTCTGACACAGTACTGACATCCACACTAACATATAAACACATCAGTGCAATTAACTCAGAAACAACCTGAAGACTGGCAGAACAGACTTTTCACAGTTAATCACAGAGTGAGAGCAACATCAAAAAGTGTAAGAGGAGCAGGGATACGGTCAGGAACTAAACCCATGGGGAGACCAACCACCAATGGGAGGGATACCACAAGCATGGAGAAGTGGAAGCATCAGACCTCACAAGGGTATCCAAGGCCCAGGCAGTCTGCATTGAGAAGACAAGTCCCCATAACATTTGGCTTTGAAACCAGTAGGCTTAACATCACCAGTTTTTACAATCACTGGGGCTTAGCTCCAGGAGAGCCAGAGAGCAAAAGGAAACTGAGTCTCCACCCTTAAAGAGCCAGCATAACATATAACCAAGCTGGGACAGAGCATAAAAGCAGTAGTTTGAAAAGCACCTGGGGTATCATGGAGATTTATTTACTAATTTCAGAACATGCCCCAGAGGGACAAGAATCATTAGGAAACTTCTCCAAGAACTAAAGAGCTAATGGGTGCCATTTCTATCCTCCCCCATCCCATAGGCTAGACAGCTGGATGCTTTTTGGAGCCAGCGCAAACTCTCCCCACCTATTTTGCTATCACAATGTTTCCGCCTCCACATTATTCTGTGGGGCCACGCCAACTTGCCCCATTTAGCAAGTACCCCAGAAAAGTGGATGTTGGAATAACACACTCTGCAAGCAGTCCGGGCAGGGACCAGCACCACTCCAAAGTGATTCCTGCCCTAGGGAGGAGAGGAGGGGAGAATAACTACACACACCAGTGCACACAGTCCCTGTAGCCAAACCTTATAGCTGGCAGCTCAGAGACGGCCCTGCCCATCAGTGCAGTTGCAGCACTGGCACACAGACTGGGGGTAGGTATGTTGTCTGACCTCTGGCCTCATCCACCCATGAAACCTCTCAGGGGACAAAGCAGGGAGAGCAGGCTGCATACAGATCAGTGTGATGACAGTCACAACGGGGACTGGAAGTAGGCATGTGTTCTGGTGTCTGGCTCCATATACCAATGAAAGCCTCTCAGGAGACAACACAGGAGAGTGCCCTGCAGTTCAGTGTCCTGCAGCCCCAACAGACAGGATGAGGGCAAGCATCCAGTGTGACCACTAATACGGCCCAACTAAAAGCCTAGTGCTTTCAGATGAGTTCAAACTTCAGCGACCAACTTAGATATACATTTATATAGACTTTTATATGCATAAGATGTTATACGTGAACCTAATGGCAACCATGCATTAAAAAGAAACTACACATGATATAGAAAAAATGAAGAGAAAGGAATCCAAGCATAACACAAAAGGAAGCCATCAAACCACAATGGAAGAGAGCAAGAGAAGAAGAAAGGAACAGAGAACTATGAAGACAACCATAAAACAAGCAGCAAAATGGCAATAAGTATATACATATCAAAAATTACTTTAAATGTAAATGAAATAAATGTTCCAATCAAAAGATGGTGAGTAAATGGATTTAAAAAAAGACTCATCTACATGGTAAGTTCAAGAGACTCACTTCAGACCTAAAGATATATGCAGACTGAAAATGAAAAGATGGAAAACCACTTACCATGCAAATGAAAGTGAAAAGAAAGCCAGGGTAGGGATAGTTACATTACAAAATAGACTTTTTTTTTTAAAGATTTTATTTATTTATTTGACAGAGAGAAATCACAAGTAGGCAGAGAGGCAGGCAGAGAGAGAGGAGGAAGCAGGCTCCCTGCTGAGCAGAAAGCCCGATGCAGGGCTCAAACCCAGGACCTGGGATCAGGACCTGAGTCGAAGGCAGCGGCTTAATCCACTGAGCCACCCAGGCGCCCCCAAAATAGACTTTAAAACAAAGACTGTAACAAGAAAAAAAGGACATTACATAATGATAAAGGGAACAACCCAACAAAAGGATAAAACAACTGCAAATATTTTTGCTCTCAACATGGAAGCAGTAAATAAAGGAACTACGAACAGACTTCAGGGAAAAAGCTGACAGTGATACAGTAATAGTAAGGGCCATTAATAACCCGCTTACATCAATGAATTAGTCAGCCAGATGGAAAATCAACAAGGAAATAGTGGATTTCAGTGACACATTGGGCCAGACGGACCTAACAGATATTCAGAACATTCTATCCAAAAACAATAGAATATACAGTCTTTTCAAGTGCACATGGAACAATGTCCAGAATAGGTTGCATGTTAGGCCACAAACAAGTCTCAATAAATTAAAAAATACTGAAATCATATCATGCATGTTTTCTGACCGTAACAATATGAAATTAGAAATGAAACAGAAGAAAAAATCTGGAGAGAACACAAATAAATGGAGGTTAAATAACATGCTACTAAATATTGAGTGGGTTAACCAAAATGTAAAAGAGGAAATAAAAAATGCATGGAGACAAATGAAAATGAAAACACAATGGTCCAAAATCTTTCAAATAAAGCAAAAGCTGATCAAAGAGGGAAACGTATAACAATACAGACACACCTCAAAAAGCAAGAAAGATCTCAAACAAACTTTATAGTTAAAGGAGCTAGAAAAAGAATAAATCCCAAAGCCAGCAGAAGAAAGGAAGTAATAAAGATTAAAGTAGAAAGAAATGGAGACCAAAAAAAATCAAAACAACAACAAAGCCCTCCTCAAACAATAGATCAATGAAACGAGGAGCTGGTTCTTTGAAAAGATCAATACAATTGATAAACTTTTCACCAGACTCATCAAGAAAAAGAGAGAGGACTCAAATAAATAAAATCAGATATAAAGAAGGAAAAAAAAAAAACAATGGCACAGAAATACAAAGAATTATAAAAGAATGTTATGAAAAATTGTATGCCAACAAATTGGGCAAATGTTGAAGGAATGGAAACATTCCTAGAAACATAACACCTTCCAAAACTGAATTTACTTCCAGTAAGAAATAGAAAATTTTAACAGATCAATTACTAGCAAGGAAATTCAATCAGTAATCAAAAAACTCCTAAGAAAAGTCCAGGACCAGATGGCTTCACAGGTTGAATTCTACCAAACATTTAAAGAGGAGGAAATATCTATTCTTCTCAAACTATTCCAAAAAACAGAAAAGAAAGCTTCCAAATTCATTTTACAAGGCCAGCATCACCCTGACACCAGGTAAAGATACTATAAAAAGAGAGAAGTACAGGCCAATCTCTATGATGAATATAGATGCAAAAATTCTCACCAAAATATTAGCAAACAAAATCAAACAATACGTTAAAAAAATGATTCATCACAACCAAGTGGGGTTTATTCCAGGGATAAAGTGTGGTTTGATGTTCATACATCAGTCAACATGATATATCACATTAACAAGAGTTAGGACAAAATAATCATCTCAATAGATGCACAAAAAGATTTGACAAAGTACAACATACATTCATGATAAAAACTCAAAAAAATAGGTTTGGAGGTAACACTTCTCAACATAATAAAGGCCATATATGAAAAACCCACACTGAAATCACACTCAATAGTGAAAAACTAAGAGCTCTTCCACTACGATCGAGAACAAGACAGGGATATCCACGGTCACTACTTTGATGCAGCACAGCACTGAGAGCCCCAGCCATAGCAATCTGCCTAAAAATAAATATATGACATCAAATTCGTAAAGAGGTAAAACATTTAGCATTTGCAGATGACATAATATTATACAGAGAGAACCTTTCACACTGCACCAAAAAATACTAGAATGAATATAATTCAGTAAGGTCACAGGATACAAAATCAATGTATAGAAATCAGTCGCATTTCTCTGTACGAATGATGAAGTCGCAGGAAGTGACATTAAGAAAACAATCCCACTTATAATTGCATAAAAAGAACAAAATACTCAGGAATAAATTTAACCAAGGAGTGAAAGACCTGTACTTTGGAAACTATAAAACACTGATGAAAGAAATGAAAGATGACACAACAAATGGAAAGGTAGTCCACATTCTAGGATCAAAAGAATTAATACTATTAAAATGTTCACACTTCTCAAAGCAGTCTACAGAATCAATTTCTATCAGAATACAAACAACATTTTTCACAGAACTGGAACAAATAATCCTAAAATTTGTATGGAACCACAAAAGACCTCAAATTGCGAAAGCAAACTTGAGAAGGTAAAAAAAGCCTGGAGGTATTATAATTCCAAATGTGAAGATATGAACAAAGCTAAAGTACTCAAAACAGCATAATGCTGGCACAAAAACAGACACACAGATCAATAGAACAGAAGAGAGAGCCCAAAAATAAACCCACACTTATATGGTTAATTAATCTAAAACAAAGAAGTCAAGAATATACAATGAGGAAAAACCCAGTTTTTTCAATAAACGGTGCTGGGAAATCCAGACAGCTATAGGCAAAAGAATAAAATTGGACCAGTGGGTTAAAGACCTAAATGTGACATCTGAAACCATAAAAATCCCCAAAGAAAACATAGACAGTAATTTCTTTGACATTATAAAATCATTTTTCTAGACATGTCTCCTCAGGCAAGGGAAACAAATGCAAAATTAAACTATTGGGACTACATAAAAATCAAATGCTTTTTGCACAGCAAAGGAAACCATCAACAAAACCAAAAGGCAACCTACTGAATGAGGGAAGATGTTTGCAAGTGGTATATCAGATAAGGGTTAATATCCAAAATATACAAAAAACTTACACAAGTCAACACCAACCCCCCACAAATAATCTGATTAGAAGTGGGCAGAGGATCTGCATAGACATTTTTCCAAAGCAGTAATAGAGACGGTTGACAGACACACGAAGAGATGGTCAAGATCACCAACATCAGGGAAATGCACATCAAAACCACAATGAGACGCCAGCTGACACCTGTCTGAGTGTCCGAAACACACACACACACACACACGCAGGAAATAACAGGTGCTGGTGAGGGTGTGGAGAAAGAGGAACCTTCATACACACTGGAAATGCAAATTTGTGTAGCCGTCCTGGAAAGCAGTATGGAGGTTCTTCAAAAAATTAAATATAGAATTACCTTGACTTTGTAATTCCACTGAAGGTAATTTACTGAAGGAAAACAAAAACATGGATTCGAGAAATAACGTGCCTCTACACTTACTGCAGCATATTTATAATACCCAAGTTACGAAAGTGACTCCAGTGTCCGTCAGTAGGCAGTGGATAACGAAGCTGCGGCAAACACACACACACACAGAACAGAATGTGACTTGACACAGGAAGGAGTGAGACTTGCCATTTGCAACAACATGGATTAAACTAGAGGGCAGGTTCCTAAGTGAAGTCAGTCAGTCAGAGAAAGACAAATACCGTATGATTTCATGCATATGTGGAATTTAAGAAACAAAACAAATGAACAAAGAAAAAAGAAGACAAGCAAAATACCAGACTCTTTTTTCCTAAAAAGATATTAATTAATTAATTTATTTATTTTTGAGAGAGAAAGAGAGAGAGAGAATGAGTGGGGAGGGAGAAACAGACTCCCTGCTGAGCATTCCTCCCCACCCCCAAAATGGGACTTGATCTCAGGACCCTGGGATCATGACCTGAGCCGAAGGCAGACGCAAAAGCCTCTGAGTCATCCAGGGGCCCAAAATACCAGACTCTTAAATACAGAGAGGACATGGGAGGTTGTCGGGGGGAGGTGAGTCGGGGCATGGGCGAAACGGACGGGCGAAGGGATTAAGAATCCCCTGATCTTGAGGAGTGCTAAGCCATGCAGACTGTGGGTCATTACACTGTACACCTGAAACCAACACGATGCTATGTTTCAGTCCTACTTCAACAGAAAAGAGGAAAAAAAGACATGTCACCTGCAAAACGTGACAGGAAGCTTTTTCTCTAAAAGCCCTTCTTGACAAATTGGGCAGATATCATCTGAATCAATTTCCTTCTGTTTCATGTGGCCGTCTTCTTCAGGACGCACAGTTTCATCAACAGTTTCTTGTTTAGGAGTTTGAACTCGATGTATCCCTCGAAGCAAGTCACTGATTTCTCCTTCCACGAGACCTAACTGCAAAGCAGCTAGTGAAAAATTCCAAAGTATTAAAATTCAATGGCAAAATTAGAGACACAGAAAAGTAATAATTTATGCTAAAAATTAGAATTTTCTTTCAAATATCAGAAAGATAGTTTTGATTGAATTATTATACCTGCAATTAACACTTTTTGTATTTTTTCAGAAACAAAAGGTCACGAAAGAGTCACTTATAAAAAGAATGGGAGTTGTCTTTTTTTCTTGTAACTGAGAAGAGTCAGTGCAAATACTGCACTTTATAAAGGTTTTGCATCAATTATATGATAGGGCTCATCCTTGGATTGGTGTTATAATCATGTCCTACATTTGATCTGTTCAACGTGTCTGTAAGAATATTTTATCAACATATAGTCAGAAGAAACAGGCATAAAAACATAAATGGGAAGCAGGGATATTTGAGTGCTTAGTAAAATTAGTATTTGTTACGTGAATAATGAATGAATGGATAACAGGAGAGCAAGACTCAATTAATTGTGTCTACTCTCCTGTCTTGGTTTTGTTTGTACAAGAGTGTCTTGGTAGCCCCGTCTGTCACAGATTTGGTGAGTATTCCTCAGGACAATCTATTATGAGCTATGCAGCTTATAACCTTGGGATGTGCATTCTTTGAATTATGAATTTTCTCTATCCTGCTGTCTTTATAAGAAATTATTTTCTAATACATACGGCTTTGATCCTAGATTCTTTATTCTCTGGCCTATCTCAGGCGCTCTTCCTTTTCTCTCTCCTTAACATGTCATCATTCAAATGCCATCTGTTATCCGTGCCCCGAATTCTATTCATTTTATACATCTATTCATTTTACACAAATAAATTTTTAAAATATTTGCAAGATAATGAAAAGGTTCATTTCTCTGGGAAGTCTCCCAATTAAACACTAAAAATACTGAAAACATCACAGGCACATTTCAATACAGAAATCTCTGCTCCGTGTATGAGGTGGGGTGGAGGTAGAATTAACAGGGTAACGTACTCGAATTACCCATTACTTTGGAGGACGAAGGCTATTTGTCACAGAGACAGAGTGACACCTGCACTCTAAAAAAATGGGGAGGAAAACGAAGACCAAAAATTGTGCTTTTGGGAATAAATATTTTGTAGAGCTGCAGAATTACTGAAACATAAAAGCTCGTAAGAGGAGCTGGTCATAAACTGTCCTATGAGGCATAATATGAACTGGAAAAGGCAAGGAAGAAACAAGCTCTTCTGAGATAATTTGGAAAAATTAACAAATGAGACCATGAAAGAGTGTTCTTTCACAAGAAGAGCGAGCGAGCTAACCTCATCAGAAGGCAATGGGAGATGTTCAGTTTCATTAACATCAAAGAAAAGTGAAGTGAAATACAAAGGAGGCACAAACACAGAATGAATAGTTACTGAATAAGCAGTGACAAATAAATGAAATGTTGTTTCCTTTATGCTATTTCTCTTTATGTTTACAAAAGTTATATGAAGGCATTTTAGATCTTCTAAGGATATGTTGGATGTATGGGAGAATGAAACTGTTCTCTTATTTAAGTTTACTAGGAATAAATAGATTATAATGAACCTTGTATCTGGCATTGTTGCATGTTTTGTATGATAGCCTTTTTTTCTAAAACTATAGAAATATTATTAACATTTCATAGTATTTTTTCGTATTTTTAAATTATTTTCTTCGGGGACTTAAGTATTTTGTTCATGTCTTTCATTATATGGTTAAGTAATAATATGACCTAAACATGAATCCCAAAGCAAAACTAGCAGAAAATTGATAAATTACTGAAATTGCAATCAACAAAAGTATTTTATTTATTGATTTTTTAAAGATTTACTTCTTTATTTGTCAAAGAAAGAGAGCAAAAGCCGTGGGAAGGGCAGGCAGAGGGAGAAGCGGGAGCGTGAAGTGGGGCTTCATCCCAGGACCGTGGGATCATGACCCGAGCCGAAGGCAGACGCTTAACCGACTGAGCCACCCAGGATCCCAGCAAAGGTATTTTCAAGACCAATTTGGTAATACATGTGGGTGGCAGACATAAAAATATTAATACTTTTAATCTAAAATCCAACTACTGAGACTTTAGGCCAAAGATACAATTGGAAGAGAAAATGTCATGTACCAAGAATATAACAAGTAGTTAGAAATAAATTAAATGACTAACAATAGAAGAATGTTAACTAAATTCTGATATACCATATTCAGTGAAATAATGTTAGCCATCAATGACTTTAATTACAGAGATTACATGGCATTGAAAATGTTTATTAAGTAACAGTGTGTGATGAAGGCAGAAGACAGAATTCCCATGGAGTATTAGGCAGACATAAATACAAACTCAAAAAGGAAGTAAGAAAGCATAAAAGGGTTTTAGAATTACAAAAAATTTCCTTAAATGTGGTTCTTATTTTATCTGTACATATTTAATTAAAAAAGGAACAGATGACATTTACTAGAAAAAAGAAAAAGAGAAAAGGGAGGAGAAGAGAAGAGCTCAAAAAGTCTGGTTTACACTTTGCATCTGTCTGCTGTTAGCACTGAAACTTTTAGAATCTCCATTATAAAAGAAGAGGGGAGGTGAATAAACTAAGTTTCTCTAATGCCAACATTTACAAAATGAAGAGAAGGATAAATTTCGACTCTTAGTTATTTGTCCCTCAGTCCCTGTTAAAAAGTAAACTATCAAAGGAAAAAATAGAACTATTAGGTGATAAACACAGGTTTGGCCTGATAGAAAAAACTGGTATCTTTATTATAAAATTCCTGGGTAATTATCTTTGTAAATCTTCAAAAAAAGTCTCATGTTTTTGATATGCAGGACTAGCATACAAATAATTATTTCCTGATATGTTTTAGAAGAATCTAGGAATGATATTCAAAACACTCTTCCCCCATTACTCCTAACCATCTCCTCCATTAGTACATACTTTATATAATCTTAATAAATATTTATAGTCTCCTTTAAGTTATTTTAATTTTCATATATGTTTGCTCTAGCTTTCATTTAAATTATAAATTTTGTTGATGTGCAAATAGGATTTTCTCAATGTTGATTAAAACTTCTTTTAAATATAAAAGATATGCAAGATCTTTTAGTAGGAAGTATCCATTTTTCAAAATTAATGTATAGGGTTAAACATTTAAAGAATTCCCTATTGTAGACCAATATTTATAAAAAGAACAAAACATGGTTTCTGTCTTCAAGACATACAAAGGATAACACAATATAAGTATTACACTGGTCCATATGAAATCGCTATTTTTGTAAATGAAAAAATCCATAAATGTTAGTGTTCATATGTTTTGATTTATAAAAAGTACCTAGCAGAGGCTCCTGGCTAATACACAGCACGATAACTCCTTGCCAAGGTCAGTGGTGTAGAGCTGCACCGTCTAATAGCGTAGCCAGCCATTAGCCACATGTGGCTACTGAGCACTTGAAATGTAGTTCATGTGACTGAAAAACTAAATTTCTAATTCTGTTTCATTTAAATTTAAGTTGAAAACTGCTAATTGATAGTTACTAAAAAGTTTGTAAGTATGTTTGTAACAATTCAGGTATCACATGAATCTTTTCTCCAACTGACTACTTTTTGAAATCTAAATGCAGATAAATTATTTCGGATGAAAACATAGATCTGAGATGAGATGCTCTGTATGTATAAAATACACACTAGACTTTGAGGACAGTATAAAAAATCGCATAATTCTTACACTTATGTTGATATGACAATATTTTGATGCATTGGATTAAATTAACATATTAAAATTAATTTTCCCTGTTTCTTCTTATTTTTTGTAGTACAGCTACTAGAAAATTACACATGTGGTTTACATCCCGTTTCTGCTGGACAGCACTGGCACAGAAGCTCGTGAAAATGATATGTCAAACAGTAGGGAGATGAAATAAGACTGGAAGAGGACGTGAACATTTGACTTCAGGTGGATATAGATCGAAGAAATAGAAAAGAAAACAATAGTATGATATCACAGAAACTAATCATTGTGTATGAAGGGATTGGAGAGAAGACGAAGTAGAGAATTAAGTCTCCAATGTGAAGGAGGCAGCAGCAAAGTGCGGGCAATGAAAAGGGGCTACGAGGAATGCGACGCTGGGCTCGAGAGGATGGACAAACGTGCAGACGGAGAGACAGAACACCGCTGAGAAGAAGGGAGGATGGCATGTAAGCAGGATTTAAGAGTGATAGAGATATGAGGGAAGAAATTAAGAGAGGAAAGATCAGGAGAACCCATGGTTTCTAGTTTTGGAGACTAAAGAGAGAAAGCTAACATATGAGGTAGGGAATAAAGACGGGAGCACAAATGGGGAGAAATTTGAAATTTAAAATGCCTGTGGGTCTTGCAAAACTGAGGTGCCCTGAAGTCAGCTGGAGATACTGCTTTGTTGAGAAGATGTTGAAATCACTACTAGAGAGGTAACAGCAGCCATAGAAAATGGGGCACATTTCTAAAAGAATGTGTAAAGTGGGAGAAGAGTACAAAAGAAAAATGCACATGAAACAGTAATATTAATTTATTATCTAGTACAACTTTTAAATGTTTATTATAATTGTACTTATATGATAGTTGGGAGGAATTAAACTTGGCTAAGTAAAACCAATACTCTTAGAACTAAAAAACCGAAAACTGATTATTACTTTCTTTATTATCACTATAAACATTCACTAATAAATCTTAAAATGTTATTGCAATTCTTAGGTGGATCTATGATAGGCCAAATAACCACATGACTACAGGAGCAAGTCCCTAACAGCAACATCTTTTTTTATAAAGTCTACAAATCGAAATGACCTGTAACAAAATTATTTTTCCTTCTCTTTTAATTCTGAGGACTCCAGAACTTAAAGTTATACAACTATATACTAGACTCTAAACTCAATTTCAGTACTGACATAAAACTATTTTATTCTTAAAAATATATATTTATAGATTTTTAAATATATATATATATATATATATATATTTGCATACAAATCTCAGTCAGTAGACCTTTTTAATGAAATCATGTACCATGTCAATTGTCTATTGATGGGATCTAAAAATTACATTTCTTATTTTTCCTGTAATTAAAATAATTTTAAATACAGAAATCACTGTAAATCTTTGCTTAGAACACACGAGGGAATATTGCCCTCAGAAAACTGACCATTGTTTCACCCCTTTTTAAATAAAATGCCACTGAATTTGCAATGACATATAAAGTTACACTTTTTAATTAAGGAAGAAAAATGTTCAACTGTCTTAAATGTAACAAACGGAGCTACAGCTAGTTGTCAGACTGTCTAGGAAAATAATTTTTTAAATTTAGACTATGCCCAAATAAAAAATCATCAAAATTGTTAACTTCAAAAAATAAAAGAAAAAAACACAACTTACATTCATGAGTCCTTGGAAGTTTGAATTTTTTCAACAAGACCCTAATATTCACAGACAGAAAACCAAAATAAAACATTTATTTCTGACACAACTGAAAAATAAACATTTTGTTCTAATCTTAAGACAGGAATAGCATTATAAAATTTATAAATAAACTTAATACTCATCAGTTTTCTGTTATAATAGTAGTTAAATATGTTAACTATACTGAGATTAAAAAAAAACTCATGCAAAAGATAGTAAATACATGTTTTACAGTCAGCATATGTGAAAAAAGTATGATAAATGAAAATAAAAAACATTTATAAAAGAGATTTGTCAGAGGGAGTCCACGCATTTCTTCAGGACATGTGGTTGCTCACAGAGACAGGTCAGTGAGGGACTGAGGTATTCTTAGTACTTCCTTTAAGCTGCTCTATAAGTTGCTTACTCCTGAAAATGGAATAATTTTCTGAAGCATACCAAATGACTGTTTTCCTCCATATATGACTTTAATGTATGACAATAAAAATACTTCAAATATCACCAATTAAAATGGAATATGGCTTTTTTAAAAAGTGAGAAATACATATGAAATTCTTACATAGATATATTAAACACACTCTGTATATTAAATACTTGAATCATATTTCCATTTAGTTTGGTATATTTTTATTATATATATATATATATATATATATTTTATTTATTTTTAAAGATTTTATTTATTTGACAGACAGAGATCACAAGCAGGCAGAGAGGCAGGTAGAGAGAGAGGGGGAAGCAGGCTCCTCACCGAGCAGAGAGTCCGTTGTGGGGCTTGATCCCAGGACCCTGAGATCATGACCTGAGCCAAAGGCAGAGGCTTTAACCCACTGAGCCACCCAGGCGCCCCTGGTATATATATTTTTAAAAAATGAGTTACATTACCTAAAAATGAGAACAGAAAGCCCTTGCCCTGAGGAAGCTAGCACTAAAAACAGAAAAAATGAAAAAAACCTATTTTAATAAATGTAATTTATTATTTTTAATAATAAAACCAAACTACAAGTTTTGAAAGGACCATATTTTATATCTTCCATGCTAACTACAGCAAATTGTGTTAGCAATGCTGAATAAAAATTGATCAAAAGGAAACAACAAAAACTTGGTAAGTAAAAGCATTGGAAATGACAGATATGCATTGTTTTTTTTTTTTTTAACTTATAAAGCATTCAAAATGTGAGATACAAACTCTTTGCTTAATTTTTTATTTGTTTTACTCTCAAATATCAAACTTTCTATAATAGCATAATTTATGATTTTTTGTATATAGATGAGTAAAATAAAATGAGTTGAAAGAATGAAAAAAAAAATGGAAAGAATGGAAAGAATTCCAAACTATTTCTAACCACTAAATGGAAAGTGCTTTTTTTTAATTTCCATTTCTGGGATTCCCCTACAAACAGGTTCTGATATTAGAGGAAAAATTTCAGATTTGTTGGAAGTAATCTTCAGTGGAGTCCTACTATCTTCAAAGATTCATAGTAACATGTGTATTGAAAACAAAAATAACAGATTAAAAGTATATCATAATGAAGAAAATTATAATTAATTTCCTTTTTTTAAAGATTTTTATTTATTTATTTGACAGACAAAGATCACAAGTAGGCAGAGAGGCAGGCAGAGAGAGAGGAGGAAGCAGGCTCCACACTGAGCAGAGAGCCCGATGCGGGGCTCGAAACCAGGACCCCGGGATCCTGACCTAAGCCGAAGGCAGAGGCTTTAACCCACTGAGCCACCCAGGTGCCCCTATAATTAATTTCTTATTAAATAATTTGTACTGTATTTACAAAGAAAACAATGCATCATTAGAAAGAATAAAAATAAATTGTATTTGGAGGTTTGTTTTTAACTGACAGCAAATAGAAATTCTGTAGTGAGAACATAATTATCATTAGTGATGGGAATCAGGGAGGTTTTTCTTTTTCTTCATAGTTAGATTTCACATTTGTACACAATGAGACCCTAGGAAGGGACTTTTTTCTTACTAAAAACATTTAACATTTAAAACTTGTGGAGGTGGTAGGGTGTTTCTCAAGTTAAACCTTACTTCATTTTCAGAGTGAAATAAAATACCGCACAACACACGGCAACACTGTAGCCATGTTACTGTCACCCCCTCCCAGGACCGACTCCCTCGTCCTGCGGCACCTGCGGTTAGAACAGGTGCATCTCGCACTCACCCACCAGCAGATGTGCTTGCAGAGCTCCCCGCCCTCCAGAAACGTGGCGCAGTTGCAGACGTGAGGATTCCCTAAAAACACCTTTAAAAGAAAATGCATCCTTTAGGAGAAACCCTCGGTTAATTTTTGGAGCCAGAATAAAATTAATCTAATGGGTCAAAGGCGCGAGCGGGATTTCGGGAGCCGCTCAACCCCGGGCCTCCGCGCTCTTGGTCTCAACAGTCCGCGTTGCCGGTCGGGACTCGGGGACCCACACCCGGGCCGCCGACGGGAAATTTCTCCCGGAAAAGTCCGCTGTGTCCTGCCGTGGACCGGCCCACGCTGGGTTTCTACTGTTTGGTGCGTCTACACCCGCATCACATCTTACGGAGAAGACGGGTTCACCGAGTCTGCCCCGGACGGAGACGGATGCATGACAGGGTTGTCAGAGACGAAGCGACGGAAGGGACAGGAGGGACAGAGGGGACAGATGGTGTCTGAAGGGGCCGGTGACTCGCACTCGGTCCGGAAAGCACGGGACACGGAACGCGCGCTTCCCAAGTCGGCCCTGAGGGTGGGGCGGCGGCGCTGCGAGCAGCCGGAGTGGGGGACGCGGACACGGACGGGGACACGGTCGCGGACACGACACGGACACGGACAGGGACACGGATGCGGACATGGACGGGGACACGGTCAAGGACACGGTCGCGGATACGGACACGGACGGGGACACGGTCACAGACACGACACAGACACGGACGGGGACATGGACGGAGACACGGTCAAGGACACGGTCGCGGATACGGACACGGACGGGGACACGGACAAGGACAGGGACACCGTCACAGACACAGTTGCCGATGGCGACATGGATACGGACACGGAAGCGGACACAACACGGAGGACGCGGACACAACACGGACGCGGACACGGACGGGGACACGGACGCGGACATGGCGCAGATGCGGACTCGGTCAGGACGTGGACATGACACGGACACGGTCACGGACACGGAGGCGGACACGACACGGACGCAGACACCACACGGTCACGGACACGGAGGCGGACACGACACGGACGCAGACACCACACGGTCACGGACACGACGCGGACACGACACGGACACGGTCACGGACGCGGACACGGTCATGGACGCAGACATGACACGGACGCGGACACGACACGGACACGGTCACGGACGCGGACACGGTCATGGACGCAGACATGACACGGACGCGGACACGACATGGACGTGGACACGACACAGTCACGGACACGGTCACAGACACGGACGCGGACACGGTCACATACGCGGACACGACACGGACACGATGCGGTCACGGACGCGGACGCGGACATGACACGCCGTCTTCACGGCAAACCGAGCGCACCGGGCGCGGCCGTGCGAGCGCGCGTGAGCGGGTCTTCCCGGAGCCGAGCGGCCGCCTAGTGCGGACAGTCCGGGTCATTGCGGTCCGCGTCACGGGTGCGGGCAGGTCGTGGGTCTCCCAGTCACGGCGCCGGGACCCCCGGGAGCCCCAGGACCGCAGCCTGCCGTGCGGACCCCGCGTCTCGTCCCCGCGCTCTCGAGCTGGAGACCTGCCCGGCCGCGGTTCCGACGCGCAGGACAGAGCTTCACCCGCGGGCGCCGCGTCCCGGCCGGAGCTCGTGCGGGGGCGTGCGGGGGCGTGCGGAGGCGGCCCGGGACTGCGGGGGCGGCCCGGGGGGAGCAGGCGGGACGCGGGGGGTAGCGGGACGCGGGGCTCAGGCGGGGCGCGCTCACTCGGAAGTCCCCGCCGTCCGGCGCGTCCTCCCGCAGCAGGAAGCCGGTGGGGCCGGTCTCCCGCAGCAGGTACATGCGGCTGCTCAGCGCCTGATCCTGCTGCCCGCGCAGGCGCTCGTTCACGTGTCTCCGCCTTCCGGGGGCTCCGGGGCCTCGGCGCGGCATCCCGCCCTGCTGCGGCCGAAGGCGGCCCCTCTCCGCGGCGCCCGCGGTCTCCATAGCACCCGCGGGCGCTGGTCGCCTGGGTGACGGCGGCGGTTCCTGGGGTCCGGGCGCGCCTGGCGCCAAGCTCGGGCTGGCCCCGCCCCTGCGAACCCCGCTCCGGTCCCACCCTCCGGCCCCTCCCCCGCCCCACCCACCGCGGAGCACCGGCCCCCCCCCCGCCCGACAGGCGGAACCAAGGCCCGGAAGCCACCGGCGCCGCGTCCCTGCCTCGCGGCCCTTCCGCTCTCCGCGCGGGCCAGGCCGCCGACTTCCCGCGGGCGCCGCCATCCGGGCTCCGCGCGCTGCTGGGATCTGGGGGGCCGGTGGTGTCCACCCGGGAGCCCGCGGGCAGCTGTCGGGGCCCCGCGTCATCCCGGCGCTTCCCAGGGGCTCCGGGTGCGCGGAGGCCGCGCACGCCCCGGGGGAGGCTGGAGGACGCCCCCGACGGCACCCGGAGCCCTGCGTCGGACCCGTTGGCCGAGTTCAGGGCCGCATCTCCGTGCTGAGTCCCGGGTAGGGGTGGGGGCCGTGTGGCCCGCGGGGTCCGCTGACACGGTCCTCCGAGTCCGCACCCGCCGCGCGGACGGGACTCTCGGAGACGCGCCGCCGGGCTCCGCCTGTGCGACTGTCGCTGCGCCGGCTCGGGGACGCCGGGACCGGGACGCGGACAGGCCGTGGCCCCGCAGCGTGAGGACGGGCGGGCGGGCCCGGTGCGCGGGTCGCCTGTGGGAGCCGCGACGGGGGCGACGAGGGGCCGCCGGCGCATGTGACAGGGACGGACACACGGACACACGCTCGGTCCTGCGTCCCGGTCCACCCTTGGGCGTTTCAGGACGACATTCCCGGCCCGGACGGCGCGGACC
Organism: Lutra lutra; assembly: GCF_902655055.1. Lineage (NCBI taxonomy): Eukaryota > Metazoa > Chordata > Mammalia > Carnivora > Mustelidae > Lutra > Lutra lutra. The sequence continues at coordinate 243,302 of NC_062280.1, forward strand.
CGGAGCCGAAGTGGAAGGCACTGCGCCGGGGAAAGTCCCCGAAGCCGCAGGACCGCGGAAACGGACCCCGCTCGGTCCGTGCGCTCCCGCACCTGCAGAACCGCGCCCGCACGTGCAGAACCGCGCCTGCAGAACCGCGCCTGCGCCTGCAGAACCGCGCCCGCACGTGGAGAACCGCTCCCGCGCCTGCAGAACCGCTCCCGCACGTGCAGAACCGCTCCCGCGCCTGCAGAACCGCTCCCACGCCTGCAGAACCGCGCCCGCACCTGCAGAACCGCGCCTGCAGAACCGCGCCCGCGCCTGCAGAACCGCTCCCGGGCCTGCACAACCGCGCCCGCGCCTGCAGAACCGCGCCCGCACGTGCAGAACCGCGCCCGCGCCTGCAGAACCGCTCCCGCACGTGCAGAACCGCTCCCGCGCCTGCACAACCGCTCCCGCGCCTGCAGAAGCGCGCCTGCGCCTGCACAACCGCGCCTGCACGTGCAGAACCGCGCCTGCAGAACCGCTCCTGCGCCTGCAGAACCGCGCCCGCATGTGCAGAACCGCGCCTGCGCCTGCAGAACCGCTCCCGCGCCTGCACAACCGTGCCCGCGCCTGCACAACCGCTCCCGCGCCTGCACAACCGCGCCCGCGCCTGCACAACCGCTCCCGCGCCTGCAGAACAGCGCCCGCGCCTGCACAACCGCTCCCGCGCCTGCAGAACCGCTCCCGCGCCTGCAGAACCGCTCCTGCACGTGCAGAACCGCGCCCGCGCCTGCAGAACCGCGCCCGCACGTGCAGAACCGCGCCCGCGCCTGCAGAACCACGCCCGCACGTGCAGAACCGCGCCCGCGCCTTCAGAACCGCTCCCGCGCCTGCAGAACCGATCCCGCGCCTGCAGAACCGCTCCCGCACGTGCAGAACCACTCCCGCGCCTGAAGAACCGCTCCCGCGCCTGCAGAACCACGCCCACTGATCCCGCGCCTGCAGAACCACGCCCGCACGTGCAGAACCGCGCCCGCGCCTTCAGAACCGCTCCCGCGCCTGCAGAACCGATCCCGCGCCTGCAGAACCGCTCCCGCACGTGCAGAACCACTCCCGCGCCTGAAGAACCGCTCCCGCGCCTGCAGAACCACGCCCACTGATCCCGCGCCTGCAGAACCGCTCCCGCACGTGCAGAACCGCTCCCGCGCCTGCAGAACCGCTCCCGCGCCTGCAGAACCGCTCCCGCACGTGCAGAACCGCTCCCGCGCCTGCAGAACCGCGCCCGCGCCTGCAGAACCGCTCCCGCGCCTGCAGAACCGCTCCCGCACGTGCAGAACCGCTCCCGCGCCTGCAGAACCACGCCCGCGCCTGCAGAACCGCTCCCGCACGTGCAGAACCGCTCCCGCGCCTGCAGAACCACGCCCGCACGTGCAGAACCGCGCCCGCGCCTGCAGAACCGCTCCCGCGCCTGCAGAACCACGCCCGCACGTGCAGAACCGCTCCCGCGCCTGCAGAACCACGCCCGCGCCTGCAGAACCGCTCCCGCGCCTGCAGAACCGCTCCCGCACGTGCAGAACCGCTCCCGCGCCTGCAGAACCGCGCTCGGCTCGACGGGACGCGCGGGGTTCAGAGGGCGGTTCGCTCCGCGTACCTTCCCTCCCCCCGTGCCACACACGCAAAATGCGCGTCTCGCGGAATCCACGTGACGTGACGATGACGTGACATGACGCGGGGATTTAAGAATGACCTCGACGAGGAGCTTGTGAACATCAAATAACTGTTTAAAATGTCATGTTTTGCTTATTGTCATTAGATGACGCTCGCTTCGTGTGCGGGTGAGAAACATCATTTTCAGAAGGTCCCGTGTGAGTCGCGAGTCTTCGCTAAGCGAAATGTGGGTTCCTGAACCCCGTTTGGGTGATGAAAGCAGCATATTCACACTTTCCGGGAAGTTAAAAGAGCTCAGATTGTTGGAACTTCCGTCTAGACGGAAGACATTGGTGTCCACACCCGTCAGTGAAGACTTCAGAACATGTTCATAGCCAGGTGACTCTCCCATCTGTCCGCTTCCTCTCTTAAGACTGCGGGGCGAAAGTACCATTTGCAAGTACTAAATGGGGGCATTGAATTTCTCCCTCAAGTCTGCTGGGCTCCCGAGTCGCGTTTTGCAGCACATGGTCCCAGATGACGGAAGTGCTTAGTAGCCGAAGTGAATCATTGATAAGCTTTGAGTTTTGTGAATTAAGTTTTAGTCCTTTTGGCAACACAATTTAGCCAAAGAAGACAGGAATTAATAAATGTTATCCATCAATCAATCTTAACAATATAGGTTAAGATAGAAAACGTTGGGCCTAGAGTGTTGGGCCCTGGGATTGTGGACGAGAACGGCCCTGGGGGTGGGAAGAAGACGAACAGAATTCAGCGCAAGAAGTCAGCTGCTAATCTCAACATGGGCCTGTTCATGCAGGGGTGAGGGCGGGAGTATGTGGAGGGACGGACTATAACGCCGAGATGGGTTTGGGAAGGCTGAGCACACCTAGGGAAAGTGTGTGACGTCAGGATGCTTCCTTTTGGGAGAGTGTCAGAGAGGTGCGGGTTGCTGGGAAACTTCAGCTTTTGGTTTCGGTACCCCTGACACAAAGTGAGCAACACGCAGAGGTGCCAGTTGCAGACCGACAGGTAAACCAATGCTTGAGACATCCTGGTTCTCCAGAATTAAAGGCAGCAGTGGACAGAAAGAATGGGCACGAAGGCAAAACACTGGTGTCTGACTAAGGTGGTGCAGAACTCAACAATTTCAAGACAATAGAAGCAGGAGAACCGAGGACTCCAGTGGGGGGCTTCCACATGACACTTCTTTAAAAAAAAAAAAAAAATTAAAGTCAAATAGAGCGAGTCACAACTCAGTGATTACCAAGAGGGAGTAGTTCAGACTGATCACTGCAGAAGTGACCAGCAAGAATCCAGGGGACATTGTGCAGGTACAAGATCATCATCTTTTGTCATCAGACATATGGTTATGTAAGCTGCGCTTTCCTCATACGCTCATACACCTTTCTGGAGAGAAAGAGGGGATGGGTGGAAATCTGAAATGCTAAGCATTTTATCTTTACTGGTGGCTAAGGCAGACTAAACATTCTCCTCAGCTTGACTAAACTTTAGATAGGTTTCTTCCTGACTATAGGTCCCTGACCTCCCTCTTCTTAGAGAGTTTATTCTAGAAAACTTTAAATTGTACCTTTTCTCTGTGCCTTTGAGATGTAAATCCTCTCCCAGACTCTTGTTTTACAGACAGTGGTGGATTTCTGAAGGACCTGGAAACCAACTGTTTGAAAAGCAGTCATCAAGAACGAAAGGGCCCCTATCTCCCAGTCTTTGTGGCAGTGTGGAATCTAACTTTGGTGATCACCAGTAAGCAGTCACCAATGGCCCAATCACTTTGACCTACCTCCTTCCTAAAGTCCTCCAGTACTTTTCCACTAGTTGGCTGTAGGCTTCAAAACCCTCCTTTTGTTTCAGTGCGGTCGAAGTCAATCTCTCTCTTCCCAGCTGCAACCATCTTGAACAAAGTCTTCCTTGACTGTTTAATCCTGTGCAGTGCAATTTTTCTTTGGCAATAGATGCCATTCATCTAAAAAATACTAACAAATCCGACTAAACTTACAGTTCCCTATTTTTTTTCTTTCCTGTTATCAAAGGGAGTAGTAGCTAGCAAAGGGGTTTGGACCATTTACAGAGAAAACATACTTCAGTTTTTTGCACATCCAAGTGTAATATAGATAAAATTTGCAACCTACTGTGAGTGTGATTGGGACTTTTAGTTTAAGATATCACACTGAGTAGCTAATATCAGTTCTCTTCCACCTGAAAAGCCTATGAAAATAATAAAAAAGAAGTAAAAAGGTTGCAACCTCTGATACTGAAAACAACTAGAGAGGACTGAGGTAGGTAAACTACTAAGAATGACCCCAATGACCTTTGTCCTTGCATAATTCCCTCTCCTGTGAATATGTCATGTTATATGGTAAAAGAGATAAAGATATAATTAAGGTTGCTGTCAGTTGACTCTGAGTTAAATCAATGGGAGGTAATTTGGGTCACCGTGATCTAAACATACAACTCCTTTAAAAGCACAGTTTTCTCTGGCTGTTGGCAGAAAGAGAGATCTGTAACGAAGCATTGTTTTCTCACTGGCATTGAAGATGGAGGAGGCCATCTGAAAGGAAGGCTGGGGATCTCTGGAAGAAAAAAGTAGCCTCTGGCTGAGAGCCAGGAGGAAATGGGGGACTTAGACCTACAACAGTAAGGAGCCTGAATAAAAATGACACCAGAGTCTTCCTTAGAACTTTCAGATAAAAGTATCTCCTGGCTGACACTTTGACTTCAGTCCTGTACTACTCCCACCAGAAAACACAGCTGGGCCTGCCTCAACTTCTGACCTACTGAACTGTGACCTAATAATGGGTGTTGTTTTAAGTCACCATTTGTGGTAATGTTTAAAATATCAATAGAAAATGAATATATGGAGCCACTGGCAAATGGATATGGGGCCATCGGCAAATTCCACCAAACTGCTAGAAGAACAAATATGGATGGGAAGTGCTGGCCGACTGTCTCGGGGGAGTAAGTGAAGTTATGAGCATGAAACCGTTTACTCGTTGTCTGCCAGCCTTGGGTTAGTCAAGAGAATCACTCTGGCCGGTTCTAAGTATAAAGTAATTTATTATAGGATATAAGTTAGCTTGCAGAATGTTTATCAGAAATCAAACTTTGATCATATACTAAAGTGAGGCTCTCAGGAAAATTATTCATTCATACTATGAGATTTTTTGCAAGGGAAATAACTCAAGAAGCTGAGAACCAGACATCGATACCTCCACTATTGTTGCCGGAAACCAAAGAACTTCACACCTGTAATTGCTAGTTGGGCTTCATGGTCTCAAGAGCTCCACTTCTGCCTTTCAGGTCTGGGCAGACGCTAGCAATGTGTTACAATCTAGAGGCCAAAAAAAAAAACAAATTTGGGAAATATGGAAAGGTGGTTTTAAAAAAACTGGACCGGTAACAAAATGGCTAAGAGAGGGAGGTTAAAATAGTTTGGCCAGCCAAAAGGAAAAGTCAGGGAATCAGAAAGAGATTTTTGGTTTTGAAAATGATTGTCAAATAAAAAAAAAAAATTCCCACCACTGATGGACTTTACCTTCAAGTGGAGAGAGCTTATCAAATGTTAAGTATGATGAGTGAATTATAATTATTGCCATACTTAGATGTGTGGTTAATAAATTTCAGAACATTAAAGAGAATGAGAAAACTCATTTACAGAATAAAAATAAATAGGTACGAAGAGACAAAAATTAGATAAGCATCAACTTTTTAAATTTGCATTTATATTTCACTAAGTAGGACTCAAAAAACTTACCTCCCATACATGATTACTGAGTCTGGGACTAGAACCAGAAAAATCAGAGTCATTTTACTTTTATGTTTATTATTCTTTCTTGTTTAATTTTATGTTTAAATTATTCCTATTGGTCAACACCTCTCCTTTTATGATATAACTTCTCTGTTTTCTTTATTCAGTTGATTCATCCCTTGATTGGTTTGAATAATTTCTTGAATACTTTTTGCAGGAAGAGAACGTGAGTTATATACCTTATGTAATCTTGAATAACCTAAATTGTCCTAAAACAGCTTTCACAGGTGTATCACAATTTGGCTCACCATAAAATACTTGGATAAAAATCTTTCTCCTCTAACCCTAAAAATATTGCTATATATTTTACAGGTGATCCATGATATAGAAGATGTAACTCTGAGGCCAGTCTAATTTTTAATTCTTTATGTATTAGTAACATTTAAAACAAATCTTTGTAATTAACACTTCCACCAGGATCATTTCATGAGTTTTCCATTTCTATGTGCTCATGAGTTTTCCAGTTATCCTCTTCTCACTGATTTTTAGTTTCATGCTTTTGTGTTCAGAGAAGATACTCGGTATGATTTCAATCTTCTTGAATTTTCTGAGACTTGTTTTGTGGCCTAACATATTCTAGAAACATGGCTTAATACCCTAGAAAACAGGCCTGACACCCTAGGAATGTGAGCTTGAGAAGAATACGTGTTACGCTGTTGTTGATGGTGTGTTCTGTATATATCGGTTAGATCCTTTGGTCTACGGTGTTGTTCAAATCTGCTGTTTCCTAACTGGTTCTCTGGATGAGTTGTCCGTTGTTGAGACTGGGGTATTAAAGTCCCCAACTATTATTGTATTATTAGCTATTTCTCCTTTTAGCTCTGTCAATTTTGACTTGTTCATTTAGGTGTTCTGATGTTGGGGGCATGAATATTTACAGTAGTTACACCTCTTTGATGTATGCACCCACTTATCATTATATAAAGACTTTTCTGTAATTGACTGAAGTCCATTTTATCTGATATAAACATAGTTACCCCTGACTTTTTTTTAATTACTATTTGCCTGAAGTGTGTTTTTCCATCTTTCACTCTCAGTTTATACATCTTTAAGGCTAATGTGAGTTTCTCTTTTATTTTTATTTTAATTTTTTTAGTAAACACAGGGCTTGAGCTCATGACCCTGACATCAAGACCTGAGCTGAGAAGAATCAGATGCTAAACTGAATGAGCCATCCGCCCCTAAAATGAGTTTCATAAAGACAGCATATTGTTGGATTTTCTCTTTATCCATTCAGCAATTCTGTATCTTTTATTTGGAAAATCTGATTTGTCTTTAATTATTGATAGGTAAGAACTTACTATTGCCATTTTGTTAATTGTTTTCTGGTTGTTGTATTTTTTTTAAGATTTTATTTATTTATTTGAGAGAGAGAAAAATCACAAGCAGGCACAGAGGCAGGCAGAGAGAGAGGGGGGAAGCGGGCTCCCTGCTGAGCAGAGAGCACGATGCGGGGCTCCATCCCAGGACCCTGAGATCATGACCTGAGAGGAAGGCAGTGGCCCAACCCACTGAGCCACCCAGGTGCCCTTTTCTGGTTGTTTTGTAGATCTGTTTTTCTCTGTTTCTTATCCTCCTGTCTTTTTGTGTGTGTTTTGGTTTCTTTTGTTATTAGTATACTTTGATTTCCTTATGGCGTTCTTTTGTGTAATAACTACAGGATTTTTTCTTGTGGTTAATAAGACCTACAGAGCATATCTTAAACTTACAGCTGCCTATTTTAAACTGGTAACTTAACTTCAATAGAATTTGTGAATTTTGTATTTTTACTTCGCTTCCCCCTCACATTTTAGGTTATTGCTGTTACAATTTATATGTTTTTATTGTATTACTAATAACAGATTTTTGTAGTTATGGTTTTGTTTGGTATTGTTAAACTAGAATTGTAATGAATTATGCATCAGAATTACCATATTGCAGAATCTAACTATGCTTATATATTTGCTAATAGATTATAGATTTATGCTACCTTTTTGAGTTTTTATGATGTTAAATAATAGAATTCTTTTACTTATCACTCGAAGAACTATCTTCAACATTTCTTATAAGGCAGAGTCTGGTGATAATGAACTCTCTCAGTATTTGTTCAAGCAAGTATTTATCTCTCATTTCTGAAGGACAGCTTTCCTAGAGTGAGAATTTTTGGTTGACAGTTATTTTCTTCCAGTATTTTGAATATGTTCTATTCTCTCCTGCCCTGAAAATTTTCTGTTGAGAAATCCACTAGTCTTATGAGGGTTTTTCTTGTACAGAGCTTTTCTCTTTGCTCTTGCTGCTCTTAAAATTCTTTCTTTGAATTTTGGCAATGTGATTACAATGTGTCCAAAGTTAGCCCTATCTGATTCAACCTATTTGAGGTCTTTTGGGCCTCAGGGCTGTGGATGTCCATTTCTCTCTCTAGGTTCAAAAAGTTTTCAGCCATTAATGATTTAAATATATCATTTCTGTCCCTTTCCCACTTATCCTGGAATTCCAATAATGCAAATATTGTTTCCTTTCATTGTGTCCCATAATTTCCACAGGGTTTCTTCACTCTTTTTATTCCTTTTTTGCTTCTCTATGTAATTTCCAATGTCCTGTCCTCCAGATAGTTGATTCTTTCTTCTTTATGTCAAATCTACTTTTTAAATTCTCTATTGAATTCTTCTGTTCCATTATTTTTTTAACTATTTTTCAACTGTAGGATTTGGGGTTTTTTTGTTTGCTTTTTACTTCCTTGCATTTCTCTTTTTGCTCATGCACTGTTTTCCTAAATTCATTCAGTTGTCTGTTTATTTTTATATATACACTGAACTTCTTTAGGAGCCTTATTCTAAATTTTTCTTCTGACAGTTCATAGATTTCCATTTTTTAAGGTCAGTTGTTGGAGCTTTATTAGTTTCCCTTGGTGGTGCCACATTTACCTGATTTATTTGTGATCCTTGATTCATCATGTTAGTGTCTGTATTTGAGTAATCAGGCTCTTCTCCCAAACTTTACAGGTTTTGACAGAGATAGTTCTTCACCAGTCGGTTCAGTTTGGGTTTCCAGGTATGTTTATTGATAACCTCCTTGAGGAGGTAGGGCCTGCTATTATGGATGTTTTGGGGTGAGACAACTGTTTGAGTTTGGAGAACATGGATGGGTTGGGTGTGCCACTGGTTCCACAGTTGGAAAGGACTGCTGGCTTGTTTGCCTTCCTAAGTGCGGCTGAAGAATGGGCTCTGGTTGCCTGGATTCTCTGGTCAGGGATACTAGATGACCCGGACTGAGGACTATATTCAGTGGTAGATCAGGCTATGAGTTGTCCTCTCTGCCTGGCAGGGCAGTAGGACAGGACCCAAGGCCTAGATAGATCATTGTTTGTGGGTCCGAATTAGGCCAGAGTATGCACTAAATTCCCTGGTCAGGTGAGGCCACTAGTTCTGCTCTGCACATAGGGGACCCCAGGGGCTGTACATTGTTCAAGCTTCCTGTGTGCTGGGTTCTGTGGTCAGACAGGCTGAAGGCTGTCTTCAGTAATGAGTGGGGCTATTAATTAGATAGATTTCATGCCCAGGTGCAGTGAGAGAAGCAGTTCTTTTTTTTTTTTTAAGATTTTATTTATTTATTTGACAGAGAGATCACAAGTAGGCAGAGAGGCAGGCAGAGAGAGAAAGAGGAGGAAGCAGGCTCCCAGCTGAGTGGAGAGTCCGATGTGGGGCTCAATCCTGGGACCCTGGGATCATGACCTGAGCTGAAGGCAGAGGCTTTAACCCACTGAGCCATCCAGGCGCCCCAAGGGAGAAGCAGTTCTATAGCTACTAAGGCTCTTTGTCGTTTTAACTCAAGCTAACCTGCACCACAAATTCCGTGATTGAACAGAGCCATCCTCTTTGTTTTGCAGACTACTGGCTCTGCCTACATGCCTTTCAGCTCCAGGAGTTTTCTCTGGCCTTTCCAGTCAGATGGGGCCGAAAGACAGTTTCCAGGGCAGGTGGAGCTCTGTCTCAGTTCCCTTGCTTGGATGGGAGGGGGAGGAGCTGCTCCAGGCTACTTAGTTTCTCAGACAGCCTCTTCTGGTGGGGTGGTAGGGAACCACCACCCTCAGCCTTGGCCATTAATCAGCCCCTGCCTACGCATAGCATGGAAATGCTCCACACCCAGTACTGGGTGATCAACTCTGCCTGTCAGTCTGTCTGCCCGTCTGCCTGGCTTGGCGGCCTCGCCTTGGCTCACGCACTGCTGGGCTGCACTGCTTCCAGGAGTTGTCACCAGCCTTTCTGGGTGGGTAGGGCTGGAAGACGCTGTCCACTTCGGGTCGCGCCGTGATTCTGCTCCTTGCCCGGGCTCTGGGGTTTGCAGAACTGCCTCTGAATCCGACGGATTAGGGTGCCCAAGCTTGGTTCTGCGGGAGAGCGCACCTCTGGTTGGGATCGGTCCTCGGGCAATGCACAGGGGACCTCAGCCAGCCAGGGTTGCGGACTGGTTGTTGCAAGCCCCGCCCCCTCTGTCACAGGCCGATTCCATTGGCTGAGCCTGTAATGCCCAGGTGTGACGTCAGAGAAGCAGCCCCCAATACAGTAGAGGACGCTAGGGGTTCCTGGGTTCCCTCTTCCCGGCAGGGCGGGGGCTGGAGTGGAGCCTGCTCCTGTGGCGCTGTACGGGCCAGAGGCGGGAGCAGTGACCCACCTGTCGCTGCTTTTCCGATCCCGCTCAAGTGATGGAGGTTGATCTCCGCGGTGCAGCGGAGCTTCGGCTTCGCCCGTGTTCCAGATTCCCTCCGTGCTGTCTTGTTTTTGAAGAGTCGGGAGCTTTATTTCTTATGAGGGTGAGCGAAGTCAGGAACAACCGATGCTACCATCTTGGTTTGTGAGAGCTTTTCATCCTACTGGACTTAAAAATTATGTCATTGGATGTTTATTTCACAATGCTTTAGAATTCTAGTTATTTTGTTATTTCTGCCAATTTTCCATAAAATTTTGTCTCTGCCACGTCTCCTTTGATTGCAGACATCACCCTTTCTTTTTATTTCTTTTTTTTTTAATAAAACCATGAGAGCATGTTTTAGTGAATTTTACCAAGCATTAAAGCAGATACTGCTATTTATACTTTCTTTTTTATTTTATTTATTTATTTTTTTAAAAGATTTTACTTACTTATTTGACAGAGAGGGAGAGATCACAAGTAGGCAGAGAGGCAGGGGGTGGCGGGGGTGGGGGGGAAGCAGGCTCCCCGCTGCGCAGAGAGCCCGATGCGGGGCTCGATCCCAGGACCCTGAGATCATGACTGAGCTGAAGGCAGAGGCTTTAACCCACTGAGCCTCCCAGATGCCCCTATACCTTTTTTAAATGCGTGTTTTCTGCCTACCTCTTGAAAGGTGTGCCTTTTTTATTGTTCTTACAGAATCTTTTCTAAGTTGACTTCTTTTTGTTCATCCTTGATAGAGGTAATTTCTTATAGTCTTAGCATTGGCCTAGAGCAGGGGACACAGATGGAGTCTTGTTTTGCTTCAATATCTACTTGGATTTGCTAGGGTCCTCCTGTTAACATTTTGGGTCAGTGGGACTGCCTGTTGTGCATTGATCTGGGAATTGCTAAGGAAGCAGCTAAGACTGTGGTCAGTACCACTGGGCACTTCACTCTGTGAGGTTTTTTGTTTTTTTTTCCCCTTGTGTTTCCTGAAACAATTTGTAGAAGCTTTACACAGTATGGCCCAAGCTTCTTTCTAAGTTTGTTCCCCATGGCATCAAAGAACCTTGATATTAAAGGAAGAAACTCCATTTAAATGCCATTAGGAATTCATTTTGTGAGCTGTCTTTGTTTCTGGTCTCCTGAAACAGCTGGTCTTGAAATCATTTTGTTCTCCCTACTGTTGCTATAGCTCACAAAGTTAGGGTTAGAGACATTGATTTTTATAGACTAGTTCTTTGGTTAGCAGTATAGTCTACATGCTGTATCTCCTTGGTTCCTCTGGTACAGTTCTCTGCAAATAGTGCAGATCAGTGTTCCAGATTTTCTTTTACTGTTTTGCATTTATTTAATCTTTAGCTATAAAGGAGTCAAAAAGTGTCAGATACCTTTGTTTTAGTTGCTAACTGCATCTGGCAGTGAATCTAAGGACAGGTTCTCAGAACACTAAGAAGGAATACTTTTTAAAGGCACACATGTGGACAGGTGTCACCTTGATCTGTGTCCGTCTGGAGGGCTTGATGCATTAGAGAGGCAGACTGGCTCCTTATTCCAGCTGTCCAAAAATGAAGTGGGTCTTTTATTATGTTTGAAGATTCCCATCACAGAAAACAATTAAAAGCATACTGAATTGGCATATTCTGGGAATACTGCGGAAGGTTTTCTTGCAGAAGTGAAAGATTATCCTAAAGAATCTCTAAGGGACATTTTTGCTTTCTTAGAGTCTATAATTATCTGATGAATGTTGTCTTAAAGCTTATTTGAACTAGTTTCTTCTCACTGTTCACTTGCTTGTAGAAGCCATGTCTAACTTAAGATTTATTATACAATTTTCAGTGGCATTCATGAATCTTTCCTATAAATATGAGAATGGAAATATTACCTTAGTTGTCATTCTAAAAGAAAACCAACATGAAAACATTTTGAGAGCTCTCTAAACATATCCATAACTTTGAATATTTGATGTACAAATATAAGTAAATAATTCATGGGAGAATATTTTTGGGAACCTCATGGGCTGTAATATTACCAGATTAAATATTTGACATTAGGGTCTATGTAAAAAATAATAATAATATTTTAAGAGTGTCTTTTTTGTCTTGTTTCATTCTTGACTTGGAAAATACGTTCAGTCTGTATCTTTTCTTTACCCTCCAGGTGGTACTTTTTGTGATGTCATTTTGGCACTATTCTTAACTGTATAACAGGAACTGAATTCAACTGATCTATAATTTGAATATATTATTGGAAATTGCCTTTGTAACAAATGAAAATACTTAACATTCTTAGAGTAAAGCTATAAGAATATTATAAATAGAAAAATATTACATTTCTAAGCAGAATGAATGAAAATGTGTGTGTGTGTGTGTGTGTGTGTGTGTGTGTGTGTGTTTTCATAGTCAGGAAAAAAAAAAGGTACTTTGACCTAACCCATGTGGAAAACCTCAGTGTGAGATGGTGCCCGGAAGCAAACAATCTGAGAATACTGTCCCCTCTTTTGATGCCACAAAAGTAGTTTCCTGAACTTCACTGTATAGTTTTAGATATCTTTAGGCAATATTGGCATAAGTAAGTAAGGCAAAAAAAAAAGGGGGGGGGGGTTTACTGCACATCCATGTCTGGCCCCCAGTGATTCTCCTGTTTAGAGTATCCAGTGAATGGAGGGCAGCATGCATCACTGTACCCTGTTTAGAGCTCTCTGGACAGAAGTGGACAGTGCATTCAACAAGGGTGCATAGACAAGTCTGACTTAGTGGCCTGACTCATGAAGAATTAGTCCAGTTTACCTTGAAGAATTTCAAAAGAGACTGGGGATTTATGGGCTCAACTACTTCTGGAGTTGGAAGGTGCAATGGGATGTTACTCTAAAAATTTAAAAAAAAAAAAATTGATTGAACCTGCCAAGAAGGGAGTTATATCCCCAGTTCCACTTCCTCTTTTTGAACACTCAGATAACTGCCTCCATCCAGGTAAACCAGCAGAAATTTAGTCTCCAGAGGAGGTGACACAGAGGGCTCTACACTGGGGAAACTTGTGGATAATCAAGGATGTTTACATCATACTGAAAACAGGTATTAAGTGAACATATGCATATTAGAGACTGAGTCCCAGTGCTTTACTCTATCCACAACTAGATCACTGGTTGTCAAGCATTTACTTTTGAAGAAGGAAAAAAGAATGAATCTTCTCTAGGGAATCTGCCCAGCCCTAGATGAAAGATCTAAATACAATGCAATGCAATGCAATACAATACATATACAATGCAATACAATACAAATACAATACAGTACAATACAGATACAATACAATGCAATACAGATACAATAATACAGTACAGATACAGATACAATGCAATACAATACAGATACAGATACAATACAATACAGATACAATACAATACAATACAGATACAACACAATACAATACAATACAGATACAGATACAGTGCAATATAATACAATATGGATATAATACAGATACAACACAATACAATACAATACAGATACAATGTGATACAATGCAATACAATACAATACAGATACAGATACAATGTGATACAATGCAATACAATACAATACAGATACAATACAATACATACAGATACAGATACAATGTGATACAATGCAATACAATACAATACAATACAGATACAATACAATGCAATACAATACAATGCAATGCAATGCAATACGGTCTTCCCCATGACAATGACAAGACCTGGCAAGATCACTTGTAGTGACAGAGTCAATGAACCCCACCTGCATACTCAGAGTTTTGAACTAGGGTTTTCCATCACCCACTCTTAATGAACTGGTAAATATGAACACAAAATAGGGAACCTAAGGGAGGCCTTTAACATAAAAACAGAAATCAAATCGCCAAAAGCAAAAAAAATTTGAGGGAGAAACAGAGACTCTGCAGGGGCAAGAAAACATAAAACATTTTGCATAACCTTTTTAGAGAGTTAAGGCTATCAAAATAATAAAAAAAGAAAAAAAGCTATAATAAAGAAATAGAGGGAGAAAAAGAGCTTTTAGTAATTTTAAATAAGACAGAAGAAAACTCGAGAGGATTGTAACAGCAGAAGAAATCTCTCCCCAAATAAAACAAACACGGTAAAAACAACAACAAAAAACAAAACCCAAGTCACCACTACCACTATCAAGAAACAAAGAGGTTGAGTTTAAGTGACATCATAATACTTTATGACACAGTGGAAGAGGCCTAAATTCTAATTAATAGAAGTTCCAGAAATAGATCAAAGAAAGGAGAAGAAAATATTAAATAATTCCAAAAAAAATTTCTGGAACTGAAAGGCATGAGTTAACCAACTGGAAAGGGCTCATCAAATGGAACCCATCTGCTGAGGTAGTTATGGTTGGGCATTGAGACATTCCAAGGGGGCACCCTCTATGCATAGGTGGAGATGTGCAAACCACACCTTTGTGCTTTTAAGTGGTGGTCCTGAGTGCCTAGCTCCACGGCACACAAATGTGAAATTTCATATCACTGGGACAGAAGTTTCTATATTGTGTGTGTGTATGGCGGGGAGCGTGATGGGGAGAGAGAGAGACACAGAGACAATAAAGGATCTGGAATCAGAATTGCTTTTTATTTCTCATCAACACTGAAGCTCAAAGGCATGGGGCAATGTGTTCAAGTTTCTAGGAACAGCGGTATCAAACCCGGAGTTCCATGCCTCGCCGAAGGTAGTATGCAGATAGGATAAAAACATTTGCAGATATGCAAGGTTTTAAAGTATCTACTTTCCATCAAATGTGCCCCCCCCAGGAAGCTGCTGGAGTATGGGCTCTACCAAGACACAGGAGAAAGCACAGACACAGGCTCTCGACACCGGAGACTAACAGGAGGGGAGGCGGGAGGAATCTTCAGGGTAACAAGGAGGAGAAAAACCGTGCAGACCGGAGCAGTTCAAACAACGGCAGCTTTTGTTTCTTCAAGAAAATGAAATCAATGGAATGAGTATGTGATGTGCCCGAAAGTTTTAAGGTATTTTAGCGTGATTTGCGTGATTCACTTAGAAGTGAAGGAATCCCAAGGGACAGAAGGTTAAGCGATAATCCGTAACAGAACGTTCACCATCTCAGCTTACCTTGGTCACAGTCTTTGGTGGCCCCTGGGCACTTTTTTCCCAATGTGGATCCAACCTGCCAGCACGTCCGCCAAAGCCGTTCACGCCTCCGGCGGACCTGCTCCCGTCAGGTGTGGGTCCTTCGGTGACGAGCGTCCTGGCTCCCCCGCAACTGAGGCGGGGTTTCCGGCAGGTGGGGTTTTCAACAGTGACCCAGTAAGGCCGCAGGCAGATGGTTACAACGAGGGCTTGCAAATGCTGGGACCCCGCCATCCCTGGGGAGACGAACGGGAAGCCAGAAGCGGCGCATGCGTGGCCTCCGCGCCCCCAATCCGTCCCCCTGAAACCCGGGTCTGACGCGGGTCCTGCAAGACCCGATACCGCGGGGCCGACGCGCTCCTCCGTCCCTCACGCTTGCGGGCGCTGTTCCCGCCTCTCTCCTTCCTTTATCCTCTGTCCCTAAGGGTTCCACCAGTGAAATGCGGGCATACAAGTTTTACCTTAGATACTGCCTTCTAGGGAACCCAGGCTTAGGGGCAAGCAGACGCTTTCTCAATAATTATCAGTTCTACGAATAAAAATATTATACAGAAATTTGAAATTTAATCATAGCTTTACTCTGATAGGTGCTTACATATTGTTGATATTTTAACACACTGAACAGTGACCTAACCGAAAGCATGACGGAACTGGTTTGGGAAAATGAGAGCACGGGAAGGGTGAACATGTGTGGTGAGGTAGAGGTGAGAAAACGTTAAATCCTTAACTTCCACAGTGGGAAGTAAATGGAAAATTAAGAAGTTGTTTGAAAATTAAAAGTAATAATAATTAAAAAAAAATAGACACATAAAGTCAACCAAAACACTTTCAGCTCTTTGCTGTTGGGCAGTAGAACAAGTGTACAGGGTCCGGGGACCATTTTTGTCTTAACAAGCATTGATTCTTTAAGCTATGTTCATGTGAAACTCTGTGGAAGACAGAGTGCAGATCAGACTTCGCTTCCACTGCAACCAAGTCTGATGAACACGATGTGGCTGAGATTGAGAAACTCAATAAATTGAAATTGAAGACAGAAATGCCTTCAAAGGAGACGACTGAACCCAAGAAACAAGGGGACAAATCACAACGAGACCTGGGCCACCAGTATGTGCTGTACCTTCCACGAGCGCCGCCTTCTTATCTCACTTCTGTGTGCTCTTAACTCGTAGGATGGACAGAGCTTAGACCGAGTTTAAATGACTGCTGCCCCTTTTCCCATCAAAGAATCTGAACCACTGAGCATGAACACTGAGCCTCCTCTCCTGTCTGCCTGTCTGGCTGGCGGAGAAGGAAAAGAGCTTGTTGGTGGAGGGAGAAGCTGGTGGGGATGACCAGTAAAACCAAACTGGTCCAAGGAGTCAGGCAGACTGTACAATGCAGTTCAAGCCGAGTGCCATTTTTTTCTTCAAATGACTTTAATTATTGGAATGCACAAATTTTAAATATGCAAATAAAAGTTTCAAATGTGGTTGGTATGTAAGAAAAAAAAAAAAACTTGGATCAAAATAAAATAAACTCCCTGGCTACTTTTAAATCTAGTTTTCATCGAATTTGGTGAAGTTTTATTACTTGAGATCTAACAGCATCCAATTGCTTTCAAGTAACTTCTAAGCAAATTGGCCCCAAAGCTTTATCGTCTTTTGTAACATATTTAGAATATGTGTCTCCTGCGATTTGTATCACTCATTCTATAGGTTAATCTAAGTGTAAAAAGTGAGAATGAAGATCTTCGCAGCACCGGGTCGCGTCTTCATTCCACTAGGTGTCAGCGTAACCCTGTGAATTTGAATGTTATGGGCAACAAGGATTAAATCCTCGCTTGTTCAAACGTATTTTTATTTATCTCTCCAAGGACGACGATGTGACACTTAGATTTAATAATGTAATCTCTTTTGTATTATAAGAATTATTGTCTACCCGAATGTTCATTTTTATTGTACCTACTCAAATTAATGTCAGCTGCTTAAATTAGTTAAGCTTTGGTGGTAATCAACATCAAGAGAATAGAAAAATAAAACAATCAACTGCACACAGCAATGACGGCAATGAGGATGCTTCCTGCATCGTATTTTGTGGCTTTTTTCTTCAGTAAGTTATGAAAGACATTTGGCTGACAGAAAGATCAAAAGTATAATATGTCCCCCTTGTGTTATCTAGTTCATAAATATACTTTAAAGGATATGAACAATAATTGACTAGCTTAGTACCATGCTGACTGATAAGCTTTCCCGTTAAGAGAACGTGTTGGGTGATTCGTAAGTTAGATATTATTAATGTATTTCTCCCTCTCTGACTACCCAGTGGAGCATTAGAGGCTTTGACTTTGTGTTGACCTTGATTCATTAGAACATAAGCTTCATCTTCTAGTAAATAGGGAAAACATGAATATTCATGAAAGTTATTTCATTTGAGTTCTATTTTCCTTAGTATGCAAAATGTTTTTTGCTTAATAAAACAACATTTTACTTTTTTTTTTTTTTTTTTAATATGCTCCATGCTGAGATCAAGAGTCTCGTGCTCTAGTGGCTAAGCCAGCCAGGGGTCCCACAACTGTTAACATTATTTTTAAAAAAGTTTTATTTATTTTATAGAGAGTGAGAGTGAGCCCATGTGAGAGAGCACAAGAATTTGGGAGACAGGGCAGCAGGAGACCTAATCCGACAGATTCATCACTGAGTACAGAGCCCAACCCGGGGAGGGGCTCCATTTCATGACCCTGAGCTGAAACCAACAGTCCCACACTTAACTGACTGCACCATCCAGGCACCCCACAAACGTTAACACTTTATTTTTTTTTTTAAAGATTTTATTTATTTATTTGACAGAGAGAAATCACAAGCAGGCAGAGAGGCAGGCAGAGAGAGAGGAGGAAGCAGGCTCCCTGCTGAGCAGAAAGCCCGATGCGGGGCTTGAACCCAGGACCTGGGATCATGACCTGAGCCGAAGGCAGCGGCTTAACCCACTGAGCCACCCAGGCACCCCAAACGTTAACACTTTAAAGGAGGAAGTGACATGTTGAAGTATTTTTCAAATAACAGTACATAAAAATGCATTAAAGTGTGCTATTTTGGGTAGTTTGTAATGTGGTCAATATTTTATTAAGTTTTTAGCCAAAGGCAATAGGGAGATATTCATTGGCAATATATACTGACTTTAATGAAGTATTATAAGTCTTTCACTAATTAAGTAATTTTCAGTTATAATCTTGAAATTCTTCTTCAAAAATTTTCCTCAGAACTCACAGGAAATTCCACTCCTTCTTGCTATTTAAATTTAAATTTATTTATTTAATGTAATCTAATTTAATTAAATTATTATTAATAATAAATAATTAAATTACTTAAATTTATTTAAATTAAAATTATTTGTTTATTTAAATTTCAGTTAGTTACCATACAATGTAACATTGGTTTTCAGGTACGGAATTTAGTGATTCATTACTTACATACAACACCCAGCACTCATCACAAGTGCCATCTTAATACCTATCACCTATTTAACCCATCCCCCACCCTCCACCTCTCCAGCAAACTTCAGTTTGTTCTCTATAGTTAAGAGTCTGTTTTATGGTTTGCCTCTTTTTCCCCACGATGTTCATCCATTTCAGTTCTTAAGTTCCACATATAAGTGAAATCATATGGTATTTGTCTTTCTCTGGCTGACTTATTTCACTTAGCGTAATACTCTCTGGCTCCATCCACATTGTTGCAAATGGCAAGACTTCTTTCTTTTGATGGCCGAGTAATGTTTCGTTATATATATATATATATATATATATATATATATATATATATATACCCCACACTTCTTTATCCATCCATTACTGATGGACATTTAGGCTCGTTCTATAATTTGGCTATTGTTGATAATGCTGCTATAAATTTTGGGGTGCCTGTATCCTTTCAAATCAGTAAATACTTAGTAGTACAATCGCTGGATTGCTGGGTAGCTCTATTTTTAACTTTTGGAGGAAACTCCACACTGGTTTCCAGAGTGGCTGCACCAGCTTGCATTCCAAAAACAGTGTTAGACGTTCTCTTTTCTCTGCATCCTCGACAACAGCTGTTGTCTCCTGTGTTGTTAACTTTAGCCATTCTGACAGGTGTGAGGGGACATCTCGTTGTACTTTTGATTTGCGTCTCCCTGATGACAAGTGGTGTTGAGCACCTTTTCATAGATTTGTTAGCTATTTGGATGTCTTCTTTGGGAACATGTCAATTCACATCTTCTGCCCATTTTTTAACTGGGTTGTTTAGTTGTACAAGTTCTTTTTAGGATTTTAATCCTTTATCAGATATGTCATTTGCAAATATCTTCTCCCATTCCGTAGGTTGCCTTTTAGTTTTGTTGACTGTTTTTTTCACTGTGCAGAAGGTGTTTATCTTGACGTCCCCATAGCTTATTTTGGCTTTTGTTTCACTTGCCTAGTGACACACCTAGTGAGAAGCCGCTAATGGCTGAGGGTACTATCTGGGTTTTCCTATAGGATTTGGATGGTTTCCTGTCTCACATTTAGGTCTTTCATCCATTTTGAATTTATTTTTGTGCATTGGGTAAGAAAGTGGTCTAGTTTCATTCTTTTGCATGTGCTCTCCAGTTTTCCCAACATCATTTGTTGAAGACACTATCTTTTTCCATTCGGTATATTTTCCTGCTTTGTCAAAGATTAACTGCTCATACAGTTGTAGGTTCATTTCTGGGTTTCGATTCTGTTCCTTGATCTATGTGTCGTCTGTTTTTGTCCCAGTGCCATGCTTGTCTTGTATTACAGTTTGAAGTCTGGAATTGTGATACGTCCAGCTTTGTTTTTCCCATTTTTTGGAATAGTTTGAGAAGAATAGGTAGTAATTCTTCTTTAAATGTTCAGTAGAATTCTACTGTGAAGTCATGTGGTCCTGGACTTTTGTTTATTGGGAGATTTTTGATTACTGATTCAATTTCTTTGCTGGTTGCCAATCTATTTAAGTTTTCTATTTCTTCCTGTTCAGTTTTGGTAGTTTGTATGTTTCTAGGAATTTATATATTTCTTCCAAGTTGTACAATTCGTTGGCATATAATTCTCATTACATTCTTTTATATTTTTTGTATTTCTGTGGTATTGGTTGTGATTTCTCCTCTCTCACTTGTGATTTTATTTATTTGGGTCCCTTTTCTTTTCTTTTTGATAAGTCTAGCTAGGGATTTATCAACATTATTAATTTTTTCAAAGAATCAGCTCCTGGTTTCACTGATCTATTTTATTTATTTATTTTTTGGCAAAATAATCTTAAAAATTTAGATTGAAGAAATTCTATATGTTACAAATCTAAAGTGGAGGATATGTACAAAATATACATATGTATATGAATACGGATATGCACACACACGACTAAAAATACAGGGAACATCCTTGGGGCACCTGGGTGGCTCAGTTGGTTAAGCGTCTGCCTTTAGGTCACATCATGATCCCGACGTGATCATGTCCTGGGATTGAGTCCTGTATCAGGCTTCCTGCTTGTGGGAAGTCTGCTTCTCCCTCTCCCACCCTCCCTGCTTAATCTCTCTCTCTCTCTCTGTCAAATAAAAAAAATAAAAATTAAAAAAATAAAAATACAAGGAACATTCTGTACATTACAGAATGAATGTACATTATGTTTAGAATAGCACCTGCAACATAACAGGTGTGTAATAAATGCTTGTTAAAGGGACACGTTAATAGGTGTGACTAGAGAACATACATGTGTAAGAGATTTGATCAATAAGCTTGGTCAGGGGCGCCTGGGTGGCTCAGTGGGTTGGGCCGCTGCCTTCGGCTCAGGTCATGGTCTCGGGGTCCTGGGATCGGGTCCCGCATCGGGCTCTCTTCTCAGCGGGGAGCCTGCTTCCCTCTCTCTCTCTCTCTCTCTCTGCCTGCCTCTCCGTCTACTTGTGATCTCTCTCTCTGTCAAGTGAATGGATAGAATCTTTAAAAAAAAAATAAGCTTGGTCACTCATGGAAGCAAAGTGTGAAGAATTGAGAAGGACTCTCAGGGTTTCCTAAGGTTTTAGAAGGGTTGGTGGTGGTATTCATTAAAATGTGAGACTCCAGGGAGATTAAAATGTGAGACTCCAGGGAGAGGGACAAATTTGGCAGGAAATATAATGAGTTCAGATTTTACAATTTTGAGGCAGTGTAGCAGACAGCAAAGTGAGGCTGTCTGACAAGCTTTGGGTGTAAAATAGATGCATTTGGTGGAAAGGTTTGAGCTGGAGATACACAAGTTATGATGTAGGAGGGGTCAGGAAGGTAGACTAGATCATCCAGGTGGACCTGTTCAGTGAGAAAAGAAGCAGAAACCTTGCAGAACAGTATTTTAGGACCAACAGTATAACAGGGTCTTGGAAGACAGACTGGAAAAGCAGGAATAAAGCAGCAGACTTGGAGACTAGAGAATTTCAAGAAAAACAGAATGGTTATTAAAGTCAAACTCTGCAGGTCTGTCCAGCCGTGTGAGCAATAACGGAAGTGGAAGGACCTGTAAACTAGGAAGTTTTCTGTGACTCTTACATGAGCAACTTCAGTGGAGTTTCGTCAAGGAATTACTGTCTATGCTTACTGCATGATTGTGGAATTAGTAGGAGGCAAGAAAGTGAAGATAGAGAATACAGACTACACTACATTTGGGTGCACTATGGATATTTTAAAAAGGGGAGCAAGAGAACATGTTACTCAATGTTTGCTGAAGTCTGCTGACTTGAGGTGGGGCTTTATGGGGCCGTGGATCAGCAATCTTCAAGCTGATACATGCAGTCTCGAAGCCCACAAAGACTTTACAAAGTTCATGGGCTTGAATTTTCACAGATTCAATGTCCACATACTCAACTCCCAGACTTACTGTTTCCTAAGAACTTCAGTTAAAACATCATGCTGGTCTTTTTTCCCCACTTTCCTTTTGTAATCATACTTCTCTCATTTTAGAAAACAAAATCACCTTATATCCAGTCTGGTATTCATCACCCCAGGGTGTGAAAATCCCCGGCACAACAAACAAAAAGAAAATTTAAATCAGTAGTAAGAAAATTAATGTCTCTTATGGCTCAAAACAAATCCTTCTGAAAGTCAAGGCATTTCTAATTCTTTGCTTTCAAAACAATTGAAGAAACTAATAGATCATTAAAACATACTTTTTTTTTTTAACAATAGATCACCATGTGATTTTGGCATACACTTGAAAGGAGTGCAAATAGTTGAGTTATATTGCTAATATCAAAACTTCCATTGCCATCTGTCCCATACCACATCGTTAGGCCTACAATTTTGCTCAGTAAAACAACAAAGAAATAAATCCAGGCTTAACACTGCCTTCTACCTTAATAATATTCATTGTCGCATAAACTAAAACACAAAACAATAAAGGAGAATTCCAGAGTGCATAAAGGAAAGTGCTGGGAAAGACAAGGGCATTGGCAGTTAAACTGAAGACATGTTGAGGTATCAGACGAAAGGAAAGGTCGATGAGGAGTGTGAGTGTTATGCTTGACTGGATGGACAGTGACACTGGGATTGATGGCCCACGTTTCACGGTTCTAAGCAGAGACTGGCAGAAGCCTCAGGGGATATGACTGGCCCAAGGAGGCCAACTACCTATAACTCTAGGTCCTCCTCAGTACCGTTCCAATTTTAGTACATGTGTTGCCCCAACAAGTGCCCGTTCTTCCTCAGGATTCGTGATTCAGAGAGGCATTCAAGTCAACGTTGACTGTGACTGAATGAGTCCTGAAAGGAAGCCCTCTTATGGTGTAAGGAGATTCAACACACGTAAGAAAACTCAATTCACCACTTAAGAAGTAGGAACTTGAGTATTTTCTTCAATGCGGTATTCTGAGTGCTCGGAACACTGCCTGCAGTGGTTCAGATACTTTCTGTTGAACGAATTGTCAGTGACTGAAGGTAGCCAAGACTCCCAAGTCTTAACTTAAGGAACTAAGTTGTGTTGCCCATTTGTGAGAAATCCTACTTGAATTTGTATATTTCTTGTTCATTGCACATAGATTGGCACAAAAACAGGTTCCAATTATACATTTATGTTTGTATAATTCAGTTTGAAGACTCTCTTCCAAATATATCTCATATCTCTTTCTACCTAAAATGAGGGATAGAGGTGCTACATACTACCAAAAGAAGGATAAGTCAAGTGCTAATATTATTAAATTATATTCTACCTGCCATAATTAACTGTTATGGCATTATGTGGTAAAGAGTATTTGTATGTCTGGATGATAGCAGAGAATAGGCTAAAACTGCAAATCGGACTTGGTGTCATCAGGTTGAAAATGTCACAGATTTAGCTTTTAATAAGCCAGAATGATCGTGTAAAATAAAACAACTAGCAACAATCTCCTACTGATGTTCTCGGGAAGATAGGGAAAACTTTGAAGCTAAGAACTATTTTTAGATTAAAAGACTTGATATTTTCTGTCAATTAAAATGACTATAATTAACAACTATGACTAGAGTTATTCAATTGCAATTTATAAAAATCCAACTTTAATTTGTTTTGATGGTAAGTGGGAATTTCTTGGCCACAATCATGGGAAGCCCAGAACGCATATAGCTTTAGCACAGCTGGACGCAGGAGCTTAAATAATGTTGTCAAGTTACCCTCTTTCTTCCTCTCTTGGCTTTCTTTTCTTAGTGTTGCATTTATTTCTAAGTGGATTTTCCCCACTTGGGTGGCCAAGAGAGCATCGGTAATCCAAACTTGCTTAGTACTTAGTGCTTTTAAACTCTGAAGGAGAAGATGAATCTCTTTGCTGATAGTTTTAACAAAAAAAGCTAGGAGAGTTTTTATGGGCCTGACACAGGTCATGTATCTGAACATGAAACGTTCATGATGGTCAGCACAACGCAATACTCTTGAGTGATCAGATCTGGATTTTTTGTATCCCTGAAGAAAACATTGGTGATGAGGTTTCCCTGCATGAACCACATGGATTGAAAATCCCCACAAACACATTGTTACCAGACAAAATAATATGACATCTAAAATCTTTTTTTTTGCACATTACATTATACTGATTAACCACATCGTAAAATTGATGCATCAAATAGACTAAAGAGCTATAACAAAGAATTAAATATACAGTGGCTTTCAAGATCAATCGGAATTTGAGGTTCCTTCTATTTTGTTGTTCCTTGTTTCCTCCTGCCAAAGCTAGCTCATTGGTAGCAGTCCCTAAGAAGGAGGAAGGGGATATAGAAGGAGAAAAAAAAAGAGAAAGCAACTTCTGTTTAAGGAGATGAACCAGAGTAGCATACACGATTTCTGATTGTATCCCATTGGTCGAAACATGGTCATAGGACCATTTGTGATGGCAAGGGAAGCCAGTAAATACGGCATCTGCTGTGTGCCAGTGTGTTCTGGAGGGTTCTGTTACTAAAAGGAAGAACGTGGAAATGTATAATGGGAAAGGTAACCATTTCTTCAATGGTCCTTCTTTTAACCTTTACAAACTTAAGTAGGGGAAATTTTTAAAATTACTTTCACTATGGAAGCCATTGCTAAAAAACATCTATTTCTATGGGAAAAGAGTAAAGGGAATTTTCACTTTTATAATAAAAGAGAAAGTTTCAGTATAAGTGTTTAGTATATTTTAAAGTCTCTTACAGATGGTGGTACTATTGAAGAATGCTTTAATTTTTGACATTACTATGGATATTTTAGATATAATACTAACACATATTTTTCATTTATAAAAGAATGGAGGGACGTCTGGGTGGCTCAGTTGGTTGAGCGGCTGGCTGCCTTCTGCTCAGGTCGTGATCCCGGAGTCCTGGGATCAAGCCTCACGTGGGGCTCCTTGCTCAGCGTGGAGCCTGTTTCCCCTTCTCTCTCTGCCTGCTGCTCTCCCTGTTTGTGCATGCTCTCTCTCTCTTTCTCTGACAAGTAAATAAATAAAATCTTTAAAAGAATGGATATTGATGGTCTTAAAATTATAAATATTTTGGTTTTGAACTTTTTATATCATTAACTAGTATATCTACATTTTTAGAAAACATGGAATTTACTATCTTGTTTTTCTAAAGAATCAAATTGTTGTAATATGTGCTATAAAAGAGTAGATTAAAAATTCAAGTCAAATGGAATTGCAAGACTGTATCTCTTTCTAAAGCTAAAACCTTACTGAGCTGGAAAAAGTATAATTTAGCATATCACCAACTTGCCAAACCAAAAAAAAAAAAAAAAAAAGATGCCTGGCTTGGATTTCATCCAGGAAGACATCTGTTTGCCTGAAACTAATAATAGTACAACCCTAATGATATGCCAAACAAGTTATTTTAATAGAAAAGCTTTGTTTTGAGAGGTTAAGTTTGGTTACTCAGCAGAACTGCTGTGTTTATAAGTGTATTATGTTTGATTCTGCACCTAGGGAACACATAGCCCACTGAAGGCAAGCTTGGGAAATTTGGTGGAGTTTCTGTACATTTTACAGCTAAACCAACAATGCTCCTGATCTCTAAATGACCTCTCAAGATTAACACATTAGAAGATTGGAGGCAAGGGAGTAGGAATGAATTTTAAAATAGATATTGGAGATTGTCCATTGCTTTTAAAAAGCAATATTCATTCAAATGCCTATCAGCTATTCCTCAAAATCTACTCAAAATAAAAATTCTGCTTGGTTCATTTTAGTCCCATTATTTCTTACGCCTAATTTTCCTGCTCTAAAATGTCAAAAACATTTGGATAAAATGAAGGAATAGTCAAATGTTTAAATGCTTGGTCTATGTGATTTTAAACATCTAGATTTTTAAAATCATAGAAAAGATTGAATTTCTCAGATTTTATTCATAACTGCTATTATGTATATTTAATATGTTATAACTTTTTAGAGAACCACTACCATGTGAACAAGGCAAAAGGGGAAATGTTGTAGGGAAAGTCATTTATAAGCATTTAGGCCTCTTGCCTAGTTTTTGTGACTGTTCTGCTCAATTTTCATTGTGCCAATACTATTTCATTTAAGCATTAGACTAATGGGTAATACACATTTAGAAATATATTTATCTAATACTATTTTGGTTGTTAGTTCAGAGGCATCATCTAAACCAAAAATGGGAAGCTAAAGTGTCTTTTTTAACAACATTAAGAAACAGGCTTACTACTTCAAAAAAATATTCAGGGGGTAACTGGGGGGTGCAGTTGGTTAAGCACCAACTCTTGGTTTCCGTTCAGGTTGTGATCTCGGGCTTGTGACGTGGAGCCCTGCACTGGGCTCTGCGCTCAGCAGAGTCTGTTCAAGACTCTCTCTTTCTCTCTCTCTGCCCCTCCCCCCAAATAAACAAAGAAATCTTTTAAAAAAGTCTTTAATGTTTTATATTTTACTTTCTTCAATAGATTAGTGCTGTACTCAAGTATAAAAAGGCTAAAATAAGGTTTCCTATGTAAGAAATTTCTATGTAAAGAAATTTTGTAAGAGTAACATTTTCTAGAAGTTTTTGTACTAAAATATAACTATTACGTGTAACAGATCACATTTTTATGTTGACTAGCCATCCTCTAAAGGCACACAAAGTTCTGACTGCTGTGCAAAGAGAGAGCAGCCAGAGGAATACTTTCTGGCAAAGTCTGGTTCCACATGTTGTTGCTGATTATGGGAAACAGATTTTGGCCAAAACAAATGCTAAGATTATTCCAGGAACTTTCTGGCACACCTGGAGCTTTATTTTTAATTACACAGTCTCTACTGAAATGATTTTCTAGTCTTGGCTAATTTGGGGTACAGTTTTAAAATGAATTACTTAATTCTAGCTCTGTGAGGAGTTTCAGAATAGGCTGAGCGTCTCGGGAAGAAGTAATAATGGAGTTGTAATATACAGTGATAACTGCCTTTGCATGAGAAATCTCTTTTTTGTGGTTTATTCAAACATAATTTATACTTAATAAAAAGCAATCCTTTTTGGGTATACAGTTCTATGAATTTTGACAAAATTATATAGTAGTTTAACATCACAGTCAAGATACAAAAGATTTCCATATCTGAAAATTTTTTCTCATGTGTTTTTGTGAGCAACGCCCCCTTCCTACGTCTGGAAGCCATTGATCTGATTTCTGTCCCTATAGTATGATCTTTCTTAGAATGATAAATCAAATCATACAGTCCGTGGCCTTTTGATTCTGGCGTAATGCTTTCATTCAGCGTAACATTTTTCAGGTACGGCCACATTGTATTGCACATATCAGTTTATTCCTTTTTCCCCCTTTTGAGATTAGCCTTTTAATGCTAATGGAATCACTCCAAAGTGGCCTGAACCAATCATTTGTGGTCTGGCATTCACATTTTCCTTAGCCAAGTGGTCCCTTTCCCGTCATCCTGTGCATGCAGGGATGGTCATATGACACTGTTTAGACAATGGAGAAGAAAGGAGAAATTTGTTGGAGAACATTTGGGAAAGATTTAACCCTCATTTATAAAACTAAGTTTGTCATACTGTAGTCCCACTGCTTGCTTCCTCCTCCTCCCAGATTCCTTTAGGCATATGATGTCTAGAACCGTGAGACCCATTCGCAAGCCTGAAGGAAAGGCCAAAAGAACTGTAGACATAAAATCCCAGAACCTTGTCCTGTTTGGCTTATCAAGAAACCTTTAAAACTGTCCAACTTCAGATTTCCTAGTGTGTATGATGGCTAAATGTGCTTGTTGTTTATGCCATTTTATTATGTTATTTGCAGTCAGTGACATTCCCTGCTGAGAAACGGTCATCCAGTCTAAAAGCCAGTTTGGGTGGACACTGGGGCTCAGTTTGAGAATTGTGTGATTCTGCTTATTATGGTCAGAAAGTGTTCACTACTACTTTCCATCATTAACTCCTTGTCGTACGTGAAATGGGTTGCCACCTAAACATTTTGCTGGAGAATTGCAACCTTTCAGTTCACTTAAACAATGATAATTTTATACCATTATGATCTGCCTTAATTCACTTACTAGGTTTCTGGATTGGTTGAAGAACTGTGAAAATGATACTGTTCACCGATTATGACACTGCAACTCTCTTCCAGAGCAAAATGTGTGCGTTCTTTTCAGATTATTCTCTAGAAAAGAGAATTAACCAGAAAATCTAATGAGTCTTGATAGGAACGTACTGTTCATGACCTCCGTCATTGCAGGATCATAACGGTTGATACAGAGTTGCTCAACCAGTATGTTTGACTATATTAGGTTAATTTTAAACCAATAGAACATATCATTACTTTTGGGAATTAAAGGAACACAAGTTGTTGTCTTTGAAACAAAACAGAAAATGAATGAAAATTATTTCTCTATGTAGGCCCACATATTAATCTGGAGTCTGTCAAATATATGCTATTATTACTTACTATTAAGTACTTATATCAAAGTTATTCCAAACTCACATCCTTTTAGTTTTCCAGTCACTGAACAGGAAATCCTGTCCTGAAGGAGTTGTTCTCTCTGCTGCTAATGAAGGGATGTGCCCACTGGGAATAGCCTGAGAGGGCAAGTTGTCCTGCAGAAATATTGGAATAAGGTAATATAAAACTTGGAAATATTTCTGCTAATAAAACATTTTTATCCTAATAATTTGAAGATAATTTTAGACTAAAGCCTATTTTATGTCAAATGCTTTTGCAAAGATGCCAAAGTTTTTGACTGAAGGAAGTGTCCATATTTATCCATGGGCCCCAAAATAAATTTGAACAATGTTAGGATTATTCTTCTTATATATTTCATGAATTATTTCTTGAATTAGTGTTAATAATAAGAAAGTAGGCTGTGCTTGAAATTGAATAATAAACTCCATATGCCTTCATCAATATTTCATAAAATAATTCTGCAAATGTGAATAGATAAGGAATGATTTTGTAATTTTATTAGCTTTTCAATGAGTCTAAGGTACAACCACTTTGCTTTTTTCCCCAATGCATATGGAACACATTTTCTTGAGAATGTTTACCCAAATCTTTGTTCATTCACTATAAGACCATAGAATTACTTGAGAAATGTAGCAAATTTATGTTACTTTAGATTGTCTAAAGGATCTTCTTTGAACATGTCCTGGGATTTCTTCAAGTTATAAATTTTAGAACTGAAAACATTTTAGAGATCATCTGTTTATGTTGTTTCAAGTGCCCTGATTTACTCACTGATAGATATATATGTTTTTTGAGTTGGAGGAAAAGGAGTGAGATTACAAAGAAAGTTCTAAAAATTTCTCATTCCCACTTGTGATATAGTCCACAGAGAAGTGTTGTACCTGTGAGTGGCGTTGGCCATGGCTGCATGGGGACAGAGTTTGAGAAACATTGCTCTGTAGATTACACAGTGGAGGAAACCAGTGGTCAGAGATGTGAAATAAATTGTGTAGCTTAAAACAGCTACTTAGAGGCATAAGATAGAGGAAAAGTCCTCAAGTAGCAATCAGTCCTCTTTGGTCTAGCCCTATATGTGCCACGAATTTGTTGGAAACAGCAGCAAAAAGAGGACTGTAACCATAAACAGTAACTTACCAAGAGTATGCAATTTATAGATTCAGGACACGGTGCCAAGACAGATCTATTGCCTGTGTGATGCAACGTGTTCACAACTCTTAGACACTGCTACCCTTCGGGTCTCAAAATCCTGGCATGGGCAAAAATTATTTAAGCCACAGAAGGGAGCTGACCCGATACTAGCCGTATCACCGTGTTGCACTCTCAACTAGAATGATGAACCAGGTGGGGAGAAGGACCTGGTGGTGGTGATTACAGGGTCTGGGCAGCAACCAGGTTGAGTCCGAGTGATTCACTGTAGACAAAGAAGCACAGACCAAATCTGACACCTATAGAGCACTTACTGCTTACTACGTACTAAGTACTACGTACTAAAAATATTAGTATCTCTACAGTCCTGTATCTTTATGAGAAAGGTACTTCTTCCCATTTTTTAGACAGAGAAAATAAGACGTAAATATAGTAAATGGTTTATTCATAGTGATGTAGATAGCAAATGGTGGAACAAGATTTTAGGCTTAGGTAGTCTGACTCAGGACACACACTCCTAAGCAGTGAGAGAAGCAGAGGTAGGAAGAGTAACCTGCTACTAATAAACTTCGGGTTTCTAGGTCTGGTTTTATTCATGCTTTGGGATCCTGTGAGATTCTTTGTCTACCCCCTTCTCTATTTTTTACATGAGCTATGTGCTCCTTAAACAATAACAAAAAGCTTTTACTAGTTGTTGAGAACTTAGGAGCTGAGAGTAGGGACTGCAGAGACACTTACCAACAGGCTACTGGAGCCACTTACACAGTGTGCAAAATAGCAGACACGGTAGATTTTTAACAAAGCCATCTCTACTTGAAATACTCTTTCTCTACTCTACTTGAGAAATAGGAATTATAGAACAATGCAGAGAAGTAAAGAATGAGGATCCTTAAATAACCTGATCATGCTGAAAATCTAGAAATTCTGAGAATGGATGTGTGCCAGATTTGGGCTCAAAATTTTAAACTGCTCTGGAATCTAAGAGCCAGGAGTGGAGTGATACGTCAGTTGTATGGGGTTTTTAATAAAAAAGGGATGCACAATTTGATACTTGTAAGATGGTCAAAATTTGTTGTAGACATCACATAACACACACTTACATTTTACCTGAGTAACTCTTAAGAAAACGACACATTGACACAAGTACTATTGTACTGACTATTCTTTGAATCCCGTCCTAAGACCGCAACCACATTAGGTAAATTGATTTGTGTGCTATGCAAGTATTATACTCTTTTCACTCTTTAAAATTTTTAAGTGTACAGTCAGTCTTGCTAACTATAAGCACAATGTTGTACAAAAACCTCTAGAACTCTTTCACTTCATGTATGACTTTAGACCCGTCGAATAGCGACTCCACATTTCTCCTTTCCCTCAGCGCCTGACAACTGTCATTCTACTTCCTGCTTTGATGAGTTCGACCGTTTTAGACACCTCATGTGAGCGGAATGATGCAGTGTTTGTTCTTCTGTGACTGATTTATTTCACTTATCATTATGGCCTCAAGGTTAATCCATGTTGTAGCATGTGATGGAATTTTTTATGGGTAAATAATGTTCCACCTGATGTATAAACCACATTTTATTTATCCATTCATCTGTTGGTAGACATTTAGGTTGCTTCTATGTCTTAGCTATTGTGAACAAAGGGGCACTGAACATGGAAGTGCAGATGCCTCTTTCTGATCCTGATTTCAATTCTTTTGGATAAATACTGAGAAGTAGGGTTTCTGGGTTACATAGTAAGTCCATTTTGACTTTTTGAGGAACTTCCATATTGTCCTGCATAGTGGCTGCACCATTTTACATTCCCAGCAAAGGTACACATCTCTCCACATCCTTATCAACAAATGTCGTTTTCTGTTTCCTGGGTTTTACACTTTCATGTCTCATGTTTGTCTTTGACCCATTTGGAGTCAATTTTTGTGTATGGAGTAAGAGAAGAGTCCAATATCATTCTTTTGCCTGTGGATATCCAGTTTTCCCAATGCCATTTGTTGAAGACTCTACCCTGTCCCTGTTGTGTATTCTTGGCACCATTGTTAAAGATCACGTGATGCGTGGATTTATTTCTAGGTTCTTTTTTGGTTTCATTGGTCTCTGTCTTTATACCAGTACCATGCTGTTTTGATTATTGTAACTTCATAGTATGTTTTGAAATAATGATGTATGAGACTTCCAACTTTATTCTTTCTCAAGATTCTGGTTTTT
This sequence comes from Lutra lutra, assembly GCF_902655055.1. Classification (NCBI taxonomy): domain Eukaryota; kingdom Metazoa; phylum Chordata; class Mammalia; order Carnivora; family Mustelidae; genus Lutra; species Lutra lutra. The sequence goes on from NC_062280.1 coordinate 275,228, forward strand.
TGGAGTCTTTTGGGGTCCCATATGATTTTAGGATTGTTTTTTCTATTTCTGTAAAAATGTCATTGGGGTTTTGAAAGGGATTGCACTGATTCTGTATATTGCTTTGGGTAGTGTAGTCATTTTAACATTGTTATGTCTTCCAATCCATGAACATGGGATCTCTATTTACTTATGTCTCCTTTAACTTTTTCAGCAATGCTTTGTAGTTTTCAGTATACAAGTCTTTCACTTCCTTGGTTAAGTTTATTCTTAAATATATTATTCTTTTTGATAGTATTGTAAACAGAATTGTTTTCTTAATTTTCTTTCAGATTGCTTATTGTCAGGCTATAGAAACACAAGTAATTTTTGTACACTGATTTTGTATCTTGCAACTATACTGCATTTGTTTATTAGGTCTAACAGTTTTCTTATGTATATGAAAGTGGAGATGGGGAGGTAGCAAGGAGGTTTGAATGTGCGACCGTCAACATGCTGCTGATAGAACTTCCTGAGAGACTGAGTAAACTTAGTTGGGAACAAATCTGTTTCAATTTAAATATAAGTAATATCATACATTTGTAGTTTATAAGCAAGTTTAATAAAATTTTGCATTAGTTTTAACCTTTTAAACATTAATGGATTTCAGACTCAATTTCCAATACTGGTGCAAGTTAGTTCTTTTGGTGAAGAGCATTTGTCATAGTGGTGGCAAGAAGATAATTTACTGCCTGTTATGCTTTCCTTGGTACTTTCTTCAGTTTATCTTGGTAAGGTTTCATTGTCTAGAAGGCTGAAATTTGTAGAAGTGATATTCTAGTACCATAACAAAAGGGATTAGCAGTGACAGTTTTCTAAAATATATGTTTCCTACCAGAGGTAGGCTTCTCAGCCCATTTCCTTTAATGATATCTGGAGAGGATCTGATAAGCTTTATTCTACTTTACACAGGTTAAAGGGCATTGTCTTCCCTTTCACTCCAGCAGCCAACAACAAAGTCAGGCATATGTTATCAGCACCACACAGGAAGCTGCGGACTAGCTTGTGTTAAACAGAGCACAAATACAGGAAAAGTGTCAGACAGGTTAAAAGCTGGTAGAGCTCTGCTAAGAGAATATTATGCTAATAATATTTCAGGCAGATATATGTTATTCGATTTCAGCATAAACTACTTAGAAATACTTAAACATGTGAAACCAGACTGAGAGTAGTCATTTCACTTTCCTCACATTGGAATTATGACCCCATTTTGTAAAGATAGAAAAATAACAGTTAAATTAAAAACAGTTAAGTCAGGAAATGACACAATTTCTCAAACATACAATTAAACAATTTCTTAATAATTTAAAAATTGTTCCCCTCTGCTTTGTGTGATAAAAATTCTAATTATATTTTCTTATTTCAAAAGAAAAGGGGATTTCCATTTTGTGGCAAAAATTTTGTCATAAATAAAGAATGCTTGCCTTTTGGAAACTAAAGAGCTTGTTTCATTCAGGGATTTTATGTTGTGGGTTTTAATTGTGGTGTGTGTCTGGTTTTAAGCAGTCATGGTGGGTGTATTCCAGTTGTATCTACCAATATAGTGCTGTGTATCATTAGCATTTGCTAATGGTGGGTATGTCTGAGTAATATCTACCAACGTAGTTTTACATACCATATTGGGTTTGTTAAGAAAATGATCTCAAGGGGTGGCTGGGTGGCTCAGTGGGTTAAAGCCTCTGCCTTTGGCTCAGGTCGTGATCCCAGAATCCTGGGATTGAGCCCCACATCCGGCTCTCTGCTCAGCGGGGAACCTGCTTCCTCCTCTCTCTCTGCCTGCCTCTCTGCCTACTTGTGATCTCTGTCTGTCAAATGAATAAATGGTATTTTGAAAAAAAAAAAAAGAAAAAAAAAGAAAATTATCTCAAGCGTTTTGCAAAGTGATTTCCAAACCCCTTCTTTTATTTTTTTTATTTTTTTTTTAAGATTTTATTTATTTATTTGACAGAGATTACAAGTAGGCAGAGAGGCAGGCAGAGAGAGAGAGAGAGAGAGAGGAAGCAGGCTCCCTGCTGAGCAGAGAGCCCGATGTGGGGCTCGATCCCAGGACCCTGGGATCATGACCTGAGCCGAAGGCAGAGGCTTTAACCTGCTGAGCCACCCAGGCGCCCCTAAACCCCTTCTTTTAAAAAAGCTTACAAACAAAATGAATTACAAAACTTCTGAAGATAAAACAAAAATAATAATATATAGTTTTAAACTTTGACATAGCCACTATCAGTATTTTGATTCATTTTCTGTTCATGTGTATTTTTCAATACATTTTCAAGTTTGCAGTCAAATGTGTATACACACACAAATGTATACATGTATTTATAATTCTAAATATAACTTTTTTCTTAAAAATCAGTATTATATCATCCATTTTCATATATTCTTATATTTTTATAACCTTCAGTTTTAATGGCTATATAACATTTCATGTTTAAACAAGCCATAATTTATTTATTCAGTGAACATTTGTATGGGATGCACAAATATCTTTGTTAAATTCTTTCAAATCTTCTGATTACCCTAGGGAGATTGCCTCCCTATATTTTGTATCTACTTTTTTTTTTTTTTAAAGATTTTATTTGTTCATTCATGAGAGATGGTGAGAGAGGCAGAGGCAGAGGCAGAGGGAGAAGCAGGCTCCTCACAAAGCAGGGGGCCCGATGCAGGGCTCAATCCAGGATTCTGGTATCCTGACCTAAACCAAGGGCAGACACTTAAAGGACTGAGCCATGGAGGCGCCATATCTTGGATCTTCTTATGACCGTGACCAGGAAGGGCCATATCATGTGGATCGACTGTCGGATTTAATGGACCAAATGTAATGCACATGTCCTCAGAATAAAGCATTAAATATTGAAATATTAAGTTAATTGTCTCCGGGGTGTTGCATAGAAGTGTGGTGGTTCTATACAAATGTAGGAGCCATTCCTAGTTTGGATTCAAGCAGGAAAATGTTGTAGACTGCTAAGGAGGCTTAAAATATCTACCATCCAAGATCAGAGCAGAATTAAGCTGCCGTGCCAAAGTGCAGAAAGAGAAAACTCATGTCTGAGACAAAATCAGGATTAATAAGTAAAAATAGTCCTCTGAAAAGTATTTTAAAGTATGTTTTTTGTCTGGATGTGTTACAAACCACACGAGGGCCATATGTGATCTCTATATATCTATTTGTGTTGGAAAAACTATGCTGCTTGTGATCTTGCTTTTAGGACCCCAGGAATATACTAGTAATCACACATTGATTGTCTTCTCTTGCTATTGCTTATGAAGAACCAAATACAAACGTCGGAATACACACCACACTTTATCAGGGGGTGTTCCTCATCTTCCTCAGAAATGTTACTGTACGGCCTTGACACTAAAGAATAGAAATTTTATTATTGCTTTATACCTTTATTTTTCCCCTAATTTTTTTGTTTCTTTTTGTTTTCCCCTCCCTATTCTTTTTATTTAAGGGGATGAACTTGACAACCAGATTTTTAAGAAATCAAATACACTGAAGCAGTCGAATATCTTTTGCCTTAGAGTGTATATTATAGAATAATGGGTTATTTTTACCTTCATGGGAATAATGATTTTTTAATAATTACACCTTCAACTTTCTTTTGACTTTATTAGGCCTTCACCATTGAAAAATTCCACTTTTTCTTATTTATGGCCATGATTTAAAGTAGTTTATCAGTGAATAAGTATCTTTCATGCTTCTCCACAAGGGACTGTTTTTTAAAAGCTGTAATATGCCGATTAACATGGCTTGATTAAAAAACAAACTCTACCTTATTTTTAGTTAGGAAAATCTCACATGGAAATATCAAAAGACAGACAACATTATTCAGTTAGTTTAATTTTGTATTCGGCTGATGCTGGACACAACAACAAAGAGAAGAGTCTTTCTCTGCTGCTGCCCAGATGTTACAAGGCTATTGAACTTGGGTTTAACTGACCCAGGAGAATCAGTTGGCTGCTAGAGAGGCCCTACTTCTGGCTTTGTGGAGATCAAGGAAAGCCCTTTCAACATGTCTAAGAGCCAGATCCAGGGTGTCTCAGGCAAGCTGGGGAGCACTTTGGCAAAAATCTCCTGAATTGTGCAATCTCGGACTCTGTTTTTTTCCAGCTTTTCCCTGTAAAGATCACATGCTTAAATTGGGCCATGCAGCTGTGTGTGGGTGGAGTGCTTGTACTCAGAGCTCTGAGGTCTGACCGTGCACAGTCAATGGTACACTATTTCTTCCCCTGCCCCCACCCTGAGAAACTTCGGAAGTAATTCCTTGAGGTTAGTAGTTGGTAACCTGATCTGTTCACCCCAAATGTTAAAACCTTCTCTTGGTTTTATGCTCGTGTAGTTTCTATTTAGTAGGCAGTTTGCAAATGTTTCATTTGTTTTTAGAAATCTAATGAGAAATGTTATATCAATAGTTTTCAATCAGAGAAGAACCTCTAATTTAATTGTCAAAGAAGTCACCATTTCTGCAATTTTAATTCTTAAATTTGTTTTTACACTTTATTAGAATGTTGATTATTGTATTTGTAAAAAAAAAAAAAAAAAACAAACCCTCATATTTTTCCCTGTTTAAAAAAAAAAACACATTTTGAAGCACTCCTAATAATCCTTGCCCTACTTTCTTTGAATTATGGAGTAGTTGTTTAGTCGTACTTAAAGGACCTGGTTCTTAGGACAAGGTTAACCTTGCAAGTTCAAAGCACAGTTTGTTAGAGAGTAGCTATCATGGTCCCCAAGAACGTTATTCTGTGCCCTCCTGGATCCAAAGACATTGTGTTTTATTATCCTTGAATCTACTAGCCATCTTCTTCTCCTCTCCTTCCTTCTCCTCCTCTGCCTCCCAGTAAAGGAAGAGACTTGATAATCGGATGAAAAATTTCACATGCAATGATGTTATTTAGTTTCTAATGTCTTTTGCCAGATAGGGTGGACTCTAGAAATAAGAATAATCAAAAACTTAATAGGAACATTTATGAAGCTATTGTGGTGCATATGATTTAATCTCATAGGATTCTAATTTTATCACTATGAGTCAAGCTTTAGGAGAGTGATTTCACCAAGTTGGTGACATAGGTCATTCCTGACTTTGCTTCCTCTCACAAGAACAAGTAATAATTACTCAAGAACACGACACCACTGAGAGAATCCTAGAAAATGAGGGAGAGGCTGAAGCACCCACTGCACACAGACACCAAGACAGATTGCATTAGAAGGTAAGAGATGCACACATTGACCACATGCCACACCCACACCCCACCCCTCCACACCACCCCCCAGCAGCATAGCATGCCCAGAGAGGTCTTCCCTGAGCCTCCATTCCTACAGTGGAAGAGAGAACCCAGTGGGGCTAACCAGCATCCCTCAGCATTGGGATCACTTTAGGGGAGTCCCTACTCTGATAAACCAGAGGGATTGCAGGGACATCTGTGGGATTATAAATAAATGATAAATAAAACCAGCGGGACTCTGACGATGATGGAGAAGGGAGGGGGTTTGCAACCAGCACATGGATCTTGGCGGACCAAGTTCATACCTACGATGCCCAAGGACTGATTCCAAACCACGGTTTTGCTCGTCAGCAGAACCAGCCTGGGGGACACTCTGATCAGGGGATTTAGATCCACCTCACTGGGTTCTCAAATGAAACATTTTGTTGACTCTGCAGCTTGATTTGCCCGTACCCGGGCAAAGAGCTCACGACCCACCTGCTGCAGAGAGCGCCTATAGGCCCCATCCGACCAGAGGGGCTGGAGATGTTTGTCCCAGCAAATCTGAGCTGAGATGGGTGGAAAAAGCCGGCTGCGCCCAGAGTGAGGGTAGTACTAGGCATGAAGAGTTACCCTGCTAGGCATAGGCAGGGGATTTTCAGAGCGAAGGTTGAGGCAGCTCCCAGGCTTCCCCAATTAGATTATTTGGGAAGTTGAGAGTAGCCCATAGCAACCTCTGCCCTTCCTGGCCAAGCAAGGAAGCTGAGAGAGCCCCACCCGCTGTGGCTCCCGGGGAGGGGAGGTGGGGGGGAGGGAGGTGGGGGTGAGGGGGAGGGGAGGTGGGGGGAGGGGAGGTGGGGGGTGGGGGTGGGCTTCGGACCAGAGGGGCTGGTGAAAACAAGCGGAAGCTGTGTGGCCCAGCAGCGCTCAAGTAGAGAGGCGAGGGCGGAGCTGATCGCCCCCAGAGTAAAGCCGGTGCTGTGTTGAGAGTCCGGGTGCTGTGCACAGGCAGGGGATTAACTCACAGGCAAGTTTTAGGAATTTTTCTAGCAATTCATGTTCTGTTTAAATATTCTTGTTACTGATAAATGGAAAAACACAATTGTGTTTTCAGAGTGGTACTTTAAGATTTCTTTCTTTTTTTTTTTTGAATAGGAAATATACGAAGTTTTATTCAAAATTCTAAACCAAGTCAATACCACCTTTGCTTCACCATGTGATTTAAAAGTTAATGACAACAAAAGGTCAATGGTCAAAACTGACATTTTTGTGTATGTGTGTGTGATTTCATCTTTGTCCCAGGTGGGTTTTTTTTTTTAATTTTTTATTTCTTTTCAGCATAACAGTATTCATTGTTTTTGTACCGCACCCAGTGCTCCAAGATTTATTTCTTGAGTGATAGGTCTTTTCACTTGTAAGTGAAATTTTAAGATAGCTTTTCATTTTTCTATCAACTTATTCAAGTCAAACCAAATATAATTTAAGATAACTTTTCATTTTCTATGAACTTATTCAAGTCAAACCAAAAGGGAAACAGATAAGGGAGGAAGAATCACTCAAATTGATTACTTTTTGACTTTTAAAGAATTAATGAGTATTTGTGTGTATTTGGATAATAACATTTACCAAGTACATTTACTTTCATTTGTTCATTAAGTTTTTAATAGCAATTTTAAACAAATATCTATTGATCACTTAGTAATGCCAGACACAAAGATGCTTCAAAGAGCTAATAGTATTTTGGAGGTACTCACCTCATTCTCACAGCCATTTGAGGTATATAAATACTCTCTGTAAAAAAGACTGATAGTAGAGTTGGAAGTAAATAAAAATGGGTGGATATTAGCAAAAAGCTTTTTAATTAAGGTTTTTATTAAATTGGCCAAGTTTTTCATATGCTAAAAGTAGCTATAAAGTAGGTAAGAAAGTTATTCTTACTGAAAGAAAAGAAAAGACAGTAGGAAAGAAAGAAGGAAAAATGCATGCTCTACTCTATGGCTGGCTTCCTGTGTGTGTGTCTGAGTGCAGTGACAGAATCAAGTCCAGTAAATGGAGTGCAATTAGAAAAAAGAGTAAGATCTGTGGGTAATGGAGAAACCACTAACATAAGCAATAGTGCAACCTGGAAAACCCAAAAGACAGAGAAAAACCCAGACATAACAGCACCAATGGACAGTATATCTAATTTGAAGGCAATTAGTAAAGATTTAAGGAGGTGTTTGATACTTCAAATGCAAAAGCAATGACACAAAACTATGAGAATAAAAAAATCAAAGAAACATGCTATTGCAAAAGGATAACAAAATAACCCTCGTATAACTGAACCCAAAGTCACAGAATTTTGAGAACTAGTTGATAAAGAATTCAAAATAGCTGTTTCAAAGAAACTCAATGAGCTTTAAGAAAACTCAGAAGGACAATTCAATGAAATAAAAAAAAAACACATGAATAAAATGAGATATTTATCGAAGAGATAGAAATCATAAACAAAAATTCTGGAACTGAAGAATTCAATGAATGAAAAAAAAATTCAGCAGAGAACATGTGTATCAGAATAGAGCAAAAGGAAGGCCGGATAAGTAAGATAGAGGACAGGAATTTTGAAATAACCCAGTCAGGCAGAACAAGGGAAAAAGAATGAAAAAGACCAAAGAAATCCTATAGGTTGTAAAGGACTCCATTAAAAAAAATTAGAATATTGAGGTTATGGAAAGAGAAGAGAGGAGGAAAGAGGCAGAACGTTAATTTAAAGAAATAATAGCTGAGAATGTCCCAAACCTGCAAAGAGACTTGGACATCTAAGTTCACATAGTTAACAGATCATCCTATGATCTCAATTCAAAAACCTCTAAGACACAAAAAATGAAACTGTCAAAAATTGAAGTTAAACAGAATATCTTAAAAGCAGCCAGAGGAAAGAAATATTGAAATCTAGAAAGAATTCCCCGATTAGGCTACCTGCAGATTCCACAGCAGAAATCCTGCATGTTAGAAGAGAGTGGAATGACCTATTCAGAGTGTTGAAAGAAAGAAAATTGCTCACTAAGAAGACTCTATCCAGCAAAGTCATCCATCAAATACAAAGAAGTAACGACTTCCCAGACAAACAGAAGCTGAGGGAATCCATCATCACTGTGGGAAAATGACGAAAAATAATTATAGCTACTGTAATTTGTTAGATACATAATATAAAAAAGAGGTAAATAATACATCAAAAATATAAAATTGGGGAGTAAAAAGTATGAAGGTTTTGTAGGAAATTGAAGTTTAAATTCTCAGTTTAAAATGAACTGTTTTGTCTATGAAGTGTTTTATATAAACGTTATGGTAACTACAAAGCAAAGACCGAGAGTACGTTCATAGAAGATTAAGAAAGGGGAAACAGAGCATACCACTATAGAAAATTACCAACTTACAAAGAGAGGCAGAAACAGAAAAAGAAACACTGGGAATGTGAAACCACCTGAAAGTAATTAATAAGATGATACTAGTACGTCTTTATACACCAATGATAATTCCAAATGAAAATGGGTTGAATTCATCAGTGAAAGGCAGAGAGTGGCTGAATGAATAAACAACAAAACCCAAGTACGTGCTGCTGCAAGAGATTCCCTTTACTTTTCAGGACCCACACAGACCAACAGCAAAGAGGTGGGAAAAAATATTCCATTCACATGGAAACCGAAAAAGAGCTGGGGTAGTTGAACTTATGTCAGACAAAATGGAACTTAAGACAGAGAATGGAATAAGAGATATAAAAGGGCATTATATGATTATAATGAGTTCATCCAACAAGAATAAAATATTTGTAAATATTTATCATCCAACATAGGAGCAACTAAATATATAAAACAAGTATTAACAAACATAAAGAGAGAAACAGAAGGTAATACTTTAAGACCACATTTTTATCAATAGATAGATCACCCAGACAGAAAATCAATAAGGAAATACTTAAATGGATGTAAATGACATGATAGATCAGATGGACTCAGACATTTATAGAAAATTCCATCCAAAAGCAACAGAACACATTTTCTTCTCAAACGCACAGGGAACCTTCTCAAGGATGGATCACATTTTAGGCCACCAAACAAGTCTTAATAAATTTAAGACGATTGAAATCGTCTTTCCTTACCTTTGCATCTTTCCTTACCTTTGTGGTATAAAATCAGAAACCCAAATTCACAAATATGTGGAGATTTAAACACTGAATAACCAATGGCCCAAGGAGAAATCAAGAGAGAAATTAGTAAATATCTTGGGACAAATGAAAATAGAAATATAACATGCCCAAACTTATGAGATACAGCCAAAATAGTTTTAAGAAAGAAGTTCATAGGAACACCTGAGTGGCTCAGTCACTTAAGCATCTGCCTTCGGTTCAGGTCATGATCCCAGAGTCCTGGGATCAAGTTCAACTTCAGGCTCCTTGCTTAGCGGGAGCCTGCTTCTCCTTCTGTCTGCCTCTCCCCCTGCTTGTATTTTCTCCCTCTGACAATTAAACAAATAAAATCTTTTTTCTTCAAAGAAGGAAGTTCATAGTGATAAATACCTATTTTAAGAGATAAATTTTTAAAACAAGCAATATAATTGCATACCTCAAGAACTAGACAGAGAAGACAAAGTCCAACATTAATATAGAGAAGGAAATGACAAAGATCAGAGCAGAAATAAATGAAATAGAGATTGAAAAGGCAACAGAAAATAGCAGGGCACCTCGGTGGCTCAGACAAGTTAAATGACTGCCTTCACCTCAGGTCATGTGCCAGGGGTCCTGAGATCAGGTTCCGTGTCTGGATCCCTGCTCAGTGAAGACTCTGCTTCTCCCACTCCCTCTGCCGCTCCCCATCTGCTGATCTCTCTCTCAAATAAATAAATAAAATCTTTAAAAAAAAGAAAATATCAATGAACATAAGAGCTACTGTTTGAAAAGATAAAAAAAAGTAGACAAAGTTTTAACCAGAATCATCCAGGAAAGGAGAGGACTAAACTAAACTAAACTAAAAGAGAATCAGAAATAAAAGAGGAAGCCTTATAAATGATGCCACAGAAAGGCACCTGGGTGGCTCAGTCACAAATAAATGTGACTTGATTTTAGCTCAGGTCATGATCTTAAGGTCATCAGATCGAGCTCTGGGTCAGGCTCCGTGTTGAGCATGGAGTCTGCTTGAGGATTCTCTCTCTTCTGCTAAAGGTTCTCTCTCCCTCTCTCTCCACCTCTCCTCCCCATGCTCTCTCTCTTTCTCAAATAAATAAATCTTTTTTTTTTTTTTTAAGGGCCCTGGGTACAGTGAAATAGAAGCTTGTGACAGGAATCCTAAGCATAGGTCTTTATCTAAATGTCCAGACTCTGGGTGTAAGTAGGATTGTCAGAATGTAATATGCCTAGGCAATAACTCAGAATAACTCTTTTCTCATCACAGAATCATATACCTTGGTTAACCAGGATAAATTCCAAAGATGCTTCAATATCCTCAAATCAGTCAATGTGATATACCAGATAAATAAAATGAAGGATATAATCATCTCAATAGAGACAGAAAAATCATTTGATAAAATTCAATATCTATTATGATAAAACTCTCAAAAAAGTGGGAATAGGAGAAACATACCTCATAATGAGGGCCATATGTGACAACCCCCACAGCTGACATTGTATTAAATGGTGACAAGCTAAAAGCATTTCCCCTAAGATCAAGGATAAGACAAGGATATTCCCTCTCTCACCACTTTTTCATTCAAAATTGTATTGGAAGTCTTAGCCACAGCAATTAGTTTTAAAAAAAAAGCATCAAATTGGAAGAAATAAAACTTCACTTTTACAAATGACATGATATTACATATAGAAAACCCTAAAGATTCCATCAAAAATTTTGAACTAATAAATTCAGTTAAGTTGCAGGACACAAAATCAATACACAAAAATCTGTTGCATTTTTGTACAGAAAAATGAACTAATCAGAAAGAGAAATTAAGAAGAAAGCCCATTCACAGTAAAAAGAATAGACTAGTTAGGAATAAATTAACCAAGGAGGTAAAGACCTGTACACTGAGAACTATAAGACATTGATGAAAAAAAGTGAAGATGACACAAATGGAAAGATATCCTGTGTTCATGGATTGAAAGAATATTATTAAATATCCATACTACCCAAAGCAATCTACAGAGTCAATGCCATCCCTATCAAAATTTCAATGGCATTTTCCACAAATACAGAAAAAAAAAAATCCTGAAATTTGTATGGAACAACAAACCCTGAATAGCTAAAGCAATCTTCAGGCAGAAAAAAAGCCACAGGTATCACACATCCTGATTTCACACTATATTTCAAAGCTCTGGTATTCAAAATAGTATTGTACTGGTATAAGCACAAATTATTGGAACAGAATAGGAAGCCCAGAACTAAATTCACAAATATATGGTCAATTGAAAGACAAAGGAGCCAAGAATATGCAATGGGAGAAGGAGAGTCTCCTTAGTAAATGATGTGGGGAAAACTGGCCTATTATATGTAAAATAATTAAACTGAACCACTTTCTTATATCACGCACACAAATAAAACTCAATGGGGTAAAGACTTACATAAGAGACCTGAAACCATGAAACTCCTAGAATTAAAAATAGAGGGGAACTCCTTTACCATTCAGTAGTTGGATTTAACACAAAAACAAAATCAACAAGTGGGACTGTGTCAAACTGAAAAGCTTCTGCACAGCAAAGGAAACCATCAGTAAAAGGAATAGGCGACCTACCGAAGGAGAGAAAATATTTGCAAATCTTAACCTGATAAAGAGTTAATATCCAAAAAGTATTAAATCTTTATATAATGCAATAGGAAAAAAATCCAGTTTAAAAACAGGTGGAGGATCTGAATCAACATTTTCCCAAAGACATACAAATGGCCAACAAGTCTATCAAAAAGTGGATGGAACTAGAGGGTATTATGCGAAGAAAGTAAGTCAGTCAGTGGAAGACAAATACCGAATGACTTCACTTGTATGTGGAATTTAAGAAACAAAACAGATGAGCATAGGAGAAGGGAAGGGAAAATAAAATGGAAACAGAGAGGGAAGCAAATCATGAAACTCTCAACTATGAGAAACAAACTGGGGGTTCTTGGAGGGGAGTGGGGGGCATGGGGTATCTGGGGGAGGGGCATTAAGGAGGGCACTTGATGGAATGAGCACTGGGTGTTGTATACAACTGATGAATCACTGAATTCTATCCCTGAAACAAAACAAAACAAAACAAAACAAAACAAAAAACTGCTTAACACTAATAATCATCAGAGAAATGCAAATCAAAACCACAAAGATGTCTCACCTGTACCTGTCAGAACAGCTAGAATCAAAAAGATAATAACAAGTGTTGGAGAGGACGTGGAGAGAAAGGAACCCTCCTGCGCTGTTGGCGGCAAACACAATTTGGTGCAGCTACTGTGGAAAACGGTATGGAGGTTTCTCAAAAAAAAAAATTTAAAAATAGAAATACCAAATGATCCAGTAATTCCACCCCTGGAAATTTACCCAAAGAAAATGACAACACTAATTTGAAAAGTTGTATCACCTCTACGTTTACTGCAGCACTATTCACAACAGCCGAGACATGGAAGCAAACCAAGTATTTATCAACAGATGAATGGGTAAAAAGAATAGAGAATGGAATATTACTCGGCCATAAAGAGAATGAGATCTTGCCATTTGCAACAACATGGGTGAACTTAGAGGGAATTGTGGTAAGTGAAGTAAGTCTGAGAAAGAAAAATACCATATGATTTCAATTACATGTGGAATCTAGAAAAACAAAACAAATGAACAAACAAAAAGCAGAAACAGACTCATAAATCCAGAGAAGAAACAGATAGTTGCCAAAGGGAGGGGTTGGGAAGACGGGAAAATAGGCGAAGGGGATGGGAGATACAGGCTTCTACTTACGGAGTGAATAAATCCCGGGGATAAAGGTGTAGCACAGGAAATACAGGTGGTATTGGAATAGGTTGTATGGTGACAGCAGCTACACCTGTGGTGATCATAAGCATAAAATACAGACTTGTTGAAGTACCATACTATACACCCCAAACTAATATAACATTATGTGTCAACTATACCTCAATAAAAAATTTTTAAAAGGAAAAATAATTAAAAATAGAGCCATAGGAGCGCCTGGATGGGTCAGTGGGTTAAGCCTCTGCCTTCAGCTCAGGTCATGAGCCCAGGGTCCTGGGATCAAGCCTGCATCAGGCTCTCTGCTTGGTAGGGAGCCTGCTTCCCCCTCTCTCTTCCTGACTGTCTGCCTACTTGTGATCTCTGTCTGCCAAATAAATAAATAAAATCTTTTTAAAAATATAGAGCCATAGATAAAGAGAACAGATTGGTGGTTTCTAAAAGCAGGGCATGGGGATGGGCATAATGGGTGAAGATGAACAAAAGTTGCAACCTTCCAATAATAAAATTAGTAAGTCCTGGGATGTAATATACAACATAGTGACTGTAGTTAACAATACTGTATTATATATTTGAAAGTTGATAGCAAAGTAAGTCTTAATGTTCTCATCACAAGAAAAAAAATTATAACTTGTGGGGATGGAGATTAACTTACGGTAGTAATCATTCTGCAATATATACATATATTAAATCATTAAGTCAGACATCTAAACCTAATGCAATTTCATGTGTCAATTATATCTCATTTAAAGAGAGAAATAATTAGGAATAAATTTAACCAAGGAAGTGAAAGATTTGTACAATGAAAACTATAAGACCTGATGAAAGAAACTGAAGAAAATACAAATAAATTGAAATATATTCCATGTTTATGGATTGGAAGAATTAATACTGTGAAAATGTTCATGATATGCAAAGCCATCTACAGATGCAACACAATCTTTACCAAAATTTCAATGGCATTTTTTCACAGAAATAGAGCAAAACCCCAAAATGCTCTGAATAGCCAAAGAAATAATGAGTAAGAATAACAGAGTTGGAGGCATCATACTTCTTGATTTTAAATTATACTATATAAAGCCCCAGTAATTAAAGAAGTATGGTACTGGTATAAAAATAAACACATAGACTAACGGAAAAGAATAGAAAACCCAGAAATAAACCACCACTAATATTTGATAAGGGAGCCAAGAAAATTCACTGGGAGAAAGTCTGTTCTACAAATGGCGTTGGGAAAACCGGACAGCCACATGAGGAAGAATAAAACGGATCCTGTTTTGCACCAGTCACTAAAAAGTTTCTATATTAGCAATAACTCTTAGAAGAAAACATATGGAAGAAGCTCCTTGATGTTGGTCTGGACAATGAGCTTATAAATATCACACCAAAAGCATTAGTAACAAGAGCAAAAATCAACAAATGAGATTATATTAAACTAAAAACAAAACAAAACAAAAACAGAGAAAAAGATTCATCATCAAGATAAAAATACAACTTATGGAATGGGAGAAAATATTTGTAAACTGTATCTTGGAGAAGGGGTTAATATCTAAAATATATGAAGAACAGGAACCCCGGTTGGCTCAGTCGGTTAAGCAGCTGCTTTCAACTCAGGTCATGATCCCAGGGTCCTGGGATCGAGTCCTGCATCAGGCTCTCTGCTCAGCGGGGAGCCTGCTTCTCCCTCTCCCTCTGCTTGCTGCTCCCCCTGCTCGTGCCCTCTCTCTCTGTGTCAAATAAATAAATAAAATCTTTTAAAAAATAAAAAAAATATATATATGAAGAACTCATAGAACTTACCCAAATGGTCAAGAGGTATGTGAAAAGATATTCAACATTCTAATTGTTAGGGAAATGCAAATCAAAATCACAATGAGATATTACCTCACACCTTTTAGAATGGCTACTATGGAGAAGTTAAGAGTTAACAAATGTTGGTGAGGACATGGGAAAAAAGAACACTTGTAAACTATTTATGTGAATATGAACCTGTACAGACGCTAGGGAAAACAGTATGGAGGTTCCTCAAAAAATTGAAAATAGAACCACTATATTATCCAGCAATGCTAGTTTTGGGTATATATCCAAAGGAAATAAACACAGAATATTTGAGAGATATACATACTTCCACATTTATTGCAGCATTTTGTTTTAGAAAAGCCAAGATATGGAAGCAACCTATGTCTGTCAATAGACAAATGGATAAGGATGTAGTGTATATACCCCATGGAATATTATTCAATCACAAGAAGGAAGAATTTGTGACAACATGGTTGGGCCTTCAGGACGTTATGCTAAGTGAAGTAAGTCAGACAGAGAAAGACACATACTCTATGATGTTATTTAAACACGGAATTTTTAAAGATGTTATTTTTATTTATTTATTTGACAGACAGAGATCACAAGCAGGCAGAGAGGCAGGCAGAGGAGAGGGGAAGCAGGCTCCCCGCTGAGCAGAGAGCCCGATGAGGGACTCGATCCCAGGGTCCAGGGATCATGACCTGAGCTGAAGGCAGAGGCTTTAACCCACTGAGCCACCCAGGTACCCCTAAACATGGAATTTTTAAAAAGCCAAACTCAGTGGAATAGTGATTACCAGGGGCTGGGAGTGGGAAATTGGTATATGTTGTTTAAGGGTATAACCTTTCAACTGGGAAATAATAAGTCCTAGAGGCCTAATGAAAGATACAGTGATTATAGACAACAATATTATAAACTTTGAAGTTGTTGAGAGACTAGATCTTAATTATTCTCACCACAAAAAAGAAATGATATGCATGTGGGCGCCTGGGTGGCTCAGTTGGTTGAGCGACTGCCTTCAGCTCAGTCATGATCCTGGAGTCCCGGGATCGAGTCCCACATCGGGATCCCAGCTCCACGAGGAGTCTGCTTCTCCCTCTGACCTTCTCCTCGCTCATGCTCTCTCTCACTGTCTCTCTCTTCTCTCAAATAAATAAATAAAATGTTTTTAAAAAAAAAAAGAAATGATATGCATGTGAAGTGATGTGATGTGATAGAGTTCTTAGCTAAGGTTATGGTGGTAATCTTACTGTAATACATAAATGTATCAGTTAGTATGTTATATACTTTTAACTTATACAATGTTATATGTCAATTATATACCAATAAAATAAATTTGAAGAAAAGAAGAATGAAAGGTAAAATCTAATGTGAATTAATGTTTACTCAAGCTTAATCACATAGTAAACTTTGGTAGTGTGGTATTAAAAACAAGCTGCTAAGGACATACATTAGTAAGAGTTTTGAATTTCAACAGTTACTGTCTACCAAGAACCTCTGGCAGAACGATTTTTCATTTCACAATTCCATGATGAAATAATCCGATGCTGTGTAACCTCTGGCATGACTCCAAATCCCAGGGGACAAAGATATTGAATAAAGTTAATTTTCAGAAAACGAAAAAAAGCTAGATATATATTTCCCTAACAAGGAAGTAAATGATCTAGTGGCTAAGAATATTTACCTAAACAAACGTACATTGAACATACATTTAGTACGTCTAGGTTGATCTGAAACGAATGTTCTTAGAAACTCTCTGTATTGATAGAAACAGATGTCCGTGAGCGAACAATTCAGTCCTTAGATAACTAGAAATGAGGTTCTTATTAGTTTAGATAATTTTGATACTAGGTCATAGAAATACAATTATTGTTTTTTTTTTTTAAGTTTTATTTATTTGACAAAAAGAGAGAGAGCGCAGGATGAAGTGGAGTGGCAGGCAGAGGCAGAAGGAGAAGCGAGCTCCCCACTGAGCAGGGAGCCCGATGTGGAGCTCAACCCCAGGACCCTGACTGAGATCATGACCTGAGCCAAAGGCAGCTGCTTAACTGACTGATCCACCCAGGCGCCCCAGAAATAAAATTTTTCTCCAGTGAAATATTTTAAAGGTCTTTTTAGTATAGATGAAAATGCTAAATAAATGATTACCACATGAAAACATACCAAATTACAGGGATCTGCCTCTTTATCTTTTAGATAAAATCTTTTTTTTTTATTTTATTTTTTATAAACATATATTTTTATCCCCAGGGATACAGGTCTGTGAATCGCCAGGTTTACACACTTCACAGCACTCACCATAGCACATACCCTCCCCAATATCCATAACCCCACTCCCCCTCTCCCAACCCCCCTCCCCCCATCAACCCTCAGTTTGTTTTGTGAGATTAAGAGTCACTTATGGTTTGTCTCCCTCCCAATCCCATCTTGTTTCATTTATTCTTCTCCTACCCCCTTAACCCCCCATGTTGCATCTCCTATCCCTCATATCAGGGAGATCATATGATAGTTGTCTTTCTCTGATTGACTTATTTTGCTAAGCATGATACCCTCTAGTTCCATCCACGTGGTCGCAAATGGCAAGATTTCATTTCTTTTGATGGCTGCATAGTATTCCATTGTGTATATATACCACATCTTCCTTATCCATTCATCTGTTGATGGACATCTAGGTTCTTTCCATAGTTTGGCTATTGTGGACATTGCTGCTATAAATATTCGGGTGCACGTGCCCCTTTGGATAACTACGTTTGTATCTTTAGGGTAAATACCCAGCAGTGCAATTGCTGGGTCATAGGGTAGCTCTATTTTCAACATTTTGAGGAACCTCCAGGCTGTTTTCCAGAGTGGTTGCACCAGCTTGCATTCCCACCAACAGTGTAGGAGGATTCGCCTCTCTCCGCATCCTCGCCAGCATCTGTCATTTCCTGACTTGTTAATTTTAGCCATTCTGACTGGTGTGAGGTGATATCTCATTGTGGTTTTGATTTGTATTTCCCTGATGCCGAGTGATATGGAGCACTTTTTCATGTGTCTGTTGGCCATCTGGATGTCTTCTTTGCAGAAATGTCTGTTCATGTCCTCTGCCCATTTCTTGATTGGATTATTTGTTCTTTGGGTGTTGAGTTTGCTAAGTTCTTTATAGATTTTGGACACTAGCCCTTTATCTGATATGTCATTTGCAAATATCTTCTCCCATTCTGTCAGTTGTCTTTTGGTTTTGTTCACTGTTTCCTTTGCTGTGCAAAAGCTTTTGATCTTGATAAAATCCCAATAGTTCATTTTTGCCCTTGCTTCCCTTGCCTTTGGTGATGTTCCTAGGAAGATGTTGCTGCGGCTGAGGTCAA
The DNA here is from genome assembly GCF_902655055.1 of Lutra lutra. Classification (NCBI taxonomy): domain Eukaryota; kingdom Metazoa; phylum Chordata; class Mammalia; order Carnivora; family Mustelidae; genus Lutra; species Lutra lutra. The sequence continues at coordinate 293,542 of NC_062280.1, forward strand.
AGAGATTGCTGCCTGTGTTCTTCTCAAGGATTTTGATGGATTCCTTTCTCACATTGAGATCCTTCATCCATTTTGAGTTTATTTTCATGTGTGGTGTAAGGAGATGATCCAATTTCATTTTTCTGCACGTGGCTGTCCAATATTCCCAACACCATTTATTGAAGAGGCTGTCTTTTTTCCATTGGACATTCTTTCCTGCTTTGTTGAAGATTAGTTGACCATAGAGTTGAGGGTCTATTTCTGGGCTCTCTATTCTGTTCCATTGATCTATGTGTCTGTTTTTGTGCCAGTACCATGCTGTCTTGATGATGACAGCTTTGTAATAGAGCTTGAAGTCTGGAATTGTGATGCCACCAACTTTGGCTTTCTTTTTCAATATTCCTTTGGCTATTCGAGGTCTTTTCTGGTTCCATATAAATTTTAGGATTATTTGTTCCATTTCTTTGAAAAAAATGGATGGTACTTTGATAGGAATTGCATTAAATGTGTAGATTGCTTTAGGTAGCATAGACATTTTCACAATATTTATTCTTCCAATCCAGGAGCATGGAACATTTTTCCATTTCTTTGTGTCTTCCTCAATTTCTTTCATGAGTACTTTATAGTTTTCTGTGTATAGATTCTTAGTGTCTTTGGTTAGGTTTATTCCTAGGTATCTTATAGTTTTGGGTGCTATTGTAAATGGGATGGACTCCTTAATTTCTCTTTCTTCTGTCTTGTTGTTGGTGTAGAGAAATGCAACTGATTTCTGTGCATTGACTTTATATCCTGACACTTTACTGAATTCCTGTACAAGTTCTAGCAGTTTTGGAGTGGAGTCTTTTGGGTTTTCCACATATAGTATCATATCATCTGCAAAGAGTGATAGTTTGACTTCTTCTTTGCTGATTTGGATGCCTTTAATTTCCTTTTGTTGTATGATTGCTGAGGCTAGGATTTCTAGTACTATGTTGAATAGCAGTGGTGATAACGGACATCCCTGCCGTGTTCCTGACCTTAGCGGAAAAGCTTTCATTTTTTCTCCATTGAGAATGATATTTGCGGTGGGTTTTTCATAGATGGCTTTGATAATATTGAGGTATGTGCCGTCTATCCCTACACTTTGAAGAGTTTTGATCAGGAAGGGATGCTGTACTTTGTCAAATGCTTTTTCAGCATCTATGGAGAGTATCAAATGGTTCTTGTTCTTTCTTTTATTAATGTGTTGTATCACATTGATTTGCAGATGTTGAACCAACCTTGCAGCCCTGGAACAAATCCCACTTGGTCGTGGTGAATAATCCTTTTAATGTACTGTTGAATCCTATTGGCTAGTATTTTGGTGAGAATTTTTGCATCTGTGTTCATCAAGGATATTGGTCTGTAGTTCTCTTTTTTGATGGGATCCTTGTCTGGTTGTGGGATCAAGGTGATGCTGGCCTCATGAAATGAGTTTGGAAGTTTTCCTTCCATTTCTATTTTTTGGAACAGTTTCAGGAGAATAGGAATTAGTTCTTCTTTAAATGTTTGGTAGAATTCCCCCGGGAAGCCGTCTGGCCCTGGGCTTTTGTTTGTTTGGAGATTTTTGATGACTGTTTCAATCTCCTTACTGGTGATGGGTCTGTTCAGGCTTTCTATTTCTTCCTGGTTCAGTTGTGGTAGTTTATATGTCTCTAGGAATGCATCCATTTCTTCCAGATTGTCAAATTTGTTGGCGTAGAGTTGCTCATAGTATGTTCTTATAATTGTCTGTATTTTTTTGGTGTTCGTTGTGATCTCTCCTCTTTCATTCATGATTTTATTTATTTGGGTCCTTTCTCTTTTCTTTTTGATAAGTCTGGCCAGGGGTTTATCAATCTTATTAATTCTTTCAAAGAACCAGCTCCTAGTTTCGTTGATTTGTTCTATTGTTTTTTTGGTTTCTATTTCATTGATTTCTGCTCTGATCTTTATGATTTCTCTTCTCCTGCTGGGTTTAGGGTTTCTTTCTTGTTCTTTCTCCAGCTCCTTTAGGTGTAGGGTTAGGTTGTGTACCTGAGACCTTTCTTGTTTCTTGAGAAAGGCTTGTACCGCTATATATTTTCCTCTCAGGACTGCCTTTGTTTTGTCCCACAGATTCTGAACCGTTGTGTTTTCATTATCATTTGTTTCCATAAATTTTTTCAATTCTTCTTTAATTTCCTGGGTGACCCATTCATTCTTTAGAAGGATGCTGTTTAGTCTCCATGTATTTGGGTTCTTTCCAAATTTCCTCTTGTTATTGAGTTCTAGCTTTAGAACATTGTGGTCTGAAAATATGCAGGGAATGATCCCAATCTTTTGATACCAGTTGAGACTTGATTTAGGACCAAGAATGTGATCTATTCTGGAGAATGTTCCATGTGCACTAGAGAGGAATGTGTATTCTGTTGCTTTGGGATGAAATGTTCTGAATATATCTGTGATGTCCATCTGGTCCAGTGTGTCATTTAAGGCCTTATTTCCTTGTTGATCTTTTGCTTGGATGATCTGTCCATTTCAGTGAGGGGAGTGTTAAAATCCCCTACTATTATTGTATTATTGTCGATGTGTTTCTTTGATTTTGTTATTAATTGGTTTATATAGTTGGCTGCTCCCACATTAGGGGCATAGATATTTAAAATTGTTAGATCTTCTTGTTGGACAGTTCCTTTGAGTATGATATAGTGTCCTTTCTCATCTCTTATTATAGTCTTTGGCTTAAAATCTAATTGATCTGCTATAAGGATTGCCACTCCTGCTTTCTTCTGATGTCCATTAGCATGGTAAATTCTTTTCCACCCCCTCACTTTAAATCTGGAGGTGTCTTCGGGTTTAAGATGAGTTTCTTGTAGGCAACATATAGATGGGTTTTGTTTTTTTATCCATTCTGATACCCTGTGTCTTTTGATTGGGGCATTTAGCCCATTAACATTTAGGGTAAGTATTGAGAGATATGAATTTAGTGCCATTGTATTGCCTGTAAGGTGACTGGTATTGTATATTGTCTCTGTTTCTTTCCGATCTACTACTTTTAGGGTCTCTCTTTGCTTAGAGGACCCCTTTCAATATTTCCTGTAGAGCTGGTTTGGTATTTTCAAATTCTTTCAGTTTTTGTTTGTCCTGGAAGCTTTTAATCTCTCCTTCTATTTTCAATGATAGCCTAGCTGGATATAGTATTCTTGGCTGCATGTTTTTCTCATTTAGTACTCTGAATATATCATGCCAGCTCTTTCTGGCCTGCCAGGTCTCTGTGGATAAGTCTGCTGCCAATCTAATATTTTTACCATTGTATGTTACAGACTTCTTTTCCTGGGCTGCTTTCAGGATCTTTTCTTTGTCACTAAGACGTGTAAATTTTACTATTAGGTGACGGGGTGTTGACCTATTCTTATTGATTTTGAGGGGGGTTCTCTGAACCTCCTGGATTTTGATGCTTGTTCCCTTTGCCATATTGGGGAAATTCTCTCCAATAATTCTCTCCAACATACCTTCTGCTCCCCTCACTGTTTCCTCTTTTTCTGGAATCCCAATTATTCTAATGTTGTTTCGTCTTATCGTGTCACTTATCTCTTGAATTCTCCCCTCATGGTCCAGTAGCTGTTTGTCCCTCTTTTGCTCAGCTTCTTTATTCTCTGTCATTTGGTCTTCTATATCGCTAATTCTTTCTTCTGCCTCATTTATCCTAGCAGTGAGAGCCTCCATTTTTGATTGCACCTCATTAATAGCTTTTTTTATTTCAACTTGGTTAGATTTTAGTTCTTTTATTTCTCCAGAAAGGGCTTTTATATCTCCCGAGAGGGTTGCTTTAATATCTTCCATGCCTTTTTCAAGCCCGCCTAGAACCTTGAGAATCGTCATTCTGAACTCTATATCTGACATATTACCAATGTCTGTATTGATTAGGTCCCTAGCCTTTGGTACTGCTTCTTGTTCTTTTTTTTGTTGTGAATTTTTCCGCCTTGTCATTTTGTCCAGATAAGAGTATATGAAGGAGCAAGTAAAATACTAAAAGGGTGGCAACAACCCTAGGAAAATATGCTTTAGCCAAATCAGAAGAGATCCCAAATCGTGAGGGGGGAGAAAGGGGATAAAAAGGGGTTCAGAAAGAAAAAAAAAGAAACTATTAAAATAAGAAAGCCGATAAAAATATAAAAAAGAAAATATATATATATATTAGATAAACTATTTAAAAAACGTTAAAAAAGAAAACGGTAAAAGTTAAAAAAATTAGCAGAAGAAGAGAAAAAAAAATTGAAAAAGAAAAAAAAATTAAAATAACTGCAAGGCTAAAAAATCATGGGGAGAAAGCCATGAGTTCTGTGATTTGCTTTCTTCTCCTCTGGAATTCCGCCGCTCTCCTTGGTATTGAAACTGCACTCCTTGGTAGGTGAACTTGGTCCTGGCTGGGTTTCCCGTTGATCTTCTGGGGGATCTTCTGGCCTGTTGTAGTGATTCTCAAGTGTCTTTGCCCCAGGCGGAGTTGCACTGCCCTTACCCGGGCCGGGCTGAGTAATCCGCTCGGGTTTGCTGGGTTTGCTTTCGGGAGCTTTTGTTCCCTGAGCGCTTTCCGTAGAGTCCGGAGGACGGGAGTGAAGATGGCGGCCTCCCGGTCTCCAGCCCAGAGGAGCCGAGAGCCCGGGGCCCCACTCCTCAGTGCGCGCTCAGAGAACAGCGCCCAATGACTCCCGTCACCCTGGCCTCTGGCCGCGCTCCGAGCTGACCGAGCCTGTGACCGGTTCAAGGCAACCCCGAGCTGAGAGTCACTCCTCGGTTCTGTTTCTGTAGCCGGCTTCCCCGTTCTAATACCGGTAAGCTCTGTGACACTCAGACACCCCCGATCCTTCTGTGACCCTGTGGGACCTGAGTCCGCGCTGACCCCGCCTGGGCTTTACCCCAGTTAAGCCTCTGGAGCGATGTCCCTCAGCGGAACAGACTTTTAAAAGTCCCGATTTTGTGCTCCGTTGCTCCGCCGCTCACCGGGAGCCGGCCCCTCCCCCCGCAGTCTATCTTCCCGTCGCTTTGGATTCACTTCTCCGCCAGTCCTACCTTTCAGATAGTGGTTGATTTTCTGTTTCTAGAATTGCTGTTTTTCTTCTCTTCAATCTCCCGTTGGATTTGTAGGTGTTTGCAATCTTTAGATGAGCTATTTAGCTGATCTCCCGCTACCTGAAGTCGTCTCAGCCGCTACTTCTCCACCATCTTGACTCCTCCCTCCTCTTTTAGATAAAATCTTTAAAAAAAAAAAAAGTTTCTTTGAGAGACTATGCTCGGAGAGAGTTCCTGAGCCAGGGGAGAGGCAGATAGAAGTGGAGAGGCAGATGGAGAAGTGGAGGCACAGGCAGAGGCAACTCCCAGCGGAGCAGGGAGCCTGAGGCAAGGCTGGACCCCAGGACCCTGGGGCCATGACCCAAACTGAAACCAGAGGCTCAGCTGACTGTGCCACCAAGGCACCCCAGATAATCTCTCTTTTACTTATTTTTTTTTATTTTTATTTTTTTTAAAGATTTTATTTATTTATTTGACAGAGAGAGAGAGAGATCACAAGTAGGCAGAGAGGCAGGCAGAGAGAGAGAGGGAAGCAGGCTCCCCGCTGAGCAGAGAGCCCGATGTGGGGCTCGATCCCAGGACCCTGAGATCATGACCTGAGCCAAAGGCAGAGGCTTTAACCCACTGAGCCACCCAGGTGCCCCGATAATCTCTCTTTTAAACAAAGTGTGTGTAGTCTACAGACAAATTTTCTGTAATATTTAGTAATGATAGCCGTCATTTATTGAGTACCTACTCTGTGCCAGTAGCTATTTTTAGTCATTAGTTTAATCTTCCTTATATCCCTATAAAAATTACTGTACACATCACAAATTAGAAACTGGGGATCATATACAAGCCATAAAGCTAATTAGGTATGAGCTGATAATTAGCTCAGGTTTATCTGTTTCCAAAGTCTGTAGTTTTTCCCCTCACGCTGCAACCTCGGGGAATTTTTAGCTCTGCGTCACTCTGCGTCAACCCTGCCTCTGCATCCTCCCTTGGCCACGCAGCCCCTTTGACCAAGCTTCACTTTCACACTTTATTTGGCCATGATCAATTGGGGAGGGTCTTTTTACCTTAAAAGTCATTGCCTAGACTCTGTTCTCTCTTCTTTTGCACTTCGGAAAATCATATAGTGATTGCATCCAGGGAAAATTCCTCCTTTTCTCAACTTTCTTTATCCATACAGCTACCCAGAAAGTGGTTAAGATCCCAAATTTATATTCAGGTTTATTTGTGTGAGTGGAGGAGTTGGAAGGTAAAGATCATGGTAAGGAAAGGTAGATTGTCCATACCTTCTCATCCGTCTTATTCCTGATCTTCCCAGCAGAACACAGCATTGAGTGATCCCATACTTTCTTTGATATTAGTAAGGTACGCTTGGATTCTCATTCTCCTTTTGGTCCTTGCATTGATTTCCCTGTCCCTCTGCCTTCCAACCATGGGAGGAAGGATGCTGTGCAGTGCAGACTTCATCCATTCCTGGAAATATGTGATAGCACCATTAAAATATCGTAAAAATTTTGATTTAAATAAAGTATATTATCTCCCCTTTTCTTCATCATGATTGAAATGTTTTCATTTTTAGAAAGCACAGGATTTGTTTATTGTAAACGTATTGCTACAATAAAAAATCAATCTGTAATTATGGTAATTTCTTTTGATTTTTTTCTTGTGTAAATGAATCATGGGAGGAGCAAGTCTTGATGTAAATGTTCAGTTATAATGTTCATATATTGATCACATTGAGAAACTGTGACTGACAGAATGAGAGTCTATTATTTGTGTTGTAGCTAATCTCTTTTTATGAACAAAGAACTCCATTATGGAGGTTTGGAAATGTTGAGGTTGGGGAAAACCAGCTGGTCAAATTTCAAGACACCAAAAAGTCATACAAAGTAGAATTACAACATTGGTGATTTCACTCTGATCCAGCTTAAGAGATTCAAAGACTCAATCTTGTCAATACCCTACAATTAGTCAGATGTGTTGGATGACTCACACTGACTAAACTCACAAGAGACTGAAATATATAAATCAGAAAGCCAGTGTGTTATTTGACAATAAGAAATATAACAGTCAACATAACCCAATACTCCTGGTTCTCTAGCCAGAGTGTTTTTTTCCAGTAAGTAACCAGAAGTAAACTTGGTACACATAAAATCAGAATAAGTGACATATTTGATCTGAGGATTTAGAAGTATTTCTATAATAGAAATAAGTTCTACTCAACACAGCTTAGATGGGCCAGCGCTGGCATTTGTGTTTCTGGTTTTCATATTGCTGATATATTCCTCATGATTTAACATTGTTTTATTTGTATTTTTCAAAATACTTTTACTTCAGTTACAATCAAGTGTTTTTGGAGCTTCTTTAAATGATATTGCAACTAATAGTGAATATAAGAATAAAAGTTGCATTTGACCACTGCAGAGGAAGATCTGTATCGACTTAGTTCTTAACAACTAATTTATATAGCGAAAACATAGTTGGGAAATTAGATTCTTCAATTGTCAGAAATATGTTCCTAGTCAGTCAAGTCTGCAGGCTATCAGTGAACATATAAATATATTAGAATTGACTAAATGCCAAAAAAATTCTGAAGAGAAGGGAAAAAACTTTCATGTTAGGTCAGAAAACAAATATGTATAATTTAGAAAACAAAGCAGACATCACATATCTACTGTATTTCTAAAAGGTACATTACTTAAAATTTAAAGATAAAATTTCAAAATTATGTCAACTACATGAATGTATTGGTGTAACGTGAATCAGTCTTGAATCACAATCAAAGGAATTACTGGAATGCCTAAAAGAGCTCATTATGACAGTCTTGCTGCAGGGATGGTTTCGTAAAGAACTGCAGTTACATTCTAACCTAAGTACGAGAAGTTCCTGTGGTAGCTCTGTCAAATCATCCCAGTGTCATATACATCTTCTCTCCTTTGGACCAACTAGTAGGGACTAGGATATATTTTAGAGCCAGGGTAAATTGCTAGAATTATCTGCCTTCCTGCTGCTGACCTTAACAAGTCACTTGAGGTAGGTAAACATCAAGGAAGAAGAATAGTTTCTTATTAAGTGAATATAAGCACTGAAAAAAACGGTAGGAACGCTGATTCATGTTAAAATTCATACTCATAGAAGGACATTTGCTTATACTGAAAGCTGTTTTCTATATGCTATGTTTTATAGATAACTGATATAATATACTCACGTAAATACAGATGTCTTTTCCCCTCCTGGAAAGGTCAATGAAGTCATCTGAATTTATTTTATTAATACCACAGGTTTCATGTTATGAATTAAGTTATATTATGCATAAAAATGTAAACAATGTAAAAATTTTATAAATACATATAAAACAATTTTAGGTTCATTTCAGGAGTTATGTTATAGAGCCATCAATAGCTGCTTTATACTTGTCTTATAAATCTAAAAACAACTTAAATGAAGCAATTGACTCACAATCTACTGATCCAAGTTTGGCCATATCCTTGAATAATGTCAGGGTCCATGTGCTTAACCCATCTGGCTCTCTGCTCAGGTCCTTGATTTCCACATTGTTCAGGCAGCCATTCCCTCAGCCATATCCTGGACCTTTTTAATCACTCATTACTTCTTCCCCTTTCACATGTTAAAGTAAAAACGAAACAAAACCTGTCCTAATTCTTAAATCCTTATAACTCAATAGTTCTCAGCTTTGGCTGCACATTAGAGCTACCTGGAGAGTTTTTTTTAAATCCTGATGCCAGGCTAGGCCCCATCTTGGATTAATTAAATCAGAATTTCTATAATCTCTAGAGGTGTGATTCAAGAATCACTAGATCTTAAAACTCCCAGGTGATACCAATATGCCACAAAGATTGAGAACCACAGTTTTAACTTTTCCACTCAGTTACTCTACTACACCTGTTTTTGAAACATTGACCTCTCAGCTGTCTCCCATCTACATTCCCCCCCTTCGTTACACTGTTTCATACTCCATTACTTTGTTTCATTCACTAGCATGGCATCAATCTGCGCGAAACCAAGGGTCCCCTCTGTACCTCAGCAGGGGACAGCTGAGCCCGGTGGTGAAAATCACATGATAGGTGAAGATGTTACCAGCACGGTTTTTCTTGTCAGCTGTGCCTGGGTTCTCAATGACGCCAGGCCAGCCTGCCTCATTTTGCTAGTCATTTCATGTTCCATGCTCTACAACACTTATTCAAAATATGCTTCATCTTTCTCAAACTACAAATGGAGAATTTAAGAATTCAAACTAACTTCCTTTCTCCTGAATCTCAAATGTTCTCATTTCCCCCACCCTTTATATAAACTTTTTTCTTTATTGTTTTGCAGTTCACAAATGGTATTTTCATTCCATTGACAGAAATATGAATATCTCCTCTCAATCCTCCTTTTTTTTCTCCATCCTTATATCAAATACATCAAAAATTCTGTGACTTCTGTATTGTATAAATTGGTCTGTTTTTCAGTATTGCTGCAGCTATGACCTCAGATCAAGCAATCACTAACTCTTCTTGATTGCTGAAATGGTCTCCACCAGGTCTCCCTCCACTCTGGCCTCTTTACCAGCAGTCCTTTGGAGTGATTATGTCTCCATGCCTAGCAGATCGTGTCTCTCCTTTGCTTATCGGGTTATCAGTGTTGCCCTTCGGATAGCCCCAATTCCTGAATTTAAATGTCTTCGACAATCTGTCCTCCAGCTTTCTCTCTTGCTTTATATTAAAGCAAACCTTTAGATTAAAGATCTCACAAAAATCTGTTGTTTACATGTCTTAAATATTTGCCTACTTTTCAGTGCTGTTCCCTGTATGAAACATTGCTTCCTCCCTTCTTTTATTTGCTTAGTCTGGCATCATATTCTCTGGGAAGCTATTCTCTAATTGTCTGGGACTATTGGCCCCCCTTCTTTGTTTCACTCATCTTTGTTCTTCTACCTCCTTCCCATTGCTTTGAAAGTTTCTTTTTTTCTTATATGTATTCTCCACTAAAATATAATGCAGAGTCCATGACAATTGTCTTCACCATTAGCATAGGTTTTAATATAACATAATATAATATGTAATGGGTTTCGATTGTAATAGATTTCAATAAGTCATTGGAACATAAATTTAAGTGAATGTTCAAATGTTTTTAATGATGTATAATAAAATTCAACCAGGACTCCACAGAATTTCATAATGTAATAAAATACCCCATAGAGGACTATAAATAATAATAATGAAAATCCTGGGACTTGAGTGAAAATGAGTTTAGTGATCTCATATTCATATGTTTAGTTTTGAGAACTTTTTCCATATTTGATGCACTGAGCATGATTCGCAACTCACCAGAAGATCACTAAAAGATGGAGAAGACAACAATCTTATTTAAGGCCTGAAAATCACCTGAAAAATCTTTGGGTCCAAAAATACATCATTATTTGTTAAAAGTAAGTAACAGAGACTTTGGAGCTAGACAAACCTGGTGTGAAACTTGGATCCAGTATTAACAACGTAACCTCAGGTGAGTGACTTCTTCTTCTTTTTAAGATATTTTATTTATTTATTTGACAGAGACAGATACAGAGAGAAAGGGAGCACAAGCAAGGGGGGTGAGAGAGGGAGAAGCAGGCTTCCTGCAGAGCAGGAAGCCCGATGTGGGGCTCGATCCCAGGAACCTGGGATCATGACCTGAGCCGAAGGCAGAACCTTAACTGACTGAGCCACCCAGGCACCCCTAAATTCTAATGAACATTTATAATCTAGTCAGGTTTGGGAGAATTTTATCAAAAGCTCTGTTGAAACTTTAATGCAGCACTTACATTTCATTTACTGGTCACAAGAGGGAGTAAGAACACTGCTAAAAATTACATATTTTCAAACACTTTTCAAGATAAGATGTATGAAAAGAATTTCCTTGAGTTTTAAGGATGAAATGATTTCTCGTTTCCCTAGTTGGTCTAGGAATTTTATCAGCTCTTAATTTTGAACTGACACATTGTATTTAAATAATAAAATCTAAATTCATAAAAATATATAGAATCATTATGTCTAACAAAGGATCATTTTTGAACAGTCTGAAAAGGTCTGAATGTAATTTTTTAAATACTATTTGACTAATATGTCTGAGTCAGCCATCATGTTTTCAACATTGAAGTGATTGTAAACTAAGCTCTGTTTATTGATGATGACACAACACGATGATGAAATATGTTGCAAAATAGATCTTTTAGAGGAAAATCTGAGATTCCTTTCCTGGAATGTCTGTAACCTATGACAATTTGCTGTTTTCTTTTCTGATTTTATCGTTTCCTTTAAAAAGCTATGTGCTAAAGTTCAAGATATCTTCTGTTGAAAGTGCAACACTGCGGACCTTTGAAAATGTTCTTAACAAAAATTTTGTTCTTAACAACACAACTCCTCAGAGTTTGGGTCTCCCAGAGATCACATGCAGCTTGTCTTACGCTCTTTGACAGAATGAATATAATTTCCCCTGATGATTGCTTCTTACCACTTTGATATAAAAGTACCCAAGTTCCTGCTGGCTGTTTAAGGAAGGAACTCCCCAAACTTAGCATTGAATCAGGGTCCTGTATATGCTTTGCTTCATGAATACAGGGCGGACATGATGACAAACTGATGATACAACATAATTTTTTCAGGTTTAATATAAGCTACAGATTTTTCCCTCAATTTGAAAGTTTCATAAGGATAACATGTGGGAAGCAAGATACGTACTAAGATGAAATATGTAGCTTAATATATTAATCCTTTTTATTTTTGGTTAAATATATGGATATTAAATGGCCTAGACATTTTGTTCTTTGAAATAGCCGTGGAAACTATTCAATAAAAATGTGGGGTTTGGCTACAAGTCACTTCTACTTAAATCCATCTGAAGAATTTTGCTGCCTACTTTTCATCTTTAAACTTTATGAATTGCAAAAGAAGCACTTGTTATTGTTTTTAATGCCTTAGCTATTACAAGTGCTAGCTAATTCCATGCAAACTTCTGGGAATCCTGAAGAAACATGGAGCTTCCCCACTCCACTCTCTACTCCTAAAGTTTCCCACAGCTTTTTTTTTTCCCCTCACATGGCTTAAAATTATGAAAGTATGAATACTAAGGGTCATTTGTAAGAAAAATCCAAAAGGAATGACTTTAAAAACATAACCACAAAGCAGTTAGATCATGCTTATTTTACATGGGAAAATACAAGCTATACTTTTATTTTAACAACACAAATCTAAAGTCTCATTATTTAGTGAATTACTAAATTAAAATTATCTTCTGGAAAAAGTTTCATTACGTGTACCATGTTACAAATGTAGACCAGAAGACTTATACAGAGTAGTTTTAACACTTCATCTTTGTTGTATCTGTAACTTTTGTTATTGACCTTGTATTGATGATAGAAAGTTAAAAAATACCTAAGAATTTACCTAATGTAAAGCAAGAGAATTTTAAAAAGTATACATGTAATGTCAATTTAATTTTAAATTCAACATAGTATTCCATTCGTTAATTATTGAAAAGATACTTGTTGAATATCTGCTTTATCCTTTCAATCCAGTGTATTTTGAAGTGGCTTTAAAGTGATTTACATAAATATAAATAATTGAGGAAGAGAGACTGGTTTGAAGTTATCAGAAGAGATGAAAAAAGTAAAAATAATGAAGCAAATATGAGATAGAAAGAGGAATTGAGTGTTTTACACAAAGTAAGTGCCCTGACATTCTATGCACTTGTTATTGGAGCATATAATTTTTTTTGTTTGTTTTCTAACAGCTATTGGGAAAGAAGGAAACACAGAAATTTTATTCCTTGTAAGATAAAAATAATTTCTCAGAAAAGCACAACTATTTATGATAGTGAGAGCAAACTGTATTTCTTCTTTGGGTTCTCTTAGGGACAACACTGTGTGATTTAGTAAATAACAGCCTTAGGGTGCCTGTGTGGTTCAGTCGACCAGTTAAGTGTCTTGATTTCGGATCAAGCTATAAGTAAATTAAAAAATAATAGCCTCACTAACATTTTTATAGTGAGTTACTACTTTCTTACAGTCACGTGTTAAGCACTGGGATTCAAAAATGATTTTAACAAAAACAGAACTATCCTATGATGCAGTAATCACATTACTGGGTATTGACTCAAAAAATACAAAAACACTTATTCAAAGGGATACATGCACCCCTACATTTATTGCAGCATTATTTATAATTATTTACAATTATTTAGCCCAAGTGTCCATCAATAGATGAATGGATAATAAGAGGTGGTGTGTGTGTGTGTATATGTATATGTATATGTATATACACATATACACACACACACACTATGGAATATTACTCAGCCATAAAAGAATGAAATTTTTTCATTTGCAATGACGTGGAGGGAGCTGGAGACTATTATGCTAAGCGAAGCAAGTCAGTCAGAGAAAGACACATACCATATGATTTCACTCATATGTTGAATTTAAGAAATAAAACAAATGAGCAGAGGAAGAAAAAAGAGAGAGAAGACAAACCAAGAAATGGACCCCTAACTATAGAGAACAAACTGGTGGTTATCAGAGGGGGGGACAGGTGGGGGATAGAGGAAGGAGGTGATGGGATTAACGAGCACACTTGCCATGCTGAGCATAAGTAATGTGTAAAACTGTTGAATCACTATATTGTACACCTGAAACTAATATAACACTATATGTTAACTATGTTGGAATTAAAATTAAAAAACTTAATAAAAATTATTTTGACAGAGATCATGCTGTCAAAGGAATTGCAATTCAGCTAAAGAGACAGGCACATAAATACAGAATTAATATACAACGTAGTAAGTTTGTGATACAGGTTCAGTCAAAGTATTGCAGGTGCAAAAAATCCTACCAGGAAAAAGCCCACAATGAGAAATTAAAACATTTTTGTTCTTATTCAATAACATACAATGATAAAAAAAGTTTTATGGGTTGTAGTCTCTCCACGATTAACATTTAATTCCATAGCCACAGGACCTCATCGCTTTTTTGTTGAACTAGCACAGTGTTTCCCGGCTGGTCTCGTTCCCTTCCAGCTCTTCTCTATATTGCTTCTAAACAGTCATTGGATTAAAGCTCACAAATAATTTGTGATTCAAAGTTTGTTACAAAATAAACTTGAAACACCTTGTTCTCTATTCAGTTCATCATATGATCAGACCACAAACAATATCTTTAGAAAGTCTAACCATTTTTATTATTTGTATCTTTATTTTTAAAATATTTTATTTATTTATTTATTTATTTATTTATTTATTTATTTGAGAGCGAGAGAGCAAGAGAGAGAGAGCCAAGTGAGCGGGGGAGGAGCAGAGGGAGAGGGACAGGCAGACTCTGCCCAGCTCAGAGTCCCACTCAAGGCTCAATCTCATGACCCTGAGATCTGACCTGAAACAAAATGAAGAGTTGGATGCTTAAGTTACTGAGCCACTTAGACGCCCCTCTAAACATTTTTGATAACAGAAATCATTAAAAAAAATCTTTGTATTTGTCTTATTTCAAGGATCTACTCCAGTGCCTTGTTTTTAACGTGTTCAAAAGTACTTGTAAAAAGCCCTGGATAAATGATTTCTGCTGCTTACACAATGCAATGTTCCCTTAACATTCCTCTTAGCTGGCATGTTGAAAAATATATCAGAATGGTACTTATGCTCTTTAATTTTCTATTGCAAAAAATATTTCTATTAAGTATATAGTAAAATGCCCTTACTAATATTATGTTTGGTGATTACTTATGAAAAAATTCATATTAAATTTAGATTTACTGGAAAAATTATATATTCTTTTACATGCATTGAAAATACCCAATGAGGCCCGTGATTTCTATGCCTGTCACTGTTGTATATTCATAAGTATGCTTGTATACACACATTTCAAAAGTTATCAGCAAGAGAGTCTTCAAGCAGACTCTCTGCTCAGTGGGCAGCCCGACGTGGAGCTCAATCCCAGGACCCCAAGATCACGACCTGAGCCCCCATCAGATATTCACCCAGTGGAGCACCCAGGCACGCTGGGATGTAGACTCTCAAGTGACATGGCTGGGATCAGAATCTAAGTGGCTTTTGCTTCACTGTTCTTTCCAATAAAAATGTCTTGCCTTGCTAATTTAGAAACTGCATGCCTCCACTTGTTTTATATAATTTTATTTAAGCTATATAACCAAGCTGGCATTTGTAAATGCTCAAAAAATGTTGGCTGCTAGGTTTTGGTAAATCACATGAAATTGTTTAAAAGTTCAATCCTGTTTTTAATGGTGCTAGTCTATAAATACTCAAAACCTTTATACAGCTTATTCTTTTTATCCATAGTTAATTTGTTTTCATATGAGAATTTATTTATACATTGCTCATGCAGTAACTAATTACTCTGTGTATTCTCTATTACATAAAATATTTTGAAATGTTTTGTTTTTAATCTCTGAAATATTACTGATAATTTGGTTGCAGTTCTTAATACAGTCAGGAGTTTAAATTTGAGATTGTAGTAGCACTTCTATCTTTCACATCTGCCTTCCTACCATAAAAGCTTTTGTGAAAGGGATTCCTGATTCTATTTCTACCATTTGCTCTCATATTTTCTGTTCCAAGAGGGCACACCCTGAAGTGTGGGAATAAAACTCTTCTGGGCAGAGATTCCAGTGCTGTAATTACATCAGATGAGGCTGTTGGGTTGCTTGATTTCTCTGAGGACTTGGTGATGTAACTCAAGAGTGCTCCTCCTCCTGCCGCACTCCAGCCACACTTGCTTCTCCGTGCACCATCCTAGATAATTCTCTCCCCTCTAACCTTGAACAACATGAACCTTCTCATTCTGACCCATCATTTAAATCAACTCTGGAAAAACTTTACAATAATAATTTTAGAGAGGAAATTCCAGTTTCAACGCTGCTAATCAGTTGAAATACTTCTAAAAGTCAATTTTAAATTGTTATAGATATTATGAGAAACTACTTTTGATCTTGTTACCTTATAGAAAAGGAAAAAAGTCTACCAGAACCAGTCATGATGACTTATGCTTTTAAATTTAAATTATTAAGATTATTTGAACTATACTAACTGAACATGGGTCTAACTCTGTGCATGTGTGAATATTAAGCCTTTTAAAGTAACTGTAAAATAAGCAATTTCTCATTTATCATTTTTATCATTAAATGAAAATGCAGAATCATCAATACCTGGTTCAGGAACTGAGAAGCTGAGTGACTGGTCATTATTACAACAAATATACCTGCCTTCCACATAAGTTTTCCTATGTGCTAAGCAATGTGTCTGCATCATACCCTCTACCCCTCACCGGCGCCAATATTACAGTAGAGGCACTTGAGGGTCATAATTAAATGATGGGCTCTGGAGCCAGGCTGCTTGAGTCTGAATTCTGACTCAACCACTTATGAGCTCTGTGACTTTGATCAAGTTACCTAACCTTTCTGTGCTTTAGTTTTCTTATCTGTGAATAAGGGTAAATGATATCCCACAGAATTTTGGGGAGGATTAAATGAGTTATTAAATGAACAGTGCTTAAAGCATAGTCCCTGTTCAGTAAGCATTGCCTATTATTATTCTCCTTATTTCACTGACTGAATAGTTTAGATACCTCTTCAGATTTTATTTCTTACAAAAGTTGGCGTTACAATAGGAAATCTGAGCTCTGGAATCCCCAGGCAGTGTAGCTGATTATTATAGAGCACTGGCAACGTTTTCAGAGCACCTAGAAGTACGAAATCAAGAGACGCAGCAAGGTGAAAGAACAGGAAGACTGCCTGTTTCCCGTTGAGAGCTGTCGTACCTTTTTTTGCCTAGCTGCAATAGACACTTCTGTGTGCCTGTGATGGGCGAAGCACTCAGCTGGGTCTTGGGAACACAAAGAAACCAAAGTAAATCCCTTGCCTTCTAGGATCTTAGGGTCCAGTGGGAGAGACAATAATCAGGGAATTACTGTCATTCAGTACAGTGATTTACACAATGGGGGACTGTGTTCCGTGTTCAGGGGGAGCAAAGGAGAAACGCAGCCCATGCTGCATAGTGCCTCATGGGAAGTCACACCATTTCAGTGGGATTTGAAAGATGAGTAGGGAGTTGTCAGGGGGGCAAATGATGAGAGGATTCTGGCAGATGGAAGAACACATGTGAAAGTAAGGAATGTGAGGAGAGGTTAGCGTGTTGGGAAGATCCTTAGAATTGTTTAGATTTGGTGGAAAGTGGAATGTGTTCTAGGGAAGGCTGTGGAGTATGGGAAGTGGCAGGAGATAGAGTCGGATAGGCCAGCTAGTGCCAGGTCAAAAGGTTTTGTATGCTATGCAGTTATGCCAGGATTTTACTGTGATAAGAATTACGAAGTAGTAGGAATAGATTCTGCAAAAGGCCACTGCAGGTACAAACCAAACCTGTGACATAATGTGGAAGAAATTCCCAGGTAAATTGTTTGTTTAATCAAACAGAATTTATTTTGTGTCAGTGTTAGGAATTATGGAACACAAAAAATAACACACAGTTTCTGTCTATTCTTTTTCTACTATTCAGCTCTGTAACAAAATTTGATGATTTTCCTTGTTCATAAACGAACTTGAGACTATGCCTGTCACATAAGCATACACAGCCTCCTCATTATCAACATCACTCAACAGAATGGGGACCTTTTTCTTTTTTTTTTAAACAGGGATGAACCTACATTCACACTTCATAATTTACCTTAGGGTTCACTCTTGATGTTGTATATTCTACATATTTGGAAAAAAATTATAATGACATATATTCATCATTATAATATCACAAAGGGTATTTTCACTGGCCTCAAAATCTTCTGTGTGGTTACTATCTTTAATACACCACTAATTCAGTACAGGAACCAAGGAGATCGCACATCTTCATAAAATAAATTCCCTTTTTATGTCAAGTCAAATCCTCCTCTTCAACTCGATTCCCCCCTTATTTTTATTTCATGATTTGGTTACAAGTCACCATAATTGCTTATTGGGGATAAGTCCAGGGTAACAAGAAGTTGGCATATTTAATTTATTGGAATAAATTTCTTCATAGATAATGCTATTCCGTTTTCATATGAAGAATTGGATATAAATAGATTGGCTAGATTTGCTTTGTCTATGACTAAATAACAGCAAATCTGAGTAAAGCAGCTGAACTAGAAAAAGTGGCTTAAATAGCAGCAAAGTTTGATAACATGACCAGTGGTGAGACTTTGTAATTGTAGTCCACTGATGGTCTCTCTGAGTCCAATCTAGAGTTTACTCTGTCCTTGGCACTTTTAGAGCGACTTAGTTTCCAACATCCACGTTTCTTCTATTTGGTTGTTTATTCATGTCCACTTGGACTTATTTCATTTCTATTTTTCATTTAACTTTTCTTGCTTGTTTTGGAATCCTGGGAAAGCTGGCAAAGTAGGAGGATCCTGAGCTCACCTTTTTCCCACAGACACACTGAAATAGCGACCATGTCAGTGCAACTAACTCTGAAAATGACCCAAAGACTGCAGGACAGACTTTCCACAGTTAATTATAGAGAGGAAGCCACTTCTAAAAGGGTAGGAAGGGCAGAGACAAAGTCAGGAGCCAAAGCCCCAGCAAGACTAACCTCAGCCAGGAATGACACCATAAACATGGAGAAGTGAGACACCACACACCCCAGGCACAGGGGACCTGCACTGGGAAGATGAGAAACTCTAATCTTTGGCTTTGAAAACCAGTGGGGCTTAATTCTGTGAGGGTTTTTTTGTTTTTATTTTGGTTTTGGTTTGGGTTTTTTTAAATTATTTATTTATTTATTTGATTGATGGACAGAGATCACAAGTAGGCAGAGAGGCAGGCAGAGAGAGAGGAAGGGAAGCAGGCTCCCCACTGAGCAGAGAGCCTGATGCGGGGCTCGATCCCAGGACCCTGGAACCATGACCCAAGCTGAAGGCAGAGGCTTAACCCACTGAGCCACCCAGGTGCCCCAATTCTGTGACCTTTTATAATTGGTGGGCCTTAATTCCAGGTACTTATAGCTGGTTTAGCTCTGGGAGCACAAGAGGAATAAGAAACTGAATCCCCACACTTAAAGAGCCACATAACAACCCAGCTAAGATACAGCATAGAAACAGCAGTTTGAAAAGCACCTGGGTATATGTGAAGGAGGTTTATTTATTAATCTCAGAGCATACACTGAAGGGGAAGGGATCTTTAGAGGACTTCACGAGAACACAAGTGCTGGTGGTTGCCATTTCTCGTCACCCCCGCTGCCTAGAAAGCAAGACACATGAGGGAACCGGTATGAATAGTCTCCACCTAACTTGCTAGCACCAGGTTCTCCTGCAGATCTGCACCATCTAATTTGCCCCACTAATCAGGTGTCCTTTCAAAGATGTTTCTGCCCTGACACATCCAGCAAGCAACCTCAGCAGGGACTAATGCCAGTCCAACGTAACTCTTGCCCTGGAAAGAGGAGAAGCTAACCACACACACACTAGTGTGCCTACATTCTCTACATTCTGAACCTTATAACTAGTAGTGCAGAGAGAGTGCTGGGCTAATCAGTGTGACTGTAGCTTCAAAGAATGTTGGGGCACAGACACCTGCTCTGATTGGCAGCCCCACTCAACTACAAGCCTGTGGTGGTCCCAGACTGGCCCCTTATCAGCACAGAAACCAACTTTTTGCCCAGAACAGGCAAAGTGGGCCATTGCAGCTGACTGGATTGAAGGCAAATGTGGCTTAGCCATAACAGTAGAGTGCATTCAACCCATACGGGAGACACTTCTGAAGCACCTGGTTGTGATGAACTAGAGGCATTGTGCTGTGGGGCACCACAGGATCTCTGCTTCACAAAGCTGCTACTTTCATGATAAAGAGATGCAGCTGACTTTTCTAATATGTAGAATAAAAACCACAGAGAGACAAAATAGGGAAACAGAGGAATATGTTCCAAAGGAAAGAACAGGATAAAACCACCGAAAAGAGCTAAATAAAGTGGATAAGCAGTATACTCGATAAAGAACTTAAAGTAGCGGCAATACAGACACTGACTGCACTTGAGAAAGAGTGGGAAACCTCAATGGGACTTTTAAAAGAGATAGAAAATATGAAAAAAAACCGAGATGAAGAACTTAATAACTGAGGAAAAACAACAGCAACAACAACAAAAACCAAAACCAAACAAACAAAACCAAAACACTAGAGGGAATCAATCCCAGATTAGAAGAGGTGGAAAAACGGATCAGCAACCTGGAAGACAGGGCTATGGAAAGCAACCAAGTCAAATAGCAAAAAGAAAAAAAGAATAGTAAAAAAAAAAAAAAATGAGAATAGGTTAAGGAAATTCAGTGCCATTATAACTGTAATAACATTTGCATTATAGGGATCCCAGAAGAATATAGAGAGAAGGAGGCAGAAAATTTATCTAAAAAAGTCATAGTTGGGGCGCCTGGGTGGCTCAGTGGGTTAAGCCGCTGCCTTCGGCTCAGGTCATGATCTCAGGGTCCTGGGATCGAGCCCCGCATCGGGCTCTCTGCTCAGCAGGGAGCCTGCTTCCCTCTCTCTCTCTCTCTGCCTGCCTCTCCATCTACTTGTGATCTCTCTGTCAAATA
This sequence comes from Lutra lutra, assembly GCF_902655055.1. Taxonomy (NCBI): domain Eukaryota; kingdom Metazoa; phylum Chordata; class Mammalia; order Carnivora; family Mustelidae; genus Lutra; species Lutra lutra. The sequence continues at coordinate 314,150 of NC_062280.1, forward strand.
AAAAATAAAATCTTTAAAAAAAAAAAGTCATAGTTGAAAATGTCCCTAATCTGCAGAAGGAAACAGACATCCAGATTCAGAAAGCCCCCATCAAAATTAACCCAATGAGGTCCACACCAATACACATAATAAATAAAATGACAAAAAGTACTGAGAAAGAGAAATTTTAAAAGCAGCAAGAGAAAAGAAAATGGTTATATACAGGAGAAACCCCATAAAGCTATCAGCTAATTTTTCATCAGAAACTTTGCCAGCCAGAAGAAAGTGGCATGATATATTCAAAGTACGGGGCGGGGGGAAGAAAGATAGAAAGAAACAACCTGCAACTGAGCATACTTTGTCCTGTAAGGTTATCATTCAGAATAGAAGGAGAGAAAAGCGTTTCCCAGACAAACAAGAGGTAAAGGAGTTCATCATTACTAAACTAGCCTTACAAGAAACATTAATGAGACTTCTTTAGGTGTAAAGAAAAGACCATCATCAGGAGTAGAAAATTATGAAAGGTAAAAATTTTACAGGTAAATGCAAACATATGATATGGAAGTTAAAGCACAAAAGCAGTGAAAACAATTATATCTACAAAAATTAGTCAAGGGATTCAAAAAATAAAAGGATGTAAATTAAGACATCATATCCATAAATGTACAAAGGAGTAAAAATTTAGTGTTTTAAGAAAGGTTGAAACTCAAGAGAATCTCTACTTAACATAGACTGCTATACTCGTAAGATATATACAAACATACTGGTAATCACAAATCAAAGACCTAAAATAGATAAACAAAAAATAAAGAGAAAGATACCCAAACATACCAGAAAGCCATCAAACCACAAGGGAAAACAGAAAAACAAGAAAAATTAAACAGAGATGAACAATATAGTAACAATAGTAACAAAAATAGTAACAAAATGGCACTAAGCACATATATATTAACAATTACTTTAAATGAAAATGAATTAAATGCTTCAATCAAAAGATGCAGCGTGACTGAATCAATAAAAAAAACCCAAGACCTGTCTATATGCTGTCTATAAGAGACTTATTTTCAAACCTAAAGACTATATGCAGATTAAAAGTGAAGAGATGGGGGCGCCTGGGTGGCTCAGTGGGTTAAAGCCTCTGCCTTCGGCTCAGGTCGTGATCCCAGAGTCCTGGGATCGAGCCCCACATCGGGCTCTCTGCTCAGCAGGGAGCCTGCTTCCTCCTCTCTCTCTCTCTCTCTCTCTGCCTACTTGTGATCTCTGTCAAATAAATAAATAAAATCTTAAAAAAAAAAAAAGTGAAGAGATGAACAATGACTTAGGATGCAAATGGAAATGAAAGCTAGGGTAGCAACACTTATATCAGTCAAAACAGACTTTAAAACAAAGACTGTAACAAGACACAAAGAAGGACACTACATAATGATAAAGGGAACAATCCAACAAGTAGATAGAACAATTGTAAATACCTATCCATTCAGCACAGGAACATCTAAATACATCAAGGAACTATAAACAGACATAAAAGAGGAAATTGACAGTAATACAATAATAGCAATCAAAGACATTCCACTTATATCAACGTATAGATCATCCAGACAGAAAATCAACTAGGAAACAGAGGTTTTGAATGATACATTAGACCAGATGGACTTAGCAGATATATTCAGAACAGTCCATCCAAAATCAGTGGAATATACTTTTCAAGTGCAAATGGAACATTCTACAAGATAGATCACATGTTAGGTCACAAAACAAATCTCAATACATTTAAGAAGATTGAAATTACATCATTCTTCTTTTCTACCACAAGTTTCCATGAAACTAGAAATCAATTACAAAAAAGAGGAAAGAGCATGAATACATGGAGGCTAAATAAAATGCTTACTGAACAATGAATGGGTTAACCAAGAAATCAAGCAGTGAATCAAAAAATACAGGGAGACAAATGAAAATAAATACATAATGGTCTAAAATATTTATGATACTACAAAATTTGATTAATGAGGGAAGTTTATTGCATTACAGGCAAGTAAGCAAAATCTCAAATAAAGCAAGCAAAATCTCAAACAACCTAACCTCACACGTAATGGGACAAGAAAAGAAGAACAAACAAAGCCCAAAGCCAGTAGAAGGGAGGAAGTAATAAAGATTAAAGAAATATTAATGAAATATGGACTAAGAAAAAAAAGCAACTCATAGAACAGATAGATGAAACCAAGAGCTGGTTCTTTGAGAGATCAATAAAATTGATAAACCTTTAGCCAGACTCATCAAGATTAAGAGAGAGGACTCAAATAAGTAACATCGGAAACAGGGGAGAGAAATAACAATCAACACCACAGAAATACAAAGGATCATAAGAGAGTATTATGAAAAAATGTATGCCTAAAAATTGGACAACATAGAAGGATGGATGAATTCCTAGAAACATATCACCTTCCAAAACTGAATCTATTTCCAATAAGAAATAGAAAATTTGAACAAATTTTGAACAAATAGAAAATTAGAACAATTATTAGCAATGAAACTGAATCAGTAATCAAAAATCAACAAACAAAAGTGTTTTTTCCCTGATAATTAGTGATTTGGTAGTGATTTGGGGCATCTTTTCATGTATCTGTTGGCCATCTGTATGTCTTCTTTGGAAAAATGTTTATTCATTTCCTCTGCCAATTTTTTAAAATCAGTTGTTTTGTTTGTTTGTTTGTTTTGTTTGTTTGTTTGGTGTAGAGTTGTATAAGTTCTTTATATATTCTGGATACTAACCCTGTATTGGATGTAACATTTGCAAATATCTTCTCCCATTCAAATAGGTTGCCTTTTAGTTTTGTTGATGGTTTCCTTTGCTGTGTGAAAGCTTTTTTATTTTGTGTAGTCCCAGTTCTTAATTTTGCTTTTGTTTCTCTTGCATTAGGAGAAATATCTAGAAAAATATTTCTACAGCAGATATAAAAAAGTTACTCTCTCTTTTCTTCTGGGGCTTTATGAATTCAGGTCTCTTGAATAGGTCTTTAATCTATTTTGAGTTTGTGTGTGTGTGGTATAAGATAGTGGTCCAATTTTATTCTTTTGCCTCTAGCCGTATAGTTCTCCTAGCACCATTTGTTGAAGAGACTGTCCTTTCCCCCATTGTATATGCCTGTATCTTTTGCATAGATTAATTTATCATATATGTGTGGGTTTATTTCTGGGCTCTCTATTCTGTTCCACTGATCTATGGTTCTGTTTTTGTGCCAGTACCATACTAAAATTTTATTTTTCTTCTAGTTATGTGAAAATGTTGGGGTTTTTTAAGAGATTGCATGAAATTTGTAGGTTGTTTTAGGTATTGTGTACATTTTAATAATATTCGCTCTTCCAATCCATGAGTATAAAACATCTTTCCATTTGTTTGCACCATCTTCAATTTCTTTCATCAGGGTTTTATACTTTTCAGAGTATGAGTCTTTCACCTCCTTGCTTAATTTTATTCCTAGGAATTGTATTCTTTTGGGTGCAATTGTAAATGCGATTGTATTTTTAACTTCTCTTTCTGCTACTTCATTATTAGTGTACAGAAATGCAACATATTTCTGTATATTTTGTATCTTGCAGCATTACTGAATTCACTTATCAGTTCTAGTAGTTTTTTGGTGGAGTCTTTTAGGTTTTCTGTGTATAGTATCATGTCATCTACAAATAGTGAAAGTTTTACTTCTTCCCTACCAATTTGGATGCTATTTATTTATTTTTTTCTTAGCTGATTGTTGTGGTTAGGACTTCCAGTATTTTGTTGGGAAAAAGTAGTAAAAATGTACATCCTTGCTGATCTTAGCAGAAAAGCTGTTTTTCACGACTGAATATGCTGTTAGTTGTGGGTTTTTCATATATGGCCTTTATTATGTAGAAAAAATGTTCCCTATGAGCCCACTTTTTGAGAGTTTTTATCATAAATGGATGCTGTACTTTGCCATATGCTTTTTCTGCATCTACGAGATAATCATATGGTTTTTTCCTTTATCTTGTTAATGTGACATATTATGTTGATTAATTTGTGACTATGAAACCATTCTTGCATCCCTGGGAAAAATCCCACTTGATTAGGGTGAATTTTTTTAATGTATTGTTGGATTTGGTTTGCTAATACTTTGTTGAGGATTTTTGCATCAATGTTTATCAGAGAAATTAGCCTGTACTTCTCTTTTTTTGTAATGTTTAATCTGGTTTTGGTATCAGAGTAATGCTGGCTTTGTAGAATGAATTTGGAAGTTTCCTTCCTCTTCTATTTTCTGGAATAGTTTGAGAAGAATAGGTATTAAGTTTTCTTTAAATGTTTGGTTAAAATAAAAAAGACAATAAATAACAAGTTTTGGCAAGGATGTGAAGAAAAAGGAACCCTCCTGCCACATTGGTTGGAATGTATATTTGTACAGCCACTGTGGAAAACAATATTGAGGTTCCACAAAAAGTTAAAAATAGAAATACCATAGGATCCAATAATTCCACTACTAGGTGTTTACTCAGAGGAAATAAAAACACTATTTTGAAAAAGATATATGCACCCTCATGTTTATTGTTGCATTATTTAAAATAGCTAAGCTAGGGGCGCCTGGGTGGCTCAGTGGGTTAAAGCCTCTCCCTTCAGCTCAGGTCATGATCTCAGGGTCCTGGGATCGAGCCCCGCATCCGGCTCTCTGCTCTGCGGGGAGCCTGCTTCCCCCTCTCTCTCTGCCTGCCTCTCTGCCTGCTTGTGGTCTCTGTCTGTCAAATAAATAAATAAAATCTTAAAAAAAAAGAAGTTTATATATATATATGTGTGTGTGTATGTGTGTATAATCTCATATACATATATGAAATAAATATGTATATTATGATTTATATATAATAAATATACATAAAATGAAACATTACTCAGACATAAAAAATGAGATCTTGCCATTTGCAACAACATGATGGACCTAATGGGTATAATACTAAGTGAAGTAAGTCAGTTAGATAAAGACAAATACCATATGATCGCACTGATGGGTGGAATTTAAGAAACAAAATGAAGAAAGAAAGAGACAAACAAAAAAGCGGACTGTTAAATCCAGAGAAACTGGTAGTTGCTGGAACGGAGGTTGGCGGAGGGATAGGAGAAATAGGTAAATGGGCTCAAGGGTATGCTTATCTTGATGAGCACCGAGTAATGCACAGAACTGTTGAATCATGATACTGCATGCCTAAAACTAATATAACACTGTATGTTGACTACATACCAGTTTAAAAAAGAAGAAAAGAAAGAAAGAAAAAATAACAAAAAAAGTTTCTTGTGTTTTAAGTGGCTGTATTCTTTTCAAAAAACTATTTTATTACGGTCAATACTTAATATAAGATCTACTCCCTTAGCAAATTTTTAGGTGTATATTATTGTCTACAGGCACAATGTTGTACAGCAGGTATCTAGAACTTATTCATGTTTTTAAACTGAAACTTTATGCCCATTGATTAAGAACTTTCCCTTTTCTCCTCCAAGCTGCTGTCAACCATCAATCCAGTCTTTGGTTCTGTGACTGGATTTTTTCATGATTGGTATTTGCCTTTCTGTGAATGGCTTATTTCCCTTAGCACACTGTGCTGAGAGTTCATCCGTATTATTATATATTGCAGAAATCTTTTGTAAAGGACGAATAGTGCTCTACCATAGGATATACCACACTTTCTTCATCCATTCCTGTGTCGGCGACATACGGATTTTCCCACATCGTGGCTATTGTGCATAGAGCTGCTTTGAACACAGCAGTGCTAAAAGGCAACCTATGAAAGAGGAGAAAACATTTGCAAAGCAAGTATCTGATGAGGGCTTTATCTCCAACATATAAAAGGAACTCCTACAACTCAACAGCAGAAAAACGCCTAATACACTGATAAATAAATGGAGGTGATTGAACAGACATTTCTCCAAAGACGACAGATAAATTACCAACAGAAACATGACAAGATGCTCAAAGTTGTCAGTGAAGTGCAAATCAAACTCATAATAAGATATTACTTCACACAGATCAGGATGGCTATTAAGAAAAAAAATAAATGACAATAAATATTTTTGGAGGATGTGGAGAAATTGTAATCCTTGAAATTGTTGGTGGAAATACAAAATGATAAAGCCACTATGGAATTTAGCATGATATTTCCTCAAACATAAAAATAGAACTCCCATATGATCAGGAATCTCACTCCTGGATATTTACCTAAAATAATTGAAATCAGGATCTTGAAAAGGGTTAGCACTCAAGTGGCTGTATTCTTTAATTTCCCTGTTTGAGCACCAAAAACATAGTTGTTTTAAAGATTTTATGAGTCTGCTCCCTAAAATTAAAATCATCTAGAGTGAATTTGTTATAATTATTTTTTTTTAATTTCTTTCTTAGTATTAACTTTTAGGGCTTTTTAGGGGGGAGAAATTTAAGATTTTACTATTTTTTGTGGCAGCTTCCTTTTTGCCATTTTATCGCTCTCTCCCTTCTTTCTTTCTCTTCTTTCCTCCCCTCTCACCCTTCCTTACCCAACCTTCTCACTGGTTTTGTGGTTGTTTCCACTCACCCTTCAGGCTTTCAGCCCAAAATGAGATTATAGAATGGCATTTTGGGCTCCTGCTCTTGAGTGATGTTGGAGACACCACAGATCCACACACAGAAGGACTAGATGGGTTCAGCTCAGTTTTTGTTGCATTACTAAGTCTGTGTCCCATTTTCTGCCCCAAGTAGCAGAACAACAACCCCCCCCCCTATTTTTCAGCCTCTTTTCATTAATGGGCAGGAAATCCACACTCTAGTCCTTACCTTTCGGGAGCCTGTCAGTATCTTACAAAGGACATTTTAGTACCTCTCATCCTACTCTAGCCCAGCTCTGAACTGCCACTACCTGCCTTTGATCCACGGAATTCTCACATTTTTGTCTCAGTGATGTCTTCTTTTTTTCTCTCCTACATTTTATTTTCATTTTACATATTCCTGATTATTTTTTTAATGGCCCTCATACTCAGTAATTACCTATTTGTTTGTTTGTTTGCTTGTTTGTCTTGAAGGTAAGTTTCTTGGGGTAAGAACCTTATTCATTGATATCTCACTACTTTTTAGAATAATTTATTGGATATAATTGCCTTTGAAAACAAATTCCAATCCATGATATATTCTACTTATAAGCAGAATAAATAAACAGGAGCTAAATGTGCCAAAAAGAAACTCCACATTTCAAAAAAGATTTCAGCAAATAATTTATATCATTTTCTTTTACCTTCAGTATTCATTCTTTCACTATCCATCTCACTCTTCCTTCTGAATCGTCTCCCCAGAATACAAACATGAGCTAATAATTCCCATCTTAAAAAGAAACCCTCCCTTGATCTGCTGTTTCTATATTCCTCTCCAGATACTCACACAATTTTTGTACTACTTTCTCACATCAAAATCATCTCAAAAGAACAGTTCCCTCAACTACCTACACTCTTCACCCTGTACATATTGCTTAACGCTGTAACCCATCTCCCTTCCTCACTACTCCACTGAAACTGCCCTTGGTCAAGATTACCAGCAAATAATCTACTTCTCTGCCCTCCTCTAGCAGAGCGCAGTGCTCAGTGTGGCATCCAACAGAACTGACCACTCCCTCTTTTTGGAAGCATTCGCCTTTCTCAGGTTCTATCACATCACACTTTCCTGGATTTTCTCCCGCATCACTGGCTGCTCCATTTCAGTTTCTATATAGGTTCTTCTTCTTCTCTTGGACGTTTAGATAGTGAAGAGGCTCATGGCTCAAGCTTGGGCTCCTTTGCATCTGTCCTTTCTTTCCCTGGAGGATGTTATCTTCTCTCATTGCTTGAACTACTACATGTGCTGATGACTATGCCATGGTAATCTCTATCCCAGAGCATTTCCTAAGCTCCAAACATGTATGTAACTGCCTATTTGACATCTTTACTTGGTTCTTAGACATCTCTAATTAACTTGTCCAAAACTGAAACACTTTTGAAATTTACTGCATTTTCCCTGCTTAATCTTCTTTCATAGGAATTTGAAACTCTTTTATGGTATCTTTTAGTTTCTGCATTTTCATTTCCTCATTCATATTATCACTATAATATATTGATAATATATTATTTGATATATTATTGATATTTTATATATTATTGATAATATAATATATTGACATTCTTGGTGTCATTCTAAATTGTACTTACTTATTATTTAATTGCATATAGTTGCTAGACAGTATATTGGACATCAGGTAATTTTCTATCAATAAGGAAAAATATAATTATCATTCTTCTGAAAAATTGATGAATTTTTCTTAGGAAGAAGAGAGAAAGAAATTAAACATCTACTCCAATGTTTTATATACCTCGTGAAAATCTGGGCAGGGCTTATAACTTTAATTTTTGAACTGTTGAGATAAGTGATTGCTCTAATATTAAATTTGGAAATAAAAATGTAAGAATTATGTGTAAAAATAAGCTTCATGGGGTTCATTTTGTAAAGATAGCTATTTCAGCACCAGAATCATGACAGCAAATGTCACCTTTGGGTTGACTTAGGGCATATATCTTTCTGTAATTATATTTGAAGAGTTTAACAACAAATAATGACTTTTCCCAAAATACTAAGCTGAGAACACGCAGCAAACAAGAAAGACCTGGTCCTTCCCACATAGAGAGGAGTAAATGATTCCAGAACCCATTAATAAGAAAACAGATAAGTAAATGCACCTGGTATAAGACCATGAAGGAAAAAAGAGAGAATAAGGAGGGAGAAGTTGGTTTAGATTATGTGGCCAAGAAAATCATTTCTGAGGATGCTTTAAGATGAATGGATATTTAAACTGAGAATAAAGCAAATTATAAAACCAAATGTGTGGCGGTTTTAGGGAAACCAAATTATTTCTCTATAGATTGATACTGTATAAAAGTGCTAAAATTTGTTCATTATGCAAAGTTAGTAGCAATCTTTTTTTCTTGTTTTTGCTAACTTGTTTTTCACACCTGTTGGTTTATGAGTAGATGCATAAACTAGTGAAAATCACAGTGCATATTTAATCCATTTGGAAAATAACAATTCTTTCTGAGGCATTATTATTTTTTTATTTTTATATATAATAGTATTATATAAATATATTTATATTTTTTAAATTTTTATTTAAATTCCAGGTAACATTGACTTTTATACTAAATGATAAAAATTTTAGTCATAAAAAATTTTATAGTCATGAGCTATACATTCTTTATGGATGTTGGATATCAATATTTTTGAGTGTTTTTTTTATGATCATTCACCAATCTATTATAATCTTTAATTTACATTATATGGTGGGCATTTATGTTTGTTTTCAGGATAATAGAACTATTTGAATTTTGATTTATAGATGTTTTGACTGGGTAACTTATTTTTGTTCATAGAATCTTTCCATAACCATTGAACCATAGATATCACATGAGGACAATTAAAGCTGTGTTTTGATTTAATTAAACATCTCAGAAATAAGTTTAGGAAAATTACTCTGTTGCTTTATAACCTTTAGAAGCTTGTTCCTTCCTCTGGAAAATCTTTTCCTCTGGTAGAGTGTTACATCTTGGCAAGGATGAAATAAATTGAATCATCTGAGATTAGATTCTGTTGAAAGGTCAAGATGATTTTATATTTTAAAAGTTATGAAGTTTGAGTTCTAATTCTATTAGGAATTTATTATAATTCTTTTAGAAATTTATTAAATTAAATCATATGTTTATTCTGTATCTAGTGATAGAAGAGGTTGTTAAATATTGTTTGTATCCAAATAAGATATGTTAAAACACACACACACACACACATACACACACACGCACGCACCATTTTGTAGCTTTAGGGATTTATTGTTTAGGTGAGTGTTATGAATTTCTAGGAGTTATAAGTTAAGTAAACAACAGATCTCCACTTCTCTGTTCAGAAACTCTTTCTCCATAGGTAATGTTATTTTTTGACTTTTTATTCTTATTTTTTGTTAAAGTACAATATGAATAGACTTCATGTTTCAGATCCATATTTTTAGATTTGATTTTAATAATGACAAAACCTGAAAGAGGACTTCATAGCTCATTAGTATTGTAAATTCCAATAACTTTTTAATGAGAAAATATTTTAAAATTTATTAAAATACTTTTTATTCAGCTTATAAAGTACTATACTATACTTAAATTATATTAGAGTGAGATAGATAAGATACTTTTAAAGGAATTGTTAAATCTGACAACACAGCAGGTTCTTATTTGAACAGAAAATATAGTTGAGATTCAGGAAGTTTACTGCTGTGCCACTACCTTCTTTCTAGGAGCAACGTCACACAAGTCGCCCATTTATGGGGCACCTTTAACATCCTGTGGTAAGTCCCAGCTGTCTCCAAGTCTCTCTCCACATGGGGAATTGGGAATATTGGGAATTCCTACTGTTTTCACACCCCAGATGCTTATCTAAAGAAAATTCAAAAACTTCTGGATGTTGTTAAGAGCTTAATAATAAATATTATTAAATATGAAAGTGTTGTTATTGCAATGATTGGTCCAATATTTTATGTCAGGGCCACAGGGAGGAAAAATGAAAGAGAGACAAAAGTTAAAGTTTGGGTTAAGAAAAGGTCTAAAATGAAGAGAGAAATGAATCGAAATGAATTTTTCTTCTTTAGCTTGTCTTGTGCAGAATGTGGCTGTTAACTTGGGCTTTCACATGAGATTTTTGTGGTCTTCAAATAATTTTCCATGCAGTTATCAGCTGTTTTTAGAATTAGAGACATTATGATAACTAGTTACCAGAGTGATTTGACTAATCATTCTCATGATTTCATGTATCCACCTGATACTTGCTAGCAGAAAGTCTTTACGTTTAATTGAACAAAATTGTGTTTTCCTGATTGAGAGCTTTAGTTTGTGTAATCAGATTTTAAGACTTTATTCAAGATACTCAATAAGATATATCATCACTTTGATCTTAGAGTCATACACTTGAAAATGTCAATGTAGGGGTGCCTGGGTGGCCCAGTCCATTGGGCATCTGCCTTTGGCTCAGGTCATGATCCTCGAGTCCTAGGATCAAGACCCCCTCCCCCAAGTCAGGCTCCCTGCTCAGTGGGAAGTCTGCTTCTCCCTTTTTCCCTCACCCCACTTGTGTGCTCTCTGTCTCTGTCTCTCTCTCTCTCTCTCAGTCTCTCAAATAAGTAAATTAAATCAAAAGAAAGGAAGGAAGGAAGGAAGGAAGGAAAGAAGGGAGGAAGGGAAGGAAGGAAGGAAGAAAAGGTCAATGTAACTGGAAATGTTTTAGCCAGAAGAACACATTCGAATGAAAAGGCAATTAATTCCGTGTTTCTCTGCTTTGAGTGGGAGAAGGAGCTTCTTTCCTAAATCATGAAAAAACTGTTCTTAGTCACTTTTTTTTTAAACAGAGAAGAGGAAGGTGCAATCCAGACGTAATATGTCATTTATATCAATCCTTGATATATGACTTGGAGTTAATGATTCATGTTGTTAGTGCTAAAGCTGACACAACCAGGCACGCAATAGTGTGGTTCAATAACGCATGTAGTGTACACCCTCAACCTGCACCGCAGTCTCCTTCCATGCAGACAAGTGACCGCATTAGGGTGTCATAAGCCATTTCTCCCTTCTGCACAGCAGTGAATTGCACACTCATTCCGACACTTCTTCGTACTTGTTTGGTGAAGGGCAACTACACAGATGGTCTCTCCTGAACCCAACACAACTGTGGCTTGTGGCCCAAACTGCATGCAAGAGAAAGGGCCAGAGAAACGCAACTTATAAGTTGATCTATTGTTTATTCTGAGCACTTTCATCTATTCAAAAACCACAATAGTGAGAATGGGCTTCTGAAAAACACTCTCCTGTATTTCATTTTTAAGGATTTTTTTTTGATGTAGTATTTGCTTTGAACTATGGAATCATATGTGTGTATAGTCTTAGAAAATTCTTAGCTATTAAGATATAATATTTTCTATTATTCTAAGATGTGTAGTTTGTAGCCTCAGAATTTTTTTCTGAAACTTATTTGAAATTCCAGTTAGACACGTTAGGCTTTTGAGTCTATCCTTCAATGAATTTAACTTCTCTTTCACATTTTCTATCTCCTTATCCTCTATATTTTGAGTAATTTCTTCAAATACATCTGTAGGTATTTTAGTTCTTTAGTTCTTCATCTTTCTTCCATTTTTCTTCAATTTGCTGTTTAACCTATCCACTGAGTTTAAATTTTTTTTTTAAAGTAAGCTCCAAGCCCAATGTGGGGCTCAAACTCATATCCCTGTGATTAAGAGTCACAAATTCTACTGACTGAGCCAGCCAGGCTCTCTTCTGTTGAGTCTTTAATTTTGAAAAATCATGCTTTTCAGATTGATAATTATATTTCATTACTGTCAAATCTTTTTTGATCATTTCTGAGAATCTTTTGTTTCATGCTTTTATTTATCCCTACTTTTCTTTCAATATTTCACACGTGATTATGTTATAATCTAAATTTGATCATTCCTATATCTGAAGTTTTGGACTGTTACCTATGATGAATGCTAACCTGTTCTTACTCACTCTTAATGATGGTAGTTTGTTTCACTGTGTGTTATTTGATGATGATGATGGTGGTGGTGGTGGTGGTGATGTTAGTTGTTTTTTTTTTTTTTTTTTCAGACATGAACTCTTATTTGCCTAGAATTAATCTGTGGAAATGTGCTTGATTAAAAATCTATTTTTCAAGGTAGGATTGTGTTTTACTTTTAAAATCCAGGTTGTTTTCAGTCTGTGGGGAAGTTTATCTACTCCTGTCTGGAGATTCCTTGATTGGGGTGGTAACATACATTCAAATCAGAAACTCACATGAAAGTAGGTATATTATTACAAATTCTCACAAAGGACTGTGATTTTTTTTCTTTAGTTTTTAATCACCCAGGGCAATATCGAGTACTAAAAATTAATACCTGGTTTTAGCTTAATATTTGAGGATTTAAAATATTTATGTCTATATTTGCCCTCAGGAAAATTTCTCTTAATTTTTTGAACTCATAAGAGTTTATTTAAAAGTATATTTATAGTAATTTACCCAACATCTGAATGTTTTATAGTAGAAGGCTTTTTAGAATTTGTAGTCTTATACTGCTGAAATCAGAATATTAAACCATTCTTTCCCTGTGGTTCTGCTTAAAAACCCTGCTACTTGATTTGAGGAAGTGTTTAAAAACAAAATTTTTTTTTTTTAGATTTTATTTATTTGACACACAGAGAGAGATCACAAGCAGGCAGAGAGGCAGGCAGAGAGAGGGAGGGAAGCAGGCTCCCCGCTGAGCAGAGAGCCCGATGCGGGGCTCCATCCCAGGACCCTGAGATCATGACCTGAGCTGAAGGCAGAGGCTTAACCCACTGAGCCACCCAGGTGCCCCTAAAAACAAAATTTTTATTTTGGAATAATTTTAGGTTAACAGAAAAGTTTCAATATTAAAAGAGAATTCTTATCTACCCTTCATATAATTCCCTCTATTACCAACATCTTATATAAGCACGGTTCATTCATAAAACTAAGAAACCAGCATAGGTGCATTATTGTTAACTAAGCTCCATGCTCTCTCTACTCAGATTTCACCATTTTTTCTACTAGTGTTCTTTTTCTGTCCCAGCCCTCCATCCAGAATACCACATTGTGCTAGCTGTCATGCTTCCCTAGCCTCCTTAGGTCTGTGATAGTTTCTCAGACATTTTTTCCTGACAACTTTCAGGATGGCTAGGGATTTTATAGAATCTTATGTTTGTATGATTTTTCCCCTCATTATTAGAATTATAATTTTTTGTAGAGAATGTGAAAGAGTTGAAGTGCCCTTATCATCATCATATTAGGGGGTACTGACTATCAACATGACTTATCACTATGATTACCTGGCCAAGGGTAGTGTTCACTAGGTTTTTCTCTGTGAAGTTGTTTCATTAAATAATAACTTTTTAATATCTAAGCTCTTCAGGTGATACTTTTTTATGAAAGCAGTATTATTTCATATTTTTCTGAGGATATAAAATACACATCTCCAAGTACTACTCTTTATATTTTATTCTTACTGTTGTAATCTCCACATTTTGGGAGAGTACTCTTGTTTTTGGCTTTGACTTTCTAAATTGGCAAGTGATTTAAAAAAAAAAAAAAAAAGCTTTTAGGGGCCCCTGGGTGGCTCAGTGGGTTGAATGTCTGACTCTTGGTTTCTGCTCAGGTCCTGATCTCATGGGTCATGAGATTGAGTCCCACATTGGACTCCATACACAGTGGGGAGTCGGCTTGAAGATTCTCTCCCTTTGCTCCCCCTGCCCCCAGCTCACATGTGCACATGTACGTACACTCTCTCTAAAACAAATAAATCTTACAAAAATTAAACTATTAAATATTTTTAGCTTTTTAGATTTTTTTTGTCATTTTTTAAAAAATTTATCATGGTAAACATACTCTTTAATCTCCAACACCTATTTCACCCGTCCTCCTACCCACCTCCCCTCTGGTAACCATCAGTCTGTTCTCTATAGTTAGGAGTTTCTGTCTTGGTTTGTCTCTCTGTGTTTTGTTTTTTTCTTTGCTCATTTGTTTTGTTTCTTAAATTTGGCATATGGTGAAATCATATAGTTAATTTTCTTTCTCTGATGGACTTTTTCACTTAGCATTACACTCCTATCCATGTCATTGCAAATGGAACATTATGCTCTTTTTATGGCTGGATAATATTCCATTGTATGTATATACCACTTCTTCTTTATTCATTCATCTGTCCATGGACACGTGGGCTGCTTCCATAGTTTGGTATTATAGGTAATGCTGCAATAAACATAGGGGTGCATGTATCCCTCTGGATTAGTGTTTTTGAATTTATTAGCGAAACACCCAATAGTGTGATTACCAGATCTTAGAGTGCTTCTACTTTTAATTTGTTGAGGAACCTCTATATTGATACCTATAGTGGCTGCACCCGTTTGCATTCCCACCAATAGTGCAAGATGGTCCCTTTTTCTCCACGTCCTTGCCAACACTTGTTGTTTCTTGTGTTTTTTATTTTAGCCCTTCTGGTAGGGTGAAGTAATATCTAATTGTGGTTTTGATTTGTTTTTCCCTGATGATTAGTGATGCTGACCATCTTTTTAATTTATCTCTTGGCCATCTGTAAGTCTCTTTTGGAGAAATGTCTGTTCATGCCCTATGCCCATTTTTAAATTTGATTGTCTGGGATTTCTTTGGTGTTGAATTGTTTAAGTTCTTTATAGATTTTGGATACTAACCCTTTATCAGATATGTCATTTGCAAATATCTTCTCCCATTCCATAGGTTCTATTTTAGTTTTGTTGATTCTTTTTTTTTTTCTGTGCAGAAGCATTTAATTTTGGTATGGTCCTAATAGTTTATTTTTGCTTTTGTTTCCCTTATCTCAGGAGATGTATCTAGAAAAATGCTGCTGTAACTGATGTCAGAGAAATTACACCCTGTGTTCACTTCTAGGATTTTTGTAGTTTCAAATTTCACATTTAGGTCGCTAATCCATTCTGAGTTTATTTTTGTGTATAGTGTAAGAAAGTGGTCTAGTTTCATTCTTTGCATGTGGCTGTCCAGTTTTCCCAGCACCATTTGTTGAAGAGACTGTCTTTTCCCCATTGCATATTCTTGCGTCTCTTGATGAAGATAAATTGGCCATATAATCGTGGGTTTGCTTCTGGGCTCTCTGTTCTGTTCCACTGAGTTATTTGTATATTTTTGTGCCGGGAACACACTGTTTTAATTACTACAGCTCTGCAGTAGATCTTGAAATCTGGGATTGGGATACCCCCAAGTTTTGTTCTTCTTTTTCAAGATTGCTTTGGCTATTTAGTGTCTTTTGTGGTTCAATACAAATTTTAGGATTCTTAGTTCTAGTTCTGTGAAAAATGCTGTTGGTATTATAAGGATTGCTTTGGGTAATGTGGACATTTTAACAATATTAGTTCTCCCAACCCATGAGCATGGAATATCTTTCCATTTGTTTGTGTCATCTTCAATTTATTTCATCAGAGATTTACAGTTTTCAGAGTGTAGGTCTTTCACCCCTTTGATTAAGTTTATTCCTAGGTATTTTAATGTTTTTTGTACAATTGTAAATGGGATTGTTTTCTTAATTTCTTTCTGCTTAATTAATTTTCTTAATTTCTTTCATTGTTAGTGTATAGAAATGCAATAGATTTCTGCACATCAATTTTGTATCTTGCAACTTTACTGAATTCATTTATCAGTTCTAGTAGTTTTTCAGTGGTCTTTCAGGTTTTCTGTATATAGTATCATGTCATTGGCAAAGGTGAAAGTTTAATTCTTCATTACTGATTTGGATACATTTTCTTTTTCTTTTTTATTTTTGGTCTGGTTGCTGTGACTAGTACTTTCAGTACTTTCTTGAATAAATGTGGTGAGAGTGGAATCCGTGTCTAGTTCCCTTAGGGGAAAAGCTCTCAGTTTTTCACCATTGAGTATGATGTTAGCTATGGGTTTTTTTTTTTTTTTTATATGGCCTTTATTATGTAGAGGTGTATTCCTTCTAAACTCACTTTGCTGAGAATTTTTATTGTGAATGGATGATGTACTTTGTCAAATACTTTTTTGCATCTATTGAAATGATCATATGGTTTTTATCCTTTCTCTTATTAATGTGATGTGTCATGTTGATTTGTAGAATACTGAACCACCATTGCATCCCAGAATTAAATCCCACTTGATCTTGGTGAATGACTTTTTAAATGTATTGTTGGATTTGGTTTGCTAATATTTGATGAGGACTTTTGCATCTATATTCATCACAGAGATTGACCTGTAGTTCTTTTTTTGTAGTTTCTTTATGTGGTTTTGGTATCAGGGTAATGCTGGCCTTAGGATGAATTTGGAAGCTTTCCTTCCTCTTCTATTTTTTGGAATAGTTTGACAAGAATAGGTATTAACTTGTCTTTAAATGTTTGGTAGAAGGGTGCCTTGGTGGCTCAGTCATTAAGTACCTGCCTTTGGCCCAGGTCATGATCTCAGGGTTCTGGGATTGAGCCCTGCATTGGGCTCCCTGCTCAGCAGGCAGCCTGCTTCTCCCTCTACTACTTCCCCTACTTGTATTCCCTCTCTCACTGTGTCTCACTCTTTGTCAAATAAATAAAATATTTAAAAAAAATGATTGGTAGAATTCACCCATGAAGACATCTGGTCCTGGACTTTTGTTTGTTGGGAATTTTTTTGATTACTACTCATGGATTATCTTATGCCCTTCTTTAAGAAGGCATTTGCGAAGGCTTCACAAATACCTTGAATAGACTGATTTTTAAGGAGGTAATATGATAGTTAAGTACATAACACTGCTACTTACTAATTGTGTGATGTTTGGGGAATTTAATATGAATTTCCCATTGTCAATATTAGTATAATTAAAATATATAACTCATGAGCATTAAAGGAATGTATCATAGCCTGATACATGGTAGATACACAGTACATGTTAGTTAATAACATTATCTTATACCTCTCCCTCAGGCCAAAAGTAAATTGGAATAGAGTCCATGAAATTTTGCTGGCAAAGAATTGGCTAGATTTAAAAAATTTTAATATGCAAAAAAATTTGAACAATCCTGACTTTGTCTTTAGTCTACATGGGCCATAAAGCCATGGATGACATCAACATATGTAATTGTTATTTGAGTTCTTCAGTTGTAAGTAGCTAACACTGACTGATCACCTTAACCTTAAAAGGGGATTTTTTAAAGGCTAAAGCATTACTCACAGAACCAAGGGAAGAGATTAATGTTTTTCGACCTGTGGTATAAGTGTTAATTCGACTATTGCAAATGTATTCTCCATATAATACATATAAACATATAAAAGAAAAGAAACAAAAGAGGATGAAAATGTGTGCACACTTACACACATCCTCACATACACACACGCACATTTCAAAGTATGTACTCCGAGAGTGAGGAATACATGTATGGGGTAGAGTTCCCATTTTTGCAGACAGTCTATCTGGTAACTTTCACTTCCCTTCTCCGCTACCTATTCTATATTTCTCTTGCATTTAGAGAGAATCTTAGCTTCTGGGTGCTTTTTTCTTAGTGACGTCATCCAATTCTTCATCTTTTATAGGATTCAGTGGTCCTTTCCACAACTGATTTTCTTTATCATAAGCACTCCTTTAGGTTCTATCCTAACTCTTCCTAGCCCCACTGTAGAGTAGAAACCCCATCTGCTCTTGACAGGCAATGTCAAACAATAGCATAGCTGCAATTTTTAAGCCTTTACCTAATAACAGATTAAACCAAAATTATTAGGGTGCAACCTCTGTTTCAGAGGACTATTTCCGAGAACCATTCAGAGAAACTGTTATCATGTTCATTGGTACACATGTATCTGCCTTGGGTATTAAAACTTAAATAAAAACTCTTGGGCTCGAAAACCAACAATTTATAAAGAAGAGTATTAAATCTAATTTTAGAAGACATCTGCACTGCTTCCCCATTATACTAAGGTTTGCACTTTCTTGGGGAAATTTTTAATAAGGCGTTTGGCTATTCCATAAGGGTTACTGCTTTTGAACATTAGCTTGCTGATTTGAAACTTGAAGCTGGTACCTTGACTGAAGGCAATATTTTATGGATTGCTTCCTTGGCAATGAAAAGGCCACAATTAAACTGAGCAGGTACCAGATAGCTGCTAGTTCCTTCAAGGCATCATGTTTGGCCTCGATGGCTGACTTAGACATTCAGTGGTAACATCAGCAGGCTGAGCTCAGATGTAACCTCCATCCTTGTCTCCATGATGCTTTGTTTGAAAACCCTGGGTCAGTCATGGAAGGACAATGACACATCCATATTCTGCTTATACATCTGGGTTATTAAGATCCTTTTATGAGGAAGAGGGGATGTTAGAATCCATTTGGGGTACAGACATATCCATGGTCTGGGCTTTTTTCATCCACACGTTCCTTTCCAAATCTCCTTTTCTCCAATATTCAGTCTCACCAATTTTTGACCATCTGGCCAGATATTGGCCACTGTCCAACTGCCAAGAACCAGAGTAAAATCTTAGCTCTATGGTAGTGGACTGGGAAGCATTCTGCCTATTGCTTTGTCCATTGGGAATATTTCATGAATTACACTTTTTAATAAGAACACAAAGCTTCCAGTAATTTTTCCTCTCATTTTATATTGATAATATGTAAACATTTGTGTACATCTCTGTACATCTCTGTATATGTCTGTTATGAATATGCACAATGAGGATGTAACAGAACATTATATAATCCAAATAAGAAAACTATTAAAAGGAATGAATTATGAGTTATGGAATTGTGAAATCAATTAATCATGTCTCTGGTAATAAGTGAAATGGTTGACCTATATAACTGGATGATAGAAAGGCTACAGTTGAGATAGGAAAAAGTAAAAGGTGACTTTCCTCACAGCCTAAAAATAGGCATGTCACGTGTTAATTTACCAGTCTGTCACTCAGTGAACTTTGATAGTTTAGGTTAATGCATCTTGAAGGCAGTTTAATTCCTGTGAGCTACTGAACACATCTTTTTATTTTTTTTTAAGATTTTATTTATTTGATAGAGATCACAAGTAATCAGAGAGGCAGGCAGAGAGAGAGAGAGAGAGAGAGGGGAGGAAGCAGGCTCCCCGCTGAGCAGAGAGCCCGACGCGGGGCTCGATCCCAGGACCCCGAGATCATGACCTGAGCTGAAGGCAGCGGCTTAACCCACTGAGCCACCCAGGCGCCCCCTGAACGCATCTTTGAATTAAATTTTGTCTTTCATTCTGGTTCTTATTTTCCAGCTCAGTTTCTGTTAATCTTACTGTATTTTCCCCCTCACCCTTTCACTCTAGATCCATTGGCCCCTCTTAAACAACATAATGCTTCAAAGGCTTTTAACATATCACCTCTTCTAGAGAAAGGGTTTATTTTTATGCCTATACATTCTAACATCTTAAGATATTTTGCTTATAGTGTAGCCTTTCAACTGCAGATGCCCAGAAAAAGTCTTGTGCCTATTGAAGAAAGAATTCCGGGGCAGAAGGACGGTAGCTACGGTCTCTAACACTTAGTCCTTCTTTCCTCCGCACTGAGTCACACTGTAGGTGCTCCATTCTGCATAGGTGGAAAACCTAAACTCACAAACTCTCTCTCCATATTACGGAAGAACAGAAAAGTAAGATCCTCTAGCAAAAGGTTTTTTTCTTTGGAGCAATGTTACTGAGATACATCATTCATGAATCATACAATTCATCCATTTAAACTGTATAGCTCAATGGTTTTTAGTATATTCACAAAGTCCTACAACCATCACCACAATCAATTTGAGAATATTTTTATTATCTTGAAAAGAAGACTCATGCTCTTAGCTATCATCCTTCAAACTCCCTTCTCCAGCTCTCAGCAATCACTGATCTCCTGTCTCTCTAGATTTGTCTATTCTGGACATTTCATATAATTGGAATCATAAAATATGTGGTCTTTTGTGACCAGCTTTTTTTGGGGGAACAGTTTTGATTACTCCAAAAAGCACCGGATTAACCTAGCCATTTAATAAATATTGATTCAGTGTATCCTATGTACATTTTTTATTTTAGTAACTGTTACAATATTGCTGCCTTTAAATGTCTAGCTAAATTTCTACCTCCTCAAGAAAATGTTTCATGTTTGCCAGCCCCATTTGTAGTTGGCATATAATGGTTAATAGTTATAATTATTAATATTAGTGTTCAGCATACCATAGGTTAGGTATTGTGCTAGGTGCTTAATAAGGTATGTTACTTAATGCGCCTTGTGAGGAGATATTATTTCCCCTTAACAGTTGAAGAGACATTTTAAATGAACCTAAGTAGTTTTTCTAATGTTGCATAACAAATTATGGAGAAACCTTCAAACCTAGATCTATCTGATTCCACAAACTGAGAAGAGTTTATACTTTTAAGACCTCACACATTATTTTTTTTAATTGGAGAAACATGACTAATTAACTAGTTAATTGACTAAGCAAGTACAAAATCACATAAAATAATCATCTCACAATGATCTGCTTTCAATTACTTTGCATATGAAATAGCATTTATTCAAATTGCTATTTATAAATGTAGTCATTCATTTATATATTTCAAAATATATTTATAAAGTATACAGTTTGGTGATAGGTGTTTTAGTACTTTATTTTTTAAAGCAGATATTTAAATTCTCTCTATGTAACAAAATACTTTATAGTTCTGCGTAAGAAAACTTCAGTGTTTTAAGCTGTTTTTAAGCTTCTGAAACATAAGTTTTCCTATCTGGATTAGAGTACCTTTAGGTATTCATTCTTTGGAAGAATTCCCAATGGGTTTTCCTTTAAAAAAAAAAAAACTATTCATTTATTTGATGGAAAGAGTGAGTGAGAGAGCACAAGCAGGGGGAGCAGCAGAGGGAGAGGGAGAAGCAGACTCCTCACTGAGCAGGGAGCCCTACCTGGGGCTTGATCCCAGGACCCTGGGATCCTGACCTGAGCTGAAAGCAGACGTTTAATTAATTGAGTCACCTAGTCACCACTCCTCCAACAGATTTTCAGTACCTAGTTTAGAGTCAGGGCAATTTTTGAGTTTCATATTAAAATACTGAGACAGGCTTAATTCCTTACTGAGATGAGTTATTCATATGACTCTCTTGCGTGCCATTGGCAATAATCTTTATGATTATTTGGATTAGACTTTTTGTATTGATCTGATGGAATATAAGCATACCTGGGATGTATCAGCATGGAAGTAATTTACCCATCACTATCCTTGACCCTGACAGTCATAATGCTGTTAATGTTATGAAAGCTGGGAATATGTTCTTGCTACAATTTCTAAGATAGTACATATTTAGTCATGATTTAACATTAGTGTCTTTTATCTTTGCATTATATTAGCCAGGCGCATTTTTCTTTATTTATCTAGGGACTAATGCAGTGATGCCTCAAAGAGAAACTTTTAGCTTTGATAACTTGAACAACAAAACACATTAACAAAATTTCTGTGAAAAAGTCTGTACAAAATTTTTCTTTTCTTTTTTTTTTAAAGATTTTTAAATTTATTTAACAGAGAGAGAGAGAGAGAGAGAGATCGCGTGCACTTGTAGGCAGAAGGGCAGGCAGAGGGGGACAGGGAAGCAGGCTCCCTGCTGAGCAGAGAGCCCGATGCAGGGCTCGATCCCAGGACCCTGAGACCATGACCTGAGCCTAAGGCAGAGGCTTAACCCACTGAGCCACCCAGGCGCCCCATGTACAAAATTTTTCTTTATTGGTAAGTGTTTCTCTCACGTATCTCAGCTTCAAGTGAAAGACTGTATTAGAATCTTGAGTTTTTGCCACAAAATTAGTGCAAAGCTACCTTTCTATTCCCTATTCTTTACTGTTCCAAACTAACTTCTCTCTGAAAGTGCGTACATGAGCTACATGAGCTGAGCCTCTAAGTGTTTTCTACTGACATGAGTTAAAGTGTTCACTAATTAAATCAACTGCACAAAGAGCCGAGGCTCATGGCAGCTGGCATGCTGGTCCATCAGTCTGGTTTACATACGTTATATCCCCTTGGCCTCAGGCTTCTGTCCCCATTCTAAGTAGTCTGCAGCAGGAGAGAGCCAGTTCATACTCCTGACAAAATTAGGTTTGTATGAACCATCATAGACAATCCCTTTAGGAACTGATTTTTTTTTCGATGCAAGAAAAATCAAAGATCGTCCACACATCTCTAACTCGGACTCCATAACTGAAGCCTCTTCTGTGAGCATCTGAGGGGCCTCAATTCTTCGGAAGAAAGCCTGCCGCCAGACGGACCCGGACCAGCCGCCTAGTTTCCGGGCCCGAGAAACATAGACTCTGGCTCCCTAGGAAAAGACAGGCTCTACCTAGAGAGTTTCTCTTCCACACCATTGCTCTCTAAGAATTCTTCCTTACACATAACGCTTCATTACAAGAGTCTTTCTTGCCTTTCTGAAACCAGATTTAGGGCCATGGCCTGGTCTTTCCTTCCAGAGGACTAGGCTTTTTGCTCCTCCAAACCAACTATCCTGTATCTCTCTTTGGAGAGGTTTTTAAAAATTGAACCCTGTCAGAAAAATGTGAGTAAAAACGGTAAGACTTAAATATTTAACTAGTCTCACTAATTCCAAAGGTTCTTTCTATTAGAAAGTTTATTTCTATATTTCCATTAAACACTTCTCAAAAATAAAATTAAATTGTAACATTCAGATATAGTCCAATTTTCTTGTGAGTTTATGACACTGAAACTTTTAAACTAAACACATGTAATTAGAATAATTAATCCTAAAACATTTCCATGTTAATTAATTACTAACTTAGTTTCTAGGTCAATATTTTAAGACGTTCAATTAGGAAAGTTATTTTATAGAATTTTTAGTAGACACTGATTTAGTATTTAAGTTAAAGCAGGGGCACCTAGTGGCTCAGTGGGTTAAAGCCTCTGCCTTCGGCCCAGGTCATGATCTCAGGGTCCTGGGATATGGCCCCGCATCGGGCTCTCTGCTCAGCAGGGAACCTGCTTCCTCCTCTCTCTGCCTGCCTCTCTGTCTACCTGTGATCTCTGTCAAATAAATAAATAAAATCTTAAAAAAAAAGTAAACAAAAAAAATCAGTTAAATTTGGGAAAGTCAAATAGCTTAAGCTGTGTAGACAGCTTATTCTTAAAAGTTTAATATAATTTAAGAGCTATACTTTATACTATAGAAGTATGCACTAAAGTTATATTTAAATTTAAATTTTAGCTCTATATTTAGTGACATGTTTGGCATTTGTTTTGCTCATTAAGGCAATAAGGCAGATTAAATCTCCTGTTTATTTTATTTTAATAAAGTTCAAAGAACTAATCAAAATATGAAACCAATGCAGAAAATAAATTACTCAGTAATAAAAAGAGGAATCATGCACAATTCTAAACAATCAGGTAAAGTAGAAAATTCCCAAAGTTATATAGTTCAATTGATTTTAGAAGTGAGAATTATTTTTTGTTTGTGCAGGTCAAACACACAGGGAACAGCAAAACCTTGACTTTGTTCTAAGCTGTCGCCTTAAGTTAAGTTGGAAATGTGAAAAAAACGAAAAATAAAGAAAACTGCTATAACTTGGAGGACTTTACGCAGGCTTTCTGGGTCGATAAAGCTGCGCTTTCTCCCCAAGTGCTTGTCAGTGCAGAGTGGGAGTGGCCGGAGCGCAGCGCTCCTGCAGACGCTGGCAGAGAGAATTTCAGAAATCAGAACTATAGCAGAGACCCGCTTTTTGGTCTTTATGTAACAACCACTGTGCCAGGCTCATAGTAGTCATTCAACCAATATTTCTAGCAAATTAATGAACGGGTTAGGAATGAATTCCAAGAACCCTTGACAACTAGATCATGAGTCGTCTCTGGTTCTCATCAAAAAGAAAGGAACAGGCTTTGAAGTGCGCGCTCAGCAGAATCCCTGGTGAGGAGTTTATTTCTAAAGGTGTCGTTTTTTAGTACAAGAAAGCCTCAAATAAAATTTTTTGTAGCTCATCTCACACATAGTTTATTCTGTCAATGATTCAGCCTTAATATCGCTGGAAGTAAGGTTTCTATCTTTTTAATGTGATAAACCCCTTTTGAAAAGCCTATGTACTCATCCTCTTCCTAAAACCTAGGCCACTGCTATGGCAAAGACAGGTGATCTGCATTTAAGAACTTCAGTGAACACAAAAAGTGCGACAGTTCTGGATCATAATTTTTCTAAGTTGGGTAACGAACACACTTTGTGTTTCTTTCCACCTCCCAAGGCTCTGTCTTTCCTTTTACCGTTTCTTATCAGAGCCAGCAGACATCCTACATCTGTCTTCAAACCCACAGCAGAGTTTTGAAGTTTAGGAGGAGCTTCATATAGGGTTATCTCTCTTTGCTTCTTGAAGCCTGAAGTCAAATAATTTGAGTGTAAGAAACAGTGAAAACAAATAATATATTGTCTCACGCCCTTGGTTTTTCTTCCTTTTCTAAATAAAACTGCATTGTGTGGTGTGGCTGTGGAATTTTACAGTTTCCTACAGTGAAAGAAATGCTGAGCAGACCCTTACTATTCTTCAGATATCTGGATCCTTAAGATAAATGTGGCATTTGCATTCTGTAGTGGAGTGAGTGAGTGATTTGGCATTGCGCTTTGTAAAGTTTCAAAAGTACTTTGTGATGCTTTGACCTAAGTCATTTTGGCTCTTCCTGGATTAAGGGTGAGAAAACTGGGTAAACAGCATGAACCAAAGGAAGCAGTCCACGACCCCCATTTGGTATAGGATTACTCGGGGTTGGACAATATCCTGCAAGTTTTAAATCATTCTACCTAGTTGAGTAACTTAATCCTAGAAATCATTCAGGAAAAGAGCAAAGAAACGCCATTTGTTTTCCTAACAAATGATTTCCTTTCCCTTTTATTTTCTTTGAGTTTTTCTGTGGTGTTATGTTAATAGGAGAAGCATCTATTTCACCGTCCTCCTAGGGGCGACTGTGACCCACCTCAGAAGGGGCCAGGCACCGAGTGTGGGTGGGGGAACTGTCTGTCTTCTCGTCCTAGTTCTTCCCCCCGCAGCCGTCGGGCCGGGACACGGCATCTCTCAGCCTGCTGCTAGGAGGTGACACAAACCCTCCCCATTTCACTGTCCTGTTGTTGCCACGCGTCTGCCCATATCCCGAGGGGTAAACTCTTGCACGAACGTCAGTAAAGGGTGGTGACAGCAGTCCCAGAGAGGGTGAGCATTGCCGCTGTCCTCAAGGGTCTGCGGGGAAGACACGCGTCCTGGGCAGTCCTTTGAGGAAGGGTGTGATCGAGTCAGCGCTAGGAAGAGTGAAGTCACCGCCATTCCTCAGGCTAACCCTCTCCTCAGCCCTGCGGGGCTGGAACTCACCCCCGACATTAGGCGTCGGAAGGAAAAGGTACATTGGTGAACCAATGGGGACAAAACCGAACTCACAAGAAAGAGGAGAGGACAGTGTCATCCGTGGTGGGAGGCGGGTCGGTTTAGACTGTTCCTTCCCTTCCTCTTCCCCACAGGCAGGGTCATGCAGACCTTAGCTCTTACAGCTCGTTCCACGGAAACGGCCCCAGTTGGACTTTATTTGTGCAACTTTAAGGCTGCCTCTATGTAGTATGCATCTAACTGGACCAAATTATGTCATCTCAAGTACTTCTATGCCCCTCTTTTTTTCTTTAATCTCCCCTGCATGCAAGTTACTTTAAAGGGAGTCACCCAAGTGGTGTGTGCGCCTGGCCTCCTCTTACAGCGCAGAGGAGGAAGAGATATAGTTGGAAAAAATTCCTAGAGAACAAATGACTGGACGTATAGTTGGAGGTTTCTTGAGAGAGCTGCCACCACGGCCTTCAGCAAGATTGCAGGTTGGAAAAATTTGGTAAAATTTCACTAATCTTCTGGACATGCCTTATTGATCTTCTCCTTTTCTTCCCAGAACTTCCCCTCAATATTTCATTGCCAAGTCCTTTAGTTTTTTTTTTTTAATTTATCACTTTAATCACTAGTAATCTCCTATTATCCTTTCTCAATTATTACCACTCTTTTCCCTATTTTATCAAACTCCTATTTCCCAGGTTTGTTTATCTCAGCCATGCATTAAGCAATTGAAATTAAGATAGGAATAACTGGTATAATTATTCTTCCAGGAAAATATTTCATTATAGAAGAGGAAACTGCCAGGCCAAATATGAGTCTAGTTTATAGATGGTGTCCATGGGAGATCTTGTGTATAAAACCTTTCCATGCATTTCCAAATCTCATGTGGTTGACCTATCCCCCTGGCTTCTGTCCTACTTAGACAGTTTTCCAAAGAAATTAAAATACATGAAATTGACATTGCTCTGAAGCATAGCAGGTCATATGCGTGGCTGACTCCTCTTTGCATTTCCAGGCAGCTCCCCATTTTCTCCTCACCTTGCCAGCACTATTGGTAAGAGAAAAGGAAAGCGTTCCAGACTTTTGGTTCCTATTCTAAAATGTGGGTTGAATTGACATACAATTACCCAAACTTATTTTGTGAATAAAGATTGCTTTCTGTCAAGGTTTTATTAAAAAATAGAGAACAGAAGATTCTTAGAATGGTCTTCCCGCTGTGCACTACTTTGTTTAACGTTCTAAAATTTGAGCATTGGAAGGATGCTCGTTGGCTCAGTGGGTTGAGCGTCTGCCTTCGGCTCAGGGCATGGTGCCAGGGTGCCGGGATTCAGTACCCCACGGGGCCCCTTGCTCAGCAGGGAGCCTGCTTCTGCCTCTGCCTTTGCTCCCCTGCTGTGCTCTCCCTCTCTCTCTCGTTCTCTTGCTCTCTCTCTAGCAGATGAGTAAATAAAATCTTTTAAAAAATAAAATTTGAACATTTGACATTTCCTTTTATTCTCAAATAGAATCCTGAAGGGAATCTGACAATTTTTATTATGGGCACCTGAGTTAAAATACTTCTCCCCAAAATAATCTCTTACTAATATTACGTGACTTTTAAAATGTTTCAACTATCCAATTTGAGCAAATTATAAAACTCTTTTGAGCCTCAGTTTCTTTATCTTTAAGGTGGGGAAGAAGACTCGACGTGAGGGTGAACGCGAACCCCCTGTCGATTAAGAACTGGTAACAGTCCTCGCTCCGCCGCCGTGGGGCCCGCGCAGGCCGAGGGGGCGCAGCACCGCTCCGAGGCCGCGGCCGTCCTTGCGGGCTGGAAGCGGCTCCGCAGGCCGAGGGGGCGCGGCTCTTCCTGAGACCGAAGGCGCATGCGCCGGACGACGCGGGTTCTACGCGGCCGGAGACCCGCCTCCGCGCGCAAAGCAGCAACCGCGCCGCGACGCCCGGCGGCAAATCGGACCAGACCAGAGTGATCGGGGACCAGACCAGAGTGACCCGGGGACCAGACCAGAGTGACCGGGGGACCAGACCAGAGTGACCGGGGGACCAGACCAGAGTGACCCGGGGACCAGACCAGAGTGATCGGGGACCAGACCAGAGTGACCGGGGGACCAGACCAGAGTGACCGGGGGACCAGACCAGAGTGATCGGGGACCAGACCAGAGTGACCCGGGGACCAGACCAGAGTGATCGGGGGACCAGACCAGAGTGACCGGGGGACCAGAACAGAGTGACCCGGGGACCAGACCAGAGTGACCCGGGGACCAGACCAGAGTGATTGGGGGACCAGACCAGAGTGATTGGGGGACCAGACCAGAGTGACCCGGGGACCAGACCAGAGTGACCCGGGGACCAGACCAGAGTGACCGGGGGACCAGACCAGAGTGATCGGGGACCAGACCAGAGTGATCGGGGACCAGACCAGAGTGACCGGGGGACCAGACCAGAGTGACCGGGGGACCAGAACAGAGTGACCCGGGGACCAGACCAGAGTGACCCGGGGACCAGACCAGAGTGATTGGGGGACCAGACCAGAGTGATTGGGGGACCAGACCAGAGTGACCCGGGGACCAGACCAGAGTGACCCGGGGACCAGACCAGAGTGACCGGGGGACCAGACCAGAGTGACCGGGGGACCAGACCAGAGTGATCGGGGACCAGACCAGAGTGATCGGGGACCAGACCAGAGTGACCGGGGGACCAGACCAGAGTGACCGGGGGACCAGAACAGAGTGACCCGGGGACCAGACCAGAGTGACCCGGGGACCAGACCAGAGTGATTGGGGGACCAGACCAGAGTGATTGGGGGACCAGACCAGAGTGACCCGGGGACCAGACCAGAGTGACCCGGGGACCAGACCAGAGTGATTGGGGACCAGACCAGAGTGACCCGGGGACCAGACCAGAGTGACCCGGGGACCAGACCAGAGTGATCGGGGGACCAGACCAGAGTGACCCGGGGACCAGACCAGAGTGACCCGGGGACCAGACCAGAGTGACCCGGGGACCAGACCAGAGTGATCGGGGGACCAGACCAGAGTGACCCGGGGACCACACCAGAGTGACCCGGGGACCACACCAGAGTGATCGGGGACCAGACCAGAGTGACCCGGGGACCAGACCAGAGTGATCGGGGGACCAGACCAGAGTGACCCGGGGACAAGTAGCTCGTGCTCTTGGACACGGCGGCGGGGTTCGCGCCAAATGCCGAGGCAACCTTCCTGCTAAAGCCGTTGGCCACAGAATCCGCGCGGCGCCACACCCCGCAAGGATGTAAATTTAATGAAAAGTAAATAAAGGTGTAGATTTGTGCTCTTGTATTTTTGTTAAAGAAAAAAGAACTGGTAATACCGATATTAAGTACTTTATTATTCTCAATTTGCTAGCATAAATATTCCACAATTTCAGGAATCTCTGTGTACCATAAATTTAGAGATCCACTGAGGACTTAATGAAATCGTAGGACAATGACAGAATAGAGAGTTGCGGAATAGTCAAGAAAGAGACAAAAGAAGGGGAAGGAGGCGGAAGAAGACAAACAAGGGGGAGAAAAGATTAGATGTGCTTTATAGAAAACGATTTGAAGAACTTGTGTCATTATTAAGAAATTCAAACATCAAAAGGACTTTATATTTGCTTACTTTTTAATAAATATGAATTTTAGATACTGCAATAATAAATTGAGATATGTTGTAATCAACTCTTGATAATGAGTAGTAAAATACTTTAGAATATTTTAGAATATTATCTTAGAATAATAAAAATATTAGAAAGGAGCTTAGGTATATATTCCATTATGAGACCACTGCTTTCTTTTTTTTTTTTTTTTTTTTTTTTTTTTTTTTTTTTTTTTTTTTTAAAGATTTTATTTATTTATTTGACAGAGAGAGATCACAAGTAGAGAGGCAGGCAGAGAGAGAGGGGGAAGCAGGCTCCCCGCTGAGCAGAGAGAACCCGATGCGGGGCTCGATCCCAGGACCCTGAGACCATGACCTGAGCCGAAGGCAGAGGCTTTAACCCACTGAGCCACCCAGGTGCCCGAGACCACTGCTTTCTAAAGCACTGACTTTGCTTGCATTGTTTTTTTTTTTTCTCAATATGAGCTTTCAGTGCCTTTTCTTTGAAGAAATCAGAGTTTATAAGAAAGAAAATAATCACTCGACCTTCAAATCAGACATAACTATCATTTGCATCTTGGTATTTATTATTTCAAAATATTTTTATTATGCACATACTTTTACAAACATATAAATGTCTTTTTTAAAAAACTGGAATGCTATAATTTACATACTCTAGAATTTTTCAAAACAAACTAATATGATATGAGTGTATAAAAACAAAGAACAGCATCATGTCTCTGTAGTTGCACTACTGCCCAATGCAGGTTTACATACTGACTTAGCTTATCCAGCCTACTTGGATATTAGGTTAATTTTCCTGATGTAAATTTTTCTTCCATGAAAATACATAAAATTTTATCTTGCTAGTCTTATACCCTTAAGACAAATTCTTGGAAGTGCAATTTTGGGGGCACAGGACATGTCCAATTTAATACCTATGTCTACACCATTATCCATCAGTACCTTTTTCTGAGTCTGCACCTGAATCTGAAACTGCATCAATATCATTGAATAGTACTTCAGAAAAATCAGATCAATTCTACATCCATGTGACAGAGCAGTGGGTATTTCCCTTTTGACCTAATCATTTTTTCTTCTCTGAAATGTTAAGTGTGTGTGACATCTCATCTATCTTTGTTTACTTTTATGGTTTCTGCCTTGGTATCATGCCTAGGAAAACCTCCCCTTGTTTGACTGAAATCCAATTCTTTTATTTTTCTTTTCATGAAGTAAAATATTTTACATGGCTTCTCTAACTTCTTAACAATTTAGCAAATGTCCCAGAAACTGTGAGGCATAGATGGAAACTGTGCTCTCTTTCCTTAGTAGGCTGGCTAGGGGATACCTCCAGTTGGAATACTTGAGTTAAACTGATGTAATATTTATCTATATATTTATAATATATTAAGCTGATAAGAATACTTCAACTGAATGAGATATTTAAGTGGGGGTACGTTATCTTTTTTTTTTTTATAAGAGACACGGTAGGAGAAGTAATTTTTTTTTTTTTAAGATATTATTCGTTTATTTGACAGACAGATCACAAGTAAGCAGAAAGGCAGGCAGAGATAGAGAGAGGAGGAAGCAGGCTCCCTGGTGAGCAGAGAGCCCGATGTGGGGCTCGATCCCAGGACCCTGAGATCATGACCTGAGCCGAAGGCAGCGGCTTTAACCCACTGAACCACCCAGGCGCCCCGGGGCGGGGGTACATTATCTTAAATGGTTTCCCCCACTGCAGTCTTGATCCTCAATTGTCATTTTGGATTTTGTGAGGAAGGAGGAAAGGAAGCTAATGATAGTTAGGGACAAAGAGTAAGAACAATAGAAGAGTAGCACTGGAATAAAAAGTATATAGAAGAAAGGAAATAGTCAAGAAAAAATTGGTTTCATTAAAAAGATATCAAATACTACCATCTCAGTCACTGATTTTTATCAGTTTAATTTTTATAGGCAATTCAGATAACTTATATTATCTAGATTATGAGTTATTCAGATAACTCATAATCTTTTAATTCATTGACTTGAATACAGAATCTCTCCATCTGCCTCCCACCCCTCTCTTTTTTCTCTAATGCTGAATATGTGGATTTCTAAAAATTGTGGCTAAATGTTTTTATTTCCTAGCAGCTTGGAAAATTAATAATAGTTTAAGCTTCAAAGTCTTCTTTTGCAGAACAACAAATTGAAAAGCTTAAGAAAAATATCAATGGTTTTGTTTCTTATCCTGACCACTTTGAAAAAAACCATAAGGTGCATGACCCAGTCTAGCGAGAAATAAAAATTACCAAAATGTCTTATGTACAAAGTCCCATGTTAAAAGGTTAATATTAGTCACAATTAATTATACTTTTTCAGGAAAGAATATAGTTAATAGCATGGACCTTAAGCAAATTAACCTAGAAATATTAAGCAAAAAAATTAATGGTTACAAGACCTGGTTCTAGGAGATTTTTTTATTAAAATATAATGTATTATTTGCCCCAGGGGTACAGGTCTGTGAATCATCAGGCTTACACAGTTCACAGCACTCACCATAGCACATACCCTCCCCAATGTCCATAACCCAGCCACCCTCTCCCTACCTCCCTCCCCGCAACAACCCTGTTTGTTTCATGAGATTAAGAGTCTCTTATGGTTTGTCTCCCTCCTGATTCCATCTTGTTCCATTTTTTCCCTTCCTACCCCCCTTAACCCCCTACCCTGCCTCTCAAATTCCTCATATCAGAGAGATCACATGATAATTGCCTTTCTCTGATTGACTTATTTCACTTAGCATGATACCCTCTAGTTCCATCCATGCTGTTGCAAATGGCAAAATTTTGTTTCTTTTGTTGGCTGCATAGTATTCCATGGTATATATATACCACATCTTCTTTATCCATTCATCTGTTGATGGACATCTAGGTTCTTTCCATAGTTAGGCTACTGTGGACATTGTGGACGTTGCTGCTATAACCATTCTGGTGCACATGCCCCTTCAGATCACTACATTTGTATCTTTAGGGTAAATACCCAGTAGTGCAATTGCTGGGTCATAGGGTAGCTCTATTTTAAACTTTCTGAGGAACCTCCATGCTGTCTTCCAGAGTGGTTGCACCAGCTTGCATTCCCACCAACAGTGTAGGAGGGTTCCCCTTTCTCCGCATCCTTGCCAGGATCTGTCATTTCCTGACTTGTTAATTTTAGCCATTCTGACTGGTGTGAGGTGATATCTCATTGTGGTTTTGATGTGTATTTCCCTGATGCTGAGTGATGTGGAGCACTTTTTCATGTGTCTGTTGGCCATCAGGATGTCTTCTTTGCAGGAATGTCTGTTAATGTCCTCTGCCCATTTCTTGATTGGCTTATTTGTTCCTTGGGTATTGAGTTTGATAAGTTCTTTACAGATTTTGGATATTAGCCCTTTATCTGATGTGTCATTTGCGAATATCTTCTCCCTTTCTGTTGGTTGTCTTTTCCTCCCTTTGGCAATGGTGTCTAGAGATTATAAGAAACAGCTTCTCAGAAGATGGAAGCAGAGTTCAAACTACCCAAACAAAACTTTAATTAGTGGATGATTGACATATAAATGTAGCGTTTTAATGACTTATTTGTTCATTCAACAAATATTTACTGAGTGTATATACTAAGCCAAGCCCTCCTAGGGACTGTGCTTATATCAGAGAAAAGCACTGAACAGATAAAGCATCATAGCTTTCTCTGCATAAGTGTTCATGGCCTATAAATAGGGTTTTTTTTTTTTTTTGTCTTCTTCAGTTATTATTACATTTTCTTCTTTAACCCCAAGCTAATACAAATATTTAGATTTATCATAAATTCCCTATTTCCTTGTTATGTGCTCAGTATTATGACCTGCAGATGAATTGAGAGGTTATCAGAAATTATAATTTTTTTTAAAGATTTTATTTATTTATTTATTTATTTGACAGAGAGACAGTGAGAGAGGGAACACAAGCAGGGGGAGTAGGAGAGGGAGAAGCAGGCCTCCCACTGAGCAGGGAGCCTGATGTGAGGCTCGATGCCAGAACCCTGGGATCATGACCTGAGCCGAAGGCAGATGCTTAATGACTGAGCCACCCAGACACCCCAGAAATTGTATTTTAAAGTACATTTTCTTTTATGATTTCTTCCCATCTTCAAATATGTCTTAACAGCTAGCTAATTATATAATTCTGTTTATTGGTGTTGTGTGAATTCACAGATGACAAACGTGAAATATTTTCCTGTATCAGACTTAGAGCATGCCACTTATAGTTTGGCAGTTAAGAGAAGACACAAGAAAGAAGCCAGTCAGGAAACATATACATCTTTGGGCACAAGATGGAGTCTAAAGTATCATAAATAAGAAAGGGCATGCTTAAAATGGAATCTAATATTTAATGTGAAATGGATAGAGAGAAATGACTCCAGAAATAAGAAGATCAGAATCTGTACTTACATGGTTGGTTAGGAGACAAAAGCAAGAAATTAAGTAGCAAACAGTGTTGCTATTGTCAATTAAGCTAAAGACACCATTAAAAGACAGGACTAAAGGTAGCTTTAGAATTTCTGAGGTCAGAAGAAACATGATCACTTATGGGGTTTCTGTGTATCAGACCATTAAGCTCTCTTATCTTTCTATTATCAGAGCATGAATTTCAATGTAGAACACCTCTAGGTGGAAGGACCGTGTCTATTCATCCTTATGTCATTAAGAATGATGTCTGAAAGCAAGAATGTGCTTTCCAATGGGGGAATGACCAGCAGATACTCAGTATTCTCAAGAGAGATGAGTCAGGTCAGATGGGAAAACTTTTCCGGGGTTTAGTGGTTTGACTTTATCACTTCATTTACCGCCCTTCCCCATCTGATGTGGAGTTACAGGTACTATCAGTGGAAGCTCTGATTTAAAACAAAGTGCAGAAGAAATAAAAATAACCAAAATGTCTTATTTGCAGGTCAATATTAGTCACAATTAATGACACGTCTCAGAAAAGAATAATATTAACAATATGACCCTTAAGCAAATTTAGATCCTAGCAATTTAAACAATTTAATAGCTCTGAATTATTATATATTTTTGATATCACATTTTACTATTTTTGATATTATTTTTAAATATGCATGACTTCAGATTTCACTACCTCTACTAAGGGTTTATATCCTCTCCGCACATAGACCAACCTTTCAAGTGAGTGTTTTGGAAGAGAAAGGACTGAAGCAGTAAAATGGAGGGGAATTTCCTATGGAGGAATTTTCTTCCTTACTCCCTTTAAGACAGAATGTTAACAAAAATTTCAGGGAAAATGAAGTCCTTGGAAAATAAGAATCAAAAAAGCATGTGACTCTTAAAGCCATTTTTGGCACATAGTGTAAATATATTTAAAATTCTTATATACCAATTATTATATTTGATAATATGTCAGATAGAAATAACTGATAGAAAATTCCATAGCCATTGCAAGATCACAGAAAAAATGAAAGCCTGTTTAAAAGCACTGTGCTCTTAAAGATATAGGAGTTCCAAGAAATTTGAAAAATTGGGTAATTAATAATCTCAAAAAAGATTAAGGACCAATTTGAAATAAATTTATTTATAATGCTGTCAAACTATACTGTGGGTCCATGTTTTCTTTTCTTCTTGCCTTACTTGATAAAACTTCTGGAGGGGAGGGCTCTGTCTTCTTGTTTATGACAGTATTCCTCTGAATTAGCCCAATGTCTGGTTCATAGTAGGTATGAAATTAATACTTGTTAAATTAATGAAAGTGTAAAGGAACAAGTAGAAGTTTTAAAAAACATCAGAATTGGGGCGCCTGGGTGGCTCAGTGGGTTAAAAGCCTCTGCTTTCGGCTCAGGTTGTGATCCCAGGGTCCTGGGATCGAGCCCCGCATCGGGCTCTCTGCTCGGCAGGGAGCCTGCTTCTTCCTCTCTCTCTGCCTGCCTCTCTGCCTACTTGTGATCTCTGTCTGTCAAATAAATAAAATCTTAAAAAAAATAAAAAATAAAAAAAAATAAAAAACATCAGAATTGGTAATAATAGCTTTTCATTCTAAATTGCAAAATGGGGATGAAAATACTTTTCATGGCAAAGACATTTTCTCCACTGAGTAGTATATTAAATCCTTGATTTATTTGTTGAAGTCATCATTAGTTGATGAAAATTATTTGAAAAAAGAAACCTACATTTATCAGATTTTTCTCTTGGTTTGAGGGTATGGATTTCTATAAAGTTTTTTTTTGCATGTATTTCCTTAATTTATTATCAATTAGATATTAATAAAAAGTTACTGTTATCAAAAGCATAATAAAAACTTATGTTGTAATAGGAAAGTTGTGTTAAAGTATATTTCAATGAGATTAAACTCTCAAAAGTGGTTTTAGATCAATGTCTTTGAAATTTAACCTCACAATCCCCCAGACTCCATCCACTGTGTTTAAGTAGTTCTTAAGTCTTTGAGATGACATAAAATAACCGGCTGGTTTTTACATTAAAATATGTGAACATATGTATATATTTATGTATAATATAAATTTATAATCTTCAGTTGGGTTGTTAATTCATGATAGTAACCAACACTGTAAATACCTTTTAATTTATCTAGAATCTAGATGATATTTCTAGAAAAGGAAAACCTAAGAAACCCTTTCTGTAAGTAATTATCAAATAATAAAACATATTGCCATTGAAACATTTGATCAAATCTATAAAAGTACATTTCTCAAAATAATCCTCTAACTTTTTCTAGTGTTGTAAGAAGCAGTTAGTATTTTATTGCCAACAAGTGCCTTCATAAAATCAGCTTAGATATTTATAGCAAGAGCCAAACATAGATGGACTCAATCTTCTTATGACACATTGAGCAGAGAGAAACACAAGGGAAACTATCAGATTATTAAGTACGACACGCAAGGCCACTTAAGACCCACCTATTCTCTAATGCTGTGCGAAACAGACGCTAATCTCTGGTCATGAGTAGTTTGTACACTGTGTTTTCCACAAAAGTCTGACTCACAGACCTCTTTCTGGAGGTATAAGCATGTGTGAAAATGCCGTCATCTAATTGCTTTCCTTTGCATAATATAGATGATAGCCTTAAATAATGTGACCAATTTTCTACTATTAAACTCGGCTCACTTGCTTTAATTTCTTTATTCATGGGATGGAAACTTGACATTCAAAGTCTTTAGTTATTTGCCAATCAGGGAAGAAAAATTATTTCAAACCCAGAAGAAATAAAGTTATGAGACCTGCAAACTTACAAGAAAACCAGCAGTGTAGACAGTTTTCTGTCATCCAGCTGCTTCCTGCCCTGAACTGCATTAGCAAAAGCATCTTTACAGTGAGATAAAACTGCACAGAACTACACACACATGCACACACACATGGAAATGAATGCATGTAAAAAATGGTGACACCGAGTGACATCTGTAGTCTAGACTAGGATTATACCAATGTCAATTTCCTGGTTTTGACACTGTTCTATAGTTCCACAAAGGCACCACTGGGGGAATCTGGGTGAAGGGCATACTAGACTATGTACTATTTTCTCTAATTTATCTGAATGTGCAATTATTTAAAATGAAAAGATTTTAAAAAGCCGTCTAAGGAGGGAGGGAGCCTGGGGTGCCTGTAAGGCTCAGTGGGAAGAGCAACTCTTGCTCTCAGGATCATGAGTTCGAGCCCGAAGCTGGGTGTAGAGATTACTAAATAAATAAACAAATAAACAGGGAGGGAACTTATTTGATGACAATGGCCCTAGAACAAAAATCAGAAACACATACAGCCTTGAGCAAGTCACTTTACTTTAGGTTTATGTTTCATTCTTTGTAAAAATGTGGTGAAAGCGACATTACTAAGAGAAAGGGTAAGAGCCATACGATCCTCTCAAGAGATGCAGAAAAAGCATTTAACAAAATGCAGCATCTATTCCTGATAAACACCCTTAACAAAGTGGGTATAGATGGGACGCACTTCAATAGCATAAAGGGCATGTAGGAAAGACCCACAGCTAATATCATCCTCAGTGGGGGAAAAGTGAGAGGTTTCCTCTAAGGTCCGGAGCAGAACAGGGATGTTCTCTCTCACCATTACTTTTTAACACAGTCCTGGAAGTCTTAGCCTGAGCAATCAGACAATGAAAAGAAATGCAAGGCATCCAAATCAGCAAGGAAGAAGTCAAACTTTCACTATTTGCAGATGACAAGATACTCTACGTAAAAAACCTGAAACACTGCACCAAAAAGTTGTTAGACTTGACATGAATTCAGCAAAGTTGCAGGATATAAAATCAATATACAGAAATCTGTTGCATTTCTGTACACCAATAATGAAGCAACAGAAAACATAAGCAAGAAATTGATCCTATTTACAAATGCACTAAAACCCCTAAGATACCAAGGAATAAACTTAACCAAAAAGGTAAAAGATCTGTACTCTGAAAACTACAGAACAGTTATGAAAGAAAGTGAAGATGAAACAAAGAAATAGAAAAACATTCCATGCTCCTGGATTGGAAGAATAAACATTGTTAAAATGTCTATACTACTCAAAGTGATCTGCACATTTAATGCAATCCCTATCAAAATACCACCAGCATTTTTCACAGAGCTTGAACAAACAATCCTAAAATTTGTATAGAACCACAAAAACCCCGAATACCAAAGCAAGTTTGAAAAAGAAAAGCAGAGCTGGAGGCGTCGTGATTCCGGACTTCAAGCTCTATGACAAAACTGTAATGATCAAGACAGCATGGCACTGGCACAAAAATAGATGCACAGATCAATGGAACAGAACAGAAAACCCAGAAATGAACCTAAAACTATGTTTTCAACTAATTTTGGACAAAGCAGGAAAGAATATCCACTGAAAAAAGACAATCTCTTCAAAAAGCGGTATTAGGAAAACTGGACAGCAACATGCCGAAGAATGAAACTGGACGACTTTCGTAAACCACACACAAAATAAATTCACAGTGGATGAAAGACCTAAATGTGAGACAGGAAACTGGCAACAATCCTAGAGGAAGGAGAACAGAGGCAGAAACCTTTTAGTCCTCAGCCACAGCAACTTGTTACTAGAGACATTGCCAAAAGCAAAAATGAACTACTGGGGCTTCATCAAAATAAAAAGCTTCTGCACAGTGAAGGAAACAATAGAACTAAAAGGCAGCCAAAGGAATGGGAGAAGTATTTGCAAATACCTATCTGATAAAGGTTAGTATCCCAAATCTATAAAGAACTTATTAAACTCAATGACCAGAAAGCAAATAATCCAGTTAAGAAATGGACAGAAGCCATGAACAGACATTTCTCCAAAGAAGACGTCCAGATGAGCGACAGACACATGAAAAGATGCTCCACATCACTCACCACTGGAGAAATGCAACTCAAAAGCATAATGAGGTCCCACCTCACACCTGTCGGAACGGCTGAAATTAACACAAGAAACAACAGGTGCTGGCGAGGACATGGAGAAAGGGGAGCCCTTGTGCACTGTAGGTGGGAACACAAACTGGTGCAGTATGGAGTTTCCTCAGAAAGTTAAAAATAGAGCTACTGTACCATCCAGCAATTATATTACTAGGTCTTTACTCAAGGGATACAAAAATACAGACTCAAAGGGGTACATGAACCTCAGTGTTCATAGCAGCATTGTAAGTGTAGTACTGATAAGTGTAGAGATCTCTATCCATATACCTATATTATCTACTTGATCTATCTAGAGGAATATTACTCGGCCATCAAAAGAACAAAATCTCGCCATTTGCAACGATGTGGCTGGAGCCAGAGTGTATTATGGTAAGTGAAAGAAGTCAAAGACAGACAAATATCATACGATTTTACTCACATGTGGAATTTAAGAAACAAAACAGATGAACATGTGGGAGGGGGGGAAGAGGGAAGGAAATAAATCACAAAACACTCTTAATGATAGAGAGCAAACTGAGGGCTGACAGAGGGATGTGGGTGGGGGCTGGGCTACAAGGGTGATGGGTGTTAAGGAGGGTGCTTGTTATGATGAGCACTTAGTGTTGTATATGAGTGACGGACCACTGAACTGCTCCTGAAACCAGTACCGCACTGTATGTTAACTACCTAGAATTTGAGTAAACATTTAAAAAGAAAAAAATGCTTTGAATGGACTAAAGGATTACGGGAATAATTTTAGTTTATAATTGAGGTTATAATTTGAAAGACAGAATTGGTGAAAATTTTGTGGTTCAGAATACATTTTTAAGTAACTCAAAAGTTTTCATAAAATGTATTTTTTTCTAGATTATTTATTTTTAGAGAGATAGAGTGAGAGAGACAGCATGCATGCCTGCACGCAACTGGGGAGAGGGACAGAGGATGGTGAGAGAAAGGATCGAAAGCAGTCTCCTGGCTGAGCATGGAGCTCAACTCGGGGCACGATCTCATGACCCATGAGATCATGACCTGAGCTGAAGTCAAGAGTCTGATGCTTAACTGACCGAACCACTTGGGTGTCCCAATTCATAAAATTATTTTCTAAGGTAAGACATATTTGAAACAAAATACCATAAATATATAGCCATTTGAGTGAATAATATTCCAGGAGCTTTTACCATAATGCCTCTCTGTATAGATTAAAATATGTTCAAATACCCTTATTAAGATTTACCTTTGTAGTGTGATAACATAGGTAGCCTGTTACGACTGTAGCCATATATTAATAAAATTACATGTGATGAGGAGTTCCTGGGTGGCTTAGTTGGCGGAGTGACTGGCTCTTGGTTTTGGCTCAGGCCATGATCTCATGGGTCCTGGGATTAAGCCCTGCATTGGGTCTATGCTCAGCAGGCAGTCTGCTTGAAGACTATCTCCCCCCTGTCCTTCTTCCCCCTTGCAAGCTCTTTCTCTCTCTCTAAAACAAATAAATCCATCTTTTAAAAAAAAAATGACGAGAAAACTGATTAACCCAATTTTAGTTCATATATACATGCAAGAGAGTATTAAAAAAAACATGTATGGCTTCAAAAAAAACACTTTGCATGTTTTTAGTGTTTACATTTTAGGATAACATTTTCCCATTTACTTTTGAAAGTCATTTTTAGAAATAACACTCGTAGGACTTTCTGGGTGTCAGCAACTTTATGTACATTGTGTCACTTAATCCTCACTACAAAATTAGAAATAGGTTTTATGATTCCCTGAGGAAATGGAGGCAAATAGTTTAAGCTTTGTGACTAAGACCTCCCAGCTGCTCAGTGGTTGGGCTGAGAGAAGACTCGTCTGACTTTAGATGGGGTGCTCTGTCCACTGTGCCCCTGTGTCTGGGGATAAGGATAACATTTGCTGTTTGCTGCACAACTTTACTCAATACTTCAGATATTTATTGCCTACTGTAAATATGTGTCCTTGAATACCAGAAACTCTTAACCTAGTGACAAACTTCTCTAGTTCGCACTGATAGCTTGTTTTCTAACATTGGCACCGCTTAAGACACAGGAGCAAAGCTCAGTAAGCTTCATTAGGTATTAGATACTGAGGTTTACATATTTAGGCTGATTTCGTTTCCAGACACCAGGAAAGCATGGTGTTTAATGATGTAAGCTGCGAAGACAACAGACTTAGAATGAATTCCAGCCAAC
The DNA here is from genome assembly GCF_902655055.1 of Lutra lutra. Lineage (NCBI taxonomy): Eukaryota > Metazoa > Chordata > Mammalia > Carnivora > Mustelidae > Lutra > Lutra lutra. The sequence continues at coordinate 355,272 of NC_062280.1, forward strand.
ATTACCTAGCTGGGGAACTTGTTTAAAATTTTTAAGCCTTAATTTCCTCATGTTATAGAAGGAATCGTATCTGCCTCATAGGGTTGTTGTAAGGGTTGAAGTTGAGGTTGTTTCACTTCAACTGTACATCCTGACTGGTTCATGCTACTCACTGATAGCTACGATTTCGGTTTGGAAATTACACATGAGTAGTTAGATGGAAATGTGCCCCACTGTATCTATTACATAATTTTATCACAGATTTGAAAGCAGGAAATCATATCAATAAAATATTTTCAGTTTTTTACATTTTCTGATTTGGCCAAATCTGTAAGTATCCAATTATGAAGTGAACTGTGGCTATACAGCTATTATTAATGGTCTTTTTATGTGAAAAATATCTAGGCCAGGTAAATTCCAACTCTAGATTATCTACAGCTTTCTGATTACTCAAGGTCTCCTTTCATTAGCAGAAGGTTTATTACACTGCAAAATGAGGGCTATATTTGCATACCCGCAACCACGATAGTGGGCAGATGTCTCCTCTCCTTTAGTCTGCCTTAAGAAAGTCATGCAGTGGGATTTCAGTAACGTCAGGCAGGCAAGGGAAAATGCATATAAGGATTTGGAGAGACACTGTTCTGAAGACAGGGATTGCTCCAAAGCACAGATTGTTGATAACCTGTTGGGTTCAGTTCTGCAGTGTAACTTCTCAGGACGGTTACCTTTTTAAAAACCCACAGGGCCATATCAAAGATAGATATTACGTGGATAACACATGAGAAATTAGTCATTTTCTACAACATCTCAAAGTCTTACATGGAAAAATGAACAAAATCATAACAAAGTGTCTTATAGTAACATGATGCATGGAAAGTCAATATTTCAGTGATAACTTTTAAATAAGGTATGAATTTCTATAAGTGACATTACTATTCGATGGAACTAAAGACAAAGAGTAAGATTCAAGAATAAGTAATGAAAATAACCTGAATAAAAAAGACTTTCATATAATCTTTCTTTCTAACAATGTCTTTCTCTCTCTGTGTGCGTGTGTGTGTGTATTTTGGCTATAGGTTTTGCAATTACTAGCAGGATCCTCCATTTAGTGAAAAAAATTGGAATGTTTGCTGAAAATGGTCACTAGTGACAGAATAGAAAGTGAGCAAGGACTTAAATTCTTCTCTCATCACATAATTAAGCATTTCTCACTATGATTTTGAATCTTAAATATGGCCATTATCTGTCCAGAGACCAGAGGGAAATGAGTAATAGGAGACAGTCAGCAATGCATATAGTCAAGGATTTTGAATAAAGACACATGGTTCCTTGGATAAGGAAATAAGAATATGGCGCTGTATGAGCTTCTCTGCATACCATAGTTTTTTGTGATTTTTTTTTTTTGTTATGTAGAGAATATCCATACAGATATGTTGGGGACAAAACTCTCTAATGTTTACTAAAGCTTTATTGGTAAATGTTAAAATAAAAGAAAAAATAACATTTTGGGGCAGATTTTAGGTATATAAGATGCTGGACACAGAAATTTAAGATACTAGATTTTAAATATCCTGGGAAATATTATTGAATTGAGATAGCATAATTTTATTTAAAAATAAATAATTTGTGTCATGTCACACCAAATTCTGTATCAAAACATAACTATATGTATGTATCGTTAGGTTTTGAGTTAAGAGAGCTATTAAAGAGTAACACAGGACACACATTTGCAAAAAGATAATGATGTGGAGTAAATAACCGATATGAAGAAAAGTCCCTTTAATGATAGAGACAAACTAAAAAAAAAGAGAGATTATTTGACTACTTAGAAAAGTTTCAAGGAAAAGTTATGAGCATGAAAATTCCTGGAGAATATTTACCTATTTTGGTATCTATAGTAATGATGTGCACATGTCCCCTAAACATAGATGCCTGAGGACAATAACAGCTTTCATCAAATGTTTCTAAGAATCTTCTAAATACCTGAATTGCTCTGCATTGCATTTTACTATTTACTTATTATATCTCAGTCTTGCAGACAAGAGTACTTTATCCCTTGTGTTTGACATTACTAGAATTTAGTGATTCCTAGAACTTAAGAATAAAAAACTAACCCTACATTTTCTTCATATACTTAGAGGAATATTTCTATAGACATTATGCAAACATAAATAAAAGGAAGAAGGGACTTTGCCTTTATTGTTACCATTATCATTTAAAGCCATTTATGAAATCTTTGTGGTGGCAGGGAATTCTGACACGTTTACAAATTGAATCAAAAGCAATTAGAAAATGTTAGATGAGGGGCACTTGGTTGGCTCCATTGGTAGAGCATACGACTCTTGGTCTTAGGGTTGTGTGTTCGAGATCCATGTTGGGTACAGAGATTACTTAAAAATAAAATCCTTTAAAAATATAGAAAGATGTTAGATGAGGCCTTTGAAAACTATAAGGAATTACACATAAATATCACTGCTTCAACTACTTAATTTATACCAAAACCAAGAACTTGAGCAGCTAACATAGAACTGCAGCTATCAAATTTTATTGACACTTTGCCTCAAAGATGGCTCCAAAATAATTTTTGATTTTCTGCTTCGGGAGACTACATACATTGCAACTTTAGCAAAAATTTCATTCCCATTTCCCTCTCGCCAAACACTCCTTTTTTTTTTTTTAAACTGATTTTTCCATATTATTTTTTGTCTTTCTTCTTATCTAGAACGTAAACTCCAAGGCTAGAAATCTTTATCTGTTTTGTTAATTGGTACATTCCAAACATCTCGAAGATTCCTGACACTCTGTAATCATTTAATAAATATCTATTAACTATTTGAGCTGCAACAATGCTTTTGTTGATGTCCAGTTATTAAAATCTATAAGCTGAATTACTTTTCTTAAAAGATCTTATTTATTTATTTGTCAGAGAGAGAGAGAGAGAGAGAGCAGGGCACCAGCAGACAGAGGGAGAAGCAGGCTTCCCGCTGAGCAGGGAGTCCCATGTGGGACTCCATCCCAGGACCCTGGGATCATGACCTGAGCCCAAGGCAGAGGCTTAACTTCCTGAACCACCCAGGCATCCCAAGTAGAATTACTTTCAGTGCATCACTACCTACGTGGGGTTAATTTAAAATAGTCAACAATATATTTAGAAGCATGTGTTATTGCAAATAATGTAGAATTTTCTTATTTGGTCTTCTCCCACAACCTCTACCCACCTTCTCCAGAGGCAGCCCCTACTTACGTTTCTTCACTGATTTCCACTTAAACATAATCTACCTCTGCTGTTCATCTATCCTTTATCCAGACCTGTCTGTTCTCCCCTTTGAGCCAAACTTTACCCTGTTAAGTGGCAGGTGTCCTAAGAAGGAAGTTCCAGGAATTACCTTCCTTGACTCCTAGCTTTCCTTAAAAATGTTGAAAATCAATAAAAAATTTCACATTTATGGAGGATTTGAAACGGTACAGAAATACTGCTATGCTGATTTGATTTTTGTATGCCTTTATTTGGACACAGACTATTTCTTTTTAAACAAAACGGTTTCAATCCCAAATCTACTCTTCTGTTATTTCAACACTAGATGTCTCTCTAGTGCCAGTCTCACTTTGCTACCCACACCGGCTCTTCAGCCTAGAGAGTCTCCCTGGGTTCCACAGCAAGGAGACATTTATTTACCCAGGATTTCCCTAAAAAAATGGGGACATCTTCCACAATGTGTATCCTCTTAGAGTCCATGTGTCTACGTGGCAAAATTTTAGCTACAGCCTTTTCTGACATACTGATCCGATAATACTGTTTAAACTTGATAGCAGTGGCAAGTGTACAAACCCTTTCAAGTGTATTAGTGCATTCTTTCGTCACAGCAGTTTTGTAAACCAGGTATTCCTATTATCTCAACTCCTCAAGGAAGACACCGAGGCCCCCAAATGTTATGGAACATTTATAAGTTGACAGAGCAACTAGTAGTCACTGGCCCCCATATTCACTCGCTGATTCTCTGAATCTAAATCCATTTGCTTTTTCCTCTCCAAAAAACTACCTTTGCCTGGATGAGCACTGTAGACGATTCCTTCTTACATATGTGTTCATGTACTGGGTCACATACATCCTTCCACACATTACAACTTAGAACACGTAGTATAACCTGGGACTTCTTTAGGGCAGATGCTAGTTCTTTCCCTTCTTTTGGTAATATAAAGGTGTTATAGTTCGCTGCATTTAATTCTTTCATAAAACTACTGGAAAAGCAAATGTATTTATTTTATTTTACTTTTTTACAAACGTATTTTAATTAACACTTCTAAATTGGTTTACATGTTCAAATGATATCTAGGGGTGAGACTGCCCCCCACTCCTTTAGTCTGAACCTTGGGTAACCCGGTCTGTGATAAACTTTAAAGAGGTATACGTGTGAGCCCGCATTCCTCTGTGTACTTCACTTGCTGCCAGGAGAAACATTTAATTTCCTGATGGGAGAACATTATCTTTAAAGGAAGCGTTCCATTCTTTCTATTGTTACTCCGAGGTTCTCTGGATGATTTCAATCTCAGTAAGGTACAAAAAAGAACTTGCTTAGATTCTGGTTAAGTAAATATATATAGGAAATGTTCCTTCTCATTAGTTTGTGTATTTTACATGATAATAAATCAGTACTTTTTTGATAGGTCTGTAACACCCATGGACAGTTTTACAATTGTGTCTTAGTAAAGTTATTGCTACATTACTTTTCTCAAGGAGCACATTAAAATATAAGAAAATGAAAAATGAACTAACATCTGATAAGCAGTTTTATACACTTCACAATTAGAGATTTAGAACTTTCATATAGAACTCCTAATTTTGAAGTCTTGTGTAAGGAATGAGCAGAAACCTGTTACTGGAGTTTAAAACACTTAGTAAACCTTCCCAAACACTTAGTAAACCTTCCAATATTTCTTCTTTAGTATAAGAGTAAATAACTGCTCTCGAATTAGAAAAGGGGAGATATGATCATTTTCATATATAGGATAGGTATTTTAAAGAAAAGCTGTACATTTTCATGAAGAATTCTCATTTTTATTCATGTTTTAGTTTTATGTACAAATTATTTTTGCTACTGGTCAAGAACTTAATACCTTTTCTCTACAGCATTCTTGAAGTTTTCGTTTATTTTTCAGGTTTTCCATTTTCAGGATGATCTAGATTCACATAGCTCTTTTTATAGAACAGATTTGGGTCTCCATTTTCTAGTGATTGGTAATGGTTTGCTGGACAGTCAAGAGGATTATCCTTGAAGAGAGACCTGTGTGTGAATGTCCATTAATTGCTAATGTGATCACGGAGAAATTACACAACTTATCTATAGCTCTGTCTCACTATCACGTTTCAGTGAAAATACTCGGAGTGTTTTGGGTTGGAGATTGACAGAAATCAGGACTGGTTGGAAGGATGGGGTGCTAAGCTAATAGCCTAGAATACAGTGAGCAGTCAACAAACGGCCCAACAACTGTCATTAGTGGTACTTCTCTAGGATAAATCATGTCTTTTCCTGTAACTGGTTGATCTCTTCTCCCAATATTACACGTTGTTGCTTATCAGTCCACCAATAAAGATTATTTAAAATGCCTCTTCAGGGAACATAATAGTGAAGCAATGATAAACGTATTATTAATATGTACCTATAATCTCTTTAGGAGAATAGATAACAAAATTTTTATAAAAAATATTTTGATCCTTGGAATATTTACTTTTAGGAACCTATAAACATGGTTTCTTTTTTTTAAAATGATACACAGACACCACAAGTGAAGAATAAATTTGATCAGGTTTATCCCAAGCGTAGCTTAATTGGCTCTTGTCCATCCATTAGTCGTTTGGTGGGAGTGCTTTTCTTTAAAAGAAGAATCTGTTAGAAAAGAGATTGTAGGGCGCCTGGGTGGCTCAGTGGGTTAAGCCGCTGCCTTCGGCTCAGGTCATGATCTCAGGGTCCTGGGATCGAGCCCCGCATCGGGCTCTCTGCTCAGCAGGGAGCCTGCCTCCTCCTCTCTCTCTCTCTCTGCCTGCCTCTCTGCCTACTTGTGATCTCTGTCAAATAAATAAATAAAATCTTAAAAAAAAAAAAAGATTGTAAATACAACACCATGATGTGTTGATCTTTAAGCTAGTCTTCAAAATAATACATTGAATAGGGAAAGATATAGAGGACAAAAGGAAGGAAAAGATAAACTCATTGTACAATCAGGAGACAACAGGGTTAAAAAACAAGAAAATGAAACAAGAGGAAAAGAGTTAAGACTAGAACGGACAAATAGAATTGATTGTTCTACTAATGTTTTTAGTGGCAGCAAATTCAGTTACAAAAGCTTACCCGTCCTCCTCCTTATACCTAGTGGTTTACTAGTGCAGTAAACCTGGAGAAAGACATTCTCTCAGGCTCTCAGGATTGCCTTTTATGTCCCCAAATGCCTCACATGAACAAAAAGCTAGTATCAAAAATCCCTTGAGTATTAGGCAAAAATGCTTGATAGTACCTGCATCCATATTTTTGGAAATGCATGATGTTAACAGACAAATTTCATCAGTGACTAATTTAATATTTTCTTTTTCAATACATTATTTTTTGTAATAATTATCTAAATAATTATCTAAAACTGAAAAACATAAGGTGTCATCTAGAAAAGGATGAATAAATAAGTTTGAGTGTTTAATACTTTAGTTTTAGAGCTTCTGAGGTTGTGAAGTATTTTGAACTTAATAGAATATCAAAAATGAATTTTAGTAAATAAGAATATTAATTTTTATTTAAGTATGATTAAACATTTTACTAAAAAGATGACATAGTAAAATTTAGGGATTATAAAATCCTTTCCTTTGAATTTCCAAACTTGTGATATAAAACAATTATTTTCAGCAATTTTTAAGTTTTTTTTTTTTAAATACTCATTCTCGTTTCATTTTTTCCCTCCACATTGTCTTCCCTCTGACTCAAAGTTTAAAAGGAACTGAAACATGTGACATTAGTTGGTTTGGGATATTTTCCCCTCTGGAAATGTGGGTTCAAGTGCATTTTAAATCACAAGTGGAATGAGTCAGATGACCCCAATTTGTTCTTCTGTGACTTTCTGTGTTGATTTCAGAATGACTCTTGCCAAACTCAATTTGGGAGGAGTCCAGTGATGAAATAACAGGAGTTGAAACCTGCTTACTTAGAACATGGCTTTAGCTACTATTCATATATTCTCATTTTGTTTAATAAAAAAATTCAGTGAAAGTTGGTAAGAGAGCAGAGTTGCAATCTTGGATACAACCAGGGCACACTTGAAACTTGTTATAATTTGGCTTATGTGCACGTATGTGTGTGTGCATGTACACACTCATGTGTGTATGTGTGTATGTGCATGAGTATTTATTAGATTACAAATGATACATATTATTTTTATGAACAAAGCTTGTTTAACACCAAAATGGGATTTTCCATCATAGATATGTGATTTATGTAGACTGAGTTAGTCAGCCTAGGATGCTATAGCAAAGTGCCATAGGCAGAGGGTGGCTTTCAAGTAATAGAAAGTTATTTCTCACAGTTCTGGATGCTGGAAGCCCAAGATTGGGGTGCCAACATGGTTTGGTGCGAACCCTCTTCCAGGTTACAGACTTACTGCATCTTCATGTGGTGGAAGGGGTGAGGGATCTCTACGGGGTTTCTTTTATAAGAGCACTAATCTCATTCTTGAGGGCTCCACCCTCATGACCTAATTACCTCCCAAAGGTCCCATTTCTTAATACCACCACATTGGCATTAGGATTACAACATATGAATTTTGGAGGGACACAAACATTTAGATGGTAGCAGAGCTTAAAATCTGAAAGCATCTCAACAATGTCATTGTTTTCAATCATTAATAAAAAATTAAATACATGTATATGAATTTATTTAAAATCATTGGTTTTACCCTATGTAAGGAGGATATAGGGTTTTAATTGGTGAAAATTATACATATTGATCTGACACCACACTAAAATGATGGGTAAATATGAACTTTTTAAAATATGTAACTAGCTCAAAGAAAGACATTATTCAAGTGGCAGAAATGAGAAGACAATTTTAAGCCAGTTTCATAAGACAGTGCTGGAGTCATAGGAACCCGTGTGGCGATGAGGCTGAAATAGTACATGGGCCTGAAAGACTAAGGCTGGAATTTCAGCATCTCACTGCAGATTTGGAGTTCAGGCTTCAGCAAGGACAAGAAGAACCTCTTAAGATGTACTCGGTCTATGACACAGGGACTGCCTAAACTGCCACTAGTCTAAGGAAGTAATAAGAAGTACTGTTGTTAGGAATTACGGTTAAGAAGAAGAACAAAGAGAAACTGAGAGCCTGGTCTGACCAGACTTGGACATTGGTATCCCATATGGGAAATAACCCTAAGTTAAGAAATCAACTGGGGCCTCAGCAGACACAAAATAAAAACTTATGGGGCACCTGGGTGGCTCAGTGGGTTGGGCCGCTGCCTTCGGCTCAGGTCATGATCTCAGGGTCCTGGAATCGAGCCCCACATCGGGCTCTCTGCTCAGCGGGGAGCCTGCTTCCTCCTCTCTCTCTGCCTGCCTCTCTGCCTGCTTGTGATCTCTGTCTGTCAAATAAATAAATAAATAATTTAAAAAAATAAAAATAAAACTTATAACTTGATCCCTTCCCTAAATGTTACGTAGATTTTATTGGTTTTATAGAGAAGCAACAACTCATTGGGACATTAGCAATTTTTTTTGACAGTTGCTTGTCACGGGATTCTGAAGACCCAGAGATGGAGAGCCTTCCGGTTTCCGTAGCTGCTGCCGTGCAAATGGATGTTATTTTGTGGGACACATGAACTGGTTCTTCAGAGAATTCTATGGGTGTCTTTCCTTTGCGTTGTCTCTGCTGGGGAAACCCGGCTTCGGTTCCTACTTATGGACTTCCCTTCTAGCTCTAGTTATACTTCGTGTACCGATAAGACAGCTGGAGGCTATAGAAAATTCTGAGAAACTCACTCATCCCCATGAAGCCAAATGGCAGAAGTGCTGGCTGCTTCACAAAGATTTCTTCTTGCAGCATGAATTTTTCTTGTTCCTGTTTCCATATCCCAGGCTCTCTCTGTCCAAATAAATAGCTTGGATAAGTTCAGATGAGAGATACTCACGATGAACAGACTTACAGGACAATAAGTAGTTTGGAGAACCCCAATTTGTTTTAGTAATTTTCTTTGTTCATTCCTTTTCTGGCTTCAGGGAGGAAAAACACCATGTTTCTTCCACATGGAGGGGTATGTGAGGAGAAATAAAAACTTTTTTCATGAATCGTGCATCCCACAGAAATTCACCTTCCATTTTCCTAAACCTACTTTTTTTTTTTTAAGGTTGTATTTATTTATTTGACAGAGAGAGAGATCACAAGTAGGCAGACAGGCAGGTGGGGGGGGAGCAGTCTCCCTGCTGAGCAGAGAGCCCGATGTGGGGTTCGATCCCAGGACCCTGGGACCTGAGCCAAAGGTAAAGGCTTAGCCCACTGAGCCACCCAGGTGCCCCAAAACCTGGTCTTATATTGAATGAAGAGTAGGGGTGGCAGTCCTGGTTTTCAGCCATCCTTTCATGGGTGGGTGACATCAACAGCCAGAAAATTAGTGCTTCTGCACTTGTAGTGCTTAGTTGGTGCTCTGCATCAGCTGTGAGGCTTAGAATCCATGCCTGGTATCCAGGACCAAATAATATCTTGTTATAGAAGAGCAAGGACAAATAAGAACGTATTCAGAACAATTAGGACTAAGAGGATTATTACTCAGCCCACTAAAGGGAACATCAAATGACGCACTTTTAAGAAAGAATAGGAAACGAGCAAGAACGAAGGACACTGATCAACATGTGGATGAGCATGTCTGTAAAGAAACTGATTAACTAGGCAATGAATGCTCAAAGCAATAACAAAAATACTGATGATGACTGATTTTGAGTGCCTCAAAAGCCAGTGCTCACGTGGCCTGGAAAATCAGAGAATCATTGGAGCTCAAGCTGTCTCAGATCCTTTGATTTTCTGGGGGGAAATAGTAAAATTGACTGAACTTTCACTCTGCAGAGTCAAGAATGTACGTTAATGCTTTAAGAATAAACACTATACATAGAACAACAGAGAGTAAAACAGTAACAAACCAATACAAGTTTCTGTTGCTCAATAAATGAAGGAGGAAGGAACATAGTAAATAAGGGAAATAAAATTTAAAAATAAGATACTAAAAATAAATTGTAATGAAATAGTAATAATGAATCCTAAACTACCAGCTAAATTTAAGTAAATTAGGGCACCTGTGTGCCTCAGTTGACTAAGCATCATCTGTCTTCAACTCAGGTCATGATCCTGGGGTCCTGGAATCAGGTCCCACACAGGGCTCTCCCTACTCTGTGGGGATCCTACTTCTCTTTCTCCCTCTGCTGCTCCTCCTGCTTGTGCTCTCTCTCATTCTCTTTCTAATTAAATAAAGCTTTAAAAAATAAATAAATTTAAATAAATTAAGATTTAAGTCTAAATTCACTTTTTTAAAAGACAAGTGGCTTGAAGTTAGATTTTTAAAAATGCTGGTTATGAGAAATACACCTAAGTATGATATACAGAAAATAGCAAAATGAAAAAACATGTAAGGCAAAGATGAACCCAATTAAATTCATTTTTTGTGATATTAATAAAAGGCAAAATTGAATTTGAACCAAAAAACTTGTGGAACTTGTGGTGAATGAATGCCATAATTCACTAAAAGATACAACTATGAATGTATATATACTGGAAAAACTGTACTGCCTTGAAAAGTGCAGAAAGCAAATATTAATAGTATTAAAGTTGAAATTGATAAGTTATCAACTGTATTAGGAGATTTGATGTAACTTCTCTGAAAAATGACAGATTGCACATATCAAACATTAAAATGCATAGAAACCACTACTTTGAACAGGAAGACAAATTATTCCCAAACACCCATCAAATGTTTTTAAAATGTGTTTAAAAATTTATATACAGCGATATTTTCTCTTTTGTAGTATAGGGTTCTATGCATTTTGACACATGCATACTGCAGTATCGACAGCACCACAGTCCAGGTACAGAGCAGGTCTGTCACACCAGAAGAAATCAACTCATGCTGTACTTTGTAGTCAAACACTTCCCCTAGTAGTAATATCTGGCAACCATTGACTGGTCCTCTAACTCTAATTTTGCCTCTTCTAGAGAGTGACATATATGGAATTATACAAATAAAGCCTTTGGAGGAAAATTTTCTCTTAGCATACTGCATTTGAGATTCGCCAATTTTTCCCACATATCAGTAGCTCATGCCTTTTCATTGCAGAGTGCTACTTCATTATACGGATACACCACAATTTATACATCTGTTCTCCTGCTCGGCAACATTTATGTTGTTTTCAGTTTCTGGTGATATTACCAAAATTGTTTTGAAATTACTATAGGGGCACAAGGGTGGCTCAGTGGGTTAAGCCTCTGCCTTCGGCTCAGGTCATAGTCTTAGGGTCCTGGGATCGAGCCCCGCATTGGACTCTCGGTTCAGCGGGGAACCTACTTCTCCCCCTCTCTCTGCCCATCTCTCTGCCTGCCTATGATCTCCGTCTGTCAAATTAAAAAAAAAATACATTTTGAAGTTACTCTAGTATTTGTGTGAATATAGTTTTCATTTTACTTGGGTTAAGTGCTACTGTGTGTATTACTGGGTAACTGTGGTAAGTTTGTGTTTAACTTTATGAGAGTTACTTTCTAGTGTCTGTGCCTTTTGGATTCCCACTAGCTATGTGTGAGAGTTCCTACTGCTTTATGTCCTTGCTAGTACTAGGTGCTGTCAGTTTTTGTTTTCATCTCATCTTTTTTTTACATACTACAAGATTCAGTTTGTGTCTTGGTCCACTTAGGCTTCTTTAACAAGATACTGGCACTATGTATATCTATCTTAAAGATTTTATTTGAGAGAGAGAGAGAGAGAGAGAGAGAGGAGCTCGGTAGCAGGTGGAGTGGCAGGCAGATGGAGAGGAAACAGCACTCCCGGCTGACCAGGGAGCCTGACAGAGAGATGACCTAATCACCTCCAACGACTCCACCTACTCATATGTAACCCCCTTTGGGAGTTAAGATTTCAATATAAGCATTCTGGGGGGATACAAATATTCAGATCACAGCATTGGGAATCTTATGTTTAGGTTCATGAGAGACAGTGCTCTGTAGTTTTGTTTTGTTTTTCTTTTAATATTTCTGGCTGGTTTTGGTAGCAAGGGAATGTTGGTTTCATAAAATGAGTTGGGAAGTGCCCCTGCCCTCTCTCCCCAGCCCTTCCATTTCTGCAAGAGGTTATGTGGAATTTGCATTACTTCTTTGTTAAATACTTGGTAGAATTCACCTGTGAAACATTTGGGGCTAGATTTTTCTACAAAACTATGCCCATGATTTTGACAACTTAAATGAAATGGACTACTTCCTTGAAAAACACAAATTACCAGAACTTGCTCCATAATAAATAGTCTATATCTGCACCTATTAGGAAATTTAATTCGGAGCATCCTGAGATCAAGCCCTGCAGCAGGCTCCCTGCTCAATAGGAAGCCTGCTTTTCCCTCTCTCATTCCCTCTACGCATCTCTCTCTCTGTCAACATTCCCTCTACTCGTCTCTCTCTCCATCAAATAAATAAAATCTTTTAAAAAATAACAAATAAAAGTAAATTCCAGTTGAATCCAAGACCCAAATGTGAGAAAAAATTCTTTAAAGCTTTTGGAAGGAAATACAGATGAACACTTTATTTTAAATAAAAGAATAATAAGCACAAAATGAAATCCTCCATAGCCCTGTTTAAAATGCAAGGTTCTGTACTGTAAGATACCTTGAAAAAAAATTAACAAAATAAGCAATAATCTTGAGAGAAACAATTCATACCATCTATAAACAAAAAGCTGGTATCTTATTATAGTAAAACAGTCTTAACATTAATAAGACAGATTACCCAATTGTAAAATGGGCAAATATGAGCTGTCTGGGTGGCTCAGTCAGCTAAGACTCTGCCTTCAGCTCAGATCATGATCCCTGGGGTCCTGCAGTAGAGCCCCACAATTGCTCCTGCTCAGCAGGGAATCTGCTTCTCCCTCTCCGTCTCCCTCTGTCCCTCCCCCATGCTCGTTCTCTCTCTCTCTGTCTCTTTCTCAAAGAAGTAAATAAAATCTTTACAAAATAAAAGGAAAATGGGCAAATAATATGACTGAAAAGTCTGAAAAGGAAGCTGGAATGGCAAAGATGGAGAAAAGATCTTTAATCTGAATAGTGGAGGGGGAAATTCTCATGGGTTTGAAGATGAAATATTGTCTTATATTTCAGCATTGGCAGGCCTCTGACAATTGAAACCTCTGACAGTATCCAGTTTTGGAGGTGTGGAAAAACAAATTCTAACAAAATCTGTCATATCCAGTTTTGGACTTGCAGTACTGTAAATTAATCAGCACTTAGAAAAACAGACAATGAAGCAACACAGAGTATAAGTATAATGCATATTCCACGAATTCCACTGCTAGATAAAATGCTCTAGTGAAACACTTGAGAAGACATGTACAAGACTATTTCTTGTATCATTCTTGATAAAAGAAGAAACTGGGAAACCATCCAAATATTTACTGATAAAGAAATGACTGGGCAAATTATGGTATGTTTAGTATAGAATACTGTTTAGCAGTTACAATAAATGATAGAGGTCTACACATACCAACTTTGCTAAATTTTAACGCATAACGTTAAAATAAGAATTAGGCTGTAATTGTATATCATACAAAATTAAAATGATTTAAATGTTTACCTATACGTTAGATGGTGTTACACATATATGGGAAAAGTAATAAAAACCAAGATAGGAAAAGTTGCACAATCTATTAATAGATTGGTTATCTCTGAAAAGGTAGGGAGGCAGGTGAAGGGAAGGTGTAATTCAGGCTATAAGACTGAGTAAGGGGTTAAGAGACTTTCTCTGTATCTGCCATTTTTCATTTCTTTCCAAAAGTTTCCAAAACAGTTCAAAATTTAACATTTGTAAATATTGCCACTTCCTATGTAATCTATTCTGAGTTATGAAGAACTCTATTAATGATAGCATTAACCAGCGAAGGGCTTCAAATTTCTGCTGACTTTACATGTGACCCCGCACTGAGCCTCACAAAGGGAACATATAAGCTAGAGAGGTCAAAGCCAAGAGGGAGGTTACTGCTATTGCTAATTATTAAAAATAAAAGAACCTTAAGGATTACTCACACTAACTCATATAACTATGAACCTGTTATGGAAATTAGTGTTATTATTTTTCATATTACTTTTCTCCTCTGGGAAAGGAAAGTTTTTGCAAAATATATTTAGGTAAATAGTGCTATTTTTTTGTTTCCAAGAAAACCACATGATAATATACAGTCATATGGGGTAGTTTTATTTTCTCTTCTAGAATTAGTTTATTTGGTGTAATTTAAAGCACGTAAATTAGTGAATACACTGGTGCTGAATTTAAATCTTTATATTATTGGTTTTTCTATATACATTTGACTTAGAGTTTCAAAGTATAAATGCCCAATCGAATTGACTACTAGACAGAATACAATTTAGTTTTTGTGAGGTAATAGTGCCATCTCTTGCTTGCTCTCTTTCTCTCTCACACACACACACACGCGCCAAATTCCAAAACAAAAACCTCACAAATTATTATTTTATTTTTAAACAAAGTGATTATTGACAAAAACTAGATACATATTACCAGAATTAGGCATTCAGATCAATTAGAAGTTAAAATTGTTGTGTATGTTACCCCATAGTGATGCTTTCCAAATTTAATATAATTCCATTGCATTACAATTTTAAATACTTAGTCTGCCTGTGAGAAGCAAAGTTACTGTTACCTGGTGTGATGGTTAATTTTATGTGTCAACATGGCTAAACTTTCCAGTCTAGATGTTATTGTGAAAGTATTTTTTAGGTGTAATAACATTTAAATCAGTAGACTCTGGGTAAGGCAGATGTGGGTTGGGCCTGATCCAGTCAGCTGAGGCTAAAAAGCAAAGACATTTCCTGAAGAAGTAATTCTCCTCCAAATGGCAACAAAGAACCTGAGTTTGCAGCCTGCTGACCTCTGAAATTTAGATTCAAGATTGCATCAACTCTGTTTCCAGCCTGCTGCCTGTCTCATGACTTCAAACTTAACAGCCGCTATAAAAGATGCGAGCCAATTCCTTAAAGTCAATCGATCTCTTTTTCAATCACTCTTTCTCTCCATCCTCTTGTTCTGCTTCTCTGGAGAACCTAGAGTAATATAGCTGGCTATTAGCCAATTGAATTAAGTGATCACCAGCATCAGAGTATTTCAACCATTTTAACAAATCCTACGTATACACACAAAATTTGGTAAATACCCTAGGCTATATTAGGTTATCAGGGCAGTTTTTATTCCTCCAAATAATTTAACACTACTTACTGCATATATTAGAAAAGAACTGCCCATATTTGGGATTTGAATTGTACAAAGACTCCCCTAGGGCCTAGGCTGAATCCCATCATGTGCCTCTCTCCCTGCAGCTTTCCACCCCTCCATGACATACAGATGCAAAGAACAGGCCTTTTGTCAAGCAAAGCCATCCTGATGGAAACAGAGCTGTAACCTACATGAACATGCAGTAGTCTACACGTAACTCGTTTACACGGTGGGAAAGGAAAAGGAAAACAGAAAAGTGAAGGCCAAAGTGAATCTTTGGGATGTCAGTGGTCAGCCTTCAAAAGAAAGGAAGGAAGAATGGAAGAAAGAAACAAAGGGAAGGAAGGAAAGAAAGAAAGAAATTTCTCGTCTCTGTAGATCTGCAGATAAAACAGTGCAGCCTCCACACGCAGTCAGTTTGTGTACACGGAAGTAGGGGTGAGAAAAAAAGCTTTGAACCCCCTGGAGAAAGGAGGATGTTAACAACTCCACCCTTTCCTCCTCCTCATGCTCAAATCTTTCTTTGTGTTCTATTTTGTGATCTGGACACTTGGGAAATGATTTTTCTGGAAAGAGCAATCAGATTGTTTGCAGAGGGGAGCCGAGAGGGAAGCTGAATAATAACTGCAAATTTTAAATGGCAGAACACATGACTTCCACGGTTTCCTACACACTCAATTCTGCCAATAAGTAGGTGAGATCAGTTTCCTCATCGGTGAAGTCAAGAAACTGGATGTCTCCATAGATGATCCCTGCAGCGTCTTCCCGTTTAAAAACTCTACGAAAATTGACACCGCAAAGAAAACACTGGGTTAGGTCTCTTATTCTCCTTCATTTACAGAACAAACAATTTTAAATTTGTTTTTTCCTTACACAGAGTGGCTGTGACATGAATAAAGAGCAGATAAAAATTTATTTCCAAAAACTAAATTAACAAAACACCATTCCCATAGACCACGGGGTCAGCCAGAAGTCTAATGGCATTATTTACTTGTATTTTTAGCTTTTCAAATATAAAGCAAGTTCCATATTAGTTAAGTTTAAGGGGAACTTGGCGAAATATTGAATTTTAACAGGGGAATAAAAGTTGTTCCAAACCTTCCTCCATTTATAATTTCTGTAAGCCTTACTTTCTCCGTTAAAACCGGAATAACAACGTCCTACTACGGCAGAGACGCGGGTAAATGAAGTATCTGACCGCCCCCGACACCCCGTGCGCACACAGCGGACTTACCAGAACCGCCGCCGCCTCCCTGCGCTCACCGCATCGACGACCGACGGTCGACCCGGCGGCTTCTCCCTGCGGCCGAGCGGCCTTCAGCGCTGTGGTAACAGACCCGTTCTACGCGGTGTTATTTTATCTTGTTGTCATTTATTTTTTCATTCTGAGGCTCTCGGTTCCAGCCGAGCTAAGCGTGTTCCGCGGGTGCGCAAGGCAGGGCTCCGCGCCTCCCGCACTGCGGGACACGGGACACACCGGCGCGCGCCGCGCCCAGAGAAGGTGTCGCCCGCGCACCCTCTGCGCTACTGAAGCGCACGCGGGGCGCCCACTGGCTCCGTGGGTGAAGCGTCTGCCTTCGGCCCAGGTCACGGTGTCAGGGTCCCGGGGTCGGGCCCCGGCCGGGCACTGCGCTCGGTGCAGAGTCCGCTTCCCCCTCCCTCTCCGTCGTCCCTTCCGCGCCCGCGGGTAACCTCGTGTGGAAGAAGCAGCGGAGGCCGGGTCCGCGCGCAGCGGGGCGTGGGGCGCCGAGTCTTCGCGTGCGGCGCGTCCTCCTCACGAGTTCCCTCAGACGCCGTCAGAGACTCTCCCGCGTCCTCCGGCCCCGTGGCTCTCCCGCCGCTCGGGTGTCCGCTCTGCGCCGCCGCCTTACTCGCCGTCCAGGGCTTCCGCGCCGACTCCTGCGAGTCGAGAGATGATTCCAGAGTGTGCGTAGACGCGGCCTCGGGGCGCGCGGACTTCCGGGGCAGCCGTCGACGTTCCGTGCGCGCCCCGCGGACTGAGGGCGGCTCGCACGCGGCTGACCGTGAGCACAAGCCCCGCCCGCGCCACCGGAAACAGTCGGACCCCCTGCGGGCCGCCACGAGCCCGGCGCTGGCCCAGAGCCTCACTCGGACGCCGACCGGGACCGCACGTGGCTCGTGGCCCGCGCACGGCTGCCCCGTCCCTGCTGCAGGGGAAGCCGGAGCGAAGAAGGCGCTACCGAGGACACGACGGGAGGGGGGCACGCGCACGCACCCAATGAGCACGAGCACGCATTCCCCGCCCCGCAACTCGCGCGCGCCGTCGGAAAGTCGGCTGTGCCTCACGACGCAACGACGACCGCACAGTCCGTCGGGTCCTTCTCACGCGCTTCCAGCCGCAGATGGCGTTGTTGCGCGGCCGGGGACACAGTTCCTCACGAGTCCACACCTCACGGTGCAGGGACAATGTCGCTTCTCCAGCCCTAATATACCTCTCCGTGGGGACAGGTGCCGGGCCGCCGCCTGCCGCACCGATGCGCACCTGCTAAGGGCCGGCTCAGCGTCTCTGCGCGAGTGCGGGCGTGCGTACGCGTGCGTGGTGACGTCAGGTGCCCGTCCGCGCACGGTAGGAGCCGCTCGGTGGATGCTTTCTGCGTTTCTCCCGGCGGGAGAGGATCCGCGAGGTCGGGCCTGGCCCCTCGGAAACAGTCCGGGCTCCTCGGGGCCCCGCCAGGAGCCCTCAGCCGGGCTCTTCGCAGCTTCCTGTGGGCCTCGTCCCCTCCTTCGCGCCTCGAGGAGTCGTGCCCCGGCAAACGGCGCGCGCCCGGCTCCGGGTTTCGGGGGCAGGAAGCGCCCGCCCTGGACCCGCGCACCCCTGCGGCCGCGATGAGGGACCGTCGTGCCGCGCGGCGGGAACGTCGCAGTTTGGGGAACGCAGTCGCGTGTTTGAGGGAAGGGCCTCCCGACGCCTGTCCCGCGCGCAGCCCCATGGTACGGTCCCCACGGGCGCTCGGTCCGGTCGGCCTCGGAGTGTCCCGCCGCGGCCCCGTGGTCTGCCGCGCGCGGGGGTCTGGAGTGTTCGTCGAGTGACTGAGTGAAGGAGGAGCCGAAGCACCGCCCTGCGCCCGTTCTGGCCGCACCGGCGTTTCCTCCCCCGCGCTTTTCACAGCCGAGGACGGACCTCGCGCGCTCCCGGGCTGAAGCGTGGAAAGCGGACGGAGCCTGTGCTGCGCGGACGGACGCCGGCGTGGGACTCCGCTGGACGTGGGGTGCCCCCGCCGCCTTCCTCGACGGCTCTGCGCTCCGCGTGGACTCGAGGGCCGGCGCGTGCGGTACCTCAGCGACTAGAAACGCTCGCTTTCTCGCGTCCTTCCCCGGGAACCTGCCTGGGCGGCACTTGCAGAAAACAGGGCCTTGTTTACACCGCACAGACGGGGCACCCGGGGGGCTGGGGTGAGACTCGGGTCATGATCCCGGGGTCCTGGGATCGCGTCGGGCTCTCTGCTCCGCGGGGAGCCTGCTTCCCCCCCCACCCCCTTCCGCCTGCCTCTCTACCTGCTTGTGCTCTCTGTCGGTCAAATAAATACGTAACATCTTTTAAAAAGTTAAAAAACAGTACAGACAAGTCGGGAGAATGTAGCTTTGTATCTGTGATCATCTCTAGGATTGATTTTGGAGAAACCACTGATTCGAATATACCAGTTCGGTTGCCAGTACAGTTACGAGAAGCCGGCTGTTGGCTGTGGAATTCCTTGGGAAGGCGAGTTATGACCTTGACAAGACCATATTGATGAGGACTCAACAGACGCTGAGTGAACGCATCGTGCAGGCAGGAGGAGATGAAGGAAGAGTAGCCGCCGAAATAGAGTAGAATCAACTCATGAAGGAACAACTACGTCAGGAAATCAGACAATGAGGGAAAGAGACCTCGTTGAAACAGGGACAAAACGAGGACAAAATGAAGGATTTGGTTTTTAGCAGCAAGAAGGACGCAGCCCACAGCAGAGTGGGAGTCTAGCCAAGTAGAGTTAAAACTGAAGTGCTCCAGGGGACTTTGGGTACCTCCTCCTTCCTCACTAACACTGGTGAGAATGATGTTAATAAATTATATAATTGTCTTATCTTTTCCCTTTGAAGGGAAGAAATCTCATTAATCAAAGACTAGGATTGAGGAAAGGGCCGAGCTCACTTTCTAGCTGACTGTGCAGAGAAATAGACCAGAAATACGATCTTTTTAAAACAAAGTCAGAGGAGCCGCTCTCTGTCCAACTCTTCACTCTAGCCTACAGCCTCTACACAACCGGCTCCCTGTGCCCTTATCTCATACATTAGGTCATCTGCATCTTGTCCTTGATCACTCTACTCCTGTCCCAGATATTGAATCTGTATTTTTATCATTATTATTTCAAATCGAGAATTGAAAAGCAGCCTCAAGTGTGACGTAGGATAAGGATCTTTGGAAAGGGATCATTCAAGTCTTGGTCACTCCTGTGACTTTTCCCATTTACTGGACAGGTTCAAGCTCACTCAGTGGCGCCAACCTCAGCCAACCAAAGGGCTATTCAACTCTTCACAGCTGAGACACTAGTGTCAATGTTATCCTCATGGGTGCTTTCCTAAACCTACCTGATAATGAGATGATTTCTTGAAAACCATGTGTTTTAGCAGATTGGATTCCCTTGCCAATAAAGTGATTATAGAATAGTGAGAAAAGACTGTAGAACAGTGGCTGAGGGACAAAGATTCAGATCTCAAAAAGCAATAAAATGTTTATTTACAATCTTGGGTTGGGGAGATAGATACACAACTCATTCAAAGAAGACAATAAAATGTTATGAAAAAGTTCAGAATAAACTTAGCCTCTCTGAGATGATAAGTGTGACTCTTGGTCAGGTAAGCTAAACACTGAAACTTGGAAAAAATGTGAGGGTAAGTAAATATTTAATGAAGCAAAAGAATCCTATAAAATTAATATTTTGGTATTTAGCTTTTAAGATCAGCATGATAATATGAATAAACTTTTAAGGTTGAAAGAATATGATAGATAAGAAACATAGACATAATGGCAAAATTTTAATTTAAAATGTGTAGAAGAATTTTATTTGTATATTTAAGAAAAACCGGATTTACATGTATGTTTCGTTCCTTAGATTTACAGAAGTTGCTTAAATACAAGTAATTTGCAATTCAGGCATTTGTATTAGTTTGCTAGGGCTGCTGTAGTAAAGTAC
The DNA here is from genome assembly GCF_902655055.1 of Lutra lutra. Taxonomy (NCBI): domain Eukaryota; kingdom Metazoa; phylum Chordata; class Mammalia; order Carnivora; family Mustelidae; genus Lutra; species Lutra lutra. The sequence goes on from NC_062280.1 coordinate 375,934, forward strand.
CACAGGCTTACGGGATGGCTTAAACAGCGGACACTTACTGTCTCACAGGTCTAGAGCCTACAAGTCCAAGAACAAGATGTCAGCAGAGTTGGTTCCTTTGAAGGTATGTGAAGGACAAATGTGTTCCATGCCTCTCTCTTATCTTCCGGTGGCCTGCTGGCAATCTTTGGTGTTCCTCGGCTTTTGAAGTGTCACCATGATGTCTGCCTTTATCTTCACATGGTGATCTTCCCATGTACTTGTCTGTGTCCAGAGTTCCCCTTTTAATAAGGACACCAGTCCTATTGGATTAAGGACCCATCTTACTCCAGAATGTCTTTTCACCTTAACTACTTGCATCTATATTGACACTATTTCCAGATAAGGTTGAATTCTGAGGTATTGGAGATTACAGCTTCAACATATGGAATTTGATGGGACCACAATTAAATCCATAATAGCGTGTAATTCTGGCTTATTGGAAGCCTGAAGTAATGTCTACCAGCTATAAAAAGATTTTTAATCTTAATAAGTTAAAACACGGGCAGTTAAAGTTTTGCTTTCTACACAAAAATCCTCCCAGATATTAGACACTTAAATGATGGTTGTTACCAATCCAAGGCCAGCCAAGCATAATACTGTAGAGTATGGACATGGTTAGCAATAGTTTTTTTTTATATGCACTCAACCTGCTCATAAGGAAGAACTAATATACTTGGGGTATCTAGTTCACCCTAGAAAAATATGAATCTATGTGGATTTATCTTTATTTTGTAAATAAACCCAACAAATATCATTTACTAGTTTGAAGTAGTCCATTTCCACAATGGAGACTGGAAACTGGCAAGAAGACTTTGCCTTCATTATGGCATTAAAACAATCTGGGACAAATTGTCTCACAATCTATACAAGATTTGATAAAACCAACAGTTCATTTTATAGAACTGATCATTACTTTTGTAAGGGCCTGCCCCTCCCAGAGGAACTAGCTTGTGGACCCCGGAAGTAGGGGCGGGGCAGGCCGTGTGGTGGGGAATGGGTATATCCACTGGGTAAATTGGGATTCAATTGGCTACCTGTGTAGGGGCGGGGCTCAACCACCCCCATAAAGGCTGGTCTGCGAGGCTGGAGGGAGGGGAGAAGAAGGAGAGCTGTCGAGGAAGAAGGCGCAGAAGAAGGAGAGTCGGCGGGAGCAGAAGAAAGAGAGCTGTAGCAGCTATTGTAAGAGCTGTGAGAGTTGTGACAGCTCTTGTCAGAGCTAGAAGAGCCGCCAGCGGACCCGAGCCACCAGGGGTCCCGAACCGCCAGCGGCCCCACCCACACACCTCGGCCAGCCTCAGCAGCGGCGCCGCGGGGAGCAGCCGAGTCGCCAGCGGTCCCGAGCCGCCAGTGGTCCTGATGCCAGCGGCCCCGACACCAGCGGCCCCGCCCACACACCCCGGCCCTTGGCAGTGGACACGGGGAACGGCCTAGACACCAGCAACCTTGCCGCGAACGGCCTTGCCGCCAGGAGCGGCCTTGACACCCCGAGCCGCAGCCTCGCCGGAGCTGCGCCATTCCGAGGAGTGGCTTTGTCTGGAAAGAGGCTTCTTCGGTGAGCAGCCCTGGGGGAGGCAGCAGCGTCAGGCAAGAGGCTTCCTCCAGAGTGGCCTCCTTTTGTGAGCAGCCTTGTCCGGGGAGCGGCCTCGCCGGAGCAGCCCCTGTCCGGGGAGCAGCCTTGTCCGGGGAGCAGCCCTGACTGAGGAGCGACCTCATCAGCTGCGGCCTCGTCCTGGGAGTGGCCTCGTCCCGGAGTGGCCTCATCTGCAGAAAGGCCTTGTCCAGAGCAGCCACATTGGGAGAGGACTTGCCGGGGTCATCGTCGTCACCTTTTCGTAAGAGACATCCCTGACCGGTCAGTTTGATTTTTGATGCTTGGCATGAAATAAAGCTTTGTTTGATTTTCGCTTTATATCAGTCTCGTTCCTTTGATCACGGCCCCTAATACTTTGACTCCCTGATATACCAAATACAAAAAGATTTAGCTTTTTGTAGTCATATAATTTTGCATTATTAATTTTTACATATTTTGACTTAACTCTTCTACAAATAATGTTCCAAAGTAAACAGGCTGATCTGATTAAAAACCATATGCTTGGGTTTGTTCTCAATACTGTACAATTAGCACTTTTTTTTTAATATTTATTTATTTGACAGAGAGACGCAGTGAGAGAGGGAACACAAGCAGGGGGAGTGAGAGAGGGAGAAGCAGGCTTCCCACCAAGCCGGGAGCCCGATGCGGGGCTCGATCCCAGAACCCCGGGATCATGACCTGAGCCGAAGGCAGACGCTTAACGACTGAGCCACCCAGGTGCCCCACAATTAGCACTTTTGAGTGTATATTGTATCTATTCAATAGCAAATATATTTATGCTTATTTTTAAATGGGCTAGGTATAGTCTGTGCTGATTAATGACGTTTTGTACATAAATTTTGTGTAGTAGTAGATATTGTGAAGAGGGCTTTTCTCTTTTAGAGTGCTAAAACTTGGTTCCTAGTCTCTCTCTCTCTCAAGATTTTATTTATTCACGCAATAGAGAGAGGCCCAGCGAGAGAGGAAACACAAGCCGGGGGTGGGGGGTAGGAGAGGCAGAAGCAGGCCTACCCCTGAGTAGGGAGCCTGATGCTGGTCTTGATCCCAGGACTCTAGGATCATGACCTGAGCAGAAAGCAGACACCCAAGACTGAGCCGGGTTCCTAGTCTCTTGATTTATTACTTTTTTTATTTATTAAAAATATGTATGACTTCAGGTATTAAATTTGTGCAATATTCTCACAATAAACAATCCCCAGTCTTGTCCTTTAATGTTATTTGCAATATCGAAAGAAAGTTAAATACCATCACCAAATAAACAAAATTTAATATTAAATATGCCTTTTAAAATCTTTTCAAGTTTAATATTGGACATAATTTTTCAAGTTTAGTACTGAATATAGCCCTTTGAACCTCTTGCCATATTCCTCCTGAGCAGGAACATGCATGTGTGAAAGGAGGTAGCATAGCCTCTTTCTCTTGATCCTTTCTCCCAGATTGAAACTCACTGACTAAATTATGGCAGCAGAGGTGATTTGTTGATTTATTTTTATGTGATTAGAATGTGAAGAAGTCTTTTTCCTCACCTGGAAAAATAAGGATGGGGTCCAGGGGAAAATATGTCAATTTGAGGTGTTGCTCAGAGGAGCGTAAAGGTTTGCGCACGTCAGAATCAGTATTACAGTAGTTATGGAAACGGAGAGTGCTGTGAGCTACGGCCTTAGGGAGCATTGCCAACCAAAAGGAAGAGCAGAGCAGGGACGGCTAAGGTTTTTTGATTTAGATGTGTGTCATTGTAAGAATTTGGTTAGAGTGGACCACAGTACTCATTACTGCATATAAATACAGCATGAATTCTATGGGAAGAGAGTTTTGTCAGATTTTATAAAATCTGGTGTTTTTTAGACTATGTTTTCTTACTTTCTATTGCATTCAGAGTTTTACTCAGTAAAATTTACTATATGAAGTGTTCCTGAGATGCAATTAGCATTTGCTCAGCGAATTACATCCTTACAATCTAGCCTGGAGAAGTCACTCAGGGGAGGGTGGACAGTGCCTTAACTTCTCAGTATTTGGTTTAAATAATAATTGCACAGAAAAAAAAAATCATTTGAAGAATAGATTTGTCTTTCTTGGTCTTTCCTGAAGAAGAGTTTTAATTCTTATTTTAGAGCTCTGATCTCTAGAATTTTATAAATTAAGGTATCATTCTAAGCTGTATTTAACCTATAAAAATATAGTTTAATTCAGGGTTAGGAGGAATGATTCTGTCAGCTAGATAGCTATCTGGGTAAGTCATCAGTCAAATCCTAGAGATGCTAATGAAAATATTGATTGTCTTTGTAATAATTTGGAATTGTTAGAGGTGAAGGCTCAAAATATTCTAAAAAATTATAGATAAAAAATGAAATCATAGGAAGGCCATAAATAAAAAAAATTATTATCAGAAAGCTAACTATCGTCTGATGCTTACCAACATTCAGGTTTGTCTCTTTATCACAGTGATTATCAGGTACAATTATGCCCATTTAACAAACAAGAGGCCTAACACCCAGAAAAATGATAGAATATGACCAAAATATAAAGTTAATTAAGGGAAAACTCAGTTTGAATTCACTTTTCATTTCAAAGTTCTATTTTTTCCCACACACCATGCTGCCTCCCAGAGGCAGTATTATAAATGAGAGAATGCTGTTCCTCATCCCTATGATATACTCAGAGTAACCATTGTTTAATAAATAGAAAAAGGCCAAAACACATGCAACAAGGATCTCTTTCCCTTTCTGTCTCTGTTTTGTCAGCTGATGTAGAGTTCTGATGTTAAGACTAAAAATGAAGTTTCCATTCAAGAGAAAGCTTCTCAGCACAGAACCAAATGTTCTTCAAGGGAATCTCATTTATTTGTTTTTCTCTAACAGGGTGTGCACACTCAAAATGTGGTCTTGATTTTTTCCTGTTTTTCTTTTTCTTTTTTTCTGCCAAACATTGATGGGGTAAAGCTGAAAGAACAAAACAAAACAAAAACAAAAAACAAACAAACCAAAAAAACCCCAAACCAACAGCTTTTTTAAAGCTGAGAGCCATGGAGGATGTGAAGCCCTGAGTCTACCTTTCGGGTTGTTTGCTTCCGGACAGCACCCCCAAACCCCGTCCGTTAAGCAGACGCACGTGAATTGTGCATCCCTCGCTTGTGGGAAGAGTTGGAAGTAATGTGAACACATATATTTTTGCCTGAAAAGCTAAGAGTCCTGAGGACATTGCAAATTGTTGAGTGTGTATTTAAGTCAGCATCACAACCCTTTACAGTGGTTGCTTCTTTGGAAAAAAATCTCCTTTCCTTGTATGGTGTGAATTTTTTGGTATGTGTTTGGAGATAGGTTATTTTTGTTCGGTCTGAGGAGTAGGCGGAAACTGGTCCTCACTGGAGTAACTGTGGATCTTCATAGAACTTGTGAAGCCTTGCACAGTACGAATGAACAGGCTTTACCGCCCCACTAATCTGCTTATGTAAGTTGCTAAGACAAAGTGTTCATAATGCATTGCTGAAGCCATTTTATGGCTAATATATTGAAGATTCATGTCCACTCTACTGGCCAACACATTAAGTAAGACATAAACAGAAAAGTGTATGAAATCAATGACACGAGACTATGGAATTGTACAGAGCAGCTGGAGACAAGCTGTCCCTTCATGCACAGCTGAGATTTTACCCGAGTGTTCCCAAGAAGAAGTGGGTCATTTAGTACCAAGTAACTGTTAGATGCAGCCTTGCTCTAGGGGTAGGATGAATAACTTGTGTTGGGGAAAGTCCTTAAATTTGGACGCAGACACTGCATTGCTGGCTGGTCACATATCTTTTAATCAAGTGCTGCATTTCTAAATATGCCTGGACGTAAGTACTCTCACCACTTGAAATACCTTATTACTGAGGCAAACTGGGGTTCAGAAATATAGAGGAGCTGAGACAGAAGTCTCTGGGAAGGTCTGGCAGAATGATCCCAGGCTTTCGAGTGTCTGTAAAAATCCGTTTGGACTGGACTTGGCACTTTTCAATATATGCAGGACTACCGATGCCCTTGCTCACAGTAGTATTTAAACCCAAATTATGTTTGGATAATAATGAATGTTGGATTATTACACTCAGATGTAAAATTCCAGTTGGGTAAGTGGTCTAAACCATACCCAGTGACTTTTGTTACTTATTTTCTTTTTCTGGAAGGCAGACCTTGCCATTGTTAAACATCCTGTGAAGTGGCTCACCTTGAATTTGGAAAATAAAGAATGGCGAAGGGGAGCTGAGACCATGATCGTTTTCCCTCTGAGACATAGCTATTGTGCTTGGAACTTGGGTTATGGGCATATTAATACTATGTCTAATCTCCTGATTCAGCTTGAGCTTGCTACATGAAAGTAGGGATCACATCTGTTTTATTTACCAGTGCTCAGTATAAGGGTTTCCATATTATCTGGCACAAGATATGGGCTTTCCCCCCAAAGAAGCTTTTTATTGAGGTATAATTTGCATAACAAAATACGTAAATTTTGAGAGTACAGTTTGATGGATTGGACAAATTCACACATCTGTGTGGCTTTCACCCCAGTCAAGGTATAAAATATTTCACCCCTCCAGAAAGTACCTTCAAGCCTCTTTCTAGTCAACACTCCCCCACCCCCAATCCAAGCAACAACTCTCCTGATTTCTTTCAGTCTTGAGTTGATTTTGTCTGTGGTAACAACGATGTAGTGTGTATTCCTGCACACACTATTACTGCATAATAGCGTGTCCCTTTTTACTTTAAGTAGTACTGCAATGTATGAATGTGCCACAGATTTTTAATCAATTCATTTGTTGATGAACCTTTAGGATACTCTAGTTTGGGGTTATAATGAACGCATCTACTAAAAACACTCTTGGGGTGCCTGGGTGGTTCAGTTGGTTAAGCGACTGCCTTTGGCTCAGGTCATGATCCTGGAGTTCCGGGATCGAGCCCCACATCAAGCTCCCGGCTCCATGGGGCGTCTGCTTCTCCCTCTGACCTTTCCCCTCTCAGGCTCTCTCTCACTCTCTCTCAAATAAATAAATAAAATCTTAAAAAAAAACCTCTTGTACAGTTTTTTTTTAATTAATTAATTTATTTATTTTAGAGGGGGAAGAGAGTACATGTGGGTGCCTGCCAGGACAGGGGGAAGAGCAGAGGGGGCGGAGACAGAGGGGGAAGAAGTCTTAAGCAGATTTGCACTGAGCACAGAGTCAGGGGGATCCATCTCAGGCCGCGGAGGTCCTCATCCTGGGATCAGGACCTGAGCCAAAACCAACAGTTGGAGGCTTATCTGACTGTGCCACCCAGACACCCCTCTCCTATAAATCTTGCTTTAAAAGTATGTTTCATTTCTCTGGAGTAAATATCGAGGCATGAAATTGCTAGATAATTTGGTAGTTATATATTCTACTTTGTAACACACTTCCAAGCATTTTCCTGAAATGGTTGGTAATTCTACACTATCAGTAATGTGTGAATGAGAGTTGTAGTGAGGCTACACTCTCACCAAGAGCTGTATTTTAAATCTTTTACATTTTAGCTATTCTTTAGGACAAAAATGTTGATCTCATCGTGGTTTTAATACACATTTTCCATTGACTGATGATGTTGAGCAACTTTTAATGTATTTATTGTTTATTCATGTATCTTTCTTTGTGACATGACTATTAAGGTTTGTCCATTTAAAAAACTGGATTGTTTGATTTTTTGTAATTCAGTTACAAGGGTTCTTTATATATTTTAGATAAATTCCTTTGCCAGAGAGCTACATTGTACATACTTTTTCCAACTTTGAAACTGGATTTTCAATTTTACTAGCAGTATTATTTTCTGATGAGTAGACATCTTAAATTTTGATAAAATCCAACTTATCTTTTTCTTTAATGGTTTGAATTGTGTTCTCTTCAAGAAGGCTTTGCCTGTTCCAAGTTTGTAAAGATATTCTATGTATTTTCTTTAAAAATCTTCAGTTTTACTTTTTATGTTTATATATATGATCTATGTCAAATTAATTTTATGTATGGTGTGAGATGGGATCCAAACCTATTAAAAGTAGGCTGAAAAGTAGGTAGGGAAATCTTCAAAGAAATCTGAGGACATAAATTATTCTGTAAGTCCTAAGAATAATTATATGGGGTGACAATTTATTTTTTTAAGCTATCTGTCTGTCTTTATGGAAGAACTTTCAGAAAACTCTTGTTAAAGTTGTAGCTTGCTCTCTGGACTGCTGTTGTACACAGGGAATTGAGGAGCAAAGAGAAGAACACGATCTCCTCCCTATCATCCAAACTTACACACATATGGGGAACAGCATGGTGGAAGTAGCAGCATCTTGAAGGAGGACAGTAGTCCCATAGCTGTTAAAGACAAGAAATGATGGTTCTTGTCAGATCTTAAGAAAAGGCTGAGACAAATGAGCCTGAGTAGCTTCCGTTCTTAAGTACAAGGGGAAACCCTCTTCGAGGACTGTTGGACTATCTAGGAGACAGTATAGAGATGAATACAGTATTGCATTTAGACTGTGGGCACTCCAAGTTATGACAGCTTGAATAGTAGGGGAATGTGACCTTATATTTTTGCTCTCTGGTCAATGAGGCCTGAATAGTGCTGTTCTATGCCTCTATTAAGAGATGCATGGAGAGTTAAATTCATGGCTTCCTACCTGACTGAAATGGAAGTTTACCTCCATTTAATATTGATGTTTGAAGATAATGCAATGAGGATAATTCCTGGCATTTTAAATAAGAGTACATTGATTATGAGCAACATGCAAATTCTAACTGGAAAACCTCTACCACAAGAAGTGCCTGGTTTCTTTCGTAAATAACTTTCAAGGAAGAAAAGAAACAGATAGTGAAGTAGCATGCGGGTAAAAACAGACGAGAGCCACCATCTAGTGAAAATGTATGGCCTTATGAGGACCCTATTTCAGACGAACTGTAAATACATGACAACTGAAAAGCTTAAACATTGTTTAGAAATTTGACAACAGTAAGAAATTACTACTTATTTAGGGGACATAGTAATGATAATATTGTTGAATTGGTGGTTGTTGAAGATCAGTAACGTGTACATGATAGTTCATTGTACTCTTTACTTGTGTGTTTTTAAAATTTTCCATAATAGGGACACCTGGGTGGGTCAGGTCATGTTTCCAGGGTTCTGGGATGGAGCCCCCTGTAGGGCTCCGTGCTCAGCGGGGAGTCTGTTCCTCCTTCTGCCCCTCCCCCCACCTATTCTCATTCTCTCTCTCTCTCTCTCTTTAATAAATAAATAATTTTTTTTAAATTTCCACAGTAAAAAGTTTATAAAAAGCAATTTGATACATGAAATATCTTTTCATTTGACAAAATAGGATAAAAGTTTGGTAAAATATGAGGATCAGGGCTTAGACTGCATCTTGTGATTCATCTTAAAGTTTACTACAAATAATGTGAGAATTCATTTTTATGTTTAGGACTATTACTATTAGTAATGACCAGTCAGAGCCGTGGCCATTTTTTTTTAATGAAATTTCCTCATTACCTAAAAAGGAAATTTGTATATTACCAAATGCAGTGTAGAAACCTCAAACCTATTAAGATTTTACACTCACTGAAGTGCTTTCTCAAATTATTTTCTTAGGTAACTCATCTTGACTTTTGATCTCAATTTCTACACAGAAAGAGAAAAATAATTAGGCTTGCTTGTAATACAGTTACCGGGCCAAACATGGTCAAATATTCCTATGTTTAAATTGAAAAACAAAGATGTTCCTCAGTTTAACATAGGAAATCTGGGGTGGAGGTCCTCGTGAGCAAAGGTTAGACTCCTGGCAGTCCTTGGTGTGTTCGGCCCTCCAAAGTTTGATACTGGCCTCTCTCTGCAGCCCTTGGTCCCAACTACATGCCCATATCAGTTTCACCACACTGGCTAAAGTGACTGGTCAATTCAGGGTGTAATGAAAGATAAGGGAAACTGTATAACCAACTGCTACTAAAAATTATTAGCTAACATAGATTGAGTGCTCATAGTGTAACTGATGGACACTGTGTTTTATTTCTTAAACTTTATTTCTCACAATAAATCAATGATGTAGGAATAATTCTTAAAATTTTACAGATGAAGCTGAAACTCAAAAAATCTTACACAGTTTTTCTATGATCATATCGCTGGTAAGTGTTGGATCTTCAATTTGAATACAGAGATCATTTGCTTAATGTTTGTGAAGAGTTTGCCATTGTCAAGGGTACTACCTTTTTATTTTTTTTAGAAGTTGAAAAATAGCTCAACTATATATTCTACAGTAGTATTTCAAAAATATTCTCAGGTTAGAAAGAAATAATAAGGACCTATGATGCTCTGGAGAACTTTAAGTCTCTGATCCAAGCCAAGGGACAGGACTAATGAAGACATGGAGATTCAGCTGTTTGGAGGCTAAGTGTAGGACAGACCACTCAGTGATTCTACCTTTGACGATCAGGTAAATGAGTCTCTGGCCTCAGAGAACACAAAACAGGAAAAGAGAAAATCTTCAAAGAGCATAATTGAATTAGAAAAGTGAGAGGTTTATACCATGACTAAATTAATTGATTTTTTTGGTACTGAATGGATTGAAAAATTGATTTTCATCCTCATTCTACTGTGCATTTAGTCAGTTCCAGACTAATTAGCTCAAAACTCTCTGTCTTCTCTCTCTGATCTGTGGGATTGGACATACTGCACCCTTGGAACATACTAACTTTGTCTACCCTCTGATTCCTTGACTAATTCATTAGTTCCTCTCTTCCTCCCTGCCTTACCCTTGTTATTTCTTTCTAGTATCTATGCTAAAAGGTTTTGAAAGAATCCATCAACCAGTAGGCTGTGTGTCTACTACAAAAAAGAGAGGTCTGACAGGTGGTTCACATGTTTAGGAGAACCAATCAGCCAAACAACAAACCAATAAATTGTGGTAACAGAGACTTCCACTAATAAGCCAGAATGATTTCATGTGGCTCCCCTTCCCCATTCTAATCTTCCCAACAGAAAATTCTGATTCTGACATTGGCTGTAAACAGACCAGTTTTAAACTGAGTAGTTTTCATTTCTTAATATCTGCTAATAAATTTTTAAAAATTTATCATTTTTATTGTAAAGTTACATAAAATTTATTATTTTTAAGTGTACAATTTGATGCTATTAAGTGCATTCATATGGTGCAACTATCACCACTATCCCTCTCCAAAACCTTCAAATCATCCCAAACTGAAACTCTGTATCCCTGAAACAATAACTCCTCATTATCCTGTCTCATCAGCACCTGCTATTCTTTTTTTTTTTTTTTTCCTTTTAGAGAACAAGAGTGGGAGTGGAGAGGAGTAGGGTGGAGGGAGAATGAGAGAAAGGAAGGGAATCTTAAGTTGGCTCCTGGCTCAGTGCAACGTCCAATGCGGGGCTGAATCCCAGTACACTGAGGTCATGACCTGAGCTGAAATCAAGAGCCAGACACTCAACCAACTGAACCACCCAGGTATCCCTCCTAGTATTCTTTATTCTACTCTCTGTCTATGATTATGACTATTCTGGGTAACTCATATAAGTAAAATTACATATTTATCCTTTTGTGTTTTCACAAAAGGATATGCTTATTTCATTAGCATAAAGTTTCATTCATGTAGAATGTAGCAGAATTGTTAATACACATTCTAACTGCACCAGGATTTCCCATCTGGCTCATCTGAAAATGTAACCATTGCTAAGAAGATACTTTTCTGAATCAAAGGATTAATAAGATAAAGATTTCTGGTTTTAAATAGCTATATTTACTAGGTTATTTATCCACATTTCAAAAATCTTTCTTATAATAAGTTTCTGAAAAACTCATAGTCAATTATTTAATTGCTTAAACTCTCTGAAGGAGGCAGGCTCAGAATGCCCATCTTTATAAAAGTGGTCATAGGTCTCTGAAATTAGGATATTTTTCATCATAAATGTTATTGTGATCTAGAGGCTATAACCTTAAACTTGTTCCTTTTTGTCAACTTCAGGAACAGATTCTTGGCATGATGTGATACCATTCCAACATTGAGTAAAAACAGATGATCTCTTTTATTAAAGCAAAGGGAGTAAGACTGAAATGCTTTAAGTTTTTGCTTGCTTTTAAAATATCTATCATCAGAATATTTGATTATATGCCCAAAATCTGACAGTCTACCATGCAAAAAACCATAATTTAATTAATATATTCATTTTTTAACATAGCATGCACATAAAATCATCAAGACTATCCATTTTATCTATTACTATTTTTGTATTTTCCTGACATAACATATAAGTTATAAGAAACATATTTTAATTGGCCATTTGAATTGATGCATGAAGTTCTGTCATATTGCACTTTGCACAATTTTTTCACATAACCATCTTATTCACTAGATCCAATCAACTGATTTTACCAAGCACCTATGCAATGTCACTTTTCTGTTCTAGAAAATTAAAAATACAATTGTAAAGAAGACAGAAATGGACTCTGTCTCACAGAAATTTATTAACTACTGGGGAAAATAGAAAAAAAATAGGCAGTTATTACATAGAGTGAGACATATGTTATGATAAGTCTAGAGGGCTAGCAAGTGCATAGAAGAGTGTACAATAAACACATAGTAGACTCTAAGAAGAATATGTGCCTGAAAGGAAGACCATGCCATCCTTGCTTTGTGGTGAGCCAAAGGAGTACCTATGAGCAAGCCAAGGTAGTCTTCAGAAAGTTGCTACCAGTCTCATTAATGGAAAAAATGAATCATTAATGGTCCAAAGTTCTTTTTCTTAACTGAGTGAGTGATGGTTACTGTAATGAGATTTGAGCCTGAAGAATTAAGACAGCAATACCAGGCAGCCACAAAAACTACTTAGATCAGGCACTGGTACTTTTAAGTGTATACATAAAGCTCTTTGCAAAATGTACTCCAAGGAGACTTGTATGACAGTTATACTAAAATCACTTGAAATTTGGTGAGTATTCACTAAAGATCACTTTAGCTGTAGAATCCTTGCTATGTTGTCTCTTTCCAGTCACAGTTAACTAGTAAGTTTTATTATATGTAATCTTTAATATATAATAAAGTTATTATATATAAGTTGTATATTGTATATTTAGGCTACTTCTAATTTAAGATTCCAAAACCAGGCAAATTACATCTTATATTGGTAGGAGTGTTTAGTGTGTATGTCTGTATGTGTTCCAAAGCACTACCAGATCATTAAGACATTAATTTTATTTATTTATTTTTTTTTAAAGATTTTATTTATTTATTTGACAGACAGAGATCACAAGTAGGTAGAGAGGCAGGCAGAGAGAGAGGAAGGGAAGCAGGCTCCCTGCCCAGCAGAGAGCCCAATGCGGGACTCGATCCCAGGACCCTGAGATCATGACCTGAGCCGAAGGCAGCGGCTTAACCCACTGAGCCACCCAGGCGCCCCAAGACATTAATTTTAGAAGGTAGGAGACTGGAAAGAAATGTGTCAACACTAGACAACCCCACAATATTTTTAACTGTCTCTGTCAGAGGAACCACCCCCCAGTTCTGACTCTTTTTCTGCATGTGTCACAGGCAGGTTCTATATAAGCATTACTTATCTATGCAATAAGTCTAAAGCCCCTACTTGTGTTCCAAGGATGTGAACTGTTGGAGTACTTGAATATACACTATGAACATTGTCTCCAGAAGATAAATGTTGAGCAAATGATCAAACATTTTGACTAATACAAGGATAAATTCAGAATTTTTTGTGGAAAAAAAAAAAAAAGACCTTCAAAATCCCCACTACAGAGACAGGAAAAGATTTTTTTATACCAATTGATAAAGACTAGGAGAACAAAAGAGGCAACAGCAGATGAGAATTCAACAAGATTTTTGAAAGCTGAATATCAGATGGGCGAAAATAAATGATAAGAGAAAAAAATAAATAAAAAGAAGCATCTGGGGCACCTGGATGGCTCATTGGTTTCTTTGACATGTTACCATTAATTTACTGATAAAAGCAAGTCCCTTCAATCCTAAATACTTTTTTCATATTTTTCTTAGAAACTGTTCAGGCATACTTTCAGGTATACTCAGATACTTTCAAATGAGCGTTAAGGTCCTTTTAAATAATTCTTTTTACATAGGTGCATACATCTATGTATTTATAAAATATTATATCTAATGAACTCATGTGTATCTATCCTAATTCAGAATAAGGAGATGTGTGCAATGAAAAGTTAAACACTTCAGTACACTGGTATGTGCAAATTAAGAATGGAAACTAAGAAAATGAGACCAACTTCTGTTTGGGTTTTGTTCATGTTAGAGTTCTGTCTCATAACTCTTCATGCTAAGGAGTGACACAGTATCTTTAATTGCTTATAAAACATAAAATACTGAACTTAAGATACATAAAATGGAGTAGTTCCTATGATGTTGTACAATTATAATCCCTGATGATATGGGCATTTTTTAAGCTATTTATACTCTGATATCTAAAGAAACATAGTTGTGTGCTTCTAAAATATTTAATTTTTTTGAATTATATATACATTTACTGTTAAATTCAAATATGAATCAGGTTGCTTTGTGGTCGCTTTCCTCCCCAATGCTTAGTCTATTAGTTTGTTTGTTTTCAGAGATTTTATTTTTAAGTAATCTCTGTACCCATTGTGCGGCTTCAGTTCACAACCCCAAGATTAAGAGCTGCTCGCTCCACTGACTGAGCCAGACAGGTGCCCCAGGTACTTAGTTTTAATTGTTTTTCTCTTATCATTTCTTTTCATCCATCTGATATTGAGCTTTCAAAATCTTGTTGAATTCTTATCTGCTGCTGCTTCTCTTATTCTCCTAGTTTTTATAGGTTGATGTACAAAATATGTATATATTTATAAATACAAATATTATATATACATATATGTGTGTATGTGTGTATATTCTTTACTGTCTCTGTAGTGGGGATTCTGGAGGCAGTAGACCTGTTTTCATTCTCCTATGTCTAACCAGAATCTCCTTTCATTCTTTTAATTACTGTTTTCCTTCTTTCCATTTATTTTACTGCTCCCAGAAAAGGATGATCACAAGACCTGGAGTATCTGGGCTTTGAGACTCTTACTAGTTTTCCTGTTCATTTAGTTTTGTCTCCATATTCCATCTGCTCACATCAGTACTTTTCCTGTATTCATTCTTTTTTCCTTACTTACTTTGTTTTCTTTTAACATTGAAAGAAATCACGCCTTTGGTTCCAGAAAGTCCTTTTTATCTGTAAGGTAGTTTCCTTAAGACTTCTCACTACTTTTATTTTTTTCTGTCTTTTTATACCCCACCGCTTTCTTCTAATTTGATAGAAGCCATCTATTGAAGGAAGAAGCCACCACTGAGGATATTAAACACAAAGTTGACTTTGTTGCTTGCTAATGTGGAGAGAGCCATAGTCGTAGGACACAACCTCTCTGAATGAAGTGTTAAAGCACACACACATGTGCACTGATCACTCGCATCAACAGTTCCTTGTTCTACAGCCAAAGGACAGTCAGTCTTTCCCTAGGAGAATAGAAACCTTTTATTCTAACTCTTTAGTCACTGTATATTTCTTCCAGACCCATGTAGGTCAGATCAGTGGACTAGCAGGTAGTCAAAATTAAAGGGGAATAGGCTGGCATGCCAAGACATTTCCATTAAGGCAACAGTCAGGTCCTCTTAGCTTTGTTTTGTTTTTCAGGTCCCCTTAGTTCTTGAGATGTTTTTGGGTGTGAATGGTGAAGCCATTATCTCTTCAATTTTTAAATTATTCCTGATTCAATAAGATCATTAAAAAGTGCTACAGTTACAGATTCCTTATACATTTTCATATAATCACCTTTTTCCCAAATAGGTAAAGGTTTTTCCAAAACATGGTTTTAAATGGTTGTAGGACTAATTGATTTCTCTTTTCTGTCATCACTTTAATTTTTCTAAAATCTCATTAGTAGAAAAATGTCATTGGAATCTGTTCTAAATAGAAGAATTATTTCCTCTTCAGGTTATTAACATCTGTGATCATTCAAATTTCAGTTTTAGCTAAACCAACTGGTTAATTTAGGGCAATTAAAGAAGTAAATGGGACTGGATTGTTTTGAATATCCTTTATCCATATGTAATTATGGATGTGTATGTATATATGTCCAAGGAGAGAAAGTGAGAGAGAAATAGGTGATATTGTTCTTAAAAAATCATTTTATAAATATAATAACTTAAATACTTGTTATGTATTAGAACTGTGGGTTAATTTATTTGATAAGGTATTAATGTTTGCATGTGATTAGGAGGACCACTTCTTTTAGCAAGCTCAATGGTGTATTGTTGATGTAATTTATCCATTATCATACACTATGCATCTTTTGAAATATTCACATTTAATGCAGCATGGTTTCCAGTCACACTGTATCATAAGAATAAATCTACTGGCACAGGTTAAGAAGGGTTTTATCATTATAGTGCTCTTTCTGAGCATAGAGGGGATAAATTAAGCAATTTATGACTTATTTATTAAATCAGGGGTCAGCAAACTATAGCCCATGGTTTAGCCTGTTTTTGTAAATAAAGCTTTATTGGAATACAGCCACGCTCATTTACTTAAATATTGTCTATTGCTGCTTTCATGCTACAGTGGTAGATTTGAGTAGTTCCAACAGAGACTATATTGCCCAAAAAGCCAAAATATTTACCCTCTGGATCTTTACAAGACCATATTTGTTGACCCTGTATTAAATGCTGGTGTTAGTCTTGTAAAAGATCTATTACTTTGATTTACCTTTTGAAATTTTTTAATAATGTTATGTTAGTCACCATACAGTAGATTATTAGTTTTTGATGTAATGTTCCATGCTTCATTGTTTGCATATAACACCCAGTGCTTCATGCAATGCGTGCTCTCCTTAATACCATCACCAGGCTCACCCATCCCTCACCAGACTCCCTTCTAAATCCCTCAGTTTGTTTCCCAGAGTCCGTAGTCTCTCGTGGTTCATCTCCCACTCCTATTCCCCCTCTTCATTTTTCCCTTCCTTCTCCTAATGTCCTTCATGCTATTCCTTATGCTCCACAAATAAGTGAAACCATATGATAATTGACTTTCTCTGCTTGACTTATTTCATTTAGCACAATCTCCTCCAGTCCCATCCATGTTGATCCAAAAGTTGGGTATTCATCCTTTCTGATGGCTGAGTAATACTCCATTGTATATATGGACCACATCTTCTTTGTCCATTCATCTGTTGAAGGGATCTCAGCTCTTTCCACAGTTTGGCTATGATGGACGTTGCAGTTATGAATATTGGGGTGCAGGTGCCCCTTCTTTTCACTACATCTGTATCTTTGGGGTATATACCCAGTAGTACAATTGCTGGGTCATAGGGTGGCTCTATTTTTAATTTTTTGAGGAATCTCCACACTGTTTTTCCAAAGTGGCTGCCCCAACTCACATTCCCACCAACAATGTAGGAAGGTTCCCCTTTCTCCAACACTTGTTTCTTGCCTTGTCAATTTTGGCCATTCTAACTGGTATAAAGTGGTATCTCAGTGTGGTTTTGATTTGAATTTCCCTGATGGCTAATGATGATGAACATTTTTTCATGTATGTGTCTGTTGGCCACTTGTATGTCTTCTTTGGAGAAGTGTCTTTTCATGTCTTCTGCCCATTTTTAGAATTGACTATCTGTTTTTTGGGTGTTGAGTTTGGGAAGTTCTTTATAGATCTTTATATATATCAGCCCTTTGTCTGTAGTGTCATTTGCAAACATCTTCTTCCATTCTGTGGGTTTCCTCTTAGTTTTGTAGACTGTTTCCTTTGCTCTGCAGAAGATTTTTATCTTGGTGGAGAGACAAAAGTTCTTTTTTGCTTTTGTTTCCCTTGCCTTTGGAGACATGTCTTGAAAGGCTTCAATGTGAGACAGGAATCCTTTTGAAATTTCTTTAGGCATTTATAATTTTGACATAAAACACATGTTGATAGCCATGTGCCAGTAACAGGCTGCTGATTAATTGCACTACTAGGTATTTACCCAAAGGATACAAACATAATGATCTGAAGGGATATCTACACCCCAGTGTTTATTAGCTGAAATGTCCATAATAGCCAAACTATGGAAAGAGCCCAGTTGTTCCACTGACAGATTAATGGATATAGAAGTGGTATATGTGGTGTATGTATGTGTATATAGATAGATAGATAGATAGATAACAGAATATTACTCAGCCATCAAAAAAATGAAGTCTTACTATTTGTAACAACATGGATGGAACTAGAGACTATTATGCTAAGCAAAATAAATCAACTGGAGAAAGACAAATATCATGATTTCACTCATAAACTGAATTTAAGAAAGAAAACAGGATCACAGAGGAAGGGAGGGAGAAATAAAATGAGATAAAATCAGAGAAGAGACAAACCATAAGAGACTCTTAACTATGGGAAACAAATGAAGACTTGCTGGAAGGGAAGTGGGTGGGGGGATGAGTTAACTGGGGGATGGTCATTAAGGAGGGCACATAATGTAAAGAACACTGACTGTTATATATGAATCAACTGATGAATCAACGAACTCGACTTCTGAAACTAATAATACACTATATGTTAACTAATTGAAGTTAAGTAAAATAAAATCATAAAAAAATAAAAACACTTCTATCTTCATCAAAAAAGATAGTAGTTGAAAGATGCTTTCAACACAGCATTGTGTCATTGAGGTTAGTTGGCATATGACACTTTTCTTACAATGACAGCCATACTTTTGAAAATACATCTATCTTCATGAGAGAGGATGTTAATGAAGAAGTGGATTCTACAAAATTTTGTTTCTTGACTTATGTGGATAGCACTTTCCTTATGCTTCCACACATGCATTGGAAAATGCCTGTATCTTCATCAAAGAAGGTGTTAGTTGAAACATACTTTCTACACAGGGTAATTTCATTGATTGTAGTTAGTATAGGACACTCTTCTTAAAATTCCTGTCATACAGTTGAAAAAAATGTATCTTCATAAAATAAAGTTTGTAAAAAAAAAAAAGATGTGGCTTATTATTTTGATGTTCAACCACTAAGCTTATCAAAAGACTTGCTTAAAATTCCTGAAGTTCACATCTTCTGCTCTCTTATCATTCTAAGAATAGTCATCATAGTTTAATTTGGAAGTGATATATCTGTTGACTATCATGAGCCAATAGCAACTTGTTTTTGTTTTGTTTTGTTTTGTATTTAAAATGTTTTTAACTCAAATACATTTTATTTTTTTATTTTTGAGATGGTTTTAATTTGAATATAGTTGATATGCAATGTTATATTAGCTTTGGGTGTAAAACAATGATTTGACAAGTTTGTGCATTATGCTATGTTCACCGCAAGTATACTACCTGTCCTATTACATTGTTATTACAATATCACTGACTGTACTCCTTATGCTGTGTCTCTTATTCCTGTGATTACTCATTCCATAACTGGAAGCCTGTATCTCCCTCTCCCTTTCACCCATTTTGCCCATGCCCTTACCTGCCCTCCCTTCTGGCAACCATCAGGCAAAACATTATTGTTCTCTGTGCCAACAGCAATTTGAATGTTACATTAATTCACAATTTTACTTGAAAAAAATTATTGACAATTTAAAAAAATTATTGGAGACCATGTAATTTAGTATTTAAGAACTTTAAATTAGATAAACTTGTACTCTAATCTATCCTGATGAAATGTATACTTTAAATGCAAACTAGCTCATATGTGACTTTAAATAAAGAATGCTTCAGTATAAAAAGAAATTTCACTGGCTCAAATGTTATACCATTTTTTGGTATAGCTTTGCAGAACATAAAGCTTCTCAAGAAAACACATTGTTTTGTAGCAGAAATTATAATTTGTTAGAATGTTATAAGAAGTAATTGAAACCATGCACATTAAACATTTGTTATAATGCCTAACATTCTTCAGGGTGGGGAGAGGGTGAAGGTGTTCAAACCACTTGGGATAATTTTTAATAGGAAAATATTGGAAACCATGTAACTTCCCATCAGTCTATAAATAGATAAAATATGATATATCTGTACAAAATTATATTTAAAGTAATAAGCCAGATATATATCAGCATAAACACATCTCAAAATCATAATATTTACAGAAAATATTCAAACTTAAAGATCTATACATTATATTAGAGTTATATAAAGTTACAAAACAATGCAAATAAATGTTTTTATGAAATACATATGCAATTAAAATATAAAAATGTGGTCAGAAAGATATAAACAAATTTCAGATAGTGATTACCTCTGTGGGGACAAGGAGAGTGATATAAAATGTATTCCAAAATTATCTGTAATGTTTTGTCTATTCAGGAAAAGTTTTGGAAATTTCCAATTCCAGCTAAGACAGAGTAAGTACACTTTCCCCCCTCTCACTGAACTCTGCTTTCAAATCTGGAAAGAATGCATTAAGTGACTTATATACAGATCTTCCTTGACTTATAGTGGGTATATATCCTTATAAACTTATCCTAAGTTGAAAATGCATTTAATGCATCCACTCCACCAAACATCATAGCTTAAATGTGCCCAGAACAATCACATTAGCCTACAGTTGGGCAGAAATCGTCTAACACAAAGCCCATTTTATAATAAAGTGGTGAATATCTCATGAAATTTATTGAATACCATACCAAAAGTGAAAAACAGAATGCTTGTCTGGGTACAGAATGGTTCTAAGCGTACTGGTCATTTCCTGTCATGATTGCGTAGATAACTGGGGAGCTGCTGCCTCACATGAGGTGACTGCTGCCTCACATGACAGCATCATGCACATATCACTAGCCTGGGAAAAGATAAAAATTCAGACCTCGAAATGTGGTTTCTACTGAATGTGTATCACTTTTGCACCACTATAAAACCAAAAAAATCATTAAGTCAAACCTTTGTAGGTTGAGAACCACCTGTACTTTGAAAAGTAAATTACAAAAGGGGGGTCTGGGTGGCTCAGTCTCAAGCATCTGCCTTCATCTCAGGTCCTGATCTTATAGGGTCCTGGGATCAAGCCATGTGTTGGGTTCCCTGCTCCATGGGGAATCTGCTTCTTCCTCTCTGCTCATTCTCTGTCTCTCAAATTAATAAAACCTTTAAAAAAAAAAAAAGAAAAGTAAATTACAGTTGACAGATTGGGGAAGATCAAAATTTGGCAGGTAGTTTACCGTTTTCCCATTTAGTCCTTAACTGGAGAACATAATCTCTTGTGGTGCACATTAATAGCTTTAGTGTTACAACTCAGTACCAATATTCTTTTTCATCTTTTTTTATAATTCTTTAAATTTTTTTATTAACATATAATGTATTATTAGCCCCAGGGGTACAGGTCTGTGAATCGCCAGGTTTACACACTTCACAGCACTCACCATAGCACATACCCTCCCCAATATCCATAACCCCACCCCCCCAACCCCCCTCCCCCCATCAACCCTCAGTTTGTTTTGTGAGATTAAGAGTCACTTATGGTTTGTCTCCCTCCCAATCCCATCTTGTTTCATTTACTCTTCTCCTACCCCCTCAACCCTCCATGTTGCATCTCCTCTCCCTCATATCAGGGAGATCATATGATAGTTGTCTTTCTCCGATTGACTTATTTCGCTAAGCATGATACCCTCTAGTTCCATCCACGTCGTCGCAAATGGCAAGATTTCATTTCTTTTGATGGCTGCATAGTATTCCATTGTGTATATATACCACATCTTCTTTATCCATTCGTCTGTTGATGGACATCTAGGTTCTTTCCATAGTTTGGCTATTGTAGACATTGCTGCTATAAACATTCGGGTGCACGTGTCCCTTTGGATCACTACGTTTGTATCTTTAGGGTAAATACCCAGTAGTGTCATTGCTGGGTCATAGGGTAGTTCTATTTTCAACATTTTGAGGAACCTCCATGCTGTTTTCCAGAGTGGTTGCACCAGCTTGCATTCCCACCAACAGTGTAGGAGGGTTCCCCTTTCTCTGCATCCTCGCCAGCATCTGTCATTTCCTGACTTGTTAATTTTAGCCATTCTGACTGGTGTGAGGTGGGATCTCATTGTGGTTTTGATTTGTATTTCCCTGATGCCGAGTGATCTGGAGCACTTTTTCATGTGTCTGTTGGCCATCTGGATGTCTTCTTTGCAGAAATGTCTGTTCATGTCCTCTGCGCATTTCTTGATTGGATTATTTGTTCTTTGGGTGTTGAGTTTGCTAAGTTCTTTATAGATTTTGGACACTAGCCCTTTATCTGATATGTCATTTGCAAATATCTTCTCCCATTCTGTCAGTTGTCTTTTGGTTTTGTTAACTGTTTCCTTTGCTGTGCAGAAGCTTTTGATCTTGATGAAATCCCAATAGTTAATTTTTGCCCTTGCTTTCCTTGCCTTTGGCCATGTTCCTAGGAAGAAGTTGCTATTCCTGAGATCGAAGAGGTTGCTGCTTGTGTTCTCCTCAAGGATTCTGATGGATTCCTGTCTCACATTGACGTCCTTCATCCATTTTGAGTCTATTTTCATGTGTGGTGTAAGGAAATGGTCCAGTTTCATTTTTCTGCATGTGGCTGTCCAATATTCCCAACACCATTTATTGAAGAGGCTGTCTTTTTTCCATTGGACAGTCTTTCCTGCATTGTCGAAGATTAGTTGACCATAGAGTTGAGGGTCTATTTCTGGGCTCTCTATTCTGTTCCATTGATCTATGTGTCTGTTTTTGTATCGGTACCATGCTGTCTTGATGATAACAGCTTTGTAATAGAGCTTGAAGTCTGGAATTGTGATGCCACCAACTTTGGCTTTCTTTTTTCAATATTCCTTTGGCTATTGGAGGACTTTTCTGGTTCCATATAAATTTTAGGATTCTTTGTTCCATTTCTTTGAAAAAAATGGATGGGATTTTGATAGGGATTGCATTAAACGTGTAGATTGCTTTAGGTAGCATAGACATTTTCACAGTATTTGATCTTCCAATCCATGAGTGTGGAACATTTTTCCATTTCTTTGTGTCTTCCTCAATTTCTTTCATGAGTACTTTATAGTTTTCTGAGTACAGATTCTTTGCCTCTTTGGTTAGGTTTATTCCTAGGTATCTTATGGTTTTGGGTGCAATCGTAAATGGGATTGACTCCTCAATTTCTCTTTCTTCTGTCTTATTGTTGGTGTAGAGAAATGCAACTGTGCATTTATTTTATATCCTGACACTTTTTTACTGAATTCCTGTACAATTTCTAGCAGATTTGGGGCGGAGTCTTTTGGGTTTTCCACATAAAGTATCATATCATCTGCAAAGAGTGAGAGTTTGACTTATTCTTTGCCTGTTTGGATGCCTTTAATTTCTTTTTGTTGTTTGATTGCTGAGGCTAGGACTTCTAGTACTATGTGTTGAATAGCAGTGGTGATAACGGACATCCCTGCCGTGTTCCTGACCTTAGCGGAAAAGCTTTCAGGTCTTCTCCATTGAGAATGATATTTGCTGTGGGTTTTTGATAGATGGCTTTGATGATATTGAGGTATGTACCCTCTATCCCTACAGTTTGAAGAGTTTTGATCAGGTAAGGATGCTGTACTTTGTCAAATGCTTTTTCAGCATCTATTGAGAGTTTCATATGGTTCTTGTTCTTTCTTTTATTAATGTATTGTATCACACTGATTGATTTGCGGATGTTGAACCAAACTTGCAGCCCTGGAATAAATCCCACTTGGTCGTGGTGAATAATCCTTTTAATGTACTGTTGGATCCTATTGGCTAGTATTTTGGTGAGAATTTTCACATCCGTGTTCATCAAGGATATTGGTCTACAATTCTCTTTTTTGATGGGAACTTTGGTTTTGGGATCAAGGTAGTGCTGGCCTCATGAGTTTGGAAGTTTTCCTTCCATTTCCATTTTTTTGGAACAGTTTCAGGAGAATAAGAATTAATTCTTCTTTAAGTGTTTGGTGGAATTCCTCTGGGAGGCCATGTGGCCCTGGGCTCTCGTTTGTTGGGAGAATTTTGATGACTGCTTTAATCTCCTTATTAGTTATGGGTCTCTTCAGGTTTTCTATTTCATCCTGGTTCAGTTGTGGTAGTTTATATTTCTCTAGGAATGCATCCATTTCTTCCAGATTGTCAAATTTGCTGGCATATAGCTGCTCATAATATTTTCTTATAATTGTTTGTATATCTTTGATGTTGGCTGTGATCTCTCCTCTTTCATTCATGATTTTATTTGGTTCCTTTCTCTTTTCTTTTGGATAAGTCTGGCCAGGGGTTTATTGATCTTATTAATCCTTTCAAAGAACCAGCTCCTAGTTTCGTTGATTTGTTCTATTGTTCTTTTGGTTTCTATTTATTTCATTGATTTCTGCTCTGATCTTTATTATTTCTCTTCCCCTGCTGGGTTTAGGCTTTCTTTGTTATTCTTTCTCCAGCTCCTTTAGGTATAAGGTTAGGTTATGTATTTTGAGACCTTTCTTGTTTCTTGAGAAAGGCTTGTATCACTATATATTTCCCTCTCAGGCAGTAGCAACATTCGTTCCCTGTTGTATAACTTGTGGTTTTTTTGGCAAATCTTAAACAACTGGCTCTGAGTTGGTATAGTTGTTGTAGTTGTTGTAGTGTGCATCTGAGCCAGGTTTAAAAAAAAGAAAAAAACAACAACCTAACTTTCTGTTTGGAAGACCATAAAGACCATAAACTGAAAAGTACTCAGGAGATCATGGCAAGGAAGGAATTTGAGAAAGTGATCTTAAAAAATTGTATGCACATTCCTGAGTTTATCCTTGAGATATGCATGCACAGATCTGATCCTGAGCATACAGAAGATTTTAAGAACTAAAAAAACACACCATGAACTGGGCTCCATGCTGCCCATTGGGTGGTGCACTTGGGGAAGAAATACTAATAGCACAGTGAAGATTTTGAAAGTTGAACTGACATGACTTATAGAACACAAAATGTGGTTGGAACTTAACTGGATCAGTTGTCTACTAAAACAAAATTTCAACATTCTCCATAGGATTTAAGTAAGACCTGGATTCTCATAACGTAATATTCAAGATGTCCAGGATGTAATCCAAAATTACGCAACATACAAAGAGCCAGGGAAATCTCAACTTGCGTGGGAAAGAGACACCAATGCCAAGATGACACAGATGTGGAATTATGTGACAAAGACTTTATCGCAGCTCTTTCTTTTAAAGATGTATTTATTTATTTGTCAGAGAAAGAGAGAGAGAGAGAGAGAGAGAGCACAAGTTGGCAGAGTGGCAGACAGTGGCAGAGAGAGAAGCAGGCTCCCCACTGAGCAAGGAGCCTGATGCAGGACTAAATCCCAGGATCCTGAGATCATGATCTGAACCAATGGCAGTGGCTTAACTGACTAAGCCACCCAGGCATCCCTATAGCAGCTATTTAAAAATGCTACATCATGATAGCTCTTGAAACTAATAGAAATTAAAAAGAGTTTCAGTGAAGAAATGTAAGAGTTAAAGGACCCTAGATGGAAATTTTCAAATTTTAGAAAGAAACTACAATAATTGAAACAAAAAGCTTACTGAAAAAGCTCAATTACAGAGATGACAGGGGAGAGAGTCAGTCAGCTGGATAGAGCAATAGAAATTACCAATATAATGGAGAGAAAAATACTGGAAAAAAAAAAAAAGAACAGAGGCTCAGTGAGCTATGGAACAATAACCAAAGGTCAAGTGTTCATGTCTTCATTATCTCAGAAGGAAAGCAGAAAAAGTATGGCGTTGAAAAATATTTGAAGAAATAATAGGTGAAAACTTCCCAAATGTAGTAAAACTCAGTGAATACGAAATAAGCTAAATATGATGAAATCTATTGCAAGAATGAACTATCTAACTGACAGAACAACTTGAAAGCAGCCAGGGAAAAATGCTGCCTTACCTATAGGGAAACAAAGATTTGGTTGACAGCATATTTCTCATCAGAAACCAAGAAGGCCAAAAAAAAAAAGTTGAATGTTATAGTTCAAGTGCTTTAAAAACTCCAAAGCCAGAACCAAGAAATTGTCACCTCAGAATTTCTTGAAAAGAAACTTCTGAAATGAATTTAAAATAAAGGTATTCTCAGATGAAGGAAAACTAAGAGAACTTGTTGACAGCAGATTTGCTCTGAAAGAATTTACTTTCCATCTGTACTAAGCAGTTAATATTCATTGGCAGCAGCATGTCTGGTGGAACAAACAATATTGTCCTACTCAAAATAAGAGAGTTTCAAGAGAATTAGGAGTTGTGTTAAAAGTAATCAGCCAGTAGATTTGGTGAGGAAAGACATATTGATGTAAAAGAACTCCTTCATGAATAGGGGGCCTTGAGGACATTTTATTCCAAGAGAAAGGACAAATATCCAAGTCACCTGAAATGATAACATGGTTCTAGAAACGTAGAACTTGCATTAGAGCAGACACTGAAATCACATGCCTAAACCCACTGATGGAGATGAGCTTGCATGTCAACGTTAGATGGATTATTAGATAGAATTCAAATGATGTCTGAGGTATTTCAGGCACAAAGGGCAGTAATTGTCACAGTGGAAGACCAGAATAGGCACTTAGGCAGTTTCTGAGTCACCGAGTATGTGACAATATATAACTGGAGAATATAATCTACTGTAGCATACTTTAATAGCTTTAGTGCCATAACTCAGTGCTAAATCATTCTTTCCTATTGTTCAATTTGTGGGTATTTCATAAATCTTAAATAAAACTAGAGTGTTTTCCATGTGAGATGCATGTGCCCTGTTGTAGGACTCCATTCATTGGGAATCCTCATCTGTCAAACTATGAAAACTGAGAAGAGTTTCGGCTATGGAATCCTGAAATAACAGAGACATACATGGCTTGTACTATATACTAGGATCCCTATACTAGCCTTTACTAACATACCAACTTATGACCTATAATATATACAGTAACTTATACTCCTATAATACATGGTATGTGGGAAAAGGTAGATTTTTACAGGAGGAATGAAATAATTATATAAAAGTTATTCCTGGCTTTTATGTCAGCCAAGTATTTACAATATTACATGATACTGTTCTATAGTATAAGAGTCATAGATAAAATTAATATTATAGAAACAACAAACTTATTCTATATTACTGATGATCAAATATATTGTGAGATTGAATTAAAGACTCTACAGAACAATTTTCCTATGGAGGTGAATTGGCTTGAAGAAGATTTAAGCTTGATTAATAATAGATTGATTATATTTTTGAATCTTCAATAGATATATACTATGAAGTACAGACAGCTGTAGATCAAGAAGGCCAAGAAAACTCCATAAAGTTAGCAAAATGTTGACAAATTTTGTTCTGGTATCATTGGATGGCTCAGCTGACTGTTCATATCCACACCAACCCTCCACTGATTATTATGAAAGCTTAGACTCTGTATGTACTTTATGATCATAAGATGTTTGATATGTGATGTTATAAGGTATGTATTACTATCAAACCAAGGGTGGTTGTTTTTTCATAAAAAGGCCTTGATCATGGGTTAGGAGGGTGGACTACACTGTGAGAGCTAATTCCAACAGCTTGGAATTATCCTGAGTTTTTCTACTGAAATAAGAATCACAACTCTGCCTGCCTGGGGTCCTGACCCCAGGCTGAGGCACTAAACATACTGATT
This sequence comes from Lutra lutra, assembly GCF_902655055.1. NCBI lineage: Eukaryota > Metazoa > Chordata > Mammalia > Carnivora > Mustelidae > Lutra > Lutra lutra. The sequence goes on from NC_062280.1 coordinate 403,173, forward strand.
TATAATACTGTTTGTAAGCATGGGTTTGAGAGGAATTGTACCAGATTTTCAGCATGATTTACTGATAACATTGAAACTGATGATTTGCATCTGGTCTCAGTGAGCTCCATAGGCTCTGCTGTTGTGGCTGGTTATATAGGAATATACCTACATAAGCGGCATCATATATGAACCCCAAGTTGAAACACCCTTTTGCATTCCCTGGTTTGGAGGCATCTCGTGCATATATCAATGATTCCTGATCTGATAGTGAAGAAGTATCTGGCATGGCCTTTAAAGAGGAAGGACAATTGAAGCCCCCATCTGGTCCGCCTTGGACACTTTGCTCAAAGACATCCTTTGGCTTGTGATGCATATCCATTCTCTAAGCTGTTGTTTTATTGTACTGTTTGATTGTAGATTTGTAAGCATTGCCATTTTGGACCTGTAATTCTTCTTTAGAAATCAACCCTTCTGTAACTGCCTCTGTCAGAATTCCAATGATGTTATCAGCCATATGCCATACACTTGAAGGTCAAGTAATGTTCTAATATGAACATACCTAAAATCTGAGAGAGGCTTCTACAAAGACTTTATAAGGTATAGCAGAAGAATAATTTCCCAAGTTCATGTCCAACTTAATACAAAAATTATCTGTAACTCTAAAGGAGTAAGGACAAAAACTTCATAGGGAAAGAACAAAATAACTCATTTATTGCTGATATTTTTACATTTATTCAGAGACATTTCTCATACTAGAATGTTTAATGGTATGGTCTTAAATTGATATTTCATTTAAGCTTTGGCTGTGTATTGTGGTCATGCAGATTCACCATTCAGGTTTCCTACAACAAGAAGCTGCCGTGGGAGCATAATTGACCGGAGCTTGAGCCACTACTTCCATGAATCCAAGGCCAAGCAATCCCCAGACTTCTTCTAGGCCATGACTGAGCACGGCGGGGTATTAGTGACAATCCATTTCTGCCCAACTCAGGATTCCTCTAATGTCCATGGAACATAACACAATTTGGTCAAATTTTGGGCCATAATTTATCAAGAGTAGGATGAAAAAGTTAATAAATAGGATAGTACTGTTTTCTATTCTCAATCTGATAACATCAAAATTAATGGTAGACCTACAAAAGTCCAGAAAATAATGAAAACATTCTATCAAAATGGTAAAAATATCTAAAATTTAATAATTAAAAAATGATATATTATGATCTACGAGATCAACTAAAGTAACTTAATATGAAAGATTGAAGTTTGTATCCCCCCCAAATCATAGCGAAATAATTGCATTAGAAACAAGAAAGAATGAAAACAATGCCTCAACTGAAAATAAATTCAGCTGAAGAACATTTAAAAAGATAAAAAAAAAAGACAGCACAAAGAGAGAACTAATAAGCATAAAAGGAGAAATCAGGAACAAAGAATACAAATAATAAACACATTCAAGTTATTTGAAAAAACGAAACAATAAATAAAGTTAGTTAACCTAATAAAACAAATCTGAAAAGAGATTCAAAAAGTAAAAATGGCATCCTCATGCAAGCGATTTCCATGTTCCTTCTACTCTGGAAATTAATCCTTCTGCTCCTTCAGAGTATCTGGAAATGGCTACGAGCTGACTGCCTGAGCCTTGGGCAATGGGAGAGTTCTGAAAGACAGAGCCAGCCAAAGGCTTGAGCCAAGACTAAAACAGATCCTAAAGCATGTCACTCTACTCGGAGACACTGGGGAGAAGCTGAACAGTGGAGTGAGGCCTCCTACATCTAAGATTACAAAATAGGCATCCAGAGAAATTGCACTGCAGGAGGTAATGGAAAATAATTTCAGCAACACCTTCCTCCTACCCTCACTCCCCAACCCCAAAAAACAAAAACAAAACCAGGTTTAATAAAATTCAGGTACAGCAGAAAAAAGGGCCCTCAAGAACTTTTTTTAAAGCAGTATTTTTGGGGGTGCCTGGGTGGCTCAGTGGGTTAAAGCTTCTGCCTTCAGTTCAGGTCATGATCCCAGGGTCCTGGGATCGAGCCCCACATCAGGCTCTCTGCTCAGCGGGAAGTCTGCTTCCCCCTCTCTCTGCCTGTCTCTCTGCCTACTTGTGATCTCTGTCTGTCAAATGAATAAATAAAAATCTTAAAAGAAACCCCACAATTCTTTCAAGATCTGTTCTTTAAAAAAAAAAAAAGAAAAAAAGCAGTATTTTTGAAGCAAATTATCCTGTTGATGATTAAAGTGTGATTAAAATTGAGATCCAAAATAGCAGTAGTCCAATGCAGAGAAAACTTATAAGCAAAACACCTGAATAGAACAGAAGGGCCTGACTGGCTCAGTCATTGGAGCATGTGACTCTTCATCTCATGGTCATAAGCTCAAGCTCCACAATGGGCATAGAGATTACTTTTTAAAAAATCTGAATAAAATAATAAGCAGAAAAATAAAGTAATTAAAGAGTATAAAATAAAACAATAATAAATAATAAACATAAACGTAAATAGGGCTCCATGAATAGAAATGGAAACAGCTGCAGAAGGAACAATAATTTAAAACTTAATAGAAGAAAATTTCATTCAACTGAAGAAGGACAAATATCTATTATTTTCCGTGATAAAAGTTACCCATTTACGGTTAAGTGGTGTTAAAAGTTTCATTAGTAAAGAAGAATAAAAATCAGAACAGTTCCTCAACTGCAGCCCTGGCTGTTTCAATAAGATTTTTTAAAAAATGGTGATGACTGAGAGAAGAATTAGAGCTCAACCAAAGCCAAGATCACATTTATCTGCCAGACAAGAGAAAGACATTAGAGAATATAAAAATATTTAGTGTACGTATTATGCATACGTATAAATCATGTGATCATGTGAAACAAAGTACATAGGGATTAATTCTAATTCAACAACAAATGAGTCAAAACCATCTTATCACCATGGTGAAAGAACGAGCATGAGAAAGTGTGTTAGATGTTGAATGGCGCACAGATGCACACAGTTGCAGCCCAACGGTCCGTGTTGTGAATGCGTAACGTAAGGCCAGAGAAGCATCCCTGAAATGGAGAGCGCATGCTGCAAAGAATACTATGGTACTAGTCCGGGAAGAGTAGAGATGAAAGAGGATAAAGTAAGAAAATATTCTGAGTTTCATCTTACTGAGATGTAGCAAGTAGGAAGTTATGGGATAAGAGTTTGTTAGTGTGGTAATAATACAAAAAATATGATAGGTGCTAGGAAAAATATGCCTATGGTGCTAGGAAAAAGAAAGGGAGAGAACCAATAAATGAATAATGACCTAATTAAATAGCATTTAAATAAGACAAAGAAAATGAGATAAGTAGCAATTAGATAAATCAGCAAAATTAAGGAAAAGGAAAACAAGAACATAACAAAGAACAACAGGAAATAAAGTATGATTGATGGAATAGAAAACATATGTATTAGTCATTATGCTATATATAAATGAACTGAATTTACCAATTAAAAGACAGATTGACTCGGGGTGCCTGGGTGGCTCAGTGGGTTAAAGCCTCTGCCTTCGGCTCAGGTCATGATCTCAGGGTCCTGGGATCGAGCCCCACATAGGGCTCTCTGCTCAGCGGGGAGCCTGCTTCCCCCTCTCTCTCTGCCTGCCTCTCTGCCTGCTTGTGATCTCTCTCTGTCAAATAAATTTTTAGAAAATCTTAAAAAAATTAAAAATAAAAATAAAAGACAGACGACTCAAAAAGCAAAACTCACATATGTTATTTCTGAGGAAAAAAAAGTGATAAGGGGATGATCAAAGAGTTGAGATACACACAAGCAAAAGTAAATCAGCAGTGACTGTATTAATATGAGAAAGAGTATAACTTGTCTATAAAGGCAATAAATAAAGACAGAGATGGACATAATATTATGAAGGATGCATTTTATGAAAAACATAATAATAAATCTAGAATACAGAAAAAAATAGCAGGTAAAGATAAACATCAATACATTTAGGAATAAAAGGAAAAATGTATAAGATAATTATGTTGAGAGAATTTTGTTGCAGTTTTTGATACTTACACATGACCAGTACACAAATATAAGCAAGAAAATTTAATTAAATTATTTTAAAACTTCATAATTTTATAAGATCTCTAAATCTCTAGACATTATGGATTTTTTTCATTTTTCTACTGGTTGACCAAAAATTGATCATATATGGCTATATGAATGTATTTTATGAAGAGTTTTATTAGAAAATTTCTCTGATCATATTAACATAAAATTAGAAATAAATAAAACATTATTGAAATAGTAACTACCTGAAAATTAATAATGATTTTCCAAAGTAGTCTGTAGATAAAAAAGGAAATTTCAAAATCATAAAAGATCTAGTGAACAATAAAGAAATAAAATACTTTGTATCAAAGCCCAGCAAAGAAACTCACTTGTATTAGAAACACACACACACACAAATCCAAAGAAAACTAGAAGGAAGCAGTTAATAAAGTTAAAAGTAGAAATTAATGAAATAAAGACAAAATCAAGAATAAAGATTAAGCCCCTCCAATAGTTTGTTCTTTGAGGAAGCCAACAAAGTAGATGAACCTCTTAGAAATTTGAAGGAAAAGCAAGAATAAATGAGGAAAAGTACAGAGCCAAAGAATTTGAAATTATTAAAAGGATTTTAACACAGTACAACATATAAATCTATGGGAAAATTTTGAAAATCATGAAATTAATTGTTTGCTAGCAAGATACAAGCTAACAAAGAATTGAAAATCTTGAATGAACCAATTACTGCTGACAAGAATAGAAGATTTCCTAATCTACCATTGGAAGTAGAAAGAGGACCAGGTGGTCCTACTCACTTTTAAGGAATAGGGAATTGCAATATTAAGCCATGTAAAATCCCAGAAAAATCTGAAACTCTCCCTAATCCATTTATAATCTCAGTATGTCTTATATGTTACCTTATATACCTTCTGCATACATGTATTTTATGTAAAATATATATATATCATATACACACACACACACACATCTTATATGTATATCTTATGCCTATATTAATCAGCTAAAAAAGTATTTGATAAAATTAGCAGCTACTCTTAAATAAAGTGGGAACAATATGAAACAAATAATTTTACTAGAAGTTATCCTGCACAACCTACAAGCGATGGTATTCTACCTGGCAAAATATTAAACCATTTAAATAACAATAAAAACTGCAAAGAAACTCTTGATGTAGGCTTTACCTTTCATATTTATTTTGAAGATTCTAGCAAATTCATTGAGAAAAGAGAAATGGCATGTACAGACTTTGGGAAAGAGGGGCATAAACCATTTTTTTTTCTGATGATACATTTCATAAGAGAAAACATACAAGCTTCTAGTTAAAAAACAAAGAGAAATTAGGGGCATCTGTGTGGCTCAGTCAGTTTAGTGTCCAACTCTTAGTTTTGGCTCAGGTCATGATTCCTCAGGTCCCGAGACTGAACTCTGTGCTCAGTGGAGAATGTGCTTGAAGATTTTCTCCCATTGCCCCTCCCCCCACTCTGTACATGTGCTCTTCTCTCTTTCTCTCTAAATAAATAAATAAATAAATCTTTAAAAAATAAAGATAAATTAAAATAATTTGGTGTGGTAACTGCACATAAAATAAATATAAAAATATGTGTATATATAGCAAACACTTGTACTTATGAATGAATTTAAAAATAAGGGCAGGACACATAAAAATCATAAAATTTAATTTAATTTAATCATAATGTGAGATTTGAGAAAATGGCAAGACATAAAAAAGGCTGTCCAAGTAAAATACCATCCATGTTTTTGCATATTTAATATCATAAAATACCAATTCTCCCATAATTAATTAATTTTCAAAATGCAATTCCAAATAAAGTTCACCATTCATAATATATAAAATGTCTAGATATAACATAGATATAAAGCTCATTAAATATATTACATATATACACATACATAAAATGAATTGGTTAAAATGATCTTAAGGCACATTTGAAAGTGTCTGAATATGCCTGAAAGTATGCCTGAAAATATATAAAAATATTTAGGGTAGAAGGGACTTGCTTTCATCAATAAATTAATTGTAATGTATCAAAGAAAATCAGAGCCAGACAGCTGAGTGGTAATACTAGATTTATTCAAGAACTATTGCAATGGGGGAAAGAGATCTCCACATAGAGCTAGGATCAAATCTGAAAGTTGGGTTATGTAGAGCATGAAATCATCCACAATACCTGTCTTGTTAAAATGTGACACTTCTCTGCTGGGGGCAGGGAAGGTTTCAGAGAAGCCTGTAGGCCTTTGGAATGCCCAGGGCCTGCAGTGACCTCTCCATGGTAGGAATGCCATGCCCGCCTTCTGGGAAACTTTCTTAGCCTGAACAGCCGCCCTGTGATCCCAGAGATGTATGCATTGTCCCTTGGCTATGTTTAGCAGCACCCGTGAACCAGGCAGATTAGCATATCGGATCTTTCCTATAAACAGATCCTCCTAGTTCCAGTAAAGACCCCTTGTCACACATCATGTGCTTGAGACACAGAGATAAGGATTTGTGATTATCCTGAAGGACCAATAAAGGCAGGAGCAAAGAAGGGCAAAGGTCTTGGTCTCCGAGCATTGACCCCCTTTCACAGCAAAGTCTGGAGTAATCGTTCATCCATCGGTACAGGAATTACTGGCCATTTCCAGCATCTGAATACAACCAAGAAGTGGGGAATTATAGCCCAGGATCAGGGCGAGGGGGTTGTGGTCAATGAATAATTACTAAGAGGAAAGACATCAAGGGTAAGGTGACTCTTACTAAGGAAACTTAAAGACCAGAGAGATCCTTACCGAAGGCTGGCAGGCTGACCAGATACCAAATGTGGAATGAAGAATTTAAACAGGTACCAGTGGTGGGCGGCAGATGGGGGTGTCTCACTACACTGACTTAGCAGGATTCTTGCTAAAACTGGGCTGTGTAAGCCCCAAAAGGATGGGGGCCAAGGCTGAGGCCTAGTCCAGAAGAGAGCACAGAGGAGCCTGTCTAAAGTTTGTTCAAATGAAAACAATATTTTGGCACTGGCATGGAAAAACCAAATGCTGAAACCGAAACTGATGCTAGTATATATTTGATTTAACATATGACAAAGGTGGTGTTTTAGTCCATGGGAAAATAATTATTTAGTAAGTAGTATTACTATACTGACTATCTGGGATAAAATGAAATTAAACTTATATCTTAAATACAAAAATCAGTGTAAAACTAAAGCTACAGAAATGCTGCAAGAAAATGTTACAACAGGCACAATTTAGGGATGAGGAAGATCTTACTAATGAAAACAGGAAAACCACAACTATAAAAAAGCTTTAGATGCCTTTAATTAAAAGGTAGAAGTCACCATTATGAGTCAGTAAACAAATAATGAATTTGGAAAAGTATATTTGGAATGAAAATAATAGAATGTTACTATCTATAATAAACAAGAAACTCTTACTAAGTTATAAGAAACTTACTAAACCAAAGAGAAGTGGCAATGGTAGAAGAGAAAATCCAAATGTCCCACAAATGAGATGTTAAAATTCACTAGCAGGAAAGGAGAATGTAAAATTCAGTGAGATATTACTTAAACCCATTAATCTGACAGTAATTAAAAAGACATGTTGTCAGCATGGAGGCAGGAAAAGAGCTACTATCACATATTTCTTGTGGAAGCATAGACTATTACTACATTTTTGGGTGAAAGAATTCTTTTTTTTTAAATTTAAATTTTATTTTTTATAAACATATAATATATTTTTATCCCCAGGGGTATAGGTCTGTGAATCTCCAGGTTTACACACTTCACAGCACTTACTATAGCACATACCCTCCCCAATGTCCATAACCCCACCCCCCCTCTCTCAACCCCCCTCCCCCTATCAACCCTCAGTTTGTTTTGTGAGATTAAGAGTCACTTATGGTTTGTCTCCCTCCCGATCCCATGGGTGAAAGAATTCTTATAACAGCTATTAAAATCACCTCAACTCAGCCATTCCACTTGTTATGAACCTTTCCCGTAGAACATGGTAACGTAAACTCATTATTACTTAAGGATAATATAAATGTTTATTGACACCTTGTACACAGAGGGGGAAAAACTGGAAACAAAGTCAATGTCTACTGAGAAAGGATGGGTAACAAATTAAGCTACAACTCTCTTAATTTTACACAGCAATTTTATAAAGTGAGTTAAAGTTATGCAAGTTAACTTGAAGTAATGTTACATGGTAGTTTTAAGTAAGAAAAGTAAAAAGATTCTAAGACAGCATTTTAGAAAATGGTCAAAAATACCCCTAATTAGAGTCATGTGTGGAGTGAAGGTATGTGATTCTAACTTTTTTTGTGTGTACACACACAGCTGAGTATTTGTGTATAATTATATGGACACAGAAAATTACACCTATATATTAGATTGTTAATTTGTGTTATTTGTGCATGTGGGATGTGTGTGTGGGGAGGGAGGGTTAGGAAAAGCTGCTCTGGGTGAAAGGGAGTACAGGAGGTAGGAATAAGGGCAACCAAAACCAACTAACTAAATAAAAAGATTGTACCAGGGCGCCTGTGTGGCTCAGTGGGTTAAGCCTCTGCCTTCGGCTCAGGTCATGATCCCAGGGTCCTGGGATCGAGCCCCGCATCGGGCTCTCTGCTCAGTGGGGAGCCTGCTTCCTCCTCCCTCTCTGCCTGCCTCTCTGCCTATTTGTGGTCTCTCTGTCAAATAAATAAATAAAATCTTAAAAAAAAATAAAAAAAGATTGTATTCCAGAAATTCACATATATTATATTACTCCCTTCATTCATATAAAGTTAAATATGTGTAAAATTAAAAAAATATATTAAATATAAATAGCAAAATTAATTTTTTTAAAATTAGGAAATAGGCAATAGGAAAGAAGAACCTGGGAAAGCTTTGAGAAAGGGACTGGAATTCTCTTGCTGGTTTGGTCGACCATCTTAGAGTACAGTTTTCCCCTTATCAGCCTTAGTCAGTCAAAAACCTTAGAGAGAAAGATGGTCCCTCAAGAAAAGGGAATTCTGGGCGCCTGGGTGGCTCAGTGGGTTAAAGCTTCTGCCTTCGGCTCAGGTCATGATCCCAGGTCCTGGGTTCGAGCCCCACATCGGGCTCTCTGCTCAGCGGGGAGCCTGCTTCCCCCTCTCTCTCTGCCTGCCTCTCTGCCTGCTTGTGATCTCTCTCTGTCAAAGAAATAAATAAAATTTTTTTAAAAATTAAAAAAAAAAAGAAAAGGGAATTCTGCTTTTAAGCTGCTTCTCACATCGATTTTACTCTGGGTCTCCAGACTGACAGCCTGCCTTGAAGGTTTCCGTTTCCAGCCTCCAAAAACCTCGTGAGCCAATGCTTTAAGAGTAAATCTCTCTCTATTACACACACATTGTATTGGTTCTGTTTCTCCAGAGAACCCTAAGTAATACAGTGTGTTTAAATGGGAGGTAATTTGGGGGAAGGCATTGAGAATAATTTTATTCCCATTCTCAACCCCACTCCTGTTCCTAATGTTTCCTACTATAATTGCAAATTAAAAATTTTAGATTTTTTTTTTTTTTTCTGTTGGCAAAAGTATGAGATCATAGTGTCCCCAATTCAAGATGTTATTTTGGGGCATGTTGGGCCCAGTTCTCAAGGTGTCTGCTCTGCCATCAAGTCTAATTTCTGGTCTTAGATGGATGGTGGATCTGAGTGTTTTTCCAGAAGGAAACGTTCAAGGTCTGGCATGAATATTCAGACCTATTTTGGGAAGAGAGCAGGAATGATGGGATTCCTTAAGTAGTTGTTGTTGTTGTTGTTGTTTTTCAAATTTTGTTTTCATTTTTGTATTTTCTGATTTCATACCCAACAAGCTTCCAATTATTTCACCACTGTTTAGTCTTACGAGGAATATAAAAATATCCCCAGTTACAAAAGTAATTACATTTTTATTTACATGACACAATAAAATGGATGAAATGATTTGTATGAGAGAATGAGGTGGGGAATTGAATATTCTTTGAGTTATATCTGTTTCCTTGTTTTGTTTTAACCTTGAAGTCTTCTGAATGAAAGCTTTGGGCCCTTTGATCAATCACGTTGGGAATTACCTCTATTTCCCCCTTCCTTTTGTTGTCCTCTCAAGCAGTATTTACAGTTACTGAACCACAATTTATTTTGCTGCCTTAGTTTGGATTACTGAAGTGCAGCACAGGGCTTTGGCCTACTAAAAAAAGACTGGGTGGTTTATAAACAACAGAAATCTGTGTGTCACGGTTCTGGAACCTGGAAGTTTGAGCGTGGTTGAGTGGGGAAGCTTGCTTCCTGGCTCACTGATGGTTGTCTCTGTGCCAGGACCTCACAAGGCCAAGGGGCCAAGGGAGTTCTCTGATGCCCCTTTCATAAGGGCACTCATGCTGTTCATGAGGGGTCCAGCTTTATCACCTAATCACTTCTCAAAGGCCCACTTTCTGATAGGTGACTAGGATTTTAACATACAAATTTTATTGGGGTGCAGATATTCAATCTATAACACACACTCTCTTTTGATTATTATGAAAATTCTACAAATCACTCTACTTCATCCCACCCACTTCTTTTAAGGAAAGTACCTCATAAGTTGAGAATCTTTTGGCTGGTGGAAAGAGGAAGAATATAAATGAAGATAATGTGCACCATGTTTCCAACCTTTGCTTCCTGCAGTTTGTATTATGAAAAGAAAAGGAATACTCTTCAGACGGACACGTTGTGGGGGTTTCTATCATTTCCTGAAACCTGACACAAACAATGTTTAAGGTTTCAGATAAAAGATTTTTTTTTAATAATCTCTCAGTCTAGGATGGAAGACAGCAATTACTTCAACATCCTAATATATCAAATATTCACTACTGGATTGATCTTGGCCATACAAACATGAAAGACTCCCAAGGCCAGATCTCAGAGTGGCTTTGTCCCCTTTTCTTCTCCATCTTTAGGATGTGAATGTTTCCCTCTCTCTCCTCACCCTGTTGTTACACAGCTGCAGTGTCTGGCAAAAGGGAGCGCTCAGTGAGCAAAGTCCTTCCAGGAGCCCTTGGATCAGTGAGGGTCAGTAAGTGGTGGGAAACTTGGAGCTGGGAGGGGGCAATGAGGAGAGCCAGGAAGACAACTGTGCAGAGAGCTGGGGGTGTGAGGTAACTTCCCAGGGTCCTGGACCACCTGGGGGTACTGTTCACTGTGCGGACCTTCTGCAGCGGGGTCTCTGAGGAGGAGGTTTAGAAGTCTACGTTTTATGCAGGTGTGAAGAAACACTTCTCTTAGTTTCAGACAGGACAGAACTCAGTGTGAGCTGTTTGTACAAAGTGCTGCTGACTGCCCTTCTGCAGACTGACTCCTTGAAGTCAAAGTCACAGAAAATATTTTCGATTTGTGCGCCTAATTAGCTACAAAGGCCTGTGTGTGTGTGTGTGTGTGTGTGTACAAAAAACCCTCTCTTGTATGATATGTGGAGTGTAGGAAGATACCTTCTGCTTAGGTAACAAGTGAAACCTGATGCCCCAAAACCAAGAGACATTACATATTTCCAATATTCTTTGTTAGTTTTATCCTTTCCGATGCTACAGTGTAATCTTATTTCCCTCACTTAAATGCTTCTGGGGGTGCTCGGGATTGGAGGAGGCAGCTCCATAAATTATTTCCATTTTATGTTCCCCAATCTTAATGCTAATGATGACTTTTATTTTTGCAAATAAAATGATTTACTTTAAAATATTTTTAAAAGTTGTTTTTTAAGGATTTTATTTATTTATTTATTTATTTGAGAGAGAAAGAGAGCGTGCCAGTGGAGGAGGAGCAGAGGGAGAGGGAGAGGAAGACAATCTCCAGGCAGATTCTGTGCTGAGCACAAAGCCCGCTGTGGGGCTCTATCCCAGAACCCTGAAATCAAGACCTAAGCTGAAACCAAGTTGAGCACTCAACTGACAGAGTCACCCAGGCACCCCAAAATACTTTTTTAAATTTTTTCTCTAACTTACTTTTTTAATTTTTTTTTCAGTGTTCCAAAATTCATTGTTTATGTACCACACCCAGTGCTCCATGCAATACTTGTCCTCCTGAATACCCACCACCAGGCTCACCCAACTTACTTTTAGCATGACTGATACAATTTCTGTGTAATAGCCAAAAAATTCTCCACAGAACCTTCAAAAACATTTTCAGAAGCATATGTCAATTTTTAAATAATATTTTGCCTTTAGTAAAATTGTAGTTACTTACTGTGGATCATGAAAAAATCTGAAAAGTATAAAGAGTTAAAATCATCTGTAATAAACCACTGATAGACTTTTAATACACACTTTTACTTATATATGTATGCATATACATTCCCCACACATATGCCTGTATTTACCAAATATATATAGTGGGGTTATAACTTACCCTAAAAAAATAGTGATCCTTTTAAATTACCAGATCATGAACATTTTTATATGCCATTTAAAATTGTCCTAAAATATTATTTTTAACAACTGCATAACAGGCCATCATATTTTTAAACAACATTGCTACTTAAAGTTTAAGTTAATGTTTTTAGCATTGTAGCATTTTAAGAATGCAGTAGGTGTTCAGCTCAGAAGGCCTCTGTGAGACCCTCACCATTATCATGACTCAGTCTATGCATTGGTTTGAAGTATTCCCAGGAACAGTGATCCCTGGAAGACAGAGGCCACAAAGGAGTTTTACGTGTAAAGCGGAGTTTCTTGGTCTGGGCACTATTCATATTTTTGGCCTTTTGGCTGAATAAGCATTCACTGTGGGGGACTGTCTTGCGTGCTGTAGCATGTGGAGCAGCAGCCCTGGCCTCTGCTGAGTAGACGTCTGTAGCACCAGTCAGTCCCTCACCAGGTGGGAGGAAAAACCAGGCTGCGTTGAGAAGCACTGTTCCCAACAGCTGGTCCTCGGTTGTCTGCACTCATAAACCCACGCAAGCTGTGAGTGACTTTATCGCTCAGCTGCGCCCTTCAGAAGTGAAAAAAAAAAGGTAAAACAAACAAACAAAACAACAACAACAACAACAACAACAAAAGTGTTGGAGAACTCCTGTCAGTGAAGTTTAAGTCACGTTTCTGAGCTCTGTTTGAGGGGCTCATTAGTCTTTGTCCATAGCTACAGTGTGGTTCATTCCACATCACTGCAAACAGTTTCCACAGGTCAATGCCAAAGGGGGCCTGAGTGGAAAAAGAGAGATCGATGTCAGTCATCTTATCTGAAAATGTAAGTCAGAGCGTGTGTTCCCCTTGTGGGTGCAGCATTGTCTTCTATGACAAACGTTGAGTCAATGATCTCTAATGCCTTAGACACATTATCCCTTAATCTAGATTTCCATGAGTTTTTCTTCTGATCAAAAAGTTGGGTGCTTTATAGATTAATATGACTAAGAAGGAAGGTAGGGATGCACAGTTGCTGTGTCTAGTCACGCATGTTTCGTGCGGCTCAGATTCTGGCCCCATTCAAAACGGCGTTGATGTCCCAGGTCTGTGGGAGTTGGGCAACACCTGACTGCGGCCTGGGACATTCGTCTAAACTGTTCTCTCTCCTCTTTTGACACCACAGCATCTCAGTGTTCTAAGGTTCAAAGAATCTTCCTCTGTGACAATGCGCGAACATGTTGATGGATACAGACCGAAATGCTCTTTCACTTTTTAACGTGTGATTTTTTTCAACATGTCTCATAGGATTGTGCTTAGTTAAGGAAAAAAAAACAAAAAAAAACCTGTTTCCTGGTTATGTTTCTTGGTATCTTACAGAAGATTTCATTTCAATAAGTGCCTGTGGAGACGTGTGAAGCTCTGCTGGAAACACGCATCTGCAGAAAGACGCGGAGCCACGGAATCACGAACCCGAAAACCCGTCTGGGGTGCGGGCAGGAGCTCAAGGAACACAATCATGCAGCGTCCAACCGAGCAGCTCGCTAGGAAACGGCAACCACTGTGGCACGGAAGAATTCTGACAGACACGCTTCAGAACTTATTCTAACGGTTGGTATTGGAATAAAAATCGCAGTGTGACTAGATGAATATTTTTTGAAAATTTCTGACACTTTGCAATGTTTCTGTAAGAATCGTGAGATGGTAAATAAAAGCTGAAGAAGTTCTACGGTTGTGCACATTTGGTACTTATTCCTAATCTCCACGCCCGGATGCTTTGGCAGCGGCGCGGCTCCGTCTGCGAACCCGGCCGCCCGCCCGTCGGTCCACGCGCGGGTGCGGCTCGTTGCGGGTCAGGAGCGACGCCTGCGAGCGGTCCCGGCCGCGATGACGGACCGAGGTGGACGCGGGACCCGGCCGGGACCGTCAGGAGACAGAGGCCCGCGGACGTGTGGGCCCCACAGGCGGGTGTAGACGCGAAGCCGTCGAGCGTGTTCTACGAACTCGGAAGGGGAGAACGCCGCGAAGAAATCGGTTTTAGGAAAGACAAACTCAGGTTATTAACAATTGTAGGAGTTTCCTCGAGCAAAATCAGTTCGACCCAGGCAGCGCTGGACCGGAATGGAGACGGCGCCCCGCTGGGAGGGGAGCGAAGACAGCGGGGGGCAGAGCAAGAACATTGTTTCATTGTTTCATTGGGTGTAACTTAAGGGCGTGTCTTCGCCTCCTTCTCGGTCGGGATTTCGTACACCTCGGGCGTGTGTAGGGCTGGGATCGGGGTCGCTGTCGCGGCTTCCACGGTACTAAAATCCCCAAAGTCCATGAAGTCTCCTGGTTGGACTAATTTAACTTACCAGGCGACTAAGTGAAAGGTCATTTTTTTTTTCTTAACCAGGATCTTGAACTGGATCTGATACGTGAAGCAAAACATGAAAAAATGAAACGTACAGATGCAATGGTTTAATTTGATAACCTTATCATTACTGGGAAAGGCTATTTGGGCTCATGTCTTTTAGTCGCAGTAAGAATTGAACATGCACAGGATTCTTCTTTTCACCTTTTACTTTTGAAAAAAGATTTATTTGAGAGAGAGCCCATGTTCGCAGGCACATGTGCAAGCACAGGGAGAGGGAGAGAAGCGGAATTCCAGGTGAACATGGAGCCTGAGGCCCGGTTGGATCCCACATCCCTGAGCTGAAATCAAGAGTTGGATGTTTAACTGACGGAGCCACCCAGGAGTCTCTGATTCTGATTTTTACTTTTTTTTTTTCTTAATTTTTTTATTTTTTCAGCATAACAGTATTCATTATTTTTGCACCACACCCAGTGCTCCATGCAATCCGTGCCCTCTACAATACCCACCACCTGGTGCCCCCAACCTCCCACCCCCCACCCCTTCAAAATTCTCAGATCGTTTTTCAGAGTCCATAGTCTCTCATGGTTCACCTCCTCTTCCAATTTCCCTCAACTCCCTTCTCCTCTCCATCTCCCCTTGTCCTCCATGCTATTTGTTATGCTCCACAAATAAGTGAAACCATATGATAATTGACTCTCTCTGCTTGACTTATTTCACTCAGCATAATCTCTTCCAGTCCCGTCCATGTTGCTACAAAACTTGGGGATTCATCCTTTCTTTTTTCTTTTTCTTTTTTTTTTTTTTTACAGCTTTATAAACATATATTTTTATCCCCAGGGGTACAGGTCTGCGAATCGCCAGGTTTACACACTTCACAACACTCACCATAGCACATACCCTCCCCTCAATATCCATAACCCCACCCCCTCTCCCAACCCCCTCCCCCCATCAACCCTCAGTTTGTTTTGTGAGATTAAGAGTCACTTATGGTTTGTCTCCCTCCCAATCCCATCTTGTTTCATTTACTCTTCTCCTACCCCCTCAACCCCCCATGTTGCATCTCCTCTCCCTCATATCAGGGAGATCATATGATAGTTGTCTTTCTCCGATTGACTTATTTCGCTAAGCACGATACCCTCTAGTTCCATCCACGTCGTCGCAAATGGCAAGATTTCATTTTTTTGATGGCTGCATAGTATTCCATTGTGTATATATACCACATCTTCTTTATCCATTCGTCTGTAGATGGACATCTAGGTTCTTTCCATAGTTTGGCTATTGTAGACATTGCTGCTATAAACATTCGGGTGCATGTGCCCCTTCGGATCACTACGTTTGTATCTTTAGGGTAAATACCCAGCAGTGCAATTGCAGGGTCATAGGGTGGTTCTATTTTCAACATTTTGAGGAACCTCCATGCTGTTTTCCAGAGTGGTTGCACCGATTTAGGACCAAGAATGTGATCTATTCTGGAGAATGTTCCATGTGCACTAGAGAAGAATGTGTATTCTGTTGCTTTGGGATGAAATGTTCTGAATATATCTGTGATGTCCATCTGGTCCAGTGTGTCATTTAAGGCCTTGATTTCCTTGTTGATCTTTTGCTTGGATGATCTGTCCATTTCAGTGAGGGGAGTGTTAAAATCCCCTACTAGTATTGTATTCTTGTCGATGTGTTTCTTTGATTTTGTTATTAATTGGTTTATATAGTTGGCTGCTCCCACGTTAGGGGCATAGATATTTAAAATTGTTAGATCTTCTTGTTGGACAGTTCCTTTGAGTATGATATAGTGTCCTTCCTCATCTCTTATTATAATCTTTGGCTTAAAATCTAATTGATCTGATATAAGGATTGCCACTCCTGCTTTCTTCTGATGTCCATTAGCATGGTAAATTCTTTTCCACCCCCTCACTTTAAACCTGGAGGTGTCTTCGGGGTTAAGATGAGTTTCTTGTAGGCAACATATAGATGGGTTTTGTTTTTTATCCATTCTGATACCCTGTCTCTTTTGATTGGGGCATTTAGCCCATTAACATTCAGGGTAAGTATTGAGAGATATGAATTTAGTGCCATTGTATTGCCTGTAAGGTGACTGGTATTGTATATTGTCTCTGTTTCTTTCTGATCTACTACTTTTAGGGTCTCTCTTTGCTTAGAGGACCCCTTTCAATATTTCCTGTAGAGCTGGTTTGGTATTTGCAAATTCTTTCAGTTTTTGTTTGTCCTGGAAGCTTTTAATCTCTCCGTCTATTTTCAATGATAGCCTAGCTGGATATAGTATTCTTGGCTGCATGTTTTTCTCATTTAGTACTCTGAATATATCATGCCAGCTCTTTCTGGCCTGCCAGGTCTCTGTGGATAAGTCTGCTGCCAATCTAATATTTTTACCATTGTACGTTACAGACTTCTTTTCCCGGGCTGCTTTCAGGATCTTTTCTTTGTCACTAAGACTTGTCAATTTTACTATTAGGTGACGGGGTGTGGACCAATTCTTATTGATTTTGAGGGGGGTTCTCTGAACCTCCTGAATTTTGATGCTTGTTCCCTTTGCCATATTGGGGAAATTCTCTCCAATAATTCTCTCCAATATACCTTCTACTCCCCTCTCTGTTTCCTCTTCTTCTGGAATCCCAATTATTCTAATGTTGTTTCGTCTTATGATGTCACTTATCTCTCGAATTCTCCCCTCGTGGTCC
Organism: Lutra lutra; assembly: GCF_902655055.1. Lineage (NCBI taxonomy): Eukaryota > Metazoa > Chordata > Mammalia > Carnivora > Mustelidae > Lutra > Lutra lutra. The sequence goes on from NC_062280.1 coordinate 420,603, forward strand.
AATAGCTGTTTGTCCCTCTTTTGCTCAGCTTCTTTATTCTCTGTCATTTGGTCTTCTATATCGCTAATTCTTTCTTCTGCCTCATTTATCCTAGCAGTGAGAGCCTCCATTTTTGATTGCACCTCATTAATAGCTTTTTTTATTTCAACTTGGTTAGATTTTAGTTCTTTTATTTCTCCAGAAAGGGCTTTTATATCTCCCGAGAGGGTTGCTTTAATATCTTCCATGCCTTTTTCAAGCCCGTCTAGAACCTTGAGAATCGTCATTCTGAACTCGATATCTGACATATTACCAATGTCTGTATTGATTAGGTCCCTAGCCTTTGGTACTGCCTCTTGTTCTTTTTTTTTTGTTGTGAATTTTTCCGCCTTGTCATTTTGTCCAGATAAGAGTTTATGAAGGAGCAAGTAAAATACTAAAAGGGTGGCAACAACCCCAGGAAAATATGCTTTAGCCAAATCAGAAGAGATCCCGAATTGTGAGGGGGGAGAAAGGGGATAAAAAGGGGTTCAGAAAGAAAGAAAAAAAAAGAAACTATTAAAAAAAAGAAAGCCGATAAAGAAAAAATATAAAAAGAGGAAAAAAATATTTATATTAGATAAACTATTTAAAAAATGTTAAAAAAAGAAAACGGTAAAAGTTAAAAAAAAATTTAGCAGAAGAGAAAAAGAAAAAAAAATTGAAAAAGAAAAAATAATTAACTGCAAGGCTAAAAAATCATGGGGAGAAAGCCATGAGTTCCGTGCTTTGCTTTCTTCTCCTCTGGAATTCCGCCGCTCTCCTTGGTAGGTGAACTTGGTCCTGGCTGGGTTTCCCGTTGATCTTCTGGGGGAGGGGCCTGTTGTAGTGATTCTCAAGCGTCTTTGCCCCAGGCGGAGTTGCACCGCCCTTACCCGGGGCCACGCTGAGTAATCCGCTTGGGTTTGCTTTCGGAAGCTTTTGTTCCCTGAGCGCTTTCCGTAGAGTCCAGAAGACGGGAATGAAGATGGCGGCCTCCCGGTCTCCGGCCCGGAGGAGCCGAGAGCCCGGGGCCCCACTCCTCAGTGCGCCCTCAGAGAACAGCGCCCAATGACTCCCGTCATCCTGGCTTCCGGCCGCGCTCCGAGCTGACTGAGCCTGCGACCGGTTCAAGGCAACCCCGAGCTGAGAGTCACTCCTCGGCTCTGTCTCTGTAGCCGGCTTCCCCGTTCTAATACCGGTAAGCTCTGTGACACTCAGACACCCCCGATCCTTCTGCGACCCCGCCTAGGCTTCACCCCAGTTAAGCTTCTGGAGCGATGTCCCTCAGCGGAACACACTTTTAAAAGTCCTGATTTTGCTCCGTTGCTCCGCCGCTCGCTGGGAGCTGGCCCCTCCCCCCGCTGTCTATCTTCCCGTCGCTTTGGATTCACTTCTCCGCCAGTCCTACCTTACAGAAAGTGGTTGATTTTCTGTTTCTGGAATTGCTGTTCTTCTTCTCTTCAATCTCCCGTTGGATTTGTAGGTGTTTGCAATCTTTAGATAAGCTATTCAGCTGATCTCCCACTACCCGAAGTAGTCTCAGCTGCTACTTCTCCGCCATCTTGACTCCTCCCCAATCCTGATTTTTACTTTTAACCAAATGAGTGATTGTGAAGATAAAGTCTGAAGGGAGTCCAAAGTGGTTATCAAAGGTCAGCAAGACAGATGGGAAGTGGAGTTGGGCATTTCCAAAGATGAATGCAAGGAGCCTAAGAATTTAGATTACAACAATATTTTCTATTCCAGTAATATAAGTGGTAATGTTGGCCATAAATCTATAGTTCATTTGTGAATAATACAGTTGACTTATGAACAATACCAGTATTTGTAAGACTTATAATTTTTCTCATTGAATTGCCAGCATGATACTTGGTTTAATTTTATGATGCCAGTGAAATCAGTTTATCGTATGAGGTCAAACTATGGCTTCTGATGAAATGTCATGCTATAGTATAAAGAATACATGAATCTGGAATTACAGTTTTTAATCTTGATTGCACAACTGATACATGATCTGACTTTGGTGCCTTATTTCCCAATGGGTGTGTACAGTACAGATAAAAAAATTCCAAGCATTTTTATGAAATGAAAATTTTTTTAAAGTTGATTAAGAAATGTGAGCCATACAGAAATATTATTATTATTATGAATTATTTTATGCCAGTAAAAGAAAATAAGGAGTTACGAGAATCTCTGTTTTTTCTATACATTATGTATTATTGTGACAATTTGATACAGTGATTACAGAAACGATTTTTTCATAAGATTCCTCAGCTCCTGTTAAAAGGAAGATAGCACATTTGTTTTACATTTTCTTTTTATTTCAGAGCAAAAACAGCTGAAACGTCATGCAGCCACAAAATGATGTTACCGTTCTGAGCACCACTCTGTACACTATTTCAAATTAGAAATAGTCATTTAATCAAAGATTAAATCATAAGTCATTTTGTCAAACCATTTATAGATGAGGAGATGAAAGATGATAGAAGCTTTAATGACTTATTATAAATCTCCCAGGTATTCTTGGTTTCCAATACAGGCTTTTTTTTTTTCCCTGTAAAATATAACACATTTGAATGTGTTCTAAATTCATTGTCCACCAAATTTAAGGATGCTTGGGCTCAGTGTTTGAAATAGCTGAAGAAAGTACTCAAAATTTGGTTATAAACCACAATCAACTTGAATATAAGGGCCTTTTGGTAGAAATATTTGAACATTTCACTATTGCAACTTTCAGGCAGTTAAATCTCAATGGTCTATCAACCTGGTACCATGCATGGTTTGAGTGAAAAGAACTCAAAATTGTGGTAGCATTTTGTAGACAGCAGATTGGACAGAAATCATAGTTGACAAGCTACATTTCAGAGTGTTATGTTTGTGTCACAAAGACCTGATTCTAATTTCACTTTTTACTTATTTTTTAAATTTTTTTATTTATTTATCTTACAGAGAGAGAGAGAGAGAGAGGGGGGGGGGTGGTCAGGGAAAAGGCCATAGGGGGAGAGAGAAAGAGAAAGAGAGAGAGAAAATCTTCAAGTAGACTCCCCACTGAGTGTGGAGCCCAAGGCAGGGCCCAATCCCAGGACCCTCCCAGGACCCCGAGATCATGACCTGAGCTGAAATCAAGAGTTGGAGGCTTAACCACTTGATGCCCCAAGACCTACTTCTAATTTTTTTTTAAGATTTTATTTATTTATGAGAGAGAGAGAGAGAGAAAGAATGAGTGGGAGGGAGGGGTAGAGGAAGAGGGCAAAGCAGATTTCCTGCTGAGCAGGGAGCTCAACATGGGGCTTGATTCCAGGATCCCAGGATGGTGACTGAGCCAGAGGCAGATGCCTCACTGAATCAGCCCCTCAGGTGCCTGCACCTAATTCTAATTAAAAAAAAAAAAAAATATTTTCCATGTCCTATTTAGAATGTGAAATCAAATCAAAGTGTTTGGAGATATATCAGTGGGGGGGAGGGCTCTGTTCAGATGTCAGTAATTGTATTAATCAGTTTTAACACAAGATTCTAAATTTTCCATTGCTTAAAGACAGTGGGTGAATGTTTCCACTAGGACCTGAATATTTGAAAATTTAGCATTGTAGGGAAGAACAAGAATTAAAAGGGAATAGAAGAAGGAAGAAAGGACAGTGTGAAAGAAACAATGTAGGATCAAAATAAACATGTAGGAGATACTGGCGGTTTCCTTCTCCTATTCTTTTTACTTGATCAGAAAGTCATCCCCCAGCCATGCAAGTGTTGAGGCTGACTCGGAAGAATTGTGCTTTTGCTGAACTGATCCTCATCTGCTAATGTCTGGGAGGTTACATGCCTCCCTACCCCTGGGAAGCCAGTAACTGACCAACACAAGGTAAAAAAAATCCCAGCCCTGGGGCACCTGGGTAGCTCAGTGGGTTAAGGTCTCTGCCTTCGGTTTGGGTCATGATCTCAGGGTCCTGGGATTAGCCCCGCATCAGGCTCTCTGCTCAGCAGGGAGCCTGCTTCCTCCTCTCTCTCTGCCTGCCTCTGTCTACTTGTGATCTGTCAAATAAATAAATAAAATCTTTAAAAAGAAATGCTTCCTCTTTTAAAAAAAAGAAAAAAAAAATCCCAGTCCTCTTGCTTCTGGGTCAGACAACTCTTAGTGCAATTCACCCTTGGCTCTAGCCTCTACCTGAATTCACAGGCTTGCTTGCCCTTTCCCCTTCTCTATCCTTCCCTCTGTCTCATATAGATTTTTCTTTTTTTTTTTTTAAAGATTTTTTATTTATTTATTTTGACAGAGAGAGAGATCACAAGTAGATGGAGAGGCAGGCAGAGAGAGAGAGAGAGGGAAGCAGGATCTCTGCCGAGCAGAGAACCCGATGCGGGACTCGATCCCAGGACCCTGAGATCATGACCTGAGCCGAAGGCAGCGGCTTAACCCACTGAGCCACCCAGGCGCCCTCATATAGATTTTTCTAAAGAGAACTTCCCCAATAAATCATATACTCCTGAATTCTTATCTCAGATGCCACTTCTAGGGGGTTCTACCTAAGATAAGGAAGAAAAAGAAATAGAGAAAGAAAAGCAAAAAGCAAACAAACAAACAAACAAACAAAAACAAAGAAAAAGCCCAACCCTGCTATCCAACCTTGTGAGATGTTTTTTAAACCATTAACACTAGGCAAATTGCAACACCTGATTTTTTTCTTTCACTCCAATTCACTAGTGAACCTAGTCTTTTTCCAACCGTCTTTAAAATTTTTCATTAAAAACTTCATACAAGCACCCACTTGTGGCAAACACACGGAGTTCAGGTCTACTGCCAAAAGCAGATTCCCCATGAATTTCAGACAAAGGAGAAGGAACTAGGGAAAGAACAAACCTGATTTCCTTGTTGAAGCCTATTTATTTCATTTGTAGGGATTAGTGTTAGAATAAATAAAGGTTGTTTTTACTTTATCCAGTGCATATCAACAAATACAAAGAAACTTGTCATTGGAAAAGGTTAAAATAAATTTCACAGAATATTTACTTAGAGAAATGGTATCCATGTTGATTAATAAAGGGAAGTCAGAGGGTACATTTATAATATGAGAAAACCTTATCTGACATTCTAAGGACATTTACCAAGCTTAAACAGAGAAATAAGATCGTGTTTTAAGGATGGTGAGGGTGGGGGTGGTTATGGTGGAGTAGCTAGGAACATGACCTAATCTCTAGAATTTGTGAATAGGTTGTTAACCAGGCAAAGGGGAGTTTTCAGGCCAAGTTTGCTGATCAGTTCCCTGTAAAACTGGGAAAGCACCTGACTTGCAATAGGTGGGCCCAATACAATCATGAGCCCCTCACAAAAGTCGCAGGAAGCCAAGGCAGATGGTGTGAGAGTGACAGTGGCATTACACGAGGAGGCATTGACTGTCTGGGGGCACTGCTGGCTTTGAAAATGGAAGGGGCCCGGAGCTAAGTAATTCTGGCAGCTTCTAGAATCTGGAAAGTGCAAGAAAATGGATTTGCCCTTAGGACCTGAAGAAGGACCTGACCTACAGAATATAAGACAAGAATTTGTGTTGTTTTAAGTCACCAGTTTAGTGCAATGTCTTACAGCAGTGATGGGAACTAATGCAGTACGTGTGCTCACATAGTTTAAAATTAAATGTTATTAGACTCTGCGACCATAAAAATAGACCACAAGTGAATTCCATAAATTAAAAGATATATATATTTCACGTATCTATGAACTTAGTATAATTTTTCTTTGTACCGTGAACACCCTAGATGTCCATTCTGTTACTTTGCATGTTATTCTCTGCTTTTCCTCTCTTGTACAGAAATGATCAGACATGTCACACACATGGTTATTCTTACAACTATTAACTAATATTGGCAAGAAATTAGGATTAACTTTGCTTTTTACACTTAACTGTAATGTGGACTTTATTCCAGGGCAATTGGTCTAATAACTCCAACCTTTCCTTTCTCATATCTTTGAAATTTTCTATAGTGTTGACAAGCATTTGTCTTTCTAGTTCTTTGTTGTTGCTGTTGTTTCCTTTCATGCCACGGTTTAGATGCCATATTGTGTTTTGGCATTCTACATATTTACGTATTTATAGGATCAGTTAACAAAAACTGAGAGTGTTGAATTTTTATTTTTTTCTATTTTGAGCTTGCAGGCCAAGTATGTCATCAGATGCAACAAAGAGAATCTCTGAACCTCACTTTAAACATTAATTTTACCCTTTCTTTCTGCTGTATTTGTATTCAGCTACTGGTACACAAAACAGAGCAATTGACAGGTTTTTTGTTGTTCTTTTTAATTCCTAAGCCCATTTTACTAAAATTATGTTAGAAAGGAAAGAATACTTAAAGAAAGTCTGCAAGCAAAGAAAAGTGGAGTACAAAATGTAGGGGAGATGAACCAGAATATATGTCCCACTAGAAAGCTGTTAAACCTGTTATAGTATCTCCCAAATGCAAATTTGATCAGCTCTGATCAGGGAAGCAAGCTCTGGTGTCCGTGCTTTCTACAACACGTGGAGGCACAGGCGTACTAATGGTGTACACAATATGTGAAATAACATGTGGGCTGGAAACCGATTTTTACCTTCGCTGCCTTTTTTTTGATTCTTTAGATTTCTTCTATCCCCTGGCTACTCCCTGGCCCTCGGTGAGATCCTTGATAGGCCTCATATTTCCTATAATTATCTTAGATAACCAGAAGTTCTGTGCAAATCACAAAGACTCATTTCAATGATTTAAATATTCAGTTCCACATAGTGTGCAAAATGGAAAACCTCATTGTGAGTTAAAGCCTTTCCCTCCCGTTGTTCATGTGCATTCCAGCTGGAAGCTCACACCAGAGGCAGAGGTGGACGGCATCTTTACTTCATGGCTATCTTCTTAGCATCACAGAGTCTGTCCCACTCGCTGGACTCTTGCTGGCTTGGCCAGGGCGGGAGTGCGGGAAGGACGGGGGTAAGAGGCGGGTAGTTCGTGCATGAGCTCAGGTAGTGCTGATGTTAGCGTCCTTTGATCTTTGCTGTGGTTTTGAGTTGATTTTTTCCTGGGTGTCTCCTCGGGTCTTGACTCCAGTCTTCCTGAAGTCCTCTCCACATGGGTAGTGATTTTCCTTCTGTCCGGTTGCGATTCTCACACAACTTCTGCAGTTTGCGCCATACCTCCAGCATCTCAATGACATTGTCTTGACCCTCACAGAAAGCCCTCTTGGAGACAGTTCAAAACCACTTCAGGCATGGGAAGCTCTCTTTTCCATGGGGCTGGCCCATGCTTTGTCCTCGGGAACCTGCTGTGGGGAGTGGGCGGCTTCCCTAGTTAGCCCTCCCCTCTGCGGTCATGGGCTCTTTGACCAGCCTCCTGCCCCTTTTACAGTCAGACTTGAGTGGAAGACTGGACTGCATGTCGCTAAACTGCAGGGGGTTCTGCTAAACTCAAGGAGTGGTTCCTTTGAAGCCTTGCTCTCCTGACGTGGGACCGGGGGCAAACTCACCATGTGTGCCCCATGCCGCCTCCAGCTCACTAGCAATGTCTCCAAAGAAATCCCCTTCCTGTTTCTCAGTGTGAAAGCTGCCTCTCTAAACCAACCCCCTTTAAAAGCCAGAGATAAGTGGAAATCAAGAGTGAGTTAAAACTGATTCACAGACAGCCCTTTTGCAGTCCTGCTAGTATTTCACATGGGAATGTTGAAGTAGTTGGCACCTACTGTCCTGGATCTCAGTAGAAACTTGAGTCAGAAGCTGCCCCATTCAATATCCTATTACTATAATCAGACGTGTAGATCCTGCAAAGCGCACAGCCATTGGGTAAAAGTATAGAAAACAAGAATTATGTCCTGGAGGTGGTGCGGCTGGCAGGAGTAAGACGAAATACTGGAACACCAGTGAAATAGGCTGGTGTTTAATGCAGAATTCCAGTGTCAGAAGTGGGTGTATAGTCAGAAGTTTAGAGCAAAAACTAGTTCTAAGTCCTGGGCAAAGAGTAGATCCAGGGGGCACCTGGGTGGCTCAGTGGGTTAAGCCTCTGCCTTCGGCTCGGGTCATGATCTCAGGGTCCTGGGATCGAGCCCCGCATCGGGCTCTCTGCTCAGCGGTGAGCCTGCTTCCTCCTCTCTCTGCCTGCCTCTCTGCCTACTTGTGATCTCTCTCTCTCTCTGTCAAATAAATAAATAAAATCTAAAAAAAAAAAAAGAGAGTAGATCCAGGAGGGAAAAATCTGCAGGCTGGTAACCAGGCTGTTTGTGGCACACAATGCCCACTTCGAGCACTGTGTGAACTGGGTATTAATGACATCTTTGTTGAGCACCTGAATCGTGCTGGCTGCTGGGCAGTGGGCCAGGTGCTCTCAAGTGAGGTCTCTCAGAGCCTGGGAAGGAAGGAAAGACAGTATTGCTGCTTTTTTGTCCTTAACCCTCTTCAACTCTTCTGCTGGCTCCTGTCACATTTATAAGTATCTCCAGGTTCAAGGGAGCATTGGCAGATAAAACTGGTTAAATGGAGGTGAATTCTGACACTACAACTTAGATGTGATTTGCATAAGAATCTGGAAACAAAAGGAGGGATTTAGAATTATCAGGCAGTACAAATTGCTAGTGCTTCTATTTGTATGAATAACTTAATGCTTTCCAAATTATTTTGTAGTAATTGAATCAGAAAACAATAACAGATTATTTGCTTTCTCAAATCCCAAGCATTAAGGAGAAAAGAAAATGTTTTCTTGTCTTAGCCTTCTTAGATTTCATTCTATCCTGTTGCTGTGTTTGCTTTATCTCTAGACCAGTCTGTGGTAGAAGGCCATTTGCCATCTGAAAGAGATCCGTCACAGTCTTGGGTGTATAAAGAATCTGTTCATGTTAATAGGTCCCCTCTAAGGATATCTCACATCACCATTCTGGAGCCAAGTTTAAAACAACATGTGTAATACTTTGAATACTGAGATTTAATGAAGTTGAAGGTTAGGGTAATTGAGTGCGTTTAAGTCCATTCAGTATGAAGTTGGCTCTTTGGTTTTGAGTCTCTGTGAATTGAAATACTACGCTGAGCAGCCTCTCATTTTAATTTTTCATTTTTTGTTGCTGGAAGTAGCATTTCAGATATGAACTCTTTAGATGTAAGTTCTCTGGAGAGAAACGGAGGTCAAAAGGGTACAGTGTAATTCAGCGCCACGGTCAGAGGTACAAGTTGGATTCCTTCACTCCCCTTCTTGGAATTAAAACTTTTAAATCTTCAAGGTTGGATGGGACTGTAGAGATCATGTAATCTGATCGTCTAATTTTACAGATGAGAAAATTATAGTCCATAATGGGGACTTGATCTTGATTAGCCCAACAGATTTTGAAACATTAATACTTAGCATCAGCTTTACAAGAGTGGAAGCTAGAAGTTGTCATATATGCATTGTTTACTTGAAAAGGTATCACTTAAATATGATTAAATCACATACAAGAATCATATGTAGATTAACAATAGTTTGTGCGTAAGTTATTTGGTCAGTGATATTAAGGAGATCTAAGGTAGTGAGAATATAATTGGCAACTGGCTCAAAATTGTCAGTTTTTTTCCTCCACTGTAATATAAATTTATTTTTTCCTAAAAAAAAAAAAACAGAACTAATGAACAAAAGACTTGAAATCAGAGAACAGACTGGTGGTTCTCAGAGTGCAGATGCTGGGGGGGATGGGTGAAATAAAGGGGATTAAGAGGTATAGACTTTCACTTATAAATAAGCCATGGAGAAAAAAATACAGCATAAGAAATGCAGTCAATATTAAAATGTATGATGAAGGACAATGACTACACTTGTCATGGTGAGCACTGAGTAACATACAGAATTGGTGAATCAATGTTGTACACTTGAAACTAATATAACATGGTATGTTAATAATACTTCACAAATGTTTTCCATTTACTTTTTTCTTTTAGTGAAGAAAAGTAAAACAAATTAAAAATGTAGTATAATTTTAAATGGAGTATTTCTGAAGGAAACCATACAGTCTAATTATCTGAGGTCTGGAATAGGAATCAAGGATGCAGTGTTCCATACATAAATTTGGCTACTACAGCTATTTGAGAATATGATTATGACATGCGTGGGGGGAAGGGTTTACTGCCTTGGATACCTCTTTGTTTACCTGAGGTAGCTGCCCATTCCAGGCTGCAACCCCTCGCCAGGAAGCTGGGTAGCGTGCAAATACAATCACTTATGATCCAAGTGAGGGTGCAGTTAATGAGAAAGGCAGACACTCAAGGGAGGACATTGCTTACCTTGCCCTTGGGAACTGACCCCTGGATATTTACACCATCACGTGGAAACTGAGCCTAACATTTTATCCTGTCCTATCTTTTTCAGTTACCTTTTGATTTTCTCTGAATCACAGATTGCTTTTTGCAGAAGAGGGAAGTGGGGAACTAGCCTGTGTTCTTTCTTTTCATCACAATGGTAATCAATCTTCAGGATTTAATGACATGAGCTATCCTAAAGCATAAAGATCTTCAAGGCATTATATGGAAGTGTGACCGTTTCATGTAATTCTATTCAAGAATTTAGGAGCAATGGAAGATTCTAAAATGTCTCTCTCTCTATTGTAAATGCTGTCATCTTTGCTATTTTACCTTTTTGACAAATGCAAGGATTCTGTGCTAGCATAGATTGATTTTTCTTTCAAACCTCTGTCAGTTCCAAAGAATGAATACAGGACCAAAATATATGTGTATAATAGGAATATTTATAACCTGGCAATTTCATATACAAAAGAGAAAATACATCTGAGAAAGAGCTGAAATAGTCTTCTTTTAAGATATTTTATTGAAATATTTTATGTCTCCAAGGCAATTTATACTTCTTGTGACATGTTTAAAAATTAATACAGTGAAAAATATACCAGTATGTATCTTGATAGTCCATTGCGTCTTTCAAATGTAAAATCATTATTTGAAGTATTCTCACACTTTTTGAAACTTAAAATAATGGACTAAGCAGGTATTTCTGAGCATGTACTGAGTTTATGTGGCTTTGCAGGAGGAGTTGAAACACCTACTCCATGCATATGTAATGAAGTAAAGGGACTTTTAAAGGAAATATCTGCAACTGAAAAGAATTATAAATGTTAGTACTTAACATATGCAATGTACTGCATTATGCTTTTCACAAATATTGGCTCTTTTAAATTTGGCAACACCCCTGTCCATATGAAATAAGTGCTTTTGTTTTCAGATGAGAAATTTCAGAAGAAGAAAAGTAACTTGCCCTGCTAAAGTTAGATCATGGAGGGGCGCCTGGGTGGCTCAGTTAGTTAAATGTCTGCTTTCAAGATCCCAGGGTCCTAGGTTGATCCCAGTCGGGCTCCCTGTTCAGCAGGGAGTCTGCTCAGCCCTCTCCCTATGCTCCTGCCCCCTTGCTGTGTGGGTGCTCTCTCTCTCTCTCTCTCTCTCTCGCTCACTCCTACTCTCTCAAAAAAATAAATAAAATCATTAAAAAAATAAAGTTGGGTCACAGAAAGATGGAATCAGAATTTTATATCAAATTTGCTTGACTACGAAATTGAGAGTTGCAGTTGAGAGAGATGGACGTGGGACTATTTTTCTTCCTTTCTTTCAAGAAAAGCATTGACTCCATACGTGGATATTTTTTCCCTCTATTTATTTAATAGCTTATAGTTAAGCCATAAGTCATACCTAAGGCATACTGGAAACAATGACTAATGGTGGTGAGAAATCTTACAACACATTCCTCTCCATTGAACCCCCACTCAATCCATTACTAAAACCTCTCTATTCTCTAGAAAGCACACATCAAATATATCTACATCTCTATTGTTCTGTTTCTATGACCCTGGTCCAAGTCATCATTTTTTTGCCTGAACATCCACAATATTCTCATTCTCCCTGGTTCTGTTCTCTCTCTCTCTCTCTTTTTTAAGATTTTATTTATTTATTTGAGAAAGAGAATGAGAGAGAGCATGAGGGGGAGAAGGTTAAGGGAGAAGCAGACTCCCCACTGAGCAGGGAGACTGATGTGGACTCGATCCCTGAACCCCAAGATCATGACATGAGCTGAAGGTAGTTGCCTAATCAACTAAGCCACCCAGGCACCCTCCGTGCTTCTGTTCTTGACAACTCCAGTGTATTCTTCGAATGCTAGCAGGGCAACTTTTTAAATTGTAAATTAGAACAAACATGTCAATTTACTGATTAATATTCTTTAATATTTTTCCAACCTATTTGGAATAAAGTAAAAACTTCTTATTTTGGTAGACAAATTCCTTAGTTCTATGGCTTTTGGTACTTCTCCATGCCTTCATTTCATACCACTCTCAACATATTCCATAATTTGGCCACACCTTTCTCTCTCCTGTATGCCAAGCTTTGTTCTGCCTAGGGACTTTATATGTGTTACTTTTGCCTGGAAGTTTCTATCCCATTCTTCCACAACTAGTATTTTTTTTTCTTCCTTCCCTATGAGTTATTAGATTAAATATCAACTATTCAGAGAGACTTTCTTTGATTATCTAAAGTAGCCTAAGTCCCTTAATGCTTTTTTTAACATTTAAAAATAATTTGTGGGTACCTGGATGGCTCAGTTGGTTAATTGTCTGCCTTTGGCCCAGGTCAAGATCCTGGAGTCCTGGAATTGAGCCCTGTGCCAGGCTTCCTGTTCAGCAGGGAATCTGCTTCTCCCTCTCCATCTGCAGCTCTCTCTGTCTCTCTTTCAAATAAATAAATAAAAATCTTTAAAAAAAATAAAAATAATTTGTCATTTTACTCAGACTTGTTTATATACCAATTCTACCCTACTAAACTCTAAGTTCTATAAAGACTGTACATTTTGATTTCACCACAGTATATCCTGCCTTCTAAGCTAGGCACAAAGTTGGTGTTCAGTGAACAAAGTGAATAAAATTACCATAATCAACTTTGTTTTATTCTGTGATTCTTATTAATAAAATGGAAACTTAAATCAATTAGTAAATGTCTTTGTTAACCATTTACATTATGTCCAGTCTATTGGGAGGAAACTATGCGAAAAGATAAGTTACAGTACACCATTACAGTGCAAGTACTCTTTCAGAGTTAAAGATCACCTACTAGGGGCACCTGGGTGGCTCAGTGGGTTAAACCTCTGCCTTTGGCTCAGGTCATGATCTCAGGGTCCTGGGATCGAGTCCTACATTGGGCTCTCTGCTCAGTGGGGAACCTGCTTCCCCCTCTCTCTCTGCCTGCTTCTCTGCCTACTTGTGATCTCTCTCTGTCAGATAAATAAATAAAATCTTAAAAGAAAAAAAAAAAGATCACCTACTAGAAAGAATGTGGAGGAAGGAACAACCAATGTTGCCTTGGGTATGAACTCATTGACATTGTGACCTGGGAACCAGGTCTTAATGATGAGTTATAATTTTCCAGATTCAGAAGGTTGAACCTGAGTGTTGTGGGATATTTGGCTTTGGATGTGTGGCAAGAGCCTAGCCTGATCAGAATGCTGGTGCAAGAGGAGCCCATAGGCAAATAGTACGGAAAAATTTTCTGTACCAGACCATGAAGTGTTTGGAGGGAAGTGATCTGATCCATATCATTTTATGGAAAGGTGATGGGTGAATTTAAAAAAATTGAAATTAGAAGGGAAATTAGCTACACACAGGCAACATGATACTCATTGGGAATTCAGAAACAGTAACCTAAAAATTAGAATATATTATTTATCTGGAGTTGTCTTGATCTTTATCCTTTATCAGTCAGTAGCTTAACTTTTCCACATTTGACTTTAGTATACATTTTCTAAAATACATTTGAAAATATGGTATTTCTGGGCACCTGGGTGGCTCAGTTGGTTAAGCAACTGCCTTCGGCTCGGGTCGTGATCCTGGAGTCCTGGGGTGGAGTCCCACATCGGGCTCCCTGTCCATCAGGGAGTCTGCTTCTCCCTCTGGCCTCCCTCCTCTCATGCTCCCTCTCTCTCTCAAATAAATAAAATAAAATCTTTTAAAAAAAGAAAATAGGGTCTTTCTCTAGCAGGGTGTATATAACGCAAGTAACGAAGAATATGGTCAACTCTACAGTGTTTGAGAAACAGATGGGAAAGAGACTTCATAAAATATGTCATGCTTGAGCTAGGACCTAAAATACAGGAGCAGGCTCACTTCAGGCAGAGGGAACAGCATAAACACAGGGATGGAGGCGTGGTATGAGCCAGGGATGGCAAACGATGTAATATGCTTGAAGTACAGAAGCAACCATAAGGATTCCCATGTGTCCATTGATTGTGGATTTTGCATGAACAAAAGGGGGCTCAGAAAAAAGGCATAAATTTTATCATTTTGGAGCTCAATTTGAGCATGTGGTCCTCCGGTGGTGAGATTGCAACCTTAATTGAGTAAACTTCACAAGCTGCTTAAAAGTAGCTGGATTCTCATCACTGCTAAGGATGTTCTAAATGTTCTTTCTTACTCCTTGCAGGGACTATCTTAAAGGTTTCCACTCTTCTTGAACTCCAGCCTTGCCTCACCCAGGCAATTTGTAATTTATGGCTTTGATGTGGGAGCCATCTGACAAGGGGTGACGCAACTTCCCATATCCTGGTTTCAAAGCTCCTTTTCTCACTGCCTAGTGGATTCCCATCCCACGTTCTCCTTCTTGATCTCTGTTACTCCACCAAATTCCGTTAGAAAGAAATTTGCTGCCACAACTTCTTACCTCCCACTCACCCCTGACCTCTTGTAATTCATTTACCTTCTTTACTGCTCTTTGGAAATTAATTATTTTGTGATTTCTTAAATTCCAGGGTAAATTAGCTTTTTTCAGTCCATCTAACCTTTAGCTCCACCTTCTTGACTCTCCTTTCCACCTTAGCCTTCCTGCCTGTTGTCTTTGATTATCCCCTTTTCACATCTTATCTTTTGTTTTTTCATGTAGATTAATTCTCCAAAGTCCTTTCTTTAACCAAATCTCTTCTTTCTCTAGATTCTCCTTTAAACTAGTTTTGCAATATTGATATCTCCTAATTAAGTATCTTTTAAGGTCCATATACACATTTCTAATTGGGTTTTTTTTAAAATGGGTTTTTTTTAAGAAAAAATCTTCTATATTCTATTCTTTAAAATCAAGAAATATTTAAGATTTTAAGCCAACAACTCTTCCTGCTTTCTTCATTCTGTTAGAAGGCCAGCAATTTTCCAGTCATCCATGTCTTAAATTGTAAACTATTCTACCTCCTTCATCTCCCACATTTAATCCTGTCAATTGAATACTGAGACAATCTTTTTCATTTAACTTTTGTCTTTACATTCTTATCTATATGTTGGCTCAAACCCTCATTTTCTCTTGTCTCTACAAGCATGATGCCATTCTGTTTTCACCTTTATCCTTTCAATATGCCATAGCTCCACCCCACCCCAAATTTTAAATCACTGGGAAAAAATCCCCTCTACTTCCTGGGTAATAAAATCTTCACTGGCTCCCTATTTCCTAGCAAATTTAGAGACAAAAACCCGAATTGTAACTGAAGCCCTCTACTATATTTTATACTCTCATATATAAGTTTAATTTTTGCTTTTAAGTTGTTTTTAAGACAGCCTCTTTATTTAGTTCATGGAATGTATATTAGTAATCTATTGTTGCATAATAAGTCACTCCAAAATTAAGCTGCTAAAATAATATACATTTATTACCTCATAATTTGTGTGGTTTAGGAATCTGGGCATGTTTAACTGAGTCTTCCCCTTCATAGTCTTTCATGAGACTACAAAAAATTGCCCAGGACAATCTCTTCTGAAGGCTCTGAAAGTTTTCAGTGGGATTTCATATTTTGATGGTTTTTGGAATCAGGGCTTCTGCTTTTAGCTAGCTGGAGGCTACCATTAATTCCTTGCCATTGGAACATGGCAATTTCCTTCAATTAAAGCCAGAAAAAGAGAGTCTGACAGCAATACAGAAGTTATTCTCTTACATATCCCAATTATAGAGGTGTCCTGTCTTTTTATTGTCTTTGTCATATCTATCGATTAGAAGTAATAGTTCATGCTTGCACTCAAGAGCGTACCAAGGGTAGGGAATTATACAAGAGTGTGACTATCAGGAGACAGAGATCACTGGAGCCATTTCAGGCACATTCTGTGTCAGAGCTACTAGAACAGGATATGGGTATTAGGCTGCAACTAGAGAGCAACTGTACTGTAGCCCTAATGAGGGGTAGTCTTGAGAGTGCGTAGGGAAAAGAGGTTTGGATGATGCGCCTGGTCATCCAATATGTGTGGAAAGAAAAGTGGCCTGAGGTTAGACATGTACAGACTCATATACATACTCTTCTATATATCTGTATGTGTGTAATCTGTAGGAGTTTGTGTATGTATGGGTATAGCCAGTGACAAATGGCATGGCTAGCTCTTCAGGGGCACAGAAGGAGAACAATTAGAAAATTGAAGAATTGGTGAAGAGGCATTTGTTGTGCACATGGAAGTAGGTATGAAGTTTGAAAATCTTCATATCAAATGTTAATGCCAATCAGAGCACCTATAGTGTTAGAGGCACTGCAGAACAAAGTAGATAAAAACACTTGGCCATGAGACAGAATGTGTCACCAGCCATTCCCATGCTGGCATAAGGAGCACATGACTGAAGTGAAGAGTGGAGGCTATGCATGAATCCAGCAGCATGGGCTCCGACTTCCTGGGACTGCTCTACCTTCTGCTGCTACAGAGTATCTCCCCTATTGATGACAAATGCCAAAACTAAGTCTCTGGATATGGCAAGTTAGTCTCCTCTCCTTAGGAGAGGACTTAGGAGACTAACTGGCTAGTTGGTGGCCAGTAAGTAACATTGGATCCTTTCTTCCCCCAAAATGCCAGTGATTAGCTCTGATAAGACACTTCAGGGAAGGGTTTGCATTTCCTACCTGTAAGATTTCAGCCAGCACTACTATCTGAGTTAGGGTTACATAGTGTTGGGCCCACCATCAAGGATCCCAATAACATTGTGTCCATCCACAGGACCCATTTTTATACCAAAGGAGGTGTAAGAATGGGTCCATGACTGTTGTGGTTCACGTATGATGATAAACTGCTGCATGAATATAAAGATCTTTCATTCTGGCCCAACACAATACACTTTTGAAAGTTCTTTATCATTTAAGAACTGCCATTCCAGCTGAGGCTGTTGGAACTGCACTACAACTCAACTTCTTCCTCTGCCTCACCCTGCTATGTCCCTCCCACCTCTACACAAATGTTGGTTCCAAGCAAACTTCTTATTAAGCATTTTGCATACTAAAGTTTGTCTCAGAGTCCGCTTTCTGGGAAATCCAATTTGCACAGTCAACATGCTAGGAAATATTTCATACTAAATAAATAGCAAGGGACAAAGTCTTACCTCAAAGTATGCACTGAAAAAAAGTTCAAGGAAATATTTTAATAAAAAATCTTATGGAGATGTTCATAAGATGAATGGATTCATGAAATTATAGTGTTAACTTATAATTACAGTTCTAAAATAAGTTGAATAGTGAAGTGAGATTTTGATGGAATACATAGGCAAACTATTTTACTAATTGAGATGGTTTTGTCAGCTATAAGGATTTTTTAAATTCTAGAATTGACAATAGTTATGGCTTAACATATGTTTGAAAAGAAATTAACTGTCAAAATTCAAATAGGTTGTCATAAACATATAGACAGTCACTTTTTTGGAAAAATATAATTGTGGGGTTTTTAGTTTATAAATTTAAATCTCATTTCAAATAATGTGAAATAAAGTTAAAATCTTGTCTTTTTCTTTTTCATTTGCTCTATCATCACTTTATATTTTGAATACTTTTCTCTTTATTATATTTGTCAAAATCTTTTCTATCTCACTTGATGCTAAGATAATGAAATGATCGACAGCTTTGACTGTACTGTGTTTTGTCAACTAAAGGAAAAAAAAATTATTACTCCCACAATATGCTCTCTGTAAGTAAAAAGATCTAAACTCCTCAACAAAGGCTCTTTTGAAATTATTTTAGTTATTCATGAAAAGAGCAGCTAATTGTTTATATTTTATGTGTGATCTAGAATCATGAAAAAATCCGTTAAGATGTCTGGAATCATTTATGTGCCTATACTCATCCAGAAAACTCTGGGACCAGACTGTCCAAGAGGCCACACACACACACACACACGCGCGCGCGCGCACGTGCGCACGTGTGCACAATCTGGGAGCTTGGCATTGACTGCTGGCTAGGGTAACTCCGTTCTCCATATGGCCTCTCCATGTGGTTTTTCATCCTTCAGTACTATATCCTGAGCTTCTTTCATGGTGACTGGCTTCCAAGAAAGCCAGCAGAGAAGCTCCCAAGACCTAGAACTGAAGCATACAGTATAACTTCTACCATATCATTGGTCAAAGGAAGTCCTAAGTCCAGTCCAGATTTATAGGAAAGAGATAGAGCTTTTACCCTTTGATGGGAAAAGTGTCAAATTTATATACAGAGGGCATATTCCATGAGAAGAATTATTGTATCTTTCTTTGGGAATAAGCTAGAATACAAAGGTTATAGATGAGGCTACACCTGCTATTGAAGGTCAGGGGAAGGTCTGTCTGAGCAGGTGAAATAAGACTAACAAGTCAAGTGAAATGAGGGAATGAGCTTTGCCAACATAAGGGAGGAAAGAACATCCTTGAAAAGGACTATCAACTGCAATTGGCCTTGAAGTGGGAACAAACAAACATAAGCTTCTTATGATAATTAGGTAAGAGATGGTTGTTCTTAAACTATGGGGATATTTGAGAGTGTGGTAGTTTCTTTCATTCAGTAGATGTTTTGAAATAGAACTGATAGGACTTGGTTTCAGATTACATGTTGGTATGAGAAAGAAGAATCAAGGAGGATTATAAAGTTTTAGACTAAAATCTGGGCAAATATTATTACCATTTAATAAGATGAGATAGGGTCCCTTATATGTTATGTTAATGACATATATATGTTAAGGGACATATATATAAAAAATTCAGTTTTAGATATTTATTTCAGATTCCTATGGATATCCAAGTGGATATGCTGAATTTGAAACTGGATAGCTGAGTCTGGAATCCAGTAGCAAGGCTGGGCTTGATATAAAAATGTAGGACTCATAGGGGGGATTGATGAGATTGCCCAGAATGTAATTTTAAAAGGAGAAAAGAAGAGGTGTGGGGAGTAAGTTCTGGAGCATTCCAACATGTAGGGGTTAGGAAAACAAAGATTTAGCAAAGAAAGCTGACAAGGGAAGTGATTGGTGTAGACCATTGGCTAGTGAGAAAATGTCCTGAAAATACATGAGAGAGAGAATTGCAAGAAGGGGCTTATCAATGGTGAAATGGTACTGAGAAAGAGGAGATCTGTTGAGTATGTGTGGAACTTTGAATGTGAATGGACTATTTTGGTGAAGAGTGCAGCTAAGAAAGGAAGTGAAAATGTATACAAGTAATACTTACACATTTTTTGCTTGCTTATTTTTTCCTGAAAATGGAAACAAATAAATGGGGCATGTTTTTTGTTGATGGAAATGATCCACAGGGAGGAAAACATGATGATGAAAGAGAGAGGAAGATGATAAGAAGAGGTATTTGCAATGGTAAGAGAAATGAGAACAAATATTCAGGTGGCCTATTGTCACTTAGGGATAAAGGCTTTTTATCATTTCAATAAAATGGAAAGTATAATTCGGGATTAGGGACCTATAAATTGGTAGATTTAATGGTGGAGGAATGAAATTTCTCCATGAAATTTTTATGTTTTCCAAGTGAAGATGAAAGCAAGGTGATAAGCTAAGAGTAAGTTATGTAGTAATAATAGGGTTTTGAAACTGAGAGGAAAAAAAAGGGTGAAATAATTATTTTGGAGGAATTAAATGTGAATTAACTAAAGAAATGTATAATCACTAGACAGTACTAGCAGGCCGTTTGAGATTTGTGGTCATAAATTAAGTAGGCCAGTATAAGCTTGTTTTTCTTTAGGTGGACTCAGTTACCTAGGTTCAGGGGTAGAATTGTTAACTGGGTCACTTGGTTCTTGTTTCAGATGCACCAAAGAACTGGAGACCTGAGGTCAGAATGGGGAGGTAGAGTTTATTGAGTAGATAAGCATAGTACATTGTCCCAAAAAAAAAAAAAAAAAAAAAAAAGCAGGCCATTATTGGAACAAGAGTGGCTGTGGCACCAAGAAGCTCTAGTTGCATCTTTTAAGCTTACTATCTGCATCTGTAATCGGCTTTGATTGACATTTTTGATTGACAGCTGGTGATTATATTATAATTTGGCTTCTGTGCATAAAGCCATGCATACCCATGATGCATTCTGTTATAATTATATTTATTATGTATTGTATATTTATGAGTGTCCAATACTCATGCTGTGCCCTTAAAGTTATTTGAGGGCAAGCTGCACTTTTTGTTCACATGCTTAGCTCTTGGAAGTCCTCACAGTCCAGTTCTTGGCTAGACCTTTCCTGTTCTGTTAACCCTTGGGGGTGGCTCTGAAGCTATGGCCAGCAACTAACTGCCTGAATGGGTGAATGGGTGGCTTTCACAGATAGAGGTTTCCCCAGGTGAGATGGAATGGATAGGGGAGATGAAAACCCCAAGGATATGTGAAGAACAGCTAAAATGATGAATCATGGAATCCAAGCTAGGTGAAGAAGTAAGTGGGAGAAATCAAGATGGTATTGGAGAGGGAAAAGAGGTAGAGTGGTGAACTGAAAATTCTGGTTGAAAGAGACTTGCAATGGTGTGAGATTTCACAATTAACTTCCTTTCAGAACCCTGAAGATGTGACACTTTTTAAAGAGGGGCTTCCACAGGAAATCATTAAGGCAGCAGCAACGAGAGGTGTCAAGAGTCCTGGGATGGGAATGGGATAGGCAAACCCTGTTACCCAGAACGAAGTATCTTGCCAGCCTAAATGGATGAGAATTGGGATTAAGATTTAATTTAAGGAAAGAAACCAATGTAGAAATTTTTATACACCTATATCTGTATGTGTGTGCATATCTGAGAAGGGTAGTGGAAATTTGAAGGGGTTGAAAGTTTCCCCCTTTTAAAAGATATTTATGTCTGTTACAATTTATGCAATTTAAAATATGATATTAACTCATCACAAAGAAACAAAACTTTACAGGCTATATAAATGAGTGAAACTTGATATAGAGTATTAAGATATCTAAAGAAAGAAAGTCGATTTGATGCAAGTTGGTTAGTCATGGGTACCTTTGAAAAAGGAAGTCATGAAGGCAGATTTGGCAATTTTTATCCAAGCATTACCCAGGAGAAAAGGTCACTCAGCCAACAGACTTTGAATATACTGACTCCTGACTCCTTTGGCAAGCCTATCCCTGTTTTAAGATGAATTAATCAGTTGCCTGAGCCTAATGCCATTAAAAATTGGAATCATCTAACTTCTTTGTTTTAATTCCACATTTATTGAACAGCATTCTTATTATTGTCTTTCTGTATGTGCCTACAAGGACAAAATGTGTTGCTCATATGAGTTTCAAAATTTTCTTCTCTATAACAATTATTTCACAATGTAAATTAAGTCACATTCTGGTTTCATCTATGTATCTCAGGAGCTTGGGTAATGTGATCTTGTTCTTGTGAAGTGGATTTGCTTTGGGAATGCTGACAAAATCAAGTTACTAGACAGTAAAGCTGCAGGCCAATTCACAGGCCACAGTGAGCCCACCCAGGTAATGAACATTATTACCCTCTGAGGCCTCTTGGGAGGAAGCCAGCCTTGCTCCTGGCCAACTCCCCTGCAATCACTGTATACATCCTCTACACTTGGAAAACTGGCTCAAATTTTGCCTCTTCAGGGATGCCTTCTCTGGGCTCTCCATCTACTTTTTTTTTTTTAAATCATTTTTTAAATTTATTTTCAGCATAACAGTATTCATTGTTTTTGTACCACACCCAGTGCTCCATGCAATCTGTGCCCTCTCTAATACCCACCACCTGGTTCCCCCAACCTCCCACCCCCCACCTCTTCAAACCCTTCAGATTGTTTTTCAGAGTCCATAGTCTCTCATTGTTCACCTCCCCTTCCAATTTCCCCCAACTCCCTCCTCCTATCTCCATCTACTTTAAGCCGTCTGGGGGGTGGTCTGTTTTACAGATCACACAATCTGCTGGGCTCACGGAGAGGCTTGCCTACTCACAAGCAGAAGTTCCTTTCACAGGAAGGATATATGACTGGTTGATGTCTGTCCTTAGAATTCCCCAAGCAAGTTATGTCTTCACACTTTTGGTCTGGAAGAGAAGGCTTTAATTACATCGTTACTCAAATACAGTATTCCAAGATTTCTGCAGGCCCTGCATGCAAGTGCTCCTATTACAGAGATGGAATAATGGAAGGGCAAGAATACATATTAGGACTACTTGTGTTTATGAAAATAGAAATTTTGATCACTGGCATGTAGTAGGAGGCTTACAGGGAAATATTTGCCATCTAGTTCTCAATGAAAGTACTGCTGTGGTAGTTGATATTCAGAGGAATCATTTATGTCTGTGTATATATAAGTCAAGGAGACAATATAATTTACCATTTAAGCTAGGACACTTCTGAGAATGAAGGTAAACACTATAAATTACGCCAGGAGAGCAGTTATAAATTAAAACCGTTTGCATAAACAGAGAGGTGTGGTTACCCTGTATAGAGGCTGGATTGATAATGAGACAGGATAGGCCAGTACAATCATATTCTTTGTAAATAGCCATTATCTGCTATGATTGGTAAGGGCTTTACTTTGATATGTCACAAGCTATACTTGTTGAAAAACTTTTTAAAAAAAGATTTATGTATTTATTCCGGAGAGAGAAATAGAGTGCACAAGCAGGAAGAGGGGCAGATGAAGACAGAGACAAAGAGACTTTCTGCTGAGCAGGGAGTTGGCCAGTGGGGCTTGATCCCAGGACCCTGAGGTGGGGAACCCAAAGTGGGACATTTAACCGACTAGGCCACCGGGGCGTCCCTAGTTGAAAAACATACTTAAAACATCACTCTGGCATATTAGGATAAAAAGAATTTAAAAAAAAAATACACCTGCAAGCTTATTTAAGTAGTGAGAGAATAAAGTCCAAGGGAGATTATTTTAAGCAATAATGTATAGGAGAAATAGCTTATTTTCCATAAAGGACCTTATTTGATTATGAATAATATATTTTATACTAACCTTTTTAATACCAGAAGAGAGATTATATTAGGCAGGGAAGTTACATTAAAAATATATCACTTTGGGGGAGGGGCTTTTTCATTTATACATTTATATATTTTTTATTTCCCAAGGTAAAGGAATAATAAAAATAAATTCTGAAGTAGCATATCATAAGCAAATTCTACGTAATTTGTCATCTTTTTATTCCTCTATTTTTTAGTCATTTTTTTAAAATTCCATAGATTTCCATTAAGAAAACTCTAATTTCTTAAAAGGAGTGCCTAATTTAATTACAGGTTTCTTGCTCAAATTCTGTATTTATCTAGGAAATTAGACTTGTAATTTAGGTTTTCAAATGTGTTTGCACAGATGTCTAAAAATCCCTCTTCTGAAACTTTACTTTCTGCATATCTTACTTCCATTTTCTGTTCTTGAGTGTGCAGAAGCGCCTGCACCCGCTTGGCGGGGTTCCTACCCACGGGCGGGCCGCAGCAGTGGGGGCTGCAGACCACGCGGGGGTCGTGGCACCGGGCTGCGGGCGGGAACGTCGGAGCAAGCGCAGAGCGCGCCTGTAACTTCCGCCTGCAGGCGGCGGTAGCCTCCGTGGAGCTGCAAGGCGGAAGTGGAGCGGGAGCTCACCGGAAGCTGCTCCTTGCCCACAGCCTCCTCGGCCCAGGCCCGCTGTTCCTTTTCAATGTCTTCAGGATCTCTGCGAAGTAGTGCCCAGGGCTGCGGTCTGCGACAGCCTGCCCCACCTGAGCCACCGAGCGAGCCCTCGTCTTGCCGGAGGGGGCAGGGCCCCATGGGGCACCCCGGAGTCGGGCTGAAGGGAGACCGCTCTGGGGAGGCTGGTGGGCGCTCCCTGCAGGCCGCCCCGGCCACATGGAGAAGGTTCCGGGGCCACGCGGCCCGCGGCAGGGGTGGATCTGGCGGCGGCAGCTCTGCTCGAGGCCGCCGTTCCCGGAGGCCGTGACCCAGAGCAGCCGGCTTCGCAGCGGCGACAGGACCAGAGCTGCCCGCAGAAGCCTCCCCAGGCCCCGCCAGGCACATGAGGCCGCAACGCCGCTCTCGCGGGGACGGCTTCACCCGGCGGGCGGGTCCGGGGCCTCCCGAGGGAGCTCCTGCTGCTTCCTCCGCGGGACTACAAAGCCTCGCACTCGGAGGCGTCGGCGCGGCTGGGCGGCCCGGGAGCCCCGTGCGTGGCTGTGCGTGCTGTGGCGGCGCGGGCGGCGTGTGGCGGTTGTTGCCGTCGCTCCTCAGGGCGTCCCGCTCCTGTCGCCTGAGACGGAGCTTGTGCTGACGCCGGCGCGGCCTGAAGGAGCGGCAGAGGCCGGCTGTGCGGGCGGTGACGCCGTCGCTCCTGTGTGCGGGCTCAGGGGCAGCACGGGGAGGCCGGGAGGGCCTAGAAGCCGCGGTCCCGGCTGCGGCTGCTCCGACCCGCTGTCCGGCACGCCGGGCCGCGCCGTGTGTCCCAGGCGGTCGCTCGCCGCTGGCGATAGGCTCCGGAACTCGCTCCTGGGCTGCGCGGATGGAGACGGGCCCTGCTTTCAGGTGACCCGCGGTCGCGGCTCTGTGGTAAGTGCGGGCAGCAGCTCTCGGGAGCAGTGGGTCCCTCGCTGCCATCCCGGAGTCCCGGCCGCTGCCGCGAAGCATGGGCGACGAGCGGTCACCAGAGCAGGACTGTGAGTCATACGACTGCGGAGCCTGAAGTTCGACGTCAGGTCAGCCTCCCGCGCAGACGCCTTGGACCGTGTTCCGGGTTGCGGACGGCGCGTCTCGTCTCCCCACGCAGCCAGGCAGTGAGCCGGCGGCGCACCGGCCCCACCTGAGGACGCTGCCCCGCAGCCTGGTCTGCTGCTGACGGCCCCGGCCCCCCAACCGCCGCGGACGTTGGGGTGCGGCGTCCGAACCTGGTTGGGGCGAGGGGCCGGAACGCGGTGGTCCGTGCACTGCCACCGCCGCGCAGACCCTTGTGTGTGAGGAAGCGCTGAACAGGCCCCTGCGGACAATGTGCTGTTTCCTGACATGAAGGTAAGATGCGGCCTCTGCGGTTGTGTGGTCGCAACAAGGTAAGAGAAATCGGGTCCTCAGAAGTGACAGACCATCGTCCGGAAGCTGTAGAGCATCTCGGAAAGCAGACATGGCGGCTTGATTCAGCAGCACTTTTCCGGAAATCCGAACAGCTTCGTGGGACTCTGTGGGGAAAAGTTCGTTACTCTTGGCGGGAAACGGCTCTGTGCCCGGCAGTTCTCGAGGCCGCTGTCGTCTCGCGCCCGGTCACGCCCTTTCCCTTCTGACTTTCACGGGAGCCACGACTCGTCCGTGAACCTCGGAGTTTGTCACGGCACCGTGATGCGGCCGCCGCTACCGTCTCGGAGCTGCGGAACCCGAAGAGCAGGGCTCACGCATCGACCACTGGAAGGGCCGTCGCGTGTGCCGTGTGCTCAGAGTTTTCATACGAACTGTGCGCTGTGGTCGTTCGTGTGACTGACGGCGGTGGCAGCGTCCGTCTGCGTATTTGTGACGCTTCGAAGCTCATCGCCTGGAGCCTGCACGTAGACGACCGATGTGCCCGAACGTCCTCGTGTTAAACAGGCCCGGCGCGCTCGTGCTCTTACTCACCGGAGGTCACAGAGCAGGAAGAAAACGCGTTTTATCTCCTTTATTTGGATGAGTTGAAACCTGGTAGAATTGCTCACCTGTGAACACAGAAAATTGGAAATTTAACCAATGAAGAAGCAGTAATTATGCCCAAGTATCACCCAAATCTTCTCCCGTTTTCAGGGTTATAAAGATTTTACCTAAAGAGGAAGGAAGATAGTATCCCACAGACGCCTTGCTCCTGTCTTCCATTTTGTCGCATACGATTTTCTTACGAGCATTTCTCAAGAGGTCATTCTTCTGTAGCTTGTGACCAAGCAATACCTGGTGTGCAGTGCTGGGACGGACGGCCTCAGGCCTTTATCGTGTTTCATAGCGCATCACTTGGAGATTAAAGTGGAAAAAATCCAGATGGCTGATAGAATTTGGGTGATTTTTTCACTGTTGAATAGACATTGTTGATTTGTAATATAGAAAGCCAATTTTTCAGAAAATTTTGGAACAATCTCTATCAAAGGGAATTGTGCCATAGCTAGTTCACTGTCCCAGAAAAAACAAGATGTAATCAGAATAAAGCTAGAAAAACTGCCCAGCTTAGCCCAGTCTAAATTACAAGCTGCAGATGTATGAGCTAAATACATGTTTATTGTTTTGAAGCTGTATCTTCTCAGTGGGGTTTGCATAAGAAAATTAAGCCGTATAGAAAAAATATTTGAGTGACTGTTTTCTCAATTCTCCCAAATGGCACATAGTTAATTTGTTAATAAATGTCTTAGGGCATTAAGGCTTAACTATATTCAGGATCCCTACTTAGAAGGGATGTTTCAAGCCATTGCATTGTGGATGGTTGTTGGATAACGTAACAATAGATAACAAATGCAACCATAAATTAAAATGCTTTACGAAGTCCTCATTCTTAGAATAATGTGTCACCAAAATGGCAGATCAATGGACCAAAATTATATACCAAAAAAGCCTGAAATCTATATAAGATACAAAATATAAGTGGGCATTTTAAGAAAAGAAAAAGAATATGTTCTTTCTTACTGATTCTTTCATTTGTTTGGGATGAATGTAGATTCCTACCCACCCAGCTGCACAGAGGTATAATTGATGATAAAAAGAAAACACCTGTGATATTTGAAGTGTGCAATGTGAAGATTTGATATACATTGCAAAATGATTACTACAGTCAAACACATCTATCCCCTCACATGGTCACTCTGTGTGTAGTAACCTTTAAGATCTCTGTTAGCATATTTCAAGTATGTAATACAATATTCATTGGTTTTACCATCCTGTACATTAGATCCTCAGAACCTGTCCCTCTTATAACAGAAAGTTTTTACACTTTGATTAACATCTCCCCATTTTCTCCCTTCCACTCCCATCCCCCTGGAAACCATCATTTTCTCTGGTTCTAGGAGTTCAGTTTTTTTAGATTCTACATATGAGATTATATATTTTTCGTGTAGTTTTTAATATACATGAATTCAACTTGTGAAGCAAATATATTAAATATGGAAAAACATGAAAAATTGGGGGAAATATTTGTGTAATTCTTATTTATTTAAGCAAATTATCAAATGAAGATTAAACCCTAGGTTAAAACCTTCAAGCTGGCAACTTGTTGAATTTTGTGCACCTCTAATGGCAGTCATTATCTTCTTTGAGGCTCCTTTGTCTTTTCTGAGATACTTCAGAAGCTCTGGCTTCAACAGGAATATGTAAATATAATTGTAAAGTGACAATAATTCTTTTTCAAATATAGAGTGCCTCTCATTCTTTTCGTATTTGCAGCATCTAGACCAATACCTGGCAGAGAGCAGCTCTTGATGCACATCTGTAGACTGAATGAACTAAACAATGAGATTTGCCTCTTTTGGATGGTTTAAGCTTTTTTTCCTTTTCCATGGCAGGACCCAATTATGGATCTTAAATTACCCAAATCTGGTTTATTGGGTGCAGAGTGTGAACTAAAGTTTTAACAGAATGTCTGATGAAAAGCTATGTTGTCACTTGATAAAATCTTCAAATCCCTTAAGAGACTTGGGTTAGATTTAGTAAGACATTATCAGCATTTGAAAGAGTGGAATCTAAATACTGTTTTTAGCTTTGCATGTGGAAGAGAGAATTAGTCCAGAAAATATGAGAACATAAAGGCAAACAAAATACCTGTCAGTGGATATATGCTAATTGTTTTAACAAAGTTACTTATCAAATTAAAAAAAATTATTTTAACAGACTCACACCCATTTCAGACAATTCTGGATGTAATTGTTTACTATTCTTGATAAAATATAAAAGTGCATTAATAAATTATAGGAGTTCAGCCCAGCGCAGATGGGTTGTTGCTTTGCTGTTGCTTGGGAGTAAGTAGAGCATCCTCTGAGCAGGGAGCCGTCCCTGGTAGAGCAAGAATTTAATAAGTGGGATGGGAAGTCAGCAAAAGAACCCTTTCTTAATTCCTTTTTATCTTTATAAAGTTAAAATACCATAAATTCTTACCGGAGTAGAATAATACTAGAATAATATTAAAGAATGCCAGAAAGTTCATGCTTTGTGAAAGCTAACCCTGGAAAGAGTATAGGAGGTTAGGAAGATCAGCAATGCCAGGCAAGCAATGAGCAGAGGATGTTGTCTAGTTGTGCAAAGAGCTTCAGAGTGTGTCTGCATTACATAATTTGAAGTACTGAGGCTATCTAGAACTCCAGACATGCCGCTCTTCATTTTCTAAAGCAAAGCATAATTAATTGGTTATTTTTTGGTATTATTTAGCACTACTGCTTTCAAGATCATCAAAAACTATCTGCTCACTAACCAAGTTGTTCTCTTATTTTATTTTATATGTCCGAAGAAAAAATAAAGTGTCTTGATAAATGTGATCTATGAAGGTCAATACTTAGGATAAATATTTGTTCTAATATAGCATTCTTATGTTTGAGAACTATTTCTCATAGGTTTGAATATAAATTCCCACTTGTTTATGCTTGAAATTCTGTTTGACACATGTTTTCTTCTTGGCCTTTGAAAATATTGACAAATTCTCAACATATATCATTTTGGACTCTCATGGGTGAACCACCCTCTTTCTCAGCAGTTAACAAAGTCTGCTCTTACGTGATCAGCCAACTGGCTCTCTTGCTGCCTCTGAACTCCAACTTTTAACAAGTTCCAAGATACTTTGGGGGAAAATTGCAAGTGGGAGAAATATGAGCATTTGTTGAGATTCTCTACTCTCTGATTAGAATATTATGTTTCTTGTCTCTTGTGGAGTAGAATTCTCACTTAAGAAAATGTTCCCCATCCAGTAATTCTTCAAGGGCCTCAAGAGAATCCCTGTTCAATTAAAACTGAGAATTCTTTACAGAGTCTTCCTGAAGTCCAGGATCTCACAGAGTGTTTGGGTAAAGAATAACATGCCAAAGTGCATATTTTTATTATTCAGAACAACAAATCCACAAAAACTGAAAGAAATTGTAGTCAAAGCTTTGTTTATATACCAGTTCAACTTTTAGAAAGCAGTGATTTATTTACCTTAGCAGAGTAGGCAAACTAATCTTAAAAATGTAATTTGCCTTCATTCTTCTCTCTGAACAACCATTCCTGTGAGACTGTTAATACTCAAATGGGCCCAGATGTCACCTGCGTGGGAAATATGCCTACATGTACATCTGTAGTACTTGTATGTTGCCATGTTCTCGTCCAGTCCTTATATTATAAAGCCATACAGTGGAATCTCATAATAACCAATGCCTTATAGTTACACAGTGCTTTTGACCTTTAAAACACTTTTTTAACCTTTTTAACCTTCAATTTGCTTTACTATTAGGATAATGCCTTATGATATTTAAACATGTTAATTTGCTATCACTAGAATGCATCAAACTGCTAACCAAATTCTTTAACTATTTTTTTTAAAAACTGTAACTATGTTGATTTCACCATATTCCACATGAAGAAAATATCAATTCTACCTTGTGCCGAAATGCTTGTGCTATGTCTGAAATACTGTTGTTAGTTCAGGATATTACTTGGTAAGAGCAGCAGATGGAAGCCATCCAGATTAAGTACATTCTGCAAAGCAATCATATGAACAACAGCTCAACCCAGGAATGGTTACCTGGATAAAGGGAACACTTAGAACTTCTGTGCAGTACTATAGGAATAAAGACCAGTAGATGGAAGTTAAAAGGAGATGGAATTAAATTTACCTGAAGGAATACATTTATTACACATGCCTGTAGCCTGGGTGCCTAGAGTTGTGTCTGGCAGATATTGAATTCACAGGAAATGTTTGTTGTCAGAGGTGACCAAAGATGAATATATTAAACTTTCTATAAAAGGAGTGAGCTCCTTGTCACTGCATGTATTACGCAGAGGCTATGTAAACTTTGAAATGCTGTAGAAAGAATTCCTGCATTGGGAGTAATGTTGGATATGCTCCACTTCTTAGTTTCTTTCCATATTTATGTATCTAGAGTTCTATAAATTCTTACCCACATTAAAGAGCCTTATATTGGTGTATCTAGGTTAAATATCACTTTTATGAGACAGAATTTTCCTTTTTAATGTGAAAGATTTTACCCTGACCTGACTTTGTAGATTTGAAAGCTTAATTTAGATTTTTGATGGACTGAGTATCTTAGGAATTCACAGCCTATCTTATTCAAAAGGATCACAACATCAAAATCACCAGTTCCAGACCATAGGATTCTAAGTTGTTTCCTTGTTAAGCCTCAGTACAATTCATGTTTTTAAGTGGAAAATGCCTAAATTCTGATGGGAAATTTGACTTTGATATGTAGTGTCAGGACCTAATCTGATACCACATGGAGCAACAATAGTGATCAATCTTGCTTCTTACCTTGGTCCCATTTATACTTCATGCTCTCCTTCCTGGCTTTAACAATCTTTAGTTATTCACTAAACACAAGCACTCAGTAAGTATTTGCTACTTTGGTTTTTCCAATACATGAATAAATGTTGATGAGACAAAAAGGGACATGAGGAGGGTAGAGGTGGAGTGTGGAGTGAGAGTTTTCCAACGCTGCTCCTCTCCTGTGCCTTACTCTCTGCATCTTGCCCTCATCCTTCTGTTTACCTTCAGAAAATCTTTTATAATACTACTGAGACCACACATTCCTGGACATATAAACACCATATTAACAAATGTTTCTTTAATATATTCTCCAAGAAAACATTTGGATGTTTCCAAGTCATCTTATTGGAATATGCTAGCTTTTGTTCATTCTGTATTTGCAAGTGTGCGGAGCTCGGTTTCTCCATGGAAGATGCTGGTGGTTTTCCCCTTTTCTTTCTTAAAAATAGACTTTATGTTTTTAGAGCAGTTCTGGGTTCATAGCAAAATTGAGTGGAAGGTGTAATATTTGCCTTATACTTCTCGCCCCTATACATGTGTAGCTTCCTCCATCAACATCCCCCCACAGGGTACATTTGTTACGATTGATGAACCTACTCATCTTTACTAGCTTTACTATGCAGAGTCTGTAGTTTACATTAGGGTTCACTCTCAGTGTTGCACATTCCATGTCTTTGGACAAACTTACAATGGCCTAGATCTACTATTATAGCATCACATAGAATAGTTTCCTTGCCCTGAAAATCCTCTTTGCTCCACCCATTTAATTCTTCCTCTTAAACCCCTGGGAACCTCTGATATTTTTACTGTCTCCATACTTTTGGTTTTTCCACCTTGCCTATAGTTGGAATCCTGTGGGATGTAGCCCTTTCAGATTGACTGCTTTCACTTAGTAATACACATTTAAATTTCCTCTATGTCTTTTCATGGCTGGATATGCATCTCTTTTTTGTGCTGAATGATATTCCATTGCTGGCTCTATCAGTTTATTAATCCATTCACCTACTGAAGGACATCTTGGTTGCCTTCATGTTTGGCAATTATGAATAAAACTGCTATAAACATATGTGTGCAGATTTTTGTGTGGACATGTATTTTCGACTCTTGGAAAATAGGAGAATGTTTGCATAGTTGGAGTATGTTTAACTTTATAAAAAAAAAGTCACAAAATGCCTTCCTATATGGCTCTATTATTTTGCATTTCCAACAGCAATGAATGAGATTTCCTCTTGTTCCATATCCTTTCCAGTATTTCATGTTGCCAGTGTGCTGGATTTTGACTCTTTTATTAGGTGTGCAGCAGTATTTTAGCATTTTCATTTGCAATTCCCTAATGACAGATGATGCAGAACATCTTTTCATATGCCTATTTGCCATCAGTATGTCTTTTTTGATAAGTCATCTGTTACAGTCTTTGGACTATTTTTTAATCATGTTGGTTATTTACTTATTATTGAATTATAAGTGTTCTTTGTATATTTCAGATAACAGTCCTGCATGAGATGTATCTTTTGCAAATATTTTCTCCTAGTCTGTGTCTCATCTTCTCTTGACAATGCCGTCAACACTAGTGACTTAATTTTAATGAAGTCCACTTAACAGTTTGTTCATAGATTATGCCATTGGTGTTGTATCTAAAAATTAACTTAATAATTCCCTGCCAAACCCAAGGATCATTTAGATTTTTCCTATGTTATCTTCTAAGAATTTTTTAGTTTTGCATTTTGCAGTTAGGTCTGTGCCCCATTTTAGTTTCTGAAGGGGGTAAATTCTGTGTCTAGTTTTTTTGAGTGTGTGTGTATGTGTGTATGGACAGCCACTTGTTCCAGCACCATTTGTTGAATAGACCATCTTTTCTTCATTGTATTTCCTATACTCCTTTGTCAAAGATAAGTCGACTGCATTTATGTGGGTCTGTTTTGGGCTTTCTTCCATTGTTCTGTTTTTCTAGGCTTTCAATAGTAACACACTTTCTTCATTTCTGTAGCTTTATAGTAAATCTTGATGCATGGTGCCATTCCTTCAATATTGTATTGACATTCACAAGATGACTTGCTGGGATTTTGATTAAGGTCAAAATGAGAATTGATACCTTGATAATTTTGAGTTTCCCTATCTATGAACATGAAATGTCTTTCCATTTACTTAGATCTTTGATTTCTGTCATCAGAATTTTGCATTTTTTATACAGATTTGTACATATTCTGTTAGATTTATACCTAAGTATTTCATTTTGGGGAGTGCTGATTTAAACAGTATTGCTTTTAATTTCAAATTCTACTTGTTTATTGCTGGTATGTAGGAAAACTGTTGAGTCTCGGTATCTTGCGACCTTGCTTTGTTACCAGTTCCAGAACTTTTTTTTTTTTTTTTGGTCCTTTCAGATTTTCTACAATCATGTCATCTGCAAAAACAGTTTGTTTCTTCCTTCCACAACAGTGTTTCTTCTTCTTTTTTTTTCTTTTTCTTACTGTATTAGTTAGGACTTTTAGTATGATGTTGAAAAGGAGTGGTGAGAGGAGACTTTGCTTTGTTCCTGATCTTGGTGGGAAATCTTACAGTTTTTCACCACTAAATATGATGTTAGCAGTAGTTTTTTTTTTTAAATAGTTATTCTTTATGAAGTTGAGGAAGGTTCCCCTGTCTTCCTAGTGCTGGGTTTTTATCAAGAAAGGCTGTTGGATTTCATCATATGCTTTTTCTGCATCTATTACTTTGATCTTATTTTTCTTCTTAACCTATTGATGTGATATATGGCATTAATTGATTTTTGACTACTGCAAAAGCTTTGAATAATTATTTTTACACGTTATTAGGGTTACTTGCTAATATTAAGGATTTTGCACCTATTTTCTCATAAGTATTGGTCTATAGCTTTATTGTAATATCATTGTCTGGTTATGGTGTTATGGAATCTGGACTGGATGGTCCAATGAAAGAATCAAGCAGCATTCGGAGATGTTGGAGGATGGGAGGTTTATTTAACACGGTGGGGGGGGGGTGGGCAGGGGTGGCACTCAAAGGAAAGTTTTCTTCAAAGGTCTGAGCCGGAATCACAAACAAAGGTGGTGGTTTATACACTTTTACTTCCATATATATGGCAGTTTTGCTCCCGCTGTGGGCAGGGCAGTAGGGAAAACATGGAGTAGCCTTGGGGCCAGAACTGGGATTCCCCTGCTGGACTGTTCAGCCACCTTAAAACAGAAATTTCCCTTACCAGTGGTGTTAGAGTAGTGCTGGCCTTGTAGATTCAGTTCTATCTTTTAAAAAAGATTGCAGAGAATTGACATAATCTCTTCCTTAAATGTTTAGTAGAATTCACCAGTGAATCCATCTGGTGGGCACTGGTGCTTTCTATTTTAGAAGGTTATTAATTATTGGTTCAATTTACTTAATAGAGATAAGCCTATTCAGATTGTCTTTTTCTCCTTGTATGAGTTTTGGCAGATTGTCTCTTAAGAATTGGTCCATTTTATCTAGGTTATCAAGTTTATGGGCATAGAGTTGGTCATAATATTATATTATCCTTTTAATATCAATGGAATTAGTAGTTATATCCCTACTTTCATTTCTAATGTGAGCCCTTTGTGTCCGGCTTTTTTTCTTCATAAGCTTGACTAGAGGTTTATAAATTTTATTAGCATTTTCAAAGAATCAGCTTTTAATTTTGTTGATATTCTTTATTGACTTCCATTTTTCAATCTCATTGAGTTCCTTTTTATGAAAGATTTATTTTTTTAGAGAGAGAGAGACAGGACATGCACATGCATGAGGGGAGGAGGGGCAGAGGGAGAGAATCTCAAGCAGACTCCCTGAGCCCAGAGCCCAACTCAGGGCTGAATCTCAAGACCCCGAGATCATGACCTGAGCAGAAATCAAGAGTTGGACACTTAACCAACTGAGCTACACAGGTACCCCAATATCATTGGTTTCTTCTCTAATTTTTGTTTACTCTGAATTTGCTCTTTTTTTTTTTTCTAGTTACCTAAGGTGAAGGTTAGATGATTTATTTTAGAGCTTTCTTATTTTTAAAATATATGTATTTTATGTTATAAATTCCCATTTGACCATGGCTTTTGCTGCATCCCATCAATTTTGATAAGTTGTCTTTTCATCTTCATTTAGTTAAAAAATGTTTTAAAATTTTTCTTGAGATTTCTTCTTTGATTCATGTGTTAATTAGAAGAGTGTTGATTAATCTCCAAGTATTTTCTGGTGATCTTTCTGTCATTGATTTCTAGTTTAATTCTATTACAGTCTGGGTGCAGACTTGATATGATATATATACTTTTAAATTTGTTATGGTGTCTTTTACAGCCAACAGTGTGACCTATCTGGGTAAGTATTCCATGTGAGCTTGAGAAGAAGGTGTTTTCTGCAGCTTGTGGATAAAGTAGACTTACCAATTGTATCCAGTTGCTTGATGGTACTGTTGACTTCAACTATCTCTTTACTAATATTTTGCCTGCTGGGCATGTCCATTTCTGATAGAATAGTGATGAGGTGTCCAACTATCATTGTGGCTTCATCTATTTTTTCTTACAGTTCTACCAGTTTTTGTTCTGTTAGGTGCATATATGTTAAGAATTGTTATGTCTTCTTGGAGAACTGACTCCTTTATCATGTAATGTCTTTCCTTATTCCTAACAACTTTCCATGTGTCCAAGTCTGTCTTTCTGAAATTAATATAACTACTTCCTTTTTTTTAAATTAGTGTTAGCATGGTATATCGTTCTCCATTTATTTTACTCTGAATCTGTCTTTGTATTTAAAGTGAATTTCTTGTAGACAACATAAAAGTGGGTTCTGTTTTTTTTCTTACTCTGACAATTTCTGTCTACTAATTGGTATATTTAGACCATTGACATTGAAAGTGATTATTGATGTAGTTGAATTAATATTCACCACATTTGTTTCTCTTTTAATTGATGCCCTCATTCTGTGTTTTCTTTTTTCTTTCTTTCAAGATTTTCTTTCATTTGTGGTTTCAATTGTGCATTTTTTTCCTAATTTTTTATCTTTATTAAGGGCAAAAGCTAGAGTGGCTAGATCAGGCATATTTTTTTCTGATGAAATTTTTAAAATTTTTTAATTATTTTTCTTATAAACATATAATGTATTATCAGCCCCAGGGGTACAGGTCTGTGAATCGCCAGGTTTACCGCACTTCACAGCACTCACCATTGCACTTACCCTCCACAATATCCATAACCCCATGACCCTCACCCGACGCTCCTCCTCCCAGCAACCCTCAGTTTGTTTTGTGAGATTAAGAGTCTCTTACGGTTTGTCTCCCTCCCAATCCCATCTTATTTCATTTATTCTCTTCCTAACCCCTAACCCCCACATTGGATATCCATTTCCTCATATCAGGGAGATCATATGATAGTTCTCTTTCTTCGATTAACTTATTTCGCTAAGCATAATACCCTCTACTTCCATCCCGTCATCGCAAATGGCAAGATTTCATTTCTCTGGATGGCTGCATAGTATTCCATTGTATATATATACCACTTCTTCGTTATCCATTCGTCTGTTGATGGACATCTAGGTTCTTTCCATAGTTTGGCTATTATGGACATTGCTGCTATAAACATTCAGGTGCACGTGCCCCTTCGGATCACTACGTTTGTATCTTTAGGGTAAATACCCAGTAGTGCAATTGCTGGGTCATAGGGTAGCTCTATTTTCAACTTTTTGAGGAACCTCCATGCTGTTTTCCAGAGTGGTTGCACTAGCTTGCATTTCCACCAACAGTGTAGGAGGGTTCCCTTTCTCTGCCTCCTCGCCAGCATCTGTCATCTCCTGACTTGTTAACTTCAGTCATTTGACTGGTGTGAGGTGGTGTCTCATTGTGGTTTTGATTTGTATTTCCCTGATGCCGAGTGATGTGGAGCACTTTTTCATGTGTCTGTTGGCCATCTGGATGTCTTCTTTGCAGGAATGTCTGTTCATGTCCTCTGCACATTTCTTGATTGGATTATTTGTTCTTTGGGTGTTGAGTTTGCTAAGCTTTTTATAGATTTTGAATACTAGCCCTTTATCTGATAGGTTGTTTGCAAATATCTTCTCCCATTCTGTCAGTTGTCTTTTGGTTTTGTTAACTGTTTCCTTTGCTGTGCAGAAGCTTTTGATCTTGATGAAATCCCAATAGTTCATTTTGCCCTTGCTTTCCTTGCCTTTGGCCATGTTCCTAGGAAGAAGTTGATGCTCCTGAGATCAAAGAGTTGCTGCCTGTGTTCTCTTCAAGGATTCTGATGGATTCCTGTCTCACATTGATGTCCTTCATCCATTTTGAGTCTATTTTCATGTGTGGTGTAAGGAAATGGTCCAGTTTCATTTTTCTCCATGTGGTTGTCCAATATTCCCAACACCATTTGTTGAAGAGACTGCCTTTTTTCCATTGTACAGTCTTTCCTGCTTTGTCGAAGATTAGTTGACCATAGAGTTGAGGATCTATTTCTGAGCTCTCTATACTGTTCCATTGACCTATGTGTCTGTTTTTGTATCGGTACCATCCTGTCTTGATGCTGACAGCTTTGCAATAGAGCTTGAAATCTGGAATGTGATGCCACCAACTTTGGCTTTCTTTTTTCAATATTCCTTTGGCTATTGGAGGACTTTTCTGGTTCCATATAAATTTTAGGATTCTTTGTTCCATTTCTTTGAAAAAAATTGATGGGATTTTGATAGGGATTGCATTAAACATGTAGATTGCTTTAGGTAGCATAGACGTTTTCACAGTATTTGTTCTTCCAATCCATGAGCGCGGAACATTTTTTCCATTTCTTTGTGTCTTCCTCAATTTCTTTCATGAGTACTTTATAGTTTTCCGAGTACAGATTCTTTGCCTCTTTGGTTAGGTTTATTCCTAGGTATCTTATGGTTTTGGGTGCGATTGTAAATGGGATTGACTCCTTAATTTCTCTTTCTTCTGTCTTGTTTTTGTTGTAAAAAAAGGCAACTGATTTCTGTGCATTGATTTTATATCCTGACACTTTACTGAATTCCTGTACAAGTTCTAGCAGTTTTGAAGTGGAGTCTTTTGGGTTTTCCACATATAGTATCGTATCACCTGCAAAGAGTGACAGTTTGACTTCTTCTTTGCCAATTTGAATGCCTTTAGTTTCTTTTTGTTGTTTGATTGTTGAGGCTAGGACTTCTAGTACTATGTTGAATAGCATTGGTGATAATGGACACCCTTGCTGTGTTCCTGACCTTAACGGAAATGCTTTCAGGTTTTTCTCCATTGAGAATGATATTTGCGGTGGGTTTTTCATAGATGGCTTTGGTGATATTGAGGTATGTGCCCTCTATCCCTACACTTTGAAGAGTTTTGATCAGGAAGGGATGCTGTACTTTGTCAAATGCTTTTTCAGCATCTATTGAGAGTATCATATGGTTCTTGTTCTTTCTTTTATTAATGTGTTGTATCACATTGATTGATTTGCGGGTGTTGAACCAACCTTGCAGCCCTGGAATAAATCCCACTTGGTCATGGTGAATAATCCTTTTAATGTACTGTTGGATCCTATTGGCTAGTATTTTGGTGAGAATTTTCGCATCTGTGTTCATCAAGGTTATGGGTCTGTAATTACCATTTTTGATGGGATCCTTGTCTGGTTTTGGGATCAAGGTGATGCTGGGCTCATAAAATGAATTTGGGAGTTTTCCTTCCATTTCTATTTTTTGGAACAGTTTCAGGAGAATAGGAATTAATTCTTTAAATGTTTGGTAGAATTCCCCTGGGAAGCCATCTGGCCCTGGGCTTTTGTTTGTTTGGAGATTTTTGATGACTGTTTCAATCTCCTTACCGTTAATGGGTCTGTTCAGGTTTTCTATTTCTTCCTGGTTCAGTTGTGGTAGTTTATATGTCTCTAGGAATGCATCCATTTCTCCCAGATTGTCAAAATTTGTTGGCGTAGAGTTGCTCATAGTATGTTCTTATAATTGTTTGTATTTCCTTGGTCTTGGTTTTGATCTCTCCTCTTTCATTCATGATTTTATTTATTTGGGTCCTTTCTTTTTTCTTTTTGATAAGTCTGGCCAGGGCTTATCAATCTTATTAATTCTTTCAAAGAACCATCTCTTATTTTCATTGATTTGTTCTATTGTTTTTTTTTGTTGTTGTTTGTTTGTTTCCATTTCATTGATTTCTGCTCTGATCTTTATGATTTCTCTTCTCCTGCTGTGTTTAGGCTTTCTTTGTTGTTCTATCTCCAGCTCCTGTAGGTGTAGGGTTAGGTTGTGTATTTGAGACCTTTCTGGTTTCTTGAGAAATGCTTGTATCACTATATATTTTCCTCTCAGGACTGCCTTTGCTGTGTCCCACAGATTTTGAACCATTCTGTTTTCATTATCATTTCTTTCCATGAATTTTTTCAATTCTTTTTTAATTTCCTGGTTGACCCATTCATTCCTTAGAAGGATGCTGTTTAGTTTCCATGTATTTGGGTTCTTTCCAATTTCCTCTTGTGGTTGAGTTCTAGCTTCAGAGCATTGTGGTCTGAAAATATGCAGGGAATGATCCCAATCTTTTGATACCGGTTGAGACCTGATTTTTGACCCAGGATATGATCTATTCTGGAGAATGTTCCATGTGCACTAGAGAAGAATGTGTATTCTGTTGCTTTGGGATGGAATATTCTGAATATATCTGTGATGTCCATCTGGTCCAGTGTGTCATTTAAGGACTTTATTTCCTTGTTGATCTTTTCCTTGGATGATCTATTTCAGTCAGGGGAGTGTTAACGTCCCCTATTATTATTGTATTATTGTCAATGTCTTCCTTTGATTTTGTTATTAATTGGTTTATAAAGTTGGCTGCTCCCATATTAGGGGCATAGATATTTAAAATTTTTAGATCTTCTTATTGGACAGACCCTTTGAATATGATATATTGTCCTTCCTCATCTCTTATTATTGTCTTTGGCTTAAAATCTAATTTATCTGATAGAAGGATTGCCACCCCAGCTTTCTTCTGATGTCCATTAGCATGGTAAATTGTTTTCCACCCCCTCACTTTAAATCTGGAGGTGTCTAAAATGAGTTTCTTGTAGGCAGCATATTGATGGGTTTTGTTTTTTTATCCATTCTGATACCTTGTGTCTTTTGATTGGAGCATTTAGCTCATTTACATTCAGGGTAAGTATTGAGAGATATGAATTTAGTGCTACTGTATTGCCTGTAAGGTGATTGCTACTGTATATTGTCTCTGTTCCTTTCTGATCTACTACTTTTAGGGTTGCTTTTTGCTTAGAGGACTCCTTTCAATATTTATTGTAGAGCTGGTTTGGTGTTTGCAAATTCTCTCAGTTTTTGTTTGTCCTGGAAACTTTTTATCTCTCCTTCTATTTTCAATGATAGCCTAGCTGGATATAGTATTCTTGGCTGCATGTTTTTCTCATTTAGTGCTCTGAATATATCATGCCAGCTCTTTCTGGCCTGCCAGGTCTCTGTGGATAAGTCTGCTGCCAATCTAATATTTTTACCATTTTATGTTACAGACTTTTTTTCTTGGGCTGCTTTCAGGATTTTCTCTTTGTCACTAAGACTTGTAAGTTTTTCTATTAGATGATGGGGTGTGGACCTATTCTTATTGATTTTGAAGGGGATTCTCTGCACCTCCTGGATTTTAATGCTTGTTCCCTTTGCCATATTAGGGAAATTCTCTACAATAATTCTCTCCAATATACTTTCTGCTCCCCTCTCTCTTTCTTCTTCTTCTGGAATCCCAGTTTCTAATGTTTTGTCTTATGGTGTCACTTATCTCTCAAATTCTCCCCCCGTGGTCCAGTATTTGCTTGTCTCTCTTTTGTTCAGCTTCTTTATTCTCTGTCATTTTGTCTTCCATATCACTAATTCTTTCTTCTGCCTCATTTATCCTAGCAGTAAGAGCCTCCATTTTTTATTGCACCTCATTAATAGCTTTTTTTATTTTACTTGGTTAGATTTTAGTTCTTTTATTTCTCCAGAAAGGGCTTTTATCTCTCTGGAGAGGGTTTCTCTAACATCTTCCATGCCTTTTTTGAGCCCGGCTAGAACCTTGAGAATCGTCTTTCTGAACTCTAGATCTGACATATTACCAATGTCCATATTGATTAGGTCCCTAGCCTTCATTACTGCCTCTTGTTCTTTTTTTTTTTTTTTTTTGTGGTGAATTTTTCCTCCTTGTCATTTTGTCCAGATAAAAATATATGAAGGAGCAAATAAAATACTAAAAGGGTGGCAAAGACCCCAGGAAAATGTGCTTTAACCAAATCAGAAGAGATCCCAAATCTTTGTCTGGAGAAAGGGGATAAAAAGAAGTTCAGAGAAAAAAAATTAAAAAGAAAACAAATAAAGAAAAAATATAAAAAAGAAAAAATATATTTATATTAGATTGGTAACTAGAACAGGGTCACCCACTTAATTTTGGGAGTATTTTGGTCTCTTAGAAGAAACTAACTCCCAAAATTTTGAAGAATGAAAAACATATATAAGGGTAAACACAACGAAGTGATGGAATATGCCTAAAAAGGTGAAAAAATTTTTTTTTTAATTTTTAAAAAAGGAGTTGATAAAGTAAGTTGGTTGGGAGAATAAAGAAAAAGAAAGTGGAGAGAATTTGCTTGGGCTGGAGAATAGAACAAGATTTAGATTTAGGGTATATTTTGATCTATTAGAAGAAGTTGTAGCCCAAATTTTTTAGAAGAAAAAACCCTTTGTGTAAACAAAAAATAAAGTTAGATACAATGAAGGATAAAATATGACTATAATAATGAAGGTTCAAAAAAGATTATTATTTTATTTTTAAGAAAGGTATTGTTAATATAAACTAGTTAAAAATGTTATAAGAGGAAAGGGTAAAAGTTAAATTAAGCAGAAGAAAAAAATAAAATTAAAAAAATTAATTAACTGCAAGACTAAAGAATAATGGGGAGAAAACCATGAATTCCATGCTTTGCTTTCTCATCCTCTGGAGTTCCACTGTTCTCCTTGGCAAGTGAACTTGGTCTTGGCTGGATTTCTTGTTGATCTTCTGGGGGCAGGGCCTGTTGTAGTGATTCTCAAGTGTCTTTGCTGGAGGCAGAATTGCACTGCTGTTACCAGGGGCCAGGCTAAGTATTCCACTCGGGTTCGCTTTCGGAGCTTTTGTTCCCTGAACGCTTTCCGTAGAGTTCCGGAGGACGGGCATGAAAATGGTGGCCTCCCAATCTCCAGCCCAGAGGAGCTGAGAGCTCAGGGCCCCACTCCTCAGTGTGTCCTCGGAGAAAAACACTCAATCACTCCCATCTCCCTGGCCTCCAGCCACACTCTGAGCTCACCCAGCCTGTGAATGAGATGTGCCTAGGTATATATTTGGCATTTATTCTACTTGTGTTCTCTGAACCTCCTGGACCTGTGGTTTAGTGTCTGACGCTGATTTGGAGGAGTTCTTAGTCATCATTTCATCAAATATTTTCTCTATTCCTTTTTTCTTCTGGCATTACAATGATATATGTTATACCTTTTACTTGTTATCCCACAGTTCTTGAAATATTCTATCTTTTTAAGTCTTTTTTTCCCCCTTTGCTTTTCAGTTTTAGAGGTTTCAGCTCAGATATCCTCAAGCTGAGAGATTCTTTCCTGAGTCATATCCAGTTGACTAATAAGCACATCAAAGACATTCTTCATTTATGTTAGTGTTTTTGATCTCTAAAATTTCTTTTTGATTCTTTCTTAGAATTTCCATCTCTCTGCTTACGTTGCCCATTTGTACATACATGCTGTTTACTTTATCCATTTAGTAAATGGATATTAATCATCATTGTGTTAAATTCCCAGTCTGATAATTCCAACATTCCTGCCATGTCTGGTTTTGTTGCTTATTCTCCCTCTTATATTGTATTTTGCCTTTTGGTATCCCTTGTAATTTTTTCCCTGGTCGTTGGACATGATGTACCAGGTAAAAGGAACCTGTTTTAGGCTGTTCATAATGTAGTAGTAAGGTGTGGGAAGGAGGTCAATCCTATAGTCTTATGATTAGGTCTCAGTCTTTTAGTGAGCTCGTGTCTCTGGATTGTGAACTTCCTCAAGGCTTCTCAGTAATCTTTCTCCCTTGAGTAGCAAGCATGGACTGGAATTGGGTATTCCCGTCCTCCAGGTCATTGAGGCTCTGACAAAATCCCAGCAGGTTAGGGTCTGGTTAACTTTTCCTCAGGACAAGACTTGTTAAAAAGAGAATGCCCTCTTGTGTTTCAAAATGGTTCTTTTTCCTCTTCTCTGACTGGAATTTCTTTGATACTTAACGTGAGAACCTGATCAAACTTCTGGAAGTAAAACACAAAAATGTTCCCCTCCTTGTCTTGACTGTGTTCTTGTGGAGTTTTTGACTCTGAGTTGCCTGCATTGAGCCTCAAGAAATTTATCTATTACTGTTTAGGTTTTCCTACCCTGGTACTGGTTCTGTCACCCTATGGCAGTTTCTACTTGTACATTTCTGCTCTGTTAAGTTGAGATTCTCTGTATTTGCCTGTTGGTCTCTCCAGTTTTGGGGGCTGCAGTTTGCCCTTTGGCCTTACTTCTTTTACAGATCTAAGAAGGGTTGGTGATATTTCAATTTGTCTCAGCTTTTTGCTTGTTAGGATTGAGTGGTGACTTCCAAGTTTCTTATATATTGAACCAGAAACCAAAAGTCTGCCTGTGGTTTTTCAAAGTACTGAGAATATATCAATTTGGTGATGTTTTCTTCTAATGTCAGGACTGATTAATATTAGTTATTTTCTTTCTTTCCCCCCTAAGTTTTTCTTTAATTCCAGTTAGCTAACTTACAGTGTAATATTAGTGTCAGAGGTAGAATTCAGTGATTCATCACTTAAATACAACACCCACTACTCATAGCAATAAGTGCCCACCTTAATACCCATCACCCATTTAACCCATCCTCTTGTCTACCTCCCCTCCAGCAACCCTCAGTTAGTTCTCCATAACCAAGAATTTGTTTTATGGTTTGTCTCTTTTTTTCCCTCTTTATTTATCTGTTTTCTTTATTAAATTCCTCATATGAGTGAAATCATAGCAGCATTACCAATAATAACCAAATTATGGAAAGGGCCCAAATATTCATTGACTGATAAATAGATAAAGAAGATATGACACGTGTGTATACATTTATTATATTATTATGTTATGTTATGTTATAGTATATGCAATGGAATATTACTCAGCCATCAAAAAGAATGAAATCTTGCCATTTGCAATGACATGGATGGAGGTAGAGAGTATTATGCTACCTGAAACATTAATTATTTTGTTTCAAAATATGTCCCTATCTCTGGCAAAAATCAACTTATTTTTATAAGAGTACATTTAAAATATTATTTTGTGTGTTGCAGGATAATTTTCTCACACAAACCTATTCTAAGCATTATTTTAAGTCACACAATTGATATTCTAACTCCATTTCAGAAAACATGTGGTTCTTTTATACACAATGGATTACACAGTCTCTCTGTAGCGGGAGGTATTTTCTTATTCCACTCCTCCATTGTGTGTTGGTATTTTAGCTAGGATTAGCCATCCCAACTACATGATCAAATCAATCAGTGAACTATACGTTGCCAGGCCATAAGAAGTCACTTTTGATCTCCTTAAGAAACGTGTATTACATCAAGATCCTGGACTTGGAGTTGGCTCAGCAACTACATGAAACTTTGAATTCTTTCTAAGATATGTTAGATGCTGGCATTGTGTTAGGTAGGGCCATTAAAAATTATTATATAAGAAAAAGATGTGTGGGTAT
Source organism: Lutra lutra (assembly GCF_902655055.1). Taxonomy (NCBI): domain Eukaryota; kingdom Metazoa; phylum Chordata; class Mammalia; order Carnivora; family Mustelidae; genus Lutra; species Lutra lutra. Next base: position 464,981 of record NC_062280.1, read on the forward strand.
TGGCCATTTAAACAGAAGTCAGTTGCTATACCCTGTCTTTGACTTCTCACACATATCCCTTCTTCCTCTGAAATTCTCTTTATTGCTCTGAATCTAGTTCCTATTATATTATTGGGTGTGATCCAGTTTCTCCTTCCATCGGGATAAATGTGTGATCTAGTTTCACCACTATGTTTTAAATTTGAGCACATCATCTAAACAGAGCTAAACAATTTTTTTAAGGGGGTGGATACAGCATAGACATTGTAGAACTAGTGTCATTCTTCTTCAGGATATTAAGTTTTAGAATGGCATAATCCAGAGTACTGTCTCCTTGCTTGCACAATTACAAGAAATTAGAGGCCAGTGCGGGTAGAATGCAGAGAAAGAATGAATCCTGACAAAATTGTCACTTGCCAGCAATTCAGCAGCTGTGCCTAAAGTAAGAACACAGGGCAGCCAAATTAGCTTTTTGAGAAACTCACTCAAATTAATTTCATCCATGAGTATACTACCCCCCCCATTAAGTTGAGAGAGCTTTAAATTAATATTCAGATTTGAAGGGTGTATGGTGCTATATTTATAATACATGCAATGAAAGTAGATGTGATTGACTCCAAGACTATTTTGAGAGTGGTAGTTTTTCTAGCATTGATTTTTACTAGAATTCTCCTTATCATTATCAAGCTGTTATGATGGTCAAGGTTCACAAAAATTTGTTCCTGAGAGTACAACACACTGACTTCTCTTGGACTATTGGCACCTATCTTTGTCTTTTCTTCAGAGTAGGGATATACATTTCAAGTGTAGGTCAAGTTCTCATACTTCAGAAATCAATGACTAGGTTGATGCTGGCTTAATAAAATCACTTGAAAACAGTATTATCACAGGGTATGCACTTAGTGTTTAAAATTGTCCTTTTGCTGTTTTGCCTTTTATGATTTTCTTTTGTATCTTTTTCTGTTGTTGAAGTGAGAAAATATATGAACATGTACCTCATGAATGAATATGTATTTCATGTATGATGTCCTTCATATAAAATGTATGAACATGTAATTCATATAAAAATACTCCTTTTTCACTGATTTCCACTAAAGAGCTGTTTAGCAATGGATAAGATCAACATGCTCTATGTTATGGATTGAAATATAAATAAGAAAATAAAGCAGTTTCTCTCCTTAAACTTCACTAAAAAATTCTCATTTCTGTTTTTGCAACTTAGAGAGATAGTCTTAAAATACACAAAATCAATAAGTAATATGCTTTAGAATATCTTTTATTATACAACTCAACTGTCTTAATCGAAGAAGCCATTATCCATTTAGTTTCATGAATGGTTTGGGAGTGAGACCATAAATCAATGGGAACTGTCATTACCAACAAACTGAGAAACACTTAGTGGGTGTTTTGGTACACTTTGGTTGTACTGTATAGATTAATCTTTAAAAAATAGTTACTTATTTGAGTGAGGATAGACTATATATAGTTTATTTTGATAAGGATGATGGGCACTATTCAAATTTGTATCAGAAAACTGAATTGTAAAAAAATCTGCTGATTGTACAGAGAAATTGAGTAAGCAAGTGTGAAATGTCAAAGAATATGGGAACCACCAGGATGATGCATATGGTGAATTGGTACTCTAGGCTTCTGTAAGAAAGGGGTCACTACTCTGAATCTTGGGCACCCAAATATAAAGCCAGCAGTGACTTGTACTCCTGTTCTTGATAGTTTCCTAAATCTGTGGACCAAAGGAGGAAATAAGAAAACTTTAAGGGTGATGTTTGGCAATTCAGATAATGGCACACTGTGAATATGTTTGGCCATTTGGTGATTTCTAGATCTTTTAAGGAAGAAACCTTTTTTTTTTCTTTTTCTCACTTTGTTAGATTTAGGAAGTCCTCTCTTTTATCTAATGACAGTTGATTATCTCTTCAGATAGAAAATCCTTAAATAATATGTCAGTATCTTTTCAAGGAAATGTAAAACTAAAACAAGTTATATTCTTTTATCATTTAAATAATTCTTTATTATTTTATTTTAAAATTATTTTTATCAACATATAATGTATTAATAATAATACATTAGTTAATAATTATAATGCATTGATTAATTAATACATTAACATATAATGTATTATTAGCCCCAGGGGTACAGGTCTGTGAAACATCAGGCTTACACACTTAAAAGCACTCATCATAGCACATACCCAGTCCAGTGTCCATAACCCAAACACCCTATCCCTACCCTCCTACCCCCCAGCAACCCTCAGTTTATTTCATGAGATTGAGTTTATTATGGTTCGTCTCCATCCCCACCCCATCCTATTCCATTTTTTTCCCTCCCTACTCCACATGACCCCCTATCCTGACTCTCAACTTCCTCATATCAGAAAGATCATATGATAATTGTCTTTCTCTGATCGACTTATTTCACTAAGCATAATATTGTCCAGTTCCATCCACGTCATTGCAAATGGCAATATTTCGTTTCTTTTGATGGCTGCATAGTATTACATTGTGTGGATATATATATATATATATATATATATATATATATATATATCTTCTTCTTTATCCATTCATCGCTTGATGGACATCTAGATTCTTTTCATAGTTTGCTTATTATGGACATTCAGGTGCACATGCCCCGAATCACACTTCAGATCACTACGTTTGTATCTTTAGGGTAAATACCCAGTAGTGCAATTGCTGGGTCATAGGGTAACTCTATTTTCAACTTTTGGAGGAACCTCCATGCTGTTTTCCAGACTGGCTGCACAAGCTTGCATTCCCACCAACAGTGCAAGAGGGTTCCCCTTTCTCCGCATCCTCACCAACATCTGTCATTTCCTGATTTGTTAATTTTAGCCATTTTGACTGGTGTGAAGTGGTATCTCACTGTGGTTTTGATTTGTATTTCCCTGATGCCGAGTGATGTGGAGCACTTTTTCATGTGTCTGTTGGCCATCTGGATGTCTTCTTTGCAGAAATGTCTGTTCATGCCCACTGCCCATTTCTTGATTGGATCATTTGTTCTTTGGGTGTTGAGTTTGATAAGTTCTTTATAGATTTTGGACACTAGCCCTTTATTTGATATGTCATTTGCAAATATCTTCTCCCATTCTGTCAGTTGTCTTTTGGTTTTGTTAACTGTTTCCTTTGCTGTGCAGAAGCTTTTGATCTTGATGAAGTCCCAATAGTTCATTTTTGCCCTTGCTTCCCTTGTCTTTGGCAATGTTTCTAGGAAGAATTTGCTGTGGCTGAGGTCAAAGAAGTTGCTGCCTGTGTTCTTCTCAATGATTTTGATGGATTGCTGTCTCTCACTTTGAGGTCTTTCATCCATTTTGAGTCTATTTTCGTGTGTGGTGTAAGGAAATGGTCCAGTTTCAGTTTTCTGCATGTGGCTCTCCCAATTTTCCTAACACCATTACTTGAAGAGACTGTTTTTTTTTTTTTTTCCACTGGACATTTTTTTCCTGCTTTGTCAAAGATTAGTTGAAAATAGAGTTGAGGGTCTATTTCTGTGCTCTCTATTATGTTCCATTGATCTATGTGTCTGTTTTTGTGCCAGTGCTGTACTGTCTTGATGATTACAGCTTTGTAAATAGACTTAAAGTCTGGAATTGTGATGCCACCAACTTTGCCTTTCTTTTTCAACATTCCTCTGGCTATTCAGGGTCTTTTCTGTTTCCATATAAGTTTTAGGATTATTTGTTCCATTTCTTTGAAAAAACTTGGTATTTTGATAGAAATTGGATTAAATGTGTACATTGCTTTAGGTAGCATAGACATTTTGACAATATTTGTTCTTCCAATCCATGAGCATGGAACATTTTTCCATTTCTTTGTGTCTTCCTCAATTTTTTTCTGAGTACTTTATAGTTTTCTGAGTACAGATTCTTTAACTCTTTGGTTAGGATGCCTTTTATTTCTCTTTGTTGTCTGATTGCTAAGGCTAGGACTTCTAGTACTATGTTGAATAGCAGTGGTGATATTGGACATCCCTACCATGTTCCTGACCTTAGGGGAAAAGCTGAAAGCTTTTGATTTTTGCTGTGTGTTTTTCATAGATGGCTTTGATGTGATTGAGGTATGTTCCTTATATCCCTATGCTTTGAAGAGTTTTTTTTTTTTAAGATTTATTTATTTATTTATTTATTTGACAGAGAGAGATCACAAGTAGACAGAGAGGCAGGCAGAGAGAGAGAGAGAGAGGGAAGCAGGCTCCCTGCCGAGCAGAGAGCCCGATGCGGGACCCGATCCCAGGACCCTGAGATCATGACCTGAGCCGAAGGCAGCGGCTTAACCCACTGAGCCACCCAGGCGCCCCTGAAGAGTTTTGATCACGAAAGGATGCTGTACTTTGTCAAATGCTTTTTTAGCATCTATTGAGAGTATCATATGGTTCTTGTTCTTTCTTTTATTAATGTGTTGTATCACATTGATTGATTTGTGGATGTTGAACCAACCTTGCAGCCCTGGAATAAATCCCACTTGGTCATGGTGAATAATCCTTTTATGTACTGATGGATCCTATTGGCTAGTATTTTGGTGAGAATTTTTGCATCCGTGCTCATCAAGGATATTGGTCTGTGATTCTCCTTTTTGATGGGGTCTTTGTCTGGTTTGGGGATCAAGGTAATGCTGGCCTCATAAAATGAGTATGGAAGTTTTCCTTCCATTTCTAATTTTTGGAACAGTTTCAGGAGAATAAGAATTAATTCTTCCTTAAATGTTTGATAGAATTCCCCTGGGAGGCCATCTGGCCCTGGGCTCTTGTTTGTTGGGAGAATTTTGATGACTGCTTCAATCTCCTTAGTGGTTATGGGTTTGTTCAGGTTTTCTATTTCTTCCTGGTTCAGTTGTGGTAGTTTATATGTCTCTAGGAATGCATCCATTTCTTCCAGATTATCAAATTTGCTGGTGTATAGTTGCTCACAACATTTCACAACATTTCGTCTTATGGTATCACTTATCTCTTGAATTCTCCCCTCATGATCCAGTAGTTGTTTGTCTCTCTTTTGCTCAGCTTCTTTATTTTCCATCATTTGGTCTTCTATATCACTAATTCTCTCTTCTGCCTCATTTATCCTAGCAGTAAGAGCCTCCATTTTTTATTGCACCTCATTAGTAGCTTTATTGATTTCAACTTGGTTAAATTTTAGCTCTTTTATTTCTCCAGAAAGGGATTTTATTTCTCCAGAAAGAGAGTCTCTAATATCTTCCATGCCTTTTTCGACCCCAGCTAGCACCTTGATAATTGTTGTTCTGAACTCTAGTTCTGACATATTACCAATGTCTGTATTGATCAGGTCCCTAGCTGTCGGTACAGCCTCTTGTTCTTTTTTTGTGGTGAGTTTTTCCACCTTTTCATTTTATTCAGATAAGAATATATGAAGGACAGAATAAATACTAAAAGGGTGGCAAAGACCCCAGAACAATGTGTGTTAACCAAATCAGAAGGGATCTGAAACCAGGGAGAGAAGAAAGGGGGGGAATATACATATACATGCACATACACATACATATACATACATACATACTGGTGAGTAGAACACAGCCACCCACTTGATTTTGGGTGTATTCTGGTCTCTTAGAAGAAACTACCTCCCAAAATTTTAAAGAAAGAAATCTTATATATATACAAAATCTTATATAAATACAAAAATAAGGGTAAACACAATGAAGGGATGGAATATGAGTATAAAGATGAAAATTTTAAAAAGATTCTAAAAAAGGAATTGATAAGATTAGTTGGTTGGAAAAGGAAAAAAGAAAGGAGGAAAGAATGTGATCAGTCTCAGCTAGATTTAGGGTATATTTTGATTAGGAGAAATTGTATCCCAAAATTTTAAAGAAAAAAAAACCTATATGTATACAAAAAATAAGGTTAAATACAATGAAGGGATAAAATATGACTATAACAATGAAAATTTAAAGTTTTTTTTAAAGGTATTGATGATATAAAATAGTTAAAGTTAAAAGAAGAAAAGTTGAAAAAAATAGAATAAGAAAAAAAATAAAATTAAAACAATTTAACTCTGCGATACTAAAGGATGGGAAAAAAAAAGTCATGAATTCTATTTGTTGCTTTCCCCTAGCTCTGAAGTGTTGCCATTCTCATTGATTGGTAAGCTTGGTCTTGGCTGGATTTCTTGCTGATGTTCTGGGGGAGGGGACTGTTGCTGTGATTCTCAAATGTCTTTGCCAGGGGCGGAGTTACACCACCCTTGCCAGGGGCCATAATCTGCTTGCGTTCACTTTTGGTAGCTTTTGTTCCCTGAAGGCTTCCTGAAGATCTTTGGAGGGCGGGAATGAAAATAGTTGCCTCGCAATCTCTGGCCTGGAGAAGCCAAGAGCTCAGGCCCCACTTCTCAGTGCACCTTCAGAGAAAAGCAGTCAATGCCTTCTGTCTCCCTGGTCTCCAGCTGCACTCCGCGCTCACCTGGCCTGTGACTGAGCATTTCTATCTCTGGTGCCCAGCCCCATTTGGAGTCTCCAAACCCAGCTGATTCCTGTCATGCACTCCCATGCCACTCCTCCTGGAGGAGGAAGGAGGGGGTCTCTCCAGATCTGCCACTTGTGGTGTCCCTGCTCAAAGAGCAGTGGCCTGACTATGCGTGGGATCACAGTTTAAGGTAACCCCCAGCTGAGAGTGCACTCATCGGCTCTGTCTCTGCAGCCAGCTTCCCTGCTCTGATACCTGGCAGCTCTGCCACACTCAGACACTCCCAGTCTTTCTGTGACCCCGTGGGTCCTGATACCACACTGTCCTAGCGGGCTCCACCCCTGGTAAGCCTCTGGAGTGATGTTCCTCAGTGGAGCAGACTTTTAAAAGTTCTGATTTTGTGCTCCACTACTTTATGGGAGCTGGCCCCTTGCCCCGCGATCTATCTTCCCATCCCTTCAGATTCACTTTTCTGTACATCCTGCCTTCCAGAAAGTGGTCGATTTTCTGTTCCTAGAGTTGCTGCTCTTCTTCTATCTTGTGCTGAATTTGTAGGTGTTCAGAACGGTTTGATAACTATCTAGCTGAACTCCTGGGACCCAATGCTATTTCAGTCTCCTTCTCCTCTGCCATCTTGCTTCCCCCCTTAAAGAATTATTTTTTTTTTAAGATTTATTTATTTATTTAAGGGAGAGAGAACATGAGGAGAGGGGAGGGGTACAGGGAGAGGGAGAAGCACACTCCCTGCTGAGCAGGGAACCCAAAGCAAGGCTGGATCCCAGAACCCTGGAATTGTGACCTGAGCCAAAGGCAGATGCTTAACTGACTGAGCTAGTCTGACGACCCTTGAAGAAATCTTTATTCACTAATTTGTCTATCAGATTTTTTTTAAGATTTTTTATTTATTTACTTGACAGGCAGAGATCACAAGAAGGCAGAAGCAGGCAATGGAGCAGGGTGGCAGGGGGGAGCAGGCTCCCCACTGAGCAGAGAGATCCCAGGACCCTGGGATCATGACCTGAGCCAAAGGCAGAGGCTTTAACCCACTGAGTCACCCAGGCACCCTGCCTATCATATTTCTATAGAAGACCTATTAATGCTAAGAACTCTTCTAAACACTGGGATACAAAGGTTAATGTGGACAGCCCCTGTTCTGTTATATAGATTGGAGAATGAGGGAATTGAACACATAAATTCATTAAAGTAAAAACTATTGTAATATAAGTTCTAATGGCCACTAAAAAGAAGATGCATTAAATTGCCTAGAGAGTGACATACTTAATATTTTTAAGGTGCATATGTGTTTGATGCCTAGAAAAATGTAAAGAGCAATCTAGGTATGTGTAAAAGACTGGAAACTAGAAAGCACAAAGGACTTTCTGGGAACCAAAAATAGTTCAGACTGGCCAAGGAACAGGCTGTGTGTGTGTGTGTGTGTGTGTAAGTGTGTAATACCAAGAGAGAAAACTGTAAATGTGGATAGAAGGAAGAAGGTAATTTAAATCCTTACTTGTATTCCTTAAGGAGTTTGAGGATTGTCTTATGTCAAGGAACAGATTTACCAGATTTTAAGTGAGGAAGAAACACAGTCAGATTTTCTCTTTTAGGTATGTCATATTGGTTTCAGTATGCCTTAATTGGAGCTGTGTGGAATTGAGGGTTGGAAGGCAAGTTAATAGCCATAGTACAAGTTGATGGAAATCTGTACTATGCTACTGGTGAGAGGAATGGGGGAGGGTATGTTTGGACTGATGTTCGGGGACAGAGGACAGTTGAGAATGTGAAATGAAAGTGATGGTTTAGATTCCTGGCTTAGGGTAATGGATGGACTAACTTGCTATTTACCTTAATAAGCAGTGAAGAATGAGGAAGCAGATTTGAGGGGAAAAGTAATGAATTCAATTTCTGACATACTGTGCTTGAGTTACTCCAGGGACAATCAGATAGACATATCTAGAAGACAGCTACGCATAAGTTCAAGACCAGAGGACAAGTTACTGACTAGTATAAAAATCATTAAGAACATGTGGCAGTTGAAATCATTGGTGTGTGTATGGAGAGAACAAACCTGCCAAACTGGCACGATGAGTAACATTAAAAATTAAAGGAAAATGTTACTGAAAATGTTAGTCTGACAGTAGGATAAAGTAAGAAAAAGTAGTGCCTTGGAAACCATGAGTAAAAGAGATATCCAAGAATTAGGAGTGGTCAGTATTATGAGATACTATATTCAGATCTAGGAACATAAAGGTTGAAAGAAATATAGTGGATTTATTGTTTAAAAAATTGTCAGTGTCTTTGACAAGAGACTGTTGCAGTAGTTATGGACGCCAAAACACATTTTGAAAATTCTGTCAGCTAAATGAAATAGAGCCCTGACAATTTATGAAAAGATGCAGTTGTCTATCCTGCTTTTTCTTTTTCTTTGCTTTGCGGAAGAACTAGAACAACCAGAGAGGTACAGCTAGTGCTTCGGTGCAGAATATTATATCCTTTATTACTTAAAAAATGTAATAAAACATAATGTAACTAGATTTCTATTTTCCCAGCGTAGGCCTGAGACGGTAACTGCTTCCAAGTGACTAGTAAATCTCGAATAGAAATGGAAGGCAAGCATAATGTACAATTGTTATTTCTATCTAAGCGCATTTGATTTCTTAGTGCTCTTTGTTTTATAGTTGGAGGACAGATTTTTTTTTTTCCCATTAAAGATGGTTGGTACTCTTACACTTTATGTAACTGAAAACATAAATATATTCAGATGAATTATTATAAGAAAAGGAGTTATTTTACTCTAGTACAAAATTGGAACGTATTAGAAAGATTTTGAAAGGAATAATGTCTACTAATTGACTCTAAAGTCAACATTTAGAGATATAAACAAATAACCACTGGTGAGTAAAAAGAGATGTTTGCAAGAATTTATGGCAAACTTGTGATTTAATTCTTAGTCCTTGTATATAAAAATTTCATTTTTATGTTTACATGTCTGCTATAAAATTTTTGTTACATTATTTTTTACATAAAAGCAAGTGGTCATTAAGACAAACATTTCTTTTTTTTTTTTAAGACTTTATTTATTTATTTGACAGACAGAGATCACAGTAGGCGGAGAGGCAGGCAGAGAGAGAGGGGAAGCAGGCTCCCCACTGAGCAGAGAGCCGGATGCGGGACTCGATCCCAGGATCCTGGGATCATGACCCGAGCTGAAGGCAGAGGCTTTAACCCACTGAGCCACCCAGGTGCCCCAAGACAAACATTTCTTAGTGCTACAAAATGCTATTTCTGTCAGATAATTAAACTCTGAATTCTTAATTTAAACTTACCATTTTTCTTGTCCTCTTTCCCCCAGTTATACAAATATTATTTTGTAAAATAATTCAACTAGGAATAAAGTGACATGGAGTTGATTTGAATGGTGGTTTTTTGTTTGCTTTTGTTAACTGTATTTGTTTCTTGGTGTTTTGCATCTTAAATTTCTTCTCAGCCATTCTGTTTTATAAAAGCACCTTCATGGCTTTTAAAAATATGTATTTTCTAAAATAATTCTTCAGTGTTTTAAATTAATTAATGGGTAGTATTTTCCTTCCCTAGAATCTGGTTGTGTGATCTTTATCTCGGCTTTCATTGTCAAATCTACAGATCCTGCCTTTGTCATCTTCCTCAAAACTTATTCTTTTTTAATCCCTAGTGTACTTTGTAATATTGGAATTTGGGAAACTGTTCTGCATATTATTTAGGATATAATTGTCATTTAGTTTACCAGTCAATGAGAACGGCAACACTTCAGAGCTAGGGGAAAGCAACAAATAGAATTCATGGCTTTTTTCCCATCCTTTAGTCTTGCAGAGTTAAATTGTTTTAATTTTATTTTTTTCTTATTCTATTTTTTCAACTTTTCCTCTTTTAACTTTTTTAACTATTATATATCATCAATACATTAAAAAAAACTTTAAATTTTCATTGTTATAGTCATATTTTATCCCTTCATTGTATTTAACCTTATTTTTTGTATACATTTTTTTTAAATTTTGGGATACAATTTCTCCTAATCAAAATATACCCTAAATCTAGCTCCAGCCTCATCACACTCTCTCCTCTTTTTTTCTTTTCCTTTTCCAACCAACTAATCTTATATTCAGTCAGGATATGAGTTGTGTTAGCAAATTTGGGTCTAATTTTTATTTATTTATTTATTTGACAGAGGTCACAAGTAGGCAGAGAGGCAGGCAGAGAGAGAGGGGGAAGCAGGCTCCCCGCTGAGCAGAAAACCTGATGCAGGGCTCGATCCCAGGACCCTGAGATCGTGACCTGAGCTGAAGGCAGAGCCTTAACCCTCTGAACCACCCAGGCACCCCAAATTTGGGTCCAATTTTAACATGACGACTAAGAGACTCTATTTTGTATCCTAATACAATTTCCATCTGGCAGTGAAGAAAGAGAAAATAGTAGATGTTTGTTAGGAAGCAAAACAAAATGGTTTTCTTCTTTGGTCAGTGGAAGAGTGTCTCTTGTATAGTAAGGGATGTAGACTATTTATTGAAATTCCAAAGCACAGAAAGCATAGAGAGAAGTAATTTTTAATATTGAAATATATTCTAAAAATACTTTTATAACTTCAATTGAACAGTTTTCTGCTGCTATAGAAACACATTTAATATTATTTAGTTTTTAGGATTTAATATTGGTCAGGCACGGTCATATTTAATATTATAGCAAAATACTTAGTTTGCTAATATTAAATAATTAGAGCAGATCATTTAGTTTTAAAAATGATTATTAACTCTTAACATAGTCACTTTATTTGAGGGAATTAAAAACAGTAAAATACAGAGTAAAACCTGACCCTAGTTGAGGGGTGGGGAACAAATTACAAATTATTTTTGTTTCTATTTTGTTCTATTTCATAATGCTCTTTCTTTTTATGTGTAAGGTATAATGACAGAATAGGTTCTTCTCAGTTGATTTTTTGATTAGTTGACAAATGTTTACTCAATATTTACTGTGTGCTAGGTACTTAACCAAATAGAGTGAACCAAAGAAACGTGGGAATTATCAGAATCATGAGAATCTTTTCATAATGTTGTTATTCGCTACTGTCTGCCCTAGGCAGTTTATACATTTTTAAATAGAAATACTTTAGATATACATTGGTAGAAAGTTAAATTACAGTACAGTAGAACACAACTGTTAATGGTATTTGGGCTAATGTTCCATAGCTAAAGTGATAGAACTTTAGAAGATTGTTACAAAAAGCTCCTCTTGTGTCTATTTCTGTAGTCATTTGAAAAGGATGAAAGAAAGGACTGAAAAAATTGATCAACCTGAATTTGAAGAACAACAGTAAAATTAATGCCTATCCTATCAATGCTGTCAAATGAACCTTTTCCAAATACACTCAAAACAAGTAGTTCTCTTCTGTTTGGGAAGTTTATATACATACCAATTTGGTGCAGAACCACCATCGTGATGACTAGATGGCTCAAGGAAGAAAAGCCAGAAAACTTTTAAACCATTCTTCTAGTTCTAAGTGAGTAGATACCTCTACCTTTTTTGAAATGTATTCTTTTTGAATTCCCTCACTTATAAATTCTCTATGAAAGATCTGCTGATATAGTAGGAATATTTGTAAACAAAGAAGTTCAAGAAATCCAGAGTATTGAGTACAATCTTCCCAGTTCATGTTTATTTGCTTGCTTCATTAGACAAGCTTTCAAAAGCACCCTCTTAGAGTACTAAATTTATTATGTTTTATTTGTTGTCATGGCCTATTATTGAGATGGTTAGGATCATCCTCAGTTAATTCATGAACTCCTTTTCTTTACTACAGAGTCCAGAGAAGAAAGAACCAAATGTGTATTTATCATTCTTAATTAGAAACAAATTTAGCTTTAAACTCCTAAGTAGAAAGCATGACCTTAGTGTGATCAATGGAATCATTTCAGAGATTTTTCTTAATTTGGTTACAATGAATAGAAAATAACCCAAATTATCTTATCTAAAACCTAGTGGAAATTATTAACAGGTTATTGGTTTATTTCATGGGATCCAAGGAAAATTGAAACAACTAGTTCTTAGGAAGAGCAAAAAAGACAGTGCTGTGATTCTTAGCAGCTGTAATATACTCAATAGTTTCTTAGAGAAGGGGGCTAGGGTGTGAACCTGGAAAGAATTCCAATTGTTCTCTGCATTTCTGGCCCAGAATCTATCCTACTTACACACTGAATAGCATGTCAGGGCATTTGTCCTTTCATACTCATACCATGAAACAGAACCACAAAAAATTATTACTAGACAGCATGGTACTGGCACAAAAACAGACACATAGATCAATGGAAGAGAATAGAGAGCCCAGAAATAGACCCTCAACTCTATGGTCAACTAATCTTCGACAAAGCAGGAATGTCCAATGGAAAAAAGACAGCCTCTTCAATAAATGGTGTTGGGAAAATTGGACAGCCACATGCAGAAAAATGAAATTGGATCATTTCCTTACACCACACACGAAAATAGACTCAAAATGGATGAAGGACCTCAATGTGAGAAAGGAATCCATCAAAATCCTTGAGGAGAACACAGGCAGCAACCTCTTCGACCTCAGCTGCAGCAACATCTTCCTAGGAACATGGCCAAAGGCAAGGGAAGCAAGGGCAAAAATGAACTATTGGGATTTTATCAAGATCAAAAGCTTTTGCACAGCAAAGGAAACAGTTAACAAAACCAAAAGACAACTGACAGAATGGGAGAAGATATTTGCAAATGACATATCAGATAAAGGGCTAGTGTCCAAAATCTATAAAGAACTTAGCAAACTCAACACCCAAAGAACAAATAATCCAATCAAGAAATGGGCAGAGGACATGAACAGACATTTCTGCAAAGACGACATCCAGATGGCCAACAGACACATGAAAAAGTGCTCCATATCACTCGGCATCAGGGAAATACAAATCAAAACCACCATGAGATATCACCTCACACCAGTCAGAATGGCTAAAATTAACAAGTCAGGAAATGACAGATGCTGGCGAGGATGCGGAGAAAGGGGAACCCTCCTACACTGTTGGTGGGAATGCAAGCTGGTGCAACCACTCTGGAAAACAGCATGGAGGTTCCTCAAAATGTTGAAAATAGAACTACCCTATGACCCAGCAATTGCACTGCTGGGTATTTACCCTAAAGAAACAAACGTAGTGATCCGAAGGGGCACGTGCACCTGAATGTTTATAGCAGCAATGTCTACAATAGCCAAACTATGGAAAGAACCTAGATGTCCATCAACAGACGAATGGATAAAGAAGAGGTGGTATATATACACAATGGAATACTATGCAGCCATCAAAAGAAATGAAATCTTGCCATTTGCGACGATGTGGATGGAACTAGAGGGTATTATTCTTACCAAAATAAGACAATTGGAGAAAGGCAACTATCACATGATCTCCCTGATATGAGGGAGAGGAGATGTAACATGGGGGGTTAAGGGGGTAGGAGAAGAGTAAATGAAACAAGATGGGATTGGGAGGGAGACAAACCATAAGTGACTCTTAATCTCACAAAACAAACTGAGGGTTGATGGGGGGAGGGGGGTTGGGAGAGGGGGTTGGGATTATGGACATTGGGGAGGGTATGTGCTATGGTGAGTGATGTGAAGTGTGTAAACCTGGTGATTCACAGACCTGTACCCCTGGGGATAAAAATATATGTCTATAAAAAATAAAATTAAAAAAAAATTATTACTAAGAAGGTAAGGAACAATAACTTCAAGGAAAGAAAGGCAAAGGGAAATTGCTCAAAGCCCAGAACATGGATTGCTTACATTGTATACCCAGGATTCTTCTAAATGGGGCACATCTTACTTATCAAAGTCTAGCCCTTGGTTCCATGATCCCTAAACTATCCCTAGACTTGATCCTTCTCAGAGATAACACCATCTTCTTAGGGAATGGAGTGGAAGTGATTGTTTAGAAAGGCTTGATATCTCTGTATAGTCCAACTTACTAATCATCAAAATTTCATGTTTTGGGAGAATGATAACATGAAGTTATTGGATTCTTTTTGTTTTGTTTTTATCATTATTGTTTGATAACCTTCTGAGTTATGTTCCATAATTCTGGTTTTCATTGAGCATCTTACAAGCTTCCTAGTCCGACATGGCTTTTTCCATTAAATTACCAGGATGGCACATCTAGTGGTCACTAGCATCCCTGCATTTTTCAAAAAAAACCTTTTTCTTTCTATCACTTCCCACTGCTTCTGGTATTATCTTTTTCACCTTAACCTTATACCCCATGCTCATTTTTTCCCCTTCATGTTTTTTTTTTCTTTTTAAGATTTTTTTTATTTATTTGTCAGAGAGAGAGTGAGAGAGAGCGAGCACAGGCAGACAGAATGGCAGGCAGAGGCAGAGGGAGAAGCAGGCTCCCCGCCAAGCAAGGAGCCCGATGTGGGACTCGATCCCAGGACGCTGGGATCATGACCTGAGCCGAAGGCAGCTGCTTAACCAACTGAGCCACCCAGGCGTCCCTTCCCTTCATGTTTTATTACAAACCATTTTCCATCAACCTTAATCCTTTGGTTTCTCTTCTTGTTCTGTTTTCCTGACTTTGACAACGGCTCTTCTTTTTCATAACAAAATGGACATGTTTATTTTGCCTTAGGCAATTGAGGATAATTATTCCTCCATTCACAGAATCCTTTTAGATGATTTTCTCACTTGCGTCACCATACACACAGAAGTTGAATAAAAAAATTAACTGATGGGTCTAGAGGGAAATTCTTCGAAAGATCAGTTTTGAAACAACAGATGAAGAATAACAAGAGAAACCTATTTTTAAGTTTGTAGATATTCTCTGATTAAGTAGAACTCAAGAATTTTTTACATTTTTCTAGTCAACTATATATATATGATTTAGATACAACACATTAATGTCTAAGCATGTACATTAAATTGAAGCTCTCATGATCTGTGATATTATTAACATCCAAATCATTTTGGAATTGGCCTTTAAAATCCTCAAAATATCTTTATTTATTATGTATTAATCTAGTAATTTAGTTGCATGGATAGTACTTGAGATTTAACTGGTCCTTAAATAGGATTTATAGTTTTTTAAATTATCTGCAAATCAAATTTATATAAATTATTACTTAATTTAGGACTACTGAATGAATAGGGAAAGGGTAGCATATTTTCTTTAAGTTGTTTTCAGAACTCTGATTAATGTTTATTTACATGACAAAAATACTATTAGAATTATAATTTGTTCCAAGTATAATATATTAAACATATTTATAAAAACATGATGTTACCTGGTCACAAAATCTGTTCCTTTTGAAAATAAAATGTAAACTACATTTAATTCCCAGGGGGGCAGTTTATTTTTTCTAAAAATAATAAATTTGGCTATTAAAAAATTAAGATTATGTCTTGCAGTATCAAGATGGATTGTTAAAAATAAAATTAATATAAATTGTAGATTTGGTGGACAATATTCTAGGCATGGTTATGAAGGTTCCTATTTGATCTGTTGGAATTCTGGCCATTGGATGGGTGGTGGTAGATACTTAGAATTTCTTCTGTTTCATCTAACTGGGAACCGGATGGGGTCTCACCAACTCACATGGAAGTTCCTGTTTGTTCACAAAGGATTTTACATAAGTGCCTCTCAAGGACTTTGGGAAGTCTCAATGGGTTGAATCAAATGTATAGAAGAATGAGTTCAATCATTCTGGGCATTGTGTACTCCTGGTACTCAATTTTTCCTGGACACTGCAATTATTTCCTAGAGTACAATAGTTTCCAAGGGCTACAGTACATGGTAATGTGTGCCACCAGAAACCACTAGATACCTCTTCATTCCCCTGGGCATTACTGCCCTGGTGCTAGTATAGTGAAATCTCCTAATGAGTGCTTCCCTGATCGCTGGATCTTCATGATGCTAAATCTTCCTCATGGTGTCGAGGAAAGTGGAAAGTGCATCTCTGTTTACATTATACTATCTGAAGGGTCCTAACACGGTTCTATTTTCACTCTTGTGTTCCCAAAGGCCCTGAGCACCATTTCTGTTTAGCAAAGCAAATGGAGGCAAAATGAGAAATTACTGATATCTTCGTTACTCTCTTATTGTCCTATGGTTTCTTTTCTGTCGACCACTTCTAGTTCTCAATTTAATTTGTGGAACATTGTGTTGACTACTATATAGATCATATTGTTTTATTCTTTGTGAAGAGTTAAAGAAAACTGTGACAATTTCTACCCCAAAGATCTTACAATTTAGTGGAAGATTTTTTTGAAATTCATTTATTCAGCAAAGATTCATTGGGAATACTGTCTTAAGGGACCTAGATGAATTGTTAAGGGAATTCATATGAAATGTTGATTCTTATAGGGATGATGGGCATTCATGATGAAGGCAGAATTAGGGCTTGTCTTTGAAAAAAATGAACATTTTCAATAAGTTGGTTTGGGGGAAGAAAAGAGGAAGGACAGGCTATTTAAGGCACATGATTCAGAAAAACAGATGTGGGAAGAAGTCCTAGGATGGTGGGTAGTACAGGAAAGTAGAGCCATCAGGGTTTAAGAAGATATGCTGAGGTACGACAAAAAGATAAGCTGAGACTAATTGTAGGAAATTGAAATTGCATGCTGAAGGGTTTACATTTTATTCTAGGTGTATTGTAGAGAGATTGAAAGTTGTATATCAAGGATTTATGAAGAACTTGGTTTTAGGAAGAATAAATTTGTGGTTTGATGAGCTGGAAAGACTAAAACTGATAATAAGACTCAATTATAAGTCTCTCATAACAATTGAGGCAGCCACTGGGAGCCAAATAGAGTATTTTCTATTATTCCTGAATTGGCTAAGGCCTAAATCTGAGAACAAAAGAGCGCTCATTTTAATAATACGACAGTCAACATTCAGTTGGAAATAGCCAACTCCTGGCTGGACTTGCTGAACTGGCCAAACCCTGACAGTATTTTATTGTCTTTCTTCCCAGTTACAATAGGAAATAAGAGGAGAGAGGTGATTAAACATTGGTCCCGTGAGTTGAACATTATTTCAATGGAAGCTCATTCCCTCTTTTCTAAGGATGTAGGTGCTTTTTATAGTATGAAGCCACTTAAGGAAAACACCAGAAAATAAGGATTAAAGGTATCTGAACAAAGAGTAGACCTGATTCTTCAGTTGGAAGCACAAAAAGCTGCAAACAAATAGGTCCATTCTGTTGTCACTCAAGGACCAGAGTGTGGAGCCAGGGATTCCTTAGGAGATAATTTTGGGATTCCAGTAATATGAAGTGTTTTCCTTTCCAGTTCCCTCCTTGTGCTATTTGAAAGAAAAGGGAATTGAATCATATGCTTTCTGAAGTTGGGTTAAGGAGGGTTCTGGAACAGGAATTAGAGTGACCACAGTGAGCAGGACTTAAAGGACTGTAGAGTAATGAGTGTATTTGGAAAAGTTTAGGGAAACTCACATTATGGAAGAGGACCCCATTTCTTCCCATAGCTTCTTATGAACGATCAAGAAATTACATGAGGAGCAGAAGTCAATGGACCACTTGATGGCAAATCCAGGTTAGCAAAAGCACTAAGGGTCTATCAAAAGCAGACACAGACATTTCCAGGAGTCTTCAGCTTAGGACTTTGGGGCAAATTAGACAAAATCACCATTCTGGGTGCTTTTGACACAGCCTTGAGAAACTGAATGGGGACTGAATTTCAGCATCCAGTCATCGTATCAGCAAGGAGGGCAGGGGTGGTATTGACCATTGTCTCATGTAAACCACATGCATCAACTATGTAAAGCCTACTCCGTCAGCATAGAACATCAGCATCAGAGAGAACAGACTAAATCTTAGTGATGTGAGGAATACCTCTTACTGGTTGTGAGCAGTAACATTAAGATGTCTGTGTCCTCTCTATCTCCCTCTCTGCCTTCAACAGCAGTGGAACTAGGGTCTGGAAAACAACGAAGAGAGATTTCTGCACCTCCTCATTCATAGTAAGCGAGACTCAGTTCTACTCCTTAATGTGGGAGGTGGGATTAGGAACACAAACAAGGAATCAAGTTTGAGAATGAACTTTTCTAGAAAAGAGGAAAACTGAGCCCTAAAAGGAGACCATGATAATAGCCAAATATAACAAGAAAATGAAGGACCTTAGCCAAAATATCTAAAGTGGAACATAACATAGCTGCAAAGCAATTACTGGGAAAATTAAAATCATTTGATGCTTATATTCCAATGATTGAAACTCTTCAGTAAACTGGTTACATGTTAAACTATGAAGGCAGTATTAAAAACAACAACAACAAAGAAATGGAGAGAAGCCAAAATAATTATTTAACTTTACCTATAAATTCCCCAGCTATTAAATATATTATCTCTTCTCTATTCTTCTATCTCTAGCTTACTTTTCTTTCTAAATCAGCAGTTTTACAGATATTGCAGACCACATCCACATTGCCAAGTTTCATAATTTTTGGATATTTCCCAATAAGCCTTTTAAGATGCAGCACACTCAGTCTCTATGGACTTCAGTTTCTGAAGTCTGGTCATTTTTAAATCTGGATGGCATTACCTTTTTATATATAATTATATTTAATATTTAATATATACAAAAGAACATACTCTTCCTCAAACACAGAATAAAATAATATTATCATTTCCACATTTTGATGATCCTCAGTTCCTCTAATGACATATATTTTTCTATGCAGTTTCTTCTTATTGGTTGTTTTTGCTCTCAAATGGGAGAAGAAAATGACACTCTTTAAGGAAACTGAAAAGTGGATCCAATATTTTTTAGTGAATTTTGTTTTGTGAAGAACAATTTTGGGGGTCATTAGTTTTCCTGGTGAATTACATTTTAGGTTTCAGAAATTCAAGATGGAAAACATGTATCGAATCCATTTATTCAAAGAAATATATTGATCTGAAGAACAACTGATTTTTTTAAAATTTTATTTACTTATTTGAGAGAGAGAATGAAAGAGAGAACATGAGATGGGAGAGGTCAGAGGGAGAAGCAGACTCCTCGCCAAGCAGGGAGCCTAATGTGGGACTTGATCCTGGGACTCCAGGATCATACCTGAACCAAAGGCAGTCCTTTAACCAACTGAGCTACTCAGAGTCCCCCCCCCCTCTTTTTTAAAGATTTTATTTATAGAACTGATCACTTTTATGTAACTTTTAGAATCACTGGTTTATTTTGAAATATACTATATGCATCACTGGATTTTTTTTCATCCAAAGAAATTCTAACAACATGTCAACACATAATAGAATTTATATATAAATTTTACCAGAATTAGAAATATATAAATGCAGATAAGTTTGCCTTTCCATGAAGAAATGAACTTAACTCTAATGTAAAGTTTAAGAATATTAAAAACAGTCAAAATACAGCTCTTTTATATTGTTTCAGCACTAAATGTACTGGGTTTGAGAGAAACCTTATTCTCACAGGTGATATATTTACTTACCAAATATGATGGTGGATAATTTCTGTGTATGACTCACATATGCATCTTATGTTATTTCTTAATTGTTTCAAGTTCACATCAAATTATGAGATTACACATTTTTCAGAGTTAATAGAACCCTATGCATTGGCTACAGATACAAAGTTAAGATCTAATCTAATTCTCCTTTTTAAGTGAGTTGAGAGTTATGTCATTATTTAACGTCAGAACCTGAACTTACACCAAGGAATAAAAAATTCTGTTTAGTATTGTATTTCCCCTACTCCCAATCTGTCTTCTAAGCAAACATCTTTTTCTTTTTCTAAGGAAAAAAGACTGATGTGACTGAATTAGAAGTGTGTATCTCTTCCACCACGTGTAAAAGATGTTGAAATTCTTGGAAAATGAGAAAATTGTATAAGGTGATAGAAGATTGTCACTCGATATTTCTTATCTCTTCAGTTCTCTTTCCTGATATCCCTTTGAAATCAGAATTTTTTATTTATTCTTTTAGTTCCCTCAACAGCCAATACAAACTCCTTTAAGAGAAGAGGGAAAGAGGAAGAATTAGAAAGAATATTATTCTAGGGTGTTTAAAAGCTGTTCAAGTACTGAAAAGGACTTAAGTCTCCAAAGAAACTAAGATGTAGTCTTTCCTTGTTACTGTGGGGAGAATAAATGAATATGTAGATAAAATTTAAAATAGCCTAGGAGTAATACAGCCTTTGAACATTTTTATAATATTTTTAGCAAAAATAAGGAAAAAAGCATTTTAAAGAAGAGCAGAGTTCATTTTCTGAGAGATGGGTATGTGTGACCTCAGTCCTCAAGAGTTGCAAGTTTTTAAAAGTTCATCAGTTTCATAGGGTTGCTGGGAGGCATGATGGGTTGAGTGTCGGACTCCTGGTTTTGGCGGAGGTCATGATGTCTGGGTCCTGGGATCAAGCCCCACATCAGGCTCCTCACTCAGCAGGGAGTCAGCCTAAGGATTCTCTCTCCCTCTGTCCTCCCTGCTCATGCATACGCTCTCTCTCGGGAAGGAAGGAGGGAAAGAGTAAGGAAGGAGAGAAGAAATATTTTTAAAAAGTTCATCAACTTCAGGATAAAATAAAAACTCCTTCACTTAGTAAATGGGAGACTTTCTGACTAGGCCCTGCCCCATCGCTTCAGCTTTGTTCCTGCCGTCCTTCCACATCTCCTCCGGGCTTTCATCACTCCAGGTTAGAAGCAGTTTCCAAAACTTTCTTTCCTCTGCATTTTTTTTTTTCAAATGCTGCTCTCTCCGTCTTTCCCCAGCTTATTGTCAAGACCTAGCTCAGGGGAGCACCACTGTGCTATTGCAGCATTCTGTGTAATTCTCCATCTGATAATTTTCAAATGATCTTTTTTAAACCTGTTTGTCTTCCCTAATGCTAGGTGAGCAAACATGCCTTTTATCCCTTTATCTGTAATATATCTGGTGCAAGTTTTGCTCATAAAATATTTCATCAGTAAATAAATAAATAAATAGATAAGTGATGTTAGAATTAAGAAATTCAAATGAACAGAAACAAAACATGTGAGCCAAATTAGGAGTTATTTCCCTTCTCCAGAGGATAGAAACTTACCTATTTCTGTGAGGATATATTACACTTTCTCTTTGAAATTTCTTCTAGAAAATATCAGTACTATGTAATGCTCTTGTATTTGAATACGATTCCTAAAAGAATGGCATTTTGTGTTTTACAAATTGAGATGTCTTTGTCACACCCAGTGATATCAGCCAGGCTTACCTCTGACATCAGTGAGTTTACTATAGTTCATTTCTTCATGGATGGGTCAACTTACGGTATTAAAGACTCTCAAGCAGTACAGACATTTTAGCTAAACACAGATGGAAAAGGATCACAGGGCCTCACATCACTTAACATAATCAGTGTTCCTACCAAGAAATTTCAATTGGCCTCAGTAAAATTGGAATTTGCTTACAATTAAACCATGAAGGAGACTGAAAATCCAGACAAATGTTTACAATGGACTAACTCCTCACTGTTAATTATCAGAACTACCAAACTTTTAAATTGTAATTTTTATAAAAATGATGTGACAAACATACCATGCCTATTACCTATCATGGGATTTTTCTTTCTAGTTAATCATTCTATTTACAAAAAAACGCTAGCATTTTTTTTCATATTAAACTTTAGCTGAAAATACATGATCTCTATTTTTGTTGGAAAAAGCTTCTCTTCCAGAGATGGAGTTCTTCCATTTGTATTTTTATCACTTGTACCTCAGAAAGTTCTAATTTAAAAAACTCACAAATGAAGAATTTTACACTCCCAACAAACTTTGGTTTTAATTTTCTTCACACAGTTTTCAGTGCTTTCTTACCTATGTATTTCAGTTTTCCCTCCATAAAGATTTTCAGGATCATGTGATTAGAAGAGATGCTCATATTTTGAAAGGGAGGAAAGAATTCTAAACAAGGCTACTTCAATAACTAGGAAATCACCACTTCACAAAGGTATAAGACATAAAGGTCATTTTTATATTTTGTCCCTAACTATATTTTGTTTTTCATTGATAAATTTTGCCTATTTAGGAAGAGATGTACTATTCAATATTAAGCTTGATTTCTATTTCTTGGTTTGACCCAGTGAGTTTTAAATCAAGGCCCCAAATCTCTTTGCTTTGATGTTGTTTTCCACATCTTGGAGAGTTTTATTTAGCAGTTTCTGAGAGCAGTGATTGTATGATTTATCAAATACACTAAGTTATAGTTCCATGAAGTTAAAACTCATTGCAAAGACTCATAAGAAGCAATTTATTATTTTTTAGTTCTGAGAGAAATCTGCTTCTTTTTTTTTTTTAACAAGTGTGATGCTTTTTTCAAAAAATCAAGTTTGAGGTTAGTTTAATTGTAAACATCAAATTCCACAGATAAGCATGTATAATGAGCACATTTTAAAAGCCTCTTTGTAGTATTAAATTCTGATTCCAGAATTTTGACTTTAGCAGGTTCCACTTGTAATATACAGTCACGGGAGGAAGGCACTAATGTCTAAATCTTAGGTCATAATTTTCAGAAAGGAGCGATTCTAATATAAAGCTGGGAAAAGACGAGACTGAGTTAGATTCTTTAGTTTTCCTTCCTCCTCCCCTCTTGCATTATGCTTAAACAGTAACAGCACTTTCCGTAATGTCGTTTTTCATGAGGAGGGTGCTATGGTCTGAGTGTCTGTGTCCTCGCAAATTCAGATGTTGGAATCCCAATGCCCAGTGTGATGGCCTTAGAAGGCGAGGACTTCGGAAACGATGAGGTTCTGCAGGCAGAGCCCTCAAGAATGGGTCAGTGCTCTTGTGAGGGAGTCCAGGGGGATTCCTGAGCCCCGTCTGCCGTGGACGGACATCATGAGAAGTCTGTGTGACAGTCCTCGTCCAACCAGGCTGGCACCTGATCTCAGACACCCAGTCCAGAACTGTGAGAAATAAATTTCTGTTGTCTCAAGCCACCGAGTCTGCGGTATTTTGTTACAGCAGCTTGGATGGACTGAGGAGGAGCCAAAGGGAGGAAATAATTGATAAGTCAAGATGAGGAAGAAGGATATCAAAGAGGAAAAGTATTTACCAAGAGTGTAACCTTGGTAACAATAGGGATAGGAAGAATATCTCTTAGCTTGTTTCTTCTTATTTATTTTCCTTTCCATTGTACAGTGTAGATTCCTGTAAATACTCTTTGTAGGTTCAGTTAATAGCATCAAAATAGCAATGTCAAAGTTCTGTTTTATAAGAAATTAAATATTTCATGGTACTTTACAAGGCACATTGACATTGGATATTGACACTTAATTGAAGTGAGTACAAATTAATTATGAACATATGTATTACTGCAGCTATATTTTTCATAGGTTCAAATTCTATTAAAAAGTTTTATCATAAGGTAGATACAGGCTAAAGTTGGAGCTGAAAAGTCATTAGAAGATGTGTCAGGTCTAGAGATGAGATAAGCAACTCTGTCTCCCTCTCATGGGTAATACTAAGTCTCTATCCTTTTTCCTGTTTGTCTGCAGCATTGTTTTTGTATAGTCTTGCTGCTCTAATTTCCCATTACTACTGACAGGGTTGTTCCTTGAATTTTTTTCCTTCTGATCAATCTAATTTTTCTTTTCCTCATTGCTTCTGGCTATTCATGGCTACTTCTGTTTAATGACATTACTTTTTTTTTTTTTCCATAATTCTTCATGGCTTCTAACTCTACCTCGATTTTTATGGCTTTAACTCCTCTTCAAATCTTTTCTTGGCTTTGGCTCCTGTTGCGCACTGCTTTGTTCTCTTTCCCGTGTTAAATTCCAAAAAGAGATTTGACTGGCCCAGTTCCTTTTCTGGCATCAGGCCATGCTGTAAATCTGCTCCAGTCTTTAGATCAGACGTCCTTTGGTTCATTCAAATGTAGATGTTGGAGTCACGCATCATGGGATGCAATCACATTCAGAAGAGACCATAACAGTATTAAGAGAAACATCGCAAAGGCTATAAACTCTGAAGCAGAGGAGATATCTTTAATCTGTAAGATTGTCAGCACAGCGCCACTGGCAGAAGAGAATTTCTAATTCTGGTCATTCATTCAAATAATATATATATGATTTTATGCCCATGTGCCAAACACTATTCTAGCCTCTGATGTTATAGTACTGATCAAAAATTAAAATAAATTGCCTAGTCTTACAGAGCTTGAATCTTTGTGGAGAGAGGCAATGATAAAAAGAAAAGATAGTAAGTGCAATGAAGAAGGCAGTAAATACTATGAAAAATAATAAAGTAGGTTAGAGACACCTGGGTGGCACAGTTGGCTAAGCATCTGACTCTTGATTTCAGCTCAGGTATTAGGTATGATATTAGGGTCTTCAGACTGATTCCTACATAGGGCTCTGTGCTCAGTGGGGAGTTTGCTGGAGGTTCTCTCTCTCTGTCTCTCTCCGCCACTCCGTCTCCTACATGCTCCCTTTTCTCCCTCTCTCTAGAATAAATAAGTCTCTAAAAAAATAATAAAGCAGGTTAAAGGGGTAGAGACCCATGGTGTGTCTAGGATTATGAGACTAATTGTTATTTTACATAACACTGTGAGGGTTGTTCTCATTAAAAGATGCCATTTAAATGGAGAAATGACTGAAATCCCTCCTTACCTTAATACCTCTGACCTCAAAGGAGTTTGCTCATAACTTACAGGTTTTAATACCTCTAAAATCAGAAAGGATAGGAGTGGGGTTTTCTGTTATTTCTGTTTATTTGCTTTAAACTACTGAGGAAAGAGGATGTTAACAAGAATATGTTCTGCTTCTGCAGTTGGTAGTGTATGGATTGGAACCAGAAAAGATAGGAAGGATTGTGGTACTGTCCAGGAGAAAAACAAGAGTATCCAAGTCCTCAGTGATGCTGAAAGGAAGGAAGCCAGCCAGTTTAAGCCTGAACCTAAGAGAAGGCCTTGGGTCTTAGATGTTAGCTATATAGTCACACAATAATATGTAAAATGGAACTCATCCTTTAGCCCTAGACCAGTCTTCTGTTTTGATGTCAGATGGTATTATATCGAATCTATCAAATTAGAAATCTCACACTCACCTTCAATCTTACTTTGTCTCACCTTCCTTATGTACACAATTAGCCACTAATTCCTATCCATCGTCTTACAGAACCATTTGCAAAATATGTCCCTTGCTTTTCTCTTTCTCTTGCTATGGCATTCTTCTAGGCTTTTACAGATTCTTTCTTGAATTATTGCTACATCCTCACAACTAGTCTTCCTGAGACCAATCCTTTTTTTATCCCAAACTGTGCACTGATCCCAGAACCATTTTCTTAAATAGAGCTGCTCTTTCTATGCACTGACTTCATGTCCTCCAAAGGCTCTTCCTTGTCTCATATGGTGATTCAAAACACAGGCCTAGATTTGAACATGGTTATCATTTCATGTTTTGTTTCTCTTATCTGCCACTACAACATCCCATGACTTGGAAAACTCTTACCCTTCCTTCAAGATCCGGTTCACATGTCACCATTGAGGAGGAAGGGAAATACTTCTACACACTTGAGTCCTTTCATTTGGAAGGATCTCCACAAGCATGACTTTTGTGCTCTCTTTATTTTTCGTCTTAGGAGAAGTGGAAAGACTCTCTCTCGTATTGGTGAGTTTGGGAGGAAAAACTGGGCATGCATGGTTCCACTCCCTCATCTCCTCTTTTTGGGAGCTGGCCTGTAGCAAGGGCATGTTTTTTCTTCTTTCTGCCATGTGGTAAAAGGGCTACTAATTTCAGCTTTCTAATTAGGAGGCTCGGTATTACTAAGCCCATTGTTACTACATATATGAGGCACCTGGCATAGATTAGGTGGTCAATAAATGATTGTTAAACAGATATTGAATGAATAATAAAAGTAAAATTTGTTCTCTGCCAAGTAGCAGAACTCTGACAAAGAAAAGTAGTATTTTGCTGCTCCCTTTTCAGTTCCTATAATAGCGACTTGAAGAAGGCTTCAGAATCTTCACAAAGTGGGAATTTCTCTTCAGAGGACCTTGGTTGTCTGTACACTAAAAAACATGTTGCAGTGCTTGGAAAATTCCCTACAGACTCCTGTGTGCACCCTCAAGATTATAATTCAGGTTTGAAATCCGGGCTGAGACTGATCATTTTAATAAGCACCACAGAAGATTCTTCAAATGCAAATTGGCCACTGTCTTTAGGTTTTTAAAGAACACTGTTTATATCCCATTACTGGGTTTATTCACATGCCTGTCTTCCCCAGCAGGTCATGAACTCATTAGGGGCATTTGTCTCAGAATTGCACATACAACCCAGAACCTGGAGCCTGGTAGCTGGTCAATCCATGTTTACCGAATCAGTGTTTTTTGATAAAGACACACATGGGATTTGTGCCTCCGTTTTTATTTAGAAACCCAGCATTTGGGGATATTCGAAAAGAACACAGCGAAGACATCATTATTCCATTGAATGAGCTCACCACTAGCTTATGAAGAGTCCAGAATTCATGACTTTTTCAAACCATGTAGTTTGTAGCATGTTTTTAAAAAAATAGTAAACATCTTTTTTCCTATACCTAATACATAATTTTACATTAAATTGTCATGAAATCTTCCTTTAAAAAACATGGTAAGATGATGTCATAAAACCCCTACTGTATATAATGAATTATCTTTATTTTATCCTGAGAACTGTCCATATCTTAAACATATTAAATATTCTCTGTTCTGCTAGCTTTCACTCGCATACCTTTTTCATTTGACCCACAACAGCATGTTTGCTAAGCAACAGAAAGAGGAAAACCTTTCAAAACATAAATCCACGAATTGCCCTCCAGAGAGGAAAAGGCAATATACTTGCTGCCTTGCTTAGGGAGTGAAAGGAAAGAGAAAAAAAGTCAGATCAGCTTCTTCGCAGCTGTGCTTGGGAATTCAAGGCCACACCTGGACCGGGTGAAACTCCTCTGATTATAAACCTTTGGCTGAAAGGAAAAGTTGCTGCCTGAAGAAGCAGGCTGTGTCTTTGGGGATTCCCTCTGGCTGTTCTACCGTTTAACAAATGTAATAGCTGAAGCTTTATGTTCTGAAAATAGCACGAAGCCTGTAGAAACTCCGTGTTTCTTCTTGAAAATTCCCACTGTGAATGTAGGTGTTTAAAATGTATTCAGACGTTGGCAATGTATCAACTAGAAACATCTCCCTAAATGTCTTTTATTTTAGAGGAAAATTATTTAATCATGTAGGTATGAGTATGGTATTTGATATGCTGATTACAAACATAAAATTTTGCAAATGCTTTATAGTTTCAGGTTGAGAAACACACATATTTTAAGTCTGAACATCAAACAGCACATTTACATACGAGGTATACCCTGACAAGAATAAAACACACATATTCATTCTTGGCTTCCAGAAAATAAGTCCTCATATCAGTGGTAAAATGATGTCTTTCTGGCTTTATCATTTTAATACAACTGTTAAATACTTTGTGGCATAATATTCGTACTCAAAATTGCTAAGATGAGGTTAGATGGTAAAGTACCTTCCTTCCATAAACATGCACTGTCTTCACTTGAAATTTAAACGTGATTTTGATCAAAATATTCTAGTGACACAAGGGTAAGAAAGCATATCTAATAGTAAATGCTATTTTAATGGCATTAAGTTATGGGAACTTCTGTATTGAAGGGCAGCATTTAAGAATTATTTTCATTAAAATCAGTGATTTGCGGGAGGTTACTAAGAGATGTACAGTTTAAAAAGCCATCCAGGAAGAAGCGCCAAAGTGTTTGAACTAATATTGCCAATTACATTGTCAATAAGTTTGCCCTGGAATTTAAGGTAAAAATTGGCTGGAAAACTATATTATTTTGAGTTTTTATTAATAGTAATAATGAATAAGAACACCCTAGAGATTTTGGGAATATGTCAGTATCATCATCACTAACTTTCATTAGAATGAGGAATACTTAAAAGCTTAATAGATGGGCTCCTAGACCACTAAAGCATTCCTGTTAGTTCTCGAGATTTATTTTGGTGGTCATAAGAAAATACAAAATACCAGTCATGTAAACTGATTTTATAGCATCTTTATAAGTAATGTGGCAGAGAGAAGATTTGGTAAATAATTACATACACGTGAACCATTTGTTGAGGAATAAAAAGCAAGTGATAGAAATTCTTGACTATTAATCCTGGTGGACAATACCCAAGAAATAATTTTGTGATTGTTCTTGTCTTAGAGTCAAAGTAAGGTTTCATTAAAATGGGCTGCTAGGGTGTCAGAACACATATTTACTGGTTTGGAGAGTCTCCCAAAGTTCTGTAGTATTAAATGGCATTTTTCACAGTTTATAAGACCATATTGACTCTTTTCATCCTATATTTCTTTCAGTTGAAAACATAAATTATTGACAATGAAAACAACTTTAGTGAGGAAGTCAGAGAACTTGGGTTTATATGCTGATTTTGGCACGAACTAGATATTAAATCTTTAGAAATAAAGTTTAATTTCAGTCTCAGCTTTAATGCTATAAAATAAAGTAGATGGGCTACATAATATAATGTCCAATTATTTCTTGAACATTTTTCAATCAACAGATTTATCAAATGTGTCTTATGGGCCTGGTGCCTTCTATGTAAGGCACACCCCTGGGTAGTATGAATATTGTCATAAAGCAGATTAGATTCACCCAGCTATGGAGTTTACACTCTGCTGGGGTTGACAATAAACAAATAATTAAATAAATATGTGATTTTCAATAGCAATAAGTGTAATAGCAACCAAGGAAGGAAATAACAAATCACTGGAACGAGGAGCTATTTGACTGACGATGCGAAGGATCCAATCATGTAAACACCTTGTACGAACTTGCCTCGCAGAGGTGAGGAAAACTGCCATAAGTCATACAAATGAACTTGTACCAAGGAACAAGGATACATCCAGTATTGCTTGAACATGGTAATCTAAAGGGAGGTGGCCATGAAAAGGTGTATGAAGTAGTTTGGGTTATTAGAGTTTGGTGAGGAGTTTGGATTTTGCTTCAAGTGCTATGGAAAGCCATATTAAATTTAAGTAAGATTGATGTCCGATGTGACTTAATTTAGCTAGCAGAAAGGCTGGTATGCTGACTGTGTGGAGAGGACCATATTGTGCCGTGTGTTGTGCTCAATTACATGTACATGCTTACGTATATGAACACATGAATGTGGACAGTAACATCCATACACAGATCTATATATGATGAGAAATCAAGTTGAATCATTTAATCAAATTTGTTTGATGAATTAAATTGAAATGACCCCATAAATTTTCCCCATAAATTTTCCCTCTAATATTTGAAAAATTATTATGAATCTAGTTGAGTAATAAGGATATTCAATAAAAACCTAGTTGTTGTATGTGAAGAAAGATGGTATGAGATATTAAGTGGTACTTGGAGGTCGGCTGCTGTCTGCTCTGGCTCGTAGATCAGTAGCAATGATGAACACATAGAAAACCTGTAAGATACTTTTTTTTTCTTTCAAATTGACTGTGAGATTAAAGTTTTTAGATGAAGAGGACGAAGTCCAAACAACTAGAATAAGCATCTTTTAAAAACAAAACTTATAAAATTGAGCTGTCAGATCTCTAAAGAAGTCTTCTATTCAGCAGAAAAGGGGGTTTGAAGGAACATTGCTAGTAAATGTTACTGGAAAATAAGATAATTTCACTGTTAAGTTATACATACTTTGATTTTAGATTATATGTCATTCTAAGTCACATCATATTCTTTTGAGGGCAGGAATGACACATGAATGACTAAGTAAATAAAGTCTAGTTTGTAGTCTGTGTACTTACATGCTTAAAATGGAAATTATTTTTTGTAACGTTACTAATTTAGATGCACTTCATAGGAGTGCTTGAGCTACTGACCCTTTTTAAGCCTTTGAACCTAGTTAGTGGCACAGGTTTTTAAATGACACAAACTCAAAGTGAAAGCCGTACTTCTTAGCCTCTGTGGTGTTTCTCATTCCTCCGATTCCTTTCTCCTCTCTTTTTATATTCTTAAGCGAGTAAAGCATTCAGAGCTGTGCCTGGTACTAGTAACTATATACTAAGACAATGCTCATAGTATTAGCTACCACAATAGTTGTTAATGACACTATTTACTATATCTACTGACCCAGAAATTTCAGTGACCTTTACTCATTCCTCTTAGTTCATAGCCATTTCATATACTTTTGCCTTATATTGTCTGTCATCATATGCTCTAATTAAATCTCATTGATAGGAGATTGGCCTTTCTTCTCTGTTCCATTCTCATTGAGTTGGTTTGGGCCCATATTATCTCATCTTTGTACAAGTATCACTCAAGGAAGAGGACCCATGTTCTGGACTCTACTTTTTTTTTTTTAAGATTTATTTATTTTTTTGAAGAAGAGAAAGTGCACATGAGCAGGAGGGACAGAGGGAGAGGGAGAAAGAATCTCAAGCAGACTCCACGTTGAGCTTGGAGAAAGACTCAGGGCTCAGTTTCATGACTCTGAGATCAGAACCTGAGCTGAAACCAAAGGCAGTTCCTTAACTGACTGTACCACTCAGGCGCCCCATGGACTATATTCTTTAGGGGACACCTTCTGGTCCACCCCCAGCCAATCCCCCAGGGGTGAGTCATTTATGGAGCCAAGGGGAATGCACTTTCTTAACCCTAACATCCTTCTAAACTATACTCCAGGATCCCAGGACTTTTAAAGAAACTTTTTGCTGGTTCTGTCTTCCCAAGGTTGTGGGAGGGACTCACAGAATTGACTTTTGGCCAACTATTCTTTGTTTTTTTGTTTTGTTTTGTTTTGTTTTGTTTTTGTATCATGGAGGTAGGTGGTAGTGGCAGTGGATAGTTTTTGGTCTGGGGTCCTTGTAGTGAACAGAAATGCTAGAGGAGGGAACAGGAGAGAGACACAGACTGGGCCTCCATTCACACCCTTGCCCTATCCCAAAAACATTAGTGGAAGATCTGTTTGGACAAATGCAACCATTACCTTACAAACCTTCCTCTCTCTAGTTTGCATGCTTCTTTCTCTAGTTTAATGCTTTCTGGTGTCTTCTCACTGGTTACAGGGAAAGTCCAGCTTGGCAAGACATACAAGGCCTTCATATTCTGTCTCGGGTTCATCTTTGGGGATCATTCTGCATCTCAGTCTTGACATTCCACTTTCCATGCCTTCAGCATGTTGTAATTCTCCATACTCATTTGCTCCTTCACATTTGTGTGTAGAAACTGCAGGACTTTCCACTTCCTGGAAGACCTTTCCCAATTTACTGCCTTTAAGAATATGTTCATTTATTCCTCTAGACTCAGGTTGAATACAGCCCTTTCTATAAAGATTTTCTGGTTCCCTATAGAGTGTTTCTAGCTCCTCTGCATAGTTGCCCACTTTCAAACTTTCTTTGATTATAATGTTTTTTCTCTGACATTGTGCTTATTTCTTCGAGGATCTGCCTCCTTTGCTGGAACCTGAATTAGTCAAGGACAGAGGTCTCACTTATCTAAGTCTTTAAATTATCTTCCTCCTCAACCTGCCTCCTTGTTCCTGTAGTAGGAACTCACTGCATGTTTTCAGGGAAAAATAAAAACAAGGGAAGGAAGAATGATGTACCCCCTTTTGTCTTGTCCTCCCTGCGGAGGCTGCTTCTGTTGTTCATCTTATCTCTTTCTTTAATTTCAATCTATCAGTCTGGTCCTTTGTTAGTGGAGAATGGAATATGGATTTGCACATGACTTAACGCCTTCCAAATTTAGAAATAATTATAAATTTCTCAATATTCACTATCTTATTTGTCAGAATTGATAGTTATAAGGAATTATTTATATGTGAATAATATGTAAATTTGCTTTTTTGATAAAAGAGAAAATATATTATTTTGCCAGGCTCTTTATTTTGCTTTGGCAAATTGCATACTATACTCAAGATCTGAACACCAAAATTTGTTTTTATTCTTAGTTCAAGTTGAAGCTGTAAGGCACAGAGATTCTATAGGTTTGGGACCTTAAATGGAGATGTTTTACTGTAAGGTGGACACAGCAAAATCCAGAGACAACCACATATTATTTTCAAGTGCACTCTGTGATTATCTGGACATAATTGTACTACTGAAGTAAAATGAGTTCTTAACATGTGAAATTTGAGAGAGTTTTAATATAGGGGATAGTTCTTAATATGGAAATAGATAAGTCCTTGATTCATAAAATTTTTGAGAAAAAAGATGCAAAAAAAGCAATTATTAAATAATGGAAACATTAATCTACCTTCTTTTGTGATTTTTAAATTTCTGGAAAATTTAACAGTACCAAATGGAGGGAACTGAATTAGGCACCAAGCACTGTACTAATCACTCTGCATGTTATTTTATTATTTCATTTAGTCATTGTTAATTAGGAAGGTATCATCCCCATGCTACAGTTTATGAGATGGTTACTTGAATATACTAGAGTTAGAGAACTCTAGAGAGTTCTCTATACTAGAGAATATACATAGAGTTCATACTTTTAGAACCAAGATTCAAAGGTATTTTATATGGCTAAGAAAACGTACTTTAAAAAAAACTGCAGTTAGTTAACATACAGTGTGACTTTGCTCTCGGTGTACCACCCAGTGATTCGGCCGTTCCACACGTCCCTCAGTGCTCACAGTGTGCCCAACCCCCTTCACCTATTTCACCCGCCCACCTCCCTTCTGGTAACTTCCGGTTCGTTCTCAATATTTAAGAGTCTTTTTTGGTGTGTTATCTCTTTTTCTCTTTGTTTGTTTTGAAGAAAGCTTTTAACCATTATACTGTAAAGCTTAGACTGGATGTGGTAAGGCTACACAGAAGTGTAAAGGGATGCTGAGAAATGGTTAAAGAAATCTGAATGTCTGTGAGCTGTATCAGGTTTAAAAAAAAAACAAGTCATCTGCCATTTTCTCTCTGAAGAATTTTAGTGTGTTTAAATAGCAGAGAAGTTAAAAAAAAATAGCAGAAAAGTTGATATTTCCTGGGGATTAAGGACTGCCTAGAATTAAAGGCCAAAGGCTTTCAACAACTTCTCCTAATCAAAGATAAATTCTCGGGAAATGCCTTGTATCCTCATCAGTGTTTAATTGAATTTACCACCTCCCTCAGCTTTTGTTAATTATTACTGTTGAGGCCTCAGTAATAAATAACCTTTCTCTGTGATTTAATATCCATACACTCCTCCCACTCCCAAATGTGTTCCTGGAGAAAGAAAAAATCTTAAAATACTTTATAAAATGTATATATTAATGTATTCTTAATTGTAAAATATGATAATATTAGTTTGTTCCAATGATATTTAAAGCAAAATACAACTTAAAATCTCTCTACTGCCATCCTATAAATGACATCCTTGCCTAGCAGAATGACACTATTAATTTCCAAGTCATTATGAATCCAAATCACTTCCTGTAGATATCTTATTTATAACTGTAAGACAACTGAAAGAGCCCAACCAAGACAATTTACTTTTACTTTTGGGGGAAATGAAAATCATGACAACTACTGAATGATTTGCTCATTTGAACACGGACCGAAAATCCCATGCATGAGGAACGGGAATGCTTTGTTTTCAAACTACAAGCAGAGTTTTTTGTTTGTTTGTTTGTTTTCCCTGCCCCCCTCCTGCACCCCCCATGGCTCTTCAGCTAAATCCTCTTTTACCATTTTAGAATGCGGGGCCATCTTTAAGTTGTTTCCTTGGCCGCATGTGAGAACAGTTGACACAAGGAAAGAGGTATACATATTTGGTTTGTGGCTTCAGAGTATTATTATTAGTGGCTGCCTTTTATATGGATTCTTTAAAAAATGTAGTCTGAAATCCCTGTCAGTGAGCTCTGGGAGTGGGTAAATAATGAGGCCATGCTCAGGAAATGTCAGAGGAAGGTGCATCCTGGGAGTGTGTCACTCCCTCACTTTCAGGAAGTGACAATCTGGTCCTCCGTCAGAGTGGTCTGTACGGGCCTTCTCCGTGTGGCCAGCTTCCTCCGATTCATGCCTCGGTCAGTAGTCATGGCTCGGATAGGAGGGGCTCTCCTAGGTTTCAAACTCCCCTTCTAGGAAAATGTTTCCATCATCCACCATTTCCTGCAATTGTTGGACCTCAAGCTGAAAAAGCTGTGCCTCGCTGGGAACAGGCGGGATCCTGAACTCTGCTTTTCCTGCCTATCACCTGAATTAAAGCCAGAGGGAAGGGAAAGGGCTTTAGTGCATTAGGACATCTCCACTGAAAATGGAATTTTACAAAAAAGTTCTAGAAACTTATAGCTAATTCCTGTATGAGTGCCTTAATTTACGCAGACATAGAACCAAGTAGGAAAGAAAGGTGTTCTTTCCAGAGTTGGGTTTATACTTTTCTTGAAATATTCTCTCCCCTCCCCACTTCTCTTTTTACACATTGTGGCATTCTAAGCTACTATACTTGAAAATGATTAAATAGAACTGGAGACGAATCCCATTCCTATATTTCCTCTTGGTTTTCTATTGCCAAGTAAAATCCTTGCGTAGTGGCCATCCAGTCCCTGGCCGACTGTGTAGTCTGGGTTGGACTGTTCCAGAGACTTTCTGTACATTTCTTGGGCTCTCTGTCAAATTTCTTGTTTCTACGGTATTTATTGATAAAATGGGGGTTAAAAAATAATGAACAGTAGCCTATAAATTCTTCCTGGTAATCTTTTACCATAGGAAATTGCACAGGCTACTTAATAGATATTTTGCAAACTTCTATCCATCATATCCTATATGGAAATCACAGTCATATTACCCAAAAGAAAAAGACTTCTCTTATTCTCCATCAGTATGAAAATAGTCTTTAAATCAAGAGTGACATTTGATCTAGTGCCCGTGTAAGTGTATAATATCTATGCCTTTCTTCTACCCAACATAAAAGTGGAAAATAACATAAAATTAAAGACTCTTTTTATTATCACAGCAAGTGGGGATTTCGTCTTGTTAACATAAAATTTCTTTTTCATTAGCAATTTTCACACATAAGTAGAACTTTAAAGGTTGTATGGTTATGTCATGGCATAACAGAGTCTGATAAATAAACAAAACTGACCCACATGTCGCACTGGAAATTTTATGTTAAAATTCTGGCGGTATAAATTGCCTAGAACTTTGATGCTTCTGTTTTGAAAAGAGAGAAAAACACTTCTTTTGACATATTTATCTGTTTGCTGTAAATTAGATTTATCAGTTAAGCAAAAATATTAGCGAGGGAACCATGAACATAATTATATTCTAGGCGTTTCTTAGTCTTAGTTAAATATGGAAACAAAACTAAGGAATGCTTATTATAAGTATTTAATTTTTTTAATCCCCTCACCTCATTTTCTTGATGTTTCAGAGAGAGGATTTAAAAAAAAGTCATTTGCCGTCTTTCTTGTTTGCTTTTTAACTTGTAAAATAAAACTGTTCTTCCACACAGAATTATTTTGTTTGAACTATTCTGGAGAGAACTTAAGCAGCTGTGATGTGATTCTGATATTCAGTGGACCCTTTCTGGAAGTTTCTTTAGCCACCAAGGAGATCCCCCAGAGTAATGTCTGAAACTGTTGACCCTGCTTTCCTGAGCCCTGCGCGCAACCGGCCAGCAGGGCGCAGCGGCTTTCTTGGCTTTTGCTTTATTTTTCAGGATATTTCCTGGCCTCGTTGTGATCACTTTTTCATTGTCGGCCAGCTCGTGAACTCTCAGGAACAGACATCCTCACAAACAAAATGACATTATGAAAAACAGGCCCTGGGTATTGGCGCATCAGCAAAACAGATGGGGATTTGGAAAAGACAAAAAAAAAACAGGGGGGGGAGCTTTTTTGGAAAGATTGGCTTGTATCTCCTACATGTACACAAAATGTTGCTCCATTCTTTACCACCCGAAGCAATACAAGTTTTAACTCAAACAAGTGGCATTCTAATGTAATTACACTAAAGGAGAACATATTGCATGAATTGATAGAAGGGATTTAATTATAAGATTTTTAGAAGTTGCTTGACAGATCTCTGGGTTATTGATAATGAATTTATATTTAAGAACCTCAGAAGCTCAGTAAATTTGAACAATCGAACCAAAATTTCTGTAAGATTTGTTTTATGTAATATTAAGTATTTATTTTGAATACAATCCTTTGTCTGTCTAATTCACCCAGTTCAAAATAATGATTGGCTAAAGACTTGTGAAGTAAAGATTTTTTCCTAAAGTTGAGATCTAACATTTATTTAGAATTCACAATGGATTAGGCACTCTATTAAAATCTACATTATTTCAGACACAATAACCCTATGATGAAGATAATTTTATTGTCTCATTTTTTTTTTTAACAGTGAAGAAATTGAAGAGTAGGCAGTGTGTTCTAGTCCACATTTAGCATACGGGAGCTGGGACCGGGCCCCTTGCAGTCCGGTTCAGAGCCTGGGCTCTCAGCAGCTGTACCCTCCTCAGTAACTCTCTTTCCATCAGCCTTTCTCGATTCCTGTGCTTTTCCACTTTGGTTACACACTAAATAATCTGCACAATAAAGCAAAGCAAAAACGAAAATAACTTGTGCCTAGACCTCACCTCAGACAATTCAATCAGAATTTCTGTAATGGGGGATTTGGTCTGGGTGTTAGTAGTTTTGAACAGTTTTGTGCATTATTCTGAATTGCAGCAAGGTTTAGAATCAGTGTTTGGAACCAACAATGCTCTAGGTGGTGAGATTACAAGAGGAAAATGATCAAGTTCTTTCCCTCACATGGGAGCACATTAGTTCCCTGTGACTGGTGTCACAAATTATCAGAAACTTGGTGACGTAAAACACCAGAGAGTCACTTTCTCCCAATTCTAGAGGCCCCAAGTCCAAAATCAAGCTTATTCCAGGCCTGGCCCGCTCTAGATGTCTTAGGGGAGAACCCGTTTCTGGTCTCTTCTAGTTCCCGGTGGCTGCCAGCATTTCTTGGTTTGTGTCTACACACGTGATGGCATTAGAGCCTATCTGGGTAATCCAGATAATCTCCCCATGTCAAAATGTTAATCAGTCTGTAAAGATTCTTTTTCCAAATAAGGTAACATTTAAAAATTCCAGGGATTAAGACCTGACATCTTTGGGTGGCCGTTATTCATCCTTCAATAAGGAGTCAAACAACTAAAGATAGAATTTAAAAATGCTATGAAAAAGGGATACCTTTACAATAGATCCAGGGAAATTATGCAGGTAAAGGAAACCCAGCACGTAAAGTGTTTTAAAGCTGTTCATGTGATATTATCTAAATTACAGCCTACTCTGTAGTGTAAAAGCTATTCTTTAAGTGACCATCACTTTCCAGAGTTAACATTATATTTACTCTTTTTAAAATGTTTTAAAAATTATTTTAGAGAAAGAGAGCATGCTGGGAGGGGGTAATGGGGGACAAGGAGAGAATTTCGAGCACACTCCCCACTGAGTGTGGAACCCGATGCTGGGCTTGCTCTCACAACCTTGAGATCACGACCTGAACTGGAACCAAGAGTTGGGAGCTTAACCAACTGAGCCACCCAGGCACCCCTAGATTTAACTTTTGTTGTCATATTTTGAATCTTTCCAAAAATCTTGATTTTCAGAAAATAGCTTTACACTTAGAATTTGAAATTTCTTTTTTTATTCATTAAATTTTATTTTTTATAAACATATATTTTTATCCCCAGGGGTACAGGTCTGTGAATCGCCAGGTTTACACACTTCACAGCACTCACCATAGCACATACCCTCCCCAATATCCATAACCCCACCCCCCCTCCCAATCCCCCTCCCCCCATCGACCCTCAGTTTGTTTTGTGAGATTAACTGCGAGTGTGCTGTTAGTGGAAACAAGGTATGGATGGGATAACAGGAGAGAAGAAAAGAAATTTGATTTATTTATAGTTACTTAAGAGTTTAATAGACTGGAGAAGAGAGTAAGGCTGGGTGTGTATGTATAAATATATGACATCGATCATGAAGTATCCTTTTTCTCTTTTTCCTAGAGTGAATATTTTCAAATTTTTGATTTTTTAAACTTTTAAATAATTAATAATCCCTAGAAAGATTATAGGTATGTTATAGAATATCTAATACAGGAACTTTCTCCAGACTAAGTAATATATGTCTTTATTGCCCCAACTGTTGTGGACATTTGGAATTGCCTAGCAATTGACAATAGATTTCTCAGCTACAAATGTGACTGACGGTGTAAAACCTTTCCCCTTCTTATGAAATTCTTCTTCAGTTCAAGTGTAAAGACTGTAGGTTTTGGAAAGAAATAATATAGCTCTGCAACTTGTCAGTCAGGTGACCTTGAACAATTTATTTACCCTTACCCCTAATACAGGGTTAATATTGCTTAGACACAGAACTATGAGGATTCAGTGATAAGACAGACTTAAAGTTTGTAACACAGAGACTACATGGATTACACTCTTTAAAGAGTTATTTGTCAACTGCAGAAAAGGCCTTAGCTAGGTAATTACAGGAAAGAATTTATGAGTTCTAAAGATAGTCCTTTCTTATTGGAATTCTTAGTATCTCACAGGAGCTTAGAGGCCTCCTAGCAGATAATCAACACAGGTGAGATAATGGTTATAACCAGGCCCCAAGCAGAAAAGATCAGAGGAACAAAGTCATTGGTTCTAGAAAAGTTCACTTCATTACAAGTTTAGATTAAATTTGACTCTGTTCTGCATAGAAAGGTCCAAGTATGCACTCTTCCTTACTAAATTTCAGCGACGTAGATCTTTTGTTCAAACGTTCATGGTTACTTTGAACACAAATTTATGTTCTAAAGCATGAGTTAGGATCTAAATCTAGTCACAGATCGTGGACATAAAGAATATAACATGCTTTTGATTTTATTATTCATGTCATCCAAAAGCACTCACTGTAGCAAATTTAATTTTACTTTTCAAGTAAATAGATTTGATCAGCAAAATCAAATGATCTTGGAAACATTAACTTCAAAAACATACAAATGAACTTTAGCCTGTGCTCCAAGCATTTTATTTTCTGAGAATTACTAAACAAAATCTTTACGCAAAGTTAAGTAGATTCAATTCACAAAATACTGCATCTAGACTCCCTTTCAATTTACACAAGGTTATCCTTGTGTATCTTTGGTTATCCTTCTGTATATCCTTATGGGAAAATGATAATATTTTGACATATTTTATTTCAAGACTTAGTAGTTTCGAAACTTTATTCTGTACTAACATTTTGAATGTCTTAAGCATAGAGAAAAAAACTGAATGTCCTACTGGGGGAGATATTTAGATATCTAAAGTGTAATCTTATTGTTGAATAAATGGATTTAGGTATTGCTTCAAAATCAAAATGTATAGATTTATAGAAGTAAAAGCACCAGGTTTTCTCTAGAGAGAAAGAGGTAGAGGAGGTAGAACCTTAGACCTCAGTTCTTATGTATGACGCATTTTAGTAGTCTTTAAATATAGGGTAAAGTTGAAGGATACAGTATATAAAAGGAATAGGAATAAGGTAGATAAAGGAGTAAAGGTCTATAAATCACCTCTTCAGTATTATAAAATCTGGTTTAGTGACTTTAACAGATGAGATTTTTATATGACCCAAATCTAAACATAAAGTTATACATAATTTTAAAATAGACATTAGTTTACTCTTTCTGTTTTCGATCCAAAATGAGTGTAGTGTGTTTTTTTGCTATTAAAAAACTTGATCCAACTTTTTCATGGCTAAATGATAATTTTCTCAGGGTTATTCTCTTAGAACATGTTAAAATAGTGTTTTAAATGCTCCGATGGTACTTGCTGAATGATATTTGAGACAGAGGCAGATACTCCTTGCTTTTGATCTCAAGCATCAAGATTAATTCATCCATGCTTTAAAACTTACCCTGAGAGATGTTCAGGTTTTATGGCATTAAGTTATTTTCACAAAGGATTGTCTCACATTTGTGCAATCACATATGATTGCAAGTTATATTTCATGATTTTCTTTTCTTCAGTCCTACATATAATCTAATAGGAAATCTGGGCACTAATTTTTTGTTCCTTCATTTTATCATTACATTGAAAAAGGATAATTTTTTAAAAATTCCAGTATAGTTTGTAGTGTTAACAGTGTTCTATAAGTTTCAGTGGTACAATATAGTGATTCGAGAATTCTAGGCATTACTCAGAGCTCTTCAAGGTAAGTGCACTCTTAATCCCCGTCCCCTGTTTAAACGTCCTCCAACTCACCGCCCCTCTGGCAACCATCACTTTGTTTTTCATAGTTAGAAATTTGTTTATTTGTTTGTCTCTTTTTTTTCTTTGTCCGTTTGTTCTGTTTCTTAAATTCCACAAATGGGTGAAACCATATGGTATTTGTGTTTCTCTGACTGACTTATTTCACTTAGCATTATATTCTCTAGATCCGTTCAAAGGATAATTTTAAAAGTTAGAAACAAGGCTTTCTTACAAATATCAAGTGAGCGCATACTAAACATTTATTTAAGTCATTAATGAGGGAATCAGTTAGAAGGTATAATGCTAGTTCAAGGAGCACTTAGAGAACAGAGATTGATATAGAAAGATATTGATTGATAAAGAAATAGATATTGTTAAGAAAGACAAGTTGAAGTAGATTCGTCAAGGTAGAGATTAAACAAGTTAATTTCTACAGGGTGATAAATTACAACCTTTGGGATTGTCTTTCTTCTAGAAAGATATTATTTACGACTCCAGTTTTCCAAAACTGGCAAGTGAGCATGTAACTTCACAAACTCTTGGCTTTAATCAGTAGTAAAAAGCAAAGCAAACAAAGGTACATAATCTAGGAAATTAAATTATTTTGGGGTGATCCTGTTAAACAGTGTTCTAGTATGACACGGAAATTATATGCAAATATTCTATTTCTTTAGTAGCTGTTTTGGATAATTTTTCTTAAGAGTTTGCTCTTGTGGTTATAAATAATCCCCAAAGAATATTTGTCACAAAAAAAGGTTAGTCTTCTTGTGTTTCGCTGTGATTGATTAATATAGGTCAGTAAAAGCCATTAATTAAACACATAAGCTTCCGTACAGGCAGTGAGTGTAGAGACAGTTAGTTTTGAGCAACTGCTATTGCCAGAGAATTAACTTCTTTCTAGAGACTGAATAAGGAAAACATTAGAAAGTAGTAACAAACCAAAATAAATTGCATTGGATACAATACGACCACAAATTCTTTTTTGTTTTTTTCATCCAGTCTTATTTCCCTCTTCTAAGTTTGGGCTGGTCTTGAGACTTTGAGCCAAGAGAGTTCGGCAGACGTGGGCGCCTGTGTGTCTTTTTACCATCGCATCGCATCGGAATCCCTTCTGACACATCTATTTCAATAAATATTGGCTGCATAAAAACCAAAACCCTGAAATTTGTCTTATACTGTCCAGTTGACAAATGAATTATCAAGGCATAATTTTTACAGGAAGAAGATTATAAGTTTTACATCTACCCTGAGGAGTTTCTAAATAAACCTGAGCGAGGGGTTTATCTCTACCCTCCTGTCTTTCTGAGGCAGGTCTGTCCCAGTTCAGAATTCTTGTGCGGACAGCCACAGCCCATGTTGAGTTCTTTACTAGTGCTGTTACATTATCTTTTAGTACCCTCCTTATTTCTGCTCAAACCCTTTGAAGTTTCTGCCAAGACATGACGGGTAATAAGACAATCAGATGCCCTGATCTTTGCCTTGCTCTTACCCGTGTGGGAGGAGGCACAGAGTACGATCATGGGGTTTGGAGTCAAACTCAGAAATGTGATGTGAGTCATCATAGCACCCTGCAGCTAATAATCATGTGACTTCAGACCAATTATTTTATTTCTTAAGCCTCCATTTTCTCGTATGTTTGTTGGGGAATATAATTCTACCTAGTAAGGCAATTGTGAGAGTGAAAAGAAGTTATGTATACATAGTTCCTATTATGTACTAAAGGATTAAGTAATAGTAGCTATTGTAAGGAGCAGCTTACGATATCATATTGTTGTATTACCGAAATGTTGAATTACCTTTCACTAGATGTCATCAAAAGAAGTTGAGGATTTTAATGTTGGGAGATGTTGGCATCTGGGGTTAGGTGCCTTCTTCCTAGATAGCTAGCTATCCCAATCTTCTCCTCCGAGGACAGATGCTATTGGGAAGAAGACACTTTGAGACATAAATAATGAGTTTCTCCATTGTGGTTGACCAACCCTAGCCAAATAATCAGAAGAAGTTACAATTTACAAAGAACAGCTGCAATTTTTGGCTCTGCAATAAATTATAACATTTGGAATGTGTATGGTAGATACTTTACAGTAATTTATAACTACAGCATATATGATATAAAAACTTGACTAGAACTTCTTGATGTAATTTTCTTTTAAGTCCTCAGCCCTCAAAGAATCTGTTAACTACCGTGATCATTTACTGTCTAGAAAAGTGGTGGACACACACTGTGTTTAGAGCGTGATTATTGAACAATAATCTTCCCTATTGTAGCAAATTGTCTGCTTTCTAGGTTCTTAAAAAATGTAACCTGAACAGGCTGTGCTGAATATGTGAAGGTAAAATGCTGCATTGGGGTGGTCCAAAGTGTGTGGAATTAGTGAGTAGAAGAACAGAACGAGTGATTTTTTTTTCTTTTGGCTCCTGGGAAAATTTTTTTTTTTAAAGATTTTATTTATTTATTTGACAGAGAGAAATCACAAGTAGGCAGAGAGGCAGGCAGAGAGAGAGGAGGAAGCAGGCTCCCTGCTGAGCAGAAAGCCCGATGTGGGGCTTGAACCCAGGACCTGGGATCATGACCTGAGCCAAAGGCAGCGGCTTAACCCACTGAGCCACCCAGGCGCCCCTCCTGGGAAAATTTAACTATAAAAGTATTTTTTTCTAATTCCTGAAGTTTGTATTATTTGAAAATGAAAATCCTAGAATGTATTTCAGGTAATTTGGTTCATCTTGATTCAACTCAAGACTATGCTATCATATTACTCCTTTAGTTACAGATTAGCTTTTAATTGATAGAGATCTATATCCATAATTGGGTTTCCTTTCATCAAAGTCAGCTTCTTGCGATTTTCAGCTGACGAGTTCATCTATTACTATATTCTACAGCTAAGAACTTAATTTCGAGTTTTATTTGTTTATTTGTTCCTTTAAAAAATAAATTTCAGGGGCGCCTGGGTGGCTCAGTGGGTTAAGCCGCTGCCTTCGGCTCAGGTCATGATCTCAGGGTCCTGGGATCGAGTCCCACATCGGGCTCTCTGCTCAGCAAGAAGCCTGCTTCCCTCTCTCTCTCTCTCTCTCTGCCTTCCTCTCCATCTACTTGTGATCTCTCTCTGTCAAATAAATAAATAAAATCTTTAAAAAAAAATAAATTTCAGAACATAGATCAACAGCACATTTGAGGCACTTTGTTATTGGAATATATTTACTTCTCTTTAGAAAGAGTTTCTTAGGCTCTTTCGTTTTCCTCGTTTTTATTTGTGGCATTACACTGATGTTTTAGTGAAATAAGAGATTCTAATTAGTGTTAGAGTCAATATGGCCAATGCTGATACTCAGTTCAAACTCCTATTCTCTTCTCAGTTTTTTGGGGGACTGTGTTATTCTGGAAATCACTTTAACTCATTCCCTCTGTTTGGTTTAGGAACAGCCTGACATTGTTTTAAAGAGCATAGCTTTAAAGTACTCATATTTTCCATGAAACTCCATTTGCTCCATTTAAGAGTCAGCTGTTCTACCTTTGTTTCAGCTGTCCTCTGCCACACTCACTGTGGTGGCAGGAATCACCTTTCAAAGGTCACACAGAGCCCGTGAAAAAGCCATTCAATCAGTGCCAGTGGTACTCAGGTTCCTCTGTGGCCATCCCATCATTACTCAGTGCCATATTCTTAAAATCCATTCACTAAAAGCATGACAAAGCGGGGGGAGCAATTTCCTTTTTGGCTTTAGCTGAATACATTATAATTCCTGGTTTCTATATACCTGAAAGGTATTTTAAGAGGTCAGCTGGACCAAGTCAGCTTTTTATGACTCAACCAACCACAACCTTCCTACATTTGCAGCACTTGTGGCTTTTTCTTGGTCATTGTTTACAGCTTAAAAATTCTCTTTAAGTGTCCAAATTTTGCT
This sequence comes from Lutra lutra, assembly GCF_902655055.1. Lineage (NCBI taxonomy): Eukaryota > Metazoa > Chordata > Mammalia > Carnivora > Mustelidae > Lutra > Lutra lutra. Next base: position 509,515 of record NC_062280.1, read on the forward strand.
TCAGTGGTTTTTAGTAAAGATATTACTAGTGTCGTTTTCTGATACCTAAAGGCTGGTCGCAACAAAATGAAACTATGTAAGGTTGTTTCCACAATTAAGCCAAAATGAAAGAAGAGGAAGGCCACTCAGTAGAAGGTTGTGGTGTGTCTTAGGGGAGTTTTAGTGTCTTCCTAATTTCCACTGGCAATCCTCCCCCCACACACACACTCACACACACACATATGCATACAGAGGTGACTCTTTCAGTAAGGACAAGTGACTTTTTCTTATCTTTTGTAAAAAAATTATGCACATGCAGCATCAAAACTAGTCTCCTAATCTCATCCCCTTCCTAATAAGACTCTTCCATATAAAACTTAGAGCAAACATCACCGTTTCCTTGTATGTGTTTTGAAGATGCTGAACTACCTGATACCTGATTTCTTACATCTTTAAATTTCTATACTAAATGTCTTTATCTCGTGGTATAACCATATGAATAATAAGATTGAAGGGTGTTAAAAAGTAAACTATACAATTTGGTGCAAAGGGCATGCATTTGAGTAGGAAGTTTAGAATGATATCATTTCAATGGTTTCCCTTCATGGAAGCTGGCCATGGTCTACTCCCAGATGCTGAACACAAACTTGTCAATGACTATAATGTAATAAACATAGAAAACACACTCCCTTAAGAATATCACTCTCTACTGGAGGAAAAAGGACAAATACGAACGCCAAATGGACTTATGAGGCGGCAGGCAGTGGGGCTGTAACTATGTAATAAAACATAGTTCCTGTTACATAAGGGAGAATATATATCTGTTGAACTACCTAACGTTTTATCTTATTTGTTAAATTTTCTTGTTTGTTAAATTTATTGACATAAAGTTTTATATTCGTTTCAGGTGTACAGCATAATGACTCTGTATGTGTGTATATATCAAGAAAAGATCACTACAATGTCTACTTAACGTCCATCACCTCACATAAGTACAAATTTTTTCTTGTAAAGAGAACTTTTGTGAACTACTATATTAGAAACTTACAAATATTTAATATAGTGTTATTAATCACACTCACCATGTCCTACATTACATCCCCAGGATTTATTTATTTTATACCTGGAATTACCTACCATTTTTGAAGATTCTTTCTGTGCTCCTTTAACAGCAACATGACATCAATGCCCAGCTTACACCAGAATGCTGAATTTCTCGGCTTTCTTTTGTATGCTGTATCCATCCAATTATCTATTGAACTTGCCCACTTCTCGCCATCACTACTCCACTACCGTAGTTCAGAACACTATTAGTTCTCTCCTAAGTTATAGCAATGGCTTAGCTTAGGTGGACTCTCTTCCTTTTGTACTGTCCTATAATTTGCCTTCCAAACTTCATTTATACTGAAGGGTTTTTTCAGTTTCTAACATTTCCCATAGTTTCTTTTTAATATTTTTGTTGTTGTTCTGGTGAGATACAACTTATTTCTGGTAATTTTTTTACCCACAATCTGGGTTAATATCATTCTTCCTACATACTTGTACAGAATATTGGATTATCTCCATTGTTACAGTTACCATATTTTAATTGTCTGATAATTTATTTATATCAACGACTAGACCTGGGCGCCTGGGTGGCTCAGTGGGTTAAGCCGCTGCCTTCGGCTCAGGTCATGATCTCAGAGTCCTGGGATCGAGTCCCGCATCGGGCTCTCTGCTCAGCAGGGAGCCTGCTTCCCTCTCTCTCTCTCTCTCTGCCTGCCTCTCTGCCTGCTTGTGATCTCTCTGTCAAATAAATAAATAAAATCTTTAAAAAAAAAACAAAAAACAAAAAAACTTTAAGGGTTTAAAACAATACCAATTTTTTTTTTTTTGCTTTTTTTTTCTTATGATTCTGTGTGTCAGGAATTTGGGCCAGGCATAATCTCTGTTCCATGGTGTCTGGAACCTCAGGTAGGATGACTCACATGGCTGGCAGATGGTAGGGATGGCTTGAATAGGCCCATATGTCTATGGCCTCCATTCTGAGTGTTAGCTGAGTTTTTTGGTTCTCCTCTATATGGTCTCTCAATCTCTTGAACTTGAACCTCTCCACAGTATAATGGTTTTAGGGTCCCAAGAAGGTTTTGAGTTGCAAGTACTTATCAAGACTCTGCTTTCGGGGCGCCTGGGTGGCTCAGTGGGTTAAGCCACTGCCTTCGGCTCAGGTCATGATCCCAGGTCCTGGGTTCAAGCCCCGCATCGGGCTCTCTGCTCGGCAGGGAGCCTGCTTCTTCCTCTCTCTCTGCCTGCCTCTCTGCCTACTTGTGATTTCTCTCTGTCAAATAAATAAATAAAATCTTTAAAAAAAAAAAAGACTCTGCTTTCATAGTATGTACTGTACTGGTCTGCTAGGGTTGATAAAACAAAGTGCCACAGACTGGGTAGCTTAAAGAAGAGAAATAATATTTTTCACTTTTCTCTGGAGACTGGATATTAAAAATCAAAGTACCAAGACAGCATGGTGCTGACACAAAACAGACATATAGACCAGTGGAACAGAGTAAAGAACCCAGATGTGGACCCACAACTCTATGGTCAAATAATCTTCAACAAAGCAAGAAAAAAATATACAGTGGAAAAAAAGTCTCTTTAATAAATGGTGCTGGGAAAATTGGACAGCTATGTGTACATGAATGAAACTCGACCATTCTCTTACACCATACACAAAGATAAACTTGAAATGGTTAAAAAACCTCAATGTGAGACAGGAACCCATCAAAATCCTGGAGGAGAACATAGGCAGTAACCTCTTCAACATCGGCCACAGCAACTTCTTTCAAGATATGTCCCCAAACTCAAAGGAAACAAAAGTGAAAATGAACTTTTGGGACTTCATCAAGATCAAAAGCTTCTGCACAGCAAAGGAAACAGTCAACAAAACAAAGAGGCAACCCACGGAATGGGAGAAGATATTTGCAAATGACACCACAGACAAAGGGTTGATATCCAAGATCCATAAAGAATTCCTCAAAGTCAACACACACAAAAGATTATCACGTCAAAAAATAGGCAGAAGACATGAACAGACACTTCTCCAATGAAGACATACAAATGGCTAACAGACACATGAAAAAATGTTCATCATCACTAGCAATCAGGGAGATTCAAATCAAAAGCATATTGAGATACCACCTTACACCAGACAGAATGGCCAAAATTAACAAGACAGTAAACAACAAGTGTTGGAGAGGATGTGGAGAAAGAGGAACCCTCTTACACTGTTGGTGGGAATGCAAGTTGGTGCAGCCACTTTGGAAAACAGTGTGGAGATTCCTTAAGAAATTAAATATAGAGCTAAGCTATGACCCTGCAATTGCACTACTGGGTATTTACCCCAAAGACAGATGTAATGAAAAGAAGGGCCACCTGTACCCCAATGTTCATAGCAGCAATGGCCACAGTTGCCAAACTGTGAAAAGAGCCAAGATGTCCTTCAACAACAGACGAATGGATAAAGAAGATATGATTCATATATACACTATGGACTATTATGCCCCCATCAGAAAGGATGAATACGCAAATTTTAAATCAGCATGGACAGGACTGGAAGAGATTATGCTGAGTGAAATAAGTCAAGCAGAGAGAGTCAATTATCATATGGTTTCACTTACTTGTGGAGCATAAGGAATAACACTGAGGACATGGGGAGATGGAGAGGAGAAGGGAGTTGGGGGAAATCGGAGGGGGAGTTGAACCATGAGAGACTGTGGACTCTGAGAAACAAACTGAGGGTTTTGGAGGGTGGGGGTGGGGGTTGGGTGAACCTGGTGGTGGGTATTGTGGAGGGCTCGTATTGCATGGAGCACTGGGTGTGGTGCATAAACGATGAATTTTGGAACTCTGAAAACAAATAAAATAAAATGGAAAAAAAATCAAAGAACCTGCAGAGTTGGTTTCTCATGAGAGCGCTCTCCTTGGATTCTTACTGTCCCCTTACGTGGCATTTTCTCTATGCACATGCACACCTGCTGTCTCTTCCTCTTTTATAAAGACAGCAGTCAGGTTGGATTGAGGTCCTGCCTTTACTAACTTATTTAATTTCAATGACCTCTTCAGAGGCCCTCTCTCCATATACAATTACACTGGGGTTTGGAGCTTCAACCTGTGAATTTTGGAAAGACAAAGTTTAATCTGTAGCATCTGCTAATCTGTAGCATCTCATTGGGCAAAGCAAAATATATGGCCAAGCCCAGAGTCAACTTGGGAAAGTACTACACCAGGCAGGAACACTGCAGGTGGGAGTTGATAAAAGTGTTTATAAAAGATGCATTTATAACTCAGAGAGATAGATACTGTCTGATAATTTTTTAAGTTTCCTTTTTACATAGTTGCTCTGGTGGTCTTTTTCTATAACAAAAGTCAGCATGGTATAAGTTACTTAACATTTTAACTACTTTTCAAGGTAATATTAATCTTCTACTCAGAAGTCAAACTTGGTTTATCAAGCAGTTTATATAGGGAGGGGAGAAATGAGGTGGTTCATAGATATTTAAGGCCAAGGTAAAGTTCTGTTGCTGCCATTACAATATTATAGAGATGGAATAAGTGAGGCTTTATATTTTAGTAACAGAAATCATCCTAAATTATTTAATTTAATTTTATTTTGGGGGATTTCAGCATGCCTTATCAATGTGCTAGCCAACAACTACCAGGAATGCCTCTGCATTTGAGCAACTTGGGTTATGACTCATTACGGTGCGAGAGGATGCACACCATGAAGGACTATGGGATACCTTGGAAATAGTGTGCTAAAATGGACGTTTTATAGGATTTGGGCATTGGTTGGGTGATTTGGGGAGGAGTGCAAGGAATTAGGAGTTTGCTATATATTGACTGTTACTGGAAATGGGGGACAATTCGATGTCTGAGCTCTAAATAAATCTTATCTTTAGGGAGGTTAGTGTAGAGGAAGAGTAAAGCAGTGATTGTTAAAGCACGCATCCTGGCTGGGACAGGGAATGTCTAGAATTTTGTGCTTGGAGAGTGTTCATGTTTTGTCTGTGTTCCAGCATGGTTGTGGAGTGGCCTTGTTTTGGCCTGGCTCCGTCATGATTACAGGGTCTGGGTCTGATACTGATGTTCTGTGAGATCACGTTCACCAGGAGAGTCGCGAGGCCTGGCTGTCAGCTCCTGGATGTCTGGGGCTGCATTTTCTTTTAAGTTCGTGCCCCTTCCTTTTACCTTAGTTGGACCTATGCTACTTGATACAAACTCCTGTTTCAGTATGTTCAGAGTAAATATGTTTCACACGACAAATACTAAGCTCTTCAGAGTTTTGCCGTATTAATTCTAAATTTTATTCTTTTAATTTCCTGGCTTGGACACAGAATGAGCTTCGTGGGATATAAAAGGAAATCCCTGTACCCTCCTCTCTCTCCTCATTCTGTAAGGACCCACACATGTGTCCCCAGGTTTTCAGAGTCCAAACTCTGCCTCTGAAGCACCACCCTCAGCCTGTCCTTTGGAACCGAGTGCTTTGAGCCTTTCCTCCTAATTACCCATCAGGATATACTTGCCCTGTCTCATTTCCTCAGTTCCCACAGCTGCATTAAAAATTTGGCTAACATATCCTTGATAATGTTTTATTACTTTTTTACACTTCATGGCAAATCCTTTTTTATTGTGACTTCCTGGAAATAATTCTTGACTTCAAAATGCTAATGGTTTCTGGACTAGACGTGCAAAAGTTATCTGAGGCCAGGAGAGCACTTTTCCCCCCTCACATTTCCCAAACAAAGTTGGTGGCTTTCTACCCTGTTGGTCCTGTTATAAACTATTTCTCTTATAAAGTGCAAGTGGGAGATTTTGCTTATTAATGTTCTGCCAGGCTTGGGGATGAATAACCCTAGCTGTGTCATTCTGGGACGAGTGGAAAGGACACTCTGTACTTTGGAATGGTAGTTTCTGATAGAGGATAGAAGAAAGAATGTTCCGTTATTTCATTGCTAGTTTTCTAACCATAGGCTGGTCCTCTCTAAAGCCTACCTTTGATGTATTTGAGATACGAGATTACTCTGGGGACTGTTCTATGTCATGGGATGTCCATACAGTTACTTATTTCAACAGATGGTTATTATTATTCTCTGTAACAAAAATCTGATCTCTCTAATCAAAAAGTAAGTGTACTGTGGAGGATTCAAAGAATCAAATCACAGTATTTGTGGGTGATTAATGATTTTTATCAGTATGTCTTAGCGTCAAAGAGGATTTCACACTTGTCCTGAGTACCATGTTGCCTTCGTAACTGTTAGACTTATTTTCAGGGATGAAAAATTTAAATAGTCTTATTACTGAGTAATGTATTTAGCACATGTGCTAGAATGATTTCCAGTGGTGTTGGAAGTTCTCTTTTTACAACACTGACTGCAGAAAAGGCTGTCAGCCACTGCTGCAGTAAAACACATGAGGCGGATCCCGTCACTTGGAATGTTGGCCCTATGTAGGGTGATGGGTAGGTAGGGAACTGTCAGAGGATATATGAAAACATTCATGTAATCCTGCCATTCCTGCAATAGAAAGATACCTATATCATGGCTTTTTATAAAGAAACTTCCAGTAAAAAAAAAAAAAAAAAAAAGCAGAAACTATAGCAGAGACAATTCCTGAAAGTTATTTTTTCAAATACTTGTTTTATCATTAACTAATACAGTAAATATGGACAATGCAGTAAGTTTGGGCAATTTACTTAAGAATGAGGAAATATAAACTTTATAATGCATTGAAAATGAAGCTCAGAACTAAACTTCTAGAAAAGTGTATGGTGTTATTTGAAGATATGGCCCAAACACGTAGGTGTCCTTGCATTTTTACTGACTTCAGCACTATCAGCGTTACCAAGAAAAATCTGTTAATAAGCTTGTCTTTATAAATAAATTAATTCAAGGAAAGATAATTCTTATGAGTTGAATTTTGCCCTTCCATAACTGGTATGTTGATGTTCTAACCCCTAATACCTCAGAATGTGACCTTATTTAGAAATAGGGTCTTTGCCAACATGATTAGTTAAGATGAAGTCTTACTGGAGTAGGGTGGGCCCCTAATCCAGTATGACCTGTCCCCTTAATAAAAGAGGAACTTGGACACAGACACACACACACAAGGAGAATACCACATCAAATAATAACTCGCCTTTTCCATCCCCCTAGTCCATGGAAACTTCTACTTTCTGTGTTATGAATTCTAGGTACCTCGTAAATTAGGAATCATAAAATATTTGTTCTTCTGTGTCTGGCTTATTTCATTAAGCATAATGTTTACACGATCCATTCATGTTTAGTGTATAATATAGTATAACATGTTATACCTACATAATATTCCATTATACATATGTGCCGCATTTTATTTATCCGTTTTTATTTACCCATTTATCCAATGATAGACACTTGGACTTTTCTCATCTTTTGGCTGTTGTGAATAATGCATGAACATTGGCATACAAATATCTTTTCTAATCCCTGCTCTCAGTTCTTCTGGATATATACCTAAAAATGGAATTGGTGGTTCATCTGGAAGTTCTATGTATAACCCTTCGGAAAACCACCAAATTGTTTTCCATGGCAGCTACACCATTTTACATTCCCACCAGAAATGTTTGAGGATGTTCTCCACATCCTTGCTAATATGTGTTATATTCTATTCTTTTTTAGTCATCTTAGTAAGGGTTAAGTGATATTTCATTGTGATTTTGATTTGCATTCCCCTAATGAGTAAAGAAGTTGAGTATCTTTTCATGTGATTATTGGCCATTTGTTTATTTTCTTTGCAAAAATGTCTATTTCAGCCCCTTGCCCATTTTTAAATTGGGATGTTTATTTTGTTGTTGTTGTTGTTACTGAATTTGGGGAGTTCTTTATATATTCTGGATCTTAATCACTTATTAGGCAGAGGATTTCCAAATACTTTTCTTGTAGGTTGTTTTTTTGCTTCTTTGATTATATTCCTGATGCACACAGGTTCTTAATTTTTATGAAATACAGTTTATTTGTGTTTTCTTTTATTACGTGCTTTTGGGTGTCATGTCCATGCAATCATTACCAAACCCAGTGTCATGAAGATTTTTCACAAAGTTCTCTTTTAAGATAATTTTAGCTCCTAAATTTAGGTCTTTGGTGCATCTTGAGCTAATTTTTACACCTAGCGTAAGGTAAAGGTCCAGCTTCATTCTTTTGCATGTGCATATGCAGTTTTCCCAGGATGATTTATAGAAAAGACGGTCTTTTCCCCATTTAAATGGCCACTTCACCTTTGTAAAATTCAATTGATTTGATGTGAGAGTTTATTCCTGGTCTCTCTACTCTATTACATCTGTTTGTATGTCTCCCCTATGCCGGTGCCATACTGTTTCAATTACCTTAGCTTTGGAGAAAGTTGGAAGCCAGGAAATACAATTCTCCAACTTTGTTTGTCTTATTCACGATTGTTTTGCCTTTTTTAGGGCCCCTTGTAATTCCATAAGAACTTGAGTATTGGTCTTTCCAGTTCCATGAAAAGGCTGTTGGAATTTTGATGGAGATTGTAGCAAATTTGAGAAGTACCCTTTTGCCACCTTTCAGCCGATTTGCCTTCTCTTACCACCATGAATAACCACAATTCTGGCTTCTAATGTGAGATCTTAGTTCTGCATGTATTAGCCATAATTTTGTCACAAAAAAAATGAAGGCTTGATTTAAAAAAAAAAAGAAAATATTTGAAGTTACTAGAAACGAACTTTCCTTGTGGAATATTTTGGCAGTGGTTTAGCCACAGATTTTCCAGATATTTATTTACCTATTAAAACTCAAGAGTTTATGAGTTCAAATACAGTTTTTATGTATCTTAAAATGATATCAAACTTACAGAAAAGTTACATGGATGGTATAAAATATTTTTTTCCTGATCTGAGAGTAATTCGCCAACACGGTGATCTACTACCCAGGAATATTTGGTATGTAATTCCTATGAAAAAGATACATTTTCCTGCATAACCACAATCCCACCTTCAAAATCAGGAAACAAATAAGAGTACACTGATATATTATTACCATCAAATGCTCAGACTCAATTAAACTTTCACCAGATGACCTAATAATTCCCTTACAGTGCAACCATCTGTTAAAGGGTTTCATGTTTCCATAGTGGGTGTCTCTCCAGTCACCCTAAATCTAGCACCGTTCTTTAGTGTTTCCTTGACTTCATGACCATGCAGCTTTTGAAAATTCAAGCCATTTGTTTTGTAGAATGTTCTGAACTTCGGTTTAGCTGATAGTTTTTCCTTATATACTCAGGGCGTGTATGTTTGCAAGGAGTATCACACATGTGAGGGTTTATTCTTCTTCTGCTCAGGCGGGACACGGTTCTGATTTGGTTCGTTAACTGATTTCCTCATTAAACTGGTATTTGTCAGGTTTCCCCTGTATTTTTTTTTCTTTTTTTCCCTTTGTACTTTATAGCTACTTTATATGGGAGGGGCTTTGAGAACATATACGTACTCCATTCCTGATAAAGTCTTCACAAACTTGTTTTAGTATCCACTGACACTTCCTAGCCGAGTTAATTATGACGCTTGTCCATGACGATTTTTAAATCTGCCATTCCCTCTGCATTTATTGATTGGCATTGTTTTGTTAAAAAAAAAAAAGTTTTATCTTTTCACCTTAATTAAATTAATTAAAGTAGGGAGTCATGGATTTATATTTTATTTAATGAAGTGTATGACCTTTGAGTGCTATTGTTTATTTTGGTATTCAAGCGTTCTTGGATCTGACCAGTCAGAGCCCCTCACACGGTTTCTGCATCCCTTTGGCATGACCCTGTCTTCTTTTGAGCACTGTCTTACTTTCACCTGAAGTAAAGGCTCATTTGTGCTATCTCAGTCTCAAACCTGGAATTCACCATTTGAAAAACATTCGCTTGTTTGGGTTTTTTTCTTTTTTTAGAAAAAAAAAATTTAAAAATCGAGATTAGATGTCAAGTGAGCTTGTGACTGTTGGGATATTGCTGCTTCTCAGCCCTCTAAAAGGACGCCTCAAGGAACTAGTTTATATATTTTTATAAGTTCCATACGTGTGTTTGTAAATATGTGTACAAATGTGTATATTCAAATACATGTTATGGACAAGAGACTATAATACACACACACATACACGTTTAGTTGTGTCTCCCTATCTCTCTATCATCTACCCAACATCAGTACTAATTCTATGCCAACACTAATACTAATTCAACATCCCAGGATTCATGCTAGTTTTTTGTTTTGTTTTGCTTTTCCTTTTCATTTTTGGAACTCTTTTCTGGCAGTGGGAACCCTGGCTTCTGTTATCTCCAATATACTAACTTGGACCAGTGACCCCGCAGTTGTGACCATCATCTTATTCCTGTTTCCACTACCATCCACGAACACCCTTTTTCCTGAGATCACACTCTAACACCAATTCTAGGCACACCTTCGCACAAGCACCGCTTCACACTACCCGGCTCTGACGCTTCCTGGAGGCTGAAAATGCCCTATACTTATAACCCTAAATGCCATGGACCTTTCAGCAATGATATAGGATAATTGGATAATATTTGTCAGTCTTTTCATAATGCTGATAAGAAACTTTTCAGAGAATAACTGTAATTCCATCTCAATAGGTCCTTCACTGCATTATAGTGTCTAAACCGCTTTCTTATTCCTAAGTGAAAGCTACATTTGAGAAAGTGTGGCTCTTAGAGGTAAATGACAAAGTTTTTGTTTGTTTGACAGGTTATTTTTATCTTTGGTTTTAGAAGAATTAACTGCACTGTGATCTTGTTGAGACTACCTAGGAAGTCCATTATAATTTATAAAGCAAAGTTCTCCAGGGCAAACCAGAACCAAACCAACATTTGCACCAATCTCACTGTTGGTTACCTCAAACAAACAAAAAGGAATATTATGAATAAACTTATTTAGTCCAGTAAACTGATTTGCTCATAAAATCTACTTTAATAAACTACAGTTTATAAAGTTACATTTTAAATAAATTTCAACATTTTCTAGGTAGATAAAAATGAAACACTTTTATGTTGATGTAAAATATTTATGCGATTTTAAACATATACTCTGATGGATGAGTGTCTCAAATGCATGTCACTCCCCTTCTGAAATTATCTAAGGCACAAGATTAATAGTAATTTAGTCTCAAAACACAGATCCTATTTTGATAAAGATTTCATTTAGAAAAAACCCCATATTCATTTACGTCATTTGGGGAAAAATAGGTTATTGAATTGGAAAATCCAGTTTTTGTTAAAAATGGAGGCATTATAAAATAATAAATATGTATATTTCATGTTGAGTTGTATATTTCTATCAAATTGGACTTCTGAAAAGCTACATTTTTAAATGAGTTTCTTAGAATGCATCATTTGCATAAAATTTATTTAAAATATTGGTTAATTTTTAAAACAAATGAACAATTACTCTTGTGAAAGAACTCATGGAAGTACTCTTTTTGTAAATGTGGTGCTGGTGAAATTTTTCTTTCATTTTAGCAGACGCTGTCTCCTCTTTTTTGAGTTGATAAGGATTGCGCAATCCCCTTGTGTTTCCTTGTGCAAGGACTCTTCTTGCTAAATCACATCAAAGATATCAACCTCAATGGTAAATGTATTTGCAACTGTTTCTTCCCACATGGTTTTGGATTTTGTGAAAGACCTATATATATTTAATATAGTCTTTTATTTTAAGGTTTCAGATATTAAATATTTGAAATCATGTATTTATTGATCAGTAATTTACATATAAGACTGATTTTCAAGTGTAAAACATGCGTAGCTTTGACAGACTGTGTGGGCACTCCGAGGAGGCAGCATTTTTCAGATGTATAATTAGAGGCATTGTTGTCCTTCTGGTTATGTAGTATGTTCAGCATCTGTGACAAATACGCCCGTAGAGGTAGCTTAAACAATTTAGAATGTATTTCTCACTCATGTGAGAGTGTAGGTGTACGGAGTCCAGATCTGGTCCCATGATTGCATAACGGCTCCGATGCATTCTGTCTCATTGCTCTCCCTGTCCCTTGCGTTTTGTGAGAGGCGTGCAGTAAACTGGTTCCCTGGGGAAGAAGAAGTCCCTGATTTGTGGTACTTGCTGGTTATTGTGGTATTCGCTGGTTATATTTGCTGACTTTAAGCTATCAGTGGCTTAGCCACTTGGAAAATTCCTGAAAATTTAACAGTCAGCTCCAGCACCTGGGCCCAGCAGCACGGGGCGTCGCCTTCACCGCTGTGGTCATGACGCCTTACCAGCAGGACTGTATTCCAGTCAGAGGAAAAGGGCCTTTCTCTTAGGAGTGTGACTTGATGGTGCCCACACCACTTCCTTTTCCGTCCTGCTAGCCAGAAGTTAATCACATGGCCATACCTCCAAGACAGGCTAAGGAATGTCTTCACTCTGTTTAGCTGATTATGTGTTGGTTCTTATAGAACAAAGGAAGAAAGGCATTGGTGACTAATAGTAGATTGTGCCACAAACGTGCATGAATAAAAGCCAGTGACATGAGTCACGACTATGAGAATGACAATAACGACTATAATGAAGAAAGATTACACGAGTAAGTGAATATATGGCAGCTGTTAATTTGAAGATTTTCCACTTCAATTAACAATTGAATGAGTAACAACCAAAAGTGTCTCTTTAACAACAGGCAAAGAACAGTGCGGTGCTACAGTAAATCAGTGACAAGAATCATCGAGATGTTTTCAGAAGTTAAATACTATTTTTTTTTAAAGATTTTATTTATTTATTTGACAGAGAGAGATCACAAGTAGACAGAGAGGCAGAGAGAGAGAGAGAGAGGGAAGCAGGCTCCCTGCTGAGCAGAGAGCCCGATGCGGGACTCGATCCCAGGACCCTGAGATCATGACCTGAGCCGAAGGCAGCGGCTTAACCCACTGAGCCACCCAGGTGCCCAGAAGTTAAATACTATTTTGCGTAATTATCATTACACATTTTCACAAGGTGCCCTCATGGAGTTTTTAAAAAGTTATCCAAAATTGTATATTAGCAGACTGGATTAAGAAAAAGTTCAACTCTGAGAAGTCTTTCCCACTCTCCAGCTGTTTATTGCTGAAAATATAACAACAACAGCATTTGAAAATTTTATATTCCTAAGAGTTCAGATTAAAGAATGAGGAATCTGAGAGGTGGTCTGTAAATCACAGTAGAACCACTGGGCTGGGTTTGTTTATAAAGAAAAATAAATAATAGTGTCCATCACGACCAGTGTATCTCATACAATATTCTAGAGTTCATATTAAAAGCATATTTAAATTACGCTCTTCGAAACTACAAATCAAAATACCACACTATGTTAATCAGTGATACTCTGTGCAGCAAATTACACCACTTTCTTTCTGTATAACACTACCAAAGTTGTCTTTGCGCTTTTTTCAGGTGGTAAAATGTAATGAGGGGTAGTTGCGTGTTCTTCCCTTTGAAAATCATCACATGATCCTCAATCATATCAGGTATTAATTTATACCTTCCAATTTTCCCCCAGGTTTATTGAGGTATAATTGACAAAAATTGTGTATATTTAAGATGTACAATGTGATGGCTTGATATATACATATACACTGTGAAATGATTACCACAATCAAGTTAATTAACATATCCACCACCTCCCACGGTTCTTATTATTTTATTTTGGCATGGTGAGAGAATTTAATGTGCAAATGTCAATATAATACAATAAAATTAACTGTGGCCACCACGCTGTAAGTTATTTTCCAGAACGTATTGAATACGTTTCCAGAATGTATTCATCTTGTAAATCTATTTTAATTCTTTATTAGTTTTTAAAATCCCATAAAAGGATTCTTTTTAATATCATATTTTTCTTTCTTATTGTTGAATAGAGCAAAAATCAGAAGTAATTTTTTTCAGAAATAATTTTTAACATAAAGGATTAATTCTAGAATAATTTTATATAGATAAACCTGTTTTCTATGTGTGAATTTTCTTTATACTTAGTTGTTCTTTAATCCTTAATCTATTATTTTTCCACCTGAGTCATCAAAGTCTTGGGTACAATTTTCCCTTCTAAAAATCATTATCATTTATCTTGCTGGAGGGACCTATTCTTTGCTTCCAAGTTCCTAAATATGTTCATATTCATTCATTCAACATATGTTCATTAAATATCTCTTTTGTGGGTATACAAAGTCTCATAGTGAAGCAATGTTTACATTCTGAAAGCCACCGAGGATACAGTGTCCTGTCCTCAAAGAATTGGAGTCCAGTAGATGAACACACACATGCTTAGAAGAGAACATAAGCAAATACAGAAACTAAAGAATGCAGGTGCTTAGAGAAGGAGCAGTCACTTGAAGAGTGTTCATGGTATGTGTTATGGGCACCATGGAGAGAAAATTGCAGTAGAAGTTGCTTAATACGCAACTTCTATTTCCATCTTTCACTAATGTGCTTCCTGTAACAAAGAAGCTGGAAATGTAAAAACTCCATTTCTCATAAGCCTTTGTAAGTAGGGTCCTATACAATTTACCTTTCACCAATGATATCCTTGCAGGCAAGATTTGGAAGACGACTAAAATGAAGGCCTGATTATGCTGTTTCTGTTGCCAAGTTCAGTCATGAAACAATTTTCCTTCTTCCTTGGTAGGGTTGTCAGAGATCCTAGGATCCTGCCACTAGCCCCAGGGATGGGTTTGTTTGAGAAACAGAGCATATGGGATCAACTATGTTATTCTAGCTGTCTCAGTGTGGTGCTGAGCCTGCCAAAGTGGTGGTGACATCTTGGTTGAAGCTATCCCCTGATTTGGCAGCTCCGTATGGCAGTGTCTGGAACCAGCAGCCTTCACATCAAGAAGACATTTGATGGTCTGCTTCAATTGTGCTGGTTTGAGTATTAACCTAGAGCCTGTTCCTTCAGCAGTAAGCCAGTTAGTACACTGTAACAAACCCCTTTTTTCCTTTTTTTTAAATTGATGTATAAAGTATTATTTGTTTCAGGGGTACGGGTCTGTGAATCATCAGTCTTACACAATTCACAGCACTTACCCTACGTATATAGGATATAGCACATACCCTCCCCAGCGTTTCTATACAGACATATCTCTATAACTGACCACTGATCAAAATGTTAATACTATAAAATCTTCTCTTTTTTAGTGGGAAAATATGATTGAGTAGAACACTCCAGACAGAAGAGTAACTCAAGCGGAAGCAAAAAGTGCAATATTTGTGTAGGATCCCTTTTAGAACCAAGCAGTTAGAGCTAAAATGTTAGGGCACTATGGAGTTTTGGATAGAACTGCAGTTTGGAGAGTACATATCAGAAGGCTGAGGAGACTCTCTTCTATAGGCCAGACAATGGGGAGTCAGGTAATTTGAGAATATCAGTCTGGAAATGGGATATGGAATAGATGTGAGAAAATGGAGACTGAAAAGGGCCTGATTCATTAGACGAGTAAGACCAATTGGGGCACGCAGGTGGCTCAGTTGGTTAGGGGTCTACCTTTGGCTCAGGTCATGATTCCAGGGTACCGAAGTTTAGTCCTGCATCCGGCTCCCTGCTCAGTTTTCCCTTTCCCTCTGACCCTCCCTCCTGCTTATGCTCTCATTCACTCTTTAAAAAAAAAAGAAAAAAAAGAGTAAGGCAAAAGGATAAGAAGGACAGAATAATGAGAAAAATATAATGGGACAGTTCTGGGTAAGTTCTTGTGTTCATTTTAATTGTGATGTTCCAGATAAATGTGCTCTGAGCCTCCAACTTTGTTATCTGAATAATAATAATAATAACTATAATATTTATTATTATTATTATTATTATTATTATTATTATGCAGCCTTAAGAAATGCTAGATGCACAAGGTGGGAGAAGGACTATGGTGAGGTAAAATGCCATCAAGTGAAATGAACCAGTGAATGTCAGAAATGTTTTTCATAAGCAGGAGCTCTAATTGGACAACATTGTTGGTTTCAAGTTGAATTTATATAGAAAATTAACTAGTTGCAGATGCATTCTTCTTATATCATGAAAATTTTTTATAGTCAGTTACCCCCAAGTTAAGGACTTGTCTATTTACTTATGATTATTCTTCTATTTAATTTTTATTTTTTTATAAACATATAATGTATTTTTATCCCCACGGGTACAGGTCTGTGAACTGCCAGGTTTACACACTTCACAGCACTCACCATAGCACATACCCTCCCCAATGTCCACAACCCCACCCCCCTCTCCCTCCCCCCCTGCCCCCAGCAACCCTCAGTTTGTTTTGTGAGATTAAGAGTCACTTTTGGTTTGTCTCCCTCCCAATCCCATCTTCTTTCATTTATTCTTTTCCTACCCCCAAACCCCCCCATGTTGCATCTCCTCTCCCTCATATCAGGGAGATCATATGATAGTTGTCTTTCTCCGATTGACTTATTTCGGTAAGAATAATACCCTCTACTTCCATCCATGTTGTCACAAATGGCAAGCTTTCATTTCTTTTGATGGCTGCATAGTATTCCATTGTGTATATATACCACATCTTCTTTATCCATTCGTCTGTAGATGGACATCTAGGTTCTTTCCATAGTTTGGCTACTGTGGGCATTGTTGCTATAAACATTCAGATGCACATGCCCCTTCGGATCACTACGTTTGTATCTTTAGGGTAAATACCCAGCAGTGCAATTGCTAGGTCATAAGGTAGTTCTATTTTCAACATTTTGAGGAACCTCCATGCTGTTTTCCAGAGTGGTTGCACCAGCTTGCATTCCCACCAACAGTGTAGGAGGGTTCCCCTTTCTCCGCATCCTCTCCAGCATCTGTCATTTCCTGACTTGTTCATTTTAGCCATTCTGACTGGTGTGAGGTGATATCTCATTGTGGTTTTGATTTGTATTTCCCTGATGCTGAGTGATGTGGAGCACTTTTTCATGTGTCTGTTGGCCATCTGGATGTCTTCTTTGCAGGAATGTCTGTTCATGTCCTCTGCCCATTTCTTGATTGGATTACTTGTTCTTTGGGTATTGAGTTTGATAAGTTCTTTATAGATTTTGGACACTAGCCCTTTATCTGATATGTCGTTTGCAAATATCTTCTCCCATTCTGTCAGTTGTCTTTTGGTTTTGTTAACTGTTTCCTTTGCTGTGCAAAAGCTTTTGACCAATAGTTCATTTTTGCCCTTGCTTCCCTAGCCTTTGGAAGAAGTTGCTGAGGCTGAGGTCGAAGAGGTTGCTGCCTGTGTTCTCCTCAAGGATTCTGATGGATTTCTGTCTCACACTGAGGTCCTTCATCCATTTTGAGTCTATTTTCATGTGTGGTGTAAGGAAATGGTCCAATTTCATTTTTCTGCATGTGGCTGTCCAATTTTCCCAACACCATTTGTTGAAGAGGCTGTCTTTTTTCCATTGGACATTCTTTCCTGCTTTGTCGAAGATTAGTTGACCATAGAGTTGAGGGTCTATTTCTGGGCTCTCTATTCTGTTCCATTGATCTATGTGTCTGTTTTTGTGCCAGTATCATACTGCCTTGATGATGACAGCTTTGTAATAGAGCTTGAAGTCTGGAATTGTGATGCCACCAACTTTGGCTTTCTTTTTTCAATATTCCTTTGGCTATTGGAGGACTTTTCTGGTTCCATATAAATTTTAGGACTATTTGTTCCATTTCTTTGAAAAAAATGGATGGGATTTTGATAGGGATTGCATTAAATGTGTAGATTGCTTTTGGTAGCATAGACATTTTCACAATATTTGTTCTTCTAATTCAGGAGCATGGAAAATTTTTCCATTTTTCTTTGTGTCTTCCTCAATTTCTTTCATGATTACTTTATAGTTTTCTGAGTACAGATTCTTTGCCTCTTTGGTTATGTTTATTCTTAGGTATCTTATGTTTTGGGGTACAATTGTAAATGGGATTGACTCCTTAATTTCTCTTTCTTCTGTCTTCTTGTTGTTGTAAAAAAATGCAACTGATTTCTGTGCATTGATTTTATAACCTGACACTTTACTGAATTCCTGTACAAGTTCTAGCAGATTTGGAGAGGAGTCTTTTGGGTTTTCCACATAAAGTATCATATCATCTGCAAAGAGTGATAGTTTGACTTCTTCTTTGCCAATTTGGATGCTTTTAATTTCCTTTTGTTGTCTGATTGCTGAGGCTAGGACTTCTAGTACTATGTTGAATAGCAGTGGTGATAATGGACATCCCTCTCGTGTTCCTGACCTTAGCAAAAAAGCTTTCAGTTTTTCTCCATTGAGAATGATATTTGCAGTGGGTTTTTCATAGATGGCTTTGATATTATTGAGGTATGTGCCCTCTATCCCTACACTTTGAAGAGTTTTGATCAAGAAGGAATGCTGTACTTTGTCAAATGCTTTTTCAGCATCTATTGAGAGTATCATATGGTTCTTGTTCTTTCTTTTATTAATGTGTTGTATCACATTGATTGATTTGCGGATGTTGAACCAACCTTGCAGCCCTGGAATAAATCCCACTTGGTCATGGTGAATAATCCTTTTAATGTACTGTTGGATCCTATTGTCTAGTATTTTGGTGAGAATTTTCGCATCTGTGTTCATCACAGATATTGGTCTGTAGTTCTCTTTTTTGATGGGATCCTTGTTGGTTTTGCAATCAAGGTGATGCTGGCCTTGTAAAATGAGTTTGGAAGTTTCCCTTCCATTTCTGTTTTAGAACAGTTTCAGGAGAATAGGAATTAATTCTTTAAATGTTTGGTAGAATTCCCCTGGGAAGCCACCTGGCCCTGAGATTTTGTTTGTTTAGAGATTTTTGATGACTGTTTCAATCTCCTTACTGATTATGGGTCTGTTCAGGTTTTCTATTTCATCCTGGTTCAGTTGTGGTAGTTTATATGTCTCTAGGAATGCATCCATTTCTCCCAGATTGTCAAATTTGTTGGCGTAGAGTTGCTCATAGTATGTTCTTATAATTGTTTGTATTTCTTTGGTGTTGGTTCTGATCTCTCCTCTTTCATTCATGATTTTATTTATTTGGGTCTTTTCTTTTTTCTTTTTGATAAGTCTGGCCAGGGGTTTATCAATCTTATTAATTCTTTCAAAGAACCATCTCCTAGTTTCGTTGATTTTTTCGTTCTATTTTTTTGTTTGTTTGTTTCTATTTCATTGATTTCTGCTCTGATCTTTATGATTTCTCTTCTCCTGCTGGGTTTAGGCTTTCTTTGTTGTTCTTTCTCCAGCTCCTTTAGGTGCAGGGTTAGGTTGTGTATTTGAGACCTTTCTTGTTTCTTGAGAAAGGCCTGTACCGCTATATATTTTCCTCTCAGGACTGCCTTTGCTGTGTCCCACAGATTTTGAACTGTTGTATTTTCTTTATCAATTGTTTTCATGAATTTTTTCAATTCTTTTTTAATTTCCTGGTTGACCCATTCATTCTTTAGAAGGATGCTGTTTAGTCTCCATGTATTTGGGTTCTTTCCAAATTTCCTCTTGTGATTGAGTTCTAGCTTTAGAGCATTGTGGTCTGAAAAGGCAGGGAATGATCCCAATCTTTTGATACCAGTTGAGACCTGATTTATGACCCAGGATGTGATCTATTCTGAAAAATGTTCCATGTTCTAATTGATCTGATATAAGGATTGCCACCTCAGCTTTCTTTTGATGTCCATTAGCATGGTAAATTGTTTTCCACCCCCTCACTTTAAATCTGGAGGCGTCTTCTGGTCTAAAATGAGTTTCTTGTAGGCAACATATTGATGGGTTTTGTTTTTTTATCCATTCTGATACCCTGTGTCTTTTGATTGGGGCATTTAGCCCATTAACATTCAGGGTAAGTATTGAGAGATATGAATTTAGTGCTACTGTATCGCCTATAAGGTGACTGTTACTGTATATTGTCTCTATTCCTTTCTGATCTACTACTTTTAGGCTCTCCCTTTGCTTAGAGGACCCCTTTCAATATTTCCTGTAGAGCTGGTTTGGTGTTTGCAAATTCTTTCAGTTTTTGTTTGTCCTGGAAGCTTTTAATCTCTCCTTCTATTTTCAGTGATAGCCTAGCTGGATATAGTATTCTTGGCTGCATGTTTTTCTCGTTTAGTGCTCTGAATATATCATGCCAGCCCTTTCTGGCCTGTGAGGTCTCTGTGGATAAGTCTGCTGCCAATCTAATATTTTTACCATTGTATGTTACAGATTTCTTGTCCCGGGCTGCTTTCAGGATCTTCTCTTTGTCACTAAGACTTGTAAATTTTACTATTAGGTGACAGGGTGTGGACCTATTATTGATTTTGAGGTGGGTTCTCGGCATCTCCTGGATTTTGATGCTTGTTCCCTTTGCCATATTGGGGAAATTCTCTCCAATAATTCTCTCCAATATATCTTCTGCTCCCCTCTCTCTTTCTTCTTCTTCTGGAATCCCAATTATTCTAATGTTGTTTCATCTTATGGTGTCACTTATCTCTCGAATTCTCCCCTCGTGGTCCAGTAGCTGTTTGTTCCTCTTTTGCTCAGCTTCTTTATTCTCTGTCATTTGGTCTTCTATATCGCTAATTCTATCTTCTGCCTCATTTATCCTAGCAGTGAGAGCCTCCATTTTTGATTGCACCTCATTAATAGCTTTTTTTATTTCAACTTGGTAGATTTTAGTTCTTTTATTTCTCCAGAAAGGGCTTTTATTTCTCCAGAGAGGGTTTCTCTAATATCTTCCATGCCTTTTTTGAGCCTGGCTAGAACCTTGAGAATCGTCTTTCTGAACTCTAGATCTGACATATTAGCAATGTCCGTATTGATTAGGTCCCTAGCCTTCAGTATTGCCTCTTATTCTTTTTTTTGTGGTGAGTTTTTCCTCCTTGTCATTTTGTCCAGATAAGAGTATATGAAGAGTATATGAAGAAGCAAATAAAATACTAAAAGGGTGGCAAAGACCCCAGGAAAATGTGCTTTAACCAAATCAGAAGAGACCCCAAATCGTGGGGGTGGGGGGAGAAAGGGAATAAAAAGAAATTCAGAAAAAAAAGCATTAAAAAAACAAATAAAGAATAAATATATAAAAGAAAAAAATATATACATATTTATTAGACTGGTTACTAGAACTGGGTCACCCACTTAATTTTGGGAGTATTTTGGTTTCTTAGAAGAAACTACCTCCCAAAATTTTAAAGAATGAAAAAGGTATATAAGGGTAAACACAGTGAAGGGTTGGAATATGCCTATAAAGATGAAAAAAAATTTTTTTATAAATTCTAAAAAAGGAGTTGATAAAGTTAGTGGTTGGGAGAATAAAGAAAAAGAAAGTGTAGAGAATTTGCTTGGGCTGGAGACTAGAACAAGTCTGGAGCTAGATTTATGGTGTATTTGATCTATTAGTAAAAGTTGTACCCTAAATTTTTTAGAAGAAAAACCCTATGTGAATATAAAAAATAAAGTTAAATACAATGTAGGATAAAATATGACTATAATAATGAAGGTTCAAAAAAGATTATTATTTTTTTTTATGAAAGGCATTGTTAAGATAAATTAGTTAAAAAACGTTTAAAATGAAAAGGGTAAAAGTTTAAAAAATTTAGCAGAAGGAAAAAATAAATAAATAAATTAACTGTGATACTAATGAATCATGGGGAGAAAGCCATGAGTTCCATGCTTTGCTTTCTCCTCCTCTGGAATTCCGCTGCTCTCCTTGGTAGGTGAACTTGGTCTTGGCTGGATTTCTTGTTGACCTTCTGGGGGAGGGGCCTGTTCTAGTGATTCTCAAGTGTCTTTGCCTGACTCGGAATTGCCCCACCCTTACCAGGGGCTGGGCTAAGTAATCTGCTCAGGTTCGCTTTCGGGAGCTTTTGTCCCCTGAATGCTTTCCATAGAGTTCCGGAGGATGGGCATGAAAATGGCGGCCTCCCAGTCTCTGGCCCGGAGGAGCCGAGAGCTCGGGGCCCCACTCCTCAGTGCACCCTCAGAGAAAAGCGCTCAATCACTCCTGTCTCCCTGGCCTCCAGCCACGCTCCAAGCTGACTGAGCCTGCAACCAGTTCAAGGTAACCCTGAGCTGAGAGCTCACTCCTTGGCTCTGTCTCTGTAGCCGGCTTCCCCGTTCTAATACCTGTGAGCTCTATGACACTCAGACACCCCCGATCCTTCTGTTACCCTGCAGGACCTGGGGTCACGCTGACCCTTTGTGGGCTTCACGCTGGTTTAGCCTCTGGAGTGATGTCCCTCAGCAGAACAGACTTTTAAAAGTCCTGATTTTGTGTTCCGTTGCTCCGCCGCTTGCCGGGAGCCGGCCCCTCCCACCACGGTCTATCATCCCGTCGCTTTGGATTCACTTCTCCACAGGTCCTACCTTTCAGAAAGTGGTATATTTTCTGTTTCTAGAATTGCTGTTCTTCTTCTCTTTGATCTCCTTTTGGATTTGTAGGTGTTCGGAATGGTCTGATAAGCTATCTAGCTGATCTCCTGCTACCTGATGTCATCTCAGCTGCTACTTCTCCACCATCTGGATTCCTCTCCTACTTAAGACTATTCTTAAAGACCACTGGACTTAGAAAATATCAGTCCAGGTCCTGCTTTACTTTTTTTGTGTGTAATTTTAGACTAACCCCCTGAACTCTCTGTCTGTATTTCTCCGTCTGCAAGATGGGGATTCTAATACCTGCCTTAATGGTTTGAAGTGCTTATTTTAAGAATTATTTCATTTTGAAGAAACATCTTATTCAGTATTCTCTTCCAGACTGAATTGAATTGAGCTCTTATCACATTTTATAATACATGGAAAATAACTTATATTGCAATAAGATAGTCTTACCATAATTTTTTAAAAATCCTTAATTGTAGTAGAGTAAGACAATGGGAGTGAAATATTTATTCTAGAAAATACTATTGCAGGGGACAGTACTCTAACAATAATAATAATAATATATCAGGTATTAATTCATTTGATCCTCAAGAAACCTATGAAGAAGATGTTAAGTGATAAAATAGGAATATTTGTTGAATGTTTAAAACAAATGCCACCAATAGTCTTTCTGTTCAAATTCAGCCTATATTTAGTGCCTGAATGCTAATTATCCTATGTGTGTTTACTACTTTTCTTTTTAACTTTAATTCTTACTAAAAATTCTATTAAAGTTATACCACTGGCTTAATTTCTGTGTGACTAAAAAAAAACCCCACATTTTGGTGTGGTAGCTGAAAACTATTATTTGTGTAACTCAAAAATTTCCAGTTTAAACTTTCTCTTTTTAAACTTTCTCTGGTTGTGTTGTATCAGTTTCATTCTTGTTCTTATTTTCCTGATAGAACTTCCACCTTCTTGCTCTCTGTGTAACATTTCTTTTAAGTATGTGTTTGATAAAGTGTATAAGATGATTTTTTTCTAATTCGATCAGACAAAATTTTGTCTTAATGGATGATATAATCAAGCTATATTTGTTAGAATTACTAATTTTTATTTTCCAACTTGTCTGTGTTTTCTGCTAATCAGGCATTTTTTTTTTGTCTTTTATTCTTTCCCTTTTGTACATCCTTTTTGCTCCCATTTATTTCTGTATTTGATTTTCACATATTTTAACCATTATGTTCCAAGAACTGGTTTTATTTGAATGTAACTTACATTTTGTAAGTTTGTTTGTAGTGCCTTTGGAGGATTCATCTGTTTTTAAATTTTTGTGACCACATTCTATTCAAATATTGCCTCTATCTCATTATTCTTCTCCTCTCTTTTATGGACTCCAGATACTCATTACTGACCCTTTCATTGTGACTCCTATATCTTTACACATTCCTCTTATTTTCCATTCTTTTATCTCATTGTACTTCAGATTGGATATTTTTTCTTAATCACCTTCTAATTCACTGCTTCTCCCTTTAGAACTGTGTCATCTTTTAGAAAACCTAAGTATTTGGATTATTTTCACTTTTCAATTATAAAATTATTTGATTAGTTTACATAGTTTTAGTTCTTGGCTAAAATCCACCATATTGTCATTTAATATCTGTGCATATTAATCTCTGTTGTTTGAAAATTATTTTCTCCAAATTCTAACATCTGGATCTCTGGTGGGTCTATTTCTATTAGCTGAATTTTCTCTTCATTTCATTTTCAGTTAATTCATGTTCTTTTTTTCCATGCTTCCTCCTTTCTATTGAGTGTCATACTCTATATATGAAAAATGTCAGAAGTAACATTATGTTTCTGGATTACATTATCTTTCTCTAGAGATGATTTTTCTTTTCCTTCTGGTAGGTAAATTGTAGCTGATGCAGCTAATCCAATTAGACTTTTAGCTGATTCAGAGTTGGTCTTGAATCTCTGTAAGGACCAGTTCATTTCTCACATTTACTCCTAGAGTATATCCCTTTGGGAATACAAACTAAATACTCTTTGTCTGTAATAAGATCCCTCTGTCTTTGGTTGACCCTGGGATCTGATTTTTGTCTTTAGTATTATGAAATTGTCAAAAAAAAAAAAAGTTCTCTGCTTCATAGCCTCGGAGCTGTACTTTCTGTTTTCCTCTTCCTTCTCAGACTCTGTAACAAACCAACAAATGACTCCATGGGATATTTCGTCTTCCTCATCCTGATGTTAGATCTTCTGTTGCCCATGAATCCTCTCAGCAACTACGTGCTTCTTGGGTGGAGGGAGAAGCAGGATATTACAGGCATGGTTTCCTTGCTACCCTGAAAGATAAAACCCTTTTAGTTTTATACTTATCTAAGCTTTTTAATTCTACTACATAGGAATTTTGGAGTAAGTGGTGGTTTGCTATGAAATGCAATCTCTTGAGCAATTTGGGATGCTAGGTCACAATTCTTTCTACTCTTGTTCTTTTTTTTTTTTTTAAAGATTTTATTTATTTATTTGACAGAGATCACAAGCAGCAGTCAGAGAGAGAGGGGAAGGCAGGCTCCCTGCTGAGCAGAGAGCCTGATGCGAGGCTCGACCCCAGGACCCTGAGATCACAACCCAAGCCAAAGGCAGAGGCCCAACCCATTGTCTGCTCTGGATTCTTATGACCATATGTGGAAGAGATCTATGCATAAGCATTTCTATTGTTCCAATTAACTATCAGAGCTTAGCCTATAGTTCAGGTCATTAGGCACATCCTCAGAGACTCATCAGTGTTTAAATTCCAGGTGTGTCCTTTCTGATTTCTCTCTCCTTGCTCACTTGTCCAAATCTTACCATTTCGGAACAAGGAACACCCCTTATCTCCTCACTCTTCCTATTATATACATTATGGCTGACATCTATGTTCTATGTTTATACATTCATTATACATTATACATTCTTGTTATTTAAAGTCAGGTTTTTGAAATTATTAACAATATGTAAACAACACCATTCTCTCTCAAACATCTGTTCTATTTTTTTTTAAGATTTTATTTATTTATTTATTCGTCAGAAAGGGGGAGAGAGTGCACAAGTAGGCAGAGTAGCAAGCAGAGGCAGAGAGAAGCAGAGTCCCTGCTGAGCAAGAAGCCCAAAGTGGGACTCGATCCCAGGACCCTGGGATCATGACCTGAGCTAAAGGCAGCAGCTTAACCAACTGAACCACCCAGGTGCCCCAAACATCTGTTCCAGAACTTACAAAATTACAGTATGCTATATTTTACAAAAGTCAACTTTGGGGGAACAGTGGTCCACTGCTTGTGAGACATTGTACTTCCCCAATCCATATATTATTTTTCCCTTGAAAGAACAATATTGAACTTGTTACTAAATTGTTTTTGTTTTGTCTTTTGGTAGTCTTGGTGATGAGATGGGACCTGAAGTCAGCTGCTGAAGATTCTGAAGATGGTTCCTAGGAGCAGGTGAAGATACCCACAGAGCCTCTTTGTTTATGGCCTCTTCAGCACTCTCCAGGATCTCTGGTAAGCTGTTCACAGATGAAACTCTGCTTATTTTGCATTTTGAGCTCTTCAAGTTTGCTTTTTCTAATATGTCTGGATTGAAAATTGTAGTGTGAAACTCCAGAATTTTCACAGGATGAAAATGGGGTGTGAGAAAACCAGATTTTCATGGTGAGATTTAGTGGGCCACAACATTTGGGTTTGTAGCCAGCCTCATCTATAAGGTAAATGCCTTTGGGAGTTCCTGCCAGTTCTGAGGAACTACACACAGACAGCTAGAAACAGTCAGTCTGGTTGAATCTAGCAGGATTATTTTAAGGGAAAGTAATGGCTATTCTTCAGTCAAAAGAAAGCAAGATGGCAGCTGTTGGGGACTCACAAAGCCTTGAGTTAAGTCTACAGAATAAATGAGACTAGGGGACTTAGGGAAATAAATTAAGAAATTCAGACTTTTTTGACCAATGTCTCATCAAATTCTAAGTAGGCACAAGTCTGACTATGAAAAGCCATTAGGGTATCTGTCACTATAAAGAAATCTCTTGAAAGGCATAACAGATCTACTGCTAGTGGGAATCTTAGAAGCTAAAGCTGAAAAACTGGTGGGCACTGGTTTAGCACTGACATACTGACAGAGGGCTGGCCACCTAACTCTGTGACTGCCGTGGTAGGATACATTGATTATGGGTATTGGTTAGATTGACACTAAGTCCCCACCCCAAACTCAAAAAACTTTCAGTGCAACAAGGTACGCTGTAAAGTACCACAAATGTCCAGCTCAGAAGCACATCTCCCTTAGGTGTTCCTTTGGCTCTGAGACACAAGGCTTACCTGAAGAAAGAGGGTCCTCAAATTTCAAAGAATTGAATGGAACATTCAATTCAATGTTCCACCTTCCAGCACACCTGCTTATTTTACGTCTGAGAACTATAATCCTGGAAGCTATAGATATCTACAAAAGTGTAAAATCTTGCTAAGACAACCTAGAATTATAATGGTAATTATAGGGACTATTCCAATTAGACACGATCATTCATTTAGGAAGAGCTCTTTAAGGTAAGGGTTCCCAGATCAAACAAACAGAATGGGACCCTTATTTTAATTGGCAGGCAGAGACTGCAAAAAGGTTCAAGATTCCAAAATAGCTTCATTGCAAGTCTCATTGTGAGGGTTAATGAGAAGGACACAACAGGTACCTAAAGGAGAAAATTGTGAGACTGACGTGTCTCCTATTACACCCCTCTATCCTTCTTTGCCTCAGTCCTTACAGTCTACTAATCTGAATTGTCTTTCCACTTGCCAGAGGCTATAGACTATAAACGAAAGTCTGCCAAGTCAGTGGCTTTACAGTTGTGCCCCTATCTGTCCTCGAAGGAGGGCCCCCTGTGAGTCCCTTGCAGGCCTGATGCCACTCCGAGGGAAACTGCCAGTTATTTCTTTAAATACCCAAGGATAAATTGAAATTAATAGAAAAACTTGCCAAATTTTGGTAGGTATACTTTGTATGTTAAATTCCACTTGCTCCAGAGTCTGAAGATGGGATCCTGGGAAACCTGGATCCAGCAAAGAGTGAGAATTCTTACCAGAATCAGCTCTCTCAGATCTCTGTCTGTAGTGTCCAATTCAGAGATGAAGGTAAAACTTCACATTGTCTCTTCCTTTCCAAATCTATACCCACTGGTTGCCAGTCCTTTCTCTCCCAGAGACAGCTATTGCCTTCTCGATTGCCTCATTTTGTCCTGAGGACTTGGCTTGGTGGCCATCAGGTTGGGAGCCCCAGAAGATCATCAGGCAGGAAAGTCTGTTGCATCCCATTTGCTGCTGGATGTGGCTGGGCAGAAGTGTGGCTGGCACTGCAGTAGCAGTGGGGTTCCACCAACTATGCCTGAGAGGAATCATCTCAGTCTCTCTCTCTCTTTTATTTTCTTTCCTCCACACCCCCCCCACCAGTCTTTCTTTTAACTATCTTTAGGAACAATTTTGGATGTTGGAAAGGTAATATCTTTTGCATCCTTTTGATGCCTCTCCCAAGGCAACCTGAGGTTGTGGGGTACTGCCAGAAATATTTGGTGTTTGTCCTTGCTAAAACCTGACAAGATATTGAAATATTTTTCTAAAGTAGCTTTACGGCCAAAAGTTGACCAAATTGGAAGTTGGTATTCAGAGCCCGATAGGAACTCTTAAAATACCTTCTCCCTTAGGTTAAATAAATTCAGGGGTGGGAGGGGGCAGTGAACATTCCAAAGACAAAGGTCTAAATCAAAGAAAATGTAGTTGGATGGATGGATTTGCCCCTTGGGGTCATTCAGGTCACGATCCAGGTCTTTGAGGACTTAAAAACAACTGTCCTTGTCTTATAAATTGAGTCTTTACAAGAACAGAAATGCAGCTCTAGAAGCAACTCAAAACCCATTATCTTTTTTACCAATTCTAAAACCTCCTGTATTTATCTTGAAAGACTTGTAGTTATTGTAAAAATTCTGGCCTTGCAAAAAGAGAAAGTTCTTCTTGGAGGAACTTGTACACTTTTCCTGTGCCTTTGAGATGTAAATGTTCTACCTGGTCTTCTCTAGGAACTTTTATCTGGGCCATCTCTTTGAAATGCAGACTTCAGGGACGTAATTCTTACTGGAAGGGGAAAAAAGGGTCAAAGAATATTTGGAAACTAGGTGTGAATTTTAAGTCTTATCCACAAGTATTACCTCAAGACATCTGAAGAGGTAACTGTAACTTAATCCATCTGCTAGAAACACAACTTAAGTCCAGTAGTTATTCTTTTATAACCTAGTGAGTTTTGCATCATCATGCCTGTCTCATGGCTAAAATTTTAACAGAAGGTAAAGACCTCTGCTTACCTCTATCTCTGTGTTGATGAATATTTATGTGTGCATGTTGTAAATGTGTGATTTTTTTCTACCAACAGATGGTATTGCCCAAATCAATTTGTAAAGAGCTCTATTTAATTGGCTTAAAGAAATTGAAGCATTTATATAAATCAGTTATGTATTCAGAAATATAGAAATTGACCTAAATGCTTTTCAAGTTCACATGATCTAGGATAATATTCAATAACTAGCTTAAGGTTGTTGGTTTTACTAAAATAGGCATTTATTCAGTTATCAGCAATGCATATAATACTCTTATTCTATGTTTACTAAAAGTCAAATAAGCTCATGTTATCTGTCATAGAATTTGTCAGCAACAGAGATAACTCACAATAACTCAAAACTTTTATGAATAATCTAGACATAATTGTTAAGAATAAGAAAATTAAATAAACATTGATAAAAACCTTACAAATGAATTTTTCCAACAATAAAAAAGTCAATTTAAATGTAAATGCTTTAAATCTTTGTTTTTCCTACTCCCACATGAAGGCAGTACACATAAAATCCCTTATTGAAGTTTAGATGATTGGAGGGGCCAGATTTGAAGAAATCTTCAGTTAAGTCAAGTGCTAAGTGTGTGGTATCCCAAAATAAATTGTAGAGCTATAGTCACAATGATATGTCAGGGATTCATTCAGTCCTTGCATCGTTTCTTAAGTGCCTGAAGTGTTTTGTGAATCTATATGATTTCCTTAACAGCCTTGTGAAGTTAAGATAATTACAGGAGAAAATAAGTCTTTGGGAAGAACAAGTAACTTGCTTAACTCATCAGTTAGTGGTAGTTCTGAGATCTGAGTTCAGGTTTGTCTGACTCCAAAGTTCAATGTTACGCATGCCTTTTTGGTTAATTAGACTCTATTTTATTCCTATCAAAATAACAGTGGTAGTATGGGGCATTACCTGGGAATGACGATTCAATTTATAAAATTATGATGTTCAAATGAAATTTTATCTTGCATTTGAGAAAATGATTTGTGGGATGTCACAATGCTTTATTTCTGTGTGTGTGCGTGTGTGTGTGTGTCTGTGTTTATTTCATGTTCTGGATTGGAAATTTTTGAAGGCAGGATTTTCTTTTTTTCCTTAGTATTTGTTACTATATTTATCATGGTAAAACCTAAGCAAATTCTTGGTTCCTATTCAGTTCTTATTCAGACAAAAGAGAAAAGTTTACAAAAAACTGTTTCTCATAGTTTTACCTGGAACCAACTCTGGAAGTTACCATGGCCCGTAAGTTGAAATAAGGGTGGTATATTTTTTTTCTTTTTGTATCTGTAGACCAGGGCAGTGAGATTTACCTCTGAACAGTGATCAAGGAGATTTCCACTTATCGTTTTTTCAGAAGGCAAATTTATTTTGTGGTAAACTGGTACAGTATAGGAACTCAGAATCAAAATATAACTTCAGGAACTACATATGAATAAATGCCAGAGTGGTGGGGGAAAGAATGCTGGAATCAGACCTAGGAACAGCAACAGTAATAGTAATAACAACAATGATTAATGGAGCAATGACTGTTTATGAACACTATACCAATATTGCCTCACACAATCCTTACAGCTCATTATACCTTTTATCCAGAGGACGGAATGGTTTTGAAGAGGGTAGGTCCATTGTCCAGCATTGCACAGGTAGTGATGGACAGAAGTAGGGTTATGTCATAGGTCTGCCTTACTTCAAAGTGATCTATTTACTACTGGGTTTATATTGCCTCTCAAATGCCCTCTGGTCTAATGCTATTTTTGTATTTTTTTAAAAACAGTTTTCTTGTTTTTAAAATGTAAATAATGTCCTCACAAAGGGCTGTATGCAAACTGACAGGTTCAGAATAGTCATAAACTATATCACTCCTTTCTAGTCATACCCTAGACTTCCCATTGTCAGTTATTGCTAAAACTATTGTCAGTTTTAACAGTCAAATATACTTAATAATAATGTACATTTTAGGTAATCCCAGCATAAAATCTCTACATCTTAATTTATCAGTAGACAGAAAAGGAATGAATATTCAGTACTTGATATTACCTAATTTCATCCAGGTCTCTCTTTGCTCCTACATCCTCTGGGTAATAATCTGAACTTCCCCTTGAACTTTGATTTTGTTTTGTCATTATTTTTAGGTTTCTGACTTAATGGGAAAAAAATAGCACCATTTTCTTTTCTCCATAACCCTCATTTTGTTCATACTTCCTCTCCTTCAACCCATCTCCCTAGGTAACAAAGCAAACAAAGGAAAACCTTTTATTTTCAAAAAAATTTAAAATGTAGATAAATGTTGAAGAAAAAATATTGTCTTTTCAGATGCTTATGTAACTAGGAAAAAAAGCAAAAACCTTTCTCACTTCCATTCTTACATTTATACACCAGCTGTTGCCTCTCCAGGAACTCCGAGTACGCTACTGACACTGACCCAGCCAGCAACTGACCTTCGAACTTGAGCATCTCTCTATTACGTATCTCTTTGTTTTCCTTGTTTTTTCTTTATGTGAAACCATATACGCTGTCAGGATAAAATCATTTCACATGTTCAAAGTAAACAAAACTGCTCATCTTGGTCAAATATCCCTCAGAAGTTTCTTCCAGGGAAACTCCAAACCAGATAAAAATTTTATGCGATTTTTCAAATCATGATCTCAGTATGTTTGCAAATGATTTATTTTTCATAGTAGCTAAAGTTTTGCTTGAAAAATATCTAGTGTCAGGGCTCCTGGGTGGCTCAGTGGGTTAAAGCCTCTGCCTTCGGCTCAGGTCATGATCCCAGGGTCCTGGGATGAGGTCCGGGTCCATCTCTCTGCTCAGTGGGGAGCCTGCTTCCTCCCCCTGCCCCCTCTGTCTGCCTCTCTGCCTACCTGTGATCTCTGTCTAAATAAATAAACAAATCTTTAAAAAAAAAAAGAAAGAAAAATATCTAGTGTAACTCAAGAAATCCTTATTTAAAAAAAGAGATAGAAAGAAAAGATACCAATGAAATTTGTTAAATAAAGGTCCAGTTCTGGACTGAATCAATAGTCCAAAGTTCTCATTAGGTTTAGTTTGTAAAGCATGGTTGCTGGGGTTGGGTATGTGGCCAGGGCATCTGGAGTCATCAGAAAAAGCTTCTGTAACCTCTGCTCAAGTTACAGCAATATTTTCTTCATGAGAGCTGTGTCTTTGACCCTTGTACACCCTTAGAAAACTTTAGCTATTTCAAACCAAACTTGGCAAAAAGAAGTCAGGAAAACACCAAGGTAATTGTTGCTTTTTTATAGTAGGATAGTGGCCCACATAAAAATTTTCTTCAGTATAAAAATAATAAAAACTGAAGCTACATATCTGTCAGACTCATGTCAGGAACTTGAAAAATCAGCTGTGATTAATCTACGATTTCATCACACAACGTATTTTCAGCCCCAGAAAGCATAAGTGTATCTTACTTGTAACTCCAGCTAGTAAAGGAAAGCTTCCCCCAAGAACCCCCAAAATTAAATTATGAAACGAATATCCTGTCTGTAGTCGGATCCCATCTTACTCACTTCTGAGACTGGCAGGTAACCCTCTGATTGTACTTGTATATCCCACTTGCAACATGAGCTTCTGGGTTGCCCTGACGACCACAGGCCACACTCCTATGCCTGAGTGGACTAACAATGGAGATGACCACTATTTAAAGTGAGCACCTACAATGTTGTCAGGCTCTGTGCTAGGTGGTTTATAACCATTTCTAGTTTGTCTTCAACATTTAATATTGTTTTTCTAGTATGTAGGCAAGAAAGTTAAAATTTGAGAAGGTTCAGTAGTTTGCCAAAAATACATAGCTATGGAATGGAAATCCTTGGATTGAAATACAAATCTCCTCTCCTAATCTAGGGTATTTCTACTATAGTTTGTTACGTACAGAAGTGATTGACAGAATTAAGGAATCCCTAGGGGGCGGGACAGGTGGAAATGGCCTTATTTCATGCTCCAGATACAAACTTTGTTTTTGGTGAATTAGTAGAGGACAGTCATTTCTTTTTCTTTCTTTCTTTTATTTCCTTCCTTCCTTCTTTCAGACAAAGAGATGGGGGGAGAGGCTAAGGGAGAGGGAGGGAAGGAGAGAGGGAATCTTAGGCAGGCTTCATGCTCAACATAGAGCCCAGGGCAGGGCTTGATCTCACTACCTGAGCCAAAGTCAAGAGTCAGACACTTAACCAGCTGAGCCACCCAGGTGCCCCAGGACAGTCATTTCTTTATAATTATAAACTCAAAATATTACTACCTAGTTTCTGGTTTGTGTGTCTGAAAGGTCAACATGTTTGAGGAAAAAATAGTTTATTCAATTTAAATATATTCCAATATATTAAATTTACAGTACTTGTAAGGATATCCAGCTTACCTTTTTTCATCCAGTGGGAAGGAAACTCTGCAAGGAAGCCAGGGCCAGTGCACGAGGTACAGTACCCTTTGACTGTTCTTTCTGTGTAAACACAGAAGTCCTACGGTGGACTTTTTTAAAAGTGTCCTTTGAGTATCAGAGTGAGTCACCATAAAAAGACAAACTGGATCACTTTTCAAAGCTGCCAGCTGGAATCTTAACTGGAAATTCTGCAGAAATACCTGTTAATGCTTCCAGTTGTTCATGACCTAAAAAAAAAAAAAATTGCTGGATCATTCATTCTTAAAAAAATATTATTGTAACTGTATTGTTTTAGTGATGTGAAGGTACATTTCCTATTTCTTGTGATTTATGGTTCTACATCTTTATGAATGGTAGCCATTTTCCACAGGCAAACTGTATAATGAAAGGAAAGGAGTAAAAGATAGTTATCCCATATCCCATAGAGTTGCTTTTATCTGTGTTAAGAATTCCTTTTTTCTTTGTAATTATTTTACTCACCTGCTCCTATATGTTGTGTAATGGATGGACATTTTCCCACTTAAGCTTGGCATTATACAAGGCAAATATCTAGATTACAGTGACTGATTTTAAAAAAGACAATGTGAAGTCACATATGTAAAGTTATATGGATATAAATTATAAAAAATTTAAGTCTAGAGATCTGGTTCTTAAAGTTGTAAATAAGAGATATTGGGATATTTATCTTTGACTGCTTTTATAATATACTTTGAAAAAATATATTTTAATTGGATTTATTCTGACTGTAATAGAAATGTGAACTGGAGTTGTATTTTCCTGAATTACCAACAAGTAGAGCACAGAATCTACACAGTTCTATAAATTACCTTTAAACACTGGTTTAAACATAAATAGATAATTTTAACTTTCACTCTGTTAAAGCATGTATATAGACTAGATGTTTTTAACCTTTATTTTAATATATTTTAATTTATTTAATATATTTTAAAATATTATATTTTAATATAGCATATAGTATGTCTATATAAATATCATATTTAAAATGTCAGTCTTTTCAATCTTATAGAAGAACAATTTTACCCAATTTAAAATAAAATTTTGACCCATTATACTAAAAAAATTAAGTTTTCCAATTTAAATACTTTTTCCTCTTCATTCACCACAACAAATACATATCTAGTCATCAACTTTCACACTGACTCACAACATGATTTTCTTAACAAGTTCACTGGGAGGTCATTGATGTTTTGCTTCCCAAGTATGTCAGTCTCATTGGGTATTGTATATTAAACAGAAGTTTAATGTGAGGTGATGAAGACTTTGCATAAAACTACAGGCAGTTTTACATGGCAGAAAACATACATTATATTAAAGAAAGTGGCTTGAAGTTTTCCATGTTTTATTCTGTACATTAAATATGAAATATCATTTCAAATATGATGTTCAAATATCATTAAAACATTCCCTTAAAAGTAGAAAATCTAGAGGATGCATATGAATGAAATACACAAAATGAAAATCATCTGTGAATGACTTTTGACTGAGACTATCCCAGTCACAGAGTGTCTGTGTGGTTTAGAGAACATAACACTTCACTAACATCCTCCTGTGCAGTCCTTGAAATTTGCCTTGAAGAGGTAAATTTACCTTGAAAAATATAAAGCGTCTAGTTTGTGCATTTCCTGGGTCACAGGCTCCTGATAGTGCTGGTCCCATACATAGGTACTAGCTTATGCACAATGGAAAGATTTCTAGACCACCTGTAGACCATAATGATGAATGTGTGTGTGCCTGAACAGGGGAAGAGACATCATCTTGGGGCACTTACAGCTTTTGCCATCTATGAATCACATTTGGGGGCAGTATGAACACTATGTAACATGGTAGTTTTAGCTACAAAGGCAAAAAAAAAAAAAAAAAAAAAGTCTCTTAAAAAATAGGAGCGACCTGAAGGCACTTTCTGCTTCATAGGGTTGGTCATTTTCAGGTTCCTACTTCTTCATCTTTTATTTCCATGCCAATATTCCAGAAACAGAAAAAAATTGCCTGTTTTCAGAATGTATAATAGATTTTCTAGGTTATTTGATGAAAGTGCACTTTTAGTTCTATCACTCTACTGAGACCAAATGAGCTTTGTTCTTACCTTTGAAAGACAAAAAAGTAAAAGTAAGCATATTGACATCAAAGAACAAAGTAATTTGTATTTAAATACATTGAAATGAGAAAAAAACATTTTTGTATTCTTTTAAAATTCTATTTTATTGTGGTAAAATCTACTCTCATTTTTAACTGTACAATACATATTGTGGATTACAGTTACAATGGACCTCTAGATCTCATTCATCTTGCTTTGGTGAAAATATGCTGTTGATTAGTAACTTCCCATTTCCTTTTCCCCCAGCCCCTTGCAACCACTACTCCATTTATTGATACTATGAATTTGACTACTTTTGAGCTCATTTTAAAAATTTCACCCAAAATTGAAATAAAAAAATTTTAAGGCAATATAAATGCATTTTAAAATGATATGAAATTATATTAATAAGACTAGTTCTTCATGCTATTTTCTAGCATTATTGTTTCTAGCATTATTATAAAGAAGCTATATGACTCAATTTAAACATCCATATCATTCTGTAAGTTATGGAGAGCAAAACTTTGGCTGATAACTACTTCCCTAAATTAGTTAAGGTGGTTTTTGCCAATGCTAATTAAGGGCATGGAATGTGTCCGTGAATAAGCTGTTAGTCCAGCTTTCAGAAAACTTACTCCTCCTATATTTAGGTAAAATATGCATATATTAATAATTATTAAAGCACAAAACGTATATCTATTCTCTCATCTTTCTTATGAGATATATCTATAAAGTGAGGTGGGTTAAATTGAGAAAATGCAAAATAACAAAAGAAATGTGTACATGTGAGCTATATATGTGTGTGTTAATATGTGAGCTACTTTATATTTGGGATCATTTATTGGTTAAAAAAATCAGGTGAAAGTAGAATTTCAACATATTGTAAAACAATAAATGTAAGTCACTTTTTAACGTTAAGTGCAGTCCTGTTTACATTAACCTAGTACTTTATAGGTTCTTGGCTGAGGCCCATGGCTGATCTTGAAGGGACTATAAATCCCTTGAAATGCTAATAAAAGTTGTTGTATGTTTGTGTACACATGCATTTTTCAGGGAAAAAAGTCTTTTTAGTTTTTATCAGCTTATAAAATGTATCCTTGACCCAGGAAAGGTTAAGGATTAGTTACTACATTATCTGTCCTGATTATTCAATGTAAATTTGAAAAATAAATAAATCTAAAACATTGATGTGATTGTTTATTTCCAGAGAGCATGAAATAAGACTAATTAGCTTTTTTTGATGGAACGCAATTACTGAAATGTTCAATGTAGAAAACAAATACTAGCCCAGAGTAATGTGATGAGAGAAAGTTTTCCATAAACCTAATAACCCAAAAGAAGACAAATATGACTGTAAGTCAAAGATGACAAAATTCATTTAAAGTGGCGCTCGTCAGGAAGATCCTTATTAAGAATGAACATACTTTCACAATATTTTATACACTCTCTATTTCAGTTGGAATTAGTGTTTTCTTCCCAGTTTAGCTAATATTGTGCTAATCTGTTAAACAACTGGTATGATCAGGAACATATTTAAGTTTGAAGTTGTCAGTGATGATTAATTAGGTAGAGATTGTCCTTTATTTGTTAAATTACTGAGAGGTACAAATAAATTATGCTTTTTTTTTAAAGTGTTGAGAGATATTTATGATGCCAGGTATGTTACAGGATCCCCAGGTAATGTGAATTACAGAGAAATATAAATGTGAATATTCAGATGATGAATAATTTTTAGTATAACTATGTTCCAAGTATTGCATAGGACCTACTTATACTAAATAATGATTTGCTGATGTTTATCTGAAACTGAAATTTAACCATGTATGCTATATTTTTATTTGCTAAATCTAATAACCCTACATATATTTTAACTGCTGAAAATTATTTCAGAGGCAACAGAATATAATTATATTGCATTATAACTTAAAATGAACACTATAAGGAAGAAGTTCCCTTGAGAATGAATATTCTATTATGAAAAACATGGAAGTAAATGCTTTCTCTGTGTCCATAACAGCTGATAAATAAATATACACAGTAAAGAAGTCACAACAAATTTAAATTTTAAATAGATGTATTACTATGTTTGGTAAAGGATGGATTCATATATTACATATCATGGGACTCTATATCTTTTATATTGTAAGAAGATGCCTGCTAAGAATGAAATGAATTCCAGCATTGGAATTTGCATGTCCAGAAATGTTTGTAGTAGGTAGAATGTAAGAACCAATGGACAGTGTTGAGGTATTGCAAGGTTACTAAATATGGACATATCATGATTATGTTAAAATTAGTAGCCATAGAAGTCTCAATGTAGATGGGCACTGGAAAATTGAGGTAGAGAGAAATAAGGGAGCAAAACATAATCTTGGCAAGAAAGCATAGGGAAAATGAAACTTAAGAGACTCAAAGATAGGCAAGAAGTTAAATTAGCAAGTTGGATTGAAAGTGTTCTATTTGGCAAGATATAGCAACTGTTCCTGATTAAAAGGATTCAAAGTATAGGGATAGAGGGAACATTCCTCAGCTTCCTAAAATCTATTTATGAAAAACCCACAGCAAATATCATCCTTAATGGGGAAAAGCTGACAGCCTTCCTTTGAGATCAGGAATATGACAAGGACGTCCACTCTGGCCACTGTTCAACATAGTACTAGAAGTCCCAGCAACAGCAATCAGACAACAAAAAGAAGTAAAATGTATTCAAATTGGCAAAGACAAAGTCAAACTCTCTCTCTTTGCAGATGACCTGATACTTTGTACAGAAAACCCAAAAAACTCTACCCCTAAACTAGTAGAACTCATTCAGCAATTCAGTCATGTGACAGGATACAAAATCAATGTACAAATCAGCTGATTTCTTATACAGTAACAATGAAAAAATAGAAAGGGAAATCAGAGAATCTATTTCATTTACTACAGCACCAAGAACCATAAGATACCTGGGAATAAACCTAACCAAAGAGGTCAAGGATCTGTACTTGAGGAACTACAGAACACTCATGAAAGAAATTGAAGAAGACACAAAAAGATGGAAGACCATTCCATGCTCATGGATCAGAAGAATAAACATTGTTAAAATGTCTCTGCTGTCTAGAGCAATGTATACTTTCAATGCCATCCCGATCAAAATTCCACTGGTATTTTTCAAAACAAAGAATCCTAAAATTTGTGTGGAACCAGAAGAGACCCCAAATTGTGAAGGAAATGTTGAAAAAGAAAAACAAAACTGGGGGCATCACGTTGCCTGATTTCAAGCTTTTACTACAAAGCTGTGATCACCAAGACAGCATGGTACTGGCACAAAAACAGACACACAGACCAGTGGAACAGAGTAGAGAGCCCAGATATGGACCCTCAACTCTATGGTTAAATAATCTTTGGCAAAGCAGGAAAAAACACCTACTGGAAAAAAGACAGTCTCTTCAATAAATGGTGCTGAGAAAATTGGACAGCTATGTATAGAAGAATGAAACTCGACCATTCTCTTACAGCATACACAAAGATAAACTCGAAATGGATAAAAGATCTCAACATGAGGCAGGAATCTATCAAAATCCTAGAGGAGCACATAGGCAGTAATCTCTTCGATATCAGCCACGGCAACTTCTTTCAAGATATGTCTCCAAAGGCAAAGGAAACAAAAGTGAAAATGAACTTCTGGGACTTCATTAAGATCAAAAGCTTCTGCACAGCAAAGGAAACAGTCAACAAAACAAAGAGGCAACCCACAGTATGGGAGAAGTATTAGCAAATGACACTACAAAGGGCTGATATCCAAGAACTATAAAGAATTCTTCAAACTCAACACACACAAAACAGATAATCATGTAAAAAAATGGGCAGAAGACATTTCTCTAAAGAAAACATACAAATGACTAACACACACATGAAAAATGTTCATCATTAGCCATCAGGGAGATTCAAATCAAAACCACACAGAGATACCATCTTACACCAGTTAGGCCAAAATGAACAAGACAGTAAACAACATGTGTTGGAGAAGTTGTGGGGAAAGGGGAACCCTCTTACACTGTTGATGGGAATGCACAATGGTGCAGCCACTTTGGAAAACAGTGTGGAGATTCCTTAAGAAATTAAATATAGAGCTACCCTATGACCCTGCAATTGCACTACTGGGTATTTACCCCAAAGATACAGATGTAGTGAAAAGAAGGGCCAACTGTACCCCAATGTTTATAGCAGCAATGGCCACAGTCGCCAAACTGTGGAAAGGACCAAGATGCCCTTCAACGGACGAATGGATAAGGAAGATGTGGTCCATATACACTATGGAGTATGATGCCTCCATCAGAAAGGATGAATACCCAACTTTTGTAGCAACATGGACGGGATGGAAGAGATTATGCTGAGTGAAATAAATCAAGCGGAGAGAGTCAATTATCATATGGTTTCACTTATTTGTGGAGCATAAGGAATAGCATGGAAGACATTGGAAAATGGAGAGGAGAAGGGAGTTGGGGGAAACTGGAGGGGGAGATGAACCATGAGAGACTCTGGACTCTGAGAAACAAACTGAGGGTTTGGGAGGGGGAGAGTGTAGGGGGTGGGGTGAGCCTGGTGGTGGGTATTGTGGAAGGCGCATATTGCATAGAGCACTGGTGTGGTGCATAAACAATGAGTTTTGGAACACTGAAAAAAATTAAGTTTAATTTTAAAAAAAGAAAGAAAATATTCTATTTGGAAGGTAAAGGGAATATAATTAATAGGATTTCTCCTGGGTAAAGAGCCAGTTGGGAAAGGCAGGCTAAAGGGTGGGGGAGGGGAGGAGGCAATATTCATGCAAATACCAGATGAGCTGTGTAAGATAGCAACACAATGTGTGTTTGCAAATCATAAGTTTGAGGATATAGTTGTTAGGAGGTGGATTTGCGTGAGTAATGCGATGAGCTGAATGTATCATACACACAGTTTTAGTTGTTAGAAATAGCTTAGGAAGAGTATGTGATCATTATGGTCAATTAGTGGTTGCTATGTGTGTATACCAAATAAGATTGTTTATTGGTTAATAGAATATGAGACTTTTCTACATTGCATAGTCTTACTCTCTTGAATCTTGTTTGGGTAAAAGAAGGTCTGAATAAGTTTCATTCTTTTATACACTTACTGTTTGTAGAAGAGGCACCTGTCTTGTGATCCAAAGTCACATAGCACATGAAATGAAAAAGTTCAATACATATTAGTTGAATGAATGAATGAAAAGGAATCCAGAGGTATTCACAAACACTGCCCTAAAGCAACTCCGTTTCCCAAATAGTTACAGAGTTTCCTTCTATATATAAGAATAGAGTTTAATGAGGGAAATTAGTTTTTTTAAAAAGAAAAGAAAAAACCTCTGCCTCTTTAATACCAGTTTCAAAATCAGTGTTGATAATCACTAATAGAGATTAGTAAACCTAATACCAAATACATTTTCAAAGTACCCAGAGTATTATCCTCAATGAAATAGGCATATGGGAACCCATGCTGAGGTAATTATAAAGAAAATATTAGTAATTTAGATAATATACTCTTGAAGAGTTCATGATGGTTTGACAACTTTAAAAACAAATGCCCTTCCACTTAGGTTCTCAGAGCTATCCAGCTGGTTGTAGGTCAGCTAGTTATAACACATGCTCATTTAAATTAGTTTTTAAAATATATTATCATTTTTAAAAGCTATCTTTATTAGGAGTGCCACAATTCTAATTTAATTCATTTATACCTAAAACTGATTTACAAAAAAAGAAAAAAAGTAAACTAAGATACAAGGAGATATCATTTAATGACCTCTAGATGGGGAAAATTCATGAAGTTGGACAAAATCAAATGTTGGAGAGTGCATGGATCAAAATTGCTGTTGAGAGTCAAAATTTGTCCAACTAATTTCAAAACAGTTGAGCACTTTGTGGAATTATCTTTTAAACTCATTCCTGGAAGCATCTTTTCATAAGTACACCATAAGACATGTACAAGACTATTTTAGCAGCATGGTTTACAAATGAAAAATACTAGAAGCAAACCAAATGAGCACTGACAAAATTAATTTTAAAACTGTGATGTTTTTGTAAGATGTGGGCACTCCACAAAGGGAATGTTAATGGGTACTGTAATGCTATGGATACCGTGGTGCACCTCCAGATTCTCTGCTTCAGCCCTGAGGCACTCGTTTTTTTTTCCAGCTGTGAGAAGTATTGTTTGATAATAGTAATAGCTGAATTGCTCCTGGGACATCACTCTTGGTCAAAGACACAAAAACTATCTTCACAGAGGTAGCCTACATCTAATAAGCTATGAAAGCCTGGCCACATTTTTTCAGTTTGGGACTTCTGCAAAGAGCCACTGTAGCTTCAGGGCTTTCTTGGGTTTAGCCAAGTTCTCTGTTGTAAGTGGATTGCAATTAATTCAGTGTCTCCCTTACCCAATTCCCCTTTCCTCGTTTCTTAGAGTGGTTCCTGAGAATACTTCCCAATAAACCACTTCCAAACATATTTTTCTCAAGAGTTTATTTTCTAAGAAGCTGAACTATGGCAGACGGCATCAAGAACAGTGTTGAAACAGAAAATAAATGGGAATTTTGTAGCTGGATCACCCATTGGTCAGCTGTCACTGAGGACCTCATTGCAGATAGCAGGTGGAACATGTTTAACGTAAGGCATAATGTGGTGAAGTTGCTGAGTTTTGTTGGTTGTGAACAGAAAACAGAGTAACAGTGTAATAACCTGTAAATTCAGTATCTCAGTATTGGAAAGACTCAAGGGAAACAGAAATTAGAAGAACTGAGGAATCAGAGGGCTACTGATAAGGAAGAGGTTGGGGGGAAGCAATGCATGAAAGAAAAAATGCATTTATGACTGAAAACTATAATTGACAAAGATACAGATGAAAGATACATTGTATTCTTAGATCAGAAGAATTATAATTGCAAAAATTTCCATACTGCCCAAAGTAGTTTACAGATTTAATGCAATCTTTTTCAAAATTACGATAATATTTTTCATAGAAATAGAGCAATCCTGAAATTTATATAAAACTACAAAAGACCTCAATAGCCAAAACAATCTTAAAGAAGGAAACCAAAATGGGAGGCATGACATGTCTTGATGTCACACTATATTACAAAGCTATAGTAATCAAAGTGCTATGATACTGGCATAAAAACAGACACAGAGCCCAATGGAACAGAAAAGAGGGCCCAGAAATAAACATGCACAAACAGCCAACTAGTCTACGACAAGGGTACCAAGAATACACAACAGGGAAACGAACGTCTCTTCAATAAATGGTAATGGGAAAACAAATGGAGAAGAAATAACAGAAATTACTATAAGTAATCTATTCACGCAAAACTCCTAAATGTATTCCAGAACTCATGGATGAATACTGAGAATATAGTCTATATTTAAAATATGCCTGAAAAAAGAAGAAAATTCATTTGCATTATCTTAGAGTATTTGTCCACAAAATGCTTATTAAATATAAAGAAAAATGTAATGTTATAGTGGAGAAACCTAGCAGTTACCGCCTTAAGTGATCAAAGCTGATGTGATGTTACATTGTAATATATTCTTGTGAAGAACATAGCAACGCTTCTGGGGGTATTCTGGTTAAAATGAATCTAGTTATGAGTAAACATCCAACAAACCCAAAGTTCTACAAAATAATTGACCCATACACTTAAAAAACAACAAGGTTACAAAACATAAGGAATACAGAGAAATTGTACCAGATTGAAGGAGCATAAGGAGACATGACAATTAAATGCAACATGTTATCCTGCACTGGGTCTCTGACTATAGATACTATTTGCTTATTTGTTGGTTGGTTGGTTGGTTGGTTTTTGCTATAGAGTTAGGGTTAGGGTTGCGGATTGATGATGGTACTGTATCAGTTTTAGTTTCCTGATTTTGATGTACTCTGATTATGTAAGAAAGTATCTTTGTCTTTTAGCAAATATATATTGAAATCTTTGGCAGTAATAAAGTACCTGCAACTTATACCCTAGTAGTTTAGGAAAATGTATATGCTATACATAAATTACATAGAAAGAGAGAGAAAGAAACATAAATATTTAAAATGATTTTAAATGTCAGTGACTTGGGTATTTTGTGACAGTAATGGGAATTCTTCAGACTATAGCAATGTTTCTATAAATTTAAAAGTGTTTTAAAATAAAAAGTTGAAAAGCTAACCTCTAAAGTAAGACATAAGAGAGATGTATAATAATTTGAAAACTGAGATTCAAACAACAAACTAAAAAGTTAGATATGATTTGCCTAGACAAGTGCATAAGCTGACTCCTTATTAATTTATCCAGTGAACTTCAAAACAGGATCATACACTTTGTTTCTTTATTAGTAAGTGGGACTGTGGGTTTTGTGATTTGGATTTTATTTACAGTATTATTTTCAGATTCTGGTTCCTAATTCATATGCAGCTTTGTAAATTTGCCATGATTCATAGCTTCTTGTTCATGTTTCCTGATTTATGAGACTGCATTATGAAATCTCGTAAGTCAGAACATATGTAATGGAGTCACATTTATTTTACGGGTTCCATATTGAGTATTTAGAACTGCTGAATTGCTGTAAGTAGAAATTAAATATAAAGAATGCTCAGAGGTTAAAAATGCTTCAGATAGAAATTGCCTAAAGAATTTTTGTGGGTAAAACTAGTAGCCTCTTTAAGCAATACATTAAAAAAAAAATATATGGAGCATCATAGTGACGACCTACAGACTGAAGTGATTCTGATTATGTCAAGTCAGCTAAATAGTAATATGTTTAAAAAAAAAAGAAAACCTAAAATTACTCAAGTTACTCCCCCTTCCATTTTAGTCAGATCCACTGGACAAGTTATTCAAGTAATATGGCTGCACTCAAACATGCTGAACATCCCATATATATCTGTTCAAGTTTATGATT
The DNA here is from genome assembly GCF_902655055.1 of Lutra lutra. Lineage (NCBI taxonomy): Eukaryota > Metazoa > Chordata > Mammalia > Carnivora > Mustelidae > Lutra > Lutra lutra. The sequence continues at coordinate 553,594 of NC_062280.1, forward strand.
TTTTGGAAACCTAGTACTCTATCAGTATTGTGGGAACTTTTTCTACAAGGTGCTGCTTATTGTTGGAAAGACTCTTAAGTCACCTTCTGATCCAAATCTTTGATGACCTCCAGGAGAAATAGTGCGTGTTTTGTCTACAAGATTTGCCTTTGTCTTTTCCAAAACCGTGTGAGTGCAGTCTACCGCGTTTATCTGATGCATTTGATCAACATGGAGAGTCAAAACTTTTCCACAAACTCATTCATCTTGACTAACATTATATGAAAATATATATATGTTTTCCCTAAATTTTCCACATTACAATATGAAGCCAAACGGAGTAGAAAATCTAGGCCAGAGCCCCCGAACACAGACCACATGTGAGGCATATTGGGGTGGAGTGGAGCTGACACCATACTGGGTGTCAATGACTAAGATTATCTGAGAAACAACATCAAGGATGTTTGGAAGGAAAATGACCTTCTTAAAGATGAAAAAAGATTTCATATAAGGTTAAGGAGAAGTAACAGTAAATGCTATTAGTTTGGGAACAGAAGAGACTACAGTTTTTAGTTCATTTTAAAATATGATAGATTAACGAGACTGTAAGTCAAACAGGAGTCAAGGGAAGAGTTAAGAGGAAGTAGAGACAATGGATTCAAAAACACATTCCTCTAAAAATCATTTGCACACATTGATTAATATTCTTTATAGGATTTTATCAGTTAGATAATGCTTATAATTCATCCATTAGGCTTAATTACTGAATCACATTATTCTGAACCAAATTATTGTCCCTCCATGACCCAATGCTATAAAAAAATTAAACATAAATACTCTGTGCACATCACCCTAACAAACATAATTTAAAACATGTATTAAAGGTCTTTCTTTTTCAACTTTTCAGGTAAATCTTTATTAAGGAGAAAAATCATTGAGAATGTAGTTTATTTGAAAAATGTGCCTGAGAAAACAATAACTTAGCAACTATGTTCAAAAAGATGTGTGTCTCATCATAACATTTGACCAGCCTTGATCTGTTGAGGAGTTGACTATAAATCATGACAATGGTAGGAAGTGCCCTGGGATCAGAGACTCCTCCAGTGTTACTGTAATTTCTACAAAGTATTTCCTCCTTGTTATTACTTGTTTATGATACATAATTTAAGACCATTTCTCCTCCAGGCACAGCAAATAGAATTCTTTGCTTTTCCAATTAATTAGAAGAAAATTTCTCAGTAATAATCTTTCATTGTGTAATAAATGTTATTTCATGTGAGAAAGTCTGATTTATTTATAAATACTTTAGCTTCTGTTTATGGTTAGTTTAACCTTTATTTGGGTTTCAGGTTGTAATGATCTGCTTATTTCTGCTTTCACTCTTGACCGGATTCTAACTTGAGGTTACCCTTACTTACTCTTTTTTTAGAACCTACCAGTGAATAAAAACATGTCATTGTTTAATCCTCTTATAAATGGCTAAGTTCAGTAGGGGTTACACAGTGGTAACAGGCCCATTTGGGGAAATTAAACTGATTGTGAAAACATGATACAAATTTGTTTTAGGCTGGTGCTTTTTAAATGATTGAAAGTGAGAATTTTATCACTAAATCATGTAGATCCATTTTGAACATTGTTATGGGAGGTTGAAATTATCTGGTTCTGTGAGCTGGAGACTATGTAAGCTTCAGCCATTGGCCACTCCAGTCCTCCCTTGTCTCATTTACAGAGTGTGAAATTGGACTACATGACCTCCATGTGCCCTAAAACTCTGTGATCCCGAGATTTGCCTCTTTTCTGCTTCATGAGTATGACTGCCATACAAGTAAGACAAAACTCTTTCAGAAGTAGAGCTCCATGTCTGGGACATAAATAAAGGGTACTTTGAAAGGGAATCGACATAACTTAAGCCTTTGCATCTTTAAATTTGTCCTTCCTTCTGACTGGAATTCCTTTCCCTAGTTCTTCACATGGCAGGTTCATCATCACTCTTACTGCAGATTGAATGAATGTCATTTCCTATATGTTGTCCTTTCTGACCACCCATCCCAGGGAAATAGTGGAAAATCCCTTAGAAATCTGTTTTTAAACTTGAGAAATATGTTTTCAAAACTTCTCTAGGAGGGGTGCCTGGGTGGCTCAGTGGGTTAAGCCTCTGCTTTTGGCTCAGGTCATGATCTCAGGGTCCTGGGATCAGGCCCCACATCAGGCTCTCTGCTCAGCGGGGAGTCTGCTTCCTCCTCTCTCTCTGCCTGCCTCTCTGCCTACTTGTGATTTCTGTGTGTCAAATAAATAAATAAAATCTTTTTAAAAAAGTATAAAAAATAAAAAAATAAAACTTCTCTAGAAGATTTATTTATTCAGAGTTATTTAATTGCCCTGCTAATCATAAACACATTATTTTTTCATATGTTAGTATGAAAAGGAAATGAACATCCAAATATAATGAATTTTTTTTCAAATATAATGAATTTAATTGATTAAAAAAGAGTGTTCTTTGGGGATTAAGCAATAGTAGCAGATGTTGTGTTTGCTGCTTGAAGTGTGCTGATTCAGCAAACTTAAATGTTAGAAGTATTTGATTGATTATTAAACACTGCCTTTAAAATATGTAAAAATAATTGATTCAGTTCTCTTTTTTTTTTGGGGGGGGGGCGTCCAGCATTGCAGCATCTATGAAAAAGGATTAATGTATCAGCTAAAGTCCTATTTAAGTAGTGTATTTATTCTTATAAAACTGGGGCAGTCACCTGGTAGAGTCAGGATCCTCTAGACTGTGAATTCTTTTGTTTTTGATGATCTTGACAGTTTTGAGGAATGCTGATCAAGAATTTTGTGGAATGTCCCTCAATTTGGGTTTGTCTGATGTTTTTCTTATAGTTAGATTATGGTTATGAGTCTTTAGGAGAATGACCATAAAAGTGAAATGCCATTTTCATGCAATTGAGTTTTGTATTCTGTTTATCATGATAACGCATCACTCTATATAATTATCTGATATTATATTATACAGATTATATATTATTATATATTATCTATTTGTGTAATATCTGCCTCCCCCAAAAATAGATCAGATCCATGAAAGCAAATATTTGGCTGTCTTGTCCATCACTATCCCTAGAGTCTTGAAGAGTGTAGAGCATCTGATAGGAGTTTGACAAACTCTTGAGTGATGAATTATTTTCTGTATAGATAGCTGAATCCCATCTCAACTCTGAATGTTGTGGTCAATATATCAAATAATATACTAAGGCAAAGTCTTTGAATTTTGGTATAATGTCAAGAAGAAAGTACCCTTTAAGCTTTAAACTAATATAAATCAGTAGATAGTAACTGAGATTGATCAGCTCAACTACTGATACCTTAGTCTAAGAAGTCATCTTAGATTTGAGTATTCCCTAAATCAAATCAGGATGATCATAACTTCTTAAATCCAGTCATGGAGAACAGTATATATAATATATCCTTTGGGGGATATATCAAAATAGTACCCAACACGAACCATGAAAACAGAAGAGACTTACTAGGATTTGGCTACTACGATGCTAGAAGAATATGTCATTTGCAAATATCTTCTTCCATTCCACTGGTGGCCTTTTAGTTTTGTGGCTTCCTTCCTTGTGCAGAAGCGTTTTATTCTGATGGAGTCCCAATAGTTTATTGTTTGCTTTTGTTTTCCTCGCCTCAGGAGACATATCTAGAAAGAAGTTGCTACAGCTGTTGTCAAAGAGGTTACTGCTTATATTCTCTCTAGAATTCTTAGGTTTCAGGTCTCACATTTATGTCTTTCATCCATTTTGAATTTATGTTTGCATATTGGGGAAGACAGTGGTTCAGATTTTTTCTTTTGCAAGTTGCTCTCCAGCTTTCTCAACACCAGTCATTGAAGAGACTGTCCTTTCCCCATTGGATATTTTTTCCTGCTTTGTTGAAGATTAATTGACACTTAGTTTTATTACAGTTGTAGGTTTATTTCTGGGATTGTATTCTGTTCCACTGATCTATGTGTCTGTTTTTGTGTCAGTACCATTCTGTTTGGTTACTATAGATCTGCGATATCATTGGAAATCCAGACTCATGATGCCTCCAGTTTTGCTTTCCTTTTTCAAGATGGCTTTGGTTATCCTTGGTCTTTTGTGGTTCCATACAAGTTTTAAAATAGTTTGTTCTAGTTCTGTGAAAAATACTGTTAGTATTTCAACAGGGATTGCATTAAATATGTAGATTGCTTTGTGTAGTATAGACATTTTAACAGAAATTGTTCTTCCATTCCGCAATTCTCCAATTCCATTTCTATGTGTCGTTTTCAGTTTCTTTCATCAGTTTTATGTAGTTTTCAGAATATAATTCTTTCACCTCTTTGGTTAGGTTTATTCCCAGGTATCTTATTATTTTTGGTGCAATTATAAATGGGATTATTTTCTTAATTTTTCTTTCTGCTGCATCATTACTGGTTGTGTAGAAATGCAACAGATTTCTGTACATTCATTTTGTGTCCTGCAACTTTACTGAAATCAGTTCTAGCAGGTTGTGGGCGGTGTCTTTAGTGCATTCTATATATAGTAGCGTGTCATCTGAAAATAGTGAAAATTCTACTTCTTCTTTATTGATTTGGATGCCTTTTATTTATTTTTGTTATCTGATTGCTGCGGCTAGGACTTCTAGTACTGTGTTGAATAAAAGTGGTGAGAGTGGACTTCCTTGTCTTGTTTTTCCCCATTAAAGATGATGTTAGCTACGGGTGTTTCATATATGACCTTTTTTTTTTATATTGAGATATGTTCCCTCTAAAACTACTTTGTCGAGGGTTTTTATAGTGAATTGATATTACACTTCATTAAATGTTTTCTCTGTGTCTTTTGAAACAATCATGTGGTTCTTATCCTTTCTCTTAATGATGTGATATATCACATTGCAAATATTGAACCACCCTTGTAACCCAGGAATAAATCCCACTGAGCATGGTGAATGGTTTTTTTAATGTATTGTTCGGTTCAGTTTGCTACTATTTTGTTGCATCCATGTCTATCAGGTATATTGTCCTGTGGTTATCTTTTTAAGTGGTGTATTTACTGGTTTTGGCACCAGTATAATGCTGGCCTTATAGAATGAATTTGGAAATTTCCTTTTTTCCTTTTTTTTAGAATACTTTAAGAAGAATAGGTATTAACTCTTCTTTAAATCCTGGTTAGAATTTGCCTGTGAAGCCATCTGGTCCTGGACTTTTGTTTGTTGGGAGGTTTTTTTTTTTGGGGGGGGGGGGTTGGTTAGTGATTCAGTTTCTTTGCTGGTTACTGGTCTGTTTAAATTTTCTATTTTTTCTTGTTTCAGTTTAGTAGTTTGTGTGTTTCTAGAAATTTATCCATTTCTTTTAGGTTGTCCAGTTTGTTGGTATGTAATTTTTCATAATCTCTTATAATTATTTGTATATCTGTGATGTTGGTTGTTATTTTTTCCTCTCTTATTTGTGATTTTGTTTATTTCTATCATTTTCTTTTTTTTTCTTGAAAAGTTTGGCTAGAAGTTTATCGATTTTATTGATTTTTTTTCAAAGAACAACAAGGTCCTGGTTTTATTGATCTGTTCTATTGTTTTCAGTTTCTATATAATTTATTTCTGATCTAATCTTTATTATTTCCTTCCTTCTCCTGGTGTTGGGTTTTGTTTGCTGTTCTTTTTCTAGCTCCCTTAGGTGTAAAGTTAGGTTGTTGAGATTTTTCTGGCTTCTTGAAGTCGACCTGTGTATTGCTATAAAACTCCCTCTTAGGACAGCTTTTGCTATAACCTAGCGATTTTGGACTATTGTGTTTTCATGTTCATTTATTTCCATGCACTGTTTTATTTCTTCCTTTTTGCTGGTTGACTCATTCATTTTTCAGTAACATGTTATTTAACTTCCATGTATTTGTGGTCTTCCCAGATTTTTTCTTGTGGTTGATTTCTAGTTTCATAGAGTTGTGATCAGAAAAGGTGCATGATATGACTTCAACCTTCTTGAATTTGTTGAGGCTTATTTTATAGGCTAATATGTGATCTACACTGGATAATGTTCATGTGCCCTTGAAAAGAATGTGTATTCTGCTGTTTTAGGATGGGATGTTCTGAATATATCTGACCAATCTATCTGGTCCAGTGTGTCCTTCAGAACCATTGTTTCCTTGTTGATTTTTTGTTTAGATGGTCTATCCATTGATGTAAGTGGAATGTTAAAGTCCCCTACTGTTATTGTATTATTTTTCAGTTAATTCCTATATGTTTGTTACTGTTCTATGAATTTGGGTGCTCCCATTCTGGGTGCATAAATATTTACAAGCTTTGTATCTTCATGTTGAATTGTCCCCTTTATAAGTATATTGTGTCCTTCTTTGTTTCTTGTTACAGTCTTTGTTTTTTTTAATCTATTTTGTCTGAAATAAGAATTGCTAGTCTGGCTTTCTCTTGACATCCATTTGTATGATAGATTATTTCTCTATCCCTCATTTTCAATCTGCAGCTTTAGGTCTAAAATGAGTGTCTTGAAGGCAGCATATAGATAGGTCCTGCTTTTTTTTTTTAGGATTTTATTTATTTATTTGACAGAGAGAGAAAACACAAGCAGGCAGAGCAGTAGGCAGAGAGAGTGAGGGAAGCAGGCTCCCCACTGAGCAGAGACCCTGATGAGGGGCTCGATCCCAGGACCCTAAGATCATGACCTGAGTCAAAGGCAGAGGCTTAACCCAGTGAGCCCCCCAGGTGCCCCGGGTCCTGCTTTTTTATCCATTCTGTCACTTTATATCTTTTGATTGGGGCATTTAGTCCATTTACATTCAAAGTAATTATTAGTATGTGTTTACCATCATTTTATTATTTTATTTTTCTGAAGATTTTCTTTAATCCATTCTAGTCTTTCATGTTTTGCTGTTTTTCTCTAATGGTAATTAAATTTTCTTTAATTTGGATCTCTTTGTCTTTGTTCTTTGCATATTTATTAGTCTTTGATATATGGTTGCCATTAGGTTTGTATATAACCTCTTCTGTATATAACAGTCTATATTAAGTTGGTGATCATTTAAGTTTGAACCCATTCTTTATTTCTCTCCTCCCCATGTTTTACGTATTTGTTATATTTTATATCTTTTTATTTTGTAAGTTCCGTCATTGATTTTTTTTCAGAAATCTTCATTTTTACTGGCTTTTTGTTTCCTACCTTTATATTGTTACTTTTGGTCTCTCCTTTCCACTCAAAGATTCCTCCTTAATATTTCTTGCAGGACTGGTTTAGTGGTCATGAACTCCTTTAGTTTTTGTTTGTCTGAGAAACTCTTTATCTCTCCTTCTATTCTGAATGATAGCCTTGCTGGTTTGCAAAGTTTCTGGTGAAACATCGGCTAACCATATGGCTTTTCCCTTGTAAGTTACTGTCTTCTTTTTTCTTACTGCTTTTAAAATCTTTTCTTTATCACTATATTTAGCTAATCTAATTATAATATGTCTTAGTGTGGATCTACTTTTGTTCATTTTGATGGGAGTTCTTTATGAGTTCTGGATCTGGGTATCTATTTCCTTCCCCAGGTTAGGGAAGTTTTGAGCTATTATGTCTTCAAATTTTTTTTCTGCCCCCTTTTTTCCTTCTTCCTTTGGGACTTCTGTAACACAGACATTATTACATTTGATAGAGTCATGGAATTGCCTAACTATATTCTTGTTTTACATAATTCTTTTTTCTCTCTTTTGTTCAACTTGATTACTTTCCATTACTCTGTCTTTTAGCTCACTAATTCATTCCTCTGCTTCTTCCATCCTGTTGTTGATTCTGTGAAACATGTTTCTCATTTCATTTATTGAACACTTTATCTCTGCTATATTATTCCTTTTCTCTCTGTTGAGGGTCTTGCTCTGTCTTCTACTCGTTCTCAAGTCCAGTGAGTATCCTTATGGTCATTACTTTAAATTCTGCATCAGGCATAGTACCTATATCTGTTTCACTTAGGTAACTGGCTTCAGTCTTGTTCTGTTCTTTCATTTGATAAAGTTTCTGTGTCTTCTCATTTGTCTAAGTCTCTGTGCCTGTTTCTGTGTGTTAGGAATGTCAGCTATGTCTCTTGTTCTTGAAGTAATGTCCTTATGAAGAAGAGGTCTTGAAGTGCCCTGCTGTGTAGTGTTTCTCTGTTCCTCAGGGCCCAGAAATTCTGGAAGTATTTCCAGTGTGTGTTGTGTGTGCTCTGCTGTTTTGTCTTGGTCACTTTATCCTTCAGGCTAGTCATCTATAGAGGCTTTCTTTGCCTGTTGTGGGCAGTGTCTGGTCCCTGGCCTGAATGTAGGATGTTTTAACTAGGTATGCTCTGGTCTATTTGTGAAGTGAGACCTGGTACCACCACGGCAGGAAACAAGTCTCCGCAAAACTGTTGTGTATGGAGACAAAGTGTCATGAGGGATAGGGTGTGTCTTCTGGAGGAAGGGTCCCACCATGCCAGGACTAGGCAGGCATGACTTGGGAAGGGGAACAGTTCCACTGTGTGTGTGTGGGGGGGGGAGTCTTAGAGTAAGCAAGTTCGGTAGTGAATATTGTCCTGCACTGGTTCCCATGGGTGGTCCTGTGCTTGTGCTGAGGGGTGGGGGTAGGAAATGGCACCAGCTAGTTCTTTCATTCCCATAGGGTATCTCTGGGAATATCTGGGACATACTCTAGGATGAGTGAATAACCTCTCCACTGTTGTTCCCCAGGCTCTCTTCAGATCTCTGTTTTCACAATGTATGTGCGTGTATTGTCTGTCTGCCTTCTCCCCAAGAGCAGCCCTGATGTCCTCTAAAGCCCTCCCAGAGCCAAAGCCACTGACCTTTAAAACTCTATGCTTTAAGCCCTCCCAAGTTGCAAGAAATCATGAAATTTGGCCCCTCTCACTTTCCGAGCCAATTGTTAATGGGATTTGTTTTCCCTGTGCACTTCCCTGTGTGTTTGTCTGTCTCTCACTCTTTTCCACAGCTCCCTCTCTGCTCAAGGAGCTTGATCTATTTCTTTCCCAAACTACATCTCTGCACTTTCTTTTTCAATGTGGCTCTTCTCTACCTTTAGTTGCGGAGTTTGTTCTGACAGTCTTCACGTCAATGCCTGGGTATTTAGGATGATTTGATAGTAATCTAGTTGTATTCATGGGCAAGGTGAGTCTCAGGTCCTCCTACTCTGCAGCCGTATCCCAACTTCTATCTTCTGCTAACTTACATCTTAAACTTAGAAGTCAGTCATAGAAGTTAGAAACATTATTAGAAATGTAAATGGAGAAATAAATCCATTATATTAAGGCAACTTAATTTCTCAAAAAAAATAATTTTGAGTATTATGGATTTTAATGGTAGTCAAGAACAACTTTCAGTGAATCAGAAAAGCAGTTATAATCAGGAATGTTTGGTGTTTTAAAATATAAAGCAATAAGTGAAAAAACAGCAAAGGTCTTAGGTATGCTCACATGAAGCAAAATGAAATAATGCTTTTTAAGGGTAATGGCAAATAAAGCTAGTAGTTGTTATGGTCCATCACACAGTATTTGTATATCCTATCAGTCCTGGTTTCAGGGGGAAAAAAAAAAAACAGTGAAATCCATATATCCTAATTTAAATTGATACGTTAAACTCCACCTCTACTTTCTGAGGCAAGTACTATCTTACAACCAAATGGGAAAGCTACTCAAATCCATAAACTACCTAGATACCTAGAATCTAAAATGTTTATACTGGCTATGGAAGGCTTTGTAGTATCAGAAACAAAACTAATTGTCTACACAGTAACTTTCAGTTACGCCCCGCATTCTTACTACGTGTATCTGCTCGCCTCAGAGCCAAAGGCTAAAGGATTTATTGGTATCAAATTGCACTGAGCATTTCTTCATTAACTTCTCACCTTCTCCTGCTGAATTTCATCTCCTCCCACTTCAAACTTAATTCAGAGTGAACATGACATTTCTTAATTCTTTCTCCTTCTAATATGGTGGTACAAATGACGGCACCCCTTAGAACTCCAGAGCCTATAGCTTCATGAATTGCAATGAATGGAGGTAGACTTTCAGATATTCTTGAGCTAATTTGAACAACCTGTAATGTTCTCCAGTTTGTATGATACCTTGGCTATATGGCAAAATTTTCCACCTCTGGATTGAAGAATTGCCAGTAAACCTAGATCATACTTTGACATCTCTTCTCAGTTTTGCCTAACAAATAACCACTGATTTTGCTGGTCATGAGAACCAATAGCAATTTGATTTCTGGTCCAACACTGAGAAGTGTACCTTCAGAGCACAGAGATGATGTCCTTCTCCATCTTGTCTAGTAAACATAGCTATTTCTTACCAGAAAAAAGATCTCTCAGATACAAATCCTCTGGCCTACTAAATATTTAGTGGTTTCAGTATATGTTTGTCTATGGACTCTTCATTTGCCTCCTCTTATCCCTACTTTTCCATACTCAACAGGCTAACAGGCTTTCACAATAAATTTAGGAATTAATTACACCTTGGCCAAGTAAGGATTCAAAAACATGTCCTACCTCAAATCCCACACCATCATAAATAGCATTTATACAAATTAGTAGAAGGAACTTTATCAGAAACGACCTGGTATCAACCTCTAGTCTTAAGCAAAGTCCAATGATTCATTTCATAAAAGAAAACTCCTAGATATCATGAGCACCTTTTAAAGCATGGAAACATTATTTGGATGATGTGGTCCTATGATAATGAACCAGGGAAATAAAATTTAGGGTAAGTCAGACTGAAAAGTTTAGAAAAAAGTTTAGAAACCACTATAGGATTTGAGTAGGAAGTAGCATTATCTGGTATGTTTGAATTGGGTTAACAGTAAAGAGGAAAATTTATTTTATGAAGACTATTATAAAACTATTAAAATGATCCAGGTCAGAGATGTGGTGAAAAGTATTTGGATTCTAGATCTATTTTGAAGGTAAAACAGACAGGATGTGCTGATGGATTTAATGTAAGTATAAGGAAAAGGGAGAAGTCAAGAATTACCCTCAATACTTTTGCCATAAGCCACTGGAAGATGGAGGTGCCATATTTTAAGTGGAAAAGATGGTAGAAAGAGAAATTTGTAAAGACAGCTCAGGATTTTAATTTTGGACTAGTTGAGTTTGTTATGCTTACTAAATAGCCAAGTGAAAATGTGAAGTAGGCCTTTGAATACAGAAGTCAAGTTCAGAGGCATGATCTGGACCATATAGACACATACAAGAATCACCAGAGCATAGATGGTACTTAAATCCAAATGAATGAAAAAGATTACCCAGGAAGTTAGTGTAAATAGAAAAGGTTAGAGGATAAGTGCCTTACTTACTTACTAAAGCCCTTCATTGCTTATAGGTTAGAGACAGGAAGAAAAATCAGTGAAAGAGATTGAGAAGGAGCAGTCAGTAGAGGAGGAGGAAAACCAAGGAAATACCGTGCTGGAGAATCCAAGTAAAGGACAGCTAAACAGGAAGGGATGATCAGTTGTACCAAATGCTGTGCTAGGGGAGGTAGAGTGAGGAGAGAGAATCGAACGTTAAGTCGTGAGTTATCATTATATACTTTAGAACATTATTGTAGCTTTTAAACTACACATATTTGTGGACAAATCTTTTCCCATTGGCTGGATTACGATCTCAGCAAATCCTGTTGTTTTTACATATTCTGAGTAAATGAACCTCTTCAGGTGTTGTTATAAACAATATGTAGACTGTGTTGACTTGAGCTATTACAATTGAGATTTTCAAAGAACAACCTGTGAGTTTTGCAGAAAGCTACATTAACATTGTTTTTACCTGCTAGTTTATAGATTGCTGTGAGACAAAGAAGAAACATATTTTTTTGATTTACAGATAAAAGAAAAACAGACATATATTGGCTTGAAGGGTAGACAATTCCCTTTTTCCAATTTGATGGAATAAATTTTTCTTTGTTTTGTAAGATGTATTTATTTGAGAGAGAGAGAGAGAGAGAAAGCATGGAGGGGAGGGCAGAGAGAGAAGGAGAGGGAATCTCAAGCAGACTCACCACTGAGCCCAGAGCCTGATCCCAGGACCCTGAGATCCTGACCTGAGCCAAAATCCAGAGTCAGAACTTTAACTGACTGAACTACCCAGGTGCCCCAGAAATTTCTCTTTTCTAGCTTAATACCCTGTGAACTTCAGGTTCCTGATAGTCCGGATTTATGCTCAGTATTCCATAGGTAAGTGTCATAATAGAATCAAATTTTGAAGGTGTTTTGTTCACACAAATTATGCTCAGAGGCTGAGATTGTCTTTGCCAACAATTTATTTAACACAAGTTCACTGTGGAATTATAATTTAAATTATAATTTATAATCACAAGCCAAAAGCATACAAAGTAATATCTCCTAATGAGCCAACAAAGAAATAACATATCCTAAACCAATGATAGATCAATTACACTTTTTTGGGGGGGGGCAAAAAAGAGGTAAAACAAAGTCCAGATTTAGTTGAGGTGTACCTTTGTACAACCTGGTTCTCAGAAGAGTAGCTGAGCCAACGAAGAGCTGACATTGGTGCTAGAGAACGATGCTACTGGAACAAAGGTGCTGGTGCTGGAAGGCAGGATGATTTCCTTCATGGGGTTGCAGCATGGTTTTCACTGCTACCAGCAAAGAACAGCCTTTCCAGGGCAGCAGCTGATGTCCCAAGGCCTTTGGAGAGCTAGTTAGATCAGTAACCTGGTCCAGACAGAACACCTTCGGTTAAGTCCTCACAGATCCTTGGTGTATAAAGTACCCATTACTTCACTTCTCCATATGTTCGTATGGAGAAGCACTCAGTAGCATAATAACTTTGATGACATTATTCTGACGTGACCTCTGCAATGTAAGTGAACTCACTCTTAGATCAAAGCAACCTCACTTAAGCTGTGAGCAAGTAGATTTGAAATCATAACAAAGCAAGAGACAACCAAAAGGCCTATTTCATCTCAGATCTTTAGTTTGTCAAGACTATGTTGATTCAATCACATTAACAATAGAATAAATAAATAATTACGTCTTTGGAAGATTTGGCTCTAACTAAAGCAATGAGTCACTTAAATAGTTTACACAGGAATAATCATGTAACTTCACTGCTAAGATACGCTTTGTTTTTAATGTAAGTCTTAGCTGTTGCTGCTACTTTGTATGAGTAGCGCATGGGCACATAAGGCTGGCATAAAAGTCGTGATAAATGCAAGACCTAAGTGTGTTTCTATGGACAGCGTTTTATAATATTCCAGCTGACCTTCGACCTTAAGTTCCTCAACTGAGACTGATGCCGAAAGGTAAGGCCTTTTTCAGGGCTCCTCCCAAGGCTGCTGATGATTATGTTTCAAAAGATTTCCTCTGCAGATTTTCCACTGCCTTCAGAGGAGTCTGATGCACTTGGGATGAGACACCATTTCCTTTATTTACGGGAAGTGTTGCTAAGTTGGGACCTCGAAACTTACCGTGACATTTTGCTTCAGAAAGATAGGAGAAAGAAAAATAACCAAGACTTTTGGCAGAAGGTTTCTGCTTGATTATGAAACAGGGTTACCTGAAAAGTGGTGTATCCTAGGGGGAGTAGTGGAAACAGAAAAGCTATCAAGTAATTGTGATTAACAAGTTTTTAAACAGAGAAAAACTCTGATTTTATTTTAAATGCTATTAATAATATGTTAAATAAATTATCATATAATATATTAAATATGAAATTATGGCTTTATGAACAAGGCACTGGCTCATTCAGTCAACCAGCCACGCGATTTCAGCTGAGAAATGCCAAAAGAGGTCACTGAAAAGCAAATTGACAAAGCAGCAAAATTAAATTTCTCCCCACTTGAATTCTTCTCTAATTATTCTAAAAATACACAGAATCATTTCATTACTTAAGGAAGAACTTTAGCAACAAAAAATAAATTGGGGAAATAGCACTCTTTTTCTCATAAAAGGATTAATGAAATTGGAGATAACATTTTAAATAAAAATTTAACTCATATTCTAATTTATTTTTATAGTAACAAGAAATATCACTGTTTTATTTTCACTGTAGTTACCAAAATGCAAACAGAAATGCTAAAAGGAGATAATTGTGTATTAAAATAGATGCTTCCACCCATTATTTATTTAAACTCTAGATCAAAAGTTCATCCTAGGCTTTGAAAAAATGTAATTAGATCTACATAGGAATAAAACCAGATTTTCTTGAACACAACTGAGAATCATTATAGCAGAATATGAGTACTTAAAAAAACCAAAATGTATGACTACAGAATAAAATTATTTTTTGGAGAGACTACCGAATGTGCTCAAAAGCTTGTTTTTTCACCTTTCCTACATTATGTCATCAGACAGAAAGTGTAAAACAAAATTTAAATCACAAAAGCATTAAAATAGAGAAATGATTCTAACATGATTCAAGAGCCAGTGGAAACTTCTCAGCTATTGGTGTGATGAATGACACATTTAACTGGAGATGAGTTACCTGGTAAATATTTAAAAGATTACTAAAATATCAAAATTTCCACTTTGCAAAGATACCATGTACAAAGGGGAACTCAAAAAATTATTACATAACCCAGAGCCCATTTAAAATTATTTTAGCTTTCTTTCCTAGGGAAAAAATGTGTGAAAAGTTTCACTCAAGTTTTCTAGAAATACAAAAATAACAACAACAAAAAACCTAAAAGAATTGGATGCAGTGGGGAGAAGGAAAAGCAAATTAAAGGAAAACAAAGAATTGTTGCAGTGGAGGAGAAAGTTATACATAACAGGAGAGAGAAACAAAAGAAGAAAGAAAATGTGAAAAACTCTCATGTGTTCCAGTTCTATCTTAAGCCTAAAGATTCAGGAGAGGACCAGAATTTAGGAGGAAAAGACAAGAAGAAATCTAAGTAGTTTTAAGATGAGTTAGTGTTATTTATTGGGTTTTGTACTTCTGAGAGTTATCTCTAGTTGCTTCGTTGATTAATACTATTATAATAAAGATGGTGACCATGAGAGCTAATATTTCAAAGAATTTACTGTTTCAGAAATTGTGCTGAGCACTTTAAATGCAGTATCTTTTGGAATAGTTACAATAACTTCGTAAGAGTTACAGATGTGTCAACTAATACTCAAAAGAGATTAGACAGCTTGCTCTTGGCCACCTGGTTAGTAACGGTTTGTAAAGACAGACTTTGCACAACTAATTTCCAACTCCAAAGCCTGGGTCATCACTGGTTTTGCTCTGCTCTCTACCCAAAGGTTCTTCAATGAAGAGGGTGTATTCTAAAAAGAATAATAATTTTAATTCACAAGGGTTTTTTTGTTTTGTTTTTTGTTGTTGTTGTTGTTTTCTTTTTTCTTTTGGGATGCCACAGCCTTCATGCTTCTTGCTTTGGTTTACAAAAGGATTGCAAATCAGAGCCAACTGTTTCTATACCTCTTACAAAGTATCTCTGAGGTTTACACCATGATGGATGTTTGTGGCAAAAGGGAAGAAGGGACAAAGACGCACTCAGCTTTGCAAGATGAAGAGATTAGGAGAGGGAGAAAGGAGGAAGAAAAGGACAAAAAGAGAAAAAAAAAAAAAACAAGACAGAGAAGCAAAGTCCAAAAAAAGAGAGACACTGAAAATTATTGGAATGTTAATTATTTAGAGATATTTTCTTACAAGAAGAGGCTTGCATAACTGAAGTTTGATACCAAAGGAGTGCAGTTATGTGAGATGAAGAATGTCTGTGAAATAATAGCTAATACCTAACACTCCCATGAATTAGACACTCTTCTAACTTTTACACATATTAACCACTTTAAAGTAAATCAATTCTATCATTAAGGTCATATTATTATTCCTGCTTAACAGATGAGGAAACAAAGTCTCAGAAAGGTAATGGACAACCACCAAAGTCCTACAGCTAAAAGTGGCAAGGCCAGGATAAAAAAATGGAGTTGTTGTTAGAGTACATGGTCTAAAAGTTCTTCATAAAATATAAAAATACAAATATTGGTAAAGGTATATAAATCTTTTTACTCCCTCCATTCAAGCATAGTAGCTTTGAGTAGAGCTAGAACAATTCTTTTCAAATATTCATGTCTATGCAAATATTTACAGATTTTGTTATAATCCAGATTCTGTTAGATAGAATAGATCTGGAGTGGGGCCCAAGATTCTGCATTTCTAATCACTTCTGTTAAAAAATGATTAAATAAGACAACTTAATTGATACAAACCTTATTTAATACTGCAAAATGCATGGAAAGACAGAAAGATTGTATAGGATAAAAAATAAAAACAAGGAAGAGAAAAATAGAAAATAGCTGATTGGTGGGGGCCACGTAGGCAAACTTGTTTGGGGTGAGAAGGAAAAAGGAATTAAGTATAGACTCCAGAGCTGGCTTAGCACTGGGGGATTGGCTGACTGCGTATACTGGATTTCAGGTCACGTGGCGCATTTACATTACACAAAAGATTTTTAAGTTTCAGTTTGGGGACATGGGCCCAGGACAGGAATCGCACCATCTGAAGCCTAAAAGGTTGTTTTAAGGGTTCCTATATGATGCTGATGCTATGTCCACAGACCAGCTCCAAGTATCAAGGGTTTAGAACTTTGCTGTAGTCTCCTGAGAGGACAATGGTAGAGTGGGGGTGGGGAGGGTGTTGAGAAGTGACAGGGAGATTGGTAAGGGAGGGCTGAAGTACAAGGTTGAGTTTAAACACATGGTTGATAAGTCATAGACCTTTAGGGATGAGGTAGTCTTGGAGGGCATTACATTGAGTTAATTTACTTTAAAAATAAAGTCACACTTGAAGGGACTTGTGTCTTAATTACATAGCATGTGGGTGACGACAACCTGTGCTTCTTGTTCCTGGGCCTTTGCTCTGTTTATGCTGTCAAGGCAATCTAAAAGATATACCCACCCTCGTTGTCCAGCTCAGTCGTTACAGAAGATTAATCATGGCTATTTAAGAAAAAAAAAAAGATATTCCAGAACCTTGCTTTTTAACCTTAGTTAAGATATCTTCCTGTTTTGGAGAAATATGGAGTTATAAATGAAAGTGGCTTTGTATTAGGTAGGGGTCTGCAAGGAAACAGAACCCATAGGATACACACATACCTGCACACACGTGCTCACACACACACACACACACTGTACACATACACACATGCATACAGAGGTTCATTATGAAGAAGTGGCTCAGGTGTGTAACTAGCAAACTGAGACCCAGGACTGTGGGAGTGTAGTTAAAATTGAAAAGTCAATAGGCTTGAGGCTCCAAGAAGAAGTGATCTTTCACGGGCACCTGGGTGGCTCAGCGGGTTAAAGCCTCTGCCTTCAGCTCAGGTCATGATCCCAGGGTCCTGGGATCGAGCCCCACATCAGGCTCTCTGCTCAGCAGGGAGCCTGCTTCCCTTCCTCTCTCTGCCTGCCTCTCTGCCTACCTGTGATCTCTGTCTGTCAAATAAATAAATAAAATCTTTAAAAAAAAAAAAAAGTGATCTTTCAGTATGAGTTAAAGACCAGGGAAACCTATGTCCCAGTTCCAAGCAGTCAGGTAGGAGGAATTTTCTCTTATCAAGAGGAGGGTCAGACATTTCATTCTACTCAGGCCTTCAGCTGATTGGACAGGACTACCACATTAGGGAGGGCGATGTGGTAGTGGGCCAGTCTACTGACTCAAATGTTTGTTTCATTTGAAAACACACAGACACACCCAGAAATATGTTTGACCAAATATCTGAGTACAACTTGGCCCTTGGCTAAGTTGACAAATAAAATTAATCCGTACAGGCCTTGAAAACTTGACTCATTAGAAACAATTTATATAGAGCTATGTCCGTTTTGTTCTCATACTTAAGTCTTGAATGAATCAGTGCTATAAAAGTCCCGACAAACCATACCTGGTCTAGTTTCATAATTTCTAATAGGTCAGCATTGGGAACCCTGTTTGTTTTCTTCAGGTGCCCAACAGGTGGTGCGATGCATTAATTTTCTCTGTGAATACTAGGATAATTACTGTTATTTAGTTGCTTCCTTTTGTGAAGAAAAATAAATAAAGCAATCTTAGTTTAGCAGTAAGTTGAAAAACTAGAAACTATTATTCATAACCCAGTAGCTACTCAAATCTCAGTTCTCCTACTTCCAGATTCTTTGACTTTGGGAAAGTTACCTAACCCCTGAAATTGTAGTTTCTACATCTAAAAATATGGAAAACAAATGACCTTCCCCTTGTCATGATGATTAATTGAAATAATACATAAGAAAGCCTCTACTGCAATGCCTGACACTTAGCAGAATTTCAGTAAATGTTAGCTACTATTGCTATCATTATTTCTAAAAACCTTTTTTTCTAGAATAAATCACTATTCCCATTATATTTAGCATGTATGATGTATTGCATGGAGCACTGGGTGTTATACACAAACAATGAATCACAAAACACTACATCAAAAGCTTATGAGGTACTGTATGGTGACTGACATAACACAATAAAAAAGAAAGATATTTGATACATGCAACATGCATTCCACAGTAGAATAAAGTTTATAGACTCAGTCCCTAAAGAACACGCACTAGGAGAAAACATGCTAAATTGTTGGATTCAGCACTAAGAAAGGTGTTTTTGAATAAATAGATATTTTATTACACCTTTTTAATGAAATCTCATTAAAGTAAGTACTTGGTAACAAAATTATATTTCTTATGTGTAGGTTCTTTGGTGGTTTACTCTTGTCATTAATGATTTAATTCTGTTTATTCCACTTCTGAAGGGAAAATCACAATGATGAAGTTAAAATGAATAAGAATGTGTGATTTAGGGTAATTTTGTGTTTGGCATTATTTAACAAGGGCTACTCTTGCTAAGGAATTCTGAGGATGAAGACTGTCAGTTTACTGAAAAGAGTGATTGTCATGTTAAGCCCCTTGTGAAGCATCTTGCAGACTATAATTAAAATGTCCCTCTAATGACACAGTGAGTTTCTGCTCTTCCATCAAACTTAACAAGTGGATGTTGTTAAAGATATTTACTGATAAGAACTGATTCACCTTGGAATCTAGAGATTTTATAATGTAGCACTGAAGTGTTGTCAAAAGGTCCTAGGACTCCAGAAACATTCGATGGTGACTTTTTCCTTCGGTAACTTCTTATTATAAAGGAAGTTCTAATAAAGCACAAAATTGGTTATTTCTGTATCTACTCACTTGACATTTAACCAAAGACTTGGCTAGTAATCCTTCAGGGAAAGAGTGGAGTGAAAACTCTATCCAAAAGCAGTCATATATTAAGGGACAGAAGGTGGACTAGGGCCGGAGGGCTCATATTCTATTCTGTCTAGGCAACTGTTTTACTCTGTGACCTTGAGTAAAAAACTTTATTATGTGAATCAATTTTCCCCATTTCAAAGAGATGGCTAATAACAGCACAAAACTAAATGAGACTGTGAGCCTTTCTGCCTACACCAAATCCCTTGATTTAAAAAGAAAAAATATATGTATTTCCTGAAGAATAAATCTCTGATGACATTGAAAGTTCTCTGGACCACAAATGTTGAAGCCGTTTGAAGACAGATACAGATGGATGAAGGAAATTGTAGCCTTAAATTAATAAACTTGATGTCTACTTAGGAGGATTTCTGTGACCTTAGGAGCAGTTCAGACATGTATCAAGAACAATAATGGTAGAAGAAAGAGGATGGTCCTAGGACAAGGACATTGAACCACACGCATTTATATGGAGAGCCCAAGTTGGATCCCCCTTCCCCATACCCAGTCCCCAGCCCTTAAGTTGAGTTGATTACTCACAGGCTAAGGCTGGGAGTTGGAGATTTGGGTTGGAGTGTTCCAGATAATTAGTGTCCAGAGGGAAAACAGATTTCCCAAACCAGAAGATATACTATTGTCTCAGTTTTCTAACAGAATATCTAACTTGTCATCAACATTTCGCTAGGAGCATGTTCTTGTAAACAAAGCCAGTATTCACAAGGACGGGAACACAGTCTTAAAATAAGACTGAACAAGTCATTTGCACCAAATGTTTGAAGAATGTAGTGGAAGAGAGACACCCAGGGACTAATTCCCAAGACAATTCATTTAATAGCAGGAACATAAAAAGATATTAAACTAAATAACACATCTATAAAATACGAGTAGAGAATCATGTAGAAGTCTTAGAAAGAAAAAAAAAATCATTAATATGAGGGTTCAAGTAGGGACTAAAAATAATTGCTACAGCTGTTGAGAGAATTGTTCATTGAAAACCTGAACTGTAGGCATCTCCTAGGAAAAGTTGAAAAATAAAATACAAAGTTGTCAGTGTGGCATAAAAGTCAAGTGGAAGAAATCTTTAGAAGTTTCAACATGCATCTATTAGGACTTTCAGAGGGAAGAACAGAAAAAAAAAATAGTAGAGAGGAAACAAACATAAAAAAACAAAACAGACAAACAAAAAATTTCCCAGAACTAAGGACAAATTAAAAGGCATTAGTCCTGGGAAAAGGGTATTGAGCAGGGTTCTGAGCCAATGGGTGAATT
The DNA here is from genome assembly GCF_902655055.1 of Lutra lutra. Taxonomy (NCBI): domain Eukaryota; kingdom Metazoa; phylum Chordata; class Mammalia; order Carnivora; family Mustelidae; genus Lutra; species Lutra lutra. The sequence continues at coordinate 574,069 of NC_062280.1, forward strand.
AAGAGGCCACACTGAGCAAAAAGAGAAATTCTGATAGTTCTCAGAAAGGAAAATCCCCTGCAAAAATGAACAATCAGGCTGGCAAATGCTGTCTTATCACTCGGACGGGTTGTTAGAAGACCAGGAAGCAGCCGCATCAAGTACTGAGGGATATACTGTGTTGGACCTACTTTCACATACTGAGGAAAACACTAGCCTTCAGGTGAAAGTGCAAATAGATGTATTTCCAAAGTTTACCCATTCTTAGGTATATTTGATATAATTATATCAGTGTACACCCCAAAAAAATGAAAAATGAATTAAAGACTGAGTATTCTTGGAATACGGGTAAACAACAGCAACAACACAATAAACTATAAAATCTGTCCTTAAGTCTCAGTTACTATTGATGCAGAATATCAAAGGAAAGCAGATAAATTAACTAAAATCCTAGAAGTTTCCACATGGGAGTGATATACATGATTGAGCGTGTGTGGGTGTGAGTGGAAGGGGGATTTAAAGACCCAAGAAGACACTTGTCTTATTTAATGAGAAGTTGGAGACTAATTAATGGTAGATCTTGATAGAAAACATAAGATTAAGTGGGTGTGATTAAGAGTAGGTGAACGTAACCACCAGTAGAACTTGAATTGGGATTGTCCTGGACTATTCAAGTAGAAAAGCAAAAATACTTCCAATTGACTGGAGGGAAGAAACCACACAAAGAACCTTCTATACACTATATATCAAATAGGATGATAGAATTAATGTGAATAAATTGGTGTTCACAATAAATGTGAATGTGTTTAATTCCCAATGACGATAGTACATCTTACATGGGATAAAATTGTAAACTTCACTGTAATTTTTTATAGGCAGGGCTGGCCCAGAACAATCTCATTTTATACCTGTTGTCATATTTCCTTCATACAAGATCTGGGCCTCAGGGAGATTCTAAATGGCTTGTAGAATGAGAAAAGCTTCAATATTTGCTTATTAGCAAGATTATTCTGGCAATATACGAAGAGACATTGAAGAATAGAAGCTGTTGAAACGCTGCAGAGACTCAGAAGTTTCACACATAGATCAACGAAAACGTATGCTTTGCGTAGCAGTAATACTGAAGAATGCTTGCAGATCGTACCTTTTCTAAACTTTTTATTTTTTATTAACATATAATGTATTATTAGCCCTAGGGATACAGGCCTGTGAATCACCAGGTTTACACACTTCACAGCACTCACCATAGCACATACCTTCCCCAGAGTCCATAATCCCAACCACCCCATCCCTCCCCCCAGCAACCCTGTTTGTTTTGTGAGATTAAGAGTCACTTATGGTTTGTCTCTCTCCTGATCCCATCTTGTTTCATTTACTCTTCTCCTACCCCGCAAACCCCCCACGTTGCATTTCGACTTCCTCACATCAGGGAGATCTTTCTCCCTGACTTTTACATCTTGTCTTTCTCTGACTGACTTACTTCGCTCAGCATCATACTCACTAGTTCCATTACAGATGGTACCTTTAAAAAAATGTCGTGTAAATGATTCTATTAAATGCTATTGGGGGGGCACCTGGGTGGCTCAGTGGGTTAAAGCCTCTGCCTTCGGCTAAGGTCATGATCTCAGGGTCCTGGGATCGAGTCCCGCATCGGGCTCTCTGCTCGGCAGGGAGCCTGCTTCCTCCTCTCTCTCTCTGCCTGCCTCTCTGCCTGCTTGTGATCTCTCTGTCAAATAAATAAAATCTTATAAATAAATAAATAAATAAATGCTATGGGGGATGAGGAAACTCTGTGTGCATGATATAAAAGAGGGACTAGAATGACCTGAGGGGTAAAGAAAGTTTTCTGGTGGACCTAATTTTAGAGTGTCCCATGCGATTAATAGGCTCAGAGAAATGGGGGTCAAGGAGAGAGCAGAGTGCTCCATGAGGGGACAGGAGGAAAGGAATATGGTTCTAGGACTGAAAAATTACTAGTGTGACTGATATCTAGGGAAAAAAAAAAAAGTGTCCTGAAATTAGAGTGGATAGGTGGGCAGAGTATGGATTAATGATGTATTTTTTTAAAGATTTTATTTATTTTTTTGACAAAGAGACAGACAGCAAGAGAGAGAACACAAGCAGAGAGAGTGGGAGAGGGAGAAGCATGCTTCCTGTGGAGTAGGGAGCCTGATGCAGGGCTCAGTTCCAGGACTCTGGGATCATGACCTGAGTGGAAGGTAGATGCTCAATGACTGAGCCACCCAGGCGCCCCAGGACTGATGATGTATGAAAGTTAGTAAAGCTTTTAAGTCCACCATATTAGCAATATCCCAAATTTCCCAGGATGTTCATTGGGATATCTTACCCAAGGTACAATTTTTAAAAATTTTATTCCTAGAGAATGAGAAGTGATTGTAGGATTTGAAACAGGAAAGGGATGACAATAATAGAATAATGTCTTTCAAAGCATATTCTAGTTTCTGTGTGGAGAGTGGGTCGTTCAGAGGATATCCCTGCAGGACAACTGGGAGTGTGGGTGGGAGAAGCCCGTGGTTTGGACCAGAATGGCGGTAGGTGAGGTACACAGACAGACAGACTTAATGAACAGTAAACAGCAGGAACTGGTGATTTGGGATGCAAATACTCCAGTTTTCTTCTGCCCTGGCAAATCACCACAGAGTTAGCAACTTGAAACAACACTCATTTGTTTGCTCGCATTTCTGGAGGTCAGGAGTCCAACTCAGTGTAGCTGGGAATGATGGAGGTTTGACGAGGTCTCTTCTGGAGTCTCTGGGGAAACGCCTACTTCCAATTTCATCCATGTTGTTGGCAGAACAACGTTTTTAGGGTTATAAAATTGAGGCTCCATTGTTTGCTGGCAGCCAAGGATTGTTGTCAACTAGACGGCATTTTCATTCCTTGTTGCATGACTTCCTTTATCTGTGAAGCCAATAGTACAGAATCCGCCTCCTGTTGAATCCTACACGAGTTTACTCCTTCAAATCCCCCCCTTTTTTTAGATTTTATTTATTTATTTGACAGAGAGAGAGAGATCACAAGCAGGCAGAGAGGCAGGCAGAGAGAGAGGAGGAAGCAGGCTCCCCACCGAGCAGAGAGCCCAATGCAGGGCCTGGTCCCAGGACCCCAAGACCACGACCCGAGCTGGAGGCAGAGGCCCAACCCACCGAGCCACCCAGGTGCCCCTCAAATCCCTTTTAGCAGGAAAAGCCTATCCTGTTCAAGTACTCACCTGATTAGGTCTGGCCCAGGGAGGATGATCTCTCTTTCTGAAAATCTACCATGTCAAATATCAGAACATAATTATAGGAATGATATCCCATCATATACACTGGTCCCTTCAACGGTCTGAGGGAGAAGATAATAAAAGGGCCTGGGTCATCTGGGTCCCTACAGTATTCTATCTACCACAGTGAAATTTAGGGAGGTGTCAAGGATAATGACATTTTTGAATTTGAGAAATCTTGTCTAAAACGCATTTAAGTGGTAATAGTCTGAATATGAATCAAATGTTTAGAATTCTTAGAATACTAATGCGCACTGTAAATTTTCAACTGTGTACCACACAAAGAAATTTGACTCCACAAAGCATTTACGGACTGGCGTCAAATGGGAACAATTCCCGTAAGGTATAATTCAGAAGAGAAGCTGTGAAGGCATCAGTCACTGGGAGTCTGAAGATTACTTTATCACCTCTAAAGGGAATGGAGCAGACATTCTTTGCTCTACCACAAGAAGTTTGCAAAAATACTGCATTGTTTGGTTTAAAAAAAATCTTAGAAAGGAAGCCTGCACTCAGGGAGCTTCCTGCCTTTTGCATTGTCTTGGTTCATTAAGATGAACAAAATTCCAGAGTTTTATTCTCTTCTCTGGACAAGTTTAAATGCTGTGAAAATTTTCTGAAATTATGGAGGGAAAAGATTTCTATTTGTTTCTTTTTCCCCTTTTAGGTGGCTAATATTTTGTTGTTATGGCCTTTAGTATAATAGCTTGCAGCTCATGGAAGTACGCTGAAGTGAAAACAGAAAAAAACACGAAAGAATAAATTTTATTAATTATGAGAAAGGAGTGGAGTGTAATACGGAAGAAAACAAACCAATTAGGAAGAAACAAGAGCTCAGGAACCTGTTTTACTCTCTCTCGGCTGTGAATTCCAGCGGGAAAGCAGAAGGACACATAGAGAGGAGGGAGAGGGTTCCAGCGGCGCCTGCAGCTGTGCTGCCTTTTGTGGGGAAAGTCGTGGAGAGACGACGTGCCTGATTTGTCTCCTTCACTAGCCACGAATGACAGAGCAGCCTCCGCCAGGACAGTGGAGTGTCCCTTTGATGGGAATGTGAAACAGCGCGGAAAGAAGAATCTGTTCTCAGTTCTCAGAATGAACAGATACTTGCCTCGGTTAGAATTCAATAAAGTCAGATCGCCTCAGTATTGTAAATCAATGGATGTGTCCCACGCAACTTTCCTGCACCTTAGGAGAAAAAGATTAAGTCAGCACTGTGCATGTAAGGTCATGGTTTATTTTCTGTTGTCATGAACACTAAGCAAGCAACTAATGAAAAATACATCTAAATTGTAACTATAGGAGTGCCTGGGGGGCTCAGTGGGTTAAGCGTCTGCCTTGGGCTCAGGTCATGATCCCCAGGTCCCAGGATTGAGCCCCGCATTGGTCTCTTTGCTCAGCAGGGAGCCTGCCTCTCCCTCTCCCTCTGCCTGCTTCTCCCCTTGCTTGTGCTCTCTCTCTGTCAAATAAATAAATTAAATCTTTAAAAAAAAAAATAAATTGTAACTGTTATCTCTTAAAAGCCAAAAAATTGAGAAATGGTGAAAATTCGAAAATTTTATTTAGATGACAACACTTTTGTTAGAAAATTAGAAAAAGGTAAATGAGTTCAGAGTTCTCACAAGTTCTGAGATTCTGCACCTGTAGATACCTGCCCTCATGTTTTACTGACCTATCACTCGTAAGTGGAATTGGCAATGACATTGTTGAATAACTAGTCGTGTCCCCAAGGACCATGGGCAGCTTCTACTATGCACAGAAAGGTGATGTCACAGACTCACTTTCATTTTATTGAAGGAAATATTGAATCAAGTAATTAAAAAATTCTGCAATATGTGTTAATATGTGTTAATATGTGTTAATATGTGCCCACCTTTCTACTTACAGTCTGAATTCCTGATTCTGTGTCTTAAGGACTTGTGACAAGTAAGTGAAGCTGAGACTGTTTCCCTCCTCTAGTAATTTAATAATTTAAGTCTCAGTATTCCTATGAATATTGACCTGGGCAAGAACAGAAGAAAAAAATGGGAACTATATCAAAGATTTGGAGAACAACAAAATATATTGAATTACTGATGGGAATGATTGTGTGGCCAGAAAAGATGTTTTAAGCAGGAAGATCAATGCCTTGGTGCCAGTGTTTTCAGTGGTTTGAAAACAAAGTGTTGAGTCAATAGTTTTGTCAAGTGATAAAGGTATTTGGACAGGTGGTGTTTAGAGTGGGTATAATAGAAGCTTATAACTTCAGGTAGCTTGTATTTAAATTCCAGAAGTTGGATCTACAAATTGTCTAAACTTATGCATAATTTTTAATTTTTTGCACCTAATCAGTGCAACTTTTGCATTGAATATGGAGAGATACTAGAGGAAATAAACACATGAGGCAGGAGGAGAACCAAGAATATAGTGAGGTACGATTATTATAAACTGGTATTTTGTCTTCAACACCATGCTTCTCATTTTACACACTCTTCTTGGATGATTCAGTACAAGTCTAATTATCATATATATTTTGTTAACATTCAGATTTATAGCTCCAATCCAGATCTCTAAGATTCAGACTTTTATTTTCAATTTTAAATTTTCATTTATTAACACATTTTTTGCCAAGAAAAAAAATTAATAGTAACAACAACATTTTTTCTTTGTTTAGAACAAAGTATCTCAGTCCATCTTATTAACTGTATCCAAAATTCCGTAGGATGTTCTTCGAGATATCTTACTTAAGGGTAACAGAACTGAACTCTTCAATCCCATATAACAGCTTTTAAAGTATCCTTTATAAATCCTTCTTTTGTGCTAGATAATTTGGGTCCTCCTTCATTCTCCTTTGTCCATTGTACATAAACAGCTGCTGTGATTTGTTTGGGTTGCAGATGTGATTTTTGCTGATATAACCAAAGAAAATCTCAAGATCTTGTGAAATTTAGATGTTCAGAGGAAGGTCTTGTTTCATCTAGGCTTGAAATTATGAGGCTGTGAGACTGGAGTGGTTATAGCTGCTTTGTCACTAGTGAGGAAAAAAAAATGCCTGAAAACAGGGCTAAGTTGGGGGAGGTATGGCTGGGATATGGAACCAGGACGATGCAGAATGGTGATGTCATTAGTGCCCCTTATCAATTTGTTCTTACATTGGACTTCTCATTCCACTTTGGCTTGTGACCTTTTGGGTTGGGTTCTCTTTCATCTGGAACGAAGGGATTCCTGATTCACACACATGATTCTCCATCTCTATCATTTCTAATTGAGTTTGGGATTATATTATCTCTTTCATAGATTGCTCTGCAGCCTCCCTGCTGATCTCTCCTGCTGTAAAATTTCCCGTAAGTTCTGTCCTCCACGCAGTTCTTAGAATGACCTACCTAATGCACAAATCTGAGCATGTCATGACCCTGTTTAAAACATTATCTGGTTACAGAATAAAGATCAGTATCTTTAACCTTGTGCGTGAAGTTCTGCAAGATAGAGCCCCCACCTAGCTCTATGACCTACTTTATCTCCATTTTCTCCCTCTTAGTATTTGTCTACTAACGGCACTGAACAGTTTACAGTTCCCTCACAAACACACTGCGGCATTTTTCAATGCCTTCACTTTACTCAAGTTCTTCCTTCGCCTAGAATACCCCTTTTAACTTTGCTTATTCATTCCTTTCTTAAGAATCAAATTGCCCTTAGGAAAACTCTCCTGACTCACCTCCCACACTCCGCAAAACCAGTTAGGTGCTCTTCACCAGTGCTTTCAGAGACCAGTCACTCCTTTACCCTTGTGCTTACCGGGTGGATCGAAAGCTTATGTTCACCTCTAATGAGCCCGCTTCCCCCCCAGCCATCCAAACCACCTGTACTTGTGACCGTACGTTATTTTTCTTTGCATTTCTAGAACCCCAATATATTCTTAATAAAAAATACCCAATAAATGTGTGTTGAACAAGGTATAACAGAAAAGTACCACCTTGCTATTTGGCTCTTACATTAAAGGACTTTGTGGTTGAACAAAGACCATGGAAATACATTTTCAAAGAAAACGATATTAAAGAGAATACATATTTCAGTAAATAAAATGTAGGATCAAAATAACTCTCTCAGGTCCAGAAGTGAAAAACATCACTACTGACTTTCTTTCAACCACTTCAGAAACCGTGATATTAAATTCTTCAGAAGAGAATTGGGTACCCTGGCCCAATTTGACGGAGGTTGAATTTGTACATCAACTTAAAAACTAAGTTTACACTAATCTTCCACTACAGATGAATATATCTTAATATTCATCAATTAAAGTCAAAATGACACTTCTGTTTTCAATTGAGCGCATGTATTGCATTAAATTTTCCTAACACCATTATAGCTTACTGACAGCCTAATGACTGTAGTATATTTCAATTTTACAAGAACAGGAAGTACAAGAGCCTATTCTAAATTATATTTGAGATTTATCCCTTTCCATATGGCCATAGGAACTATGTCTTTTTCCCTTTGGGGTTTTCCTTTCCCATTCGGGATTTTCTTCTCTCTTCTATTTCCTCATTTCATTCACGGCAAAAGCCAGTGGTTTCCTGGCCTCCCAGTTCTCCAAATCCCAGCCCATAATACATTCAATGCTTATTCTTCATCTCAGTGTTGTTTCGCTACATTGTAGATCAGTGTCCAATGTCAAAATTTGCAGGATTTCTGGGTAAGGTGAAAGAAGAAGAAGCTCTGCGGTGGTTGTTCCCATGAACCTATCTTTTGTCCAGTGTTAAAACAACCCAACTCCAGTACTGGATTGACTGGGAGCATCCTCAGCTGAAGTTGTGTAGAGTGGGGAATTAAGACCCTATTTATTTTATGCAAACTTCTCCCATTATTTCAGTTTTCAGTAAGGTCATTTTTCTAACCCTGGATATACTATGCACCAAGTTGGCCTAAAGGAAAAGCCTTATCAGCTCTCCACTCATAATTTTAAATCTTTTTGATAAAATTGTCATGTGTGTATTGTTTCACAGAAGCAGAATTGCCTTACTAAGTCTTCAAATGTAAGTTAAATGAGATGGGAGGGACCATGTGATTATGTGGCTTTCCAATAGAAATTTAACTACAGAAAACAAAATTATATAGGCATATATGTAAAGGAAAAAAAGTTGAAAATGTTGCAAATACCATATGTCTACTATTCAAAAAGAAACTGTCATTGAGTAATGCCTACTGAAGAGATTCATGATTCATTTTTTATAGTGAACCATGTATTATTACAAAGTTATCTCCCACAATGTATACCCTTTTCCTAAACTAATAAAATATAATACAGTGCCTCAAATAATATTCATTTATCAGAACCACTTGATAAATATCTCTATTATTTTGTGAAAAACTATAAGGAAAAATTCCCTGTATAATCTGTTTAACAATTTCTTTAGTGAAGCAACATTTTCTACTAAATTCTCTTAAGATGCTGTTTTCAAGTTATCATTTTCTTACAGTTTTATTTCTCACACAAATTTATGAATTAAGAGCACAAATAGTTTTAAATAGAATTTTTAAAAATGATATGATAAACACCTTAAAACTGTTCTTTCAGTAATTTTCTACTTAATAGTAAAGGGGCCATAGTTCTTAAAATTCAGCTGGGGGAAAAAAACAAACAACCATACATTCTCATCCAAACTGATTTAATCTTTTTTTCTTAATTAGTCTTTTTAAAATTAACATATAATGTATTATTTGTTTCAGAGGTACAATCTGTCAGTCTTACACAATTCACAGCACTCACCATAGCACATAGCCTCCCCAATGTCCATCACCCAGCCACCCTATCCCTCCCCCAACAGCAGCCCTCAGTTTGTTTCCTAAGGTTAAGAGTCTCTTATAGTTTGTCTCCCTCCCCTGTCCCATCTTGTTTCATTTTTCCCTCCCTTCCCCCCATGAACCTTACCCCACTTCTCAAATTCCTCAGATCAGAGGGATCATATGATAATTGTCTTTCTCTGATTGACTTATTTCACTTGGCATAATACCCTCTAGTTCCATCTATGTCGTGGCAAATGGCAAGATTTCATTTCTTTTGATGGCTGCATAGTATTCCACTGTATATATGAACCACATCTTCGTTATCCATTCATCTGTTGATGGACATCTAGTTTCTCTCCATAGTCTGGCTATTGTGGACATTGCTGCTGTAAACATTCAGGTGCACGTGCTCCTTTGGCAGACTGATTTAATCTTATTAACGACTGGTGACCTGGGCATAAGAGATGAGGATTTGAGGAACAAGGACGGATTATGAACAAACAAAAGATATTATTTCTCTAACCTCTTCTTAGCTAATAAACATTCAGGAGGATTAAAAAAAATACAAATTCCGTCTTCATGAAACTAGTGACCACATTGCTCGTTTCCAGGATTTAAGCATTCCAGTAAACCATAGTTGTTTTTTTTTTAATTACTCAAATATATGTATTTTTGTTGGTACAGTACTATTATTTTGTGGATTTAAAACCTTGTTTCTGAATCACTTATACCTGAAACTCAAAATCAATTATTTTATTATGTGCACTAAATGTGAACTAATGGACAGTCTCAATTCTGGGCAGGTTTGTGCTTTCTAGAATCACAGTAAGCAACTAGTAACTAGAAACAGTAAGCAACTAGAATCATAGTAAGCAAAGTTTAAATTGCAGTAATTCTTATTCTCATTCAAATATTTTCTGAACATATGGAATATGATCATATAGTATTACAGTTTATACATTTAACATCAGAAACTTCATCTGTATATGAAGAATTTTAAGATGAACAAAAATAAATACTTTTACTGAAATACTATCTGGGGGTTTTGTCAATAAATATATTGTGGTCTGCAGTCATTATGATTTGATCAGAAAAATGAAAACCTCTCCAAGTGTTTCAAACAGGAAGGGAAATTAGAAGCTAATAAAACTATTAGAAGGAAATTAGAAATAGGAAATTAGAAGTTAATAAAACTATTGGAGGACTATAAATGCAAAGCTCAGGAAAACCACGAAAGTTCCACGAAATCATGAAATAGAGGAAGATCTGGAAACAACCAAAATGGTTCATACCAACCGTCCACACTGCTGAATTGAGTTATTTGTAGAATTATGTTAAGCTACAAATGGATTCTCAGATACTACTGGCAATGTTTCATGTGAATTCTCCTTAAGTTTATGCATAAATTAAATATCATTTTAATAAACATAACGGTCTTATTCGAGTAAGGAAGGACCAGAGAAATTGATAAATTTTATATGAGAAAAATAATCAGTTAAAAGCAGAAAAATTGGAAGTGTAGGAGGCAAATATCCAAAAACATATTACAACATATTTAAAAACTCTTTTAATTAAAACAGTAAATAAATGTCATCCCTGAATTCTAATTGTACATGTATCCTGAAAATCAATAGTTCTCAAACTTAATTGCCCATTAGAATCATTTGGATGCTTTTTAAAAATGCAAATGCCCGTGCCCAAGAAGAGACTTGTATTTATTTTATCTAAGATGAACACAGGCGTTAGGATTTTGTCAAATATCCAGAGATGACTCCTATGTGCAAACATGAAAATTCTTGCTTTAGAAAACTCTTGAGCACATTTGCGAGGAAATAGGCACAGGATACTTACGGCATCTTGTTGAAAAATCTGGCATATTGGAAGCAACTTAAATGTCTTTCAAAATGTGATTGTAAAATTATTATATAATCATATAATGGAATATGATAAAGCAGTAAAAATGTGTGACTAGAATTATATGCATATCAAGATGAATGAATCTTCAAAACACAATGTTACAAAAATAATTTATAGTAGTAAGTACAGAATATTATAATATGTGAAGTATATTTTTAAAATTTACAATTCAGACTCTGTGGGATATGATCAAGTAGAATTCATGACATTAATCTATAAAATTTAGAATCAAGAATGAATAAAAATATAGTAAATATTCTATTCAAATAGAGAAAAAACAAATCTATAGAAAAGAAGCTGAAAGTAGAAATTGTATACTTATATGCTTATACTGATACATATATCATGAATAGCTTTTTATTGGAGGAAATAGACAAAATTCCATGTATCATAATCAGGAAGCAAAGGAAGAAATCACACATACACAATTAAAAATGAGAATAAGAAATTTACCAAAAAGATAAAATTGATTGAAATATTAATAAATATATTTGAAATTTTAGAAAGATTAACTCATTATAGAAAAATGCAAATAACTAAATTTGACCCTAGAAGAGAGAAATCCTAAACAGAACAATAGTATGGAAAAAAATACATTAAAATACCATGTCCCTACAAGGCATCAGCTTTAAGTATGAGAAGCTTATCCTCCTCAAACCTTCTAAAACAGATAATCTGATGCTATTTAAACTACCTCAGGATTAAGACAAATGTATTTATCTATACTGATATTAAAGATCACCAAAATAAACTCAGTCAAACATAAAGGCTGTTTATATGTTATAGGTTCCTACCTGAGTTTATAGAAAAGCACATTTTTATATTTTTATAAGCACAAAAGATTTCTGAAATTTTACAAAAAATAATCTATGCCTTTGGAGAAGGAGCTTCAGAAAGAGATTTGCTTTTTCACTTTTTGCCCTTTTATTTTCATGCAATGTGTATTTTTTATTATGACATGTAATTTTTTCAATAAAAGCAGTATTAAAAAATAATTGTTAGAATTTTGAGGACAAAGGGGGTCAAACTTAAGTGACCATCAACTTAATGTAGACTGCTATGGGAATAAGATGTTATCTGTATAAACCTAATGGTAACAAATCAAACACCTACAATGGGTATGCAAAAAACAGAAAAGAATCTAAGTATATCATTAAAACATTATTATATTTTGAGAGATATATTCTCTCATATGTCTATGAGAGAAAAGAGCAAGAAAGGAACAGAGAATAACTACAAAACACCCATGAAACAAGCAACAAAATCACAATAAGTATATACCTATTAATAATTACTTTGAATAGAAATGGTTTAGACACGTCAATGAAATAACATTGGGTGACAGAATGGATTAAGAAACACAAGATCCAGGGGCGCCTGCGTGGCTCAGTTTGTTAAACGTCTGCCTTCAGCTCAGGTCATGATCCCAGGGTCCCAGGATGGAGCCCCGCGTAGGCAGGGCGCCCTGATGAGCAGGGAGCTGCTTCTCCCGCTCCCTTTGACCCTCCCCCCGCTCGTGCTCTTCCTTTTTCTCTCGAACGAAAAAAACAAAAAACAAATAAACAAGATCCGCCTATATGATGCCTACAAGAGACTCATTTCATACCTAAGGACAAATGTAGATTGAAAGCGAAGGGATGGAAACCATTTATCACGCAAATGGAAGTGAAAAGGAAGCCTGGGTAGAAATACTTGTATTAGGTAAAATTGACTTTAAAACGAAGACTGTACCGAGAGACAAAGAAGGACGCTACCTGATCATAAGGGAGCGACACAATAAGCCGATACAACGGTTGTAAATATGTCCTCAAGAAACACCCCAATACGTGAAGCAGCCGAAACAAACATACGGGAAGTAATTGATAGTGATACAATACAGTGGGAGACTTTAACACAGCTATCAATAGGTAGATCATCCAAACAGAAAATCAACAAGGAAACAGTGGCTTTAAATGACACATTGGACCGGATGAATCTAACAGATATTTTCCGATCATTCCATCCTAAAAGCACAGAACACATACATTCTTTTCAAGTGCACATGCAACATTCTTCTGAATATATCACACATTAGGCCAAAAGACAAGCCTCAACAAATTTAAAAAAAATCGAAGTCATACTATGCATATTTTCTTACTGTAACACTATGAAACTAGAAATCAACTGTGAGAAAAAATCCAGAACGACCACAAATATATGGAGGTTAAATAATTGCTACCGAACAATGAATGGGCCAAGAGGTCCAAGAGGAAATTAAGAAAAACATGGAGACAAGTGAAAATGAAAACACAGTGGTCCCAAATCTTTGGGATGCAGCAAAATTTATTCTAAGAGAGAAGTTTATAGCAATCAAGGCCCACCTCAAGAAGGAAAAAAAAAATCTCAACCTAACATTTTACCTAAAGAAGTTAAAAGAGAACAAACAAAACCCCAAACCAGCAGAAGGTAGGAAATAATAAAGATTAGAGCAGAAATAAGTGAAATAGAAACAACAAAAAAAGAAAAGATCAACAAATGCCAGGAGCTGGTTCCTTGAAAAGATCAATGAAATTGATTAACCTGTAGCCAGTCTCATCAAAAGAGAGATAGATAGAGGACTCAAATGAGCAAAATCAGAAAGGAAAGAGGAGAAATAGCAACAGACACCACAGAAATACAGACGATTATATGAGAATATTATGAAAAATTATTTGCCAAAATATTGGACAACCTAGAAGAAATGGATAAATTCCTAGAAACATATAGCCTTACAAAACCGAATCAGGAAGAAACAGAGAATTTGAACAGACCAATTACCAGCAATAAAATTGACTCAGTAACCAAGAACTCTCAACATAATTGGGAGATGGAGAGGAGAAGTGAGTTGCGGGAAATCGGAGGGGGAGATGAACCATGAGAGACTGTGGATTCTGAGAAGCAAACTGAGGGTTTTGGAGGGGTGGGGGATGGGAGGTTGGGTGCGCCTGGTGGTGGGTATTAAGGAGGGCACCTTATGGTGCACTGGGTGTGGTGCATAAACAATGAATCTTGGAACTGAAAAAAATAATAAAAGTACAAATAAATACATAAGTAAATCTACTGAGGTGGTGACACATTTACACATGACAAGGTATGAACTCTGTAAGCACCAAATGAATGGAACGTGCTAAGCATATTGTGTGGACGTTCAGAAGAAAAAGAAAGTGTTTTAGATCTGGGTTGTCAATAATGAAGTCAGATCCCAACCATCCTGATTCGCCTATGACTCAGGGGTTTCTAAGGATGCAGGACCTTCCGGGCCAAAACCTAGAATGTCTATGGAAAATTGGGATGAGCTGATGACTCTACCACGAGTCGGAATCATACAGGGTCATGAGTAAATCAACACAAGAAATGTGCGCTCCTTCAAGATGAAAGACTAGAAAAGTCTGTGGCATGACTGGACAATGAAGAAAAGGATGTAATTCTTTGATGGCATATGTACTTGCCAAAGAGGAATTCTATTGCTTTTGGATCTGAAAGAACTAAACAAATAGGGTGACCCCGATTGCATCATGGGAAAGCAGGTTTGATAGACACACTTATTACCAAGCCAGGGTCAGGGCTTAGTCTTCAAGAACAAATCTTTGGCAATCACTTTCGAGCACTGTGAACAATTCAACTCTATAAATTTATCAAAAAAAACAAAAACAAAAAACCTCTCAACACAAAAGTCCAGGACCAAATGGCTTCACAGGTGAATTCTATAAAGCATCTAAAGAATTAATACCTATTCTTCTCAGTCTATTTTAAAAAATAGAAGAGGAAGGATATCTTCCAAATTAATTCTATGAGGCCAGCATCACCCCAATACCAAAACCAGATAAAGACATTAGCAAAAAATCCCAGAAGTACAGGCCAATATCTCTGATAAACATTGATGCAAAAAAATCCTCAACAAAATGTTAGCAAACCAAATCCAACAATACGTTAAAAAAAAAAAACAAAAAACAATTATTGACCATGATCAAGTGGGATTTATCACTGGGTTGCAAACAGGGTTCGGTTTTCAGAGATCAGTCCAAGACTCATCACATCAACAAGAGAAAGGATAAACACCACGTGATCGTTTCAATAGCTCCAGACGAAGCCTTTGACAAAGTACTAGCATCCGTCCGTGATAAAAATCCCCAACGAAGTAGGTGTTGAGGGAACATAATAAAAGCTATAAATGAAAAACTCCTGCTAACATCAAACTCGGTGATGAAAAACTGAGAACGTTTCTCCTAACGTTTCTCCAGGACAAGGGTGTCCGCTGCTCTCACCACTTTTATTTGACTGACGCTAAATACAAAGTATTTTTGCACATTCAAACAAGGGATTGTAAGATTGGCTTTTGATATATTTTTGCTTATATATAATTTATAGTTATTCAGCCTTTCAGAATTTCCTTACTACTATTTCTTTTGGAAAAAGCCAATAACTGCATTAAATTTTCAGGATATATAAAATGGCAAAATTAATCCTTTTTGGTGAAAGATATAGCTCATTATTGTTTGTAGTTTGTATTTCTTCTTCTATTTTTTTTAAGATTTTTTTTATTTGAGAGAGAGAGAGAGAGCATGAAAGGGGCGAGGGGCAGAGGGAGAAGCCGGCTCCCTGATGAGCTGGGATCCCGATGTGGGACTCGATCCCGGGACTCCAGGATCATGACCTGAGCCGAAGACAGTTGCTTAACCCACTGCGCCACCCAGGTGCCCTGTATTTCTTCTTTCATGCATTAACAGTTTTATACAACATCCATACTTAGTTTGAAATGTAAGAGGAGAGATTTGTTGTAGTTTTCAGTTACACGGTACTACTGAGGTTTTATCATGAACTCTTTTGATCATGGATCATATTCCTTCTCATCAGAACTAGCCACTCAGTCTCTTCATGAGGTGCAACCAATCGAACCTCAAAAGGAATCAGATTTCTTTCCCCTGAGATGTCCACAGATCTGTGTAACTCTCCTGCACAGAGCCCCGGGATATTTTACAAAAGTCAAATACAGATCCACAGACGATTAAGTGTAAAATCCAACGGCTTCACTTCCTTGGAATTGTAAAGGACATACATAAATCAATTAAACAGAATCAGGTCATTATAGAAATAAGAAAGCAGGCTGGACCACTGATGTTAATAATATCTTTTAAAGCCAACCTTTAAAATAAATACATTAAATGGTGATAAATTCCTTCATCAATTTGATAATGTTCTTAATTTTGAAAAATAATATAAGGCAAGAAATATTATTAAAACTAAAATTACTTCAATTCCTGTGTTAAAACAGGAAATTACTCCATCTGAAAACAGCATCTGACAACAAAAATGAGGTGATAGCCTGGATAGCTGTTATTGTGTTTTAAATGTGGGTTGTGATAGAAATTATTTCAATCACATATTTTCACTTTTTTGAACATCTGGCCAACCTGTCTTCATTGTTATACATTTAAGCCAAAAAAAAAAAAAATCCAAATCTGTGGAATAAGAAATATATTCATAGAGTTAATTACCTTCCATAGACTTCTAATTATTCTCCATGCCTTAACTGGTTTTCCCAGTAAGTACAATTTCCATTTTAAATTACCCTAGGGGCACCTGGGTGGCTCAGTGTGTTGAATCCTCTGCCTTTGGCTCAGGTCGTGATCCCAGGGTCCTAGGATCGAGCCCCACATCGGGCTCCCTGCTCAGCAGGGAGTCTGCTTCCTCCTCTCTCTCTGTCTGCCTCTCTGCCTGCTTGTAATCTTTGTCTGGAAAAAAAAAAGTACCCTATAAATGCTGAATACTCCTTTAGTCCCCATGCCTAACGATTAAATCCAAATACATTGGCCTGGGATTAAAGATCTCCCACACATGCATGTTGGTGCTGGTTGTTCCTGAGCTTGTCCAGGTCTGTACCTGTCCTCCTGGCACGGTTCACTGTAGCACCCTATTCAGTCTTGAAGCTCTTCTGTTTCAGAATATAGGGCGTCCTATCTGTAATCAAATTCCAGCCAACTTCCCCAATTTATCTTACACTGATGTGCATTTATGCATCTCATTCTCAATCCAAAGTAAATTGCTTTGTTGCTCCCTCGGTAATTGTCTCTCTCTTTTCTTGTGTCTCTGTGTGTCCAGTTCTCTGGTCGTCTTGGAAATGATTTTCACCCTCAGTTGCTTCTGTCTCTCCCTCAGTGTTCACCTCAGATGTCTCCACTTGCACAAAACTTCTCTGATTCCCGCTTAAAGGCAATCTCTTCTTTCTGTAATTTGTTTAGTAGTTTAACTAGATCCATTTCACAGCACAGTTTTCCATCTTAACTTGAGGTTATTCAATAAACATCTGATCTCCGCTGCTTGATTCAATGTTCCTTCAAGGCAGAATTAGAACATTACTATTTTGTCATGCATAGAACCTATATCTAGGAAGTGCTCAACAAATATTGGAGAATAACTGAAAAATATAAGTTACACATTATGGTACATCTAAAAGGGTTTATATCCAAAATAATTACATTAATCAGTGTAAAGGAACTGTAAAATAAAGAAAATAAAATTTAACATTATTGAAGATTATATTAATTAGATTTTTGTCTCTTAAAATAATGGAGATTTGACTTATTAAAATAGTTCATATGATATGAACTATAAGGTATATATTATGTATAACTACATAATTCAGAATTTGAAACTCATATCCTTTAAGATTTTAAAGCCTTTGAAAAGTACTTAAATTATTTTGTGTTAGTTTTAATTTGCCCTGCCTATGGGTTTTTAAACCACTAAATTCCACTCCTGCATGATTAAACTCAACAACTTTCTATAAATAACTTGAAACATGGAAGTCCTACATCAGTCTTAGGAATTGTTTGCTGTTCTTTTAGTTCATTTATATGTATTTCCAAAGTTGTTTTGCAAAGAAAATACTCAAATAGTGTTTATAAATTTAACAAAAACAAAAAACAGTACAACCCCTTCTCTAGAAAAAGAAAACAAATTTGTATTTAAGAAAAACTGCTTTGTTTTTTCATTCTAACATTTCTTCACCATTAAAAGGTTAATGTCACTGTAAGTCATGTATTTGGAAATGAAATAAAGGAAATGTCATCATCATTTTCTAAAAGGTGAATAATAATTTTTAAAACGTAGGAATGAAATCTCAGTAAAGAGGATTGTAGTGGATTTTACAATATTTACAATATTACAATATTTACAATATTTATAATATTTACAATATTTCTAAGTCTATAAAAGCAAACATTTTTAAAGCAAACATTTAAGCAAACATATTTTAAGCAAACATAAATATATTTTGTATAATATAAATATACATTATATACATATATATTAAATATATTTAAATGCTAAAGCAGAAGTTAATGTTTGTTAAGTAAATGAAGAAAAAAAATATTTGATGAATTATATTGTCTTCAGCTATCTCATAAAATGGATAAAACAAATCGTTTTATTAACATGACTTTCTGAAGTCATTTCCTTATTGTCTCTTCCAAGGAAGTTTTAAATAATTTTTTTTTAATTATCAACTCATGTCCTGAACACAAATATAGATATTTGGGGTTTAAATGTTAAGATGCTTTGATATTATTGGCAATAGAAAATGCTTCCTGAGATATTGAAAGGAGTCCCTTTCCCTTACCTTGAAACCCAGAGTCTTAGGGAATTCCAAACAAACCCAACCTCATAAGGTTCATTCTTAAACCAGGCTTCTTCAAATCTTGCACTTTAGAAAACTGCTCAAGGTAAATTCTATACTCCAGGCCTTCCTTACACTATTGAGTCTGAGGGAAACTATATATAAAGTTAGAGGGAAGCTATATATAAAGTCAGAGGGAAATATTTTGTACTTAAAAAAGCAAGTCCTAAAAATCAAGGGACTTGGTAATAAAAATCCCTTGGCACTAGATTAATGAACAAATATCTACTACTGTGATAAGATGCATAATGAGGTTCAGAATGAAAAAAGATGCAGTCTGGTCAAGCGATTCCACTGCTCCAACGTTACATGGATCAGGGACAGGAGATAAAAGGGAATACAATCCTTTGTTCTTGGCCTGTCATTTTTTTAAAGTGCTTTGGGCCTCCCGATCTTTGGAAGGCTAACTTTCGTGTATGCCAAATGCTTCAGCAGACATGGACGTAGGGTGAATATTAATGTGACTTTAGTTGTAACCAAATATGATCAAGTAATGCTCTACAAACTTGATTAATTTACAAGAAATCTTTAACATCATCACTGATAATATAGATCTGAGGATTTTACAAGGTTTTTTTTTTTAAGATTTTATTTATTTATTTAATTGAGAGAGAGAGAGAGGGAGAGAGAGAGAACACATGGGTGAACAGGGCGAGGGGCAGAAGAGGAGGGGAAGGGAGCCAGAGAATCCCAAGCAGACTCAACACAGAGTGCAGAGCCTAATGTGGGCTCAGTCTCACAACCCTAAGATCGTGACCCGAGCTGAAACCAGGAGTCAGATGCTTAACCAACTGAGCTACCCAGGCACCTCTGAGGATTTTACAAGCTTAAACATTCATGGCCAAAAGTTAATATTTCAATTTATTTAAAATTTTTATATAACAAACTGATATTTTCTAAATCCTTCACAAATCATATTCCATAAATGCTGAGTCTTCTTAAACCATGAAATTTCAATCTTGCATGTCAGTATAGGATGAGAGGAATAAAAGATCTACTCCAAAGACTTTTAGGGAAAGTATTAAATTTAACCAGTATTATTTTGATAAAAAAATGAAAGTTTAAAATTACAAAAATTAATTATGAGCAGTAGTTAACAAGATGTTATTTACATTTCAAATATTTACTCTTTATATGGTCTCTATAAATATTCTGAATATTCTTTTTGATTAGTAAGCTTCCTTTCTGCTTGCATGAGTTCATCTTTTCCTCACACAGGCTACTGATTTTTCCACCTTAATCCATGATTTCTTTTACTTTATTTTTCCCAGGTCTTCTAGAAATACTTCCCTTTTTCATCTTTTTCTTTACCTCAGCCCTGTCTTTTTATTCAGCTATTTGAAATACAAATCAATTTCTATTACAAAGTCTTCACTGGTGATTCAAATTTAATTTAACAGTATTTATTGTGCATATTATATCATTTATTGTCTAATTATATCCAAATTAGCACTTCATTTTATACCATCTTGCAGTGTACTATAATTCTTTTTTGTACATGTATGTTTTCTTTCCAAATAAGATTATGAGGATTTAAAAGTTGGGGATTTAATTAGCAGTGAAACATGCATGGTTTCCTGTATGTGTTTTATATCTACAAATGTGTTTGGTATATTACAGGCAATTTGTTTTACAGGAGAGGTGGTTCTCTAAGACTCAGTTCTGTGTGGCAGGTAAATTTCTGAAACATACTAAAGAATGTACTTTCTTAGAAAATTTACTGAAGTGGTGACAGCAAAACGGTAGAATAGGAGCTACAGTTGCTGCCCTCCCACAGAAAACAATGATTACATATCCAAGAACAAAAGTAGGCCTGGGAGGGTTCAAGGGTTTAATGAAGAACTTGTAGCAGCACACTGGAGCAAGAGGGGAGAATAACCAGAGAGGATCACTGTCATCAACAGCATAGCCGAGAGGTCTGGAGGGGGCTAGGAATGAAGGAGAGCAAGGGCTGTCAGGAGCAGCCACTGTGGTCTCCAGGGCCCTCTCTGTGAAGGAAACTGGCAGCCTTTGCCACGGAGGACCTCAACAGCCTCCAGCACAGTTGTGGATTCACCGCCCCCCACTCAGTGGAGGACCCTGTAGTGTTCATTAGCATGGACTGCAGCAGCTTGCTCCAGAGAAGACACTGGTAGCTTTTGCCGCTGAGCTAACCAATAGAAGTGTTGCTGCAGACCCCTGGAGAGGGAGCTGCTCCTGCTGCTCTTCCTCCAAGAAGCACGGTTGCACTGGCCTGGGGCCAGGACTACCAATCTCCTTCCAAATCCATGTAACCTCCATATCCTAGAATCATAGCCACTCCACATGCCCCTGAACACCAGACCCTGTCTTTATGGCCACCCCACAAGTGCCTGCTCTTCGGTCCCTGGAGCCACAGGCACAGGAGTCTGACCTGCTTCTCAAACCCCAGAGGTGGTGCTGCTCAACATGTGCCATATTGGGGACCCTGTTCTGCGACTGCCTCATACATCATAAACAGCGCTGCAGAAAAGACACCTGTGCATCAGACATGAGTGCCACTGCCACTGTGAGTGTGCCCACAGGTGGGACCCAGTACAAGTAGCAAAGACAGGGTAGAAATAAATAAAGAGTAGAAAAACAATAGAAAAGACCAATGAAAGTAGAAGTTGTTTTTATTTAAAAGATAAAATGGACAAACCTACTAGACAAACTAAGAAAAAAAAGACTCACAGGTATAAAATTAGAAATGAAAGAGAAGGAAACATTACAACTGATACCACAGAACTACGGAGTCAAAAGAGACTATGAAGAACAATTATACACCAACATATTGGATAATCTAGAAGAAATGGATGAATTCCTAGGAACATACTACCTACCAAGACTGAATCATGAAGACATAAAATTTGAACAGACTAATAATGAGTAAGGAGATTGAGTCAGTAATCAAAATTCTCCCAACACAGAAATCCCAGGACCAGATGGCTTCACAGGTGAATCTACAAAACATTTATCAAAAAACTAGCACCAGTGCTTCTCAAACTCTTGTCAAATGGAAGATGAGGGAACACTTCCAAACTAATTTTACAAGGCCAGCATTACCTTGATATCAACCAGACAAGGACACTGCAATGAAAGAAAATTACAGGCCAATGTCTTGGTAAACATAGTTACAAAAATCCTCAGCAAAATACTATCAAACTGAATGAAACAACATATTAAAAGGGTTATACAACACTACAATCAAGTGGGATTTATCTCTGGGATGAAAGGATGGTTCGACATATGCAATTGATTAATATGATATACCATCCTGACCGAACGAAGGATAAAAATTGTATGATCATCTCAATAGATGTAGAAAAGGCATTTGACAAAAGTAGATATTTTTTCATATTAAAAGCTCTCAACAAATCGACATAGAAACAGCCTACCTCAACATAATAAAGACCATATGTGACAAGTCCACAGGTAACAGCATACTCAATGATGAAAAACCGGATTTTTATTTTTTTTATAAGATCAAGACCAAGGCAAAGATGTCCATGCTCTTCACTTCTACTCAGCATAGTACCAGAAGTCCCAGCCAGAATAATTAGGCAAGAAAATAATGTAAAAGTCATCCAAATTGGAAAAGAATAAGTAAGATTATCTTCTCAGATGACACGATTGTATACATAAATGTCACACACACACACACACAAACTGTTAGAAATAATTTAAATATTCAGCAAAGTTATGGGATACAAAATCAACATACAAAAATTATTTTTTCTATATACTAGCAGTGGGCAATCTGAAAAGGAAATTAAGAAAACAATTCTTATTTAAAATACTGTCAAAAAGAATAAAACACTTAGGAGTAAATTTAACCAAAGAGGTGAAAGATGTATCTACTGAAAACTATATAAAACATTATTGAAAGAAATTAAGGAAGACAAATGAATGGAAAGACATCCAAATTCATGGATTGGGAGAATTAACATTGTTGAAATGTTCATTTGATTCAATCCACAGAGTACAATGATCTACAGATTCAATGCAGTTTTTTTTTTAAATCAGATTCCAATGACATTTTTCACAGAAAAAGAAAAACCAATCCTCAAATTCATAGGAACCACAAATGATCCCTAGTGGCCAAAATCATCTGGAAAATTAAGAATAATGCTCAGATACCCACACTTCCTGATTTTAAAACATGTTATAAGCTACAGTCACCAAAACAGTTTCGCAGCGCCAAAAGAACAGATATAACCCAACGGGACAGAAGAGAGAGCCCATGCGTAGACAGTCAACTGACCTTCAACAGGGGCCCTAGAGTACACAATGGAAAAAGGATAGAGTCTTCACCAAATGGTGCTGGGAAAAGTAGATAGCCACATGCAACAGAATGAAATCAGAGTATTATACCATACACAAAAATAAAGTCCAAATAGATTGAAGACTCAAGTATAAGAATCTGAAATTATAAAACTCCTAGAAGAAAATATGCAGAAAAACTTGACACTCTCCTTGGAAATGATTTCATGATTTTAACACCAAAAGCATGGGCAACAAAAGCAAAAAGAAACAAGTACTACTACATCTAACTTTCAGTTTTACTGAAAGTAATTTACTGAAAGTTTTTAACTTTCAGTTTAACTTTTCAAGACTCTGCACAACAAAGGAAACAATCAATGAAGTGAAAAGGCAACCTATGGAAAGGAAGAAAATATTTGCAAACTATATATCTGATAAGGGATTAATACATACATATAGAAGGAAATCATTCAACTCAATAACAAAAATAAATAATCCAATGAAAAAATGTTCAAAGCCCATGATTCCACATTTTTCCAAAGAAGACATACAAATGGCCAATAGGTATATGAAAAGATGCTTAGCATTAGGGATCGCTAGGGAAATTCAAATCAAAACCACAGTGAGATATCACCTCATATGGCTTATGGTGACTATTATCAAAAAGTCAAAAGAGGGCTGCCTGAATGGCTAGGTCAGTTAAGCCTCCATCTCTTGATTTTGGTTCAGGTCATGATCTCAGGGTCATGAAATCAATCAAGCCAGCCCATGTTGGGCTCTACATTGGGCCCCATATTGGGCATGGAGCCTGCTTAAGATTTCTTCTCTCCCTATGCCTCCACCCTTACCCCGCATCCTCTCTAAAAAAATTAAAAGTCAAAAGGTAAGTGTTGACAAGGTGTGGAGTAAAAAGAACCATTGTAGACTATCTATGGGAATATAAACTAGTACATCCATTACAGAAAATGAATACAAAGGTTCCTTAAAAAATTAAAAATAGAACTACCATATGATCTATCAATCCTACTTCTGGGTGTATATTCAAGGGACGTTAATCCATGTCTCAAAGAGATATCTGCAGTTTCATGTTCATCGCAGCATTATTCGCAGTAACCAAGTTATGGAAACAACTTCAGTGTCCATTGACAAATGAATAGATAAAGAAAATGTGATATCAATATATAGATATATTTATATATACAATAGAATATTATTCAGCCTTAAAAAAGAAGATAATCCTGTTATTTGCTACAGCATAGATGAACCTTGAGGAATTATATCAAGTGCAATAAGCCCATCACAGAAAGACAAATACTGTATGATCTCATTTATACATGGAGTCTAAAAAAAGGTCAAATTCAAAGTAATAGGAGTAGAATGGTAGTTACCAGGAGTTGGAGATTATAAAAAAAAAAGTGGAGATCTTGGTCAAGAATAGAAACTTCTAGTTCTAAGATTAAATTCTCAAGAACTAATGTATAGCATGGTGACTATAATTACCATAGTTAATATATTGTATACTTGAAATTTGCTAGAAGAGTAGATATCATGTTCTCCCCGACACACGCACGCAAATACAGTGGTAACCATGCAAGGTGATGGACATGTTGGTTAGCTTGATTGTGGTAATCATTTCACAGTACATAAATATACATCAAAACACCACATTGCATACCTTGAAAGTATACGATATTTATTTGTCAATCATACCTTAATGAAGCTGGAAAAAAGGAAATTTACTTAGCATTCCTGTATGGCCTGCTACATGGAAAAGCGATTCTCTAACTGAACGCCCATTGAACATCTAAATATCAACTACTTTGTAATTTTTCAGAAAAAAAGATAAGTTACTTCTATGGAAGACATGACTTACCTAAATTTCTATGGATCTGGTTTAGGGATATGCATTTTTTAGCATGCCTGCGAACTACATCTTATACTCACTAAAATTTAGAGTTATTATACAGAGAATTCAATCAATTGAGTTTCTTAGAAACTCTTTGGGTTATTAAAGCAATTGAAGAGGGAAGCATGTGACAATTTTGCTATTTTTTGTTAGGTATAAAGTAATAGACAAATAATTTATATTTGTAAAGTGCTTTACAGTTATCAAAACATATATAATAACATATATTAAAATATTTACATACCTATTTTAGAATTGAAACTTTTAACCCTAAAATCATAGTTGGAGTAACTTTTACACTGTATTCATGAAGTACAACATAGAAAGAATAACTCCCAGCTAATTGTGATAAATATTCAAATGTATGATGGTTTAATTTGATCATCTAAGGGCAAATAAAAAAATATCCAGCTAATGGCCCAAATGCTATAAGGCACATTTATAAGTAAATGCCAAATGAGTATGAATTTATCTAAAATGCTGTATATGAATATTTGTCAAATGTGGACATTTTTCCTAGGTTTATAACAACTGTTTTAGTTAAACAAAATTTCAGTGGATCAGATAATATCAAATGTTAAAGGTTAATCAAAAAGGAATAGTTGTGAAGTCAGTTTTTTTTTTTAAAGATTTTATTTATTTATTTGACAGAGATCACAAGTAGGCAGAGAGGCAGGCAGAGAGAGAGGAGGAAGCAGGCTCCCTGCTGAGCAGAGAGCCCGATGTGGGGCTCGATCCCAGGACCCTGGGATCATGACCTGAGCTGAAGGCAGAGGCCTTAACCCACTGAGCCACCCAGGTGCCCGTGAAGTCAGTTTTTAAGTGAGAACACTTTGGCATCACTTTATGAAGATAAGATCCAAAACATTTTTTTAAAATAAAGAAACCCATAGTCTTCTTCAGGAAGGATAAGTCAGAATGAGTGTGATGCACAGCTGATATATCCTCAAATTTTAAGGAAAGGTTTTTCAAAAGACAATACATAATTATATTTTTATTTGTGTTTGGAACTTCTGACCATTTATCTAGAGGCATCAAGGTTTGAAAATTTCAAACCGTTCTGTTTTAAAATAGATTTAATAAGACCACCCCCAAGAAAAGTTTATTTGAGTTGCCTTCCCAATTCCCCTTCTAATCTCCCCACATCACACTTGGTAAAAGGTATATCCAGTTTGTTTCCAAGTTATGCTGTATCTCAAAGAACATCCTTCTTCATGCTATTACATATTTTTAAATTTTTCTCTACTTTTCTGAAGTCCTTTCTTTCCATGCTCATACTCCTGAAATACAGAGCACTTTCGTATATCGCATTATCTACTCGCTGTAAGGGTGAAACAGTCATGGGTGCTCTACTGCTGCAGGGAGTTCTCGTGGGAAAAGAAAAACATTGGCTCAGTGAATGAAAGCGGCCAGATAAAGTTATTACAATCTATTGTATCACTCTCTGAGTCCACCCAGTTATGTGATGAAACAGGATATGCATATGTATACAGTGGAATTAACATTCAATATAAGAAGGATTTGTGCATTTATTATGTATTCTTCTAAACAAAGGAAGTTCATTTGTGTTTATTTTCTTCTGTGTACCTGAATACTTTTACAGAGATTGCTGGAAAAAAGATTTAATCTGATGTAAGATATATTATGTCAAATTGTCAGTAGAAATTTTGTTGAGGATAGTACAAGATGACAGCATAGGAAGACCGTGAACTCCCTTCCTTCCATGGTCACAACAAATTTACAACTACATGTGGAATAATTCCCAGTAAACGGGAACTGAAAGCTAAACAGCTTCCTCCACAAAAAGAGGTAAAAGGGCTACGTTGAGATGAGTAGCAACAGTAGAGACAGATAGTAGATAGTAGAAACAGGGTCTTTTCGAAAATCTCACCCCCACTGTGGTGACACACAAGAGAGAAGGATCTCCTAATCCTGGATCCTCTCCCTGAGGAACAAAGGGTTTGTGCCCCATTATCAGGCACCTTAACCCTTAGGACCTGCACCAGAGAGACAAGACCTGAAAAATGTATGGATCTGGAAGCCAACAGGATTTACATCCACAGGACCTGGGGAGATGTGTGATATGAGATTGGCCTTTGAGGTGCTCATACACAAGACTCACTTGTCCTGGAAACTAGCTCAAGGGCAGCAGTTAGAGAGGTGATTAGATTATGTGTAGAGGTGATTCAATTGCTAATCTTAAAGCATCAGCCAAAGGGGCAGGGATTAATTGGGATTTTACTTGGGGAAAGAGGTGCTGGAGAGGACCATTTTCTATACAGGCAGGCATGTATGGGCACAACCTCACTATAGCCACAGACATGCCCTGCCCCAAGCACTCATTCCCAGGCTTTGCCAGAGCCAGAAGTTCAATGCAATCCACACAGGCATGCTTCTTGATTGTGTGGCTCTGGTGCCATCCTGCTGGTTTGCTCTGGTGCCATCCTGGACCCCACAGAACTGAAATTCTCAGAAAGACAGTTCTGGTCAGGATACCACACCCCAGGGAGAAGAAACACACCCCAGTCTGCACAAGAAAAATGCCCATTTAAGATTCCTGGGTAGATTTCAGTTTGACACACATTTCAAGGCTACAGAGGCATCTCAAGAAATGTAGTCAGGGAGACACCACCTGCAAGTGTTTCCTTCTCTTGCTGCAGCTCATTGGTACCTCCCAGAAAGGAGCTTGTTTTCTCATCTGAAACCCTAATCCTTGCAACTGTTGCCCAGATAACACCTCCAAACCGGTGGGTCTGGAAGTCAGCAGCATCTATGGTTGCAGTCTCATAAGACTCTATATATTTGCATACTTTAAAACCTGCTGCCTGAATTCCAATCAGCCTGTGTCTGGGGGCTGAGACCATTTTCTTTGGAACATGTCCAGGTCCTGGCACACCTCCAACAATTGAGATCTATCAAGAATAAATTAGGCTGCTAGACAATCACAAAGGTTAGAGAAGCAACCAAGAGATAGGACAAAGTTGAATGATAAGTTTCACCTCCTACACAAGGCCACTCTTCCAATAGTGGAAGAGGTAACTGTTTTGCCTCATATATAGAAATAAACACAGAGCATCAAGAAAAAAGAGGAAATGGAGAAATACGTTACAAATGAGAAAAACAAGACAAAGGCCTAGAAAAAGCCTTGAATGAAACAGAGATGATAATTGTCTGCTTGATAAGGAGTTCAGAATAATGGTCATAAAGATTGTTTAAAAAAAAAAAAGATTTTATTTACTTATTTGACAGAAAGAGATCACAAGTAGCCAGAGAGGCAGGTGGGGGAGGGGTGGGAGTGTGGAAGCAGGCTCCATGCTGAACAGAGGGCCAGATGCAGGGCTTGATCCCAGGACCCCGAGATCATGATCTGAGTTAAAGGCAGAGGCCTCACCCACTGAGCCACCCAGGAACTCCAGTCATAAAGATTCTCACTGAACTCAGGAGAAGAACAGATGGACACAGGATACAGTACTTCAACAAGAAGATAGATAGTATAAGAAAGTACCAAACAGAAGTCACAGACCTGAAGAATACAATAACTGAACTGAAAAGTGATGAAAGGGGTGAAACAGCAGACTAATAAAGTAGAAGAACAAGCCAGCAATCTGCAAGACAGGGCAGTGGAACTCACCTAATTAGAGCAAAAACAACAACAACAACAAAAGAATTTTAAAAAGTGAAGATAGCTTAAGAGGTCTATTGGACAACATCAAGCAGGATAATATTGCATCATAGAGATCCCAGAAGGAGAAGAGAGGAAGGGGTAGAAAACTTACTTGAAGAAATTATGGCTAAAGACTTTCCTAACTTGGGGAAGGAAACAGGTTCAGGAAGCACAGAAAGTTCAAATAAGGTGAACCCAGAGATCCACACCATGACTCATTTTAATTAAATTAAATTACGTTTAATTTAAATGCCAAAAGTTAAAAAACTTAAAAGTAGCAAGAGAAAAAAATATTTGTTACATACAAGGGAACCCCTGTAAGAATATCAGCTGATTTTTCAGCAGAAACTCAGCAGGTCAGAAAGAGTGGCATGATATAGTCAAAGTGTTGAAAGGAAAACCCTTCTAAAAATACTGTACTCAACACACTTTTCATTCAGAATTGAAGAAGAGATCAAATGTTTTACCGACAAGCAAAAGCTAAAGGAATTCATCACCACTAAAATGGCTTTACAAGAAATATTGAAGTAAAGGGTTTCTTTAAGCTGAAGAGAAGAGGCACTAACTAATAATAAGAAAACATAAGAAAGTAGGGGCACATGGTTGACTTAGTTGGTAAAGCATCTGACTCTTGGTTTTGGCTCAGGTCATGATCTTGGGGTCATGGGATTGAGACCCACATCAGGCTCCACACTCTGCAGGGAGTCTGTTTGTCCCTCTCCCTCTGTTCCACCCCTGAATTGTGCTCTCTCTCTCAAATAAATAAATAAAAATCTTTTCAAAAGAAGAAAACATGAGAAAGTAAAAATCGTTCTTGTAAAGACAAATATATAGGAAGGATAGTGGATTCACCACTTACAAAGCTTGTGTGAAAGTTAAAAGACAAAAGTAGTATAATTAACCAAACTATAATAATTAATTAAGGCATACATAAAAGAAAAAGATGAAATGTAACATTAAAGTCATAAAACGGGAGAATAAAAATGTAGAGTTGTTAGAATATGTTTAAATTTAAGTGCTACTACTTAGAGTGCTATAGGCTATTGTATGTGAACCTCACAGTAACCACAAAGAAAAAAGTATAGTAAATACAGAAAAGATCATGAGAAAAGAATCTAAGCATAATACTAAAGAAATTCATTAAACCACAAGGGAAGAGAATAAGAAAAGAAGAAGGAACAGAAGGGAACTACAAAAAACATCCAGATAACATAACAGAATGGCAATAAGTACAAATCTATCAATAATTACTTTAAATGTAAATGGACTAAATTCTCCAATCAAAAAAACATGGAGTAGACGATGGGATAAAAACAATAATACTTGTCTGGGGGTGCTGACAAGCTTAAAGGAGTGTGTGACTCTTGAACTCAGGGTTGTGGGTTCAGGCCCCATGTTGGGTGTAGAGATTACTAAAAAAAACTAAACTTAAAAAAAATAAGACTTATCTAAAAAAAATAAGACTTGCCTATAAAAAACTAACTTCAGATCTAAGGATAACACATAGACTGAAAAAGAAGGGATAGAAAAAGATTTTCCATGCACATGGAAACAAAAAGCTGGTGTAGGTATACTTATATCTCACACACACACACACACACACACACACACACAGACTTTAAAATAAAGACTGTAATAAAAGAGAAGGCATTACATAATGATAAAGGGAAGATTCCAACAAGAGAATATAACCACTGTAAATATTACACACCCAAAATAGGAGCAGCTAAAAATATAAAGCAAATATTTACAGACCTAAAGGGAGAGAACAAGAGCAATAAAACAATAATAGTATTACTATTAATAGCAATTAATAGTATTACTTAGTAACCAATTAATTAGAGTAATTAGTATTACTTTAATACCCCACTTATACCAATGGATAGATCATCAGACAGAAAATCAGTAAGGAAGCATCAGCATTAAATGACACATTAGACTGGATGGTCTTAATAGGTATATACAAAACATTCCAACCAAAAGCAGCAGAATACACATTCTTCTCAAGTGTACATGAAACATTCTGCAGGATCGATCATGTTAGGCCACAAAACAGGTCTTAATAAATTTAAGAACATATCAAGAATTTTTCTGACCACAATGGTATGAAACTAGAAAGAAACAAGAAAACTTGGATAATCACAAATATATGGAGATTAAACAACATGCTACCAAACAACCAGTGAGCCAATCAAGAAATCAAAGGGAAAATTAAAAGACTATCTTTTTTTACTTAGAAAAATATTTTATTTATTTATTTAGTGAAATAAAAGCTATTCAAATGGCAAAGAAGAAGTCAAACTCTCTCTCTCTTCACGGATGATATGATACTCTATGTGGAAAACCCAAAAGACTCCATTCCCAAATTACTAGAACTCATATAGCAATTCAGTAATGGGGCAGGATACAAAATCAATGCACAGGTATCAGTTGCTTTTCTATACACTAACAATGTAACTGTGGAAAGAGAAATTAGAGAATCAATTCCATTTATAATATCACTAAAAACTATAAGATACCTTGGAATAAACCTAACCAAAAAGGTAAATGATCTATACTCTAGGAACTACAAAACACTAATGAAAGAAACTGAAGAAGACACAAAAAGATGAAAAAACATTCCATGCTCATGGATTAGAAGAATAAACATTATTAAAATGTCTATGCTGCTCAGAATAATCTATACTTTCAATACCAGCCCAAGCAAAATATCAATGGCATTTTTCAAAGTGGTGGAACAAACAATCCTAAAATTTGTATGGAACCAGAAAAGACCCCAAATCGCCAAGGAAATGTTGAAAAAGAAAACCAAAGCTGGGGGCATCACGTTGCCTGATTTCAAGGTGTATTACAAAGCTGTGATCACCAAGACAGCATGGTACTGGCACAAAAACAGACACATAGATCAATGGAACAGAATAGAGAGTCCAGATATGGATCCACAACTCTATGGTCAACAAGTCTTCAACAAAGCTGGAAAAAACTATCCAATGGAAAAAAGACAGTCTTTTAAATACATGATGCTGGGAAAATTGAACAGCTATATACAGAAGAATGAAATTTGACCATTTTCTTACACCGTACACAAAGATAATCTCAAAATGGATGGAAGACCTCAATGTGAGACAGGAATCCATCAAAAGCCTAGAGGAGAACATAGGCACTAACCTCTTCGACATCAGCCACAGCAGCTTCTTTCAAGACATGTCTCCAAAAGCAAGGGAAACAAATGCAAAAATGAACTTTTGGGACTTCATTGAAATAAAAAGCGCAAAACAAAGAGGCAACCCACAGAATGGGAGAAAATATTTGCAAATGACACTGCAGACAAAGGGCTGATATCCAAGATCTATAAAGATCTATAAAGAACTTCTCAAGCTCAACACCCAAAAAACAAATAATCAAGTCAAAAAATGGGCAGAAGACATGAACAGACACCTCTCCAAAGAAGACGTACAAATGTCTAACAGACACATGAAAAAATGTTTATCATCATTAGCCATCAGGGAAATTCAAAGCAAAACCACATTGAGATACCACCTTACACCAGTTACAATGGCAAAAATTAACAAGGCAAGAAAGAAGTGTTGGAGAGGATGTGGAGAAAGGGGAACCCTCTCACACTGTTGGTGGGAATGCAAGTTGGTGCAGCCTCTTTGGAAAACAGTGTGGAGGTTCCTAAAAAAATTAAAAATAGGGGCACCTGTGTGGCTTAGTGGGTTAAGCCTCTGCCTTCGGCTCAGGTCATGAGTCCTGGGATCAAGCCCCACATTGGGCTCTCTGCTCAGCGGGGAGTCTGCTTCCTCCTCTCTCTCTATCTGCCTCTCTGCCTACTTGTGATCTCTCTCTGTCAAATAAATAAATAAAATCTTTAAAAAAATTAAAAAATAGAGATATCCTACGACCCAGCAACTGCACTAATGAGTATTTACCCCAAAGATATAGATGTAGTGAAAAGAAGGGCCATCTGAACCCCAATGTTCATAGCAGCAATGACCACGGTCGCCAAACTGTGGAAAGAACCAAGATGCCCTTCCATGGACAAATGAATAAAGAAGATATGGTTCATATATACAATGGAACATTTGCAGCCATCAGAAAGGATGAATACCCAACTTTTGTATCAACAATGATAGGCCTGGAAGAGATTACGCTGATTGAAATAAGTCAAGCAGAGAG
This sequence comes from Lutra lutra, assembly GCF_902655055.1. Taxonomy (NCBI): domain Eukaryota; kingdom Metazoa; phylum Chordata; class Mammalia; order Carnivora; family Mustelidae; genus Lutra; species Lutra lutra. Next base: position 606,710 of record NC_062280.1, read on the forward strand.
AATCAATTATCTTATGGTTTCACTTATTTGTGGAGCATAAGGAGTAGCATGGAGGACATTAGGAGAAGGAAGGGAAAAATGAAGGAGGGAATCAGAGTGGGAGATGAACCATGAGAGACTATGGACTCTGGGAAACAAACTGAGGATTTTAGAAGGGAGGGGCATGGGGGGATGGGTGACTCTGGTGGATATTAAGGTGGGCACGGATTGCATGGAGCACTGGGTGTTATATGCAAACAATGAATCATGGAGCACTGCATCAAAAACTAATGATGTACTGTATGGCAACTGACATAATTTAAATAAAGTGCTATTGGGGCACCTGGGTGGCTCAGTGGGTTAAAGTCTCTGCCTTCAGCTCAGGTCGTGATCCCAGAGTCCTGGGATTGAGCCCCACATCGGGCTCTCTGCTCAGCGGGGAGCCTGCTTCCCCCTCTCTCTCTGCCTGCCTCTCTGCCTACTTGTGATCTCTCTGTCAAATAAATAGATAAAATCTTTGGGGGTAAAAAAAAAAAAAAAGCAGTATTGGGAAAACTGGACCACTATCTTACACCATACACAAAAGTTGAATCAAAATGGGTTAAAGACCTGAATGTAAGACAAGAAACAATAAAATTCCTAGATGAAAACATAGGTGGTTAGCTCCTTAACATCATCCTGGTGGTATTGTTTTAGATCTGACCACAACAAAGGCAATGGTAATGGAAGCAAAAATAAACAAATGGGACCATGTAAAACTAAAAAGCTTCTGTATAGCAAAGGAGACTATTAACAAAATAAAGAGGCAACGTTCTAAATAGAATATATTTCAGATCATATATTTGATATGGGGCTAATATCCAAAATATATAAAGAATTTGTACAAATCAGTAACAAGAAACCAATCTGATTTAAAAATGGGCAGAGAATCTGAACAGACATTTTTACAAAGAAGGCACAAGGAAGATACTCAACGACATTAATTATCAGGGAAATACAAATCAAGACCACAGTTATATATCACCTCACACCTGTCAGACTATTATCAAAACAGACAAGAAATAAGTTTTGAGAGGTTATGGAGAAAAGGAACACGCATGCCCTATTGATGGTCACATAAATTGGCGCAGCCACTATGGAAAACTGTGTAGAGATTCCACAAAACATTAGAACTACCATATGAGCCAGCTATTCCACTTTTGGATATTTATCCGAAGAAGATGAAAACTAATTTAAAAAGATATATGCACCCCTATGTTCACTGCAGCATTACTTACAATAGTCAACATATGGAAACAACTTGTGTTCATTTATGGATGGTGGATACATAAGATGTGGTATATATACATGTTGGAATAGTACTCAGCCATAAAAAGGAGGAAATCTTGCCATTTGCAACAACATGGATGGACCTCGAGGGTCTTATGCTAAGTGAAATATGTCTGATAGAAAAAGACAAATATCATATGATTCAATTATATCTGGAGTCTAAAAATCAAAACACACAAAACTCATAGACGCAGATTTAGAGAACAGATTGGCAGCTATCAGAGAGGAAGAGGGTTGGGAAGTGGGCAAAAAGGGTGAAGGGGTCAATTGTATGGTAACAGATGGTAACTATACTCATGTGTCGATCACTTTGCAGTGTATACAAATAATTATTACGTTGTGCATCTGAAACTAATATAATGCTTTAATACCAATTTTACCTCAATGAAAAATTAACTTGAAAAAATAAATTTTTCCTTCCCAAATATACGTGTAAAATTTTAGGACTTATATTGATATATTTTATTGCTCTTTGATATCTTAGTACTTTTAAAAAAGGTTTCATAGTGAATAGTGGTGTTCATAGAATTTCTTTCCTGGCTATATTAAGAGCTTCAGTTCTTTTGTATTAGACGGAAAGAATAAAGAGATCACTCTGCTTTCAGTTTATAATATTGTACATACAGATTTTCATGTCATTTAAAAGGAAATATGAGTTAATTCATTTGCTATCACCTTTTTTCAGCTGAATTAGAGAAATTTATGCTGAGAGAATATCATATAGTTATAATGATGATGATTTTTATAAAATTTGGTTTACTTCCTAGACACATCTTTGTTTCTTAAGCAGTTGTTATCCCTATATTTTAGGTAAGTAAAATATTAACTGGCAATTTTGTGTTCTGATGCCTAAAATATATAGAAAGTCATTTTATGTTTTTTAATTTATTTGTTTGTTTTGGTTTCAAGAAACTAAGTCTCAATTAATTTAGGAGTTTACATGTTTTTTGGAGTGATATATATACATGGAGAATCCAGAGAAGACCGGATACAAAATAACTTATTGGAGTTGAGCTACACTTAGGTCTTTGAACCAGTCGCTTTTTCTTTTTTAAATAACTAAGACACAGCTACACATACCTATACTTCAGCATCTTCTTTCTATCTTTTCTCTATCTCATTAGTTTTGCTTTCTTATAATTTTGATAAACTTATAACTTCAGTGTATCAAGCCCTCTACAACTTACTCCTCACTCTGTATTCTGTGTCTTAAGACTATTCAGTTTCAGCATTTATCAATGGCCTTAACACCCTTGTTTGACACCCTCAAGACCAAACTGGGAATCGTGTTGGCCAATCTCACTTTTCATTCCAAATGTGACAAGTGACTCTTCAATTTGAGGATGGGCTGCCCTTGGATCATATATCCAGTTTTTGTCAAATTGTGGAGGGACTAGGTCATGTGAGTCTAATAATGGGTTAACAGTTCATCAGAGGGAGAGTTAAAGCATTTTCCTTTAGGAGAAACTCTAGGCTTAGAAGGAACAGTAACTGGTACATCTGAGATAAGATTCTGTTTTGTCTAACACAAAAGAACTGTGCTCCAGGTTTGTGTATCATTTTTTCATTTATATTTTCTTACATGGCACTTTAATTCATATGTGATATACATATACTATTAGTTTAGGGTAGAATATATTGAACTGTGTATCTCTTCCTAGTCTGAGAATAAGAACACTTTATATGAGTGGGTTATCAAAGTGAATAATTTTTAACTGACTGCGGATAGGTTCCCTAAAAGGCATGTCATTTGGCCTTCTATTCTACATTTTATAGGACGAACCTCATCCCATGTATAATCTTCAGGAGCCTTGCCTCCTGGAATACATGTGTTTTTTAATAGGGCTACACTCCTTGGTATTTTGTATCCTAGAATCAGGATTGACCCTCACAAGTACCTATGTCAGATGGGAATAATGGTTCCTTCTAGCCCATGCTGTTGTTGTTGATGTGTTTGGAATTGGCAGTGCTGTTGACAGTAGGGTTCCCATTTTCTCATCATAATTTTCCATTTCGAGATATTCTTCATATTCAGGGCTTTACAGAGATTCCTTGTAATGAGTGGATTACAGTTCTTAACTGATCTTTGTCTCCCACAAAATGAGAATAAGTTCTCTAGGCAATATGCACTCTGACTTTAAGATTTAATGCCAATGCGTTGACATAAACATCATCAATCTTACAATAAAGTTATATGGTTATTACTAGCAATTGGGTGTGGCATCCTAACCTTTGATTGTATAAATTAGACATATCACACAATATTACATGTGCTCCTAACCCTTCATTAAAATTATAATTGTTTAGGGGCGCCTCGGTGGCTCAGTGGGTTAAAGCCTCTGCCTTCGGCTCAGGTCATGATCCCAGAGTCCTGGAATCGAGCCCCGCATCGGACTCTCTGCTTAGCAGGGAATCTGCTTCCTCCTTTCTCTCCCTGCTTGCCTCTCTGACTACTTGTGATCTCTATCAAATTAAAAAAAATTATAATTGTTTAATCATATAATTCAGCATTATAAAGTTCCAATCTGAAATTATAATTATGATCTCAGTGTGTAATTAATTCATTCACAATTCCATAAATATGCTTTGAAGTCCTACTGTGTTTGGGACTCTTATACTAGATGTTGGAGATGTAGAAATAAAAATGAGTGTCCTAGAGTTTACAGGAGGGGTTCATAGTATGTTTAGTGCTGGGCAAGACATTGGAAGAAGTGCTATGAGGAATGTGTATATATTTGCTGTTGAAGTTCACATGTGGTCACATTTCTCAGCCCGGGGAGAGGAGAGTTACTGAGTGTTTCCATATGAAATCATTTTTAATCATATTAGTGAGGTATAATTTATATACAATAAAGCAGATGCGTTAACTCTACAGGTTGATGACTTATGACAAACATATATTACTCCACCCCAATGAAGATATAGAACTTATCAATATTCTGTGACATTCTGACCCTTTGCAGTCTTTCCTTGTACACTCGTCCCATCAGCCCTCTTAGAGTGGGCGCATTTTGAGGTGAATTTTAATAGATCTGCAAGTAGTTAATTAACCATGCAAGAAGGAGAAGAAAAAGCATCTGACTGAAATTAGGGCTTCTATTGTAGAGTATAAGATGAGGCTACAGAAGTTAATGTATTATAGAGACTCTGAGAGACATTTTAAGGTTTTGAATTTTATCCTTACAGTAATGGGAAGTCTTTGAATGGTTTTAAACTAAGGTGACTCATAATAATAGCAGCAAACAATACTAAGTGCTTACCAAGGAGTGAGCACTTACAAGCATGACCATTCAATTTTGATACTTTTCCTATCAAAGATATAACAAGACGGAACCTCAAATTCATGAACTGCAGGTTCATAATTAGTAAGGACTCCAGGGACCATGTTACACAAAAGCACATGTCATTTCACATTCAACACCAAGTGTCTTTTTAGAGCATAAACAGTAAATTGACAGATAAAATCAGTTGGGCTGGTAGTAGAGGTATCATACAAATGAGGAATAATGAGGCTAGTACAAGAAGGAGAGGAGAGGTAATTAGGAGATAGAGCCTACTCAGCTTCAGAATGAATCACTGCGGGATGCATGGGTGGCTGAGTCAGTTAACTAAGCATCTGCCATAGGCTCCGGGTCCTGGGATTGAGGCCTGAGTCAGACTCCTTGCTCACAGGGAGCCGGCTTCTCCCTCTGCCAGTCGCCCTGCTTGTGCTCTCTCCTCTCTCAAATAAGTAAAATCTTTAAAAATAGTAATAATAAATAGTAGTAATTTTAAATCATTGAAGGAAGCATTTAGTAAAGAAAGTCCCGGCAATCATTCCCAATACAGGAGATGAGATGATGTGATTACCTAAACTGGTGACAACAGAAAGAGAACAGGCACGGAGGTAACAAGGCCAGTGCTGCTGCGGAATGTAAGCGCCTATTGACTTCCAACTCTTCAAGTCTGGCAGGAAGGTGGAAATGTGGGTCTAAGTTTCTGAGAAGATTTCTGAAGTGCTAAGAAAGGTATAAAATTGTTAGTGCATAGGTCTTTGTCAAAGCCAGAGAGAAGAAAGTAGTTAGCAGAGAGGGCTAAGAATAGGAGAGGGAGACGGGAGTCTTTACAGAGTGCTGGAAAAACAAAAGAGATGTATCTGGCCACAAAACAGGAAGACGTAACAGTGACCACCTGCTGGGACTCAAGGGCTGGTGGGTCCCCTGTGCGGTGTTCAATGACATCACAAGTAGCATGGAGACGGGGAAGGACAGAAGCATTTCGAATCCAGGTGGTCACTGGCAATTTGAGAGAAAGTAATTTCTTTGATAGGGGAAGAAGTCAGACTGCAATGAGTAGGGAAAAGGAAATACAATACAGAAAACTCAAGAACCTTAACTCGAAGGGAAGAAAACAAGTGGGAAAATTACAGGAAATCATAAACCCAAGAGAGCGTTAAAAAATTTTTTTTAATGGAAAATAGGTGATGGACTTTATGTGAAGGAAATACAGTCCACAAGAACAAAAAAAAAAAAAGGAGAAGGAAAAATAGTGAAAAAGAAGAGAATCTGAAAAGATTTCTGGACTGAAAAAATATATAATTTTTAGTACATAGGTCTTTGTTAAAGACAGAGAAAAAGTCAGTCATTAGCAAAGGAGAGGTAAGTCCATTCGGTATATAGAGCAAGATGCCTGAGGACAGAGGAGGGGAGGGGATTTGAGCAGATGGGGGGACAGCAATGAGGGCCACTCCGCGGTGGGACAGTCCGAATGTTCGTTGGAGAGCAGGCATTTGTGCGGAGGCGATTTCCCCAGCCCCGTGTTTGTGGGGTGGCAGACTTGCTTCCTCCCTTGCTGGGCCGAGGAGGGACTCAGTAAGGAGAACTGTGCTCTGGCGTTCTCTAAGGCGAGGGGTGTGGGCAGCGCTTTCCGGCGAGGTACAGACGTGGAGGCAATATTTATGGGGAAATTAGCACTGCAGACACTACCGTGAAAAATTGTGAGAGGGAGGAGACTTGTTATGGCAGATGCGCCTCTTTTAAGTTTTATTCTGTGAAGCATCATTTCCAAGTTCAGAACCCTCGGCGACCTCCAGTTGTCACCAATCATCTTTCAAGAGCGCGTCTGCTTCCTCCTGTGAACTCTGTTTCTTCTTGTGCTGCCCAGTCGCCCAGAGCATTTTCTATGGTTCTTTTTATTGCTTTCTCGTTGAATCTTCTCCTCTTTTCTCACATTGGTTTTCTTAGGTTGGAGCGGGCCGAGTCCTGGTCCCCCGTCGCTAGCTGCATCACACTTCTCGCAGCCGAAGCCTTCTCTCTCGTCCTCCCCTCCCTCCCTCCCTCCCTCTCTGTCTCTCTCAAGTGCGGAGAGGGGTATGAGTTGGTGCAAAGGGGAGAAAAAGTGTTTCTAGAGAGAGGGTGTGAGTGGAACTGGTGAGTAGGGTTCTATCAGGAGACCTTTCCTGCAGTTCAGTGATGACATTTCTGATAACACTGGCAAGAATTTAATGGGCCTGTTTTTCCCGATTTTAGATATATGCTTCGGTAAATTAGTGCTTCAAGTCACACTATAAGTTCAAGAAGTTCAACTGGGGACACGATTCCCGAGTAAAGTCTGAAGAACATGACAGTTTGATCTCAGCGGGAGACGGAAATACTCTGTGTGAAATAGGCAAGACTTATTTTGTGACATGGGAAAGGAAATACATCATGTGCTGCCGACAGCCAGATTTCATAATAGTATACATTATAAAATACAAACTAGAGTACAGAAATCCTGTGTGAAGAGGTCGGTGTCGGAAATTATGAAGAACGTTAGCTGGTCCAGTGCTTCCTGCTAGAGAAGACTCGGCTCCGCCGTCTTCTGAGACGTGTGGACGTTTTGTTGCTGAGAGCAGGCAACGATTTTAGCACAACTTACCTCAGCACACATAGTACAGGCTTTTTGTAGGAAAAAAAAAAGACATTTTTGGGGGCTCCTGGGTGGCTCAGTGGGTTAAGCCTCTGCCTTCGGCTCAGGTCATGATCTCAGGGTCCTGGGATCGAGCCCCGCATCGGGCTCTCTGCTCGTCAGGGAGCCTGCTTCCTCCTCTCTCTCTGCCTCTCTGCCTGCTTGTGATCTCCGTCTGTCAAATAGGTGAATAAAATCTTTAAAAAGAAAAGGAAAAGAAAAAAAATAAGACATTTTTAAATAGCGTATGTGCTTTTTGAAAGTATTTGCAATTCTAAGAGTAACTATATTCCAGAGTCAAAAAATGTTCCTATAGAAAGCAATTTAAAAAAATCGCTAGCCTTCTCATCACTTCTATTATAATCCCTCACGAGACTCTAGTTTCTCTAAGGAATGGTACTCTGATTGACTTACTTATCCTCAACAGTCAGCACATTACAGTAATAAATTTTCACAAATATTTGTTGAATAAATCAATGAACAAGCAGTTCTAATTTAATTGGCCAGTTTCTAGACAGAATTTTTAGAGATGAATGAGATTTGATTTTGAGTTCTAGGAAGAACTCACCTAAACTAAAACAATCTCAAATTGCCAAGTGTCATTTGAAAATGCTAATTACATAATTAGTTCATAATCAAGAAACTGCCAGTTTTACTGAACACTGGTTACTTACCTAGGAAAGAGGTTACTACCACTTCTTTGAGACTGGAAAATCTGGAATACTTCTGAGCTGTTGTAACTTTTCTTCCTTGTGAATTACGCTACAACAGTGCCGCACGCGTGTGGACGTGCGTATGTGTGTATATATGTAGACACAGCACATATCTGTTCCTATTTCTAAAGACACATTCCTAGAAAGAGAATTCTTTGGAAGAAGAGGGTCACAGATTAGTGTTTTTGATGCACATGTGGTTTGCAGGGTCTCTCTCTCTGCTTCCTCAGCCAGCAGGAAAGGGCAGAAAGAGCCTAGAAAATCTTTATCACTGTCTTTAGTTTCCCAGCTAGGAAATGGCACCCATCAATTCTGCTCTGAGCTTCTGCTAAATTTTATGGGAAAACTTGTTCATATGGATATTTTTGTTTGTTTGTTTGTTTTTAATGGTGAATCTGCAGTGTGATGTGTTCAAGATATGAGTAGGAAATAGTAAGAAAAAGCATTTTAAATATATAAGCAAATTCTAGCTTAAAAATTTAACTATTACTATTGGCCTCCTATTATGATTTTTCTTATTTAAGTTGCTAAATTTTTTAACGTCAAGTTTGTTGAAGCCCTCAGGAAAGAATCCTCTTTTATTACACCCTTAAATTAGTATAAGGAACATTTCTCTGTCAGGAACATTTTTGGTACAAATAATATCAGAATTAAAATAGCTAATATAGGTGGAAATAGTCAGTAAAGGAAAAGATGGTTAAGGACAGCATTTCCTATCAACTCTTACTGTATAAAAAATGGCACCGTATCTCAGAAGTGCCCTATTTTCCTTTTATGTGTTTTTGTGTTTGTGGTTTTCCTCTTAGGAGCTTACGAGAATTTCAGATGATTTAGAGTAAAGTCAGTGAGTTAAACAGTTTTATGGAATCCATCTACCTGTTTTTTGTTTTTTGTTTTTTTTGTTTTTTTGTTTTTTAAAGATTTTATTTATTTGACAGAGATCACAAGGAGGCAGAGAGGCAGGCAGAGAGAGAGGGGGAAGCAGGCTCCCCGCTGAGCAGAGAGCCCGATGTGGGGCTCGATCCCAGGACCCTGAGATCATGACCTGAGCTGAAGGCAGAGGCTTAGGCCACACCAGCGCCTCCTTTTTTTTTTTTTTTTTTTTTTTTCAAAAAAGTTTTCATCTGTTGTTACTTGCACAAGTTATTTGAAGTTTTAGCAGTTCAACAATAAATAATTAGCTTTACCACATTCAATTAAAAATATAATCATTTCTAAATTAGTTTTCAGATTATTTTTACTGATTTTAATGATTCACATATTGTCCCTAGAAATATACTTGGATAAACAGCATTCTGTATAAATAAAGCTCAAAAAAGGGTTTTTTTTCCCTTACCATAATTAGGCATTTACATACAGAAATGTTTGGTAATCAAATTGAACTACTAAGTATACTTTTAAGTGGGAATTTTTTTATGAAAATGTCTCATGAATTTTTAAATACTTCCCACAGACTGTTTAATATACGTATTATATCGACCAAACAGTATCATGTAATAAGTAATATTATTCAGGTTATCATATCCCCTTGAATGCTATAAACAGTATAGTTATTTCTAGTTCTATAAATTTTGTGATTATTAATTTCTAAGACTATCAGTTTAAAAGCATAATAATCATTTGTATTCAATTGTTTCCATCATACAAGCTTTTAATAACTATTTCATATATATTTAATATAGATGATACATATTAAGTTTCGTAATTTTTTTTAAGGGTGGGTAGGGACAGAGGGAGAGGGAAAGAGAATCTTAACTAGGCTCTATGCCCAGCACGTAGCCCAACACAGGGCTGGATCTCACAAGCCTAAGATCATGACCTGAGCTGAAATCAAGAGTCAGATGCTTAACGACTGAACTACCTAAAAGCCCCTGTGTTTGGTCATTGTTAAATTTATTCTGTTACCTTAAATTTTTTTTTTCCCAAAGAATAGCAGAGGGTCAAAGGAACCTAATCTGTTCCCTTTTCTTTTGCAAATAATGCAACAAAACAGGAATGCAGGCGTATCGTTAGGCCGTGATGGGACAATGCATCTGTATCTTCCTCACTCAAATTGCATCTGCAGAAAACAAACCATCTGTGTATCTCATCTACCAGAGTCTATTGCTGTATTTTGTAGAAGTTTTATGAAATAGAGTACTGTGTTTCTTCTATCTTTCCGGGAAAAATTACCAAACACAGTAAACAGTACCTCATAACAACCCTCCATGAAAATGAGAAAATTTTCATGATCAAAATAACCTCCTATATTTGTGCCTCCAAATTAAGTTTGGGATGGCAGTAAAATAAAAATAATATACAAAGTTTAGAAACTTTGCAAAAGAAAATGATACTTGACATATTTAAGTTCAACATTGTTTGTCGCATATGATATGAACATCAGGAAGAATAGAGCCCTGAAATTCTGAAATTACTTTGGTGTTCAAATGTTCTTTTAATTTCTTTTTAAAGACTGGAAACCATTAAAGTGTATCTCACATGAAAGAGTTAGAAATTGTCTTAAAGTATTTTGTTTCAGGGGTGCCTGGGTGGCTTCGTCAGTTAAACGTCCGCCTCTTGGTTTGGCTCAGATTAGGGTCTCAGGGGTTATGAAATCAAACCAGGAGTGGGGTTTCAAACTTAGGGCAGAGTCTGCTTGAGATTCTCCCCCACTCCCTCTGTCCCCACCTCTGCTTGCTGGCACTCGCTCACACTCTCTCTCTCTCTCTCAGATAAAGGAGGGAGAGGAAGAGGGAAAGAATTCTGCCACTGCACACTGAGCCAGGAGCCTGCGGAGGGGCTCGCTCTCACTCCCCAAGAGCACGGCCGAGCAAAACCAAGAGTCAGGTGTTGTCATCTGAGCCACCCAGGCTTCCTAAAATAAATAAAATCTTTGAAAAAGATATTTTTTTGTTTCAGATAGGTAGGGATATATCCTGTATCATAATGTAAAATATATTGTTACAGTAGAAACTCGTTGGAATAAATGCTATAAAGTTGGAAAAAAGGCACTTGAGAATTTGTTTCATTTTCCCACATAACAGTCCGTTCAAATGGAAAATAGCTCAGGTACCTCATGAATATCTTTTGTTTATGTGAGGGCAAGACCCTGGATTTCAGATTTGCAAAGAAAAGCGGGTGGCTAGTTGTGGAAATCCATGTTTGAATCTTAGTTTAATCCTTAAACATGAAAAGTCATGCTGAAAGTAAGGGAAAAGACCACGTTGTAGAAGGTAAACTGCTCATTTCTTTAAAAAAGCTAGCATGCTCGTTCCTAAGGATATATATAACTGTGAAAAGATGAACTTTTATTACACAACGAAACATGATAAATGAAGTATTTTTCAGAAAGCTTTCTCAGAGCCCTTGACAGGGGAAGGCACCATTTACAGCTTCAGGTCATTGGGTGTGGCACAAAAGAAAGCCACTTAGAGAAATACATTTTAGGAAGACAGGATAGTCCAGAAGATTACAGAGTACATTAACATTTTCATTATTCTAGAGAGAAGAATGTACAACCTTAAAAATCAGAAAAAATCAGAAAATTTAGTATTTTGAGTCTAACATGAGTGATAAAAGATTAACTAAAAATGCACTGGGTTTTCTTGTGAAAGGGAGAAAACGTTTAGCAAACTCTTCCCTTTTTCTTAGTTTTAGTGCTAATGTTTTCCCTTTATTAGACAGAGAACAAGGTTCCTGCTTTGTTGGAAATGTTATCTTGCAGGAGTCTTGATTTTTTCCTTTAGAAAAAACATTATTATCACCTAAACTTGAAGCAGTAGAAAAATGTCTATTTCAAGTGTTCTTAGAGAAAAGTATAATGTAAAAATCTATTCCAGGGTCGCCTGAGTAGCTCAGTCAGTTAAGCATCTGCCTTTGGCTCAGGTCGTGATCTCGGTTTCCTGGGATGGGGCCTGCATCAGGGTCTCTGCTCAGCTGGGGAGGCTGCTTCTCCCTCTTCCTCGGCCCTTCCCTCTGCTTGTGCTCTTTTTCTCTTTCTCTCTTGCCCTCTCAAATAAATAAATAAAATCTTAAAACAACAACAACAAAGAAATATATCTTGTAATATATCTTGTAATTTTAGGCTTTAAAAGCTTCCCCTGGAAATAGCTTTAAATCTAGGAGACGCTGTCTCTCGTGCATCAAGTATTGTCGACCTTCCGCGCACAACACACGTGGTGGTGGTAATGTTTTCCGTATTTTTAGCTATGAGCACTTGAGAAGTCGTCAGCTCCTAGTTAAGTGGAGGGTTTTGGCTAATGAGTGCAAATAATATCAATTACTGTTCTTGAGAAATTCAGGGAAAAGGACAGAAAAAAATTCATTTTCTCAATGAGTCATTGGTAGTACTTGAAATTGTATCATACTGGTGACATTTTCTAATATTTTATGAGTAATTTCTTTGTTTTCTTCACATGCCTATAATAAAAGAAGTGTTTATTTACTTATTCTTCATCCAAAATGAAAATAATTCATCCCGCCTAAAAATTATTACTGAGTATAATGAATTTCTTTCCTTACGAGATAAAACCATGACAATTATGTATGAAATTTACCAAAAAATAAAGGATAGTTTTCTATCTTCAAAAAAATTGTTAGGTTATAAAATTAGCATGTGTTAATTAGGTAGCATTTTAATTTATGACTTAAATCAAGTAAATGATGGCAACTAAAATTCAAAATGATGTGAGGTGGGACATTTACATAAGATTTTAATCAAACCAAGAGGCTAGTTGGACTTCTCTCTCCAATCTTCGACAATCGCTCTCACTTCTGAAAAAGCAACCATGGTCTCACATGTTAGAAGAGGAACCCTATGAAGTTTTATTATCATCATGGAAAGTGGATCAGAGATTGAAATTAGAGTAGAGGGTCAATTTTTTTTTTTTTTTTTTTTTTTTTTTTTTTTACTATATGGTTACAAACATATACTGGGGTGGAATTAGTACTTCGTTTGTAATCATAAAACCAGTTTCCAGTCCCCAGTCATACTGTATTAAGTACATGATCTTAATGCAAATCACATTCAATTTTTGAGTTTTAGTTTTTCCTTCTCTGTAAACGTAATGGTGCCCACCTCATAGTAATGCAACTAAGTTTGAATTGTGAGAACCTGTTGTAATTAAATACTATACAAAAATGAATTCTTATTCCATAAGACTGAATTATTGCAAATGCATCTTTTGCTTGAAATAAATTAGCTTTTTGTAAATCACAAACAAAATCATGTTACTTACACATGATGTGTGGAGAAAATAAATGTTGCACAAAGCTGTTTCAAAGCATAGAAAATTTGAAAAACATGACTGTTGAGAACAATGCCATGTCATTTGTTTATAAGATGAGCTCAATTTGACTTTATTACCATCTTTAATCAATTTGTTCCTATTACAGCAAAGGATACTGGGATTTATTTAATCTGAAGGATAATATGAAAACCCTGGCTCAGAATGTCTTTTGCCTTTGTTAACCTTTCCTGTGGTAGGTATAGCGTCCAAGTAGAAATTATAATAATAAGTATGAATTAATGCTTTGTTTCTCAAAACCTATTAGATCAGTAGAGATGATCCAAACCTTTCCATTTCAGCATTTCTTCTAATAAGGACAGAATAAATATGACAATATTTACAAAATAAATTTGATTTGTAAATCTTGGTCTTATCAAGACATCTGTAAGTTAAAACTTAACTGTAAATTAAATACTAAGTGCATAAGATACTTTTAAGTATCTTATGCACTTGTGTATCTTATGCACTTAAGTACATAAATACTTATGCACAAAGTATTTAATTACTTACCTGTTAAAGAAACTGCCTATTTTCTCCTTAAACATTGCCCTGTGTCGTCTTTATTTTTCTCTTCATCTGACTTAAAGAAAAATTGATAATCTTTTGATTTTTATTAATATTTTAACATCTCTAATCCCCTTTTCTTCTGAATTTATCAGACCAGTTATCTTCATATCAACATCTTCAACTTCTCACTCTCTAGCTAAGATTAAAAGCATTTTTGAGGGTTTTCATCCTATAAAAACATTGTTCGTTCTTTTTATGCTTTAAAAAAAATACCATTTATCCTTAGCTAATAATAATTTGCACTCTTCATTTTCATTGAACTAAAGCTTAAATTTAGTTTCATAGAACTTTTATTCTTAGCTAAGTCACGTAACAGTCTACAGCCGCTTGTTTGCCTCTTAGGTTTGGCTTTTACAGCCGCTTGTTTGCCTCTTAGGTTTGGCTTTTCCTACTACTTTTCTCCTGATACCTATTCCTGAAGCTTTAACATGCTTTACCTTACTTTCATCCTCTGAATTCTTAACAGCATCCATCACTACTTGATAGAAGTGTGCAGTTTGATAGAATTTGAGAGTATTTGACTAGATTCCTCACATGCTGGAGTCCTGCCTTGCCAGTCATCTGTCTCCTGATAACATTTTCCCAATGAGGGAAGCCCAATGAACAAGAGTGAATGGGAAACAAATTATCACTTCATTTTTAGTTAAGCCAGTTCCAATAAACCCCATTTCTAAACACTTGCAGAAGTGAATCATTGTATGTCTCAACCAGAAAGCCAATAACCACCTCTCTTTTTTTTTTTTTTTTTTTTTTACCACTCTAACCCTAATGGGAAAGATGGAAAAAATCCCAAATATCACACAGAGATCATAAGTTCTCAAAATGAAACTTCTCTTCTCTGGATAAAATTCCAAAGTAACCAAAGTCCATTCATTGCACTCTTCTTTTGTGTTGTCTTATTTTGTTCATCTCAGAAGGATTTCCACTCAGATTTCTGGTTGGTCAAAATCCCTTGTACAAGTGTTTGTAGCATGCCCATGTTCACTGGAATGGGTGTAGCCATCTCAGTAGATCAAAATTTTATTTATTCTGTCCCATTTCCTATATGTTTCACTTTTTCAAATTTTCAAGAATAACCATGTTCAATAAAAATAACCCACACTCAATAAACTTAAAAATCAACAGAGATAATATAGAAATGTATTATCTAAGCTTTATTTCCTTTCTATCAATAAGGAAGAAAATACCCAAACCCTGCAACCATTAAATTTGTTTCCCATCGTGCTTTAAGCAGTCATAGGCCATAGCTAAGGCTCAGAGCTATTTGGAAAGAACAGGATAAATGTAAGACAAAGACAAAGAAAAAAGAAAATTTTCTTGGTTTCTACCTTTCTGGGATACCAGTCAGTTCATGCCCGTTGTCAAAATTATAATGTTTGGATTTAAATGACATTGGGAGAAAATTCCATTCAAAAAGCTGATTATCTTGTTATGGATACACAGACTGTCTCCGTGTCATGCAACTTCCAGAGGGATACCCCAAGCCTAGGGATTAAAGGAAAGTCTACTGAGAAGAATCATTGCCTCCTCCCGAGATATTTCTCTTTGTCAGAGTTTAATCGCCTGCCTTGATTAATTTTCTTATAACTATGCTTTTCCGTCATCTACTATCTTTCTTCAGTTACAGGCCTCATTTCCCAGCAGAGAAAAATATCCTTTTCTCAGTCATGTCTAAATACAGAAAACAACAACAAGCAAGACACCACCTACAGCAAACAGCTGGAGCATCAGTCTTCTGTCCGTTGTCAGTTCACATCAGTATAAAGATGTTGGTCCAAACCTCACTCTCTAGACTTCTGCTGTGCGTTACTTCCTCAGTCTTGTGGACAGCAGCCCTTGTTAAGAACACATTTATGTATAGAAGATAGGCATATTTTAAGGTGAGTCTTCCTTTCCCTAGCAAGGTCTTAACATCTCTACAGAGAGCTCCCAAGTTCTGAAGAAATGGACCTTCCATTATTACCAGACTTCCTAGGCAGCTAGGTTCTGTCAGTTCTCTTTTACCACAAACATTAGCTGCAATGATACCTGTGAGTACTAGTGCTAGTTACAACTCATGGCTACTACACACCGTGGAGCCTTAAATATACACAGGTAGAGGTAGTACCCAGATAGTAGTCTCTGAATATGGCATTAGTGAGACTGTCTAGAAATAATGATTATGATGGAATAGAGATTTTGATGGAGTTCGGGCTAAGGATCTAAAAATTACTCTGTGTACTAATAGCACCTCTGGTCAACTTTCATACGTACCCTTTGTCATGCAGGCTAGAAGACTGAAAACTAATTTAACACTCTCAACCTTCCTGTTATGTTACACTAGTAGGTGGCACTGAGGAAAGATTGGAAGGAGGCAAGTAGAGCCATTTCCTTTCACTCATTTCGAAGATGGAAAACTCTTATGTCCTTGCAGGAGAAACAAAGGAAACGAGCAGGTCTCCGGCAATTCAGCCCCAGACTCGACAACCGCTTCTTCATTTTTTCAGAAAGCCCTTTTCTCCCTTTTGCTGTAACAGCACCATTTATGCCACTTGGTCATTCAGAACTTTCAAAAGCAATCACATTTCATGGCCTAATGAAATAATGACCATCAGCTAAATATCCAGAACCATTTTTCCCCTGACTGAAAACTGACTGATGGGTTTCTTGGTATCAGGATGGGATCAGGAAACATATCCACAAACATAAGCATCTAGGATTTGTGAGTTGATATAATTAGATTGAAATGCACTGATGACCTCAGTGCTAGTGGAAACTTGGAGGCTGGTAGTCAGATGATGCAGTGGGAAAATAGTCATTCAAGTCACTTTCTGCAGTTGTCTTGTATGA
Organism: Lutra lutra; assembly: GCF_902655055.1. Classification (NCBI taxonomy): domain Eukaryota; kingdom Metazoa; phylum Chordata; class Mammalia; order Carnivora; family Mustelidae; genus Lutra; species Lutra lutra. The sequence goes on from NC_062280.1 coordinate 623,319, forward strand.
AATGCCTATTGAAGATAAAATTTGGGGAGACTGAGGGTCCTCTGTACTTGATCACAACTGAGTAAATGATGACTAAATGGTGGGTTAGCACAGCTGTCTTTGACTTAACTGAAGAGATTATAGAAATACAGTGTCAAGGTGAAGTTTTAAATCAGCTCAAGTCATTGTCCGACAACCAGAGTACTTCTAGTATTGCCCTAAAATTAATCATTTTCTCTAAGAGCTGCAAGGCTTCTGCAGATAAAATAAGACCCAAAACTTGATTCTGTGGATGAAAAATTACAAAGTGAGTTGAATTCATAGTATTGCCAATTTTTACTTTAAAGTGTAACCCAGGAAGACGTAACTTATACACAGTATAATGACACTAATTTCTGCAATGGGAATTTTTCTAAGGATATTAGACCAAAGAAAGTAAAACACAACTTTTAAGTCAAGTTTGCCAATATTAGTGTACTTACCAGAGATTCTTGGATCCATATTTTATCTCGAGCAGCAACCAGAATCGGATCTAACACTTTGCTCAGATTGACTGAAACTTTAACTCACATTCAGTGAAGTTGAGATCCCAGAATATTCCTTTTATATACCTCTTTGAAATCACATAAAAGAGAGTACCCAAAGGCTTATGACTATAAGAATATTAAAGTGAATTTATTATGTGTGACTCTTCCTCCTATTCACCAGCTGGACCAGAGGACATTCCATTTAGCAATGTATTTAAAAACCTCAAATTCTTTGTATTCTTTGTATTCTTTGCTTTCTGAAATTTGAGAACAATGATGCAAGATTGAGTCAAAATTTTATTTCCTGATTTTAAAGGAAATGCTGGCAATGGCAAAGATTAAGTCGTGGTGCTTAATGGACAGCAGTCAGGTGGGCATAGTTGCTGTGCAGGACAGAAAGGCTTGGGTGGCAATCAATGTCAACATGATTTTTCCTTTAGCGCTAACTGTTCAGGTTTTGTGATGGAAGTAGATGGGCAGCCTCCTAAAATACTGGTGATCTGCATTTTCCAAAAAAAAACATAAAGCCCAACCAACTTTAAACCTGACATACATCACTTAAATAGGCATAGTACAGTTTCAAGATTTTAACCACTTTCTTTACATTTGCCAAACAAAGACCCAAAACCTCTTGAAGGAGAGCCCTATTGCCTTAAAAAGGGATGTGAGAAATCACAACTGTGTACCATTAATTTTCCTTCATCCTTTTTCCAAAGGAACCAACAACCATTTTTTGGAATTATTATGTATTGGAAAAATTGAAATAATCAGATCTTTTATGAAATTGTTAAAACAATAGCTTTGAATTGGCTTTAATCACTGGAGATCTGAACCATCATTATCGTCCATGGATCAGAAGAGTTGGGAATTACTGTTGACAAGTAATAAATGTTGATTTGAACCAAGTCCTTCTCAAAGGATCCGTGGGTCTGTGGATACGACTTACAACTCTTTCTCTTTCTGAAATGAGTTGTTGGGAGACACATATTTAGCAAATGGCGAAACCCCACATGGCTTCCTGATCTGTGGAACAAGAGCTACTATACAAAGAAAGATCGTGAAAAGCTTTGAGGTTAACCTCCCTCCCTGAATAAACCAAAACAATGCTCTCTGGTAGAATCAGAGAAATCAATGCCATCACTGAAAGCTTGAAAGGTTCGTATATGATTACAATCACATTTCGAGTTTACTCAGTTATTTAGCATGAAAAATGATAACTACAAAATAAACACATGCAAAAGCTGGGCAAGTCTTGGAAAAATGACATTTAATTATCATAAAATTAACTAAATTGTAGATGCTGTTCTAAATATGATCTCTGTACTAGACAAATCAATCCTGTCTTGTTTTTATTTATTTATTTATTTATTTTATTTTTCTTATTTCCATGATTCTATTTCCTGCACTTTTGAACGTACCAATAAAAGAAGCTAATTTTGCTAAACTTGACTGTGGGTATTCTAGCTGAAGAAATTTTTTTTTATTTCTCTCTCTTTTTGAACTTAATTATTATCATATTGTCTTCTTCACTTTTGTATAATACTTCACTGTTTGCAAAGCATTCTCTCACATATTTACCTTGTCTTTAAAGCATATTTTGAAGTAGGTATTTTCATCTTCCTGATAAGAGAATTAATAATCTCCCTATAGTTTTCTCATATATATTTAATAACTTTCTCAAGGGCAAAAGGGTACCTAACTAAGAAGAAGAGATTTCATTTCAGATTTTCTTTTCTTTCTTTCTTTCTTTTTTTTTTTTTATTTACTTGACAGACAGAGATCACAGTAGGCAGAGAGGCAGTCAGAGAGAGGAGGAAGCAGGCTCTCTGTGAGGTTCCCAGGAACCTGAGATCATGACCTGAGGCAGAGGTTTTAACCCACGGAGCCCCCCAGGCGCCCCCATTTCAGATTTTCTTAAGTGAACCCAGACTCTGTATGTGTTCGCTGAGGAAAGATCAAAGAGTAGGTGAGAGGTGCTTTGATGCCTACACACTATCTTCAATGGAAATATATCTCTCCATGGAATTATAAATTATGAAGAACCAGAAAGATTTCAAGGATCCAACCCACTCATTTTACAGACAAAGAAACTGTTATAAACAGTTTGAAAAACATTAAAAATGTACACCAAGTGGACAAAAATTTCCTTTCCTAATCTACTACATAAAACTCTCAGAGAAAACACAAACTGTCATTATTCAGTGACCCTATCCTATGACTTCTATTACTTACAACTACTATATATGTGTGTGTATATATATATTCTTTTCATCATATAATGTTATTACAATATTATTGCCTATATTCCCTCTGTTTCTGTGAGTTATTTATTTTATAACTGGAAGTTTGTACCTCTTAATCCCTTTCACCTATTTCTTCATCTGTACTAAGTATATTTTTAATAATATATCTGAAATGTTTTATTATTATTATTATTATTATTATTATTGCTGGATTTCCAGCCATTTGCAAGTAAAAGAATACAAGTTGCACTGAAGAGGTCAAAATAAAACAAATCCAATTATTGTAGTTCAACATATCAGGATTCACCACTGAAGTCATCTTCAGCACTGAATTTTCCTCCTGAAATAGTTGCAAGAAGCTAAGGCAAAAAAAAAACAGGAATTAAATGCTGTATGGAGTCAAGACAGCTGGTGTTTGTTAACCGTGTTCATGGGTCATATTAAAGTCAGTGGGAAGAAGCGATGGGTGGGGAAAGTTCTTTTCTTCTTTCCAGATGGCTTCTGTAGCTTAGCCTGTCAGAATTAAAGCCTGATGATGGAATTGGAGCGTACACACTGAGCCCCAAGTTACCGAAGATTTGAGTGGGTAGTAAGATGTTCCTGAATAGCCTCGGCCCGTTCTTTCTATCCATTACGTGAGGAGACTGTGCGCCATTTTGGAAAGGACACAGAAATTAGCATTAAAATACTTCGGTTCCAATCCTGTCTGGGTGGTCTTGGACAAACGCTACTTGTACTAATTTCTTTAGGTTGAGCTTCTTAATTCATAACAGAACAGAAAAAATAAAACCAATGGAAATATTATAAACCAAGATAGATAGTGTTTGTAAAATCTACTACTACTAATCATTCCCTAAATCTTAGTAATTGTTACATATACATATATACATAGTGCCTAACAAGGATGAGTCTTTTCTGATCACCTCAAATCCATAACAGCAACTTCTGCTTCTGAAAATAACCAAATAGCTGGTTGAAGGCACAGCCCACCATATATAGTTAAAAAGATGGAGTAAATATGTGAAATAACTGTTTTCCAATTTTCAACAAAAATATTACAAAGCAATGATACCTAACATAAGGAAAATAAATGAGATACGTCCCAGAATAGTCCGCTTTTTGCCTAGAGGCCCTTTCTGGTTGTTAGCACAGAGAGGGGGAGTCCAGTACGAGCATAGCTGTCGTGCTGCGCAGACAAAACAGAGACTGGTGATTTACACACTGAGGAGGCTGGAATTGGTGGGATACCAGAGTAAAGGAAATTTTTCAGAGAAACAACAGGAAAACTGAGAGTGGAATTATTGTACCATTGATTGTGTAATTTGCTCCAAGTATTTAAACAATCATATACTATAGGGAAAAAATATATTTGAACAACTTTCTATTAAGGCATCATTGAAATATTTCAGAATATCCAATCTTCTGATCTTGCTGGATTTGGAACATCTAAATATCATACTCCTCACTTCTACACTGACCTTTCAGAAAATCCCAAACCATTGTTATAAAAAGAGACACACAGGAAGAAAAATATACTAACACTGAGTCCAAAAGATGGCTGTATCAATATGGTAATCAGAATTCAGAGATTTCTTATGAAAATGCTCAGTCTTACTCTTCAAGACTCTTAAAGATACACTTCTGTGAAACAGTACCTAGTTTATGAGAATTACTGTTACTGCAGTTGTCTGTTACTATCTATGTAGTCCAGACCGTGATATAAGTTGCCAAAGCTACTATGTAAGCGTTAAAAAATGGATTTTTTCAGCTTAACTGATGTTTACATTTTGATTTTCCTGTTTTTGTATTTGTTTAAAAAATATGAACTACTTCAGGCACACAGAAAAGTAAAAGAACAAAATAAAACAAATTATGTAATGCAGCGATTAAAAACATGGCCTCGAGAGACTAAATGCATGGGTTCAAACCCAGCTCAGCCTTTATTTGCTGTGTAATTCTGGAAAACTTACTTAGCCTCCCTGCCTCAGTTTTTATTCCATAAAATGGAAAGAATACGGTGTTCTTCTTATTGGTTGTTATAAGAACGGGTGTAAAAGACAACGGGATCAGTGAGACTTCAGTAAACAGAAGTGGTTTTAATATGTGTTCCACTCGGCTAAGTCTTTATGTTTAACCATATTTTCTTTAGATCTCGGTCTCATTTTTTAAGAATTAAAATATAATCTGTAGTTCAAACTCCCTGGAGTTTGTATTTTTGTTGTTGTGGGGTTTTTTTGTTTTTTTTTTTTTACTTTTTCACTCCCCAAGGTGGCAGATGAGGTTGGTCTGGGTTTATTTTTATTTTTATTTATTTATGTATTTAAAGATGGGCTTGGTTTTAAAAAGTACACATTAGGCACTGATGAGAAATTGGATATTGGTTTCTGAAAAAAACAAAAACAAAAACAATGAAATACTATGATGCTCTTAAGTAACATCTGAGAGAGGAAGAGGTGAGGGAGAGGAGACACGGCTTTAGGTAGACTTTCCAGAGATACGTCTTTGGAAAATGCGCTTCTGCTGCTCGTGCTGTTCAAGAATGCAGGAGGCAGATATCGTGGGAATAAGGAAAACAGTGCCTGGATGGTGCATCCGTTTTCCTTGAGGGACCCCGAGGGCTTTCTTGTTCTCGTATGAGAATGTGCTTCTGTGTTCGTTCACCAAAAGTAGCGCTACAACATTTCATCATAACAAACATTGTATTTTCAAATCGAGCTCTCCTGGAATCCGTTATAAATGGTCTCTTCATGAGACACATATGGTTTTAGGTTTCTGCTTCTTATGTAATTCACCTTGAATTCAGTTGACTCTGCTTAGCCACAGACACATAGTATATGGGATCTTACATGCCAGAAAATAGTTGACTAACGAGGTCTTATCAAAACAGTGAAAAGTTCCATCCAAAAAGACATTATTTTCTCAACCCTATCATATTACATGATTGTTCAAAATTATCTTAAAATTAGTAATTTTCCCTCCTTCCACCTCTTTTTACTTTTTCGCTCTCACTTTGTTATTTTCTGAAAACTACTTTTGGACAAAGACCTGTGCTAGGAATTCAAGTGGTAAACAAAGTAAGTCATAAGAACCATGTATTTGAGTGTACTTTAAAAATAGAAGGCTCATTGGTTAAGCAGCTGCCTTCGGCTCAGGTCATGATCCCAGCGTCCTGGGATCGAGTCCCACATCGGGCTCCTTGCTTGGCAGGGAGCCTGCTTCTCCCTCTGCCTCTGCCTGCCATTCTGTCTGCCTGTGCTCGCTCGCTCTCCTCTCTCTCTGACAAATAAATAAAAAAATCTTAAAAAAAAAAAATAGAAGGCTCAGAAAAGCATGCACACACACACACACACACACACACACACACACACACACACACCCAAAGAAAAACAGAAACTATATACACAGCTTAACAATGTTCAGAATCTCATTAGAGAATAAACACATGGATGTGAGAACACTAAGACATAGAACATTTGCAGGGATAACTAAAGGGTTAAGAAGGAAGTAAAATTAGTTCAGAAAAAAGTATGAAAATTCAACGAATGGAGGTAGAAAAGCTGTAGGAACATGCATAGGTTTGATCGTGGGAGGCTAATGAAATCCTCGCTGGCCTCAGGTGTGAGGAAGAGTAGTAAAAGCATAAAATGAAAGCAGACCCAAGGGAAACCTAAACACCCAGTCTCAGTTTCAGAAGGCGATGGGGAATAAATGAAGAAATTTACTGTCATGACATTAGCTAAGAAAAGTGATTTTAATTTTAGAAAAATCCTCCGATTTTAAAATGTTTGAAATTTTCTTTGTGTCTTTGACATTTAGAAGATGACATGGAAAGGGGTGGATATGGAATGTTTCTAAGAGATCTGAGTCTTCTGTTCACTGTTTTGTTATTTCTAGTTTTATTGCATTGTGGTCAGATATGCAATTCTGGTTTTACACTCTTCATTGCTTCATTGAAGACTCCATGTATCTTCAACATCTGCCATCCTGCCCTCCCCTTCAGCCGGTCAGTCAAGCAGTGGCTAGAGATACAATTCCAAGACGTTCTTTTGATCACATCACCTCCCTACTAATGTGTAACGGCACCAGCTGCTTAGTTGCACACAGGTTTGAATCAAGGTCTTTTTTAACCAAAATTCAAATACCTTCATGATCTGATCCGTGCCTTTTCTTTCCAGTCTTGTTTCCCACATCTTTCAGAGTATTTCTTTATCTCATGGTCATGAAGAGATAATTTCTTCCAATGACATGCCTTCATGTCTTTGAATTTTCTGCTGTCTCTGCCCAAAATGTTTTTATCCTCTTCCTCTTTGTATCTTCTGTTCTTCCTTGATAATGCACTGCAAGTATCCGGGAAGGATTTTTTTCTGACTGCTGTCAGCACAATTGCTTACTGCTCTCTGCAATTTTGTCACATAATTCTCTCATCATTTTGCATTTTGTTCATTGAGGGAATGAATAGATTATCCATTGAACAGGATAGTACTGGATGTATAATAAACTTATATACCTGACAAATATATCCATGGCATTTCAGGATTTTTTTTGTGCAACCCCCAAATAAGAAGCTTCTATGTGTTTATAATAACTAGTATATGTCTATTTTATGCTTTTATCTTGAATCCTCATTTTAATTATGGAACACTTCTGGAATTGGGCACACCGGAAATGGATCATGAAAATCATTTAATTTTTACTGCTACCATTAATTTAAAGGTAGATAACTACCGTCCTTTGTCCTATAATTATATATATTCAGCCTGATAAATATAATAGAAATAGCAATTATTACTCTAGGCAGGAATATAAAAGGTGGTGGTAGTTGAGCATGAAGAGTTAATTCTAAAGAGAGTCTAAAAGATTGCTCTCTGCCAAATCAAAACCATGATGACTGTGGGTCAGAAGAGGGCAGCAAAGTGCAGCCCTGTCGGAAATCTGGACTTGACAAAATGGCCGGGGAGGAGATGAAAAGTGTCCCCAAAAGAACCATGGAGGACGGGTGCAGCATTCAGCACAGGAGAACTCTAGGCCCAAGAAATCCACCTGCCGTCTCTGTAGCAGGGACAGTAGACGATAATATCAATAAAACGAGAAGTATGAAAACAATACTGTTCTTACCCTCCTTATCAGGTTTTCATCTTAGAAATATTCTCTGCGGTGTAAATAACTAGACAACCCGAGGGAAAGGACACCCAAAGAGGAACTCCCGGGCAACAGGAGAGCCATGATTTCTCTCGGAAAACTCAGCCAAGGGGAAGATGAGCAAGCCAGACTGACGAGAGGCAGAACCAGCAAGCTTTCCACCGGGGAAGCAAAGGCCAAGAGCAGAGTCTAAGAACCAGAAGCAAATGAAAACAGCAGAAGGCCAGAATCCGGATACAGAAACCTCTCCCACAAAAGATGCACGTCGCTTTCAAAGGATATTGGGAATGGACCCTGGAGTCCTGGAGAGCATTCCTCCTGATTCGAGATGCTTTGTTATGCCCAGAGTCAAAATGAGACCTTACACGACTACCAGATTTGTCTTGTTGGAACTCAAATCTTTTGACATCTCTTTATGGCCAAGGGGTGTAGCATGGCGTTGGAAGTTGAGTATCATGTATTTATTTCCTGTTTAGTGAACCTACAACAGTTTTATGTTAGTTTTAGTTGTTCAAGGGTGGGGATAGGTTAGTATAATAAGCTCTCGAGCAATTTTTATTAAATGAATGTACTATTAGTGCTTACACCAACATAGACGAAATATGTTTTAGTACTCCAATAGTATTCTATTATTTTGCACTTCAGTGGTAGTAATTGAGGTGATCATTACAGCCAAAATTAACAATTCTTTTGATTGCAATGGCAGAAGGGTTCTCTGAGTTGGGGTCTTATCCTTAGAGGAAGTAGGTGCCAAAACATGTCATCTACCCTGCAAGTCTGCCAGAAAACTGCCAGTGCAGACACTCAGGGATTTCTCCACATAGTCCCATTTCCACAAGGGCACCATCAGAAGGCGACTCTAAAACATACACGTCCTTACCCATCCCCAAGCTCTCTCCCTTTCTCTTTTTTTAAAGCCCTATAGGCCAAAGAGCAAATTTCTTCTATGAAATGAAATTCTCATCATTTCCTTTTTCCTCATAAACACGTTTTTCCTTTGGCCTTACACAACTTACCTTCTTGATTATTTGAGTCACATTCCACGCTTTCTTATTATTATTATATTTCTTTACATTTTTCTGTCATTTTTTTTATTTTTTATTTTTTTTTAAGATTTTATTTATTTATTTGACAGAGAGAGATCACAAGCAGGCAGAGAGGCAGGCAGAGAGAGGAGGAAGCAGGCTTCCCGCTGAGCAGAGAGCCCGATGCGGGGCTCGATCCCAGGACCCTGAGATCATGACCTGAGCCGAAGGCAGCGGCTCAACCCACTGAGCCACCCAGGCGCCCCTCTGTCATTTTTTTTTAAAGATTTTATTTATTTATTTGACAGAGACAAGCTAGAGAGGGAGCACAAGCAGGGGGAGTGGGAGAGGGAGAAGCAGACTCCCCACTGAGCAGCAAGCCTGATGTGGGGCTGGATCCCAGGACCCTGGAATCGTGATCTAAGCCAAAGCCAGATACTCAATGACTAAGCCACCCAGGGGGCCCTACATATTTCTGTCTTAAATTTAATCAATGTGTATTATGCCCGGTAAAACAGCACTTCTAAATCTTACTGGTATAAAGACCAAAAATCAACATTGATTGATGAGGAAAATTAATCACTGAAGATAAGCTTCACCTGACTCTTTGTTCACTGATAAAACAGGCCTGATTATATACCAATAACTTGATTGAAAAGTTTATCTGAGCAATATTAGCCACCCCCATAGCAAAAACAAATTTTCTGAGGTCTAATTTCATCTCTATATTCTAAAAGCATATCACGGTATAGTATAGGATCACCAGTTTCTCTAGGGAAATTTTGTTTTCTTTTTGGCTGTTGTAACATAAAATTCTGAGATTTCTAAAAACTAATAGTATATAGCAAAATTTGTTTCTAATATTTTTATTTTAACCAAGTCTGAAATGCTTTTAGTAATTATCTGAATAATGACCATGCAATTAAGGTTTTTAAATGACAAAACCAAATGCTGTATGTTGTTTCAAAAAAGGAATTTTAATTTTAATAACAATACATTTATAAATGTATGTTTAAGCATGAAATGTTCAATCATAATAGCCCTACAATTTAGTTGGTAAATTAAAGATATATATATACTCTAAAAATAATTCTTACAATTTCCACTTCCAATATCTAAACATTAGAAAAAATATTTCCAACTGGAATGAAAATCGTGTATGTCTGATGCCTAAGCTTTCTATAGAGCATCACACAGTAAATTCGTATTTTCTGTTAATTTCAGAACTGTATTTTTAATATTGCGAAATAATTTTCAATGAAAGTTAAATATTGACCTGAGGAAAAATTATATTCATCTTAAGTTTCTTTTCATTCACAACTTTCATAGTAAATTTTAATTTTTTCTGTTACAAGGAGAAAAGGGGTAAATTTTAGAGATGTCATGTTGATATTAAAAACAGATACCCGTTCACTACAATGTGCATTATTTTTAGAGTTTTGATTTGGCAAGACTTCTTGGCATTTTTTTCAAAAGCAGAATTCATTTAGGCTGTGCATCCGGACACCACCACCTCCATTTAGAGAGCTCACAAGCGAGTGGCCAGGGAAGGGTGCTCTCCACGTGCACTGACTGCGGATGGCAGAGGTCAGAGGCAGCAGGACTCTCCCAGCGGCTTGCAAGCTGCCCCGGACTACTGGATCCACAGGAATTCTGTTTTCCTTTGGGAAAGGGCACAGTTCTCTGAGAACTGAAGGGAAATTTCGGTGGTGCTCAGGAGGAGAAACAGACACACAGTAGTAAACCTAATAACCCATTATGTGGCAGTAATAGGAACTCAGTACAACCTCTGCTAACTAGTGTGATGTTATGTAGTGAAGAACGCAGGAAAAGCAAGTAAAAGAAGAGTAATTTGGAATCGTGTGAAAGCACAGTATTCATGGGATAAAATGAATCACAAAATATATAGAGGATTCAATTTATTGATAGTTTTTTGGCGAGATGTATGCCGGCGTGTGCGCATGTGTGCGCGCGCACACACACACACACACACACACACACACACACACTTCCTTTCACAGTGGAAATATTGCCCCTGAATTTAGTACCCAGTTTTATCCCATTGTTTTTGAAGACCAGGATGTGATTCATCCTAAAAATAGCTTTTTCCCTTATAAAGTGTCTGAATAAAAATAGTTTGTTGTTGTAGTGCTCAGGAAAGTCTAAGGACCTTGTGTGTGTGTGTGTGTGTGTGTTTTAAACTTAGCAGCCTCGTAACTGCTGAAGAATCACCAGGGAACAGGGTACTATATGGAGAAGAACTATTTAATAGCTTGAGATATTAAGGACATGAAAATATATTGGTTTTTAACTTATGATATCTGGTTTAAATATTAGTCTTTTCTATTAATAACTGAACATAGTTTTTTCATTTTATGTAATACTTTTTAATAATAAGCTGGTCAGATTTTAAATAAACTTCTAAATTTTCATATTGTTTTCTCTTTTCATGTATGATACATTTTGTGTGTTTTAGATGAACAGTAACCCATGGGGGAATGTTTCCACATTTAATGTGTCCCCTTATTATTATATGTTGTTTGATTTTGCAATGATTATTTACTTTCAATAATTTTCAAGTGTAAAAGGAAAAAGACTTTATGAGGAAGGGGGGGGGAATGAGAAATTGCTCTTGTTTGTGAATACTTGCTTTTGGGTTGTCTTACTTTTTTGTTTTGTCTTAAATGAAACCGTACTTAATTTTACTTTAGTGCAACAGAGGTTTTGGGCTTTTTTCACCAAAGGCCTGAATGATGTTAGATGCAATATCTATGTGGTACGTGTTTTTAAAAAGCTTCTCACCTCACTCCAATAATAGGGATTTATCTGAAAAAGACTCTACTCTGTATAGCAAATAAGAGCTTCAATGTCATTACGATCTGAGGGTGTTGACAAGGAGGCACATCTTATTTTCAATTATTTAAAAGAATATATCACTGTAGTAGTATTTTGTACTCAAGTCTAGCCATTCCTTTAGTCTCATTCAGAATTCACTCAAGTGATTTAAGATGAATACATACTGATAGTAATGCAATGAGTTGTACTTGTCAGTGACAACACGATTCTAGAGCAAACGGAATATTAATTGAAACAGTAAACATTTTTGAGATTAAACTTCTTGAAAGATTTTTATAATCAAACCAGTTCGTACTCCTCCGTTTTGGTTTTGTTTTGGTTTGGTTTTTTTCCTCTTTTACAGGGAAGTTTTCTTTCATTTATTTCCTACTAGAGTAATTCAATGTTCAAAAACAGGAAGCAATCATTAGGAGTGGGCCAGGCTCTGTTATATATTAAAAGAACTGAGTTTTTCTTGTCATTCTATCTTTGCAAATGGTGATGAATATTCATTAAGCTAGGGAAAGATTTGCCAGCTGTGAATCTTTGCAAAGTGTCCCAGTGCTCTAAACCAAAAAGAAAACAAAAATTATACAGCCTCTATTTCTGTGTATCATAAAGGATGAGGAAAACAAGCTAGCCAAAGGATTCTCGGAGGAAATACATTCTGTTTCACACAATTTAGAGGAATATATACACTTTTTTTGAGTAAAATTATGATGTTCAGTTTTTTTTCCAACGTCATCTTTAAAAGACAAAAAATAAAGAATATCTCCCAATTATACTAGCCCTTAAGTTTATTTCCCTTCTGCTGTCCTATAAGGGATCTACGTTGTTTTTGTTTTTGTTTTAATAAAGTGTGAGACTTTTTGAAGTAGCTAACACTTTATACTTAGTCAATATGAATGGGGATGGACCCTTTTTGCTTTAAAAGACCCCTATCTTCCCTATAAAAATCTGTGTTAAGTTCTTGGATATTAAAATACTTGAGTTAATTCTGTGCTTCATTGTGATGTAATGGTGACCAACTTAAACTGAAAAGAAGCATGCTCTGTTGTGTTAGAAAATGTTACCTGTATTTACCGAATTGTAGTGCATTTTCAGTTTTTATATTTCTTTAGATAAGGATGATTTTACATTTTAATGTAAAAAAGCATTGTAAAAATGTAAAAAGCAAAATTTGAAAGTTTTACTTTCACTTTTCTCCATACTTCAGAATGAGAGTTAATAATTACTTAATATTGATATTAATTTGTATTAAATGACCATGTTATTCACTTTAAGTTATAATTAGGAATAGTGAAAATATTATTTTGTTCCCAAATTATTTAATTATTTTTTATTAAAAGACTTTCCTCTGCATCAGGGAACAAAAAGAAGAGTTTCCCACAAGCCAAAATTAGTTTGCTGATTACTTGGAACCATCTGGTTATGAGAAGAGGAATAGATTCAAAGTGAAAGAAATAACCCATTTATATCACCACCCTGGGCCATTGTCTTTGGCCATCTGCACTTAAGATGCTTACATAGAGCAGGCAGTATCTGTCTTCCTAAGCCACTGCTGTGCAACCGATTATCCTCGATAACCTGCTCCGTCTTCACTGGAACATAACTGACATACAATATTGAGGAAATAAGATGTACGTGAGTTGAGTCAATGCATTGATATATTGTGGTATGATTCCCACTGGAGCATTAACTAACACTCTCTGACTTTACATAATTATCATTTCTTTTTTGTGGCGGGAACAATTAAGTTCTAGTCTCTTACCAGCTTTAAAGTTTATAATGTAGTGGGGTTATCTGTAATCACTGTGCTGTACGTGAGAGCTCCAGCCCTTATTTCATCTATGGGTTGCATGTTTGTATTCTTGAACATCTCCTCAATTCCCCCAATCTCAGAGCTCCTGGTAACTACTGCTCTACTCCCCATTTTAATGAGTTTGGCTTTGAAAAACAGCTCGATCCTAACAGGATCTCTGACTCCTAGTACTTTTGTGGGAATTTCAAGTGCCAATATCCTCTCTTCATGAAAATGAAAAATAGATACCTTTTACAAGAAGGTGGAAAACCCCTGCTTCTAAATGGTGCCTCATGTTCTAAAATGCTTCTTCGGCTATAAAACCATCATGATACAATTAGGTCAAAAGGGTTTTAAGTCATACTTACAAACTTTTTACTACTATAGGATAGTTGGGAGATACTACTGGTAAATTGTTTTAGTTACCTATAATGTACTTGCATCTGTGCATAAACATGTAGAGGAAATATTTTTAATGTAGTATAGGTATATAGAAAATGTAGTATCTTGTAATATAGATTTCATATTTAACTGAATTTCCAAACCTAGATCACTCTTTTTGGAATGATATCCCTAACTGCCCCTACTTGTTTGGCTGCCTTAGAGCTCCCTTCTAAATGTGACTTCCCCAAGGAGACCTCACTGATCCTTCTGCCTTTTTTCCTAGACTAGGTGAGATATGACATATTTCTCCTTCTATAACACTACACAATTTTAATTATGTTTTTGAGTTATATTCTACCTTGCCACAAACATGTTGCAAGTTTCATGATGGGACACATATATAATTTCTATCATCTAAGTCATACTGTATCCTCAGCACCTAGCAAGTTAACTGATACGAAGTACTCAAACTTTTGTTGAGCCAATAAATAAGTTAATTAACTAAGTCATTACCCTGACCATTGGAATAATTCAATCTGTCATATTAATTTTTAATTTCACGCTAAACACCTGTTTCTTGACTGGCACATTGTTGTGAGTGGCCTCTGATAGCTGGTGAGACAGAAAATGATAGGTAGATGATCGTGGCAATGTCAGCACACTAGAATAACATCACAGACCCTAAAACAAATAAATATTCCATATGATCACCACCCATCATTAGCGTTTTCATTATTTAATTCATCTGTTCAAGCCATATTTATTGAGCATCTGTCTCTAGGCACTGGAGAGGTAGCAGTGGGCAAGACAGAAAAAATCCCTGAGCTTACAGTGCCTACATTTTAATGGAAACAAACAAACCATTAATATGTAAGCAATAAGTGAAAAGATGTGAATAATTGAAGAAAACAAAGCAAACAGACTGATAGGGTGAGGAGTACTAAATGGAGAAGAAGAGGAGAGGATATATCACAGAGAGTGTTTGAGAAGACCGCTCTGAGAAAGTGACAATTTGTCCTAATTCAGGAGAAGTCAGTCATAAATTGGTTTTATCTGAAAAAGCCCACTTTTTCCCTAAGGTCTTAATAAAATGATTAACTGCATGAAGCATACCTGAATGATATACTTTAATTATTCATTCATTTAGTCCCCAGTTTATGTTTTTCAAATAGAACCTGAGAGTAATACATATAAATTAAAAAGTATAAATTAACTTACAAATTAAATTAGGCAAATAATTTCTTTTTTTTTTCAGGATCTTAGCAGGGAATTTGAGAAATCTTCTTGGCATTACTTCAAAATTTGATACAGACACAATGTAAAGTCTATAAACCATAGTAGATTTTAGGAGATAGAGAAAGAGATTTAAACCCCCTCTCACATAAAGCATAGATACTATTATTAGGCTTCTTGACTGATTTTGTGTTGATATTCCCTTGACAACCATATTATTAACCATAGGAAAATATTTTTCCTTAAATGCAGTTGGGAATAAGGATGCTGTCCTGGAATTTGCTTTGTGTTATGGTCATGTGCAAAAGATAGAAGATGAAGGGATAATTTGATTCAGTTTAGTAATTGCTAAAAGTGAGAAATTTTAATACGGAGTATGTAGAATTAATGGTATCAAAGGAACTTCTTAGAATGCCTAACTTACAAAACTGGATGGGGTAGTGTGCACAATATTGGTTTGTCTGATATTTGAACGTCATTGCAATTTTCAGTAAAAAATCCAATATTAGCACTTTTTTTTTTTTAAGAATTTTATTTATCTCTTCATTTGACAGAGAGATAGAGAGAGACCACAAGTAGGCAGAGCAGCAGGCAGGGGGAGACTCAGAAGCAGGCTCTCCGCTGAGCAGGGAGCCCTATGCGGGACTCAAACCCAGGACCCTGGGATCATGACCAGAGCCAAAGGCAGAGGCTTAAGCAACTGAGCCACACAGGCGCCCCTATTAGCATGTTTCAATTCTGTCAGTCTATATTTAGCAGAAATGGTTTTTATAAGAATAGTATCACTTTTTAAAGTTCTTATTTATACTCAAGAAAAACTGCAATTCAAAAATTGTGTCATTGCAACACAAGGAAGAAAGCAGCATTATTTGATGAAGTTAAGAGTTAAGCATAAAACCACATCTCTTACCTTCACAATGAGAAAAAAGCTCCTGGAATGACTTTATGTGGTTATTTATTTCATTGATATCTGTATTTTCGAGAACTAAATTCTTCAGACTGCGTCAAGGAACAAAAGGGCATCTTCCTCTTTTCCTCTTCCGCTTGTCTTAATATTTAGTTACATTCACCCTTTGAATGTCTAAATTAGACATTCTCACAGTCTTCTTGGCATTTCAGTGCTAGATATGAAAATATCAACAGGAGTTATCTGTGTTCTTAGTTTATCTGCTCTCTGTTTTGATATTTGTGAAATCTCTTTTCTCCCATTATTTAAAAATTCATAAAATATAAACATGAATGTATTTAAGTTGTTTCTGTGTTATGCTGTGTATTTTGTTTTGCTCTGTTGTCAGGGATTGGATTGCAGTCAGAAATACGGCTTCTTATCCTGTTTTTATTTTCTGGTGTGTGTGTGTGTGTGTTTTAATGGTAAACATTTTTTTTTTTTCTGCTGCAGACCTCTGCAGGCTTCTGGAACCACAGTAGGGGCACGGAGTGTCCCTTGTTACGTGGCATAGTCGGTACTGTGTATCAGCTAGTGGCACACGCTGCAGAGGCCGGGACCTCCATCCAAATCCTGGATCTCTTTATCTCTGAAAACTTCTAGAAACTACTTAACAACCCTGCACCTTCTTTCACTCATCGATGAGAGGAAGGCCGTAATGTGCTCACTTCAGAATGCCGTTGTGAGGACCCGCATTAATGCACGCAAAGTGCTTTGAAGAGTGCAGGTAGATGGAAGCAGTACACAGAGCGTTAGCTGCTCCCACCTTCACTCCCACTTCCTCCATCTGCGGGAAGACGAGGACGTAGACTGCGTCACCTACTTGTGCTGTTGAGACCCTAGGTACTGTAAGAACAAGTGAAGAAATGAAATTTTAAGAACAGAGAAATCGTGAAGAAAATACTGTAGGGTGTTTGGAAGCACCTGACAGAACACAGTCAGTAAATGTGTTCACTTAACTTTATCTTTTCCTTCATCCATAAGATTCATGGATTACTTTTTTTAATTGAGGTATACTTGTCATTACAGTCGTTTCAGGAGTGTAACATAATGATATAATGCCTGTATATGTTGCAACGTGATCACCGACAATAAGTCTAGATAATATCTGTCATCATACATTGTTAAAGTCTTTTATAACTAAAACAGTATATAGATTAATTTGATTAATTTACTTTTTAATTTAAAAGCACATGCTGAATGGCAAATGGGGGCAGGAAGATTGATCTTTTGTCTGTCTTCCAGAAAGGTCCCGCAGCTCTTATGGATCCGAGATTTTTTTTTTTTTTTTAAGATTTTATTTATTTGACAGACAGAGATCACAAGCAGGCAGAGAGAGAGAGAGAGGAGGAAGCAGGCTCCCTGCTGAGCAGAGAGCCCGATGTGGGGCTCGATTCCAGGATCCTAGGATCATGTCCTGAGCCAAAGACAGAGGCTTTAACCCACTGAGCCACCCGGTGCCCCTGCTGACCCAAGATTTTTTAATATTGAATGTTTGTAACCAGTCACATCTGGGGTGAATGCTAGTTCTGTCGTTTCCTAATTATGTGATCTTGGGCAAGTTACAAAAGTTCTGTGAATCTCAGTTTCCTCATCTGCAAAATGGAGCCACAATGACTGTGTGAAAATTTGTTGTGGAGGTTGAAATAACTGATTTTGGAAAACTTAGCACCCTGTCAAGCAGATAGGGTAGCATTAAATAAATGGCATTAGGTTGTCTAATCTTCCCTAAGTAGAATTACGTTTGATTGACTTTGGCCAGGTTCTTGTTTTGACGTGCCGCTCCTCGTATCTGTGAAGTCAAGTGAGGTAACACGCACAGGAAAACACTGTGGCACAAAAACGCACGATACACGTTATAATTTTGAAATTTGCATTAATAGCTTCTCTACTATGGTTATTATCATGGTTGACCTTAGATCCATCTCGTTTTCCTTTAAATGTTCTCTCACTATTCCTTCTCTTGAATGACTTCAACCATCATCTTTCCAGGCCCTTGGGCACAATTTTCAGGCTTCCCCATCTCCTCCTCCTCTCACTCTTCATAATCAAAATCTTGCAAAATATTCTTCTGTATTCCTCTGAGAAAAATATTTACTTCATTTGTCCTCTTTTATCTACCCTAGTAGGATAATCCCTAGTGAAAGTTTTAGTCACATCATGTCGTTTTCTTTCACATCAATGCTCCTCTGTTTTTGATAAAACTCCTCCACCTAACGTCAGATTCTTAGTCTTCTAGAACCTCCGAGTTCATGACTGAGGACCTCGAGGGCCTCAGATTCTTCTGACCCATGTGCCTTTTCTCTTTCTCTCTACCTCAGCACATACTCACCCTTTCCTTCAATTTCTGTTAATAAATTGAATAATTTTAAGAATCATTGGGATTATTGACCATTCTGTACAGTAACAATGATTTAATATGACTTTTAATTTGTATTATTGAACTAATAATATGTTTGGAAAATTGAGCCATATAAAGATCATCAATTTTTATTTGTTCAAATCTAATAAATTCTTAAAAAATTCTTACTCTTTATATGAGACATAATCATGATACCATCATTTAAATATGCCCTAGAGATTGCCACCTACTATAAATATACGTAGATGTATTTATAAAGATATAATCATCATCATTTTAAGCAGAAAATTATTATATTATTTTAATACACATAAGAAGCCACACATACAAAAGGAGAGATTTTTTCTGGCTACGTATGTGTTTGCTTCGCTCACTGGACGGACAGTGGCTGGGAAAGTACAGCTCAGTCTGTGAGCTCTTCAGAATTGGCAGTGGTTCAGTTTGGATGAAACAAGAAGGGGGAGTGGAGGAAAGGAAAGGTCTCAGGGAAGTTAATCCAGTGGCATTTGTTATCTTTGCTAACCTTAATTTTTCGCTATAACAGATGCATAAACTTATGACATTCTGAGTTGGATAGAATTCAGCTATTTTAGAGGAAAGAAATGATGGTTATTGTCCTCGAGCCAAGATAACAACACACGACTCTGACTCGCCAAGCCTGAGTCCACGAAACTGCCTTATATTTATTTTCTTCATGTTGGCTGTTATCAGGAAGTGATTTCAGTAAAGAGTCTGTAATTCGTTTATTAAGAAAACTCTCAAACTCAGAAAAGATGGTACATATGCTGTATGCAAAAACTACTCATTTCAAAATCTGTATTGCAGACATCCACTGCATTTCATTTGACTGACATTTTTTCTTAATCATTTGGAGAAATAAGGTCATAGTGAAATGGGTGTATTTGCTTCTTAATCTCTTTGCTTTCATTTCTGAAACATCTTACTGATCTAGTACAATACCTAAGAGCAAAGGAGATATATATGTGTGTGTGCGTGTGTGTGTTTATATATGAATTTTTTTAGTCTTATTTATTCGAGAGAGAGAGAGAGCAGGGGGAGGACAGAGGAAGAGAGAGAAGCTGATCCCTCCTGAGCCAGAAGCTCAGTCCGAGGATCCTGAGATCATGACGTGTAACCAGCTGAACCACCCACATGCCCCGATATGTGTATTTTTAAAAACAATTTTTCTTCAGGGTAAATCAAATGACAATATAGAATACAGACCACAGTGCCAGGCATCCTTAAGAACAGAATCCAATATAAAGTTTATATGAATAAACCAAAGGCAAATCTTGACTGAGAGGATTTTGAGAGTTGTAGATCCGAAATTACTCTCCCAAAAGTTGTTGTAACAAACACTAAAACCTCTGAACAACAGGGAAATGTTCTGTTTCCTTTGTCCCTTTATCTCCATTCCAAATACTAAGCAAAATAGCCAAATTTTGAGAGGTAATTAAGTCCTTAACTTATCCTGTTTTATTTTAGAATTCTTTCAACTTTTTTTTTTTTTTTTTTAATTTGGGGCCTCAAAAGTACTCTTAATTATTGCCTTGGAATTATTTCATTTCTGATCTCATTTTCTCCCTCTTTTTCTCCCTCCTGCGCTTTGGGTTCTTAAACTTTTGGATAATTATAGGTCCCTCGGAGGATCTGATGAATATTATAAACTCTGTCTCCATTCAAATAGACTACGAATCCTTTCACGTACGGAAGCTCACCCGTGGCGGCCCGGTAAGGACACTTGCAGTGTCACTCTCCTTCCTCATCCGCACACCTAGATGCACATTAGTAGACGAAGTAATGTCAACTTCATGGTGAAAGGGCAGATGGTCCTGTTCTTTGGAACTGACCTGACATCCATGCTTTTTTGAAGGTGTTCTGTAGTGCGGCTCTGGGCTGCGTTTACATATATATTCATGCTGTCATGAAATACGGCTTTGGGGCAAAGACTAGGATAAAGTCCTTTCCTTTTTCCATATATCTTTTTTCTTTTCTTTTCTCTTCTTCTTTTTTTTTTTTTTAATTTATTTGAGACAGGGAGAGAGAGCATACACTGGGAGAAGGGTCAGAAAGGGGGAGAAGCAGACTCCCTGTGAGACTCCATCCTGGGACCTGAGCCGAAGGCAGACACTTAACTGACTGAGCCACCCAGGCACCCCTCTTTTTCCATATTTCTAATGCAGTTTACTGAATTTGTGAAACTGGCACTTTAAGTTAGACAATCTGGCAGTGTACTACCTAAATAGTATTCTCCCAATCTCTCCTATATACCCTTTAAAACTTCCATATTCACTTATTTATTAGCTATTTTAGCTACTGAATTCTCTAATGTCTTTTTTTTTTTCATTATACATAGCATGCTGAATTCTCATCTACAATTTATTATAGGGATTTTTCATGATGTGTTTTTAGTAACACATAGTTTATTTAGAAACCTCTTGGACATTAGAGACCTAATAATGGAAAACTCTAAGTGCCATGACGCACGTGTGGTGTCTCTGCTTACTCCCTACGAGCTGCATCTCTGCCACACTACAGACTTGGATAAATATTTACTGAATGAATGAGTGAATTTTAAAAAATCATAGTTATAATTATACAGAATATTACAATTGCCATTGAATAGAAGTTGATTACACGAGTCCCTAGTAAACTTCAGTGTCCCCGAATATACCCTTTACCCTTGCAAGGAAGTCAAACAGATGATTGAAATGCCCACAATATCTTGCACAAAATTTCATCACTAAAGCCATAGATGTTATTCTCTCAGGCCAATACATTCCTCTTGGGGGATATTTATTCCTTGTAGCACAATTGTAACATGCTTATAGTCTTGAAGCCAAGTCACATTTATGTTTTGGTTCATTTCAGAGATAGAGTTTGGTGATTCATCAGTTGCAAGGAACACCCCGTGCTCATCACATCACGTGCCCTTCCTGATGCCCGTCACCCAGTTACTCTCCCCGCCGACCTCCCCTCCAGCAACCCTCAGTTTGTTTCCCAGAGTTCAGTGTCTCTTATGGTTTGCCTCCCTCTTCAGTTTCATCTTACTTTATTTTTCCTTCCCAAAGAATATTTTTAAAATTTATTTATTTGGGAGAGAGAGAGTGTGCATGCTCTGGGGGGCGGGGGCAGAAGGAGAAAGGGAATCCCAAGCATACGCCCCACTAATTGCGGAGCTCAACATGGGGCTCCATCTCATGACCCTGATCAGGACCTGAGCTCAAGTCAAGAGGTGGTCACTTAACCAGCTGGGCCACCCAGACGCTCCAAGCCAAATCACATTTTAAAAAATTATGTAAGGATTGACTGTAATTTGTAAAATTGGGAAAAGCTAGAGAAACCATAACCATGAAGGCCTAAAGCCCTGAGACTAAGGAGCCGACCTAGAGCAAGAGACGGATTTGTACTGAGGGAGTCACCCACGCCGGTGAGGTGGCGTACAGATTGTATTCAGGATTGTCATCTTTAGAAATATGAAGGTGTTTTGGGGCATCTTGCTGGCTCAGTGGGACAAATGTCCAACTCTTGATTTCCGCTCAGTTCATGAGCTCAGGGTTGTGAGATCAAGCCCCAAGCCAGGCTCTGTGCTGGGCATGGAGCCTGGTTGAGATTTCCTCTCTCCAGCCCCCGCTCCCTTTGCCCTCCTCCCGCCCACACTCACTTGCTGCTTAAAAAAAAAAAAAAAAAGTGTGTTTAAATAAATGATTTCTTTTAAATAGTTAAAAATTACATTAGAGTTTACCAAAATTTCAAACTAGTGTAAATTATTATTACAATGACTACTATAACCTTAAGCTAAAAGGAGATATGAAATAAATTTAAAAGGATATTTGAATGAAATTTTGGCATGTAAATATGAATGCATAAATTTAGATTATTGTAAATTTATTATATTAGGGATGGAGTCTCAGATGAATAAAACAGTATAGTGAAGAAGACAGATACCAAACTCAGTTACTACACTAGTGTGACCACTGATATAATCACTATGTGAGCTTGAGTCCTTTGGGAGAAGAAAAGAGAACAATGACTTGCCTGAGGGAGTGAGGAAAAGCCATGGATGAGATACATTTGAACTAGAACTCAAAGATGGGTGGAAGTTTGCCAAGAGAAGGAGGTGGGGTAGGGCATTCAGGGCACAATGTTCTGAAAGCATGCCATGTATTCAGAGAACAAGAAGGCCAGCGTGCTTGGCTCCAAACCCCGGAGAAGGGAGGAAAAGCTGAGGAGAGAAATGAGTTGCACCTTGGTTACAAGAGACGTAATGCTCTGAGTGAAAGATTTTCAGCTTTATAGCATAGGTAATGGTAAGGCAAGGTCTCAGGAGGGAAAATGAAATGGTCTAATTTGTTCCAGGTAAAAAATATTAACAGTTGGGAGCAACATGTAGATAATTGCCCAAAGCAAGGAGAGATCAACAGAAGGAAGCCAGATAGGAGAAAGAAAGGACGCTCCGACTGGACAATTTTAAGGAACTGAACTAAGGCAATGGAAGAGGGAAACAGAAATGACATTCCTGCGACATTGGTGAAAACAAATTAACAGGTCCTGGAGATTGATTGAGCATAGATGGCCAGTAAAAGGGAGTTCAAGGACTTTTAAAATTTGAGCTTCAGGAAAGATAGAACGTGACAATGGTCATTAAATCTAGAATGCTGGGAAAGGAATTAACAAGATAAGTGAGTAGCTCTACTTTGGACACATTGGTATGAGATGATCCTGGATTATTAGCTTGATATTTCCAAAGCCAATTTCCCTCCCTCTCTCCCTTCCTTCCCTTCTTTCTTTTTCAACTCCCCCCCCCTTCTCTTTCTGTTTCTTCAATATAAACATGATAGTTGAAGACATAACATTGACTGAGATCACCCGGAGAGAGTATGATTGGAGAAGACAATCAAGGGCACCCAGTACATTAATTGCATTTGAGAGATGGTTAGAAGAAGACAGTAAAGGTGACAGAGAAAAAAAACTGATCATAAAAGTAGGTAGGGAAACAAAAAAAAGTCGTCTTAGAAGATAAAGAGGAGAGTACAGCAAATTCTGCAGAGGCTGAGGAATAACAACATATTGGTGCTTTGATAAGAGCAGTTAAGTGTGAAAAATTTTAATTATTCACTTATTCAATAAGAGCTTCCAAAGGTCTTCCATGTGCTTGGGCTTGGGACACAAATGTCAACAATATATATCACAATGTATGTACATCGCAGTGAAATAAGGAGATTTTTACACTATCAATAATTTTGCCCAAAAGTATTCCATTAAGAGTAGACCGTCATGGTTATTAGGCTTTCCATTGCAGCCTTGTCCCTAACAATAGTAATTCTATCAAAGAGGCATTTCATTATATGGCATCTATCACCAATTGGTGTGTAACCTCTTTTTCGTGAATCAAAGACATGAAGCTGATGGGGATTTCTATCAAAACGGTTACTAAGTACAGTTTACCTGAAATGACAATTCAATAAAAATTCTCCCAGTCATCCCCACCACACACCCATGACCAAGGCCAGCCACACGTCATTATCTAATATTATGGATAAAATGAAGAGCATGTAAGTGAAATTTTTTATTTCTCAATTAGAAACACAAACATTCCCTGCATTTCCAACTATTAACCTTTTTTGGGGGGGCGGGGAGAGAGAGAGAGCGCGCATGCAAGTATGCGCACACATGTGAGCAGCGGGGGAAAGGCCAAGGGGAGAGAGAACCTTAAGCAGACTCCATGCCCACGGCAGAGCCCAGCCGGGGACTTGACCTCATGACACTGAGATTATGACCTGACCCGAAATCCAGAGTCAGAGGCTAGCTGACTGAACCACCCAGGCACCCAGGCACCCCTCATTATTAATCTTTAAAAATGAATGACACATCCAGTTGTGAGCAGTATGAAAGTCTGGACCCAGATATGATCCTTCACTTTTCCACTTATAGCCACAAGGCTCTTGGACAAATGCATTAATTGCTTTCAAATCCATCGTAGGCAAACCAGGAATTACAATACCTGCCTTGTGGAGTTATGAATTAAGAAGAAACAAGCAAATATGAAAGAAATAAGAGTTTGGCAGATGGAATTTTGATAAATAGCAATTATTAATCTAGTAAGGTGTCTAGCAAAATACGTAATACATAGTAGCTAATGTCATGGACACATTGTGTTCATGGACTTTGATGTCATTGACAATCAAAGCATCAGTTAGTAATATAAGTTTCGGAGCTATGTCATCTTTTTGTTTTACTTTTGACATGATAGAGAACAAAATCTAATTAATCAAATGATTGGCTGTTATCATTTACTACTTAATAAGTGTCCTTTCCTTGTACACTTGAATAAGTTAGAGACAATAATAATTCTACTAACATTTTCTTAGCTGCTGCTTCTCTGAACTACAATAAATCTTGGAATGTCTTAGAGATCTTGGATACTTATGAAAGTTTTCATTTATTTTGATAAAAAAGAAACCAAGAAATCTTTTCCTTTTATGGGTTAACATCTGTATTTCAATCATTCTCCTTGCTGCTCTTTGGTCAGTAAAAAAAGAAACTAATAATAATCTTATTTAACAGTGAAATGATCCAGGTCTTATCCTCTAGAAATCTAACTGCCTTTTTACTCGGGATTCTCAAATTCTAAATGCCTGCAGCCATATTTGGCCGACTTACTTAAATGTCCTAAGCCTGTTTGGCTGCTGATTTCCCCATTTATTTAAGAACGTAGCTCCACGGCAAGCCTGGGCAGCTGCCCACCGACCCGGGAGTGTGGTTTGCATGTGTGCGTTTCCTGGTACCTAATGAACGTTAATGCCGGTCCACCATACTTTGTCATGTTGGCTCCCTCCATGCTCAAATATTACCTCTTCTTTTATTATGTAAGCTAAGCTTGACTGGAATGGTTGTATAAGCAAGGAGCGTGTGTGTCCTGACGGGTTCCGGAGAACGGAATGATACCAGAATTCTGAGCTGGACGTCATTTCTGGAACACAGTGTGTCGAGAACACCACGTGTGTTGATGCACAGTCACGTTATCTTTGTTCCTCTCAGCTGTTGTCTGTGCATCTGTCTCTGCCTTCGGCTGGGAAGGTTTGCTGCATGTACAACCGCACGACTCCGGAGCTCCTGTTAGCTGAAGACGCACCGTCACGGGGGCGAGGCTGTCACCGCACGCCCTATCTAATGCTTTTGCCTGAGAAGAAATAGACGTGCGCGAGAGGAAATTAAACACTCCAGCGACAAGTGTTCTGATTTGGATCAGAAATGCAAAGTCGACCTTCAGAGCTTGAACCGATTGCATGCAGATGGGAAGACCCCTTTGCTGTTCATCAGCTCCTATCAGCGTCTACACAATTAGATTCGAAAGTGTCCTGTCTTGGACCAGCTTCTGACAGTGACCTGAGGAGGAATAAAAGAAACAGAATGAGTTGTTTTTCTTTTTACAGTGAATGTTTCGTCACATGCACGGCACACTTAGAGACACTGAGTTTTAAGGATTGTATGTTTGAAAATATCAAAACTAGACACATTTACTCTGGTTTGGTTTCTTGAATACAGCAGCCTGACTAGCAAATTTCCTTCCTTAAGGTAAAAATGTGTGCTTCTTTGACAACGATGTTGATTTTTCTGTTGACTTATATCGTTATCGTAATGAGCGGAGACCATAACGTACATAAGGTACAAATCTTCACACAGTGCATTTGCCGTGCTCTGATGGCAGAAAGTCATCTGATCATTTTCTTTTTTTTTTTTTTTAATTTATTTATTTGAGAGACAGAGAGAGAGCATGAGAGGGGAGGTCAGAGGGAGAAGCAGACTCCCCATAGAGCTGGGAGCCCGATGTGGGACTCGATCCCAGGACTCCGGGATCATGACCTGAGCCGAAGGCAGTTGCTTAACCAACTGAGCCACCCAGGCGTCCCTGAGCATTTCTTTTTAATGTGTGTGCACTTCAAGTTCTTCTGAACTGTCATTTGCCAGCATCTATCTGATTTTTTAAAACAAGTCTAAGCTTTGATTTTAGGAGCTCCCCACTCTTTCTTCCAAGCAACGCTGTTGCAGTCCTTTCCGAAGTGCGGTCCCTGGACGCATTGCCTCAGCTTTACCGGGAACTATTCTAAATGCAAGTTCTCAGCCCCGGACTGGCTGGATCGAAAGCTCTGGGGCGGCCTCTGTGGACAGCGTGTTAACAAGCTCTGCAGGGATTCCGACCCACACTCAGCTTTGAGAAGCCCCACTCTGCTTGTCACTGCTTTGGACGTGTTTCACCGCTTCCCCAATAATGGCGAAGCTTGCGGATCTTCTTATCAGGATATTTTTAAATATCCAAGACAAAATACACAGATTACTAACAAAGTAGGTTATGTTGAAATTCCATTATCCAAATATTAAAAACAAATTTGTGACACAATAATACATGTGCTTCTACTAACACATTGACCTAACAAGATTCATGGGTGCATCTGATAATCATCATAGTTTTAAAATATTACTGATCAAAATGTTATTTCCAGATATCTGCAATAATTACATGTGGTACGACTGTATCTATGATTTATAGCAGGGGACAAAGTCATAGGTGTTGCTAAGACTATGCAGTTTATTCCTATAGCCGTAATTGAAGCAGACACTGCATGTCAGCTAACAGGTAATGAAAAGACAAGTTTTCTGTGCATCTAAATTCATGGGTTCCCCTGAATTCTATCCACAATCCCTCCCCCAAGAGAAAAGAAGCCTTACAAGATGTGTGATTTGCAACCCACCTAACAAATGATAAATGTGATACATTGTAAAACAACCTAGGAGACAGGATGTGAATCAAATGTGTTCTGGAAGCCATAGAATAAATTGTTCTCCCCCGGGGCACCTCATGGTCTGACACCGGTGACAGTGAAAGGCATAGCTGATCTAATAGTTTACTGGAAATTGCCAACAGTGTTACATATTTTCCTGCTTAATCATACAAAATCTTTGTATTCATTACAATTGAAAATTTTTTTCCACAGGCTCTTTGCAGATCTTTACCTGTCATTTTATGTATTAATTGACACCTCCTGCAATTCCTTGGAAACTCTTAGAAACAGTGAATTTGCAACTCTTCATGTTGTCACTGCCAGCCCCCTTTGACGAAATGCGTATTCAAAGGGCACACAAACAAGTCAAGGTCCTGGAGCACAGTTCGGGGCCCCTGACTTCTGCTGAGTTCCACATCTCTGGTCCTGCATTCTGGCCTCGCTGGCGTGGCTACAGAGGGGCAGGGAACCATGAGACCTGGCCTGGTCACCATTTGAGACAGCCGAGCTGTGGTGTCACTTGAATATAAAGAACAGAAAGGGTCCTTTCTGTTCCAGCCACTGATGACAAACGACTCAAACAGGAAATAATCAGAGGAAGAAAGGACAAATCTACTTTCATCAGGAGATAGAAGAGACAATAGACTTCCAGGAAAGCCTCTGCTTTGTAGATGGGCCATTGAACGGAAGACTTTTTGCCAATTCTTTGTTTGAGAAGCTGTTATTTGAAAGTCTCGTCTTTGCCTTCCAGCTCATTTTATTTGACAGATTCTTCCCCCACACCCTGATTTTTAAGGACATTTTAAGGTCTTCTGAAGGGCTTTCTTACGTCTTCTCTTCTACGTTCTTTCTTATTGGTTTGAATAATTTGATCTTGTTTCTAGTATCAATTATTGACACTGATTTCTAGTCTTAGCTTTATAATTTGGAAACTGAGTGACATTAACACAAATTTTCAAAGGCTCGGTTTTATTCATTATCTGAAGATTACATTTTCCCTACTGATTCAAATATAGCTTTTAATAGGTAAAACAAAAAGAAGGAATATTTATTGAGTGGCTGCTGTGTAATATAGAAGAAGCCATATAATACAGAGAAGGGATCAAGATATCCAGTTGGGCAGGTGCAGAAAAGGAAAAGACAGAGAAAGAAGGAAAGAAACATTTGCAGATGTTACAGCTACTCAGGAAGCCAGAGAGAAGTGAGGAGGCAGAGAACAGAGGACGGTATAGGGTGAACCCATGAGCATCTTAATGAGGTAGAAGGGTCTGCAAAAAATCAGTAGTAGCGGGAACCAACCAACATGATTTAGTTATGTCGAGTGCTGAGTTTTCTCCTTCAGCTTTTGCTATGGGTATAGATACATCCATAGGCAGCTGCAGATAGAAAGTTAAGAAAGCTGGAAGACAGGACGAATCCATCTAATATGGAACAGCACAGACTGCATTTTTAAAGGAGAAAAAGGAAGGACACCAGTGTTTTCTGTTAGTTTCTATTTATCATACATAATATCTGCATTTGGAGAGTTGAATAAAAGCAGAGAGGAGAAAAAGTGAAGCTTACGACTTTCCAGGGAACCCAAGGCAACTCCACTTCGCAAGTCAGAGGAAATGTTAGTCCCTTTCAGGATTGGCCTGTTCCTGACAGGACCTGGAGACCTAATATTTGATCAGTAGAGTTTTAGAATAGCAGTCATAAAACCAGCTATTTTCATGGTTATCGCCAAGAATTATTGAATTGTGGGGCGCCTGGGTGGCTCAGTGGGTTAAAGCCTCTGCCTTCGGCTCAGGTCATGGTCTCAGGGTCCTGGGATCGAGCCCCACATCGGGCTCTCTGCTCAGCCGGGAGCCTGCTTCCCTCTCTCTCTCTGCCTGCCTCTCTGCCTACTTGTGATCTCTCTCTCTCTCTGTGAAATAAATAAAATCTTAAAAAAAAAAAAAAGAATTATTGAATTGTGACTAATTGAAAATAGCAGATAAACATGGGGTTGTAAAAGCATGAAATAGGGGCACCTGGGTGGCTCAGTGGGTTAAGCCTCTGCCTTTGGCTCAGGTCATGATCTCAGGGTCCTGGGATTGAGCCCCACATCGGGCTCTCTGCTCAGCGGGGAATGTGCTTCCTCCTCTCTCTCTGCCTGCCTCTCTGCCTACTTGTGATCTCTTGTCTGTCAAATAAATAAATAAAATCTTAAAAAAAAAAAAAAAGCATGAAATAGCTCTCTGTGAAAAACAAAAACAGTCTTAACCATTTAATAAGTACTTTTCGCTGGGGGCCAGGGAAGGGTTAGAGTAGAAGTGACTTAGGAAACATATAATTCATTATCCAGACCAAGAAATGTTTATCTAAGAAAACAGCTCAGGCTCTTCCCTAGTATCTGTGGAGCCTGAAGGAAGAGCATAAGTTGAAGCCCATATATCTGAATTACCTCAAGGATTTAAGGAAACCAGAGAAATATTAAGTAGCTTTCTCTTCTATCTTGACAAACAAATATTCAAAATAACCAAAAATATTAGTTTCAAATTTAGATTTCTCAGGATTCTTAGAGTTTTGTGCAGGGACATGCTGGTATTGGGTGAACCGGCCCCCGGCTGCAGAAAGCCTTTTCTGTCTGTCCTCAGCTTCTCCTTGCACTGGGGGGGCCTCCCATACAGATCTGAGTGCACCCTTCAGCCTGCATATATGAATTTATCCACTTCTCAGTATAAACAATGAATCTACAGCGACTCCTTGAGACTGGGGTGGACATGGAAGAGGCAAGGTCCATCATCAAAGAGAAATACAGCCAAAAGGCTTGTGTAGTTCCTGGGTATGAGCATACGTGGTTGGGGCTGGAAGCCCTGGGGTTGCAAGGTACCCAGGGCATGGTTAGAGGGGAGGATTAAGCTGTAGGTAGACCTGTCTTCTTGGCTCAGATAACTCCTAATCTCTTAGAAAGAGGTCAAACCAGAATAAGGCCAGAGTTGGGGTCACTAAAGTGCCAGGACAAGAGCACAGTCCCTTTCTCATGGATCTGAACCCAGTACTGCAAGTGCCAACCTGAAATGGACACCAGAACGACAAGCAATAAACCTAGATTCTTGAGGAAATTGGAATGTATTGTTAGCTTAAATTTATGGAGCACATGTTGGAGTGTGAACTGCAGTCTGGAAAAGCGTCCTGGGTATGTGGACCTGGATCAGGTGCTTTATAAGAAGAGCACTTTGTATATCATGGGAGAGGAAGAGCATTCTTTCGCAGACTTTGTATGAGTAAGTTACACTGACGGTAGGAGAGAGACAGCTGGACAAGCTTTCTGGACACAAAGTCAGAAGGAGAAAAGTTGACTCTGGCTGCATCTGTTGCAAGAGTGTGAAGAAAGGAAAGGGTTAAGTGACCTAAATGAACTCTAAGAAGAGAGAATCTTGACGTTTGTGAGGAAACTGGATGTCCTCTGAAGAGAGAAGGTCAAGACAGCCATCACCAGCTGGACACAGACTTAGCAACAAGATAACATTTGCATGACTCCTATTTCAGGAAAGGAAGCATTATCTGATTTGCAGGAAGAGTGGACATTCTAGTTTTGTTGTTGTGCTTTGTTTGCTTTACTATGGGGTAATGAGCAGTACACAGAGAACTTCTGAGAAAGCAATGGGTGCTGTGAATTGAATGTTTGTGTCCACCCCACCGGGACAGCATTTGAAGACAGGGTCTCTAAGGAAGTAATTAAGGTTAAACAACGCCATAAAGGTGGGGCCCTGATCCAATGTGATTAGTGTCGTGATACGAAGAGGTCGCAGATTGTTCACTCATTATCTCTCCACTTGCCGAAGAAGTCACATGAGCACAGTGAGATGGCAGCCGTCTACCAGCCCGGAGAAGAGGCTTCAGAACGAAACTTTAGTCTTGGTACTTTGATGGCACCATGAGCTTGGACTTTCCAGCATCCAGAACTGTGAGAAATTAATTTCTGTTTATTAAGCCATTCAGTCTATAGTATCTTTGTTGTGGGGGCTGAGCAGACTACAATATGGAGTGAATAGTAAGACACTGGGGAGTAGGGATACAAATAGGTTTCCAGAAAATTTTGGAAAACAATGGGATGAAATATAACACAGAACCTGAGCTAAGATAAAGAGGTCACAGGAGGGGTGTCTGGCCGGCTTGCAGCTCTTGATGCAGCTGTCGATCCCAGGTTCATGAGTTCAAGCCCCACTTTGGGCATGGAGCCTTCTTGAAAAAAATTTTTAAAAGGTAAAAAAAAAAAAAAAAAAAAAGGTAAAAAAATTTTGAAGGACAAAGTGAAATAAAAATATTTAAGAAACTTCTTAAAATAAAATTACATGATAAAAATATTTGAGCTTTCAGGAAGCCAGAGAAATGCCTTCTAACTGGGGTCTGAGAGTAGAGAATTATAGAATTTGGAAACAACAGAATATCCATTCAACTTTGCTATAAATGTAGGCTCACGGGGGTTACTTGGGGTTTAGGTGCTCTGAGATCTTCCAAGGGTCTGTTTGGAATCCCTGAATCTATCAAATCAGTGAAATAATATGCAAAATCTTCTGTGCTTATATGTGTAACTTGAAACAGACAATTGGCATCCCCACTCCTTTCCCAGGCAAAAATTAATGAGGAGGATGGCCTTTTTCTGCAGACTTCGATGCTCAACAGATGATCATTTCAGCATATTTGCTTTTCTAAAGCCAAGACAGCAGCAATCGCTGTCACATGAGTGCAGGTAAGTCCGTCTCATACACCTGGTACTCCAGGGATGGTGTGTTTCTCAAAAAGAGAAAGTGAGAAAAGAAAAGAATGAATGATTCTCTGGGGATAATTACATTTCACTCCTATTTGGATTAACATTTCTGGCTCTGTCTCCAGCAAAATACTCAAAAGAGTGGTCTACACACTACTTCTCTTACATTCTCTCTGTCCTTTTCCCATGTGCTATTACACTGTTTCAACTGTTGGGTCACAAATATGTCAAACCTTATCTCCTCCCTTGTTTAGTGCTTTCATGACATTTTTTGAAATTTGGAATCATCACGTTTGGTTTCAAAATAATTACGTATAGTTATTTTTACTTGGATCATAGCTACTTCATAGTTTATTTAGGGGCAGACTGACATCTTTATGGTGATCTTCCGATTCAAGAACATGAGATCTTCCCATGACCTCATTGATGTCTTCTGTTGCAATTGTTCATAGTGTTAAAATGTATTTCACTCATTTCTTATTTAATTTGTTCCTATGTATTTTACCTCCTCTTGATGCTGCTATAAAATTGCTCCTTTTTACCTCACTGCAGCTTCTACCTGGTTGTTGTAGTTCTACGTGGGAAATACTGATCTGTGAACATTTACTCTGTGGTTGCTACATTGCTGAACCCTCCTCCTGCTCAGATTAGTGAGTCCACGTCTGTCGCCTGTGTGTGCGCACGTACAAGCATCTGTTGTCTGTGTGCGCGCACACGTACAAGCATCTGTCGTCTGTGTGTGCTCACGTACAAGCATCTGTCGTCTGTGCGCACACGTACAAGCATCTGTCGCCTGTGTGTGCTCACATACAAGCATCTGTCTTCTCCGTATGCGCACACGCACAAGCATCTGTCGTCTGCGCACACGTACAAGCATCTGTCATCTGTGCACACACGTACAAGCATCTGTCGCCTGTGTGTGCTCACGTACAAGCATCTGTCTTCTCCGTATGCGCATACGCACAAGCATCTGTCATCTGTGTGAGCACACATACAAACATCTGTGGCCTGTGTGTGCGCACGTACAAGCATCTGTCGTCTGTATGCGCGTACATGTACAAGCATCTGTCGCTTGTGTGCGCACACGTACAAGCATCTGTCGTCTGTGTGTGTGCACACGTACAAGCATCTGTCGCCTGTGTGTGCACATGTACAAGCATCTGTCGTCTGTGTGCGCGCACGTACAAGCA
Source organism: Lutra lutra (assembly GCF_902655055.1). NCBI lineage: Eukaryota > Metazoa > Chordata > Mammalia > Carnivora > Mustelidae > Lutra > Lutra lutra. Next base: position 656,501 of record NC_062280.1, read on the forward strand.
TCTGTCGTCTGTGTGTGCGCACACGTACAAGCATCTGTCGCCTGTGTATGCGCATGTACAAGCATCTGTCGTCTGTGTGCGCACACGTACAAGCATCTGTCGCTTGTGTGCGCACACATACAAGCATCTGTCGCCTGTGTGTGCGCATGTACAAGCATTGTCGTCTGTGTGTGCGCACGTACAAGCATCTGTTGTCTGTGTGCGCGCACACATACAAGCATCTGTCGTCTCTGTGCGTGCACACGTACAAGCAACTGTCGTCTGTGTGTGCGCACGTACAAGCATCTGTCGTCTCTGTGCATGCACACGTACAAGCAACTGTCGTCTGTGTGTGTGCGCACGTACAAGCATCTGTCATCTGTGCGTGCGCACGTACAAGCATCTGTCGTCTCTGTGTGCGCACACGCACAAGCATCTGTCGTCTGTGTGTGTGCGCACGCACAAGCATCTGTCGTCTGTGTGTGTGCGCACGCACAAGCATCTGTCGTCTGTGTGTGCACACGTACAAGCATCTGTCGTCTGTGTGTGCGCCCACATACAAGCATCTGTCGTCTGTGTGTGCGCCCACATACAAGCATCTGTCTTCTCTGTGTGTGCACATGCACAAGCATCTGTCGTCTGCGTGTGTGCACACGTACAAGCATTTATTGCACATGCCGCATATGCATCTCTCAATGTATAGGCAAAATATATGTTAGCGTCATCAAAGTGTCCTTTCTAATGTTTTCTAGTATGTTCTTTGGGGTTATCTCTACCTTTCATTATTTTGAGCTATTTTACAGATTTATTAGTTGCAAAGAACTGATCATGATTCATGTTATTCTTGATCATAGAAATACACATTAGTTATTCAATAGAATGCAACTGTTTGTTGCCCTAAAAAGAGAGCATTTATTTATAAATTCATTTCAGCATTTCTTATATTTTTCTATATGTGTGATATTTTAAATTCTTCCATGAATTGTAGTAACATCTTGTCCCCCATCAATGAATGACCTAAACAAATTCTTTGACATATATTTTATATATGTGTCATCATTATGTTCTTTTTTAAAAAATTATCTTTAGGGACGCCTGGGTGGCTCAGTTGGTTAAGCAGCTGCCTTCGGCTCAGGTCATGATCCCAGCGTCCTGGGATCGAGTCCCACATCCGGCTCCTTGTTCTGTGGGGAGCCTGCTTCTCCCTCTGCCTCTGCCTGCCATTCTGTCTGCCTGTGCTCGCTCGCTCTCCCTCTCTCTCTGACAAATAAATAAAATCTTAAAAAAAAAATTATCTTTAAATACTTCCTTTCTTTCTTTTTCTTTCTGCTATTCAAAACAAAACTATATAATGGAATATAATGGAAAGAGGAGAAAAATCCCTGTATATTTTCCCATGTCTGGCCATCCTTTCCCTTCTTTCAGCCTAGAAAGGAATTTGAATATATTGCAGTTTATTTGGAGTTTTCTAGCTTGAAAAACACAGTCATAATCTTTTTTTCAAATTCATAGTTTTTAAAAATTGGTTTGTGGGAAGTTTTACTTGCTATTGAAGATTATGAAGAGAATAATAGAGATAGAGTTATTGATTTTAAGTAGTATTCCTTTGACTTCTGTAAAGAATTATGATTATAAATTATTCAGCACTTCAGCACACATGAGTGAAAATCAACTTTAACTCATACACTTTTAACATTTTCATACAATCAAAAAATAAAGATATACATTAAGTAGACATAACATGACTTACTTTAATTGATCAGAATATATTGTTTATGACTTACAGATAAAAGAAATGGTGCTTTCTATTAGCCGATTAAAACCAAAAGAAAATTAAAATAAGTTCACATTTAAAAAAATTATAAGCAATAATTACAGCACTACACCTACCACTAATTCTGTGTACACTGGACTACAGCTAAGCAAACGCAAGTTCCAGAATGGACATTTTACAAATAAATGCACTGGAAAATAACTTTGGAAAAGGACAGATTAGAATTCTTTTTAATTAAAATGTAACTTTCACAAGTACAGAAAAATAGCAGATCTACATTTTGAAGGTTAGAAATTCCCCCAATTAGTTTTTAGATACCAAAAAAGTTTCCTTTTAAAAAGTTTGATTTTATCTTTTTTTCATAAGTAAGACATAAAGGAGATCTTAATTAGCACTTCAGCTTTAGAAAAGCCTAGTATTTAAAAATATTACTCATAAAAAAATATGGGTACAAAAATTACACTGAGAAACTATTGGATGATTTCATTTGAAGATTACAGCAGTTGATTCTTGGCCAGAAAGGAAATCTGATCTGAACTTACTATGATAAAAGCACAATGAAAAATACTGGAAAATTACATATAACTTTAATAGAATGCTCGTGGAGAATCTGACATTTTCTGAGCCGTTTATGGTTGACACTTGACAGTTTGGAAGAATGAGGAAATATGTGAACAGTATTGTGCAAAGGATCTGAATCTGTGTCTTTGAATAGTAATAGCTAAAAAGTGAGCTTACTTAAAGGAATTTTTGTATAATTTAGATAATAGCAAGTCCAGAACAGCCTAATTCCTTCTTAAGACAGTTGTTATAAAATCCACAAATTTGAAACTAACAGTAAAACCTTTGCATGTATACAGATAAATTATAAATCTATTGACCAGACCATTTAATATGTTAATTCTTGCTGATTTAGGTGATTTTCCTGGACAATTTCAAATGACTTCTGAACTCACAATCCATTGACAGCTTAGGAAAGAAGCTATGATTACTCAGTCATTAGTTTAATCCATTGTAAACAAATTAACACACTAGGAAAACACGTACACATAGTGAATTCTCCTCAAATGGACTTTTACTAATTGAAGGCATTTTTGTTTTCCAGAAATTTGAGTGGAAAATAACATTAGGGAATATGAATCCCACTTAAATGTCACTTTAATTCATTAGCAAGGTTTTCTTCCATCTTAATCACTCCCTGAACGTTCTGACAAGTCTTCCTCACTTAGAGCTTCGAATCTTTCACTGACTTGTTAGTATCATATTATCACAGCAGCTCTATTAAAGCATCGTAGATGACATATACACATCCATCGTATTCCTCTAGTTGTGTTTTTAAAAAATAGTCTGGAACATTTCCAAAGCCATATATAAGATAAGAGTCAGAAAAGTAATATTTTTACTGGTGTAAAAACCGTAAGAGTGGCGCTTTGACATTGATTACTGTAGGAATCCTTTAAAGCTTCTGGATTAGAATGCAAGTTCATCGTCAAAATAAAAGGAGAAATATGTCAAACATACTTATTATTAAGTTATTAAAGAATCGCCTAAGCTAATGTAATAAAACTTGAGTTTTTTTTAATAAATATTTTATATCGTATCACAGATATTTCTATTCTCTTGGTTCTCAAACTTCTGATGCTGGCATCTGGTTGTCTTTAAAATATTTACCAAATATAGAATTCCAGACTCTGTTTTATTATAAAATCAGCCCAGACACAGTATCAGATATCAACAAGCATACATTGTTACATTATGTATTTGTTTTTTAAACTTATCTAGATTATATGCATGTGATTTAAGACTATAAAATAGAATAACAGAGTATTTACAAGCTTATTTTCACAACACTTTTTTTTTTTTACAAACTTCCAAGAAAATTAGAAATCCTTCACTGATTTCCTTCATGTAAAATAACTGCTAATTTGTCTACACGGTAGAAATGGAAGGGGCAAAGTTTCTATTTACAAATACAGGGAAACTGATTCCCTCCCATTTGTGTAGTAAGATAGGAAAGTAGCTGACAAGTTGTTTGTGACGTCAACCAAGATGTCTCCCTAGTGATAGCAAAGCAGGATTGCACATCCTACGTACTATTCATCGAATCTCAAAATCAGATGCCATCGGCTATAACTGCTACACCAGCCGGTGGATCGCCAACAGCAGTTATGTCCAGTCGCTTCTCTTGGAGAGAAAAGAGTAAGCCAACGGAAATAATTACTTCTCTCCAGTCCATTTGAAAGGGTAACTACAGAAAGGGCTAGAATACTTACTGGGGAGGAAAAAAAATCAACTGCATCAGTGAATATGGGATAAAGACTTTAAAAACAAACAAATGAAAAGCTAGTTTTCCCTTGGAGTCTGGAGGCCTTACCTAGCTCTCATTAGTCAGTAGGAGTAGAAGCATGTCCAATGTGTATATGAACTTTTATAGTCCTACTTATTTGTGAATTCATGCGTGGTATCCTAGAGCTGGTACATCCCAGCCTATAAGAGTTGATTGTACTCATATTTTCCCAGTTTCACATTCAGGAATGTCAGATTTGTGGCCTGAAATCAACCATGGTGGGAATACACCACAGAAACTGGAAAACATTACAAATCAGGGTGGTTTTGTTTTTGTTTTTTCTCCCAAAGAGCTAGCTGTTAAATATGTAACAACACACTACTGAATCAATATGTGGGTTTTCTTAGTGGCATTCGAGACATTCATTGAATAGTGAAGTCTTCTGGTTGTAAAGTCATGGATCCAAGTCCTTTAATTAGGAGTAGCACAAAACAGTTACACAGTACTCCCTCAATCATCAGTCATATAACTTTTCTGGTTTTAAGACAACATTTTCAATATCAGGGATGCTTTTTCCATTTAAGTGTTCACTAGGACAGTCATGACTGTACCCTGTACCATCACTGATAGTTGACACCGTGTAAGACGCGCTTCGGAGAGCATCTGTATGGGAAAAGCTGTTACCAAATTGGATTTTGTATTGATTCCAGTTTCTTTTCAGAATTGCTTGAACCTGTCAACCAAAAAGAAACAGAAAGGACAAGAGCAATCCATTATCTGAAATAAATATATTGTATTTAAAAGCATAATGAAATAATTTATGTAAAACTTAAAAGCATTGATGTTAATGAATAATACTGCTTTATTTTCTTAATTAAAAGAATTAAATTGGTAACATTAGGAAATTTACATTTAGGAAATTCATTGCATTATTCTTTGCTCTTAGATCCCATTAATATTTTGTATGCTTTATCTTTGAAGCTTTAATAATGCAGATGAATGTATTATTGTCAAATAAGTAGTTAATCCAGACCCCCATTTCCAAGGTTGCATGTGTAACATTTAGTTTTATATCAGTATCTTAATAATAGAATGAGAAGACAATTAGTGAAAGTACAAAAGGAAAGAGAAAAGAGATGTAAAAAAAAAGAAGTTAGGGATACAGGGACTATAAATCTTCTTCATCATCATTAAAACCAGCAACTACTTTTTATTGAGTGATTATCATGTGCTAAGTATTGTGTTACATTCTGGAAAAAAAAGGAGTTTTTTTAGGGTTTTTGTCCTCCTGAAGCTACTACCCAGAGGAAAGAAAGTGTTGAACAGGTAATTACAAATGGGACTGGCCTGTGAAAAAGTTTAGGAATGTCACCACTCCCCTTTCTGATGTTTGGATCCCCCTCTAACTGGGTGAATCTGATAATTAATGACTTCCTTCTTCTCTAGGGCTGGAGATCACGTCTGGTAGGCCGTGTGACTCTGGTTTTAATTGAGCACGAGACACTAAGGTGATTTTCTTCACATTGAGTCAGTAAGCAGAAATGAGAATATTCAAATACACCTCCTACTTGGTAACCTGGATATTTCCAGGTATCTGATGACTGAGAAGACCAATGCAGGTCTGTCTGCTCCTACTTTACCAGTATAATAGCCACATCCCTGTGACCTAAGCTAGGTTGGTCCAAAACATGTCTGGTTTTGAATTGTCTTCCCTAAGCTCTCTACAGCTCTTTGATGCTATGATTGCTTCCTCAGAGGCAATCTGAGCATCACTAATAGCAATTTTCTAGTAACCCATGCACTAGAAAGACACTCATGCAATAATTGTCTACCTTGCTACTAGTTATGTAGAATCCCTCAACTTTCCTTTCACTGTATTCATGTGTAAAAAATAGTATTAAACTCTAAAATAGGGCTGGTTTACTTGTCTACATTCTTTTGCCTAATAGATCTAGAAAACTCCAAATTATGAGCCATCTCTTAGTAATAGCTACTCCAGGAGCTCTTCTAGTGAGAGGACTCTGTGGGACACTCAAAAGCCCTTGTAGAGTCCCCTGTACTTCATCACTTAAAATGAACACAAAGTTTTACCGTGTCACTTTGTGTTTTAGCATATAGAAAAATGGGAGACAAAAATACAAAGTCAATGGGTTTCTTTAGTTAGAATTCAGAATTAGTTATTAGAATTTCAGGTATTAATTATGTAATTAGAAATGAAATAAATGTGTCTTAAAAGTTGTATTTTTATGAAATTCAGAACCTCAGGACTTTTAAGCTTATTTATATATAAACTGTATCTGAAGGAAATAATTTACATCCTTATAAATTTTCTTTGAAATAAAAGCATTTATAGGACAACAAATACATTTATGTTGCAAAAAAATTATATACCACTGCTTCCCTCATGGTTTAGTAATGTGTTTCTTAATTCTCCAATTAGCATGTTTAAACAACAGTAAATTTAAAATAATGTCTGCATATGTAACATCTTCGGAATCATAAGCAAATGACAAATGGAATGGCTTTAGAGTATGCTTTTTAAATAAATATTCAAAGGTTTACAACAAAAATTACCTTTGGTCAATTATCTAAATACTTCTGATGGAAATTGCTTTTGATGCTGATTTTCTGCTAAATTCATTTCTCTTCATTTTGTTACTAAATGACGGAGACTGACTGAATGCATTTACTATATGGTTTCCATTTGAAAGGAAATGGAGTGTAACTTTATACAAAATATTCTCCATCAGTGTTGGGAAGCAGCTGATAAGAAGAAATATCTTAGCTGTGAATGTAATAATTATGTTCTTTAAAATGAAATGAATTCAGTGAATTCAATTCCAACAGTCAAAATGACTTTTGAATATCTGACTTCTCTTGAAATCTCTGTTTTGATTGTAGTCATCACCCTATTTCTCCCTTACAACTGAATCATCAGAAAAACCATGGAAGTTCAGTTTCCTGAACTGTGGGGACTTATTTATTGAAGTTAAAAATGAACCTAATTAAAGCACGGGCCTTGTAGGCATTTGTTGGTGTTATTCTCTGTAAGGATTTGTTTTTCATTGGCTCCTCTAACGCAGCGTCATACCTGTCCAACAGAACACTGAAGTGGCCACTCAATACACTTTCAAAGAGAAACTGTAATGGGGAAGGAGAACAAGGAAATTGCCGTTGGAAGGGAAGGTGGCCTGACATTATTAAAGATATGAAAATATTTTTCATTGTTTTACACGCGTGTTATACAAATAGTGAGGCCGACTGTTTTTAGAATGTAACAACTTCATATGCCCATTTGATAAGGAATCAACTCTATACTCCTCATCCTAAGTTAATGAAAAAATAATAACTAGGGCTTCATATAAAAATGCTACCTGGTTCTCATTGTAGAATATGGGTTTGATTATTGTCAGTAAATCTTTTGTTCATTTTTTACACTTTATAAAGTACCTTCCTCAGGTGTCATTAGATTTACCTCTGAGGCCAGGAAGGACCCTTCCAATAATCTCTAGTTGATGCTAACAGTCCACATTTTTGGCTGTGTGGGCTGAAGGTGAGATGAATGTGGCCTGAGCATTTGTCGTGCCACAATTATTTAACTAGTGAGAATTGTAAATAGGAATATTTTGGCTAAAAAAATAAACACAATGTGAGAGTCAAAAAAATAAAAGAAGAAGAAGGAGGAGAAGAAAAGAGGTAGAAATTAAGGTAAATTAAGGTAAAATTTCCTCCCACAGAAAGCAAGGAGGAAACGTAAGCCTGAGCAGATGATTTTTAAGAACTACATGACGTAGTTGGAACCACACAAAATGAATCTGGCAGCTGTGTCTTCATGTTATGAGAGTGGGAAAAACTAAGAGGTGAAGAGACAAAAAAGGAGGGATTATAGAATTTCTTAAGATGAGAAATGAGTCATCCACACGTAGGAACTGTATCCTGAGAGATGAAGAAAAGGGGACGCATATTGGAGATGTTGTAAAAAAAACAAAGGATTTGGCAACAACGAGGCTCAAAAGATTTTGTATTATTGTAATTTTTTACTGCCAAAATTTTCTCAATTTTAGGACACAGCAGAAGATCATAGTCTATGTCTCTTTTGCTTGCACAGAGAGAGTGCAACCAGAGTGTCAGGCATTGGGTTAGATATTCCCTGGGCAACCTTCCCAAATAAAAAGTCCGACCTGAGGTTGACTCCAACATGATTAATGCTCCCATTCGTATTTGTATTCTTGAAAATGGATGATTTGACAGATCTAATAAGGAGTCTGTAAGGTCCTGGTGATCCACTCAGAGTGGGTACGGTGCTAAAAGCTCTAGATTCCTAACGTCCACTGATCTTTGTGAGACTTGCGTAAGGAACTTCCTTCATTTCCTTTTAATAAAAGTAGACCCTGAGGCTCCAAGAGGTTCAGAATATTGCCCAGAGTATTACAGCCAGGAACGCAGGGGCGTCTTCGGGTTCAAATGCATTGATCTGTACCTGTGCTCTTACTCTACACGGCTTCCTACTACAGAACATCTCACTAGTGATTAAGATTCGTACATTTAGAAATTACCCTTCATAAAAATGAAGTCTTTCTGCAAGTGGAGAGCTGTGTTGTTCATATTCTCTGTTGTCCATTTCTTCCTCGTCTATTTTTAACTGTAAAAGCCTACATAGGCAGCAAAGAGGATTGTGTAATCCAGCTCATGGAATCATACATTTACAGAGGAACATACTAAATGCTATTTGTATTTCATTATCGAAACGAATGATTCATCTATTCTTCCTCATTGAATTTTGCATTTGTGCTTCTCATTGACTTCAGAAAAAGTCACTCCTGTCCACTGTATGGCAGAGAATCATAGAAACACGACTTAAAGACATGAAATATAGCCTGCTATGTTTGACAGTTCTAGACTCTGTTATAAATAAATAAATAAATAAATGAAATAAAAATTTCTAAAATCAGTTTAATAAAATCAAACATGAAATTTCATTATATGTTAAGAGAAAGTAATAAATTATTATTGAGCAAAGGAAAGCAATTATTTTATAGTTTTTCATGACATGCACGTGATTTCTTTTTTTTTTTTTAAAGATTTTATTTATTTATTTGACAGACGGAGATCACAAGTAGGCAGAGAGGCAGGCAGAGAGAGAGGAGGAAGCAGGTTCCCTGCTGAGCAGAGAGCCCCATGTGGGGCTCGATCCCAGGACCCTGGGATCATGACCTGAGCCGAAGGCAGAGGCTTCAACACACTGAGCCACCCAGGCGCCCCTGCACGTGATTTCTAACGTTGATTTATTTTTTAGGACTAGTTCTCATAAAGTTACACCTACTGGTTCATATGTTTCCCATCTGAAGCTTTGTGATAAGCTTCACGGTTACCAAGTATTTGAGTCTCACTCAGTTGCTGTCTAGATTTTTAAACTTGGTTGAATTTTCCAATATCCTCCAACAGATTAAAATTTGTCAAATAGATTAAAAACAGATAAAGAGCTAAATCAGTACAGCTCAAACCACTGAGCATGAAAACCACAGCACCAGCTTCTAAAAACCTGAAACTTTCTAATTCGGAAAGCCTTGGATAAAAATCTTGAAATATCCAAGAGCACATTGCCATGTTACAAATTACAGCATTCTGTTCTCATAAGTTTTCTAACTGACTGCATGTCCTCCCTGTATAACTCAGAGTTTAATTTTTTACAATCTTTTTGTAACCACCATAAAACTGTTTTCCGAAACCACATTGTGAGCCAGGCAAAACAAAAAACAGAGAAAGAAGGAAAATGAAAATGAGCCAATTCTATTTCCTCTTAGAGTGTATGTTTTATGAGGTTAAGGACCGTCTAGCACACTGTACCTAGGACAGAGCCAGACTTAATGGGATTTTAGCGCAAAATGTAGGTCAGAGTCTCCATGACAAAATCACTGATGGAATATCTTATTTTAAAGATTTTATTACTTATTTGAGAGAGAGAGAGTGGGAGAGAGCAGGAGAGGAGAAAGGTCAGTGGGAGACTCCATCCTGGGACTCCAGGATCAGGACCCGAGCCAAAGGCAGTCACTTAACCCACTGAGCCACCCGGGCGCCCCTGGTGGACTATTTCAAAGTGAGGCTGGATTTGCCCTGCTTGAACTCCAGTATGACCCAAGCCTTTGGGAAATAGAGTTTCATCCATGAAAAGAGATTTTATATTTTTTTCATGATCAGAATTGAATTTGGAGTAATTATCCCTAGGGAATATAAAATTGTCTTTCTTTTTAAGAAAAAGATAGGTTGCAAATATAAAATGATAAAAGGAATAAAAATGATTACCATACCTCTCCATTAAAGAAACAGAAAATTGTAGAAACCAGAAGACCCTGTAAAAGAAAAATAGAATTTTCTGATTCCAAATGGAAAAGATACATTATTTGTAATCAACTTGCTACATACATAGTCAAAACTAAACCAAAGCTCTATGCAATTTAATACCAAGTTTCACAAGCCGCCTTCCTGATTCAAGAGTACCACACCTGGTAGTGCATAAGGATGTGCATGATGTAGTCGTATATCTCCTCCGCGATCCTCCCTTCAGGCCGCCACGGAATCAGCACAAACTCAATGCCCAGCAGCGGCACCAGGATGAGCGTAGCCCTCACGGCTTTCATGTAGAGACTGGATTCTGCCTGGTGAGTGACTTTTAGCTTGGTAATGAGCACACGTACAATATTCAATAGAAAAAAGAGATTCACCTGAAAGAAATAAAATGGCATATTGGAAACCACTTCATATTTAATATTAAGCATGTTTGAAGGGTTCTTTGATTTTATAAGTCATAGATTATCTTCAGTGTACACAAATATGTTCTACTGCGGAGATATACACCTAATATGTTAATTTGTGTTTCCAGAATTGTGATTTATTGATTTAACAAGCACATCAGTGTTAATGGACTTAGGTTTACAAAAATAGAATTTATGGTGGAATTATTGTGGGACACATTCAGTTAAGGAACACCTGAGTGTTTTTCTCAGTTCATTTTCTGATGCAGTTTTTTCAAATTTTGCAATGATCCAAAAACTAAGTCTTTTGAACATTTTCAGCTGAAACAAAGAATTGTTTACAACAAATGCTAATTTTCAAGTGTCTCCTCTGCATCATTTTCCATATTAGTACTTTCCACATATGTATCATACTGTAATAATCATTTTTGGTTTCTCCTTCCTATGTTTCTTTTTGCGACAGTAACCCTCACAACTACCCAAGATAGCTCCGTAAGCTGCTTTGTCATTCCAAGGAGGCCGAGCACACACCTGCCAGGTCATTTCAAACTAGATCATTCTTGAGTTAACAATTTTGGCCTCCCACGGGGCTTTCTGTGAGTTACGTTCTTTAATTACATTTACTGTGTGTTAAAAACTTTCCTTAAGAGAAATCATTCTCTTTGAAAGGGCGTTAGAAAACGTCAAAGTTAGAAGGTAGGTAACTAAGTTCCTCAGGAAACAGAGTCTGCTTTAATACATCTCATGCTCTCACCGTGAACACCGCTCGCTGTCCCACGTTTATCCAAGTCAATACCTTTCGCGCTGCTCTGTTTTCTCTGTGCCCGTATTTTGAACCTTCCATAAGACTGTGGATATCAACTCCAGAAGAGCCCCTCCAGGCTCTTTCGTTATTATACTGTATCCTATTGCTTTTTGTTCACCCTGACTTCTAGAATCTGTGCTTTAATAATCTAAAACTCTTGAACTACATGCTGTAGGTAATTTATGTCTGCTTACCTCAGTGAATTGGAATAATAATGATAGCACCTCATTTAATATACAAAACAATGAATAAATAGCAAATATTTGCTGATTTAAGGCACGTATTATGAAACTAACTGGGCATTAAAATATTCCACTACTATTCTTGGAGAATCTAATGGAACATATGCTCCCAAATTCACTACAATCCTGATGGAAACACATCTATGAAAAGTAACATGGTTGTAGGCACAGGAATGTCTCTGCTGAAGACAAAAGCAGAATAAGCCACTTCAACAGGTGTAAGAACGAGACATGAAAAAACAACACAGCAGCTGCTCCCCCGCCCACCCTATTGTATCCCTTCCTAAGCACTCGTGGCTGTCTTAAAGTTTTGACGAAATGGAAATTACTACCAGCCCAAGGAAGAAAGTATAATAACGCCCTTTTATCAGCTTATAAATTTAGAATATAAAATATTTTATAATCCTTACGTGCAAAAATCATAAATTATAAAATCAGTAGAAATGTTGCAATTTAGATGCTCATTCTTTGAAAATCTCTAAATGCAAAGTGCTTTTCCAAAATGACAAATCTGATGTTAAAATGTGAAACTAGGAAGTCATCCTCCTTTGTTGTATGCAAATACTTCCATTTATTTTGAATAGGAATGGAAGAAGAATTTTAAATTTCAGAAGAACTATATCTGAATTTCATCTATCCTAGAGCAAAACTAGTTAAGGGGAAGAAAAGAAACCTGTTTTTGCTCCAGTATCGTAAAGATCACGTAACTGGTAGGCACCACAGGACATTTTCATATCATGATACCACACTCAGGTCATGAAAGGAAGCGACATACCCCAGCACAGCGACTGCGGGACGGTTCCTAGAAGCCAGCCCGGACTGGAACAGCCAGCCACCACTTACCCATGCACCGAACTGACTTACAAATCCCTCACTGAACACAAATTAAACGTATCCTCTCTCAACTTCCCTTTGGCAAGAGCTCAAAAGTGCTGCAACCACTTGAATACCGTCCTGCTCAAGAGGAAATATGACAGGGAAGTCTGAGTGGAAAGAAACTGATTGAGCTTGAAATATTTTATTTATAAAAGTTGTACTTAAGCATGTGACCATATAAACAATTGCTAAGGCCCCTCCCAAGACCTTGGAATTGGCCAGAACCAGTGAAGAGCCCAAGAACCTAAACAAAGATGGAACAATTTATCCTGTTAGAAAAATAGGCTCCTGTTCTTTTTTTAAGCCAAGAAAATGGAAAATGTTTTATGCAAAGAATGTGGATTTTCACTTTCTTTCTTACAGAGCGGCTCGGTGGGCTGTATCTCCGTGTGCTGTTCCACTCTCAACTGTGCTGTCTACTCCGCCCTTTCAGAAGCGGCCTGGCGGGGCCTTTCCACGGACAGGGAGAGCGCGATTCCACTTGTCATTTGTCAGGTGCTTTTACTTAGTTCCCTGAACCTCTCTGGTTTGGGCATTCGGATTGCCCCTCTGAAGAGTCGCTCAGGTCTCCTGTAATAACATTTTGCCTCATATTTGTTCTGTAAGCTTCTGGGTGGCCCAAACAGTGTTTCTATTTCTTTGAACAGTCCTCAGAGCAGAATCGTAGTATCATGTAGAAATTACAAGAAACTTTTTAAAGCATTTTTGGGGAGAGTTTATTATATTCTAGGCACTGTGTTGATAAGATAGACCTCACTTAATCCTTACAATGCCCCATGTGGTATCTATTCTTATTATTCCCTAATGACAGAAGAGACAACAAAGGCACTGGGAGGTTAAATACAACAAGGTTAGGAGCACTGAGAGGTTTATACATGCCAGGCTAAGTCCTTTATAGTTATTAACTCCTTGGACTCCTTGTTAAAAATTTGAATTATGTAAGACTGATGAATCACAGACCTGTACCCCTGAAACAAATGATATATTATATGTTAATTTTTTAAAAAGATTAAAAATCACTATTATCATCTTCTTTATTTCACCAATGAGGCACTTGAAATGCAGAGTGATTAGTTTAATTGCCTAAAGTCAAGCCCAGGCCTTCAACCTCCAGAAGTTTCTAATTGAGACATGCTTTTGAGAATGGCTCGAACACGAGCCTACCATAATTGTATGCAAAACTGCAACTAGCAAATATAGTAAAATAACAGAAGAATCTTTGTCTAAAAAGGAATTTGAAAACAAGGATTAGGAAGTTCTGAACTTTAACTGAGAAACGTAACACCTTTATGTGTCTCTGTACAACTGAATATCAGCTGTAATTATAATGTTGGGCATTAATTGCATTCTGGTCTCTAAGGCTTTATGAAAAAAAAACATGTTAATGTGCATGAATTTGTTTCCCCACTGACACAACGTAATACAAGCGTTTCCCTGTAACCATAATTAAAAAGGTCCGATGCGTGTATTCATATTGAGTGATGATCATGATCATAATGAAACAATACCTTCTTTTTCCAAATTAAAGTCTTCTTTTAATTGGACTGTTACTCTTACTAACATAGGTGTGTGGCTTTTCCCATTTGCCGTTCCCTCTCACTAGATCCCTCCTCTGTCCTCCCCTGTTCTGCTCTGTGTCCCGGAGAACTCGGAGGCGCCTCAAAGGACTGCACCCCTGCCCAGGCTTCTTGCTCTCTGACAAGTGCTGTGTTGGCCAAAGGGAAGAACCGAGCAATCAGGGAAGAGAGAAGTCTGAGTCATTCCTCCTCCTCCTTCCCTGCCAGGCTGTGGTCTGAGCAGCAGCTGTGTTTCCCGACTCGGGCCAGACCTCCTGCTGGGCCACACCTCCCAGCACCAGCCCAAACCCCACAACGCTGTTGTGTCCTCTCTTTAGGTCTAGAGCCATTAACAGCTTCCTGCGGCCGTCCCCGGTGCCTGGCCCTTCCTGACGAATTAGCTCCTTTCCTCTTCCTGCCAACACTTCAAATTAACATCTTCATTAAACTCTCTCCAATTAAACACTGCGAGCATGTCATTTACGTCCACCAGGACCCTGAAGGATACCAAGGCCAGGTGGTTCAGGAAATAAAGTGGAAATGCGAGCAATGATGAAACAAGGGACATTTTCGTTACGTACCAGTAGCGCAGCGCAAATCGGACCATGGATAATGTAGAGGAGATGGGTGTCAGAACTGATCCAGCAGCTTGGGGGGAAACAGCAAGATTATGTTGAGATTTTCATTTCACTTAGTTCCAGTAGAAATCAGAAAGAGAGATTATCTTACTTGTCATTGTAGTATAAGCTTCTCGCAACAGCATGTATACAAGCAGGGATCAGTGGAAATCCTGTAAATATCAAACAAAAAGAAAATTAACAGGCGACTTTCTCTGTAGATGCAATTCCTATAATGTGGTCACAAAACACGGATCTCAGAGGACTCCGGGAGCAAAAGTAACTGGTCACTATACACTTAATGAGTAAATATTACCTGTACAGTCAAGCAGTAACTATGGCAAATATCAGGTATTTATATATCCAGGTATGTGTGTCTTATGTGTGTTTTCTTCTAATAGAAGTCATTTTGAATCAGTGCATTTCAGAACCTAAGTCCATAAATGTGCTGTTTAAGCCCCAAGACTTAGAAGAAGTCAGGTGTATTTTCTATGATATGGAATCGGCCAGCATTTGTTTGGTGGATGGTCTGATGTGGGAAGAAGGTCAGACTGACCAAGTGAGAGGGATGGTTTATGTATTAGGTTTTTTCATGTTTTTAGCGTTCTAAATCAGATCTTTCCAACATGAAATGAAGAAATGTTTTTTGTTTTTGTTTTTTAAGATTTTATTTATTTATTTGATAGACAGAGATCCCAAATAGGCAGAGAGGCAGGCAGAGGCAGAGGGGGAAGCAGGCTCCCCGCTGAGCAGAGAGCCCGATGCGGGACTCGATCCCAGGACCCTGAGACCATGACCTGAGCCGAAGGCAGAGGCTTAACCCACTGAGCCAGCCGGGCGCCCCTGAAGAAATGTTTATGAAGATGAGCTATACTAACTGCACTGCGTATGCTGAAGCGTGTGTGCACATCTTTATGTATCTGTGTCTGTTGTCCGGCTGGATAGATACGCAGACGGACATATGAGAGATGAGTGTAATTTCAATTATGTTTCTGGAAACTAGTCCAGCTGAATTCATTTTCAGCATTTCATATTTTGAATTATTCTGGTTGTTTTTAAAAATACACTAGAGGCACAAATCAAGGACAGTCTCTTAATTACAGAGAACAAACCGACGGTTCCCAGAGGAGAGGTCGAGGGGTGGGTAACACAGGTGCGGGACCTAGGAGTGCAGTTGCAGGGTGATGTACGGAGGTGCCGAACCGCTACGTCGTACACTGGAAACTAATAGAATACTGTGTGTTAACTAACTTGAATTAAAATTAAAACTGAAAAAACAGGGGAAAAATACATTAAAAGTGTATCATTTGCATCGCAAATAATATTATGTCAGGAGCTTGTGTGGAAAAATAGAACTTTTGTGCGCCTTTATTCAATTACTGCTCCCTCTGTTCTTAAGATAAAATGACACTTTTTAAAAAAACAAACTTTTTTTGACTGGAATTTCAAAGCTGGCTAAGCTAAATGCCCTCATTTTGCACAAAGGAAAAAGGAGAGTCAAACAGTATGAAGACCGGATCCCTAATTCGTGATTCCAGTTCGATCGTGTTAGCCACTGCATACATAGCCAAGATACACACTGAGAGACTAAATAGAAAAAACCCCAACAACATTGTATTATTGACCTGCGACTGTGAAAACAAATGAGTCAGTGGTTCTTTGTTTAAATATTTCAATTTACAGCAATAAGCAAAGGTTAATCACCTGATGTTGTTTAAGAATGATTAATAATAAGTATATTTTTGTTGCAAAGGAGTTCTGCAACCCCTACGAGCTTTCTTAAAAAGTGAGTCAGCGGACACCCATAATGGCACTTACCCCAGCCCAGAAAATAATACCACATCAAGTGTTGCTTCTCTGCAAACACAGCCACCACAATGAGTGTGTGTAGGTAAATGCCTTCACAGAGCATCCAAAAGTAGTTACAGCCCATTAGGTAAAGATGAATGAACTGAGACACTTTACAACTAACCTGTGAGAAAAAAAAAGAAAACCATCAATATTTAGTTGTTCATGAATTCACATGTAAAGCAATGGTCTAATTTAGGTGAGTTACATAGAAACTCTCTCCTCTATGCGAAATCTTATATACTAACGATTATGATTTGTAAAATGCCAGTCTTCATCCTGATCTGATGGGGCTTCTAAAGTTTTTAAACACTGACTCTAAAGATTTATAATGGTAAACCTCCCAGGAAATGTGTAAATTCCAAATTTATTACAGCTAGTGGACATGTATTTTCCAAATACATCTTTTCATGAAAAATGGTCAATAATTAAAAATCTTCCATATTACTGCTACCAATGCAATTACTTAGTCAATAATAACCTAATGGGCTCATATTTTATGTTATTCATATATGAGGTTGATGATTTCATGTAAGTAAAAAGAAGAAAAATTATGGCTTCCTTCCTCTTTTCCTGAGATATCCACCTTCTCTTCTCTATTCTTTAAGAGACCGGAAGAGGAAGCTTCAAATACAGGGTAAGATAAGCATGAAGGAGAAAGAGATATATCTTGCTTCCTCAGAGAGGAAACTAAACTTAAAACTCTCTCAGAAATACGTGGCCAGGTACTCCCAATGGTTCTAGTCTGGTCAATAAATATTTAGTGGCAATTATCATTATTTGTGAAATAAATATTTTTTTCACTAAAAAGAAAATTGGAAGGGAGATACGCTAGAAAATGAATATTGGGTTCTCACAGAACAGTAATCATGACATGTGCCTATTAGTTAGCTTAAAATATTTTTAGTATGTTATTTTATTTAATCTTGAATTCTGTGTGGCATAATTTATCGTCAAATATTTTACAGATAGAAAACTGAGAAGTTAAGGGATTTGCTAATATTCACACAACATCAATCAAAGCTATACCCTGAACACAAGTCTTGTAACTCCAATTTTGTTTTCATGATTACACACAATGCCTTCTGCCATAGGACATTTATAAAACCCATTCTTCCATTAAACACATTGGCAGAATGCATGACATTAGACTTTAAGTACCTTGATGTCAAATATCACGTTATATTAACAAAGTCTTTCTTCTCAAGGGTAAAAATGAGTTATTCAGCTATATTATATAGAAATAACAGACTTCCGTTTCAGATGTTTATCTAGAAACATTTTTATTTAGAAACAGTTTTTAGGCATGCATATCTAATTGGGCTTCTTACTCCTGATTTCATGTAAAAAATTTGTCTGTAAGCTACTATGATAAAAAGAACTTAAAACGTGCTTCAGAAAAGTGTTTTTATGAAGGGCCTTGTTGATATAAACAAACATAATAAATTTTCCAAGAATATATTAAAAATATGTTACAGTTTGCAATTTGTACATTAAACACAAGATCCTTTTATCTAAATGTGAGCCTTGGAATCTCTTGTCCTGCAGCTTCATGGCAAAACTTCTGATCTCGTTGCCCTAGAGAAAATCGCTCTAAAGCGGTAGGTCATCAGCCCATTTTTTTATGTTGCTAATTCTATCCCAGGGTGTTTCCTCCCCCAGTGACACTGGAGTGGAACATACAACGAGATTAAGCAATCCGGATACACATGTGCAAACAATGCAGGGAATTTTAGGATTTTGGAAATTACCCTAAAACACACGTAAAACACCTAGGAAAGTATTGTTTATTGACCCACTGAGTGAAAATTCCTTCCCTTCCATGATTTCATTAACTAGATAACTTAATCTTTAAAAAAAACTACTTTATGTACTCCATATATAAACACTCTTCCACAAATCCATATCCAAAACTGTAGTATGGATACTGTAAACATAACGAAAGCAGATAATTTTAAGTACTTGAAAATACGCTTGTTATTTATGCAGATACTTTAGATACAGCTCATATATGCATATAGTTTGCATAAAATACACTTATATAAGTAAATTTTAGCTTATGTTTTAAAATATGGCTTCTGTATTATTACAGTCTCTGTACTTATTTTTATGTATCTTTTGATACTCATCCTAAAAATCGTGCTTCCAGAAACAGACCCCAAAATACAGAGAACAAACTATGTAAGGTTAGCAGGGATGGAGGGTAGGGGAGCGGGAGATGGGCAAATTGGGTAAAGGGGAGTGGGAGATCCAGGCTTCCGGTAACGGAGTGAGTAAATCATGGGAATGGAGGGCACAGCACAGAGATTACAGTCAGGATACTGTGCCGGTGATGGATGACGGATGATGGATGAAGAGTAGCTACACCCGTGGTGAGCAAAGTGTCCAGTTGTTGAATCGCTAGGCTGTACACCTGAAACTCATGTAACATTGTGTGTGAACTATGCTTCAATAAAAAAAAAAAAAAAATTTAAAGAAAAACAAATTGTGCTTCCAAAGGGATTATAAGGAAATAATTTATAAATATCTGCTGAGATACCAGGACCTGGTATTAAACCAGGTCCTGGTATTTAAATATTTAAAGAGTCCTTTAAAATTTCATGTTAAGACACTTTAAAATTACATAGGGGATGTACAATTCATTTTCCCCTGGTTTTATTAACTATTTAAAGTCACTTGATCCCAAATATATAATTTAATTAAAATTTTTCTATTTTCATGCCTTGTGTTTTCTAACGACATCTGTAGCTAGTTGTTTTGACTGATTTTTTAAATTATATGGACTATATGTTACATGTTCATAAACCCTTATGGCCCACCAGCAGGAAGACTCTAGCCATAAAATGAGGTGAAGATGTGTATAACATGTATAAATAATTGAAGCAAGAAATGTTTTCCTCCTTTTCATATTCAACCTCTAGAGCTTGGAAAGGTTGAGATGTATTTACCTTTACAGACTAGAGCATAGGTACAGCACTCTCAGGTGCCTGACCTTCAGATGTATATGTGGGTGCTTACCCACATTTACGTATATCAGGACCCCTGCCCGCTACCCCGCCCTCCACCACCTTTCACGTTTCCTTCCCTCTAACCTCTTGAAGCTAAAGGCACAACCTTGTCATACTTACAGGGTTTGTGGCCACTAAAGCCTGGTTGTTGGCCACTGCGGTGAGGTGAATGATGGTTACAACAGAGTTACAAACGAAAGAGAAAAACAGGTTTTTGTGCAAGGTAATCCTTTGGCAACTTAAGCTCCTAAAAGGCAAGAGAAACCAAATATTTTATTTTTACTAATAATCATTCAAAGAAGATACATTCACAATTCATAGTAGGTGCTCAAAATCTGGAAGAATTATTTTATTCTCCCCAGACTGACTCATGATAAAATCTTGATTAGGGAAAACTTATAGTTCCTTAAAAGAGAGACAAACGAGTTGTTTCAGGACAGGTAGACATTCGTAAGAATAGAAAATTGCCCATACAAGTCTTCTACATAAACTTCTTCTGTGAATCTCTCAACATGATTAATATTTTGATTTATTCTGAAAATGTAGAAACCTCAGGCTCAGAAAAGTTAATTGAGCGAAAGATCCTGCCGGTAATCAGTTTGAAAACCTTGGATTTGTCTGTCAGAATCTTACACAGAAAATGCTGTTTTCATTATACCACATAGGTTGTTCTGTTTATAAAGCCTGTTTATGAATGTTTATGTAAGTAAAATGAGGGCGCCTGGGTGGCTCACTGAGTTAAAGCCTCTGCCTTCAGCTCAGGTCATGGTCTCAGGGTCCTGGGATCGAGCCCCGCATCGGGCTCTCTGCTCAGCCGGGGAGCCTGCTTCCTCCTCTCTCTCTGCCTGCTTCTCTGCCTGCTTGTCATCTCTCTCTGTCAAATAAATAAATAAAATATTAAGAAAATAAGTAAAGTGAAATGCTAACTGTAGTTCATTGAAAACAATTTTAATTTTTCGTGTACACTTAAGCTTCCTTTTCTCCTCTATGATAGTGTATATTTCTGTTCCTCTCAGAATTCCCACTTTTCTGATGACTCTCCTCCCACCTCAATCTGGTTTGAATGTTAAGGACTTAAAAAGGAGCTGCTGGCATCTATGCTCTTCTAAAGATGTAGTCATCATAGGTCCACTAGCAAAAAAAAAAAAAAAAAAAAAAAAAAAAATTGCTTTTTACCCTCTTACTCTGTGGTAAATGGATATACTGCATCTTCCCCTTTGAAGGCCAAAACAATGCCATATTATGGGCAAAGTTTTGAAAAAAAAAATGAAATCTTATTGTAAGTAAAATATTTAATATAAAACCCAAACAAATACTTAAGAGGATTCATGGAATCATTTCAGAATACAAAAATAAAGTTTATTTTGAGTGTTTTATAAAATCATCTACCTAATATGGTCAACATAGATAATCTAGCCTGTATAATGCAAACCAAACACTTCTGCTTTAGAAACCTTGGTATCCCCTTTAGCTGTTCATATGGTTGTGTCGAACTGAACCATTGCGAAACAGACGGACTTTGTGTTGTGTAAGTGTGTCCAACTATCTACAATATTAGCCTATGGCTATTGTTTTGGTTTCTTCCATCTTCCTCTAGGTTCTGTGCAACTTAAATGCAGACAGATGCTATCTGACATACGTTTTCTATCAATGTCTAATGGTAAAAATGCTCAGATTTTTCTAGTTACGCATGTTGTTTTTCTCTAAACATATTCATTAACACATGTAAGCTCATCAGTATGAATAAAATCAATTGGTAAATGGAAACCAAAATATGAACTTGGTAATAAACACATTGGTTTGTTTGGATAAAACCCTAAGAATATCCAGGTATTTTTTCAGATGTTAACCTGAAACCAGTTCATCTACTCTAAGTTTTAAAACGCACTTATTTTACTCAAAATATTAAAACAATTGTTTTATACACTTGGAGAATGTTTTACAAAAAGCTCTCTGCTTTCTTTATGAGTTAGAATACCTCTT
The DNA here is from genome assembly GCF_902655055.1 of Lutra lutra. Taxonomy (NCBI): domain Eukaryota; kingdom Metazoa; phylum Chordata; class Mammalia; order Carnivora; family Mustelidae; genus Lutra; species Lutra lutra. The sequence goes on from NC_062280.1 coordinate 678,228, forward strand.
TCTATCCGAGCATAACCACAGAATGGAAAATGTGGTTTGTGGGTTTGGATTGTTTCCATTTCATATTTTTACATACAATTATTTTAGAATACTGTTTCGGTATGCAGTTTGACAAGCAGAGCGGGAGAGGCAGCTAACGTAAGCGTGTCAGCAGTCCGTCACTCTCTGCGTGTAAGGCCTCCACTCATTTCTGTTCTCTTTCGGACCAGTTAGGCGTGGGTAGCATCCTGTCGAACACATACTTCAAAGAGGGTTTCAAAATAGGCCTGAGACTGCATATGAACTATGTTAACTCCTGACACTATGACTTCAGGAAAGTTATTTGAAAACTCTAATCCTTAGTTTCTGCATCTGTAAAATAGGGATAACAATGGTACTTCATAGGACTGGCCATAAGGTGAAGTGAGATTAACCATGTCTAGTGCTCAGCATAATATCTCAGCCATGTTAAGTGAGCTATTAATTTTTTTAACATAGTTATCGTATGGCTGATTTTTGTCAAGTTCTCTAAGGGTTTTCTCTCAGAAATTATAAAATAGCATCAAGGTTCACCTTTGTAATCTAAAACTGTCCATATTTTACGTAGCACAATGAAACAGTGAATTGCCATCTTTTTGTTACAAAGCAAAAGAATTTAGCACTGGAAAGACAGTTTCCTATGATGAAGGGTGATAGGTAAGCAAACTGACTTGTTTCCCAAGGAATTTCATCCTTTTCAGAGTTGTCTCCACATCAACGCTTTCATTCTCATAGGAGCCCCAGGTTTGAAAGACTGACTTACTTGAGAAGCACAGAGTAAGCACGTCGAGGGGAGGGGCAAAGAGACGAGAGAGGGACCATCCCAAGTGACTCCCCACTGAGCCCAGAGCCCAACGCAGAGCTCCGACGCGCCATCCTGAGGTCATGTCTCGAGCGAAATCAAGAGTAGGACCTTAGCCAACTGTGCCACCGGGTACCTCATACGGGCCGCAAGTATTTATGTGGCTCCATATTCAGACTTCTGCCACAACATGAACAAAATACTCGCCTTTGTTTCCCATTTGGATGTGAGGTAGAAATTTCCAGATTACTTTCACTCAGTACTAATCCTAAGCAAAGCCAATGACAAAAAGGGCAAATACAAGCAACGTAAAAACTGCCCAGGCTACCGCGTCCTGCTTTCTCCTGCGAGTGTAACTGACTGAGTTTCCTAACGATGAGCCGCGTTCCCAGGAACGCACTAACCACGAATCTGGGAGGAAAGCTCGGGCCGGTTGGAACACTGCCAAAAGAGCAGGCCCAAGGCAATCAGTGTGTTAGAAGGAAACACAGTGCAGCCATCTTCTGCCTGCTGAAGGGGACACTGAGTCGACGGGTTCACCTGGTTAGGTGTGACCTAAGGTACATACGAGCTCTACCAACGGCTCCTCCGAGGCTGCCGGTGACCCTCTTGATCAGGTTAGAGAGAGGACAAGAGTGTCAGCCAAGGAGGTCAGTGGAAGTCCTGGAGGGAAGTGGTTGCTCTTGCTCCGTCACACTCCCTCCTCCCCCACCCCTGCCTTTCGCGGCTCCTCCGTTAAGACAGCTGATGGGTTCGGGCTGCAGAAGGAGCAGACGGGCACCTTTCGTGGGGCCAAATGGCTTTCTCATGTGTGAGCTGCCCCACGCGAGAGCAGGGCAGGAAACCAAGGGAAGAAATGGGCTTTCTGAATACCTGTGACTCTCACACTCCCCCAAATTTCAGAGATAAAATTCATAATAATAGCTGCTACCATTTATTGAGCTTTTAGAATACCCCAGACACAGAGGTAAGTACTTCACATTCATGAGGCCATATAATAACCCCTTGAAGCATCATTATCCTTTAGTAAAATGTAAGTATGTTGCTCCAGATTACAACCCTATTAAGTCATCTGCTGGATTTGAATGTTGCATTTAAAGAAAATATAAGGTTTTTGTCTCTTTTAATATTAATTTGATCACTATAACTATTGATGCATAAGTAATATATTGTACACTATTTCTAGATTTTGAGGAAACACTTCTGAATATTATAGATGTCATTCATGTAGCAGTAGGGGATAAATATACAAGTTACATCATGTAATTTCTGATAGTGTTATATGCTTTTTAGTAATTAAAATAGGATTAAGAAATAAAGACTGTAGCCAGAGGGGAGACTCAAGATAGAACTGAAACAGGAGAAGATAGGGGAGAAAAGCATTGCAAGCAGATAAAGAAGTTACTCAAAGTCAAAGTTCAAAAAAAAAAAATTGAGCTTAGAGTTTTTACAGGGCACAAAGAACGATGTGAGTAAAGACATAGGCAAGACTCCACATTGTTTTTCTTTCCCTATTCTAAGATGAAGAAAATTGAAGAGCATAATTTACTAAAAGACTTTTTGATTATAAAGCTCCTACTCATTTGTGTTACATTTTAATGTTCTAGCAGCAAATGTTAGCAGCATACTATCCAGTCACCCCCGGGCTCTGTCTTCCCGAACTATTACACGGACGTGGCACGTCGGAGGACTGACTGTGGTTTCTCCTCTTCTGTAGCCATGTCTGTGCGCACAGTCTAGCAAAATAAACTATGCCCACAAGAGTAGAAAACCCAGTTGCAACATACATGATGACTTTGAGGAGGAATAGTATTTATGTCCTCTAGTTCAAATCATGAAGTTTTAATCCATTCCAGTGACTATCCTTTTAACCTCAAGCAATGGATCATTTGTTTTCTTAAAAGGATTTGTCATTCTGTTCCCATGAAAATGTAGTTATGCTTAAATAGCACTTATGTTTCAATTTGTTCAACAAAATAGATTACACTTATAAAGAAGTTGCATATTTATCAAAAAAGATTAACAGGAATATGTGACTTTTACCATTCAGTTATAGCTTTAAATAATAAATTTGCTTTTTAAAATAAGTCCAAAATCTTTAATTTAGTTATTTACTTTATATTTCCATACTTGGGACTCTTCACCGCAAACCAGTGACAGCAGTTACATTGAAGCGGAAGTGGTTTTTGTTAGAGTAAATCCGTTAGTTCTTCTGCTCTCTCGTCCTATTCAGCTCGGACACTAATGCGGAATTACAGTGCTTTATTACATAATCGCAGCGAGCGTTTCTGAAAAGCTTTCCAACTAAGACTTTTCAGTTCTCACCATGTTTAGTTTGAGGGGGATAGACATTTCAGCACATTGATCAAAATTCATTAATTTGGAAATAGACTGAGTATGATCTAATAAAATGTTCCATGAAAAATTATGGTGAATTAACCAATATTCAATGTTAGGTTGAAGGAAGCCCGGGATGCATAGAGCAGAATGAAAGGTGCTCAGAACGGCACTGCCTCAAAGGACTGACCCGTGCCAACGAGCTGAGAACGCCGAGATGACCTGAGCCGTGTGATTCAGGGCCACGTGCTGACTGTTTCTGAGCTCGGCCATTGTCGAACCTCTGATGGGCAGATTTGCCCGGTTTTCAACAGCTTACGGAAGTGAAAGTTCTAATTTGCCAAAACAAAAACATCAGGATATGGTTTATAGAGTTAAGACTTTTTGTTCTCTATGTTGCTATGCAGGATTTCTTTGACTAGTTAGCTTTGTTTAAAATTGATTTGAAGATTGAACCATGAACAGTTTTCAGGAGGAAAAGTGTCGCTTAAAGAAGAAAACCATAGTTGGTTCTAGTTCGAGGGAAATATGAAGAACTGGAATCGAGATAGGTGCTCACAGTATTGGCTGGGCATGTTCAGACATGATCTGAGAAAAAAAGGTGAGAGTGAGTCACTTGTCCTGAAAAGCAGAAATATAAGCATTAAAGGATTATTTTATTAAGGAAGTTTAGCCTATCAAGTGGATAGATTTTTGTTGAATTTTATTTAAAACTATCTCGACTACCTAAACATGACATCATTGTCTATATAGTTGCAAATATGCAACTTGGTTTTGAAATTACTTGGAATCAGTGTTTAAAAGATGACAACAATTAAGATGTCAAAAATAAAAAGAACCATTGTTTCTCCATACAAGTCAGATGTGGTATGTGCTCTTTTATGTGCGAGAAGATGGAGCCCTTTATCTGGGTTGAAAGTAAGGGTCAGATTTGCTATGCTCTCCAATTTTAAACAGTAATTAAAATATAATTTATAACTAATTCTGGTAAAGTTTATTTTTTTTTATCTGAAGGGTTGTGCTTTGTTTTTCTAACGATCATTATGAGTAAGAGTCATTGCCTCTCAGGGCTTGGCAAATCCCAAAGCTCTGTCTCTCTGTTCCCCTCCCTTTCAGTTCCTTTTCTTTTTATCTCCCACTCTGATTCTTTCCTTTAATTGGCTCTAATATAAAACTGAAGTATATCTGGTAAATAGTGCTTTGAGCTCTCTGTTTCTAATTTAAAGCATGGATGAGTAGGAGACTTTTCTCTGTCTAAATAAACATAACAAACAGCACCCTAAATCAACTGTTTTGTTTGGTTCTTGGTTTTTATTAGGATGGGTCAGTAACCCTGGATTAACAGACCCACAAAAAATGTCACCTCTACCAAAGATGAAGCAAGAGTGACTGCATTCTGGGGAATTGGGGCAAGCAGCAGAAAAGAGATACTGGTAGCTTTTCAGTACACAGTGATTTCATGTGAAACGTCAACTCCTACAGGATGTTTCCAGGTTGGTGGGAAGAAAGCTAAAATTTCTAGTGCTCTTGACTGTTTGAACATGCTTTATTAACCCTTCAATTCAGCATCTTCCGAGGCAATCTGTGTCTTCCTTTGGTCCAGCTACAGGGTATCCTATATCATTTTACACAGATCCTCCTCCTGATTGGAATTTTAAGGAGTCGTGCTCTAATTCCTTTCTTTGTTGATGGAGACAACAAAGGCCAAACTCAAGGGCCTTGTCCAAGGTCATAGATAAGTCATGGAAAAGTCAGTCTTAGAAATACACTTCCAAGTCGCTTCATGTCTTCCGTTCCTCAAAAATGTCTTAAGAGCCTACTGTGAGCAAAGCCGTAGGCTAAGCCCTGGAATGTGTTTAAAAAAAAGGAAGCAGAGATGATTTGTGCTGTCACGGGACTAACTTTGTGATGTTCTTTCCGGTTCTTTCCATTACTTGCTGGTCAGTGGACGGTAGTTTTCAGTAGACGGCAGCTTCGACTGTTGTGGTAGACGGTTTTGAGGAGTATATAGTAGAAGTGTCTTAAAGTCAAAGGTTACAAATTCATCACTATGGTTTCAAGTACTGAACAAGCCAGATGGTATCTTGTGGGAATAAAGAGCTTTATTATTTTTGACTAGTTTAATGAGGCATAATTTTCTGATATAATTATATTAATAACTTTAATAAAATTTTTCATTCACTGTTTATTCTCCTATGTGAAAATTATAACAATTTCTTTATAAATTGTGTTTTTTAATTTTGTTTTTTAAAGTGCCCACTGGTGGGGCACCTGGGTGGCTCAGTGGGTTAAGCCGCTGCCTTCAGCTCAGGTCATGATCTCGGGGTCCTGGGATCGAGTCCCGCATCGGGCTCTCTGCTCAGCAGGGAGCCTGCTTCCCTCTCTCTCTCTCTCTGCCTGCCTCTCCGTCTACTTGTGATCTCTGTCTGTCAAATAAATAAATAAAATCTTAAAGTGCCCACTGGTATAGTGCACCTAGCAGGGCTGAATGTTTATATAAAAATATTTTAATGGACTAATAAGGAAGAGTGATAACTATACCAATAATAGACATTTCCAAATTAGACATTCCACTTAACACTGAATATTTACTATGTTAGTCTTTATGCCGAATCTATGACATAAATACTGATAAATACAAAATAAGATGTGAGGGGCGCCTAGGTGGCTCAGTCATTAAGTGTCTGCCTTTGGCTCAGGTCATGATCTCAGGGTCCTGGGATCGAGCCCCGCATGGGGATCTCTGTTCAGCGGGGAGCCTGCTTCCCCTTTCCTCTCTGCCAACTTGTGATCTCTGTCTGTCAAATAAATAAATAAAAATCTTAAAAAAAAAAAGAAGTTAAAAAAAAAGAGTAAGATGTGAAATTCAAGATTACAGAAATGAAAGAACTTGCCGCACAGCAGGTGAATGACAGAGGTGGTATCTGTCAGGTACGTGTCCAGAAGGAACACTCTTAACACTCTGTAGTCAGGATGTCCAGACATATAAAAAGTATTTCAATTGTTATACGTAGGTCTTCACTTGAAGAGGGTTTTTCATGTTTTATATAAAGCCTGAGCATGTATAATAAAAATTAATTTGTAGTTTTACTTCTTTCTGTCCAAGTGTTCCATTTATAAAAGATAATTAAAGTCAAATAAAATTACTTACAAGCAGAAAAAAACAGAGATTGGGAGGAAGTATGGATAACTTAGTTAACTACTTAAAACACAAAGAAAATGGACTAGGTAATCTCTTCATTCTATATTTCTCAAGACTATAGTTTGTCTTTGAATAAGGAGTGAATTCTTTTTCCTGAGGTTAGAAATAGTTAAAACTTGTAATTTTTCCCCAAGATTTGTGAGATAGTGTTAAACAACTCTTATTATTTCTATTTTATGCTTTTAGGATAGAGGCTATCTTTATATTCAGTCATAGTTGTAAGAGCTTTCATATTTAAAAATCTTAGCTAATATTAGTTACATTTAAATTCATTCTCTCAGTGTGTTTGTATGGTATGGTATGGTGTGGTAGGTATGTAATTTTCATGAACTAAAAATCTGAGCTCTACGAGTATTGCATAAATTTAACAGCAATTAATTAATTATTTAGTTCTAAGAGCCAAGAGTGTCATATTTTCAAATTTAGACAGTTTGTATTTTTATTTTTTTAAGATTTATTTATTTATTTGACACAGAGAGAGAGACACTGCAAGCAGGCAGAGCAGCAGGCAAAGGAGGAGGGAGAAGCAGACTCCCCACTGAGTAGGGAGCCCGATGAGGGCTTGGTCCCAGGACCCCGGGATCATGACCTGGGCCAAAGGCAGCTGCTTAACCCACTGAGCCACCCTAGACAGTTTGTATTTTTAAATTGTAAAGATTCTGTCTTCATGAATGAGAAAAGAAATGAACTATATCTTTTTGAAACTGTTTATTTTATTATACTAAATAAGAATTTGAAATTTTAATTTCATTTTGGGTTTACAGAGTCACTATTAGCTGATTTTCATTGCCCTATTTTACCAATAAGTGTGCCAGCATCAGCAACATTGCTTCACTTTGTCAGTGGGCATGAGTTATAGCTCTACGGACCAGAGCGCTTCATCTAACAATTAATCCTCTGGGTGCCTGGGTGCCTAGTTTGGTTAAGCATCTGCCTTCAGCTGAGGTCATGATCCCAGAGTCCTGCCGGCTCCCTGCTCAGCGGGGAGCCTGCTTCTCCCTCTCCCTCTGCCCCTCCCCCTGCTCGTGCTCTCTCTCTCTCTCTCTCTCAAATAAATAATTGAAATCTTTTTTAAAAATTTTAAATATATAAAAAAATAAACAAAAATTATTACCTTGAAAAATGGTTACTTTTCTGTTTTTTAGAACAGACATTTTTAATTTATTATACAATCATAAAGTTTTCTTATTCCAAAGAGAGTGTTCATTAAAAAATCTTGTTTAAGGAGAAAATATATTGAAGAGTGAAGTCATGAAGTTGTATTAAGCTATATATAAGCAACTGATATGATGTAACAAATTTGTTTTGAGTAAGAACCTTTTGATAACTTGTTGCAAAATATGGTACAGTAAATTAAATTCCTTAAGAAATGTTTTCTATATTTTAGGATAAAAATTCTTTTCAACTGACTTTGATACATTTTTACATAATTTACTAAGAAAACATGTCAAATATAAAAGTGTACACAGATGCTTAATTAGCTTTATTCAGAGGGGAGTTTTTTAAAGTCATTTTCTAATGGTGCCTAGATAATGTTATAAATCAAAAGTGCCATTAAAAAGTATCATGGGAATTCCTCAAAGTAACTGATCTTGAAGACTTTTAAAAAGGCACAGGTTTCCAAAAACAGCAATTCTGATGCAATCTCCAGACCCGTGATTTTGAAGTCTTGAGAGACCATGGCTGGTCGGTTCATATATTATTCAATATACTCTAATATCTGATTGGCTGTGGGCCAAAGGCTGGTGTTCTGGTTACATTTGTATCTACCATCCAGCTGCCTGGTAATTGACGTGCTACTGCTCCAGCTGATTCTGAAGCTGCCAGTGTTGCAAGACGCCGCTGAAGAGGAAAAGTGTAGAAGAAGGAGGAGGACGTAGAGGAGGAAGACAATGACAGGGTCATGCAGATGCACTGGGATACAGCTACTCACTCGTCACACTGCATTCTGTAATCATCGGTGGCGATCAAAATTACGAAAACCGTGTTAATGCATAAAATATTGTATTCACATTTTGGAATTTCTTTCCCATCAATTTAAAACATAACTTGTTGATTGGTTAAATTAAGAAATGGGAGCTGACTCTCCCAAAAAAGGATGTAAATTTCAAATAAAATTCAAAATGCAAGCTAACTATACGAATGATGACGTCCCAAACAAGGAAAAGTAATCTAACCATAACATACTTAGATCATCAGATTTAATAATATATTTTAAATCCCATTGCCATTATTTGCACAAAATACCAGTTTCTGTAATGGACCGTGTATACTAACACAGAAATTGACCTAGAAGTTGAAAACTCAATTAAGAAGTCCTATAATATGCTATGGTGAGTGCTGTGAAGTGTGTAAACCTGGCGATTCGCAGACCTGTACCCCTGGGGATAAAAATATATGTTTATAAAAAATAAAATTAAAAAAAAAAGAAGTCCTATAATATTTGACAGTTACTAAAACTAATACAGATAGATTTACATACAAAATTTACATAATTTTGGCTCTCTTCTCACTACCTGACTTTATTCTTTTTTTTTTTTTTAAAGATTTTACTTATTTATTTGACAGAGAGAGAGATCACAAGTAGACAGAGAGGCAGGCAGAGAGAGAGAGAGAGAGAGGGAAGCAGGTTCCCCGCCGAGCAGAGAGCCCGATGCGGGACTCGATCCCAGGATCCTGAGATCATGACCTGAGCCGAAGGCAGCGGCTTAACACACTGAGCCACCCAGGCGCCCAACCTGACTTTATTCTTATCTGTCCACTAATTTTGTACAGTTAGACTTCAGATTTCATCAGTCTCTGCTCTATATATTTCACAAAGCCAAGTTCAATATATTTCAAATCATTTTAAACATTCAATTTATTTTAAATGTTATAAGTTCGCCTATATTTCATACATTTTATCAGAACATGATGGAAACATGCACATGGCACTGCATTCACCAATGACAACTGGTCAACTTGAAAGTGTTTTACATGTACTTACTTGAAATAAAAGAATATACCAAGCGAGATAAGCAGTGAGGCGATGGACAGTCCGTGTCCGATTATCGTCAGGTAGAACAGGTTCAGCGCGGTCTGTAAGTCGTACGAACAACAACACAAGTAAGGGCCGTGTCAGTACTATAACCTCCCTGTGTAACACTGAACTCAATAGAGTAACCTGTGTTTTTGAGAATATGTGCTCTGAGAGCCTTGCCCTCTAGCTTGTATTAGACATTTGAATACGTCTGGAATGAAGAATAGCTACGCAAATTTATCGAGTGACATCAAAATTTACAAATTGTGTGCCCTTTTTATTTAAGAAATTAGATGTCATAGGAGAGGAAGGAATAATTTTATTGATCTAGGGTTGTGTAATATAAGAAACTAGCATTTTATGTTTTGAAAGATATGGGCAATTTTCCACTCTATCACTTGTGCACATTGAATCAAATGCTCTGTAGTTATTTTTTTGTGTTTTGTTTAGATAGAGCTTTCTTTATTACTGGGTTTTTCTCTTTCCTTTGACTATTTGAGACTCCAAGACAAATCTCAATAGAGTAATTACAGGAGCCTCTGATATGAATGTACAAATATGTACTTTCACATGATTTTGACTTTTCCTCTGATTTTTTAATTTTTCTATATTCCATCTATTTGTAACTTATTATTGTATTGTGCATTTTTATAATTCTCTTTAAACCCTTCTCTGAGTTAACAAAGAATACACGATTTATAGCTATGCTGATAGCGGACAGTTATCAAATGCTCAGTCTATGCTGTAGTTTTTTAAGGTTTTTCCTTGTATTAAGTCAATCCATACCGAAACCTTGAGGGTGAGTTTACTGTTATCTTCATTGCATACTCCAGGGAGCAGAGGCTGAGAAAGGTCATAGTTCGCCTGAGGTCCTCGGGCTGGTCAAGGGCCGGAGCAGGAAGTCCGATTTCAGGACCGGGCCTCAGTCACTGACCAGCTCGTCTGTGTCCCCCACGAGCACATACGTGCAGGCACCTCTGCCAGAGCTTCATCGTGACAGACTGTGACTAGCCCTGACTTTGCGTGCGGTGCTGAGAGTGGGAACGTGGGAAGGCCCTGGAACCGGTCAGCAGGACAGCCTGCCATCGAGGGACAGAGAGGGCCGTTCAGGCCCTGCTGGGCTCCCTTGTCCACTCGAGCACAATTCCTGAACTTAACTCTCAAAATTCCCACCACTGAAACGGTCCCTTTTCTTATGCTTCCAAAGTATGCTTTCTTGGGGAAATTTGAAACTCTACTAGTGACACACGGACGTGTAGACACCCTGTCACCTAACGGGGTTACTTCCTCCGCATCATGACAGAATGAACGATTATTTCCACAAAGACTTTTCTCCATTGTTTTTCTCAAAGTATATTATGAACATCGAATGGAACGCAAAGTAAATTTCCTCCAATCTGTACCAGCAACTAACTTTTTAAACAGTGTGGACCGCGTGTCGGTTAATGCGCATTCTGTACCTTCACTTTCTCGTGTGTGTTCACGTTGCACTGGGTGTAATTGGTCCATGTCCGGTTGCTCAATGGGTGTCTAAACCAGTTTCCATCTTGGTCACAGATCTTTGTAACTTTTTCTTTATAATTAAAAAGAAAAGAAGTAGAGAGTAATTTAATTAACTTGGGGTTTATTTAATTTTCTTTAATTAATGTAAGCGAATCTGTATATAAATTTCTGCTTTTACCTGATGGGTCAAAGTCCTGAAAGTAATCGGGGCAGTGCTGTATAGACTCGGTTCCGGCGGCGACATCGTTCCAGCACAACCACCCGTCCCAGGTTCTGTTGCAGTAAATGCCTGAAGGGGGGAGGAAACATCAGCGGTTGCTAGAGCTTCTAGTTGCACCTGAAGACATCAAAATCTTACTGGTGGGTTAATACCGATGTGAAATACAGACCACTGACTGAACATGAAGATGACATATACAATCTGTAGCTATTACTTAAATTTTTCACTAAGTAACTATTGGAAAAAACTGCTAAATTCAACTCAGAAATATCTGAGTATATTTAAAAGTTTAACTTACATTCCAATTCTCAAAGGCAGCTCTTCACTCAATAAATCGAGTGGTCTTTGCTAGTTGTCCTTAACCATAAAGGTAGTAGTTACTTAGTGTCCCTACACTTAAATTTTTTTTAAAAAAATGGGAAATTGGAAAATGTGTTATCTTAGAAACTGTGTTCCTAGGGCAAGGTGTTAGTGTTTTCTAGGAAAAAAAAAAAAATGAATACTCCAACATTTCCCATTTCACTACATTGACCCTAACCTTTCCACCAAATTTTAGCTCTTACTTGCCTTCCTTTACTTTTCAAATGGAGTGGACTGTCTAACATTCTCACAATTTTCTTTTACCACCCTGTTACACGAAAAAATGTTTTGTTTTGTTTTTTTAAGGCATAAAGAGATGACTAGCGTTCCAAATTTATAACAGTCTATAATCAAAGAAAATAATTTTCCACCTCGTCAGGCAAGCACTCATAAATAGAAGCCTGAATGTTGTATGAGATGTTTATTATTTTTAACAGATTTGTGCCACAATCTCAGAAAAATTCTCTTGGCCTGAAAGTATAAATAATTCTGATTAAAACAAAACTCAGATTGTCTCCTTTTTTTCTCCTGTGATTTTTCAAACACTTATTCACATAGTCTGCATTCATATATTACTAAATAAAATACATTTGGGGGCCTATCAGAGAAGAACTCCCTGATAGAAAGCATCTCAAATAAGTCTTATCACTGATCCAAAAGATTCTACTTAATTAATGACAACACTGGCAGTATGACAGATTTCAAGGCCCAGAAACTTTCAAACTGTGTTGTATGGCATTTGAGCGAGACAGGAGTAGGTATTCCATTAAAAGAGTTTCTATGGTCAAAAAACTTGGTAAGCACAAAGTGAACATAACGACAGTTCTTCATTGCAAGACTTTCTAGAGTATTTAAAATTACAAAGTGTGTTACGAAGCTCCAACAGAAGGATTGATTACTGTTATTCTAAAATTATTGTATCACAAAATTGTCTCATAAAGATATCCCTGTTGTTCAACAATTAGATTTGAAGCTGCTTTAACATATATCTACATGATCTGGAAGGGGTCCATTCAATCATTTTGAACTTACAACACTTAGATTTTAATTGAATAAAGTGAGAAGCAAGAGGGATTAACACAGAATTTGTATACAGTTCATGTACTTGATAATTTAACCCCTATTGATATAATACCAGATATTTTGTCATTGTCTATATATTTCAAAGATATTTTTAACTGGATAAATTTCTCATAATAGGGCACCTGGGTGGCTCAGCTGGGTTAAACCTCTGCCTTCAGCTCAGGTCATGATCCCAGGATCCTGGGATCGAGCCCCACATCGGGCTCTCTGCTCAGCGGAGAGCCTGCTTCACCCACCCCTTTCTCTCTCTGCCTGTCTGTGATCTCTGTCAAATAAATAAATAAAATCTTTGAAAAAAAAAAATGTTTGGATAGATATATCTAAATAGTTCTCCAAAGATAAACTACATTGTTCATTAAGATTCTTCATCAAGAAGAATTGTTCATTAAGACTGTAAAAGTTGCCCAGTGTGGGAAAATCACCTTTTTCCTCACAAACAAGTTCATTTTGTCAATTACAAATATCAATAATAAACTACTTTTAACATTTTGTTTATATAAGAAACATTACATATTATACCATCAAATATTTTCCCCCAAATTTTAAGATCTTTGTTTCCACTGATAATTTAGAAATAGTGAAAGTCTTTACATTTTTGGTATGTTTCGTTGTGAGTTTTGCATTTTATATTTGGAAGATATATCCTGTTTTTATGGTTGCCAGATAAAATAGAGTGCCTGGTTTTAGTTTTGATATTTTAGTTTGTTTTTGTTAAATCTGGCAACTCTCTCTGTGCCACTCATCTGTGTATCTTAAGAAGCTAAGCAAACATCTGGCATTTTGCCGTCCCTCAGTAATGTTACAAAAATATCTAAAGAATATCTTAATAAAAACAGAAGCACTTAGAATTTATTAGCATTGCTACAAATATATTATGCAAAGCACATGTTATAAAAAAAGTTATAATTTTGTTGTGCCAACTCCTATCAAGCAGCTTGTGAAAAAAACAAATACAAATTACATAAACTGAAGATCGATGGCCACTGATTTAATTCAAGATGTACATTTGATATTTTAAATATCTCTGTACCATAAAAACTGTTACTAAAAATATTTCTGTTACACATATTTCTTAGTAGAATTTTTTAAAAGAAGCAAGATAAATTACGTCATAAAATGTTCATGTATTATTGAGAATGCACATATGCCAGGAAAGCTAACAACTAATCCATTTCTAGTAAGGGACCTAAAGAACCCACAAATGATGTCATGGAGTAGTTTTCCTTTAAGAATACATCAAGTACATTTAAAATTAAAAATTTTATCATGTTTACCTTCTGTTTGTTGAATCGGGTCTTGCATAATTTTTTGGTAACATTCGTACTGAGCTGTCATGATTTTATTTCTAGTATAGACACCGAACTGACTTAAGCCATCAGTGTTCTCTTCTGATTCTGCTATGTCAAGAATCTAAGGGATTAAAAAAAGACAAAAAACTTCAGAATTGTGAGAATGCCCATCAGAGGCAGTCTGTCCCATGGAAAACCGTCACTGCAGTGATGCGCTCCACGGTCATCTGGCTCTGGGGGGGACTCCCTGATCGCAAGTGTTTGCCAGTTTTCATGGTTTAAATATCCCCGCCGTGGTTAGTTCCAAGTGCCCCAAAGTGCTGCTAATGGCGGCTGTGGAAGTGTGGTCCACGCACGGCTGTCCGGAGCCTGCGGGAGCCGGCCCTGGGATGTGCTCTCGGGAATACGGACGGAGCTGTGGTCCAAGTCCTTCGTGCGTGTTCTCCGGCTCTGCAAACACAGGCAAGATCTTTAAGGCCCCCGAGCCCCTGAGCTTCCTTATTGTCCAGTGGAGTAAATCAGTACCAGGATAACAGAGGGCAGTGTCTGATGTGTAGCAAATATTCAAAATTTTCATTCTTATCATCCTTTTTTGACAATCACAATATTGAGAATATTCATCTATGGTGTGGGCAAACGGAATTTCATTGTCTGCAGATCAGCAAGTGTTTTTGGACAAAGCATAGATTTATGATATTCCGACTCAGAAGCACTATTTTAAGCTTCACTTCAGTCTTAGTATCTATATGACTTGTTTCTGTTTTATAATATGAAGCCTCTATAACCTGTCCTTGACCTTATTTCTTCTTTACTTTTCCATTATTTCTACCAATTTCCATAAGCAGTAATTTTCTACTTTTATTTTGTCACCTTTTTCTTTTATTCTATTTAAATTCAACTAGCCAACATATAGTACATCTTTAGTTTTTGATGTAGTGTTCATTGATTCATTAGTTGCATATAACACCCAGAGCTCATCATATCACGTGCCCCCCCCCTTAATGACCATCGCTCAGTTACACTGTCCCTCCACCCACCTCCCCTCCAGTAACCCTCAGTTTGTTTCCTGGACTCTTGTGGTTTGTCTTCCTCTGTGATTCTTCCCATTCAGTTACCCCTCTCTTCCCCTATGATCCTTTACCCTATTCTTTACATTCCACATAATAATAAAACCATATGATAATTTTCTGTCTCTGATTGACTTATTTCATTTAGCATAATACCCACGAGGTCCATCCACATTGATGTAAATAGTGGGTATTCATCCTTTTTGATGGCTGGGCAATATTTCATTGGATGCATGAACCATTTCTTCTTTATCCATTCATCTGTTGAAGGGCATCTTGGCTCCGTCCACAGTTTGGCGACCGTGTCCCTTGCTGCTATGAACATTGGGGTACAGATGGCCCTTCTTTTCACTCCATCTGTATCTTTGGGGTAAATACCCAGTAGTGCAATGGCAGGGTCATAGGGAAGCTCTATTTTTAATTTCTTGAGGAATCTCCACACTGTTCTCCAAACTGGCTGCACCAACGTGCATTCCCACCAACAGTGCAAGAGGGCTCCCCTTTCTCCGCATCCCCTCCAACACATGTTGTTTCCTGTCCTGTTCATTTTAGCCGTTCTGACTGTATAAGGTGGTATCTCGTTGTGGGTTTGATTTGTATTTTCCTTGTCCCCTTACTCTTGATTCTATGTTCCCTAGCCCAAATTTGTATTTAATAAAGTCTAAATAGAAATATTCTCCCAGCGTGTGGCACCACTTAATTTCACTATTGCCTGCCCACTATTTAACATGCGCACTCTCTGTGTCTGGTTCTGTGATTAGTTTAATTTCCTAATAAAGATTTATGCAGCAGTTAGCTGCACAAGCAATGAACATAAATTTACAGCATTAAGAAAATTAATATTTTTCTCCTGTTCTCAGGAAGTTTATGGAATTGCATAAAATCAGTATTTTTATTCTTAAAAACTCAGATTTGCACACTGTCTGAATTCAAGAAAAATGGTCACAATCCTTAAATTACCGTAATCAGACTGGTAATCTGCTCCAGATCCCCTGCAGGCAAGCCAAGTGGGCAGGCGCCGCACCCGCACCCGCACCCGCGGCGGAGGCAGCCGCGTCCCGCTCCTGGAATTCCGGTCTGTTTGCCCAAGACAGCACCGGAGGCGGCAGGGTCTGGACGCCCCCGGGACTGGAGGGGTTTTCAAATTCAAATGCTGACAGGGATGTAGTCTTGCTTTTTTCCGGTTTTCTATATTTTCCTTGAGTCTCTCGGTGTGCATGTTCTTATGCGGTTGCTTGAAAACACGGCGGGAGGAGTCTGCGGCCCCGAGTCACGGGCGACCGCATCCTGCCCCGGGCGACCGCATCCTGCCCCGGCCGCCCCGCGCGGGACCGACGGATGTAAACGAAACGCTCGTAACTGAAGACGCACCGTGTGTCGGAAGGACCGTGACCCTCCCGACGGCCGCTCGGTCGCGGGCCTGCCCGTCTAGCCCGTCCCGGCAGATGCCCGCGGGGCGCGCAGGGGCGCAGCCGCGCCGACACCCCGCCGCGAGCGCGCCTCAAGGCCCGTGGGGACCCGCACCGCGTCCCGCTTGAATGAAGCGACGGGAATCGAATTAGAAGCGGTGCGGGTCCCGCGGGCGCGAACGAGCCCGCGGGCGAAGAGCAGCAAAGCACCGGGTTGGAACCTGCTTCGGAACTAGATCTAACCGCGGCGCCGGGGCCCCGCGCTGCGCCGCCGCCTTCGGCTCAGGCCACGGTGTCGGGGTCCCGGACCGGCCGCGTCGGGCTCTGCTCGCGGTGAAGCCTGCCCCTCCCTGTCTGCCCGCTTGGGTCTCTGTCCGTCAGAGAAATGAGTAAAATCTTAAAGAAAGAAAGAAACAGATCAAATAGATCTAACTCGGAATCGACAGGTCTGGCTGAAAACCTTTGACCTACGACGTACGACTACACCCGGAGCCGCCTCTCTCTCCTACCGCCCTTCGCCACCTCCCCGCGCCTCCCACCCTGCCGCCGCGCCGTCCCGCGGTGGCCCCCCGGGCTTAAACCTGAACTTGCGTACAGGAACGAAACACAATATTGCTTTGTGGATCAAAATGTACTTGACTTGTGCATCAAATAACTGCATGTCATTCCGCTGTTATTAACCTTATTAATTAAAGGTAAAAGGGAAGTTAAAACAAATCATCGTAAATAGGGATTTACATCAGAGGAATCTATACCTACCATAAAAAAAGGCAAGACTAGCAGTAAATACGGGATACGCGTTTTCTCCATCACTGAAGCCAAAATGAAGTATGTTATACAATGTAAGTCAAACTGCAACTAAGATGAAAGAAATGTAATTAATCAGATTTGTAAAATACAGGTGGTACTCAACGATAAATTTTTTAAAACTATATAGTAATTTTGCTTTAAGGATTTGATTGATAGTTTTATATATTACAGATGTTAAGAGCATTGGGTGCTTGGGTGGCTCAGTCAGTTAAGCATCTGCTTTTGGGTTAGGTCATGATCCCAGGGTCTTCAGATCCTGCCCTCATCGGGCTCCCTCTGCCCCTCCCCCATTTATGCGTGCGTGCTCTCTCGCGCTCTCTCTCTTTCTCAAAGGAATAAACAAAAAGCATTATGGCTTAAAATACTGAAGGGCCTAAATACATTTTAGTTTCACAAACAGAAAAGCTTCTTACATACATATTTTTAAGTAATTAGAAAGCGTCTTGCTTTCTTTGCCTTTACCAAAATTGGAATAAAATGATTAAAGTATCAAAATAAAGAGCTTCACAAGAATATAGAAACACAAAATTTGATAACATATCTTACTATAAAGCTCACCTTGATTTTCTATAAATAATTAACCTCATTTTTAATTTTCCAACTCTTCCATAATTTAAGGAGAAAATTGTTAATCAGGCCAATTCCTTGAGAATTAACAACAATGTGTCATAAAAATGGCCTTATAACTTAATAGAAATCCATCTTTAATCAAGAAATAAAAGATTTCCCTATCTATGTTATTCCCCATCTATGTTATTAAAATAAAGTTACAGGAAATGGGCAATACTACATAAAGTATTTCTGTTAAATATTTCTGACAGTAGATACAATTCTGAAGTAATGAAAATGGCCTCTAAAACAATACCCCTAACTTATTAATTCTTAGAAACAAACGTTGCTGGCTTGCTTACTCACGATAAGGTCCGTGAGCAACCTACTTTGACAGTAGTTTTATAAGTTATCACGATGTAGTCATAATATAATATTTATTTAACTGAATGTGTAAGCAGTATTTTTCAAGGCAAGGGAGATTTAAGAAATCCAATCAATAGATATTTGCCAGAAAACCATGAACTTACACTTTATTGTTAAGAAACTTGTCATGATTTTTATTATAGGGCCAATGTTAGATTACGACTTATAAAAATCATTTCCATAATAGTATGTCCATAAAATAATTTCCAAAAATAATATTTATTATTTTCATTATCACTTGCACCAAGAGCACATCAGTTTCTAGAGCATAGACTCTATGTCATTGTTTACCCTCACCAAGGACTCACCTAGACAAAGCTTTTCTTCTTAATTGTAGCAATCTTCCAAATAATGTTTTCTCTTCTATCAGCTATGCTGGGTTTTTATTATTAGTTGATCTTAAAAAAAAAAAATCAGGAGGCATTGTATTAGTTTTAATATTAAAAAACATATTGTAACAGAAGGAAAACAATGAATCAAAGTTTTTGTAATTTAGTAATGAATGCGTTGATATTTTAGTTTTTATTACATTTTACCCTGAGAAAATCTAATTTTCTGATACTTACATACACAGTTGTCTCCAGACTCAAATTACATTTTCCCTCGGATCATATTGGACACTGTCCTAAAGAATCCCTTAAATCCAAGGGTCATGACCTGAAATATTGATTGATGTAATAATTTAATGTTATTTCAAGGCAACAATAAAATTTCCATGGTAAATTGAAATTTTCAAAGAAAATACCACTATTAAAATATTTTTATTAAGCTATTCCAATTTTTAAAAACCTCTTTTGCTTACAATACATTTGAATTTTTTCACAAATATTTGTTGTTTTCCATTATACAGAGAAAGTTAAATTAATTTCCATTCATCCAAGATAGCTAAGATCCTGAAATTTTAAGTTAAACTAATTTTCCTTTGAATGACTTTCTTTAATAACGTCTTAGGATGTGTTAATAGTCTTGGTGACATATACCCATTTCTTTTGCTGGTATGGTTTCTCAGGAGCCATAGCTGATCACTCCAAGTATCTTTGGTGACTGGCAGTTAATTTCCATTTGCTATACAAATAAATGAGTAAATGAATAAAAAAAGCAAACCAAAAAACTACTTTAGGATCTTTAAACTTAGAATCGAGAAAAATAATCATAAATTTAAATAAGTGCCATTACTTCTATTAGAAGGCTTTGATAATGTTGGAATCTACAAATTAGGGGAAATAACAATAAAAATTAGGGGGAAAAAAGGTCTTATATTAGCATTTTTACTTTCTTAAAAAGCAATGTGCTGAAAATTTTATTTTTCAAGATCTGTGACTGTTTGGGCATTGAATAAACAGTAGTTTGCTCTACTGACTTTGGAAGTCTTCATGAAGGTGAAGCCAAACTTAAGGCATTGGTAGTTCACATTCCTTTGTATATGGATGTATGTGATCCAGAAATACACCAATAAGAATGTAAAGAAGTATTATTCTATTTGGAAGTTTTTTAGTTTTTTATGAAACAATGCTTTGATGATTTACACATGAGTCAGGATTAAACTAACTATAATACAGACCTACGCTCAAAAAAGTGCTTCAGAACCATGTTTGGAGTTTTGCCAAACCCTGTATATTTGAAAAAACATTTCACCCGACACCTGTAGGTATGTGCATTGCTTATCTAATCAGAGGTTTCAAAACAGAGTTCCAAAAAGTATGTCAGTAAAAAACCTCCCTGTGTTTACTAGATTATTCTGGCCCGCAATTTAAGAAGATTTTATTCATTTCATGAAATATTTACCAATGTAGCTATTCTGCTTTCATAGCTTCCTTCTTTACCCCATTCCTTCATGATCTGGAGAATGTATTACCTGTAACAAGGTTGGTTTTTGCCGTGTGTGCACGTGCAGCACCCCGAGTCGGGGCCGTCTGCAGCCCCGGTGTCATCAAGGATGCAGCAGCAAGTTTAGAGGGCCGTCCCCAGACCCATGGTGGCACCTGCGCTCCTTGACATCCAAAGATGACCCTTTCACGTGGTCATCCAGCTCCTGTGAGTCACCCTCTGACAAAGGACCTACCAGCTTTCCTTGTGGCAGACCCACGTGGTGAGGGGCAGTGACAGAGCCATCACCACGTTCGCCAAAGGTTCTCAAGGTCAGTAATGGAGGGCTCGTGCCTGGGCGTGCAGCTAACACCACTGAAGACACACCTGAAGGCCGGTTTAGACCGCATGTCCGGCCGGCAGAAGCGATGGCCCCGCCGTTCCCAGAGTGTGTGTGACTGTACCTAACTGTGTCCTCACTTTAACTTTGTGGTTCTTTGCTTGCTACCTCTACTATGTTCCTTCAGCAAGGGCTTCTCTCTTCTCTATTTAGCTTATTCTGAATTTATCTTTGCTCAAATATATTTGATGCTAACTGACTAAAGCTGGTAGGCAAATCATGGTAAATGTCTTGTTAAATAATCTACTGACAACCGAGTCGCGTGTTGTCTCGTGAGACGCAGTAGTTCCCATTCAGTTCTAAAGAGAGATGAAGGAGGCCATGAAGGGTCATGTTAAATGACTAAATCTGCCAGTGGGTTTTTCCAAGTGTCCTCAGATTTGTTTAGTAGGAAAAGGGCTTGTTCAAAACTAAGAAAGCTCTAATTTAAACTCTTAAGTGAATTTGTAATCATAATGGTACTCACCGTCCTTACTGGCATTTTCTCTAACTGCTAGCCTCATGGAACCTATCAGTACTGTTATATTTTCACTTCTCAAAATTAAAGTGGAAGATTTGGTTCTATTACTAGAAACAAAATAATTTTCTTTACTGTACACATGGAATAAAATAGTAGTTTATTTCTAAATTGTCTTCATTTTTTGGCCAAAGAATCACCAACATAAAGTAAAAATGATTTATTTCATCATAGAACTTTGAAGATGAAGAATATTGTAAAACCTCAAAGAACTTTTGAAATATAGCTTCCTAGGCACTCAGGATTTATGTAATCTCATTCTGGTTTCATTTCCTAAGATTACCATTGAACTGTACTACAAGACACTTTTCATGGATCTACATTTCCAAGTCCAAAACTTTCAACCAATCTTTTTTGCTTGCTTCGGTGTAAAGCATGTTTTATTCTGCATAAAAAATTACAAATCAGTGTGACTTAATCAGTACTAAGTTATCAGAACACAAAAACTTAAATCCTATAAATGCATAGCGGTACATTGCAAACCTGCTTCTTATTTTCTAAAAATTTTATTATTCCTGTACACACTTTTTACTAATGTGCTTTTCTTTGTAACAGTTCTTAGTTTTAGTTGAGTTACCTAACCCTGATACTAAAAGTGTATGTTTGCTCCAAGATTAAGGAAAACAAAACCAAACAACTTCCACCCCTCCATTTCCAAAATATCTTGTATTTTGGGGACCTCTGCCATGTTTTCTTCTCCCCTTACTTATCCAGTCACTACAAAGTGGGGTCCACAGGGGCACGTATCTCATGTACCTCATTTGAGGATTTTCTATTTAGTGCACGCCTTTCCCCTATAGCATATTCAACACATACATTTCTTTTTTTTTTTAATTTGAATTCAATTAATTAACATATAGTGTAGCACTCAGTGACCCCATCCCATCCCATAATCCTCAGTTGGTTTCCTATGATCAAGAGTCTCTTATGGTTTGTCTCGTGCTACCTTTCTGAAATCAAAATAGGGAATAAGCCCTCCTCCAACCCAGTCTTCCACACCTGGAAGGCAAATGGAATCTTCTGTCATTGTACACTGTGTGAGAGATTGTGCCACTGAGTAAAAATGTCAAAGTATAAGATCTGGGTTACCTTCTATTTTCTCCTCATTGCCTTTGTTTTTTTGTTTTGGGCAAAACCTAAGTGTTTCTGCTAGAATTATCCTTGCAAATTACTGTCTTTACTTTCAATGAAATCTTTAAGAAATATATACAGTACAAGGTTTTCAGTCACTACCCCCATTCTGGCCTATAATGTCCTTAACATTTTCAATACATGAAGCAGTAAGAAAATTAAAATATAAGGACCACTTCCTAAATATCTGTTACTGATGTAAGAAACTCAAACATAAGGTTTTTTTTAAAAAAAATAGTCTCACTCGGGGCTTCCATAGTTTCCAGAACTGAGTCACTGGCGGAGCATAAAGCTCTGTAGGGTTTTGTTTGTTTGTTTGTTTGTTTGTCTGCTCCTCAGACTGTGGGCTAGTGGGTGAATGTCGCTGACCACGTTAGAAGTTGTAGGCTGCACAGCAGTCCCTCTGAATCAGAATCTTTGGGGGAAGAACTGGGAATCTGCATTTTTAGGAAGACTTTAAGGAAATTCTTGGCCTGAAATTTTGGGGAGCACACCATGAATACAACAACCTCATTGGACCATGCTAAAACCTGGACACATTCATATTCCTCGGTCTCTAGGTACTACCAGACTATTCTATTTTTTTCAAAGATTTATTTACTTTTTTTTTTTGAGAGAGAGGTGGGAAGGGGCAGAGGGAGAGGGAGAGAGACTCCTTAAGCAGATTCCCCGGTGAGTGCAAAGCCAAACACCGGGCTGGATCCCAGGACCCTGAGATCATGACCTGACCTTTGCTTAATGGACTGAGCCAGCCAGGTGCCCCTGCCAGACTATTTTAAAGATAATTACTAAGGGGTCACCTGGCTGGCCCAGTTGGAGGAGCATGTGACTCTTGATCTAGAAGTCATGAGTTTAAAGCCCCCGTTGAAAATAGAGCTTACTACAGGAAAAGACAAACAAACCAACAAACAAAACCCTATCAAATATAACTCAAGCAAAAGAGTCTGTTATGTTCCCAGGAACAATAAATGTCTCAGAACTCCCACAGCAAATGATTCAAAAATCTATTTTAAATCTGTTTTGAAATATATCCTTTAGGGCACCTGGGTGCCTCAGTCGGTTAGGCGACCGCCTTTGGCTCAGGTCATGATCCCAGAGTCCTGTAATCGAGCCCCACATCGGGCTCTCTGCTCTGTGGGGGGCCTGCTTCTCCCTCTGTCTGCCGCTTCCCCCGCTTGTGCTCTCTCTCTGACAAATAAATAAATAAAACTTAAAAAAAAGTAAATTAATAGAATGTATCCTTTAACGTTGTAATTCCTTTTTTGTGTGTTTATTTATGCCACTAGATTGTGAGCACAGTGCATTGTGTTGACCTCTATAACTCCAAACCTTAGGCATAAAGAGAATAAATCAAAAGTGTGTTTGAATGAATTATGTACACAATGAATTTAATGAAGTTGAAGAAACTGGTGTTCGGGCGTGCTCATATCGATTGCGGTCTAGGGAGAACATTTTCTTCAAGTTTCTAAGGTGATTCTAGTATGGAGCTGGAGTTCAGAATCAGTGGTGCAGACAGAAGGATTCTGTGGTGGCCGGAATAATCAGTCCCAAGTATTTCCATGCCCTAATCCCCAGAACCTGCCATCTCAAGGTTATGGACCGTAAAACAGGAAGATTATCCTAGATTACCATGAAGCACCTGGTAGCCTAGACTAATCACCGGAGCCCTTCAAAGCAGAAGAGGAAGGCTGAACAGTCAGCCACGGAGATGCAATGGAAGAAAAGGAAGGAGAAGACCTATGGCACAGTTGGCGGCTTTGCTGGAGAGCCCGCGCACAGAGACTGGAAAGAACCCTCTAGGAGATGAAGGTGGTCCTCAGATTCACAGCCGGCCAGGAAATCGGGACCCCAGCTCTACAACCTCAAGGAATTAAATTCTGCCAACAACCTGCATGAATCAGAAAGTACATTTTCTCCCAGAGCCTCCAGAAGAGAATTCCTTGATTTGGGCCTTGTAAGATTTGCAGCAGGAAAACTAGCCAAGCCCACAGGACCCCTGACCTATGGAGCTGTGATGCCATAAATGTGTGGCATTTATTATAATACATCGGTGTCAACTTGTTACAGCCAAACGGAACATCTTTACTTGATCAGAAATTACATTCTCCCGTCACATGTAAGTGGCGACTTTCTGCTTCGCAACTGGCTAGTCATCCCTCCTAACTTTAGAATACATTTCTCATGGTGCAAAGATCACATCTTCCAAGTGCTCCTGAATTGTTAGGTGATTTTAAGAAAATCATTTCAACTCTTTTCTCCTTGGCTTAGCCAACTAGAAAATCAGTACTTAATCTTCAGCGTCCTGTGCATGCTTCCTGAGAGACAGGTGCTGGAGTCAGAGAGACACCACTTCTGGCAGGGGAAGGGGTACACAGACAGTGGCTCCATCAATGTTGCCAAGAATCTTTATCATCATTCATCTTGCCAGGTTGTTCTAAGTGTTAAATCATATGGTAGATGTGAAGAACTTATAATAAACCCCCAGTAAGCTGTTGTTATTATCTTTATCATTCTGTAATTTCAATTAGTCATAGCAACGTTAATCTCATACTTCCTATCTCATCCATATCTTAGTGACTTGGCCAAGGGCACACAGATGCTTAGGGCCAATCCCAAGCTAAGAATGTAGATTCTCCAACTCTAAATCTAAAGCCCTTTGACCAAATTATATTGACTCAGATAATTGAGTCATTTTTGGACAATTAAGATTTAGAAAGTAGTGCAGGGTACGTTTCTGTTTCACTTATTTAGTTATTTTGTCTAAGCACATTTCATTTCACTTTCATTTATCAAGCACTTTTTTATGGGTTCTCATGCAATTTCTTTTGATTCTTTTTCTTAGTAAAGTTGGGATATTTTACTTTTTTTAAACTCACATGAGTAAACAGCTTCACAACTCAGATTTGCCATTCTGGTAAGGTACCAAGATAAAATCACATGCATTTTAATTTAAGAAATACTTCTGGAAATTCAATTAATCATCTTACTGCATTTTTTGAGCATCTACTTTCACCTACTTGTGTAGGAAGATGGAAGTGAATATAAGTTAAGATTCCTCAACAAAAATATTTATCAAGTTAGAGAATGGTGATCTTATATTTAAGGACTCATTCATAAGGTTCTAAAGAGAGATGATTTCACCAACCTTTAAGACAGGAAGTTAGTCCCAGGCCTCAGCCAGTATAAGCCATTCGGTGAGCTTGAGCAAGTAACATACCTTCCCAGATATCTCATTTGTAAAGTGAAAGAGTAGAATAAGATTATTTAAGCCTTGGGTAAGGGTTCAAAATTTATGTAAAAGGCAGGAGGAACAGTTTTGTTCAAACTAACCCAAATCCAAAATATCCTCGAAACCAAGCCTTTCTGACACTGTTTTTTTCTGGCTCAGGACTTTCCCTAGGTCTCCTCCTTCTAACTGTCCAAAGGACTTTGAGTTTGAATCTAAGACATTGGAACATAGACCCATGATTTTTTCTTTTGCTACATGAGAATTCAGGAAAAGGCATCTAGGCCAAAAGGATCACATTTTGATTTCAGCTCTTCATATAATGCCTCTTTTTAGAGCTGTTCTTACTTTTGAAAGGCTGTTTGGGATAAGTCTAGCTCTCTCCTCTCCACTGCAGAAAACTGAAATTAAAAAAGCAAACATACTTCTTCATAAGCCTCCTTGCCAGACTTCTTCAGAGTGGGGTCTGACTGATTCATCTAAGCCAACGTACACTTACTGTCATCAACATTACAACAGCCTAAATGCTCCTGGGACTGGAAGCCAACTCTTTACGAATTTGGGATACATTGGGGTTTGCCTTTACATATGTTTTAAAGGCAAACATACATATGTTTTGCCTTTAACAAGAAATGACATCGATTAAAAAAAATAATTAAATTATACAGCTCCAAAAATTACAGGACATGTTAAGGAATGATTCAACAATGGATAAACTCAACAAGGTAACCAATGAAATAGCAAGAAAGATTATTACATTTAATTCATCAAAATCTCATGAATGACTTAGTATATAAAAACACATCTAATAGTCAATTTTAAAAAGTCAATAAAAACCTCCAAAAACTATTTTATTTTGAAGAGACATCTGAGTTTAACTACAACTATTAAATTCCATGTGCTAAGAAAATATAAATATTGCCTACTGACCAATGACACAATTTCCCTTTTCCAGGAAGATAATAAAATAAATAAAGTAACATCCACCCGATGCTTAATAATTAGCCTAATAGAAGGACAACTGTGATAAGTAGAGGCAGGAGTTCTGATTTGAAAACCCAACCCAAGCTCACACTTCCAAGTTAAACAACTTCTGTAAGAATAGTTTTCTCACTAGCAAAACAGCTCCCACACCAGAGGCTATTGTGAAAATAAAATGAGATAAAGTACACCGACCTTTTAGAACTTAGTAAAGTTAGATATTACTGTTATTACTATTATTATTATTATATCACATTAAAATTTTTAGAAACATAACCAAGGTTATACATGTTTTTGAGTTATTTGCCACAATTTCTATAGCATCATAAATGGGAATTTACCCTATATTTCAAGGGCTGGTCTTATGCATTGTGAGTTTATCTTCTTTAGATATAATATGCTCATTTTTTATTCAGTCATTTAAGTCAGTTATGAAAATATCAAATAAAGTGAATGGTAGCAAGAATATTCCCAAATATGAAGTCCATCTAGTTAACATAACTGCGCATTTCCCAATACTGAACGTACATAAACTAAAGATCTAGCAAATTGTCTGCATTTTAATCAAATATTCACATCTTAAAGAATATAACATGCTAATCCAATTAAACACAAGCAATAAAATCTCCCAAATTTGAGATTAATTTTAGGTTGACTATAATAGCATTTGCTAATACTGTATTGGAACAAAAAAAAATATATTGACTCTATGCTTACTTGCTTATCTAACGAACATTCCAGGTTGAATAGCTGAATAGCCATTAAAGACAGACAAAATTGTGATTAAATTTGGGACTTCATTTTACACTCTGAAGTATGTACTCTTGGGAATAATTTTCCCATTGTAGGCATGATTAGCCATTTTCCGGTGATTTTGGTCACCTTCTTTTTATTTGAAAGAGGCAAGTGGCCAAATCTCAGCCCAATTAGTAAAAGGTGGGAGGGAGACTGAAAAAAGGCTTTGTACTTGATGGAAACACTCTCCCTCCAGGAGATCTAATATGGAAAGAATTACTACTCAAAGAGCACAGAAACAAAACATATCTTTCCAGCTCTTTGCACTATGAGCTTTACACCTATTTCCCTTTCACAAAGTCAGGAGTCAAATTCTATGTGAAAACATGTTTTCTTCCAAGGGCAATAAAATCAGAAAACATATAATTCTCCTGGAATTTTAATTTAACAGAATAGCTCACCATCAACACTGTGTTTCTGTTATTTGGGGCTTTCAGTTTTTCTTAAAAAATCAAACTTATACAGTACCTCCTAGCGTATCTCAGCATCTGGGAAGCACAAGAACTCTGATGATACTGTTGACCCGGCACAATTCCTTGTTTCCTGATAAAACGAACCCTTCTTTCCAGCAGAGAATCCATCCCTCTGGTTCAAGTGAGCCTCTCTTCCTGGTCCCAGAGGTAGG
This sequence comes from Lutra lutra, assembly GCF_902655055.1. NCBI lineage: Eukaryota > Metazoa > Chordata > Mammalia > Carnivora > Mustelidae > Lutra > Lutra lutra. Next base: position 705,803 of record NC_062280.1, read on the forward strand.
AAGTCACTGAAATCTGGTCAGAGTAGCATAATCCTCTGGTTTTGGTTTGTTTGGGCGTGGAAGCACGGTCAAGCCACATCATTAGTATTCTCTCTAGGACTTTTCTATTAGTGTTATCAGGGAAGACATCTTTTTTCTGGGAGTTGCAAAGCAAGGAGGAGAAGGTAACCTTCTCTTGTAAACATTACACTAAGTAAAAGAAACCAATCTCAGAAAACACATACTGTATGATTTGTTTTATGCGAAATGTCCAGCAAGGGCAAATCTATAGACAGAGCCCAGATTCGTGGTTGCGCGGGTCTGAGGGAAAGTGGTGATGGGGACTGCTTGCTAATGAGCACAGGGACCCTTTCTGGGGCGATACGAGTGTCCTAAAATCAAGTCATGCTGATAGTTGCATCGTCCTGTGAGTGCACTGAAATCACTGAACTCTACACTTTAAGTTGGTGGGTTATATGGCACATGATCTGTATGTTAATAAAGCTGTTTTTAAAAAAGTAAATGCAAGAAAAAGTATGTGTATGTGAGGGAAGATCTGTGCTGAGCAGAACATCTAGTTTCCTCTCTCTTCTTTGTCAAGAGATAATGTTCACACCATGAAACAAAGCACAATGAGCAAAAACCTGCCTAATCTACAGAGCATCACATGGACGTAAACTCTGCCTTCAACGGGTGCATTAACTCTATTTTACATGTTTGGAACTATCTTATTTATAAGGAAAAGTACATTTTCCTTGAAATTTGCTTTCAGAAACTACTTCCCAGCTCATACACAAAAAATATTATATTTCTTTTGAGATAAAAATTTTAGCTTATAAAAATTAACCATCATACATAATTGAGGCAAAAGCTATTGTGATAAACTTAGAAAATATTCCTTAGGTTTAAAGAATTTATAATTGTTTATTTCTTTTCTCCTGTCAGTAACTTCTTTTATTTACATTTCTACAGTCTTATTTTATTTTTCTTACAGGGGTGGGAAACTGACAATTTATATAAAAAAAATTGTCGATATTTGATTCCACTTGTGACATATTTCATTCGTGTTATTACAAACACTAACAAAGAAACAACAAATGGGAGTATTAGCAAGAAAAATTAAGGAACTTTAGTTTGTTCTTAGAAATTAACCCAAGTTAAAAAACTCGCACCCCAACTATTTCCCTTCTGTGAAGTTGTTACTCAATGAAAGGGAAGTGAGGGAAGGATGGAGAAAAGAGGGAGGAGTGAAGGGAGAGATCTGTGGGTATGTCTCAGGTAAATACACACGTTGTTTAAAATTAACCACATTTCCCATTATTTTTGTAAAGGAGCAAACAGTGTTGAATAAGCTTTCACTTATTTATCTGAGAGAGAGCGAGGGAGCTTCCCGGGATCGAGGCAGGGGCCGAGGGAGAGGGAGAGGCAGACCCCACCTGATCAGGGAGCCGGACAGGGGCCTCGGTCCCAGGATGCCAGGATCAGGATCTGAGCCGAGGTCAGACACTTAACCAGCTGAGCCCCTGGGTGCCCTGGAGATCCCAGAGTTTGTTTCTTTACAGGATCTCTATTTCTTTCAACATGAAACATTCCATCTTCGTGTTTTTGAATACATTCGTTCACTTGTTCAGTCATCCAAATAGCCATTTGGAACCCAAGATATTCCAAAAGCAATGTTAACTGCTGGGGACCCAGAAATGATGCAGTTTTGGCTCTGAGAGTTGGTTAAAACCTTGTAAGAGAAGAAAGGCATGTACAAATATGGATAATGGAGTGTCCTAGGTAATCAATAAATATTTTTTTATTTTTTTTAAAGATTTTATTTATTTATTTGACAGACAGAGATCACAAGTAGGCAGAGAGGCAGGCAGAGAGAGAGGAGGAAGCAGGCTCCCCACTGAGCAGAGAGCCCGATGCGGGGCTCGATCCCAGGACCCTGAGACCATGACCTGAGCCGAAGGCAGAGGCTTTAACCCACTGAGCCACCCAGGCACCCCAATAAATATTTTTAGTGTTTGATCAGATGAGTGATGCATTTTACATGGGAGTGGTTTATGCGTGTGTCTCACACCCATGTGGAAAGAGCAAGAGACACATAGAGAACAGGACACTCCAGTGGAGGTTTTAAAAATCAGTACTTGATGCTCCAGGTGCTTGCGAGACACAGGTACAGAGAGATGAGGCTTTTCAGGGAGGCAGGGAAGCAAATTAGAGATGGCATTTTCTATCACATTGAGGAGTTTTTGTTTAATGTTCTAGGCTAGAGATTTCCATCTAGAAAAATCTAGATTTGATGTGCTGGTTTTCAAGATTTCATCTTGAAAAAATCCGCTTTGATGTGTTGTGGCTGTGATTAGCACGACTGCGATTAGCAGCAATAAGCCTGAGTCTGGCCTCAGTGAGAGGCTCTGACCCATCAGTGACGTCTGCCACACGCACCATCCTAAGGAACAACAAGTATCCCAAAGACCTGTTAATGCTGCTACAAAAAAAAAGTAATAATAATAGTAGTAGAGCGCTATGATGAGTTTTTCATCTGAGAAAGCAGGAGGATTGGGCACCTGGGTGGCTCAGTGGGTTAAGCCGCTGCCTTCGGTTCAAGTCATGATCTCAGGGTCCTGGGATCGAGTCCCGAATCGGGCTCCCTGCTCAGGGGGGAGCCTGCTTCTCCCTCTACTGCTCCCCTGCTTTTGCTTTCTCTCTCTCTCCATCAAATAAATAAATAAAATCTTAAAAATAAAGAAAAGAAGGAAGCAGGAGGGTTCATTCAAAGATGGCAACAAGGGTAGTTGTAGAGAGAGAAATTAGAATGCTGTAGTGACTCGTAAGTAAGTGAAGAGAGAAAATAATCATGAAGCCTAGAACCAAGAGTAACGATGATGGGGACAGAAAGGGATATTTAACAGAGACACGGAGAATATTCAACTGTACGAGAATTTCAGGAGTGTAAGAAACCTAAGCAGATTCCCCAAATTCTACCGTGAATATCTGCGTAAGGTCCAACCACTAATACAGGGATCAGAGCAGAGGAAGAGGTGAGGGTTAGGAAAGTATCTGAGTACAGACCCGACATTTTGAAGAAGAAAGTGCCTGGGAGTTTGTGCAGACGGTTCTGGAAATCCATGAAGGGAGGGCATTGAGATGGAAAGTTCACACCCATCAGCACAGAGTAGAATAGCAAACGGCGGGACTGTCCAGAAGGACTGTCACATGGGAAGGGAGCGCACGGTGCATCCTGAGCTGAGTGTGTGAGTGGAACGAGAGCAGTTTCCAAACACCCGTGTGCAAGGAGCTCAGCGTACGAACACGTGCTGATAGAGGACGGGTGCAGAGTTTTAGGGACAAGGAACTAGGAAACAAAGGCATGGGTCCAGAACGAGCGGGGACTGTGTGAGGGCAGGTGCCAGCCTGTGGGACTCGAGATTCTCTGGGGAATTAAGGGTGGAAACCGGCCGAGTCATTGGGACCTTTGCTGGGCGCAGAGTCGCACGATGTGCTCCATGCCATCCGTCATCTTGTACATACCAAGCACGGCTGATTTTTAATTATTTACTCCTGTGACTAAGTCTGGGTTGTGGTTTAGAAATCGATTTTCCAGCGCAAAAGCAGTGGCACAGGAGGGCGCTCGCTGTCGAACTGAGCTGAGCGAGCACCGCGGCTTGGGAAGAGCATCCCTGGGAGGAGAGAGGCAAGTCCGCTTCAGGGAGTCGAACCTTTACGGGGCTATTATCAGCGCAACTGTATGTTTTTTCCTGTTTCACAAACATGTTCCCAAAAGACTTTTAAAATAGCTTTCTTTCCTGCTCAAATGTTGCGTCAGGAACTTTTTCTGAATCTCAGCCTTCACTGGGCCAGGATGTGTTAAAGAGAAAAATGCCTTGTCACGCTTGACACGGTGCAGGAGGCCTTCCCTGCCAGAGTGAATCGCTTTCTCAACCTGACCGCCCTCCCCACTGCATCTGAAGACGACGCAGTTCATGAAAATGCAAAATACGGAAGAAACGAGGTGATTTCCCAAAAGACTCAAGCGTAGAATCTGTCCACTACACTAGGATTTTTTCCTATTAAAGAGAAAAAAAAAATCACTGTACAGAATTGATGTTTTTTCTTTAATAAAAGTTAAGATAACCTAAATGGAATGGTTCCCTAGGTACCTAATAGGTACCTAATACGTTGATCTTTTCTTTTCTTTTCTTTTTTTTTTTTTGGAGGGAAAGAAAATCTCCAGCACGTCCTGAGGTCTGACATGGTCACTTCAAATGAATCTTCATGCCCTGCTGGGGCGGGCTTGCAACTTGGGTGGTGGGACTACGTGTGCTTGCCTCCCTCGTGAGCAGGGTTTCCCCACCAGCAGTCTTTCTGAGCAGTAGTAACCCTGGTCATCTCGGGGGGGAAAAGAAGGTGATGACCAAAGTCAGTACAAGATAAAAAAACAGCTCAAGGGCCTTCTTGATAGAGACAATGGGAGGAAAACTCCCACGTTGCCCTTGTCGGCCTCACTGAGCAGTGTGCTGCTTCTGGCAGTACATAACAACAATTAAAAAACAAACAAACAAACAAATAAACAACAGTAGGGACTTGAATGGGGGGCTGGTGGGAAAAGACAGGAAAGCGGTAGAAAGTGAGATGTAGGGCAGAGGGCACAGGTTTTCACACCTCTGGTTGTGGATACGAGCTGCTGTATCTACGAACTAGGACTGTAGGCAGAAATTAAACCTGCAAACTCTCCCTGGGTTTCTTAGATTTTATGCATTTATTTGAGAGAAAGAGTGACTGGTAGAGTACAAACAGGGGAAGTACAACCAGGGACAGAGGGAGAAGCGGTCTCCCCACTGAGTAGGGAGCCTGACTTGGAGCTCCATCCCAGGACCCCAAGATCGTGACCTGAGTCAAAGGCAGACGCTTAACTGACGGAGGCCCCCAGGCACCCTTCTCCCTGGGTGTCTTTAGCTCTCAGATGGGCATGACACAATGTCTCTTAGCAACACACTCACACAATCCCCTATCCCGTTCGGGGACCTGACAAGTACTTAAGAAGGATCTCTCTCCCCTGTGCAGAGCGGGGAATGCCTGGGTTTGCTTTAATTGGTCCCAGTGACAGGATTTGTAATTTTAAGTAAAATTATATGTCAACTCAGTCTTTGCAGAAGGACTTTATCCGCCATCCTAGGCATGGTATCACCACATTCAAGGGAGTGTGGACAAGGCACTGCTTCCAAAAGCACTTACCTTCTGATCAAAACTGTCTTGCTCGGGCACGTAACACTGCTGACCCTAGCTCTGTCAGGAGGTGTCTTTTCCTACATATATTAGGACCTTCCTCTAAAAATGGTAATAAATACCTGTGGTTAAACCTCTCAGATCATTTCTTTAGATCCCCAGGACAACAATATTAAAGAAGTGAAGTCTTTCATGCATTTTCACAAACCCATCCCCTGAGAAGACTTGTTTTGCATTATCAACTGCTGGTTTTTATTTGCTTAACCGATTCCTGGATGAAGAAACCAGTGAAACTGAAGCTATTGGAGGCATCGCCTTGAGAGAGCAGGGTGACTAGCTGGAGATAAGATGGTGCGAGTGCAAAATGTAAACGGTTCAAGGAGAAAGCAGGCAAAGCCTGCCGTGGCTCCTGATTAAGCTTATTTCTTCGTTCAAAATAATCAGAACATAATAACACACAAAACATTTAATAATTTGTTATTAATTAATGCAATACAATTTACTGTCTTGTGTTTTAAAACATAATGTTGTCTTCTAATGTAAAATAGTGGCAATATGGAGCTGTGGTGCCGTCGGGACTCTGCACCGCCCACACCATCCCCAGGGAAGAAAAAGTTCGTGTGTCCGTGTGTGGTGAAGAAAGAATAAAAACAACAGAATGCTTTTCAAGCTAAAAAATACTTTCTTGTTCTGTAAAATTGCATAATTTTGATTTCGGTCTTACTACTTTATGAAAATTACTTGTAAGAAAACATGTGCTTTTAAAAATTGGGAATATATTCTTTAACTAGTAGAGATGTACAGAATATTCAATTTACAAATGAAACTGAAATTTTCTGCTACGTGTCTCCATCATGAAGAAAATCTTAGGAGGATGCTGTCTGTCTGTAAGAGAGACCAATTAAAGCAAACCCAGGCGTTCCCGCTCTGTGCAGGGGAGAGAGATACTTAAGTACTTACCAGTTGGTAAGAAAAAGGAGAAAAAAGGAGGACGTATAGGGGAGCCTAATATTGTTGTTTGATTGGTCGGTTGGTTGGTTTCTATGGATTTTTAACTAACCATTGTTTGTAATGCAACGGTTAGTACTTAAAATAAGCGACAACATAAGTCGCTGAGAAAAAATGCAGGTGGTTTGGTCCCCACTGCAGAGAGAATGTGTGTGTGTGTGTGTGTGTGTGTGTGTGTGTGTGTGTGTGTCTGTGTGTGTGAGTGTGAGCGTGTGAGTGTGAGAGACAGAGACAGAGAGAGAGACAGAGAGAAGGAGCTAAAACTAGACGACAGGATCTTTTTTCCTGCTCATTTCATACTCAGGGAAGGAACGACGGAATCAACATCCTTAAAAGCACATGTTAACTCATCAACTGGAAAATCTTCTAGTCTGATGTAAGAAGAGTAGAATTTTGGGGAAAAAACAGTTTTATATAATGATGCTAACGGTGCTTTATGAAGGACGTCATTGCTGTCTCTTCAGGACCTAACTCTAACTTGACCGTCCTTAAGAACTCTGAGCTTATCCCCACGTGACGCTTCCACCACACACGGCTTCGTGGCCCTTTTTTTGCTCCTCTAATGGCATGTTTTAACACTAGACCTGGCGAGTCCTGATCTTTGACCTTCCCCACTGATCTGAGGGCTACCTGAGGGCATTGCCTTCCTGATCCTTAGGTCTCCAGGGCATTGCCTGGTGTGTAGCATCCTTTGGTAAGTGTTTTAATTAAAAAGTAAATACTTCCCATTACCAAATATGTGTCCATAGTTAAAAAAATTAACATTGCTCTAATGATTTACAAAACCTTGGGGCACCTGGGTGGCTCGGGTGGTAGAGCATCTGCCTTGGGCTCTGGTCGAGATCTCAGTCATGAGATCACCATCCTGGGTCCAGCTGGGGTCCCTGCTCGGTGGGGAGCCTGCTTCACCCTCTACCTGTTACTCCCCTACTTGTGTGCATGGTCTCTCCCTCTCTCTCTCTGTCAAATAAATAAATAAAATCTTTAAAAAATTATTTACAAAATCTGATCACAGTAAAAATTCATGTGTATTTAGGAAGAATAAAAGAAAAGTTAAGATGATTTGTCCAATCATTTTTTTTGTTGTTTTTTTAGTTTTTTTTTTTTTTTTTTCATAATCTCTACACCCAATGTGGAGGTCAAACCCACAACCTGGAGATCAAGAGTCTTGCACTCTTCTGACTGAGCAAGCCTGGGGCCCCGTCCCCCCCCCATTTATAAAATAAAAACAAACACTATTAAACTAGTCAGAAAAGTGTTCTCTTATAATTCTGAAAAAAAATTTTTTAAAATCAATAGGTGAATATATCACGGCAATCAAAATGAAGAAGTTAGCAACAGTTTCAAATGAACTATTACTTCTAATTCTTAAGTAGTGCATATGCGAAAGTTTAGTAGTATGTTTTTGCCTGTTAACCCTAGAAATTTGTGACATTGACTTTTATATTCTAAGAGAAAAAAATATCCAAATTTAAAAATAAAAGAATGAGAAGTCTTTGGGCATAAGATAAGGACTGCAGTACAGTGAGATATAAATATACGTTGATTGATATTCAAGCTTTCCTTGGCAACAAGCATATATTTAGGTAAAATATAGCTTCAAAAAATTCAAATAGCATCTGGTTGAACATGACTGAACCCAAGGTTCAGAATTTTAACCCAGCCTGGGGACCACAGGGGCAAGGGAGTGAGGGCTGGTTCTAGCAACAGTTGTGACCTATGTCCTGTGCGTGATACATTGAGATTATTAATACTCTAAACTCAACTTGTTTTCTTGGCTTCTGTTACTTAACAAGCTGTACGTAATTTGAGCAAACCCATTTATCTTTTTTTTTTTTGTACAATAAGGGAATTGGACTAGATTCTTAAGTTTCTTTTTTGTTCTTTAATTCTATTGTTCTGAGCGGAAAACACTGTTACTACATTCAAGATATATATATATATTAATGCAAATACATTAAGTATTGTTAGGGCCTATTCAGCCAGAGCAGCCCCACCCCGGCTGAACCACCGTTTTGCTGTAAAGCTTAAATTGACCCTGGCCCACCCCCCACCTCCCACCCCCCCAACCCCCCCACCCCGGGAACTTATTTAAAAGCAAGTCCGGGAAACCAGTCCCAGGTAACAAAGTCCAAATACAAGGGTGGGCCAATCCTAACCAAGGTGTGATAGGCTAAATCAAATGTCTACTAGGGTAAATTGTAATTCAATTGGTCACCTAGCATCACTGTGGAGTTTCCTGTGTGTTACAATCTCATTGGCCACCTGTGTGTGGCAAGGCCCAACCACATGGCCTTTGCTCTATAAAAGTTAGTCTGGAAAGCATGGAGGGGTCGCCCTCTCTGTAGGGGTGGCCCCGACCGGTCCGTTTGACAGTCAGTCTGATTCCTGACGTTTGGCGCGGAATAAAGCTCTGCTTGACCTTCGCTTTGTATCAGTCTCGGTCCTTTAATCACAGACCCGTTATTGGGGTACTCAATTTTGGGGGGACCCAACAGTATCAAAGGCCATACTGTGGGGGGGACTTTTCCCTACTAATTTATTTCAGATATACAGCACAGAATAGTACAGTTTGCAAAATAATGCCATTTTGAAATTTATTGATACACTTTTTTTGGATTTTGTTTTTAGCTATAGGGAGTTGGTTTTCCCCCTTTCTCCTCAAGGCCTTAATTAATAAATGAGTTGTCAACACTCCTAAGAAACACTATTTAGAAATAGGGAATCTAGAAATAAACCCCAGAGATACCTGATCCAACGCTCATAAAATTCCATCACGTACTGTGTACCCTCCTTTGGAAAAGTTAGGACAATACAGAAGCCCAAAGTCTTGCTGCAGAAATAGGGACATGAATTCACTATAATCTTGCACTGGAGTACTTTGATTTGTATAAATGAAAATTTAAAAACTCTCTTCTGCACCTAGTTTTATTCTTTTGCTCTTGTGATAATCCAGAACAACGTTTGGATTTTATTGTAATTCATCTACAGATTCTCCCATCTCAGAAAAGTGACCAATGAAATTTTAGTAATAGAAATTAAGTATTTTAATCACTGTAGAGTGGGTGAAGTGATTATACTCCAGGATAGCTAAAGAATAAAGAGAGCTAGACCAAGAGAAAAAAAAAGATTAAAAGTGCCTTGTTTTCTTTAACATTTTTATTCTAATCTCTCATTGTCTCTCATTGTCATGCTCTATACAGTTTGTCATTAACACGTTTCATGCAGGTATATACTTTGGGTTTTCCTAAATTCTCTCCTAAAAATTAAGTAGCAATTACATTTTAAAGTGAGTACAAATAAATTAATTCATATCATATAAAGTGTTTACAATTACTCTTGGTGAAAGGCCTATCCTTCTCCCCTCTTTTTCTTCCTTCCCCTTGGTTCTGCCCCAGGCCTGTAACAGTCAATGTGAGCTCTTTGGAAAGGAATGTTTTACATGTGAATGCCTTTAATTGACTCGGTTTACCAAACAATGATGGGTAATAGCCCTCAAATTCCTGGGAAAATGTTTTAAACGTCCAAGTTTTTTCCCCTTCCACTGGATCAGCTTTTCAAACTCACTTGTTCTGATTTGGGAATTAATCTTAGTCAAAATCAGGATTTTCCTCTGGACCAATAACGAAGATACTATTGTGATCTAAGCGACTGTGAGAGGGAAGGAGAGGGAGGGATGGATAGAGAGAGAGAAAAGCCGAGAGGTTATTCCAGAAGGGAAGTAACAGGGGCCAAAAAAAAAAAAAAAAAGTAACAAAAGACGGAGAAAAGCTTCAATATCAAATAGGCATAATACTTACATATCAGAATTCCAAATTTCAGAGCTTGAAACAATCGCTCTGTTTTCCTTGACAACTATCATACGTGATTATTGTCAGTTAAATCTAAGTCTTGGAAGGTAATTGCTCCATCTGATGACTGCTCTACCTGTATTTGTTAAATTTTTACAAGTTAAATAAATTCTGTCTGCCCCCTTCCCAGGAGAGGACAGCAGGAGGATGCTCTAGGACTGCATTATTATTTAACGCACTGGTATTCACACACCAAAAGGACAAAAGCAGGTTTGGGGAAGACTTTCAAGCAAATAAGAAATTATTCTTCCTTCAGCAATTCTGATACAAAACTACACAAAGTAATTGTCATTGGCCTTACCGCGAAATAATCTTTTTTATTAAAGGCATAACTTGTGTGCCGAGACCCACAAAAAACTTTGATTTGTATCTCCGTGGATGTAAAGTACCACAGAGGACCATCCAGACTCTGCTTTGTTCACTTTATATCTTGGGAGAAGTGAGAAAGATTATTTTCTCAGAGTTAGTCATTGATTAAGTTTGTATTTTGTTGAACTCTGATACAAACTGATACTATGTATCTATCCGACTTAGGCAACTTCTTTTACCCCATAACCTTGATCTCTACAAAACATAGGGATAATGAGCTTATGCCCTATTTCGAGTTGGCGCGTCATACGAACAAAACGCATGTAGTGAGTTAACACTGTATGACACATTAGTTAGCACTTAATAAATGTTAGTTATTATTATGGATAATTTTAATGCAAAATTAATATTATCATTGTTGGGTCGGCGGCTGGGGGAGTGCAGGAGGAACAATAAAATGCCGCTGGGCGCCCTCCTCCAGGCCGCCCTCCTCCTTTCCCCACGACTCTCCCGCCAGAAGGACGGATGCCGAGGACGAGGCACCATTAAGTAACCCGATACCTGTGCAGGAAACGGAACATCAGGACTCCCCCTGCCCTCCAGCCACCAAACACTTTACCATATATAGTTGTGAACCCACACCCCAATACCTTACTTCTATGGCTGTGAACCTCTGCCCTGTCTGAACCCAAATAAAAGACCCACCCGACCCCCTCCTGGGCACGACTTCCCCGACTCCCCTCTCCGGAGTCACAGATGCTCGCCCAAGAGCCCTTTAATAAACCTTGCCTTGGCCTGCCTCGCCTGGTGTCGTGTGTATCTCGCCTGTAAAACCTTACACTCATTGGTTGTCACCCAGAAGGAGGAACGGAAAGCTAAATTGGGACATCAGTAAGCAAATATTTTATTTATACAAAAACTTCACTTTTGGGAGAAACTTTTTTTTTTCTAGCAAGTTTTATTAGAGTGTGGGAATGGGTAAGTTGTATAATTGCAGTTGCCTAAGAGAGCCAATTAGCGTATTTTATCCAACGAGGTTTTTTAAGTCCTCAGTATTTGTCAACAATATTTCATTTATAAATATAAAAGTTACTTTAAATAATAAAGTTATAAGTAGATGACCACATTTTAAATTCACTGCACACATATGAATGTCATAATGGACTCATTTAAATCCACTTTTTTAAAGAAAGGCCATAATTATTAGCTGCAAAATCTGTAGGGGGTTGAAAACATGATCTTTCTTTTATCATAATAGAAAAAAATCATACCTAAAATCAAAGTACGTATGTGAATCCTGGCTAAAAATAGCAACTGACTGCACTCTATGACGTCTGCTCTCTTTAAGCCCACCACACATGGAATGCTCAAAAGTTGAAGAAAAACCCATGGAAACACTGACATTTAAGACAGAACATTCCAGGACTATGGAGGCATTTCTAATTAACATGCAACAGGATTCAGAAGTGATCAGCGCCTACCCAACTGACAAAAAGTTGACAAACACATCATCCCCAGATTCCTGTCTTTTCTGAGGCTCATAGGATTAAGAGTTGTGCCTATCAAGAAATTAATAAGTATTGGTGGTTTATTTTTTTTAAGGTAGCGAGAGAAATGAGTCTAATCTTTTTGCACACACCTCCTGTCCCCGCACCCCTCGTGCCCCACCCTACTTCCATTTATTCTGGAATTCCACACTCTGGAAAATAAGGTACATTTTGTTTGTTGATTGAATCGGTTAGGAGCAGAACCTGGAACTGTCTCAGTCATCTCTGTGGTTAAGAGTTGATCTAAGAAACCAAGCCCCGTAGGGAAGGAAAGAGGGAGCAAGACCCCTAGCAGAGATATACTGAAGCTCCCGGAGAAGAGGTGTTTGTGCATTCTGCTGGTCAAAGTGTACAAGCTCTAGGATAGGGGATATACATAGGGTATGAGACAATTCCGCATTAGAAAAGTCTAAAACACTGTTTAGATAAATGCTTCCTTAGTGTTGGGAAATTGGCTAAAATCAGTAATTATATGCTTGCCTTTGAATTTCTGGCCAGAAAAGAGGTTTTTGGGAACCCCTAGAGACCAGTGAACATAGCCAAGGTCATCTCTCAAAATGTGGAGGTCGGCAAGCAGGTCTGTTTTCAGGCTGTATTCAGCAAACAAAATAAAATGAATTTGTTCTATAAAGAGGCATGCTTGAAAAATATTGAAGAATTAGGGAAGGAATTGAAGAATTAGGGAAAGAGAAATCTTTTTTGAAGAATCTGAGGAAGAATATAGATCCAAAAAGTATGTTTACTAAATATAGAAAATTTTTCACAAACCATTGTGGCATTTAATAGTGTTTCTGGGAGGAAACTTGTAGTATCTCTGATATCAACTTGGCATTAAGTCATAAAAGTGTTTTTAGTTATATATAGTTCATGAAATATTTGGCTGAAAAATTCTTTTTGAAGGATTGATATGTAAGAAGTTCTCACACAACAATTTAAATTGAGGAGTTACTGGTATATAGAAGACGTGATGATTATTTTCTACTTAGGGATTCAACTCCATTATTATCTGGGATAACGTTAAATTTTTAAAGTAATTATTACTTATTTACATCTACTCCTTTGAAATAATTCTTAGAAATTGTTGGCAATAGGGACTAAATTCTTTCTTCCAAAAACTTGCATCTTGAAGCCTTGAAGCCCCACAATGTGACTGTATTTGGAGACAGTTCCTTAAGGAGGTAATTAAGATGAAATGAGGTCATAAGTGTGGAACTGAGAGAAACATCAGGGATGCACACACAGAGAAAAGGCCCTGTGAGGACACAGTCAGAAGGTGGCTATCTGCAAGCCAGAAAGGGAGACCTAAAGAGAAACCGAACCAGCCAACACCTTGATCTCGAACTTCCAGCATCCAGAACTGTGAGAAAATTAATTTAATTGTTTAAGTCTCCCAGTCTGTGATTTTTTTTATAGCAGCTCTAGCAGAATAATACAGTTAGGTTTTAGTCAGTTCTCAGAACTTGAATCTAAAGCGAAACTTAGAGAAAAATTTCCAAGAACTTTATAAACGGTATGAGTATAAATTATCTCATTTTAAATACTTTCTTACTGATGAATAGGCCATTTCATTTACTCAAAATTTAGAACAAAGAAATATATTTCAATTTGCAAAAGAACAATTTGTGTTAACTAAAGAAAATACTATACGTGAGGTTAAATTAAAATGCATTAAAAAGGCCTTCCAGGGGTGCCTGGGTGGCTCAGTCATTAAGCGTTTGCCTTTGGCTCAGGTCATGATCCCGGGGTCCTGGGATCGAGTCCCACGTACGGTTCCCTTCTTATCAGGGAGCCTGCTCCTTCCTCTCCCACTCCCCCTGCTTGTGTTCCCTCTCTCTCGCTGTCTCTCTCTCTCTGTCAAATAAATAAATAAAATCTTTAAGGAAAAAAAAAAAGGCCTTCCTTAGATTATTTTAACTAGTGGCATAAATCTATCTCGAAAAGATCTATGGTATCTGCCTGAAGGCATTGGAAAGATGAATAGCATAATATTAAGCCATTAAATGTAGCAGTTTAAAAAATGCTATGACTAATAGCTCAGTTCTGGAGTCACATGCTCACCTTTTTGGAAGCAGAGACTAGCTCAAATACCAGCTTACCCTCTGTTTGCTCTACTAATCATCAAACCTTCAGTTGTGATTCCAAAATCTATAAAATGTAATAGATGCTAACATTCCTAAGAGAGCTTTCAGAATGAGACCATTGAAAATAATTTTCATGGAGTGGTTGAAGTTAATCAAATCTGATATTTCATGTTTTTAAAAGATCCTATCTTTCCAAGATAGGGAATATAAGATACAAATCTGTCTTTTGTATCAAGAATCAGCTTGATTAAAAGAATCATTGATTTTTTTTTTTTTAAAGATTTTATTTACTTGAGAGAGAGGCAAGAGAGATTGAGAGAATGAGTCTCAGAAGGGACAGAAGCCGTAGTGGACCACCCGCAGGGAGCCTACCCTGGGGCTCTAGCCCAGGACCCTGGATCATGACCTGAGCTGAAGGCAGACACTTAACGGACTGAGCCACCCAGGCTTCCTAAAAGAAGCATTTATTTATTCATTCATTTATTTATTTACTTTTAAAGATTTTTTTAAAATTTATTTATTTGACAGACAGAGATCACAAGTAGGTAGAAAGGCAGGCGAGGGTGCGGGGGAAGCAGGCTCCCTTCTGAGCAGAGAGCCCAATGCAGGGCTCAATCCCAGGACCCTGGGATCACAACCTGAGCAGAAGTCAGAGGCTTTAACCCACTGAGCCACCCAGGTGCCCCAAGAATCACTTAAATAGCTAGTTCTGGATGAGACCAAAGTTCTTTCATGACATTATAACTTAGTGTTCATAATGCATATCTTGGAAAAATCTATTTATTGAACTACTATTTTTTTCCAAAGTGTAACAGTAACATTACAATGAACTGGATAAAAGTATAGCTCAAATAGGCTAATACTTATAATTATTTTTCTTCTTCTTTTGATAATTTTTTTAAAAGGAAAGAAGTGGGCCAGCAGGGAGAGGCAGCCGTCTCTGTGGTGAAGGGCGTGCTGATGCTTTTGCCAAATTTCACATATTTGCCCACAGCTACAAAGAGCTCAGCCGGCCAAAAAACTCTACTGAAAGAATACATTGAAACTGACTACAAATTCTTGTCAACTACTTCCAGGAGGAAAATAAATCATTAAGGGCTTCGTATGACTGAATTAGGAGTCCAGACTCAACAGGAGATAATATGAATTTACTTTCCAAGAGTATATATGTTTAAGTGGTATCTTCAGGAAAAGAAAAATAATTTTGAAATGTTCATGAAAGGGATATAAGACAGTAGAGTGTGGGGGAATGCTAGTGTTCAGACAAGGAATGAAAGAAAATTCCTAATATCTAGTCCTAAATTATTTACACATAAATATATCAATCATACATGTTTAGGAGTTTATCTTTAAGTAGACATATCAAATATTGAATGCTTGCAGGGGTTTTGAGAAATAATTGAGTTAAGGTTTTCAAAGCCATTGGAGAGTTTTCTCTAAATGCATCAATGTTGACTTTTGAATGCTACTTACAGGAATTTACATGTTGGCTCTTAGCTAGAACTATCTAAGCCATGAATAGATTAATCCTAGGAGTTACGTAGAGCAGTAGCAATACCTCCCATGTGGAAGTAGCTATCCTCATTTTTGCCTATTTGAAAATAACTTTATTAGGAAATATCACCCACTTTCTTTATTGCCATGTGACTCACATGAAACCACAAGATACTTTGAATCAAGCAGCTAATACCATATAGTTCACTTACTATTTCCATAAATCCAAACACTTTGAAACCTACTCTTGGTTGCATACAATCGAAATATCTTAATTATCAATAGACTAATAAAGAACCAATACTTAAAATGCTCTTTTTCATGTAACTGAAACCTTAAATCTTAAATTGTTAGACCCCAGAAGCCTATGGATATCAAGTCATATCAGGTCATTTCTGATTTTGTCTGCCCCTTGGAATATATGACCTCCAGCATCCTGCAAAGTCTTAAGTGTCTCTTGAAATCTTTAAAGAGATGCGTCGCAAGCCAGTCTCTTTTTCATGGAACCAACCAACACCATTCTTCCTCCAGCATTCTACTGCCTTGTCTAGACCCTCTGCCCTTGGAATCGCTGTCCGTGACCTTAGTCTTGCCATGTCTTATTACTTCAACCGGACAATGGTATCACAAAAACTATACCCTAATCCTCTCAAAGTCTTCAAATCTAGCAGTGCCAGAGTCCTGTGTTCTATGCAGAATGGTAGAAAATGGCTTCTTTAAAAAAAAAAAAAAAAAAAGACTTCTAAGTTTACCCTCTGATGTATTGTCACCTGAGCTCTAAAACAGCACAATTCCTGACCAAAATTTTACTAATTTTCTTATGAAACTGTTCCCTCCATCTTCAGGTCCTTGGAATCTCCAAATCAGTTCAAACGTCCAGTGAAGTATAGGTTCGTGCCACACCATGAATTTTTATGTCCTCCTCATCTTAAGTTAGGCCTCAGCAAAACAAACAGAACAGCCTCCTGTTTCCTTCTTCAGCAACATTCAAAGTCCTCTGTGTTCTTCAAGCATATACATGCTGGTGGAGGGTCATAGGAAGAGGACAACAGGAGGTAGTAGGAAGACCAGGCATCTCATCCTGGTTCCTCTAATTAATAAAAGGAAGTCATTGAGGTAGTATTCAATAATCTATTATCAAAATATAAAAAAATAGATACACTATCTAAATATTTAAATACTATCTAAAATAAATTACTATAAACCAAGGTTTAATTTGATGTTATTTATAACAGTTACAATCTGGATTATGGGATAATTTACATGGTAATAGCTACCATTTATTGTTTACTGTGTGCTAAGCATTGTCAGGCACACTAGGCATACTATCATACTCAGTTCTGAGGGTAACAAATTATTACATTCTTTCTCTTATTTTTTCCAGATAAGGAAATTAAAGCTCAAAGTTATCTCACTAGTGAAGTCAGCAAGGTAAGATTCCAACCTGAGACTCCCTGACTCCTAAACATACATTCTTAACCAGAACTACTTCTGGACCCTGTTATATTTCACTTTCCCCAATAGTCACTGGTTATCTAGATACTTATCAGTACTATTTTGAAGTTTATATGGGGCACATGCTACCCCCCGCCCCGTAGAACCATCACTAAAAGATCCGTGTTTACGGAGCACTTGCTTACTATGTTTCCACCAGTGTGGTAGCTCCTCCTGAGAGAGGATATGGATATAAGTAATCCTTACTGCTCTTTTACATTCAACTTGGTTTCTTTGCTTATGGTAAGAGTATTAGCGTATACGTCAAGAAAAAAATGGACCATATTAAATAATACTACGCAACTTCTGCCTTAAAATTGTTCATTTTAGCAATCACATACAGTTTTAAATCTTTCTGACTCCCAAAAATATCTTTTTTTCAGAATTAGTAAAACAGTATGTAACATGATTTTTGGAAAATGACGTAGTAAGGAAGCCTTCAGATAAGCCATACAAGAGTGACCAGTTAACAGTTGAAGAGAATTAATCATAGAAGACACTTTCAACTTTTTAAAATTTTATCTTGATACTAGTGAAACACAGTAAGTACCCATATTTTTACATACAATTCTAGTGAAACACAGACTGTTGGAATGATTTAAAACAGAACACCGTCAGACAAAACTGAATCAATGCTGTTCATAGAAATTAAAGTTAAAAGAACCTAATGGTTTCATTAATAACAATAATAATAGTAATAAAAGCTTTTATTTGATGAGACCCAGTTAGATGCATGTTGTCTTTATTATTTTGTTTAAATGTCATCATTTCACAATATAAACAAGATCGAGTAGGTACAAAACCTTTGCTTTTTAGATGAGGACACTCAGGACAGTGGACGTGAAGTGTCCTGACCACATTAATGCAAATGGTCAGGCAGAGACAAGACTAGAAACATGTTCCCTACCTCAAATCCCTGTTTGTTATCTTATGCTGCCTCAGGGAAATCATCCCAAATATACAAAATCCTGTGAACTATCTAACAGCAGTTTTGAGATAAAATGTGAACAACCAGTTATATCCACAAACGGTCATGTGTTCTTTATCACTGAGATTTCAGTAGAAAATATGTATTTACCTATGGGTTCAGACAGATTTAAAAATCAGTGATGTAAAAGAGTTACATTTAATGAACAGAGTCCGTGCTTTGTCTTTATTTTTGTCTACTTCACCAATGTTTGAAGTCAGCTTGATGTCCCTACTAAGTCTGGCTTTATCTTCTGTAATAAAATAAATTTTATCTCAAACCTTTTTCAATATAAAAACTTAATGCCTCCTGAGTGTCTTCAGGCCTTGGTGCTAAGTCGGTTGCTACATAAAGAGAGAAAAATATAAGAAAATGCCAGTTGAGAGACCTGGAAGAGACCCTGTGGCCACAGTCTCTATGCACATGTGTGTGCTTTCTGTTAACTAGGTAGTATTTTCATGTCAGGTTATGGAGAGTAATTTCAAAACCTTGATAGGTCAATTTTTTTTCAACAGAGATACAATCACAGTGCTTATTTGAGCAGAGTTTGCACTAAACTGCATGAGAGATCTTGAGGCAACTATCCTGAAGTTTAAGATACATCAGCACATGATGTGAGCCCAGTTAGAAAATAACTGGACAAATTCAGTGGACACCGAACTGGACAGGAACCCAAAACAGGGTGATTTCTTGAAGTTCAGACTGAACAGGATGTGACTGGGGACGTCGTGAAAAAGATTTATCAACTTTAACAACAGCGATAGCCTAAGGATAACAAGGTCCTTAACCAGAGATGCTTGAAGTTCCAAGTTCATCATGTCATGTAAGAGAACATCCAGAACAAGGAGAAAGGTTAAGTTCATGTGAAGAACGGAGTGTTGCTTATAGATAAGTTCTAAAGGGCATAATTACGTATTTGTACACATTATGTGGAATAGTCAATACAAGTATATTGAGGAGAAACAGATATTAATTTTTGTTGTGACACCAGGTTACTATTTTCTTTCTTTTAACCATTTTATTATTTGCCTATTTCTCTGTTTTTCATTTCAGAAATGTAGAGGGTTGAATCAAAAATCTGTACGGAGGGTGTCTGGGTGGCTCAGTTGGTTAAGCGGCTGCCTTCAGCTCGGGTCATGATCCTGGAGTCCCAGGATCCTGTTCCATGTTGGGTTCCTTGCTCAGCAGGGAGTCTGCTTCTCACTCTGACCCTCCCTCCTCATGTTCTGTCTCTCATTTTCTCTTTCTTTCTCAAATTAAAAAAAAAAATCTGTAAGAATATTTCTGGCCCTACAAAGCTATAAAGCTATTATATTAGAATATTGAATATAAGGCTTTTTAAAGCTCTGTGCCAAGAAATGGCATCAAAGACTTCCAAGTTAAAGAACTGTAATAGAGAGAATAGAAATTACAATTCACATTATAATATTTAGGTAGGTAAGGCTTATCAGAGAAAACTTGACTATTCCCTGTTCACTACAAAATTTTGCAAAGATTAATATGACCTTCAAAGACAGTAATAGAAAATAATAATAGAGTGTAATAGAAGAATTTTTCTTTCTTTTTTTTTAAGATTTATGTATTTATTCAGAGAGAGAGCGTGTGCATGTCTGCAAGCAGGGGAAGGGCAGAGGCACCCCCAGAGAGGGAGAGAATCCTCAAGCAGACTCCCCGCTGAGTGGAGAGCCCCACACGGGGCTCCATTCCAGGACCCTGAGATCATGATATAAGCCCAAATCCAGAGTTGGATGCTTAATTGACTGAGTCACCCAGAAGTCACCCTAGAAGAATTTTCTGGCTACAAAGATATATAGAACTTTCCAAACCATTTTATATTATAAAATGTAAACCAAAAGAATAGTCTTAGCTTTTTAACTTAATATATCTGTATGAACACACTTTTTTCTCTTCGTTTTTATTGAATGAATTTTTTTTTCTCAGAACGCATTTTAAGTTCAGCTAATGTCCTCCGAAGTTACACATATGTATGCATGTTTGTATATAAATTTCCACCAAATATTCTAGCAAATGTAATACAGAATCTGAGATGTTATAGAAGTAGTGAATAGTATTCTTCCCTTGTTAAGAAAACACAAAACTTATCTTAATAGGATACTGTGGAGGAATATTTTTATGATCTGGATACAACCATAAATTCTAAGGTCCAAGGTGATTCAGAAAATTTACACTTTTGATGGGGAAAAAATGTGATTCAGAAAATTTACACTTATGATGGGAAAAGTATTTCGTGATTTTATATGTGTTTGTGTGTTAGTGTTTCCAGTGTGGTGGCAGCCTGTGTGTCAGACCCCCGTCTGGATCCTTCATTGAATGTCCAAAGACTTCAGAAAAAATTGAGAGTAAATAGGGAATAATAAACTTTTTCTGGAAATAAGTAGCTAAGATTAGCACAACTTTAAAGTGGAATCCCAAAAGATTTAAAGTTGGAGTTTATTACTAATTATGCAGTAAATGTGAAAAACAAGTTTACTCTATTTTGAAGATAATAAAAAATAATAAATTCAGCATGGCATAATTTTTTCCTTATAGATAGGGGCTATTCTGCTTAAAGCTTCGTTAACAGTAGCCAACTTTTATTTTTATAATATGAATATGTCCTGGGGCACCTGGGTGGCTCAGTGGGTTAAGCCTCTCCCTTTGGCTCAGGTTATGATCTCAGGGTCCTGGGATCGAGCCCCACATCGGGCTCTCTGCTCAGCGGGGAGCCTGCTTCCTCCTCTCTCTCTGCCTGCCTCTCTGCCTGCTTGTGATCTCTCTTTGTCAAATAAATAAATAAAATCTTTTTAAAAATATATGAATATGCCCAACGAGGTAATTCTTTACAATGGGAACTGATAGTTATTGGTTACTTAAATTTCTCTTACATTTTGGTGGCACGTAGACAAAACATTTGACAGAAGTGTTGAATTTTCATCTGGTGGTTTTGGGGTCATATAAAACAGCCTAAAACAAAAGTGTCTAAAGGCTGGCTTGAATTAACTAATTGTCACCAGGTCTATTTGCCAGGGTTACTGAATCACAGCTTTAGTTCCATTCAAATCCAGAGTCTGTTTCTCACAGCAGCAAACTTTAGACTCAGCATATTAAAAGCTACAACCGTTTGTGTGGGTTTTCCTTTGTCTTGTATCTGCAGTGTCTGAGAGGGCAAGGAGCTTTGAGCCACAGCAGGAATTTCCTGTAAATTACAATAAATGTTTTCCTCATCGTCCACATCCTTTTTTAATTCCTAAGTCCTAGGCATTTTTCCACTCCTTTAGGTAGAAATTTCCTCACTTTTACAGAAGCTGTACATGTAAGTTACATGTACATGTAAATTTCGGCTTTTTAATATCTCATAGACATATAAATAATACGTCATTAAATAAATTAGCAGGACGCGATGCATTAATGGAGCTAGCCACAAAGTTGAAGACTTGCCCAACTGGCACTTTTATTTTTAAATTTTTAAATATTTTATTTATTTATTTGAGAGAGAGAGTGAGAGCATGAGTGGGGGAGAGGCAGAGGCAGAGGGAGAAGCAGGCTCGCTGCTCACCGGGAGCCCGATGTGGGGCTAATCCCAGGAGCCCAATCATGAGTTCATGCTGAACCAACTGAGCCCCCAGGCGCCCCCCAGTCCAGCATTTAAAAGTGTGATGTGACCGATGGAATAACATAAACGGAAAATGAAATAATCTCAGAAACAGGTTAGATTGGGAAGTTTAGGAAGAGCAGGCCAGGGCCTCATCACAGTCCTGATGGGTGTAAAGGAAGAGGCAAAATCAAAGTGATGGTGTCCCTTGTCACCTCGGGCTGAGCTCTGCATATTTTGGAGAGAGGAAAGGTTTGGCAAAATCGATATATTCCATAAAAAGATAAAGAATTTGCTTGAAAAGAAGCTTAAGGAAGTCCTGGGAGATGGGATGGAAGACAGATGAAGCAATAATAAAATATTGAAGCAGAACAAACAATGTTTTCTGTGGGGGTGGGGAGGTGCTTTCTTTTCATGTGGGGTTTTCCTGCATAGGGGAAGTCCGCATCGCATCCACGATTAGAATCCGTCTGGAATCTGATAGACTGGCTGACATTTGGCCTGAAGTACCCGATTCTTAACCATAAGCACGGGTCCATCCCACTGAACAAGGTTTTCAAATGTAAAAATTTCTTCACTGTAGGTCTTCCTGTTCAGCTGATTGCTAATTTTAGGAGTCAGTGCATTTTGGTAAACATTCGGGACTTTCGCCACATCTAACGGAAACCTCTTACGTTTTTGCAGATGTGTAATGTTCCTCATTATCAAACATGAAACTTCATTATCAAAAAATAAAAGTAAGCTATCTGTCAATGATCATAAATTACAAATATAAGCTATTCACAATAGAATTATAAGCCCAGGTTCAAAAGAACTTTCTTAACCTCCTCATAATTTGCTATCCTTCATAACAAAAGAGAAGCCTTTTTGGTACGTTCCGATCCATTGCTTGTAAAGCCTTATATTTACTCGTTTACGGGAAGACCAGCAGCTCGCTTCCCTGTGATAGATGTAGTATCTAGTCACATTATTCCAGATCCAATCCATCTTACTGTAGGTAAGCCAGAAAGATAAAGAAAGGATAAAGAAGATAAAGAAGGTAGGTCACTGAGTAGTAGGACATTCTAAGAAGGGCAGTGTTTGTTCCCTTCCCTTCCTTTAAAGTGCCTGCACAGCTGCCAGGCCAGCCTCTTCTAATCTTTTCATAGGAGAGTTTTCAACCAAGTCTTCCCTGCTCAAAATCTTCTATGCAACAAAATATGAACCTTGGTGAAATTTTATTAAAAAAAATTTCCCGGTGCGCCTGGGTGGCTCAGTGGGTTAAGCCTCTGCCTTCGGCTCAGGTCATGATCTCAGGGTCCTGGGATCGAGCCCCGCATCGGGCTCTCTGCTCAACGGGGAGCCTGCTTCCTCCTCTCTCTCTCTCTCTCTGCCTGCCTGTCCACCTACTTGAGATTGAAGTAAATAATATCTTTAAAAAAAAAATTTCCCGTCCAAATGACTGTCAGTGAAAGTTTTTAAAAATCATACTTGATTGTATTACTATTACAACTATAATTATTTTATAAGCATAAAATAATTTTTCATAAATAGACACTGTATTAGTAGATGAAAAACTAAAATGTATGAAGATGCTTAATTATCTCCCCAGTCGTGTATAAGTGTAATGCCGTCAAGATAATGAATGATTCTAAAGTTTAACTGAACCAACAAAAGACAAATGGACCTTAGAATCCAAATAATTTTTTTTGAAGATTTTATTTATTTATTTGAAAGAGGGAGAGAACAAGAGACTGCAGAGCAGGGGGAGCAGCAGAGGGAGAAGGAGAAGCAGGCTCTGTACTGAGCGGGGAGCCAGATACGGAGCTGGATCCCAAGACCCTGGGATCCTGACCTGAGCCAAAGGCAGACGCCTAACGGACTGAGACATCCAGGCCTCCCTCCAAAATAACTTTGTTAACAGAATTTAGTAAGTTCGATAATTTAGTTAAATTTAAAATCAGTAATAGAAAAGATTATTTAATGAAAAGTGTTGATAAACCTACCCATCAATTTGGAGGAAAAGTTTATATCTGAGATTCAATTTCAGTGGGATTAAGACTTAAATGTGAAAGTGGACTGTCAAGTTATTACAAATGTAGAAACTAATATTGTTGCAATATTGGGACACAAAAGAATTTTTAGTCAGATTATTAAACATAGTGATAACTACAAACTAGACCCTTCTGTTGCCAATGTTCAGTCGAGCCAGAGATAGTCTCCTTATTTTTTTCTCTTTCCCACCTCTTTTTTTTTTTTTAAGATTTTATTTATTTATTTGACAGATCACAAGTAGGCAGAGAGGCAGGCAGAGAGAGAGGAGGAAGCAGTCTTCCCGCTGAGCAGAGAGCCCGATGTGGGGCTCGATCCCAGGACCCTGAGATCATGACCTGAGCTGAAGGCAGAGGCTTAACCCACTGAGCCACCCAGGCGCCCCTCTTTCCCGCCTCTCAACCATCAGTTCTATTTCAGAGTCTAACTGATGAAAGTAGTGCAAAAATGTTCAACGTTAGAATCGAGCTATGACAAATCATTTTATTTGTTACAGAAAACTTCAGATAGTATTTAATCTTGTTCCTGTCTTTAATTCAGCATAGTTATGTTCAGAGGTTCTAGAATCTCAGCGCTGAATGGACCTGAGAAGTCTTGTAGAGAAACTTGCTCATTTTACAGATTTGGAAAGTAGGAGTTTAGGAGACTTTTTGCCTCCTAAGCCACAGCTGTGGTAGATGAGCTAAGA
This sequence comes from Lutra lutra, assembly GCF_902655055.1. Taxonomy (NCBI): domain Eukaryota; kingdom Metazoa; phylum Chordata; class Mammalia; order Carnivora; family Mustelidae; genus Lutra; species Lutra lutra. The sequence goes on from NC_062280.1 coordinate 730,064, forward strand.
GTACGAGTTTCCTAAGTTTCATTTCTGTGCTTCTTTCATTAGGTTGAAATTAAACCATAGATGAGTCAAACTAATATGATAGCAAACTTCAACCCTGGTTCTCATTTGTATTTTTTTATCTCCCCAGAGACAATTTTTCAACATCTTTCCTGCTGGAATTGAAACACACATTCACTTTAACTGTACTTGTTTAAAATAAAATTTTAAATACTGCAGAAGAGGCAATACTACCCCCCCACAAAATCTTACAAAACTCCTTAAGTCAGAGATCAATCTAATGAAGAGAAAAGAGTTTAAAGTTGTACCTTTCATTTTCAAGCCACTTCCAATTCATGTCCTTTATAGTATTCCAAAAGATGTTAAAATTTATTAAGTTAGAAAGACTCTTAGAAAAAATATTGTATAATCCTCTTAAATTTCACATGAAGATGACTGGTACCGTTTATCTTGACAGAGAAACTGGAGGTCAAAATCAGTCTTTGCCTAGTAAGTGAATTTTCTTCCATTTTATGCTCTTTCCTACATGTCTTCATTAAGCAAATTTGGGGCTTATAAAAATTGATCTGGCTCCATTTCACATAAAAAAGCTCAGGAGGAGAAATTCAGCTGTCAGATATAAGTAGGCATTTCAAGCATCCAGACCTCCATACAGGACAGTGAGTCATGTGAAACGCACCGTGCAAAGGAAGCTGACACACCAAAGAGGAGAACAACAATGATGAGTTCCCAAAGACATGCTGTGGGAAAAGGTAGTGATGGAGGGTCTATTTCTGGGCCCAGCGGGATGACTTGGGAATTTAAAAATCAGAAGAAGGGATCATGTCACTGAGCTTTGAATTGAAGATGAAATTATTTAGGAGGCTTTTTCCATTAACGCTATTACAGCTTATCAGGACGGTACATGATTGAATTGCTTAAATACTTTGCCGTCTAAAAATAAGTTAGGACAGGAAAACTGCTTCAATTCTGTCAGGGAGGCGGCTGTGAGGTGTAATCATAATTGCATAATTAGTATGTTATTGACATGGAAGTAAAATGCTAAATGTGAATTAAAAGACGTGTCTGTCTGCAGCAGGAATCTCTTTGGAAGCACCCGCGCCCGGCGCTCGTAATTAATGCCCAGGACTGAAATGGAAACTGTTGGGCCAGGGAGTTCTAAAAATAGTCTCCAGAATGGCTTAAATCTTTAAAACAGCTTACCCCCCATTTTCCTGTTCTCTTATTGACAAGTGATATCCTCTTACGTTCCAATTATGGGAAAGTTTTACAAGCATTTGTAGGAATAGAACGGCGACTATGTGATTCAGAAAAGAAAGAACTCTACAGAGGAATGTCATTTAGTTCAAATGAGCAACCTAGTTCTATTATTTAATTACATTAAACAATTTGTTTTCTATGTACGTCTATATAGAAATATATATATATAGTAACAATAAGGTTAGCTACAGACATTACATATGTGCATATATGAACATACATGTATGTTTGTGTGTGTGTGTGTGGTATTTGTGGCAAATATTACCAAATTACTAACATTGCTAAATCTGATAGGACCCATTTAAATTAATTTAATACTCCTAGTTCTCTGGCCAAGGTAACAAGAATTTAGGGGCTAAATTCATAACCTAAGGCCCAGGAAATGACTTCATAAGGTTGCTGGGCATGTGTAAGTCCATCTCCACCAAGAGTTTGTTGGATTATCTTTCAAAGTTTCCTTTTGGGGGGAGTTATTTGGCATTAAGTTATAAGTCAGTCTGTGATGTCTTCCTTACTATGGTTAACATGTTCATATTATTGTCAGTTCCACTCGAAATCCCACATGTTCCTCTCTTTAGGTCCTGAATGTTCTTTTGTAATGTAGATAATACCTGAAAGTAGGGCCATCCAAAGTTTGGACAGGTGCCAGCACAAACGGTTGCTGTATCATCGTAGAGCCCTGGAGGACAAGAGAACATTCCTGTGAATTTGGTAATATTATTAGTGAATAAAATTATTAGTGAATAGTGATTTTACAGAATTTAACTTAAAGTTATGCATTAGTGTGGGCTCTTTTGTTCAAACCATAAACGCCTGTATTTTAAATGTTGAATTTTAATGGGAAGTTGGGAGGAGATGTGTCAGGCACTTTTAGGTTGCCATCACGCTAACCTGGAGGTAATCAAGAACTTTGTTCTTGGCACATTATTTTTAATGATGAAGATTTCAAGGGACACCAACATGAAGGATGGTCCCTGTTGTTCAAGATCTTAGCAGTAGGAAGAGGTGTTCCTGAAACGTTCAGGGGAAAGTTTGCTCCTAGAAGAAAGGAAGAATCTGTCAGTGGTTCTGAGAATGGGATGACACAGCCGGTTCAGAGTACAAAAGGAAGGTCAGTGTGGTCAGGGTGGGGTGAGTGGGGGGCAAAGAGTGTCGCAGACCTTGTCAAAGAGGAAGGCAGAGCCTAGATCATTTAGCAGTTTAGCATTTAACTTTCTTTAAACATAGGACATTACCAAAAGTGAGATTCCCCACCACTGAATGAGGACTTACTGTATGTAAATGGGGTTTATATGCCTCTTTTTGGACTCAAACTAATGTTGTAGGCAAGATATGGCTGTACTAGGATTTAATCCTGCTTTGCATTTACATGGTATTTGGACTTACTGAACTTCAAAAATGTCGTTTGTGTTCACAAGTCACTTATCTCCATTAGTTCCTATTGTGATCTGAGAGGTTTTTATTGGACCTACTTTTGTGGATCATCAATTTGCTGCTACTTCTAGCCACAACCTTGGAATCGTCACTAAGGATTTCTATGAAGTCAATAGAGATATTTACATGAAAACTCAAAAGCTAAGAGGGATCTTTGCAATCAAATTTTTGTGACTCAAAAAACATTTTTGGATTACTTTGTAAAGCAGTATACCTTCATGTGTTTTTAGTAACTTACTATGTATTATTATAAATTGGTATATGTTACCATCAGGATCGTGATCCAATCTTATTAAGGAGATATGTATTTTTATGCCAACAAACACTGCACACTTTTAGAATCTGGATTTTCTACAAGCTATTTTGGAAAGAATAAAAACTCTTGTCCCGTCTCAGGCTTTATTGGCATATATATGGAATTCAGAAGGTTCAAAGTGGAAGTTTATTTTGAGTATTTTCCCAGCTTGCTAGAAAATAGCACATGAAATAGAAAGGACCGTGAAGTGTTACTGGTTTTCTTCTGCAGGGCTCTAGAGATTTTGTTTTCACTCTGGCTGAAGATGCTGGGAGGAGTCTTTCCACCCCTTTGGTGACATGGGATAAATAAAAACCAAATATGTCAGTAGTTTCTTCTGGCTATCTGAAATTTTACTGATGAGGTAACTTCGATTAGTAAACGCACTGTACTTTTTTTAAAGATTTATTTATTTATTTGAAAGAGAGAGAGCAGGGGAAGGGGCGGGGGGAGAGGGAAGAATCGCACGCAGACCCCCACGGAACGCAGAGCCCTTCCCAGGGTTCAATTCCACAACCTTGAGAACATGACCTGAGCCAAAGCCAACAACTGGGCTCTTAGCCGACTGAGCCACCCAGGCACGCCAGTGTGTCGTACGTTTTAACAAAATAAGGCCTATGCCGGCATGGTCTGACTTCCACTTTCCTCAGAAAAATATCTGTGTCTGTAGTACCAAAGGTTAATTGACATCCCAGGAGAAAAGATGCAAAGAAAACATAAAGCGTCTAGATCGATAGACCTGGAGAAAACTCAAAAGAAGCTGATTTTGTTCCAGTAGTGCCATTGCCTAAAGTGATCAGACAATGAAATCAAAATCAGCTAAACCCTGAAAACAGAGCAAAGAAATACGGCAGATAAGGATAGCAGGTAAACCCTCATAATGTGACGTCCACGCGACGCACAGCTGGTGAGGTAAAAGGATGCAAATGGAAGTGAATTTGGTAATTTGAAAAAATATATTGGTTAGATTCAGCCGATGTGTCTAAGGACAAGCAAGAGGTTTCCAAAATGAGAGATTATGTGAAAGGCACAAACTCCAATGTCTTCTATAATGTTTTTATGTAAGAGAAACAGTTTTTACCACAGTAGACACCATCTCTTTCAAGAGCTTTGTAAGCTCCATAAATGATTTTAACTATTTGAAGGATTATAAAAAGCTTATAACACATGTCGTTGTCCGTTTGTCCCAAGTCACAGAACGTTCAACACCAAGTGTGACCGTAATGTGAACTCTGGGTTTTGGGTGATTCCGCGCCGTGTCAGCTGCAGGGTCCTCAGGTGCGGCAAGTGTGCGGGTCTGGTGGCGGAGGCTGCCGGGGCAGAAGCCGTGAATGAAGGCTGACAGGGCTGTATGGGTGACGTTTGTCCTTCCGTTCAGTGATGCGGTGAACTTATAACTGCTTCAAAAATAAAGTGTATTTAAAAAAGGCGCACATGCATCTGAATGGACTTGTTCATTGTCTTCCTCTATTGTTAAAAGAGGTTTTGATGCGTATCCGACGGGGTGTTTGAATCAAGGAAAGGGGACGTTAGAGATGGGACTGAAGGCCTTGCCAGTTTGTGTCTTGCCGCGCGGAGAAACGCTATTTATACGTTTCCAGTTTTAAAGGTCATTTTAAAATCGCTTTACAGAATTTAAAAGTACTTTTAAGAGTTTTAAAAGTCACAAAGTACCTTGTATACATTAAGCGCGCGTGTCTTCTCCTGGACCCCGGACTGCACCGCGACAGTCGGTCCGCGACCCCTGACCGCACCGCGACAGTCCGTCCCCGACCCCGGACCGCACCGCGACAGTCGGTCCCCGACCCCGGACCCCACCGCGACAGTCGGTCCCGGACCCCAGACCGCACCGGGGCAGTCGGTCCCCGACCCCGGACCGCACCGCGACAGTCGGTCCCGGACCCCGGACCGCACCGCGACAGTCGGTCCCGGACCCCAGACCGCACCGGGGCAGTCGGTCCCCGACCCCGGACAGCAACGGGACAGTCGGTCCCCGACCCCGGACCGCACCGCGACAGTCGGTCCCCGACCCCGGACCCCACCGCGACAGTCGGTCCCGGACCCCAGACCGCACCGGGGCAGTCGGTCCCCGACCCCGGACCGCACCGCGACAGTCGGTCCCGGACCCCGGACCGCACCGCGACAGTCGGTCCCCGACCCCGGACCGCACCGCGACAGTCGGTCCCGGACCCCAGATCGCACCGGGGCAGTCGGTCCCCGACCCCTGACCGCACCGCGACAGTCGGTCCGCGACAGTCGGTCCCCGACCCCGGACCGCACCGGGGCAGTCGGTCCTGGACCCTGGACCGCACCGCGACAGTCGGTCCCCGACCCTGGACCGCACCGCGACAGTCGGTCCGCGACAGTCGGTCCCGGACCCCAGACCGCACCGCGACAGTCGGTCCCCGACCCCAGACCGCACCGCGACAGTCGTTCCCCGACCCCGGACCGCACCGTGACAGTCGGTCCCCGACCCCGGACCGCACCGCGACAGTCGGTCCCCGACCACTGACCGCACCGCGACAGTCGTTCCCCGACCCCGGACCGCACCGCGACAGTCGGTCCCCGACCTCCGGACCGCACCGCGACAGTCGGTCCCCGACCTCCGGACCGCACCGCGACAGTCGGTCCCCGACCACTGACCGCACGGCGACAGTCGGTCCCCGACCCCGGACCGCACCGCGACAGTAGGTCCCGGACCCCGGACCGCACCTCGACAGTCGGTCCCTGACCCCGGACCGCACCGGGACAGTCGGTCCCCGGGGAATGCACCCGCAAGTCACAAAACTATTAATTTTCAAAGTCAAAATTAGAAGAATTTTGTCTTGCTATTTATATGTAGTTCATATGAACTAATGTTTGTTATTTTATTTAGAAAGAGAATCACTTGGATTAAACATGTGTCTTGTTCATGCTTTTATTTTGTCATTGTAAACTTAAACCTAACTGTGTTTTTATGACTTAATTCTCACCATATCCAGAGTTCAATAGAAAGAAAACTATTTTCAGGGCACACAGAGATCATTTAAGCGTTCCTCCTTCTGTATGCTCAGCAAACTCAGCCTGATTTGGTATATTTAGAATGACGCGAGGGATTTGTATTTTACCAAACAGTTCTGCTGCTACAGATGTGCTATGATTAAAACGAAGTCTTAAAAATAAGTAATTAATTAAAAATTAATTAGTAAAGTATCTTACTAATGTCTAATATTAGTATCTGGGCTAATATTAATGTCTGGCTGCCTTTTGAGAAAGTGTCCCAGACAGACTAGACTTGCCAGTAGTCAGACCCCACGAACCCTTAAAGCACAGTTATTATCTTGACCAATAGGGCCCAATCCTTAGAACAGGATTATCATCCAGGAGGTGGTGTTTGCCTCTCACAACTTCGTCATAAACACTCCGCACCTCAGAAGGAATAACTTCTAGGCTTACCCCTCAACCCAGTTTCCCAAACCAAAGGGCAGATGCAGTCTTCCTATCTGAGCTGTTAGGCCAAGCAGCTGGGAGGCATTTGACTAACTTTTGTCCATGGCCCTGTGTGCTGAGTGTCTCCACATCTTAATTTATGCAGTTCAGTGCTGGGTTTTTACTTTCTAATGTTTCTGGCAAAAAAAATCTATCTTAGTGAATCTGTTGATCTTCTTTTATTGCCTCCCCTTTTATCTTCTCTGTTTTCCTCTCTATTTTGTTCACTCCCTTTTCTTGATCTAAGTTCTTTTACTTTCAAAACCCATTTCTGACTCTGATTTTATGTCAGTCTGTTTACTCAGTGAGCAATAATTACTAAGCTAATTACGTTCTTACAGTCATTTATATATCTGTTCTCTAGATGAAAATTTTCTGAATCTTCTATTTTCTCTGTTTTCTAGATTGGCCCTTCCCTCCCTAACTTGTTCCTTTCATGTCTTGTTTTATCAACTTCTGGGTGAATCTTCAAACCCTTCATCTTGCCATTTACCAAAGATACTGTCACCAGACCCGGAACAACATGCAGAGCTCAGATTTATTCCAGGATGGGATGCATGTCAACACAGACAGCACATTTGTTCCATTAGAGACGTCCAAGGTGAGGACAGCTAGAAAGAGGATTAGTTAGAATAGTGCTAATTAGAGAATTGTTAATAACATTTGTTTGGGCAACATCATGAACCACAAAGTCGATATGGTGTCCTATTTTATGCTGTAGGTTAGCTAGCTCTGTCTCTGGTGTTACTGTCAATCTCCTGGAGGAGAGATTCCTAACACAGTCAAGGTGATTTAGCAGATAGAAAAGCTGAAAAATTACTAATATATATGCATATATATGTGTGTGTGTGTGTGTGTGTGTGTGTGTGTGCATATTAGGATATATCTTTGATTCCACGGCGCAGTGCAGAGCCAGTTGTAATACTTAGTGAAACTATTTTAAATTGACAGCAATTTTGTACATCAGGCAATTATTCAAACCTCAGAACAGCCTTTTTCATCCTGCAAGTAACACTGTTAGAAAAGCCTCTCAAGAATGCATGGTGTCTCTGCTGAATCTTGATGAGAGAGAACACATATTCTGGCACTGCCTTTTACTGAATCAGACTTCTGGAGTATCTGTTTGTCATTGTAAGGACTGATACTAGCTTGAGAAAGTATAAAGTGTCTGCTCACTGTCAGATATTAGTAATTTTTGCATCTTATTTTTTAATTGGTTACTTATCTCTAAGACTTTATTTTAACTTATTTTAAATATTTTATTTTTAAGTAATCTCTACACCCGATGTGGGACTTGAACTCACAACCCTGAGACCAAGAGTCGCAAGCTCTTCTGACTGAGCCAGCCAGGCTCCCCTGTACAATAATTTAACATGAAGTATTTGAATTGAAACTTCTATTGGGGTCTTTACTGGTTTAAAGCTCATTTTTGAGTGCTTTTTCCACCAATTTACCAAGCTCATCTAGATTAAAAATTGTCAGTTGGCTGTTGGTCTCAGCTTTATTTTATTATTATTAATTCTGTCTATTTTAAGCCACTTAGGACAAAGAAAATGTGTTGTCGAATGTCGGGTTGCTATACATAAACATACCAAAAATAAATTGAATGTAGACTAATCCGTAAAACAAATACAGTTTTTGTGAGGGCATTGTTATCATTTATGTTTCGCAATCAGAAATTTAACTACATTATTTGATAATGACCATACCCAGTAAAGTCAGGAAGTTCAAGAAGAGTTACAGAATAGGAAAGGATGGGGATAAGAAGCTATTTGACAATTTGCTTTTATGTTTTGAGCAATTCTTCATTTAGGACAGAGTTGTTTAATCCAGACTTGTTTTGTTGCTTGTGGTTTAAAATTCAGCCTGTGTGTTATTAGATAATGTGTTGAAATAAACAGCAAAATAACTCCAACATATTTTATATACATATTTTCTCTGAATACTATGAGCATAATTTGAGAAGCAGTCTTTTTCTCAAAGGAAAGTTATTGTTTCCATAAATGACATGTGTATCTGGGCTCAGAAGAAAAAAAACCAATTATGATATTTCTAGGTAAATGAATGATTAACACTTTGATTTATTTTTTTAAGATTTTATTAATTTACTTGACAGAGAGAGAGAGGAAACACAAGCAGGGAGAGTGGAAGAGGGAGAAGCAGGCCTCTTGTTGAGCAGAGAGCCCGATATAGGGCTCCATCCCAGGACCCTGAGACTCTGACCTGAGCTAAAGGCAGCCACTTAACAACTGAGCCACCCAGGCGCCCCTAGTGCTCTGTATTAAAAGAAAATAAAGTCAGCTATATGAATCTCAACACATAGAAAAATCCAAATTTTAAAAGACAAGTATTGTCATAAGTTGTAAGATGAGTCAGTTCAGAAGATTTATTTTGTGAAAATCCATCATGAAGATTTCAGATAAATCATGACTTTATTTAATGACAAATACATGTTTCAGTTTATAAAAAAGCCCTCTGATTTTACATTTGGAAAATTTCCAAAACTATACAAGGATGAAAGGGCATTTATAGTTGGTTTTCTTTTTAGAATTACCTTAAATATTTATAAATCAATACTTAGAAACTTTATAAAGTATAGATTTTCAAACACATAACTCATGACTTCTCAAACAGGTATATAGCTTTTTGTGAATTAAACAAACTTGTATTCTACATATATTTTTTTTAAAAACTGATTTATTTATTTATTTATTTTCATTTCACTGCTTAGTTTTTTTCTCCTTCTCTAGACTTTTTACTGTTATTGTCCAGGAAGGCCATAAGTAACGGAGTAAGACTTTTGTTGGGCGGCAACAGTAGGCAGGGCTGCCAGTTTCAACAAGAAGTTCTGCCAAGTTCAGCCATTGTTTGGCCATTTGGGGAAATGCTTCAACATTTTTTGTTAAAATACCGAGCAACCTTCTCATTTACCCTAGTTTGAAGGTCACTCCTTGGAATTCAGTGAAACCTGAACACTGTGTTACAGAAAGCATCTTTACTAATTTATTTCCCTTCACAGAAGCAGTGGAGGGATAAATATGAGGTTGACCTAAGAATAATAAATGATAATTATTTCTGAATATTTCTCTCTGGCACTGGGTCATGTTTCTAACACCTCCACAATCTGTATTTTGTATGTATTGTACACTGCACACAAAACTACATAGAGTCAACTATCTAGTTTTCTGATACAAAGACACATATTCATTCATTTAATCATTTATTAAGCAATATTTAAGGACCTCCCGAGTGCAGTCGCTTATAGAGATGCTTAAGATATATTAATGAAAAAAAAGCAGGCAGAAGTACTTGTAGAGTTTATGTGTTAAAGATATGGACAGAAAATAACTACGTAGAATATACGTAAATGATAGTCGACGGTTTGTTGCAATGTGATTGATGTTATGGGAAGAAGCCAGGACCAATTAAAATAGATGACGATGGGCTAAAGGGTTTTGGTGGTGCAGGCGTAGCTGACTTTAAGCACTCGTGTCTAGGTTAGGTCCCAAAGAAAACTTTGTATCTGAGCAAAGACTCCGGGGAGGGGTGGGGAGCTGACACGCGGGTTTCCGAAAGAGCATTCAGTGCTCTTCGAGAGGAACCCACTGACAGTTTTGAACCTTAGTTCAGATAGTGTGCTTACCTTTCTTTAGTTTTATGCCAGTTGATATGGGAAGGACTAACAAGAAGTAAATTTGTGCGGAGGTGAAGGAAACAGAAATGCTGACGTCCAGAATCCAGGAACTATAGACCCGGAAATAAAGATGAACATTTTTTTCATATTCAGGGGCCGTAAGGGTGGGTATGCGATGGAGAGGAAGGGAGACATGGTAAGTTTGAAAAATTACTCAGTTAATTCATTCCAATTAGTATTCTGTCACTAATTTCTATTATAACCTTATATCAATAAATATTGTGCACAATGACCTTTGTTGTTTACTATAAATTTAATTTAATTATAAAGAGTTATCCAAGTTAGAATTGATAAAAAAGCTAGAAAAGCTCATACATTGTATTTACACTCTGTGTCCCTCCCTGTTTATAAAATTATGCAGTTATATCTGGAAGTAAAAAACATAAGCCAGAATGTAGAACGATCCTTTAAGTCTATATGACTCTGAGTAATTTAGGAGTGGAATGTTGTCTAAATATAGAAATCTACCTTTTTTTTTAAGCAGATGCTATTTATTTATTAATTATTATTATTTTTTTAATTTTTAATTTTTTTTATTTTTTAAAAGATTTTATTTATTTATTTGACAGATCACAAGCAGGCAGAGAGGCAGGCAGAGAGAGAGGGGGAAGCAGTCTCCCTGCTGAGCAGAGAGAGAGCCCAATGTAGGGCTCGATCCCAGGACCCTGGGATCATGACCTGAGCCGAAGGCAGAGGCTTCACCCACGGAGCCACCCAGGCGCCCCGCAGATGCTATTTAAAAATCTACATCCTAGTTACACTTAATGAAACCTTCTGAGGACATATGGATCTAGAATCTCGTATTTCTGTTAGGAATCCATTAGCTAGACTTTCGTAACTTGTTCAGGACTCCAGCTTCAGAAACCATATGTAACATGAATAGTTTTGAACATGTGGTCCTTTGTGGTACAGATAGAACTAGATAGAACTAGGTAGAACCAGAACTGATGTGGTTGAGAGCTCACAACCTTAAATACATAGTCGTTACGATGTTGAGCATTTGGTGAGTAATCAGGTTTCACAGGGTTAACCTGAAAAATCACACAATTAGTGAATTTTTAAAGCATGTTTGAGTTATACAATGACTCAAACATAAACTCTTTGTTAATTTTGGCGTATTTATCTTGAAGGAAGGGGGCTGGACTCTGATTCATTAAATATGGACATATATTAATTTTATGATGAAAAAGATTCAGTGTTTTCTAATAATTTTGAACTGATAACATGGAACACAGCACAGGAAATCCTTTTGGAAAGTCTATAATTAAGGAAGTTAACTCATGTGAGGAATTCGATTAATTAAAATATTAAACAATATTTAGGAAAGTCATTTTATGGGATTCACCCAGGTCAGTTTGTTCTAGACCTTAATACTTGCTCATATCTCATCTGAAGGCCTTCCTGTTCAAAGTAACGAAATCAAGCATTCTTCAAAGCTTTATTCTTAAAATATCTTTCTTTCACCACATTATTTCTGTCTTAAAAATGAACATTTCTGATACCCAGCCATGATGTTTGCCATTGATTTAGATGCAAGGAAATAGTTCTGTTAAAGGTATGAAAAGTCAAAGTTATAATAGAAGCAGTTGAAAGTAAGATATTTCAGAATATCGTAACCAAAGCACATACAATTGTGAACTAGGTAGTGTCCGTTCGACTGTTCTTTATTTCAGGGTTGGGGTTTTTTTTTTTTTTTAAACGTTTCTTCTATAATCCAAGGTTTCCCAGATATAATCATATGTACAGAAAGTATCTGATTTATCAAGTTTTGTCATTTCGGAAAACATCCTACTTCAAGCATTCAGTCCTGCCCTTGCGACCAGTGAGAAGTCGCGTGGCAGTCGTCGGCGTGGAGGAGGAGGTCGTGCTGTAGTCGACCGCGGAGGCGCTGATGCTGTCAGGAGCAGGCCTGTCCCACTCCCCTCTGGCAGCTAGCTTGGGGCCGGCTGGCTAAGCTGAGGGCCATTCTGTGTACCCACACCCCTCAGTAGGAATTAGTCATGTGACTTAAAATACAGCTGTTTCCTACAGGACTAAACTCTGGTGTGAACAGAAAGTTCCCCAAAAAAGATATGCAATGTGAACAGGCTTTAGTTTTATAAAGAGAGAACAATTCTGGAAGGTCTTATGTGAATCACAAAGCAGAAAAGCAAGCTACCTTTCTTTTGGGGTGTAGAAACCTTATACCTTTTCAGCCTCCCTCATTAATAATGTAAGTATTTTAAGTATTTCTTCTACCTCTACTTAGGACCAATTCGGACTCCACCCCTCTCCAAAACAACCAACCAAACAAACAAAGCCACTGAGTAACGGAAAACAGATACCCTGCTCCGCTCACAGTCAGGTAGCGCCTCGTTATTAAGATGTTCATCATTTTCAGTTTAACTAATGAATTCACTGCAGTTCTAATTGTCGTTCCAGCAGGAATTTTTAAAGAATTTCCAAAATCCAAAGACTTAAATAATTTGGGGAAAAAAGAGCAAGTATGGACAAACGCCCCTAACTAGTTGTAACGGTTACTTGTGTGAGTTAACCTGGCCAGGCGACGGTGCCGGCTTGATCAAACACTGGTCTGGGCATTGCTGTCAAGGTATTTCGCAGATGTGATCGGCATCTGACATCCGCTGGCTTTGAGCAAAGGAGATTACCTGGATAATGCGTTTGCATCACATCCAGTCAGCTGAAGGCTTTAGGAGCAGCACTGAGGTTTTCTGAGAAAGAATTCTTCAAAATTTTTGTTTTCCAAGCTCCTCTTAACTACCAGAGGCTAGAGAGCAACCACCGGGCATTTGGTTTGGAGGAAGGCGAGGGAGAAGCAGGTATAGATGGAGGAAGTCAGTGAAAGAAAGTGCGGAAGGAAAGATGGGAAATTACCAGTTGCAGATCCCACCTACCACACGCAGGCATCCCTCGTTTTCTTGGGCCTCTCAGCTATTGCATTTTTTACAAATTGAAAGTTTTGGTAACCCTGAATTTAACAAGCTTCTCAGCACCATTTGTCTAACAGAATTTGGTAACTTCTGTCTTTGTGTCACATTTTGGTAATTCTCTCCATATTTCAAACTTTTTCATTATTTTTATATTGTTCTGGTGACCTTGGATCGGTGTTCTTTTGTACTGTAGTAACTGTTTTGGGCACCACTGACCATGCCAGTAGAAGATGGCAAAGTTAATAAACGTCGTGTGCATTCTGACCGCCCACCCATCTCTGACCCTTTCGGTAGGCGTCCCTATTTCCTAAGACACAACCACATTGAAATCACCCTACAATAGCCCCTATGTGTTGAAGTTGAAAGGAAGAGTCACATATCTCCCACTTAAAGTCAAAAGTGGAAATGATTAAGCTAAGTGAGGAAGATATGTTGAAAGCTGAGGTAGGTCAAAAGCAACTTTCTTGCACAGTGAGCCAAGCTGTGAATGCAAATTAAAAGGAAATTAAAAGTGCTACACCAGGGAACACACTGAAGAGTCTTGTTGATGATCTAGAGAAAGCTTCAGTGGTCTGGATAGATCAAACCAACCCCAACATTCCCTAAAGCCAAAGGCCTAATCGAGAGCAAGACCCTGACTCTCTTCAGTTCGGGGAAGGCAGAGAGAGTTGAGGAGGCTGAGTAGGAAGTTGAAGCTCGGGTTGGTTCATGAGGTTCAAGGAAAGAAGGCGTCTCAGTGACATAAGTGCATCCACAAGCGCTGGTGCAGAAGCCGCAGCAAAGTACCCAGATCCAGCCAAGATAATCCTGAAGGTGGCTAAGGTGGCTACAGCAAACAACACACCTTCAGTGTAGATGGAACAGCCTCCAGTAGGAAGATGTCCTCTAGGCCTTATGTGGCGAGGGAGGAGAAGTCAGTGCCTGGCTTCAAAGCGTCAAAGGACAGGCGGACTCTCCTGTCGGGGGCGAACGCCGCCGGTGACTTGAGGTTGAAGCCAGTGCTCATTGACCCTTTGAAAATCCTAGAGCCCAAAGGGTTGTGCTAGATCGACTCTGCCTGTGATCTACAAAATAGAACCACAACAGACAGTCTACTGTCTTACAGCACAGTCTACTGACTATTTTAAGCCTACTGTGAAGAACCACTGCTCAGAAAAAAAATTATTCCTTTCAAAAGATTACTGATCATTGAAGATGCATCTAGTCACCCAGGAGATCTGATGTACAATGAGATTAACATTGATTAATATCGATCTCATGCCTGCTAAGACATCCATTCTGCAGCCCATGGATGAAGGAGTGGTTTCAACCTTCAAGTCTTATTATTTAAGAAATACATTTTATAAGGTTAAAACTTCTATACATAGCGATTCCTCTGACAGATCTAGGCAAAATAAACTGAAAACCTTTTGGAAAGAATTCACCATTTCAGATGCCATTAAAAACATACATGATTCGTGGGAGAAGGTCCAAATATCAGCAATCACAGGAGTTTGGGAGAAGCTGATTCCAACCCTCAAGGCTGACTTTGAGGGCTTCAAGATTTCAGTGGAGCAAATTCCAGCAGATGTGGTAGAAACAGCAAGAGAACTAGAATTTGAAGGAGAGACTGAGGATGGACTGCACTGTAGGGATCACAGGACAAAACTTGAACAGATGAGCAGGTGCTTTTTGTGGGGGAGCAGAGATGGTGATTTGAAATAGAATCTATTCTTGGGGAAGATGTTGTGAAGACTGTTTAAACGACAACAAAGGATTTAGAAAAGTCCACAAAGTTTGTTGATAAAGCCGCCGCAGGGTTCAAGAGGACTGACTCGAATTTTGAAAGTTTGTGGTACAATGCTACTGAACAGCATCTCATGCTACAGAGAGCTCACTCACGAAATGTGTCCATGGATGCAGCAAACTTCGTTATTAACTAATTTTAAGAAATTGCCACAGCCACCCCAACCTTCAGCAACCCCCACCCTGATCAGTCAGCAGCCGCCATCATCAAGGCAAGACCCTCCACCAGCAAGAAGACTACAACTCACTCAAAGCTACATGATGATGGTTAGCGTATTTTAGCAGTAAAGTATTTTTTTAATTAAGGTAGATGTGTTGTTTTTTAAACATAATGCTATTGTACTGTACTATTTACTTAACTTTCATAGGTACTGGGAAACCAAAAAATTCACTAACTGGCGTTACTTTATTAAAATGCCACTTCGTTGAGATGATCTAGAACCAAACCCTCAGTATATCTGAGGTCCGCCTGTGCTTTAACCTAGGGTTCTGGGACCAGCATCCATTCATCTGGGTGACTAGATACCAGCCGCCAGCTGGAAAGGGAAGCTGAGTGGTTAAGAGCCTGAAGTTTGGATTGCCAGGACCTCTACCTGCACAGCTACGTGGTTTGGACATGGTACTTAGATGCTCTGTGCCTTGGTGTTGGAGTTTCTTATCTGCACAACAGCAATTCCTGAGGCTGTGGGGAAGGTTAAGTGAGTTTTTACATGAGTAATGAGTAATGTGCACGGCAGAAGACAAATCCGCAAAGAAATGAGCTAAATATCTCAGCAGGGCACGCCACCCTCAACGAGAGGTTCTCCTGGACTAGTGCGGTCTGGAAACACTCATCCACGCTAACTTGGGGAGGGAGAACTGCCACAGGGAAGGCAGACTCTCCTGTTTGAGGAAAAAAAAAAGATTATTTGTCCCACAGGAATATGAAGATATGTGCACTCGTCTAATGATGTCAAGGACCAGAGGCTTAAGTTGACAATAAATATGTATATTTACCCAAATAAACCTGACAAGTTCAAAGATATTTTAGTGAGTTAATGGGACTTTGATGAGACTGTGTCTAATGGATTTAAACCGCAGCAGCCTCCTGGCCAGCTGGGACATGACTGCTGTCTGAGGTGCTCCCCATTCCAGAAGTTGTTTCAAACGGGGATCGCACCCACAGTTACAAGCACAATCGCGTGAGTTACAGTTTTTGCCTCAGCTAAAAATTATATTGCCGTGTTTTGAAAAAGATTTAAAATAAAAAGGTTTTATTGAAAATAACTTTTTGAAGAAGACATATGTAGACTGATTAGTAAAATATGTAAACGTGTTAGTCTAATACTAGGTTTCTATCATTTAAGTAAAATAAATCTGCTCTCTTGCCTCTCATTTGAAAACAACTAAAGACAACTACCGAGTTAGGCAGAAAGCACCCACACGTGCACATTCTGTTTGACGACATTCCTTTTGCATAGTTTTATCCTCCTTATTTTCAGTTATAACACGCTTTATTCTTCTCCAGTACTTACCGAGTTCCAACTTTCCCTTCAAATTATCCTTGGAAAGAAGGCAGAATTGAGGTTTATGCACAAAATATCTAGACAACAATTGACATCATGTCAATGAACATGGATTTGATTAACACTCGTTTGCGGAACTTACGACTTTGATATTCGGACATAAGACAAACTTAGCTTAGCTTTGATTGACAAAACCCAGCCTGTGTGCTCATGAATATGCTAATGAGCCCCCATGTGACTAAGCTGTAGGAGGGAGGGGCTCTGGTCACCTGGTCGCCATTCATGTCTCAGTCTCATTCAATAAACCAAATGACGTGCTCAGGTGTCCCTGCGGTTTCATGAGAAACACACTTGGACTTAGGTTAGCCTAAACACAAATAGGAAATAAAGGCAGATTTATACAAAAGCTTATGCCATATTACCATTTTTTAATTAAAAAATACATTCCATGGTAAGGGGATAAGATTTCTCTGAAAATTGGGCTCCATCCAATCCTCAATGAAGTTAATGTTAATATTATAAGTAGGTTGGTTATTTATTTATTTACTTATTTATGTTTATGTTGGGTTGAGCAGAGTTGAGATTTTTTACCTTTAGTTGGTAGTAAGGCAAAAAAACTCATACATTTAATTAAAAGCACAAAGGAATAAAAAGATAAAAGTTGTTTTACATTTAAAAAATAAATTCAGTATTTTGATCACTTTTCTAAACATAATATATTAGTGTGTTAGTTTTGTAGAATATCATCTCTTTGAAGTAAACAAACTAAAGGGAAATAGGAAGAAACTTGTTCTAGGAAAATATTTGTGATTTATCATCCGATAATTAATATCAGTAAACGCAAAAACGTAAGCTCTAACTCAGTTCACAGCCAGTGATTCTCTCTCTCTCTTTTTTTTTTTTAATTCATTTGACAGAGAGAGAGATCACAAGTAGGCAGACAGGCAGGCAGAGAGAGAGCAGAGAAGACTCCTTGCTGAGCAGAGAGTCCGATGCGGGGCTCGATCCCAGGACCCTGAGATCATGACCTGAGCTGAAGGCAGAGGCTTAACCCACTGAGCCACCCAGGCTCCCCCAGTGATTCTCTTTTATTTTTAAATAGTAAGACTTTTATTGTGTGCTTAAAAATTACATTAATTTCTTCGTTTTTTGGTAAAATAGTCTATTAAATTAAGAACAAAAAAAACTTGATTTCAAGATTATACAAATACTGGAAAATGGAAAAATTATTGATTTAATGCACAATATAAAATAATTAGACATAAAAATAATCTAGATTTATTGAGGACTTTTCTGTTTAAATTGGAATGGCAAGGTAATGTATAAAGATGTATTTCCTATCATTTAAATGGTTTGCTGACTTAATTTCTCTAATCATATGTTCTTTTACCCTAAATAACACTAACGCAGCATTTACATCCCAGATTTTACGATTAAAGGTATGCCACCTAGTACTGCTTCAATTTTATGCTAATTAAGACTCTATATCTTCAAAATTATAAACCAAATTATAGGTACGTAAACCAAAATTAAGGTGTGAAAACTATCTGGACGCTTCGAGTTGTGTAACTGCTATTGATGAAGGGATTTGGGCAGGAATTCCTAAGGGAATTCTATGAGAATGAATGGGAAAATGATTGAAGTATCTGGTCAGTGTGTAGCCCTGATCTTCTGTTTCTCATAAATTTTTATTTTCCTTCTAATTTCATCAGAACATTTTCTTTTTTTCTTTTTTTTTTTTAAGATTTTATTTATTTATCTGACAGAGATCACAAGCAGGCAGAGAGGCAGGCAGAGAGAGAGGAGGAAGCAGGCTTCCCACTGAGCAGAGAACCCCACGTGGGACTCGATTCTGGGATCCTGGGATCATGACCGGAGCCGAACGGAGGCAGAGGCTTAACCCACTGAGCCACCCAGGCGCCCCAGAACATTTTCTTATATTAAATGAGAAGATTTCTTAAAATAATGTAATAGTGCTGCATGGTAGAAGTACTTTGATAGAAAAAGAGAGCTTTCCTAAGAAATTATAAATGTTTATAGTTCATGCATGGACTTCAAACCCAGATACAGACAAATGTTTTAAATAGTTATGTACTGACTTTCCATCTTAAGAGTGTTCTCTGATGGTCTAATTGAGTCAGGAACTCAGAGGTGCTACAAACTTGACACTGCGTGTCTCTCATCAACACCACTGCAATGATACAACTTACGTTCCTGGGTTAATGCCATATCTGAATCCTAAGCAAAGATAAGATAGAGAATAAAGCCAATGATTTCAAATAATGTCCTTTGAATATATATATATTTTTTTAAGTTTATACCATAATCATGATATCTTTATAAATAGTATTATCTTTTCAGGTTGTGTTGACAGTCATACACAGAGTATGAAATCAGTTTTATTTTGTGAATGTATATTTTGATCCTTTAAAAAATGTTGTGTTAATTTTTGTATAAATATCTCTAAGACAATTCTTAAAAATTAAGTTACTCTCAAATTTTAATCATGGAGCTAAAAATAGTCACAAAAATGATGTACGTTAAAAATATATAATAATACTATTAACTGAAGTTTGATTAGTTTTATGTGTTTATCAAATAATTTATCCACATTAACATAAAGCATATAAGGTCATTGTTCTTTGTCTTAATATTATTTTGAATTTCTTACTGAAATAAATTTGTTATGCATAAAATAATGGTAAAATACACACAATGATTGTGAAGGTTTTCCTAAATATGCTAGAGGTTTGGTTCCATTTAAACTTACGTTCGGCATCACCAGGAGTAAAGTATACACACCTTGGTCATTCATTTAACACAATTTTTAAAATTACAGAGCCAATTTTAATTTCTTTTTGCTTTCCTGTTTTTCCAGTCTTTGTTTTTCAGAGTGAGTGAATAGTTTTGTATATTCTAGAAGTTTACATATTTTAACTAACAAAACAATTTGGAACATGCTAAGATACATTAGGAAAAAAAGACCTTGTAGTTATAACCTCAACACATTTCTTAAAGATAACTGAATATTGCAGGTAAAACATACCTCAGTTCACATTATTTTTATGATTTCTGAATCTTATGTTTCATACTTAGAACTGGCCTGAGACTCTGCATAGCATCTAGAAAAAGAAGTTAGTTCTTCACGGCTGAAAGCATGCAAGGACCCTCTGATATTCTCTTATCATTAAAGAAAACAAACTAGAATATGATAATATGAGTTTTTACTTAAACTTTCAATTATTTTCTCAAGTAACAAGTCTTTGCCTAATGACCTTTGAAATTCAGTGCCTAGTGGTTTTCAACAGTATTTTCTGAAAATAAAAGATGATAAGTCATACTATTAGTGCAGTTTTAAGATTTTAATTAAATTATTGAAAAAATTATGGGGAGTTCCTTATTATAAAACATGATATTAGTGTAATACCTCCTTCTAAGAAAATAATCTGAATTAAAAATAAAGCTATTTTCATTTTTGTTTCTAATCCATGGCATTGGGTTGGGCATTTAATGTGTTCTTTTCATTTCCTTCCCCAATTATCTAATGGCTATTTACAAAGTCACCTTCTAAAAACAGGTTTTCCATTTCTACACATGTGTCAGGGAATTCGATATAACTAATGACTGAAAGGAAATAGGAAATCAGCCATAATATTTTTAAGAATCACAAAAATAAGACTTAATTGAAGTTTCCATTATTTAGAGAAATTGTGGAAAACTGAGTGGAAAATTCTGAGGGATTTCCTCAGAATGAGTTTGTAGTCCACTCTCAAGGTGCCAGATTATGAGCACGTAAGTAGGGATTTCCGCACCGGAAGACCTTCGCAGAGTACGCCTACTCAGGTAAGAAAGAATGTACATGTGCACTCTGTTATTTATTGTTTGTAAAATATATGCAGGTAATGTCAGTCGAGATAATTCGAACCCAAATCTGATGCCTCATTTTTATATAAATCAATTATATCAGTCAGTATCATTAGGACCCGAATCTGACACCTCATTTTCCTTAGCAACAGATTTGTGATGTCTCCACACCAGCGCTTAAGCACACAAGTTTCCTCGCAGCCCAGCGCGGTCTGTGCCGGTGAAGGAAGCGTTAACAGAGGTTTCATCTCAGTGTTACTGTAACTGTTTTCTGGATGTTCTTTTTTTCGATACACACTTTAATTTCTCTGTTTAGTGATCTGGCATACATATCTGGGAACACTTTGTCACGTTCCTTTATTCACAGTTATCTCTCCCCCAAAAGCTTGCAGAGGAAACCAGAGTCGTGGGAGGAACACACTGCTAGCTAAAGAGTTGTGAAATTACAGCGACCGCACAATAACGTTTTCTCAATCCTAGCTGGGGTTTTCTTTTCTCTCTCTCTCCTAGCCCACCCCATGATCCAACACCACGGAAGCGATGCAGGGCCAGCCAGAGAGACATTGAGCCACATCTGGCGACAACGAACAGTGAACATCCCACCAGCTCGCTGGTCAGAGGGAGGTGTGCAAATGAAGGTGAAGGCACATGGGAGACACGTAATAAATCCAAAGTGATTACTTTTCCCTTAATTCTCCATTTTGTTCCACGACAGAGTGACTGAGACCCCGGGGCCCTGCCAGTAGTTCGTCTCCCCCCTTTCTCAGAGTTCTGACTGTATAAAAAGTGTGAAGACCCTTCCTGAGGGGAAAATGTTTTCCAGCTGTCAGAATTGAAGCTCAGCTAATAGCAGAGCAAATTTTAAAAGGCATTGCTCCCTGATTAAGTGGTTTGTTTGAAGTATGCCTTTTAATCCATTTAGATTTTTATTAGTTGCTGAATTTATCTTCCAGGATCTCACCGCACATAATAACGTCTGCAGTGTGGGCTTTGTGTACACTTCGGAGTAACAGACGTCGCTTCCTGGGTGCGGGAAATTAGTGTGAGCAGGTTGCAGGGTTACTTCGGTCCCTGAATTCTGCGGGAGAAGCGCTGCCCAGCTGGGTGAGACCCCCTCGATGCACGCGTTCGCTCTGAATCACGCACTTACCAGCCCAGCCTCCGAAGACACTCGGGGAGGAATGTTCTCAGGATGGAGTTTGATCTTCTGAGACTCCGCAGGAGGGGTGTGCCCGGCGAGGTGGCGAGCGTGGGAGCCTCCGGTGCAGTCCTGCAGGCTGAGGTCGGGCAGCGGAGCCCGGGGCTGCTCAGCCAGGAGGGGACCCTGTGCGGGGAGAGGCTGCTCTGCCGGCCGCAGCCTTGTCACACTGCCTGTGCTCAGCAGCAGGGAAACTTCGGAGCTTCCTGTGACATCACCCTGACCCCGCCTGCAGCTCGTGTTGGGTTACTTTCTTTCTCCAGAGCTCACCCCGGGAAGCAGCCGTCCTCGCCCACCCCCAGCGCAGGCAGCACAGTGCAGAGGCCACCACGTGCTGTCCCAGACGTCGCCGGCCCCGGCTTTCACCTGGACGGAGCACGTCAGGACGTGCCACACACACTGCCTGCGGCTGGAGGGGTGTGCATGCAGCGTCCTGCTCCGGCACTGAAAGGACTTGGGGGCTGTGAGTGTGAGAGTGTGTGTGTGTGTGTGTGGAATGTGACTTTGCAAGGCATTGAGCAACTGTTGTCAACATCTTTCTTCGTGATAAACACAAAAATAATACCCGCATCCATCAGAATCTGCTCCGTGATCCAACGCCCACTGAGCTTGCATAACCAGGGCTGTTACCCGGTCAGGTTTTCACAATTAAATGATGAAGCTCCTCTAGGCTTTTTGACTTTTTTACTTTGTCCACGACATGACTACCTGCGTATGTGTCATAAAACCACCGTGTGTGTGTGTTGTGTGTGCATATACGTAGGATCGTTTGTCATTATATGTAGGTTTCATTATCGTATCACCTGTGAAATAAAGAAATTTGTATTACATTTATCCCTCAAAATAAACCTTGCCAAAAATACAGATAACTTACAAGCATAATGATTATGTAAAACAGGTAACATATTCTAATTCTTTAGAAAAAGTTTTCCCTCCAAACATAAGTTTATTCCAAATGTGTTTAATAATCATTGGACATTATCTGGGAAGAACGCTTTAAATTTGAAATGCAGTTATCTTTTCATAGTACGGTAAGTGTGTGAGATTCAACAATAATCATAATTGCTGAACCCTGAACAGCACTGGGCATCGATATCTTCCTCTGTAAACTAGAAGAGATGAATCAAATAATATGCAAAATTGCTTATATCTCTTAGAATTTCAATCAACAAATTATGTAACATTTAGAAATAGATAAGATACTGTGATAATTATTCAATTCTTAGTAAATTTAAGGTCAGAGGCACTGAAAAATTAGTAAATTACTGCAAAATTCAGAAACAAAATGAGATGCTTACACTTTTTGTTAATTAATAAAGGAGGACAAGGCAACATAAATTAAAGGGACACCATGTTCTGAAGCAGTTCCCTCTCGTTGACATTGTTATTACCTGGATCCACTGAAGAAACTCATTACACATCTTTGATTTTAAAGATCCATAGGATCAAGGTGAATAAAAATAAATACCTATAAAAATAGGATATATACTAATCTCTGTCAGTTATAGTTAAAAGATTTGCAAGAAACTGAGTGTCATATCTTTGGTTACTGAGAGAGAAAAATAACCAGAGGAGTTAAATTGCCGAGTTACAGAACGTTGTATTTTCAGGGACAGTTTGGTGAGCTTCGCCCTGGGAGGCTGCTAAAATGTGCTTCATTTCGAGGTGTTTCCTTTGGCTCATCAGAGGAAAAGCCAAGCTGCAGGTTACGTCTGGCTCCGCAAACAAGGGTTCTTCAGCCGGAACACGGCTGTAGATGACCCCAAGTGCAAGCGTGACTGACTCCTTCCACGGAGGAAGGCTCTGCTCGGGGAACTACTAAGCAGGAAGTGCGAAGCGCTGGGATTGGACCCACAGGCATGACATTCCAGTCCTGGTCCTGACACTCTCCAGTGTGACCTTTGACAAAACTTGTTAGGCCTTGGTGTTCCCGTCTGAAAACTCACAGTGGGGGGGCGCCTGGGTGGCTCAGTGGGTTAAGCCTCTGCCTTCGGCTCAGGTCATGATCCCAGGGTCCTGGGATCGAGCCCCGCATCGGGCTCTCTGCTCAGCAGGGAGCCTGCTTCCCTTCCTCTCTCTCTGCCTGCCTCTCTGCCTGCTTGTGATCTCTCTCTGTCAAATAAATAAATAAAATCTTAAAAATAAAATAAAATAAAATAAATTAAAAAAAAGAAAAAAAAACTCACAGTGGAATCGAGTACTGGATTTTAATCCCTGAATGACCACTGTCCACGTCTTCTCATCGCCCACACCTTGATAATGATATTGGACTCCTGGAAAGAGATGAATACAGCTTTTGAAGTTTAATTATGAAAAACTAAGACTTTTCCCAGTAAGTTCACAAAAGCATTAATACGTTTTTTCAAAGATTCATTTATTCATTTGTCCAACACTAGTGAAGTCTGGTGAGTGAAACGTCTGTGCTGCAAGTGCGTCTTCGGACTCTCACACCAGTGCTCTTGTCCTTTACTGAACAACAAGTCGTATCCTGAAGGCTAACGGATGCTACCACATCCCTACTTAAGTGACTGGTCAGGCGTGTGGTCCGAGTTCATGAAGACTCGTGGCTAATTCTTACCGGCATCATCTCTAAGCCTTGCTCAGAGATAACGGGCACCCCGCATCCCACTCACCGGACCCTTGAGAGTTGCCATTTTGTAAATTCCAGACGAGATAAATGGCATGAGGACCTCCAAGGAGCCCCTCTGTGTCTGCAGGGACAGGACCAAAGATGGATAATGCAGATTTCTCAAGGGCACACTGAAATATGATGACAAATATTTAAGAAAATGCCGTAGAACAAAAAAACGTATTTCAGTAATCAATGAGGGATTCTTAGGCAATGTGGCACTGTCAATAAATGAATTCAGCATGATCTATTTCCTATACATATAACATATCTTTCCCACATGGATCGAAGACACTGGTGAGCATGTACTCATCAGTCACCAGGCGTGTTTTTGAGTCACATGCTGTAATAGTTGTGTCGGGGAGTTCCGGAGAACAGGATGCGTCCCCCTGTGTAGTCGTTCACGGCACATGGTGACGGCCCGCGAGGGTTCAAGCACCAGATTCTCTGCGGTTAGCAAGGGACCTGCAGAGTCTAGATGCAGCCGTGCCGAGCGCTCAGTGGGGTCTTCTACAGACTGAGGGATAATGTGCGACTGAAGAATGACACGCGTGATGATAGATGGTCGTGGTTGTCCCTGTGAGAGTCCTGCCTGGGGGACCGCACCTACCCTTGTGGTCCTGCATAAGGCTCGCAGGTGCTACAGTCCCACAATAGTGAATACCGATTGCCATGTGAAGTGCACTTTTTAAAAGATTTTATTTATTTATTTGAAAGAAAAAGAGCAAGAGAGAGTCTGAGAAGGGGGAGAGTGAGAGGGAAAAGCAGACTCTCCGCTGAGCAGGAACCCCATGCAGAACTGGATCCTGGGACGCCAGGATCATGACCTGAGCTGAAGGCAGTCGCCCAACCCACTGAGCCACCCAGGCGCCCCTGAAATGCAGTGTGACTCATAGGAGGAAGCGAACTCAGAATCTCTGGATTACCTCTGATATTATTTTACTAAGTTAGTGAAATGGGCCAAAAATGTGTCTTGACAAATTTAGTTCTCTACAGACTGCCCTGACCACTTACTTTGAGTTTCTGTAGTTACAGTCTCCAGGGATGGTTTGGCCACAAAAATAAACAAAGCAAAACCAAATACTTTTACATAAAGAATATTAAGGACAGACTTACCTCTGAGGAGAAAGTAAGAAAGATCTTTACAAACGCTTCCTATGATGATGTTGTGGGTTAAAATATTTCAGGTGTTATGATGTATGTTAATAATTCCTCTGGGTCCACAATTGGCTGAAAGTTGTTACACCCAGAGATAATTTACGCACTCAACAAAACTACATATGCCATGCTTTACTAAAAACGCACCAATAATTTGAGGAGAAACACGTGATTTTTATAATCTTGGCATCAAAAAATTCTATGAAGGTAATAAGTTGACCTGACCTTTTATTTATTATTTTATCTAGCAATTGCTTAGTATATTTAAAGTTATTTCATTACGAAATGAACTATATTCAGTAAAAGGACCAGATCAAATGAATGGCTGGGCCATTTAGAGAGAATTTGCTGTTTTCTGTTATTAAAATCAAAAAGCTGATCTTTGATTGTACATGTAATTTATCATCTTGAAGGAAATTATGTAATTTTTGAAATACCTACTATGACTACAAATTTGAAAAGAGCAGAAAACTTTAAATTTGAAATGAGTAACATTACATCCATATTAGGTAAATAAAACGATTGTACTAATCTACAGCTAGTATTTCTTTCAGTATTTTATAATGCATTTCCCCAAGAGAGTCGAACAACATATCAAAAACAATTAGCTAAGAATCTGCCTATTCTTTTCATTATTCTCGTTAAGTTCTGATGGATTTGCATCTTCCAAGAAAATCAGTTTGTTTTACAGATATTCATGATTGTTTGAGCCTCTCCTCCTCCCAAAGGAATAACCCTGGCTAGGAAAAAGGGCTAACAGTGGCAAATGAGATACATGATGGGCGAATTCAGAATGAAAGCTTCAGTACAACAAGGTTATTAACGCTCAGCGAAATGAGGGTACTACATGAGCTCACGGAGAGTGCACATTGTTAACTTGGGGATCATATGCCCCAGTTTGCGAGGGCAGTCCCAGTTTATATTTCCACACTCAAAATGTCATGATTTGAATGGGAAAAATATATATGGTCACCCTAGCCACGCTATCCATACTGCACTGACCAGTGGTAACATAAATATTGACAGTGATTTATGCCTTTGGGAAACCTGAGTCTGTTTCCCAGAAGAGTTTAAAATAGTTCCTCCTATTTCTAGGATAGTTTTAGTTGGCCTTGGAAAAGATGCCCTTTTTGTCCGTGGATATGCATTTATTGTGAATTTCTGCTGAATTTCTTATTCGAGAATGTCAATCTTGATTACTAGAATAAATGGTTTATTTGAGTTTATGCATGTTGATGTAAGTAGCATATGTTTAAATGCCCATGTCTTAAGTTCTAAAGATGCCGAACGGCATGAATGTTTTCCCACCAAAAACTTCTTTGTTCAGCTTTCATGTTGGTACAGCTTGTAAAGTTAATAATTATTCATATTTTTTTCTCGTCAATAATTTACTCATATTTAACATCACTCTATTACTGATGTTAACATCAGTGAAAGTTTTTAAACAGAAGGGAATGTGGAACTATATGTAGTGTATATATTTTTAAAAATACAGTATATTTGCGTAAGAATTCTCAACAGTTTGGAGAGAAGCTGCAGATCCCTTGAATCCTTAGCGTTGAGGAAGTAGGTACCCACAGTCCCCTGCTGCCATCTAGTGTTGAGTATTTTCAAATTACCGAAAGTTGCTCAACCTGAATAATGAAAATCTTTCTCTGATAAAAAAAAAAAAAAAAGAAAGAAAATCCCAATAACTAGGGAAGATTACGAAGAAAATATTCTGATCCACATGTTAACTGGAGTTACAATGGGCACGTACTTGCTCTAGCCTATACAATTGAAGTATCAACTTATATATAATGGAAAAAATACATCATAAAATATTTAGATAAAGGCAAACCAATAATTAAATGTTAAAAACATAATATAAGTTAAAAATATAAACTAAAAAGACTTACTATCTTTTGTCTTCCAATAAATATATATATTACATACATACATATATTTAAGTATTTGAAGCGATCTAAAGCTAGACAACTCTGACGTCCACGGCTAGGCTGGAGTGGACTAACTCCTGTGTGTCTGACCAGGAATACAAATCAGATCTTCAAAAGCTTGGGGCACCTGGGTGGCTCAGTGGGTTAAGCAACTGCCTTTGGCTCAGGTCATGATCCCAGGGTCCTGGATCAAACCCCATGTCAGGCTCCTTACTCAACAGGGAGCCCCCTTCTCCCTCTCCCTCTGCTTGCTATACCTCCTGTTTGTGCTCTCTCTCTCTCTCTGTCAAATAAATAAATAAAATAATAATAATAATAAACTAACCTAAATCTTCACAAGCTTACAGCAGAGTTTTCTCTGACGTCTGTCAAATCAGTCCCTCACTATATCCAAACTTAAAAAATATATATTCCATCACTATGTGTTAGAAAAAAAAACAGTCATTAATTGGCTATACTCCTGTTCTGGCTAAATATAGCTGACATTTGAGAGAGACAGTATTTGGGGGCATAATTATTACCTCCAAGATTTCTCTCTATAAACATTTGTATCATAAGAAAACAAGGTCTCTTGACAACAGCCATTAAACACGTATTAACTGATCACCTATCATGTGCCAAACATTGGACAGATATTAGAAGTACAAAGTGGTCCTTCATACATTGTCATGTACAAGAGACATGGTCCTTGATCTCAAGGAATTTATTTTCTATCCCCAGGTAGACATTTAGAAATATACATTTATTTTTGCTTATATTGGTTAAATAACCCAGATTGCTAAAAGCAGTGTGTCCAAAGACTGGAACAAATCAGGCTAAGTAGATAGGAAGGTAGGATGGAGGGAGAACATATTTCCTTGTAAAAAAGCATTTTCTCTGAAGATAAGAATTATTCTGGAACCTAGAAGGGAAAAAGTAGGAGACATTCCCTAGATTAGAAAGAAGGATTCGGTTGCCAACAACTTACTGAAAGAGTGCTCGGTAGACTTGAGGCAAAAGCATGAAGGGAATGAAGCAGGTTTGGAAAAAGGATGAGGTGAGCAAACATGTTGTCTCAAGTAAAATCTGGATTTGACCCATGCAGTCAATTGCTCCATCAGGGTAGAGCTCTGGAAAAGCATTTGCATGACAGAGTTGGCCTCCCAGATGCAAAGGAACCTGTCTCTACCGGCTCCTCGTTAGTCACTGTAGAAGCCACTCTGGGTGTGGGGAGCATAATTTCTAGAGAAGGAACTACCATCAGTCACCATCAGCTTCGGACGATTTGGAGAAGGATGCGCCGAGGGCTACCAGGAACCGATTCTCCCAGCAACTGCAGGACGAGACCCTGGCTCAGGAGAAGACGAATGGGAGGGGCCACCAAAGTAGAGTTTGCTGGAAATCCGTCACAGGCCAACAAAACCCATCCAAGGGTTGCACCTAGGTTATCTGTAGAGGCTGGAGGCCAGTCAGTGAGAAGAGAGTGTGGCGTGAGTGTATCAGGACCAGGAGGTAAGTGTAGGACCTCGTAGATTATGGTAAGGAATTTGCATTTACTCTACATGTGATGGGTCCTACAATCCAAATCAAGTTTTATGCTTTGTTTTGGTGTGGTTGGGTCTGGCCGGGGTGATGGGGCTGGTCTGAGGAGGTAAGTACCAAAGCTTTTCCTGTGAAATGTTTGCATGTCTTTCTGCAGTTATTAATGAAGATAATGGTCACAACGTTAGCCATGGCTCCTTACGTATGGGACCCTTAAAATTCCCTTCTCATGGTATGCGTGGGTATTCAGAAAATAAAAATACTACAATTGAAGGAAATTCTTCTTTTATTAATTGTAAAACATAAAAACAAGTTCAATAACGATTTGTAGTGATTAGTATATCTTTAAGTACTTAACCTCTGGTCGTGCTGCTGGGACTTGTTCTGTTTTAGGAGAAGTTGAGGAAGTAAAGTAACGTTGATAACCGACATTTTTTCAGATATCTGCTCTATGCTTTAGATACTTAAAGCATAAAGTGAGGATTTTAGTCTCACTCTTCAGATGAGGGAATGGAATCCTAGTAAGTTTATACAACTAGAAATTGGTAGAACTGGAACTTGAAACCCAAGTGGTTTAGTCTTTAAACCTGTCCTTCTTTACATTGTTGGCAAAATATTTAATCTGACAAGCTACTGAAGATACTTTTGGAAGAGAACTGTATGGAATATAAGTCAAGTGATGTTGATTACTGAGGCTTCAGTGAGATAATTCCACATAGGAAAAAAAATGAGTATTAGCAAGATAGGAAGATAGCACAGTGTTTAGCAAGTTTACATTAAAGCTTCCCCACTAGCTTGACTATTTTTCTATTTAAAATATTTATATTTTGGTTTCTATCCAGATCATGCATTTTTCAATGTTATTCATATATGAATGCTAGTATAAGTTTTTGAATATTTAAGAGGATGACATAAGGAATAAAGATGGTCATTTCTGAAACTCAAGATTTCTTAGAAACAAGACATTTAAACTTCGTAAGGTAAATTTTATCTCTGTAAAAGGTATATTTTACAGAGAAATAAAAACATTCACTGATTTTTTTAATCCCCCTTTTACCCTTGTTATGGAACTTTCCATATTAAAAATATTTTTAGCACCCCTTAGGCAATTTTCTCAAAAACAAATTATGAAAAGTTTTTAAAATTCTCAAATACATAATTTTTACATTTTTCTCAGTTAATCTTAAAACCACTTATGTCAATTCCATTTCTTTTATTACTTTAGCAAACAAATTTCACCTAAAATTTCCTGCTTTAACTTTTACTGCCTGACTTGAGTAACTGTTAGAGCTCAGAGACTATATTCTGAAGCCTTAAAATATGAAATATTTAACAAACTGTAGTATGACTAGTTAGCCATTTTAGTAAAGGCTTATGACGTAGCAAACAGGACACGGAGTACCTTACAGGCGCTCTACTTACTCCATCATTTCACAATAGAGGCCATTAGGGATACAAAGGCTTAAAAAGCTCGAATCTAGGTTGATTTGAACCCAGATTCTATGCTGTTCATTATTTGATTTGTTTTTTCTTCCACAGCCTTTAAAATAGTACGCATTTGTGTGAGTAAAAGTTCTATTTTACTACTGAAAGTCTGAGATACACCACGCTTTAAAGATTTTCCTCCCCGGGGGCGCCTGGGTGGCTCAGGGGGTTAAGCCTCTGCCTTCGGCTCAGGTCGTGATCTCAGGGTCTTGGGATCGAGCCCCACATTGGGCTTTCTGCTCAGCAGGGGGCCTGCTTCCCCCCCCTCCCCCCTGCCTGCCTCTCTGCCTGTTTGTGATCTCTCTCTCTCTCTCCGTCAAATAAATAAAATTAAAAATCTTAAAAAAAAAAAAAAAAGATTTTCCTCCCCGATCGATTGTATATGTATGTAATTTGTGAGTAAAAGAGTAAAAGAGTAAAAGAGTAAAAAGTTTCCTATCATACTTAACATTACAGTTTGAAGACTTTTTCATTGAATAATGTCAGATATTTTGAGTAAAAACATGGTAATTGTTTATTTCTTCTCTGGAGTAGCGATTGCTTGGCGAGGTGGCTCATTTAGGTAGCTCACAGATGTTCACATTTAGAAACTCTGGAAATGTCCCTAGAGTGATTTGCAAGTTTTGTTGAACATTTGTTGAGAGTAGGGAGTATGTTTAAAAAAATAGACTATTGCAAAGTAAAAGTTCTTGCTTTCTGACTCCAAAACCGATGAAGAAGGCAGTGATAGCATTTTCCTCTGGCTTCTAACTTGAGAGCATCTGCAGCTCAAATTACAAGCTCTGCAAAAATACAGAGTAAATATACATTAAAACCCTCCAAATAGGTTCATAATTGATTTAGCTGATGTTATCTCATAATGAGAAGAGCAAATCATCAGTAATGCTGACAGGAATGGGTTAATTTGGGCTACAGTTAGATATAACTAAAACTTGTTATACTAAATTTTATATTGAAATACAAGATTGGGGTGCTAGAGATAATTTATTTTCATTGAATTTTGCTAGTTCCTTTATGAATGATTTTAAAAAGACGAGGTGCCTGAGTGGCTCAGTCAGTTAAGCAGCTGATTTTTGGTTTTGGTTCGGGTCATGATCTCATGGGCCCTAAGACGGAGCCCCCCCTGGAGCCCGGCCGGCAGTCCGCTTGGAGAGTCTCTCCCTCTGCCCTCCCCCAGCTCGTGCACCGGCTCCCTCTCTCTCTATTTCTCTGTCTAAAATAAGTTCTTAAAAAGAATGATTTAAGAGAGATTAAATGATTTTATGTTTAAAAACTTTAACTTTAAAAACTTAAAAAACTTTAACTTATTTTAAACATAACTTGTTTAACTTATGTTAAAACTTTCATCATCATAAAATGCCTTGATGACCTCATATGAATCAGAAGCACATGAATTACTTTCTCCAGAATGTGTATAATCTTGAGAGGAAAAACAGTTAATGGTTCAGAAATGTTTTTAAATCATAAGCAAAACCAAAATATTAAGGTCTTCAGAATCCCCCAGAGTGAGTGGAACCCCCGCTAAGTAATAAACTGGAAGCTTCTCATAAAATCTTCTGATGTCTGGGAATCAACAAGGCACTGAAGAAGAAAATACGATTTGGACGTGGTCCATTTGGATAAGGCAAGCTGCATCAACATAGGCCTGTTTTGAGGGAAAATAGCCGAACATTGAAAATGACCACCGTATGCTAGAGGAGATGTCATTACCGAGGGAACAGCCTGGCCAGTGAGGATTTGGGGCGGTTTTCTTGATCACAGAGCATCTTTTCACTTTCCTGCTTACTATGTATTGGCGTTGAATGCTTTTAAGTAGAGAACATTACCGTAAAACCCTAAAATGCCAACATTGGGAGAATCCTTACAGGCAGTCCAGCTCAGTCGTTCGTTTCAAGTATGAGTAAATGTGAGGCTAAAGAAACTAGATGACAAATTCACCACCAAGTAGGGTCAGTATTGGTACAAAAAATAGTGTCTTAGGTCACACTCAGGAACTTTTCCCCAAAGCCTCTGGTGGAAGGTGAAAGCATTAAACGAGTCTATTTTAATTAACTTTTATTTTTCCAGAAAAGTACTCCAGGCATCTCTTTGAAAGATCTGTCAGCACTGCAGCCTTTTTCTACCAGTGCATAGCTAGCGTCCTCCCTCAGAACTTCATATCCGACTTCATTCTGGCCATTGAGAGGAACAATTCCACGTTCTTTCAGTTTCTCCATGACGATTCCCCCACACTCTTCTCTGTCCTTTAGGAATCTTCTCTTCATTGCTAGTATTTGACATTTCCTGTGCGTGGAGGCGGGATGCTGGGGGGTTTTCATTGTTGGTTATGGTGCATCATCTCCATAAAGGAAACCTACCCTGTTTCCGTCTTTAAGATCTCTCTCCCCTCTCTTTTAGCTGCTCTATTTTTCTGGACTTTCTATTGCTTCAAGATTAGGCTCCTGAATTGATTTCCTAGTTTTCTCAGTTTTTACAATCCAATTTTTTTTTAAAGATTTTATTGATTTGACAGACAGAGATCACAAGTAGGCAGAGAGGCAGGTGGTGGTGGGGAGCAGGCTCCCTGCCCAGCAGAGAGCCCGATGTGGGGCTCGATCTCAGGACCCTGGGATCATGACCTGAGCTGAAGGCAGAGGCTTTAACCCACTGAGCCACCCAGGCGCCCCGTACAATCCAATTTTTGAAAAGGATTTTATTTATTTATTTGACAGAGAGGGAGCACGAGCAGAGGGAGGGGCAGAGGGAGAGGGAGAAGCTGACTCCCTGCTGAGCAAGGACCTGCTGTGGGGCTCCATCCCAGGACCCTAGGATTGTGATCTGAGCCGAAGGCAGACGTTTAACCCACTGAGACTCAGGCGCCCCTTTTACTCTCCAATTTCCATTCATATGCCTCTTTCTCTTTATAATAGAGATTTTCTTCTCCATTTCTTAACTCGAAAATGCTTATGTATTGGGGTTCCTGGGTGGCTCAGTTGGTTAGGTGACTGACTCTTGATTTCAGCTCAGGTCATGATCTCAGGGTTGTGAGATCCAACCCAGCATCAGGCTCCACTCTCAGCACAGAGTCTGCTTGGGGTTCTCTCCCTCTGCCTCTCCCTCTCCCCATTACCCCACCCCAACCTCCCACCACCCTCTGCTTGGGGGCTCACTCGCTCGCTCTCTCAGAAAAAAAAAATGATTATGTATTTTACATTTTCTTCGTTCACAATCTCAAAGGATCTTGTGTCCTTTTTTTTGCAGACACGAAGGGCTACAATAAATAGAATATTTAGCTCTTTCTATGTCCCTCAACATTTGAATTTAGAGAAAATTTCAATTTTCTCTAAAGGATTTAAAAATTTTTTTTGGTATACATCTTTCATGGGATTTACTGCTACGAACATTTGGGTTTTTGTTCTGTTGTAGCTAGTACGTATTTTCCGTTTTTCTGCTCTTGATTTCATGTGTTGAACTTGCATGTAGCAATCTTGCCACACTTGTATTATTTCTGTTTTTTATTTTCCTAGATTTTCACTTATTTTTTTAAAGATTTTATTTATTTATTTGACAGAGACACACACAGTGAGAGAAGGAACACAAGCAGGAGGAGTGGGAGAGGGGGATGCAGGCTTCCGCGGAGCAGGGAGCTCGACGTAGGCCTGGATCCCAGCGCCCTGGGATCATGACCTGAGCTGAGGGCAAACGCGTAATGACTGAGCCACCCGGGTGCCCCTGGATTTTCACTTATGCTAAGCATATTGTATGAAAATGACTTTGATATATTTATGCTTAATTTCTGTTTCTTTTTGTTTTGGTATAAAATTAAGACTACCTGGATATGTTGAATCGTGATGTTAATGGAGAACACATTGGTCCTGTTCCTGAGTTTCATGGGATGTTTCTGAGATTTTATCACTACACATCATGTTGCATGTTTTTGGTAGATATGCTTCCTTAGATAAAGAAGATCTTTATTTTGCTCAAAGTTTTAAATCCTGAAACAAGTGTTGAATTTGACCAAATAAACTTTCTTTATCTATTAAATGATTATTTGGGGTTTTTTTCTGTTAATACTTTTTATTATACTAAATAATGACCAAACGTGAACCATCTTTATATTCTTAACAGTCATTGGTGTTACTGATTTTTTTTTCTTTTGCCTCAGATTCTAATATGGCTGTTACTGCTCTTGTTAATAAGTTCATTAATAAGTTCTTGTTAATGAGTTCAAAATTTTCTTCAAGAATTGCTTAATTTTTAAAAAATGCTGCATTGCAATATTATTGATCTTGGTTATTGACTTTTTTTGTGTCTTCTCAAATTTTGTGCCTGAGGCTTCACTCTGGGCCCAACCCTGCGGTCAGATCACAAATTTCAGGTAGCGTTTATGCCAGTAGGATGTTCGGAGTGGACTTGTGACTCATACCCGGTTAATCAGAAAGTCACATTTCCCTAAGCATGATATTTGGGTCAAGGCTGGCCATTAGATATTTGGGTCAAAAAGAGAGCAGCCAGGATTTTTTTTTTTAATAAGAAAAATTCCTTAGAGTTTTTGTGTCCACAGCAAAATTGAAGGAAAGATACAGAGCTTTCCCATATATGTCCTACCATGACACATGCATGGCCTCCCCCATTGTAGCGAATCCCCCAGCAGAGCAGTACATTTGTGCCAGTGGATGAACCTCCACTGACCTGTGATAGTCACCCAAAGCCCATAGCTTACATTGACTCATTCCTGTTGTACAATCCATGGGTTTGGAGATATAATGACCTGTAATGACCAATTTCCGTCATTACGGCAACACACAGAGGATTTTACTGGTTTGAAAATCCTGTGCTCTGCCGATTCCTTCTCTCTTCCCTACCCCTCAGAAGCAGGATCTTTTTACCATTTCCAGTTTCCCTTTCCCACACCACCACATATTGGGGCTCCGAAAGCACGTAGACTTCCCAGTTTGGCTTCTTTCACTTAATAATATTCATTAAAATTCTTCCATGTCTTCTCACAGTTTTGTAGCGCTTTTCTTTTTGACACTGAATAATATTCTGTTGTCGGGACATAACAACGTTCATCCGTTCCTCTGCTGAAGGACCTCTTGGTTGCTTCCAGGTTATGGCCATTATGGATTAAGTTGCCGCAAATATCTGTGTAGGCTTTTGTGTGGACAAACATTTTTATCTTATTTGGGTAAATACAAGGAGCTTGATTGCTAAATGGTATAGTAAGAGTGTGTTTACTTTTGTTTTAACTGCCAAGTTGGTTTCCAAAGTGGCTAACCATTCTGCGTTCATGCCAGTAACAAGTAGGGTTGCGCCTGCTCCATCCATGCATTTGCTGGAATTCGGTCATGTCCATGTACCTGGTTTTAGCCATTCCAGTGGATGTGAAGTAGTAGCTCATGGTTGTCGTTTGTATTTCACTGACGACCTATGATGCAGAGTGTCTTTTCATACGCTTATGTCATTTGTAGCTCTTCTTTGGTGAGGTGTCTGCTAAGGTCTTTGACCATTTTTTTTTTTTTTAAATAGCATTGTTATTCTTTAGTTTTAAATGTTCTTTATATATTTTGGTTAACAGTCCTTTATCAAATGTGTCTTTTGAAATTTTTCTCCCAGTTCATGGCTTGTTTTCTAATATCTTTTATTATCCTTTGCAGAGAGCAAAGAATTTTAGTTTTAATGAAGTCTGGCTGGCCAGTGATTTCTTTCATGGATCATGCCTGAGGCCAAGACTTCAGTTCTTTGAGGTAAGAGAGTATAAACTTTTCTAAAAAAATTTATCTGAGAGGATGTGAACCTTAAATCCTAAAAGTCATCTTGTAACCCTATAAGATTAAAAAATAAAGGCAAAAAATGCTGGGCTGAAGAATCAGGAATAAAGATAGACTGAGCACCTGAGTCCATCTATACTGAAGTAAAATAACTTTGGCCTTTCTAATTTTGTGATCAAATATATCCCCATTTTGTTTCAAACCTTGGGGATCCGAATTTTTGGATGAGGAAATCCTATTCATTGTCCTAATGCTCTATTTTATTACATTGGATGACCAAATGTGTTCACATCTCTCCTTCTCTCTCTTTGGTGAAATGAATTACCACGTATCACTACTCCCTTAAAAAGTGCTCTGCATAATTCTAGCCAAGACACCAGCTACGTGGTTGTAATTCAGAGATTGGCCCCAGGGGACTGATGTTCTGTGGGGTGGAGTACAAGAAAAGTAATTCAGGTGTGTTCACGCTCAAGTTCTTGAGAAAGAACTGAAAGTCAAAAGTTGTAAGCTAAATTCAAATAATAATTTCATAAAAAGGAGACAAACAGGAACATTTTATAAAATACTCAAGATTTCTCCTAAATAGTTGATTAATGTCATTGTCTTCCTCCTTCTGGCATGGAAATGGGCCATGACACCTTTATTAGCCAAGATTGGAAGTCACTTATAAAATCTGTATATGTATATTAAATAAACATGTATATTAAATAAAATATGTATATTAATGATATATATTTAAATATGCATGTCATATTTATATAACTGTGGGAGATGATTATAGAAATACATATGGAACGGAGTGCACATTGTAAGGCATAGTAATTAATTTTTTTAACAAATAAGAAGTCCTAGTATATGAATGCACATTTGTAATTGAAAGGAGATTATTAGCAAATTCCAATAAGGGAGGTAAAAGTCAACTAAAGCTTATGGAACAATTTTTTCTTTGTCTTAGGTATTAATCTTTGTAATAACTGAAGAACACTAAAATTTTTTGAAGTATAAAAAACTTCGTAACAGTTACACTTCATTATTCAGGATAATATTTTATTTCTTGTAATGTAAAAACTAAAATCATTTGAGCAGTTTTCAGCATGATTTGTTAATTTTGAACACAGAATAAACAAAGTTAGTAAATATATGTAAATGCTGTATAATGTAATTCTATATAAACTTCACAGTTAGATGTATTTGATTATGTAAAACAAAGTAAGACAGTACCACCAGAGAGCTTCTTATCTAAAAATACAGCAAAAATAATATTCTTGTGAATTAAACATTGCAAACTATCTCAGTGTGAGTCTTTCTTGATTATGTAATGAATCCATGGATGATTTTTGGAGAAAACGTCCAACTCACTACTGTGTTATTTATACATTGTTGGTAGCAACTAATCACTTGACCTAAGGAGACATTACCCTTTATTTAAGGGTATAAATGACAAGAAAGCATATTGCACAGGGATTTTGGTTTCCCAAAGTCTCAAATTCCACAGCAAACATTCAGTTTAAGACTATTACTTATGTATATATTGTGTGTATGT
Organism: Lutra lutra; assembly: GCF_902655055.1. Classification (NCBI taxonomy): domain Eukaryota; kingdom Metazoa; phylum Chordata; class Mammalia; order Carnivora; family Mustelidae; genus Lutra; species Lutra lutra. The sequence continues at coordinate 767,517 of NC_062280.1, forward strand.
ATTCTATTTGAAATCAAGATATAAAATTAAGTGAACTATTTTATAATGATATAATTTTTATGTCGTAGGATGAAAATGATTTATAATTATACCTTAGGACTTCATATTCAGCCTCAGAACTATGTAGATTTTATAGCGCTCATGAGCTGGACCCTGAATTCATGTGGAAAGTTGAGAAAAGATCACAGTTTTAGGTAGGAAATCAGCATGAATAAGTTGAGTAGTTAAAGATGTATTCAGTGAATAGTGCATACCCTTTTAACTAAATTGAAAGTCAAGAAAGAGGGCAGTAGTTAGATCCAAAAAAATACATATCAAAATAAAATTGTGGGGAATGGGGTGAGGTTAAGTACCAACGAGTGAGTCCTGAGAGGTGGATTCTGAGAGGTGGAGAAATGTATTGAATTAATTCTCAGGAATTAAACCAGTACTGATGTGAAGAATGCAATAGGGGCAAAAAGCCTGGGGCTGAAGCTTATGAAACAGAAGCAATAGTGTTCAGAGACTGATGATATACATATATATATGAAGAAAAATAAGAAGTCGAAATTGGCTTCAAACTTTCAAGACTGAGGAACAGGCAAAATTATAACACTACTGCTAGAGAAAAGTCATAAAGCTAAACTAAGTAGATGAAACGGTTACTTGCTTCCAGATGGCAAGTTCACATTTAAATGCAAAGCTAGAGATGAGCGCTAAGAGACTGGAATGTCCGGGAGGCTGTGGAGATCCGCACGGCAACAGCTGAGCCGGGAAGCAAAGGTCTAGATCTGGAGGAACAGAATGAACTCCAAGGAAAGGTTAGGCCACTGAGAGGGAATATCACATGGATTTTCTAGTAGAATCTTCCTCTTCGACAGAAATAACATGACTTTTTTTCCCCCACCTTAAACATGACTTACTGGGTTGTACTACGTGCAGAGTCTAAGGATAAATAAGTAGGTTTCAGCAGGTTTAAATATTCTTACAATTTTGGGTAAGAGAAAACTTTGTTAAATAATGAATTTGGGACGTACATAAACAATTTCCTTTTGATTACCATTAAAAATTTCCCTTTCCACCAAGCCTCTTCTTACCATGATCTGTACTTAACACACAACTATTCAACCATTTTTACTAATATAATGGGTCATAAACCAACAAAAAATAGTTAATCAAAATCAGGCACATGATAGAGTTGACTCTTTTTGTTCTGATAATGGTTTGGCTCGAGATTGATCTGAGGCACGGGCTTACGAACAAGGAGAAGAGTTACATCCAGGGAGGGAGGCACATGATGGGTTGTACTATCACCAGCTCTCCCTCAACGCTCAACTGACCAATCCTTGCAGAAGAAAGTGCTTGTCACCATTTCAGATGTGAAATCCAAAGGGTGTTTGATCTTTAATGGCTATATTTTTTAATCTGTGCATAGGCAATAAAGGAGATCATCATCTACATCATCAAAACAAATAAATGACACCATATTTTCGAACAACTGATACCAAATGTAAAAATGGACTGATTGGATGTGGTCAGTAATATGACAACTTGTAGTCAATGGGAAATAGAGAGGGATTGAGAGAGTAAGTAAATTCATAGTACTCAGCCCCTGAATATGCACTTTGATTACATAAAGAAGTTAATTCTGATACAAATTATTAATAGTGGTTAATATGTACATAGAAAATTCATGGAAATATTCATTAAAAGGATTTTGGGAAAGAAAATATAGTGAAAAGTTTCATCCAGAATATTTAGAACTGATACAATGATGTAACAAAATTTATGTTTTTTTAACAAAAATTTTTTCATACACTATTTTCACTCTCGGCTTCTTTCTTTTTCTTTTGGTTTTAATTAATCCTCCTTTTGATATTCTTTGGATGAAACCTACATAAGGAAGAGAAACAAATTTATTATGCAAAACAGAGTAATATAATAAAACATTTTATTTAAAATTTTCTCAAATTATCTTTAAATATATAAAACCAAAAAAAATTGGCTTAAAAGCTTTAGTCTTTATGCAGAACAAGCTATTTCTAAGGAAGTCATTTCACATATATAAGAATGAGCAAAAATGGATAAGCATGCTTCTGACTTTTATTTCTCATCTTCGGTCAGAAATTCATGCTCATTTTATTAAACAAACATGTGGCTGAATATGACTGGTGGACTTAGGTGTGATTTTTACTTTTATGTTAATATTCTGTAAACCTGCATCATTTTAATATTCAGAAGAAAGTCAGTAGCAACATTTAAATGTTGTGCATTGTAAGACAGCTTAAAAATATTTTGGTATAATTTAAAATGAAACCTTAGTATGTAAATATTAAAGAATAGAATGTTTTGTTTCAAGTAGATTATTTTTTCTGTGAAAGACACATTATGAGGAATTGTAGTTAATATCTCCAGCAATATCATCTAAAAGTAGTTGAAAGGGGACATATATTACCTAAATTATAATATTTTGTTTATTATAAGTGGAACTAATATCATAATATTTTTCCTATATTAAAATTTGTTCATAATTTCAGTGCAACTATTATCTTAAACACTAGTGAATTAATGGGAAGAATGTCCTTTTTACCTTTCTTGCAAGCCCTAAGACATGCTTTTTTAGAAGTAAAATTATTTTCATTCCCTCCACATCCACTGTACTTAAATGGGCGGCATTTCCCAATGACGGAATTGTAGTAGAACCGGCTCTCATTGGCGTGACACAACCCTCTGTCTGCTGGAGTCAGACACCAGGAAGGACCGTGAAATTCTAAGAGCATCAAGAAAACATAGTAAATCACATGATAGTTAATCTGAAAGTTTCACATTGTTTATTGCTTATCTATTTTCTTATAGTATATTCAAAACAGTAATCTGACTGAATAAAAGTAGTACTCAGTGAAATGCATGTATTTCAACTCCAGGGAAATGCTTTAGTAATCTCCAAGTGGTCACGACAGTCAGACCTTTCTCTGGGAAATAAAGTAGATATATTTGTAAAAGTGAAGTGCTGTGGTAACGCTCTATAAGAGAAAAAACTAGTTGTACATGACAGAAACCAATATTCAAAAATTTATAAAAATTTGTTAACCATATTCCCTTTAGGAAATTATTTGTTAACCATATTCCCTTTAGGAAATTTATTTCCCTTTAGGAAATTATTAGGAAATTATTCCCTTTAGGATGTTTACACATCCTTTTTGTTCGTGGATGTTCGACTTGGGGAGGAGACGCGTCCGGATGAGCAGTCCTCCCTCGCTGAGCGACATAGGCACTGATGCTGAGGAGGCGTTGCTGCTGCCCTTTGACTCAAGTTCTAGGTGATGTAATGAACCACAGTTTAAGGCACAGGAACTCAGGTGTTCAAGCTTCAGAGAAGGATCCCGGGAGAGATGACTGATGTGGAGATGAAGTTCTCTTGTGAATTGAGGCATCAGTTCTTGATGAATTAGATGTTTTTGCAAAGCAAAGGAAGGCGTATCGTTAAAGCCAGTGAGATAGGACACGTGCCGGTTTAAACCAAGCATACCAACTGGTCTGTCGATGGGACAAACAACTTTAGAAACCAAGGAAGAAAATGCAACCAGGGTGATAAGAGGATCACTCGTTTTCTTAAGGCAAAGCAGAGAAATAGTTTCAGTTCAATGGTAGCTCTTAGCTCTTTTGGGAATTCCTGTCAGTGAGGGCAAGCTGGTGTTCTAGCAACAGACTTACCAGGCTTGATATTAGTAAATCAACACTGCATGCAAGTTGGTAGATGGAGAGAAATCAAAATAAAACTTTAGTGGCTTTGCCAAATCGTGAGATGTGGGACAGCGGATGCAGACAAAGAGGGTATACTAAATATACAAAACTGGCAGAAAATAGAACTTTGAGGAATCCAGCCAATGAAGGCAAATAGGTTGGCCAGAAAGCTAAGTGGTTTGATGACAAGCGAACCCCCGATGAGACTATAAAAGAAATAAAATGAAACAGTTTGAGGGGAAAAATGCAGAAATTATTTGATCTGATCTGAATTAATGAACGATAATCCTAATTAGACGTGAAAAATACAAGCATCTACGTTTCCTCCTGCCTTCTTGATGATGTAAATGAAGATGAGAGTGTCTTGATAGAATGGCTCATATAATAGAGAAATCCTGGAAAACAGGAGTCAGAACACTACAGAAAATATGTAAGACATTTTAGGAAGATGAAAATTCTGTGTCAAAATTCAAGAACTGTAGTCACCTAAAGAATACTGTATTATTTAGGTCCTTCATTAGGTCTATGAACACTGATTTTTAAAAGAAGACCTTCAGATCTGAAAAACTAAGTCATGCAGTCTAAGTCATCGTTTATGTCCTCCTGTATGGGGATTATAGTGCATGATTACTGCAGCATAAATCAAAATCAAAATGTTATCTGGTGAGAATGTGCACTTAACTTTCTAGAAATGGTTGAAATCCCCTGCCTCCAATACAGTTTACGCAAGAGGAATTTTCTAACAGGACAGCAGAGATATACTGTAATTGAGCCTACTATTGTGCAGACTTTTCCAACTCTTCATGCTCTGGATTCTCATTAACCCAGAACCTAGAATATGAGATGGCTATCTGTTGCTACCACTTCTATCTCCATGAGCTTCCAAAGTCACCATCTGTGTTCAGAAACAAAAGAAATACTCCTCAAGCAATTAGCCTACTTTGAGAAACAGAGAACATTTCTATTTTTTTTTTCATTTTCAGCAAGCACTCACAGATGCTTCATAGCTGATGTAGAAATATGACGGTATGACTTATACCTTAGTTTCACTTTTGCATGTTGTAAACAAGACTGAGAAGTCCACAGTAATTTGAAGATAATAAATATAGACATTTCTATAACTTTTATACTTCTTTACAGATGCTACTTATTATGTCTTAACAGCAATGTTCTACCTAAAGTTCCTTATTCCAGGAAGAGAGAGAATTTTCTGATTCTGAAGTAAATCCATCCTTCTTTTCCAGTAACCTGTAGTAAACTTGGCCCCATAACAAAATCAAGGCTATTTCAAAGTAAGAACAAGCTTGACTGGTACATCTGGGGCTCCAGTACTAGACTGAAGTTAGCAATGGAGGCGGCTCTGGAACCGTGGAGCATATACTACGGGTTTGGTGGGGAGAGGTACCCTAGCTTCTGTCTTCCTTTGGTCACTGAGTCTTCCAACAATGTCTGTCACTCACCAAATCTACTCAGAAGCCATGGGAAAGAGCACAATGTACATATGAGACAGGGCAAGAAGGCGGCAGTGAGATTAGTTTGAAGGCAAAAGGCACTTGGCCCGCACAGATGCCATCGGAGAGTCTCACGGTTGTTCACTGGTTTCACTTCGTTTGCCCTGATTTTAATCACTGTCTACACAGATTATCAAATATAACTCACTGTTGACCCAGATAATTATTGTGGTTCCTAGCACTAAAAATACAAGTATTTTGATAGTGGGTTAAAATTTGAAATTAATTAGTAAGAGTATTGTGTTACAGTTAACTTTTAAAAGTTTTTAATACAATAGTTATCACTTGTACAGTTTTTATAAGGCCTTTATTCTTCAGAACATGAATTATACTTGCTGTGTAACCAATTCATTTCTCCTAAAATCATTTGAACTCCAAGTAGTTAAGACTGTCATGGGATTGGTGCACCTGGGGCTCAGTCAGTTAAGCATTCGACTCTGGATTTCAGCTCAGGTCATGATCTCAGGGTTGTGAGATTGAGCCCCACGTTGGGCTCTATACTGGGCATGGAGCCTGCTTGGGATTCCCTCTCTTTCTCTCCCTCTACCCCTCCCCCATCCCCCTCCCTCTCCCTCTCTTAAAAAAAAAAAAGACTATCATTAGATTACGCTAGCATAGACAACAATGTTATGACTAAAATAATGAAGCAGATGGCTTCTCAAGGACATTGTAGCTCTAACGATTTTTTGAGTCCTTGATTATCATCCAGTTCATCTCCAAAGCTGAGGAAACAGGAGTTCGTGCCCCCCATGAAGTGGTCAGCTTGGTTGTTTTCAATTAACATATACCCTAGAGAAACATAAGCACTCACCTATTCAAAATCCAGACAATGATATCTATAATGAAAGAAAATATAAAAGTTTTGAAGTAGTTACGCAATGTAATTTTTTTGGTCTAGATTATAATTATTCACAGGTATTTAAGATAGAATAAAAAGATACTAACCTGACTTCTGTTCACTTTCCAAAGGTAATTTAATAACCAAATGCATTCTGTCTTGATCTTGCCATTAATAACAACTTGGATGGCTTCCACTTAGAGGCTCTAGGACAGTTTTCAGAATTCAGGCTCCACGTACATGCTGCCTGGAACTGCCATGATCTAGTGTGACTGCTAAACTGGAGGGTGGCACCCAAAACCAGTCTTCTATTCAAAGTGGTTTATGTAAATTTTCTCCAAAACGTATACTTAAACTTCAAATTTTGTAGTCACGTTGAGTCCTTACCGTGGTGTCTTCCTGTTCCCATTTTACATACCTAACATTTAGGCTTTTATTCTACCAACCAATTTAGGGTTTATGGATCACCCCATGACTTGCTGAGAAATGTTTTGTCTCCTGAGATCGTTTTAAGGAATTGAATAACAAATCTTTCCTTTGAACAATATGTTCTTTTTCCCCATAATTTTCTAGTAAAGAAAAATATAAAGACTTTAACTTTCTAATTATAATTTATCATTGTAAGACACTGAATTAATGCAAAAGTATAACAAATATAAAACAAAAAGTTCTCTATAATTTGACCCTTGTCCCTTAACCGTTGTCCATGTTTTGGTATATATTTTCCTTCAAATTGCTTGCACAGGCAAACGGATACCAACGTACTACTCTGCGTTTTCCTGTACTTACTAGTATTTTGTGACTGCTTCAATATTTGCTCATGGCCACCTCCTTTTGGATATGTGCAGCGCTCATTTCTTGAATTGAGTCCAGTGTGTCTAGTCAACCACGATTCATGTGGATCCTTGTTTTCAGCTCCGTATTGATGGCTCATGAGCGTTCTTGTACACGGGTTCAGATATTTCTAAAGATCTTTCTAAAATCAGAATTATGGGGGTGGCTGGGTGACTCAGTCCTTAAGCGTCTGCCCTCGGCTGAGGTCATGACCCTGGGGTCCTGTAATCCAGCCCCACATCGGGCTCCCCACTCAGCAGGGAGCCTGCTTCTCCCTCTCCCTCTGCCTGCCGCTCCCCCTGCTCATGGTCTCTGTGTCAAATAAATCAATAAAATCGTTTAAAAATAAAAAAAATAGAATTGTGCAAAAGCCATACTCAATTTATAATTTTGTAGAAGCTGCCAAATTTTCCACTAAAAGTTTATATAAATTTATACTTCCACGATGACGTTTAAAGGTGCCTGAACAACTGCTAAATAAAACGTGGGCCTTAGCACAATGCATTTAATTACATTCACTCTTCTCTTCTCATACCCACAAAAGCAGATGATTCCTGGGGAGACGTTTTTATTACATAGGGACCTTAGCAGTGCTCAAGGTTGCAACTCCCCAGAACAGACACTACTACGCTGTTTATTCTATACTGTTAGGGGTTTTCCAGAAGCTACGTTCAGTCTATATTTTATTTACTTCATGATGTGGTAGGGAACAAAAACAGCAGAGAAATGTGAAGAGGAAATATGCTAGAATGTTGACAGTGATTTTGTCTGTGAAATGCAAACATGACCAGTTGTCTTTTTCTTTTCTATTTTTTCAATTTGTCTATTATAATATTGAAATTATAAAATAACATATGTTAGAAATAGGATTATATAATCAAAATATTTTTAGACTCACCCCAGAGTCCTGGGGTCATAAGGAAAAGGCTAGAGATTGGGAATCTGTTGTGGTTAGAAATAGAGAGTAACCCTGTCACCTGTGAAGACACTACTTACAGATAGTAATTCTGTACTACGGGAAAAGCAGGATCTCCGTTCACTAACATGGGAAAGCTGGTGTGAAATGGGCAGAAACTGACATTCTATACTGCAGGGAAAGCCAGCGAGGCATAGGAACATGAGTACTGTGAACTTTTTTCCTTTCTGTCCTGTGCACAGTAACCAGCTGAGAGTGAAAAGTAAGAAGCAGGCTTCTGGGACAGTCGAAACTGAAAGGTCGTGGGGGAATAGACTGTGAGACACCTTGCCCCAACAGGAAGCTCCAGAGGTTAAAAAGAAGGAGAAGTTGTGCAGGTATCCACTGTGTTGGACTTCTTTGCCTGGATACTGCCTACTCTGTGGACAGAGTTCACAAAGTTATCTTTATCCAAGGGTTTTTCTAAATAAAGCCATAAAGCAAGCAATCCATGGTAAAATTACAAACTACGATGCTGCTATAGGAGTATAATTTATCCTGAGATAATTGTCTTATAATCAGAAAAATGTTTCCTTAGACAGCTGCAAAATTGAAGACCCTGTAAGATTTTAGTAAAGGTGAAAATTAACATTTATTTAGTCCCTTGACCAGCTTTTAAGGAAGAATGAAATTTTAACAAGTGGAAGAGGTAGAGAGAAAATGGGTAAAGAAAAGCTCAAAAGTCAGAATATTCCTAGTGTGGGGCACTTTGCAAACTCCAGGCTATCTGAAGTGGGTATAGTAGGATGCTGGGCTGGGAGAGTAGATCTGGACCAAATTCACAAGGTTTCTGATTACTAATAGACTTGGGTTTTATGATAGAGACATGAATGAACAACTTAAAGTACTGAAGGATGAAAGAGACAGTTCTGCTCTTTCTGGATACGTGAAGCAAGCTCACGCAGGCATGTGGAGGCTGAGTCCTGCAGGAGACCTGGAGACCCCGGCTGAGGCAGGTGTAGAGGAAGTGAATGAAACCAAGCACTGCGCCGACTCTGGCAGGGAGGGAGCTGGAAAGAAGACCGTTCTGGTATTTTTAGACGATCGACTAAGAAGATGGAATATTTTAAGTATATTATGAAATAGAATTATAGTATGAAATGTAGTCATAACAGTTTTATAATTTACAATTTTATCATGGCTTGCTTTCATTGTAGCTTTACCTAGAAAAATTCCTGAAAAGACAGAATTGTGAACTGTGCTCATGCATTAGCCAGCATCTAAAAAAATAAATCCAAGATGTTAGATAAAAGATAGAACACAGGTTTAGGGAAAGATAAAGTTTTAATTTTTACACCCTTCAATGGAAGTGTTGGCCTCTGTCCCCCCACACCACTTGTGCAGCTCTCTGTCTTAGCACGTAGTGTAGGCACGGAAGTTATCTTCGTACCTGTCCCCTCACCCCATTTCACAGGCAGGCCTGTGAAGAACAACACCAACTTTCTTATTTTTTATTCAGACTCCCCATTCCTGTGACAATTCCCACCCTATAGGACTCAGGATTTGTTGAGCTGAACTGACATTAAGAAGTATAATAGATTTATGCCTCAGGTCATAGGATACAATTAGAAACGCAGGTTTTCAAGTCCTCCTATTAGAGCATACGGTCCAAAGACACAAAATACGTGTTGGTGTTTTATAATTACATCTGAATTTTAGAAGGGCTTTATTTTACTTCAGAGAGTCATAGTATTATGACTGTTGAATGAAGATACTTCAGATCAAGGTTACAGGCTTTAGTTACATGTAAAATGTATCACTAATAAAATGTATAAGAAAAAGCCCATGATTATTTCTTCCTGTTATAAATCTCCATTGACACTGGGTAATCATCATCAAAACCTTCAAATATTAATAGTTCTGAGTCCTTATTGCATGTTAAACATGGGGATAAGAATTATGTATTTGCCATAATTGTCAGCAACTTTGAGAGCTATTACTCTCCATGTGGGACCAATGAGGAGCAACTTTGAGAGCTATTACTCTCCATGTGGGACCAATGAGGAGCAACTTCGAGAGCTATTACTCTCCATGTGGGACCAATGAGGAGCGTGGCCGAGAGCTGTGTGGTTCTTTCGAGTCCACAAAAAGACCTGGTGAGGAGGAGGACTGGAATTTAAACCCACATCTTTCCGTCCATAAGCCAATGCTCTTAACCACCATAAGGTGTCCTCTGAAAACTACCTAGAAAATAAAGATAACCGAGCAAAGACAATTTAATAATTACCAGATAAAGAGAAAGCTGTCACAACTTCCCTTTTATATCCAGTTTCCAAATTCTCTCTCCTTTGCAACTCAGGCTCAGACTGTCTTATGTATTTCTTACCCTAAGTTACATGCATGAAGTCGGAGTTTATCAAGTTTGAACAGGAAAAAGATATCTCATCCAAATAAGTCATCAAATGCAGAAACTGGAAACAAGTCTTGGGCGTAGGAGTACTGAGCCAAACAGTATTCAAAGAGCTCAAATGGTAAAGGCCAGAATTACTGAGTTTGCATAGTAAAACTGGACTGATTCGGGAAAGAGACCGAAGTTCCAGGTGTTTGTGTGCTCTGTGATCCCATCCGCACTGGCCAGTCGGCTCTCCTTTTAATAGCAGTAAGAAGCGACAGGAGACTAGAGAACACGTCCCACCGCGCCTCAAGAAAAGATAGAGGTGGGATTTTCCTAATTAATATATTTTATAAAAGTGCTTTTTAAACTTATTCCTGCACGGTTAGGTCATTATTCAAATAGAAGTAGGGCAGTCAGAGAATTACAACAGAGTAGCACAGGCTTTTCTAACCCGTTCCTCATTCCTAACCTGCTCTAGAGCAGTTAATACCAAATTCATGTAGTAATAGGGTGTGCCATCTAAAATCAGACGCACAGGTCCATGGAATGAACGAGCCCAGGGATAAACCCAAACTTGTCAGTTTGTCTATGACAAAGGAGGGAAGGATATACAATGGGGAAAAGACCATCTTTTCAATAAATGGTTTTGGGGCAACTGGTCAGCTCATGCAAAATAATAAAACTGGACCCCTTTCTTCACCATATATAAAAATAAACTCAAAATGGGTTAATCTCAATGTAAGACCTGAAACCATAAATTCCTGAAACAAAACAGGCTGTAAATTCTTGGGCATTGGTCTTAGCAATATTGTACGAGTCTGTCTCCTCAGGCAAAAACAACAAAAGCAAAAATAAACAAATGGGATTACATCAGACTAAAAAGCTTCTGAACACTGAACAAAACAACTAACAAAACAGAAAGGCAACCTCTGGGATGGGAGTTGCCATTTGCTAATGAGGCATCTGAAAAGTGGTGACTGTCCAAAATGTGTAAAGAACTTGTACCGTTCAATACCAAATTAGCAATTCCATTAAAAAATGAGAAAACCTGATAGACATTTTTCTTAAGAAGACCTACAGATGTCTAACAAATCCATGAAAAGAGGATCACCATTACTAGTCCTCAGGGAAATGCAAATCACAACCACAATGATATCACCTTATACCTGTCAGAATAGCGAGTATCGGGAGACAAGAAACAACAAGTGTTGGCAAGAATGTGGCGGAAAAGGAACCCGCAAGTGCTCCCGGTGGGAGTGTATATTGATGCAGACACTTCGGAAAAAATTATGAAGGTTCCTCAAAAAATTAAAAATAGAAATACCATATGATCCAATAATTCTGCTACTGAGTATCCAACGAAAGCAAACACACTAATTTGAAGAAAAGATACGTGCGCCCCTGCGTTCACTGCAGTGTCACTGACGGCAGCCAAGCTGTGGCAGAGCGCGGGCGTCCGTCGGTAGATGGAGGACAAAGGCGTGGTGTGTGCACACACACGCGCACACACGCACACCCCACAGAATATCACTCAGCCGCAAAAAGAATGAGCTGTTGCCATCGGTGAGATCATGCTTGAACCTAGAGGGTATTATGCCAAATGAAATAAGTCTGGAAAGTCGAATTCCATATGATTTCACTATATTGGAATCTAAAAAACAAAACACAAATACAAGGAACAAGCTGTGGCTCTGAGAGGGCACGGGCACAGAGGAGTCCGCAAGTGTGGCACACTCGAGCTGCGGGAAGTCTCCCTCCTGCGGTGGGTCGTGCGTGCACAGCACAGGGAGGATGAGTGATACTGGAGTGACTCTGTGTGGGGACAGGCGGTAGCTATGACATATATAAATGTCAGGTCACTGTAAGCGAACAGTACTGTAGGTCACCTTATCTCAATTAGAAAGTACCATCCAGTTAGTCTTATTAATTCGTCAGTTTGCAGCTCGTGTTCGTCTGTGAGTTTTGGTCGACAGTTGTATCATGGTCAGATACTTAATGAGACACAGTATTTTACTCGCCCGTATATGATTAGTGTCATACAAAAGAACTTAATTCATAAATTAGAAGTCTGTTGTTTCCTTTTAAAGAAAGTTCAGGAACACTTCTCTGGAGGACTCCCATGACTGGGGCAAGAGAGCGTATCCTTGTTGAAAGCAGAGATGGCCCAGGAAGAAAAGGATTAGCCAAAGCGGTCAGTGGTCACCCAGGGTGACTGTGTCCGGCTGGCAGAGGGAAGGTGCTACAGTTCTGTTTCTCACCGTCTCTGCTGCCAGGAAGGAGATGGTCTTACGGGTCCTCTCACAAGTTACCTATTTTTAGAAAGCCAGCTTGTCAGTAACCAGCGCATGAGGCACCAGTGTCACCAAGCAGGCGTCTGTCAATGAGGGAAGTTTCTATGCTTCTGGGTGGGGAGCACATGACAAACAGGGTGCTTTGGGAGGACGTTGAAGTGGGTTTTTGATGAAGGGGCTTTTCAGAATTGTTGACAGGCTAGCAGCGAACCGCGGAGCTAGATGACGGGGTATTTTCTTTGCAGACACTTTTGGTGGTTGTTAACGTGTAAGCAAATCTTCAACCAGACACCAAACAGGTGACAGTGTTTTCTTGCAAATCTGTAAAGTAACTGTTTCAGCGATGGCATTTGACTTCCATTCAGTCGATTTCTATAACATCTCTTCCAAAAGGCCAATGATAACCAAAAATTTTTTAAGAGATACATGTGTATGTATATGTGTGTGTATATATGTTTGTTTTATGTTTATGTTTTCTTTTCTCTCCATTTTTCCCACGTGTATATGGAATCTGGCCGGTAGGTTATACCTTGAATACAGGCAGGAGAGAGAGAGCCTCAGGTACCCAAATGACTTGCAGAATGATACACAGTCATTTTTCCCTTGACTTAGTGGCTGCCTGGAGAAGATACGGACTAGGTCCAGTATTTAGGTGTTCTTTTTTTTCTGTCAGAGACCAAGTGGGACACTGAGTTGCCAGGTCTTTGAAGTCTATCACAAGATTTTGTTTTTTTCAAAATATACAGCTGATGTCGTCCCAAAGCAGCTATTACAAGTTGACGCAGAGAAGTAAAGACACGATGAGAACCAAGAAAATAAATCACTTTTTAAAAAAGATTTATTTTAGAGAGAAAAAGCGAGCATGGGGGCAGGGCAGGTGGAGAGGGAGAGAGAGAGTCTTAAGCAGAGCCCCACTAAGTGCAGAGCCTGATGCAGGGGCTCGGTCTCATGACTCTGAGACCACGACCTGAGCCGAAATCAGGAGCTGGATGCTTAACTGACTGAGCACCCAGGCACCCCAAATCACTTTTTTAATCAACGGGTCAGGTCCATTCAAAAAGCCCAGAATCAGGGGCACCTGGGTGGCTCAGTGGGTTAAGCCGCTGCCTTCGGCTCAGGTCATGATCTCAGGGTCCTGGGATCGAGCCCCGCATCGGGCTCTCTGCTCAGCAGGGAGCCTGCTTCCTCCTCTCTCTGCCTGCTTCTCTGCCTGCTTGTGATCTCTCTCTGTCAAATAAATAAATAAAATCTTTAAAAAAAAAAAAAAAGCCCAGAATCACATGCAACTGATGAATCACAAAATTAACCCCTGAAATTAATATTACACTATATGTTAACTACAATGCCCTTAAATTTAAAAATCACAGAAAAACAAACAAATAATTCCTTAAAAAAAAAAGAGCCCAGAATCAGAATGAACAGTTGAGAACATTAACTTTTCTTTGATAGACATTTACCAATGAGCTCTGTTGAGAGGACTGTATTAGTATGTTCACATAAATATTAAAACTTTATTAATGGCATGTTATCAAAGGCATCACATATACAATATAAAGCAGAAATATTAAAATGTGCACAAAATTCTGACTTATCCTAAAATGGACATGGATGCACGGACGCAGAAGGTGGGCAGCAGGACCTGCGTCCAACTGCCGTCTGTTCTTCTGTAACTGTGGGTCACAAGTTACAGATAAAAATTGTGAGCCTCCTGTCCTATGTGTAACACTGACCTGAATACTAAGGAGGGAGGATCTGCAAAACGTATAATACATGGTCTCTTTCCTCAAAAAACTTGTAATCTAGCCAGTGAGGGGGGGCTAAGACAACATCCAGTCACAGAAGCATGAGGGGAATCATCATAGGAAGCCGGGAGAAGAGGAGGGGAAGGAGGCTTCCTCGTGGGGGCGAACGCAGCCTCCATGCGGAGGGCTGTGAATTTCAGGAAGGAGAAGCCGAACAAAACATCAGGAGCCCTAAGGATGGATGATTCGTGTTTACTAATAACAGAGTAAATGAGTTCTACTTAATGACAGTGTCCATTCAGAAGGGACAAAAATATTTTGTATTTAGTGAGACAAAAATCTGGGACAGTTAGAGGGGTAGCAGATAATGCAGAAAAATCTAAACCAAGGGAATGAGGCTAAATTACCACAGAAAGAGTCTACCTGTAAAGGTTTTAATTTATTTTTCTCTGATGGAAAAGAAATGTGAACTTGCTTGACTAAAAATACTCTGACGCTAATATAATGGATGAATGAGAGTAGAACAGCAATGTCAGAAATGCTGTATCCAGTGCATGTCACGCATGACTCCCTTGTTCCCTGTCTTTTCTGTCCCTCCCTGTACATATGCATGTATACACATGTATAATGCACATATACATATATGTGCATGTGTCTATATGCATAGCTATAGGAAATGTTGTATTTAACATGTGTGATATAGGAGTATATATTAATATATATGGTATATCTGATCTCCTTGGTATCTATCTGAGGTTTATGACACCTGGGTTGCCTGAGCCAGTATTGGTCCAAGCTCATTTTTTTTTTTTTTTTTGGTAGATCATATCCCAACATATATGTGATTTTTTGAAAATTGAAATACTTTAAAAATAAATCTATTTTATCTATCCACCAAAATGACAGACCTAGTTTTCTGTCAATATATATATTTATTTCAAATAGATCTTTTTTTTTTTTTGGCATCCCCCTTTCATTTTCGTTAGTGTCCCTATTTGATGACATCAGATGGAGATCATCGAAACCCACAAGATTGATATTCTGAACAAAACAGGTAGACTGAAGATGGAGAAGACAGGAGTGAACATTTCATTAGAAAAACAATAGAAGGACTGACTAGAAGGAGAGGGTGATCAGAGGAGAGTACCAAGTGCTCAAACTGAAACAGCTAGAAATGGTGGCAGAACTCTGAAAGTTTGGAAAGCTGGAAGTTTTCAGAAGACAAAGAAAAGTTACACAAAGTTCTTTTGGCTTCAAAGCCCATCATACTTCTATATGACAATAATCTTAACTTGTTTCCACTAAACATATCTGAACTGTGTAAGTTTCCATCTCTGTATTAATTTAGGCCTCTTGTCCTTTCTCTTCTGAAGGTTAATTGTAGTTTTGTGACCTTATGTGTACCGATCCGCTTAGCTGAGTAAGTAGAGATCTTACGAGTGTCTAAAATACCAACTTCTGCGAAGAGGAACTTAGAGACAGTTGCTTTGCAGGTGAGAAACGAAGGCCAAGGAAGTTACGGGTATTGCTCTGGGTCCCACAGGTAATAGCAATGAGTGATACTTAAGTGGCGTGGAGTGGGTACTGCTCTGTGCTTAGTGTACCTTGTATATTGACTGATTTCACCTCACAGCAAAACTTAGAAAGTGAGAACTGCATTACTGCCATCCTCACTGTATGGTGGGAAACTAAGGTTCAGAGAGGCTAAGACGTAACTCAAGGTTGCACAGCAACAAGTGGAAGAATTGGGATTCGAGCCCAACTCTTCAGGCTCAGAGTCTTTGACCTACTGGACTATAGCGCTAGTCCCAAAGGAAGAGTCAAGAAAACTAACTGCGGTAGTTTTTCATTCTGAAGATTAAGTACAGATGTACACATGTTTAGAGGGGGGGCTTTAGATGGATTTCTCTCACACGCATGGTGAGAACAAGCATTTGTTTTACCTACATTGATATACTCATTAGTTAAGCTCATCCAAACTCAAATACTTGTACATAAGGATGAGCTTACAAAAGATGTTATAAAAGTCTCTTTAAGGAAGAGCGAGCCTCAATCTCTGAGATCCCCTATATAGCCTACCAATAACAAAATCTGGAAATAAAAGGAAAAAATTAAAGCTCAGTTGGGCTTGGCATTCCAATATCTCCAGTCAAGGAGGCTCACTGGGAAACACATTCTCAAGCTTACATGCAATTTCGTGGTAGTTAAGGATAAACAGCAAACAACATTTCTAAAAGGTTTTCCTACTATCATCGTGAAGAGAAACATTAAAATTATGTTTACAAATGTTCTCCTTCATAATGATAGCACAGTCTAGCTACGTTTTTGGAATATTCAAATACTCTACCTAAGGATTGCTATTTAATGGAAAGAATTTTAAATGAATGCTATCCTATTTTTGTTGTGGGGTATGTTATTATTCCCATACACGGAATCACAATTAAAACAACTTACGTCTTTTCAAAAGAAAGTAATATGGAGAACCTTATACATTTGCCAGAGCCTTGAACAACAAGGTTTTACAGAAACATAAAAGCATATTTCCTAAATTAAAATATTAATATAATCACAAGCTCTGACAGATGTAATTATTTCTGAGCTGGAATATCAACAGTGTCTTCATAGACCTCAGCAAAAGCCTTTGGTGGAGGAGGAAAGGGATAGTCTACGTACAGGCAAAGTGGGGGCACAACTGCCCTCTGACATTGGGTGAGGTAGAGAAGGGCTCTTCTAGGTCTTGGTGAAGAGCGACAGCTGCATTTCCACCTTCCCCACTTGGATGGGAGGGACACGGGATTGAGTGGATCTTATGAAGCCTGAGGGCACAGCTGCATTGTCCCCTTTCACGTTAGCGACTCTGTGTCCAACTGCCTATAGTCGCTATTGCAATATTGTTTCACACTTTAGCTCAGGAAATGTCACAAAACAAAAGAATGAGAAATGAATACTCTAGAAAAGGAAGAAAAGGAGTCAGATTGGCTAGAGGAATTGAGTAGAGGAATTGAAGCCTTGAGGCAATTACATATAATAAAAAATGAAATAATTCTCTAGACAAAGAAAGGAGGAAGATTTCCCTAATTTTAAATGCAGTTACTATGAAAGAATTAAATGTCTATTGTTTTAAATAAAAATCCCTTTAATCTTGTTTTCTTTTAAATTCATGTTGTGAATTTTTACTGTTTCCTTAGTAATTTTTCTGTTATAACCATTAATTTGGTTTTTTTATACTTTTCATTGCACAACTACATAAAAACTTAGGATATTTATCAGACAGTATTTAAAACTCGTTTATCTTCTCACATTTATTTTGTCTCCTCCTTTCTATTTTGGCCGTGTGCATGCCAAAAATCATGATTTTTATACTTGATAAAACTTTAAGGCAAAATTTTCTCATAACTTATTCCATTCATTATGATAAATAAATACAGATCTCTATTTGAATTAGTGAAGCATTCCAAACAAAAAATATTGAAACATATTGAAAATGGATTTCATGCATTATTTTATTAGTAGACATATCATATCACATGTCTCTTTAAACCCATTAAGTTTGTTACTCTAAACTTTCACGTCTTTCACACAGTAAGATTTAGCGCACTTTTCAACATGGGATACTTAGCTGGATAAAACAAAATGTCACTGAAAGACACAGGGCTGGAAGGACACAAAGAAACAATGCAATGAAATTACTTAATTTCACAGATAATAAATCAGAACTACCAAGATATTTACTATTAATCATTATTACGAACAAAGTAGCGTTTGAAAACTAGACGTAACTCATCAGGCATTGGACTCGCTGCTCTCGTTACAGACTCTAATCTGAGGCCCTGAAGGCCTTTGGACACACGGTTTTCAAACCCCTCTGACATTCTGCAGGGCACTTAGGACGCCTCACGGGCTGCTGGAACGCGGCTTGAATGCCTGCAGTTTCGGGAATTTAATTCCTATGGAACCCACTGATTTCTTAAGACCTCACATTAAAAAAAAAAAACACTTTACTAAAGGAACCTTATACCTCAGATTTCACGAATTAATCCTGCTTCTGAGGCTGGGTTGAGGCCATAAGGAAGGGCTGGGACGTGGGCAGGAGGGTCTGCGCTGCGGGGACGGGGGTGAGGATGTAAACTTGATGTTGGAGCGCAGAGAACAGGTGTGAGTTCCCTCTCGGCCTCTCCCACTCACACCGCCCGGTCCTCCTGCACACACGCTTCCAGTTCTCCTTGGGGCCTCTCAGCGCTGCCATTCAGGGCGGAAGCGAAGCCCACAGACATGACCGGGACCCTGTGGCACCGAGAGTGGCACTGACATCCCTCCCTCGGGACAGGGACAGGGACAGGGCGCAGCCACCACTGCTCTCCATCCGTCCGGCAGAGCCGCTCCCCGTTTGCCTGCTGACGTGCTGGTTGTAACGGGGGATGCTGGAGACTGTCCCCACCCGATCCTGACACACCTGCCGTGGGAACCCCTGCTGCACACACTGTCTCTTTCACCCTCGGGCCACAGTTGTGCGAGCTACAGAACTCTCTCAACTCTCCTCACCTGGACATTTAAAACTTGCACACGGACTGCGTCGAAGCGAAGTCTCCAGTGTGTCAAAGAGCACGTGTGATTTTTAAAATTTAGGTGGGACCTTATATTTATCCTGTTAACCCCAAGATCTCTTGGCTGTTTTTAACTGCCTACATAATTGTGGTTTCCAGTTCTGCATTCCAATATTTTTACTATTTTCCTGCTCTGCATTTATTGTGGGCATATATTTCCTCTACGTCTACTTAAATTTGAAAAATACATTGACAGGGTATAGCCCAGAAAAGAATCTTGCAGAAATCCAAAGGACAATTCCCTTCAGAGTGACATAACCTTTGGTGATGGTTATTCAACAAATTCCTAATGTGTCCTGTGACTAGACACCTGAGCCCTTGCCCAATACCATGCTCAAAGAGCCCAGGCTGCCATCGTAATCATTGATCACCAGACATTGATGCTGACAGCTCTGAACATTATTTTATAAGATAAGTTTGGCAGAGTTAAACATCATAGGAAAGCTTTCATGTGATATATAATCAAAAGCCTCCCTCAAAGCATACTTGAAAAGAGAGGAAAATTATCACCCTTACAGGATCGAAGACAAACATTTTGAATTTCAGTATTTCAACACACCTATTATAACTAGAGTGTATTTAAAAAAAACAAAAACAAAAACAAACTTCTAATATACATTCTACTTCTATTGTTAACATAATATTTTGGGGGGAGCAATTTAAAAAAAAAAGGTATTCTTACCCAAAAAGCTGGGAGCCTCGGTAGGCTGGGGAGCGACGGAGTCATTATTCACAGAATCAACCGGGGTTACGTTATTCGTCAAATCAAGTGGTGTCATGCTGCCCCCAGAACTAATGGGCAGTGTATTATCCGTAGAGCCAGATATGACTGTATTGTGCACAGATTCTTCCAACTGAAGATCATGCGCTGGGAAAAAACACCATTAAAATGCAACATTGTCGTAAGTCCATGATCACACACACAAAGCAAGGCTCAGCGGTTGTGTTAAGAAGAGGAGACATCAGGGCACCTGGGTGGCTCAGTCATGATCCCAGGGTCCTGGGGTCAAGCCCTGTTTTGGGCTCCCTGCTCAGTGGGGAGCCTGCTTCCCCTCTCCTGCTCCCCCTGCTTGTGCGTTTCTCGTTAAATAAATAAATAAAATCTTAAAAAAAAAAAAAAAAAGAAGGAGGAGGAGGAGGAGAAAGAAAGGGAGGATGGGGAGGAGGAAGAGGGGAGGGAGAAGGAGAGGAGGAGGGAGAGTCGACCTCTACAGACACGGGCGCCTGAGTCCCCAGAGACTCTTGGGGCCTGTTTAGGTCAGGATCTCATGAGTCTCAAAGGGGAGCCCCGGTGGGTTCTGTGCTCGGTGGGGAGTCAGTTTCAAGGTTCTCTCCCTCTGTCCCTCCCCCAGTCATGCGCACATGGGCGCGCACGCACACTCTCACTCAAATAAATAAATAAATCTTAAAAAAAGAGTGGACTTCTAGAAATTTTATTCACATTGCTATGTTAAATTAGTGAACAGTAAATTTTCATATTTACCCATATCATTGAATAAGATCACATTTCTGTGAGTAACTTTGTAGTTCTTGGTTAGGAAAAGTAACAGTCAAAGTCTAAGGCAATCCTTTAATAAATTTCATGCTCAGGTAAAACTGATTGATTTAGGTGGTAGGTTCCGAAGAGCGACTTGTCTTCAAACTATTATAAATCTAAGGGATTTCAGCAGTCCTATTCTTATGCTTACATTGTACTACAATATTCTCAGGAAACAAAAATGATGTAACTTAAAATAAATCTATGGAAATAAGTTCCTCTATACATTTCTTACTTTTCTGTTCCTTTTTTTTAAAGTTAACACAGTGACTAATTTTTTTTACCAGATTTAGTGGGTGGTAATGTATCTTCATCTGCGCGACTGAAGCGAAAATCTAAGTAAGCTTGAACATCCTTTAAGATCCGTCATTCTTGAAAGAATGCCTGTAAATGGTGTAAAATGAGACGGGGGCGACTTACCTAAGTCCTCACAGGTGCTCTTGCATTGTTCCAGTGACATGAAGTTGTTCTGATTGCCGAGGCACCCGCCATACTTGAATTCTTCGCATTTCTTTGTCTCATTGTTATAAAAATACCTACTCAAATAACCTCGACAGAGTCCACCGTCTTTATCCAAAAAGCAGTAATCTGGCTTTCCTGGAAATTACCAAAATGTCAGAAAGCAAATGCTTTTTTGTGAATAATTGAATTATGCTGGGTGAATGTACAAAACAACTAAGTTGAAGTTATTTAAAGAGTAAACATGAAAAATTAAAGGTACGAGGTAAAAATGAAACTTTATCCACAGCCGCACAATATTAAAATTGTCCACTACGTCTGCTGGGACGTTTAAAATAAGGAAGATGCATCTATTGCACACATTGTTGCTACTGAAATTTCAAGTTCTCAATTTCTCAACATAAATTAGTAGGGCACCAACTATCAACTATTTCATGAGTTGAAAGAGTAAAAGATATTGTTATTTTACCCTTGGTTTGGAAGAAATATTCAAAAATTCATAATATTACAAAATATCATGGCAAAATTTTGGTTCAATTTTTTTTTAGGCCTACATGCATTGACATTTAGGAAAGATCTCGGAATATTTCATATTTTTCAGGTGTAGACTCTCATTAGGGAAAGAAGTATAATGTGTTGCTTCATTACAATGGTTTCAATTTTTAAAAATATTGGAGTAGGAGCTTTGAGGCTTATGGAAGCTTTCATGGCTATTCTTAGAAGTTCCTGAATTCTTATACCAGAGTCTGTATTAAGTGAGGCATGACATCCTCTGCCTCTGTGTCTCCTGTTTTTCTTCTTCCCAGCGTTGGAGTGACTCCAACAGTGCAAAGGCAGAAAGGAAATACATGTTCAGGGATTGGAGAGGCTTTTGAAAAAAATCTAATGCCCATTCTTTGATAGTGGTCCAAACCAGATTAAACACAGCTGTCACAGAAGCTGTGCCACTGTGATCTACATTACAAGCCTTGTCTACATGCACACTCTGTAAAGAGGGGAATTAAACTTATTTTCAAAATGGTGATTGCAAGATATACGGAGCTTGAATTGGGCGAGGCCCCCATCTCCCCACTTTTTCCCTGCAACTATATTATCAGAGTGGCAAAAACGAACTGTCGTGTCCTTTTACATTTTAAAGCAACTTGTTCTATCTCAAGGAAGCAACACTCAGGAGGGTTTTACTATAAAAAGCATATATTTAATAATGATTTCTGCAGTAATTGCAAACCTTCAGGAAGGCTGATCTCCTAGGAGAGCATTGTTTTATTAAATAAACATCTTATCTTCATGTAGTATAAAATATCTATCTTCTATACCTTCTCAAATTTCCAGTTTAAAGTTATTTTGTTTATTGTTTATTGCCTCTTGTTTCTCAAGGTGAATGTTACTATTATCACCATATTGGCCATTTGTGGTTAAGTGTAATTTATGGGACAAGGAAAAAAACTAATTCTTTTTTTTTTTAAAAACTAATTCTTTAAATTTTTTTAATACTTTTTTTACAAGAGACTGAGGAAAAGATACATTCAGTTGCTATCATTTTTATTTGTCTTGGCCTTAGTATGTACTTCATAGGAAATTTTAAATCATCCTAACAGAGATTATAAGAATTCTATGTTTAACAAAAAGGAGTAGGTAAAATACATTGCGTATAAAGAATACAAAACAATAGGAAATTATGCTGAGAAGTATAATTAAGAAATTGGAAGTTGCTATTATTTATGAGGCCCCATTCTAATGACATAAATTTATTTTAAGACGAACTTGAAATTGTACACTTGTAAAATAATTCTACTTGGGCCTACCGCTTAAAATAAGGTTACAAATCAGGAAATTCATGCCCCATATTTCCCAGGTAAAGTTGCACTTGTACTAAATCTGAAACACAATCCTTGCTCTAGGCTGAGTCTCGGTTAAAACACAGAATACAGATTTTTAGCGAGAAACAAACTTCCACTGGCCACATTAAGTTTTACTATTAAGTTCTGTTTGGGGCTGCACACTTGACAATTGTCCTAAACCAAACTATTTCGAAGAGGCCGTCCTGTAACTGTCCCAGTGTTGACACTGAGAAGCCCATCACGAAGTTCGACTGAAGTGGGGATGCTTAGAGGCCTCATTCGAGGTCTTTATTCTCTCATATCCTTATATAATATCAGTGAAGAATGAGAGAAGAGGAGCTCCTAACTGGGACACTAATTACACATGTACCTTACGGCCCTGTGGCCACCTGCTAAGCCCAGCGACTTCCCGGCCCACCTCCCTGACTCTGACAAATGTGTTCATTCAAGTTGCCTCTTGATCTTTCTCTTGCTCTGACACAGCAATCTCCATCCTGGGGTCTCCTGCTTTCTGTCACGTCTCCTACAAATGCTGAAGTCGAACTCTAGGCTGGGGATTCTGGAAGCATGGTGATCTCCTGAGCAAAGCAATGTGACGAACCGAGCAGGTCATGAACGAAATTGAGGACACCTTGTTTTGCTCTTCAATGCCACCGCTATTCTAGGATGATTAAGAAATCCATACATCTACATGGAACAGAGAGCATTCTTACCTTGTATCTAAGGAAACGTTATATTTTTTGTCTTAATCAAGTTAATGCCAATCTGACAAAGCTCCTAAAAATGTTGATTTAGAACGTGTTAAAGGTAAAAGGGCTCTATTTCCCTTAATGTGCTCATTTTATAGTCAGGGAAAGAGGAGTTCCAATGGCAGAAGTGATTCTTCTAGTTGGTAGCAGAAGTGTGCCCCTTTGCCTACCATAGAGGTCTTCCTCACACCTACTAATTTATACTGCGCTTTATAATATATACGTTTATGTTTTATATGCTGTCAATTTTTGACTGTGTGGAGCCAATAACTTTGGTAAAAATAAAATACTGCATTTTTGGAAAAATATAAATTAATTGAATTAGTAGAAGAAAAAGAATGATTGAATTCCAAATCATTACATATACATTAAATAGCATAATTTTATAATTAGTTTTATCTGCATACATTTTTTTTCTTAATTTCACTTTTAAAAAATACCGTAACATTTAAATGTTGGTATTTCTTTTCACAAAGATATCATCTTTTACTTGGTGGATGAAACCCGCTATTTGTAAATATCCTGCATTCTTTGATACCACAGATAACCAATTTCATTTAATTGGGACATGGAACATTTCTGTAAAGATTAATTCAATATTTATAGAAAGTTATTTTAAAATTTATAAATAAATACATCCACTGATAGTGTTTGTACAAACCTTGCCACTGAATTTATTTTATAAATTTTGATTCCAAAGTCTAGTAAGTCTTAAGTTTATCAGCCTCAAAACCTTTCAACTTTTTCTCACACATTTTAATCGAACTCAGAAAAATTAAAATGTACTTTGAATTTTGTGACTCCTTTCTTAAGTTAAATAATTTGATCTCTTTGTTCCGTTCTTCTCATTCAAAAGAAAATGACATAAATGGTAGTTGGACCAAGTCAGTTTCTAGACCTTTACTAAAAGGAATGTATTTCTTAATCTACTGATACTTTTTCATGTGCTAATATAACACTTTAATCAGAAAATTATTTAATATAAATCTAAATTTAAAACCAATAAATAATTTAAATCACAAGGTAAAAGTGTGCACACACAGTGTATAATGGTGAGAGCAACTGTTTACTGCCGCGTCTACATTCACTGCTGTGAACCGACTGGGACGGCTCGGAGACGTGGACCAGCTCGGGGAACTACTGGGTGTAACTCGCGGAAGACACACGGCACTGAGATTATCAAGGGACTAGGATCTGAGAACTAGAGTGAGGTTAGTGGCATCTAAGTTACTGCTCAGGAGATGGGAAAACACCATGTGCATGGCTGTGGGATTTGGCCGATCTGAGACTAAATACCATGCTGCGTCAGAAGGAGAGGACAAGACAGTGTCCGAAGACTTCCCTGCCAAATACCATGTAGGCTGTTCTAAATGTTTCATTATATCGATACAAAATAAAGCACAATTTCAAAGATCATATGGATTTATGATGAACTCCATAGCAAAAACAGCTAAGAATCGAATTTCTAAGTGTCTTACATAAATTCTAATTAGCATATAAATGAATGTTTACCTTTTTCTAATTTTATCTGTGTCCTAGTCTTTGGATAAACTGTAAGAAAAAACAGTATGTGCATCAGTTACAACAATATATATAAATAAGTTATATATAAATTTCAATTTAACAAACTAGGATGATATATTTATTGCCATTAAAATTATTCTTACACAAAATGTCAACAAGTAGCTTAAATTTCTTATTTTCTCTAAAGATTAAATAATTTTAATTTTTATAAATATGAGGCTATCTACATTTTAACATAATAATGTCTTAAAACCAGGGTCGAAAGTTTCTAACACACTGACAAAAGTAAGAATTCGTGGTGAACTACAACTGCTATTCAAAAGATCCATGACTGAAAATCATTAAGGTAATGTGAAATATGAAAGTAATTCCAGCAGCGCACTTGGCATATCAGAACAGATCGTTTCTACAGAGAAGTGGCAGTAGGGGAAGAAGAAACCAGAATCGTCTCCTTTCCTGATTCCTTTCCCGCTGCATTGCTTCAACCCGATCACAAGTTTTATTATGATTTCTAAGTACGGAAGAGAAATGAAGCAAAAAATATCTGTGACATATTTTTCAGTTTAACCGCAAAGAATTAATGGAATTACTCCACTCAGGACTAGAATGCTGCTTGTCTTTGACCCACTGTCTTCAAGTATAGATTCTACGTTCTAATTTAAATGAATAGTAATGAAATGCAAAGCAGTACAGTACGTGAAGTTTTAATTTGCTCAAGTGGACGTTAGGAAGGCTGAGCGATGTTTGTTGTACAATCATTTGTTTTGCAGAGAAAAGCTCTGGGCAAGGCAGTTCACAATTAGTTGTGTAGCCAGAGAGATAGGGCTGGGGGGGTAAGTTGGTGTATATGCCCTTTCAGCCAAAAATCAACAGTTAGGGGGCGCCTGGGTGGCTCAGTGGGTTAAAGCCTCTGCCTTCAGCTCAGGTCATGGTCTCAGGGTCCTGGGATCGAGCCCAGCATCAGGCTAGGCTCTCTGCTCAGTGGGGAGCCTGCTTCCCCCTCTCTCTCTGCCTGCTTATGGTCTCTGTCTGCCAAATAAATAAATAAAATCTTTTTTTAAAAATCAACAAGTTAGGTTATTCTTTGCAGAATAAAACATCTTTGAAAGAGAAGGTAATAAGGCCTCTTTTTAAAATTTTCCTATGCTTTATTAAATAGTCTTTAAAAAAGCACATATATACAGTATTTTAGATATCAAGGAAACCTCAGGGTCTTTCTCATTGTAAATAACCAACTGTCAATGTGTTTCCGTTAGATAGTGAATTGTCATAATTAGCTTATATTGAAATATTTTAATGCACAATTAACTTGTTACAGTTTTAATTTACGAGGGCAAAGAAAAAATATATACAGATAAATATTACATCAGACTAGAGTGCTAAATAATCATTTTTACTGTTTTGCCTATTGACAGTAGCCATTGGATAGGAACAGAGAAATGCTTGATTTCAGTGTTCATGCAATATTTAAAGAGATAACTTGTTTTCTGATTCCATTCCAAGCTGGATTAATTTAGCTGGCGTACATGTGAACTAACTCAAATTTTTGTATTGGCATGCTGGAATTGAAATATATTTGTGAGGGCGCCTGGGTGGCTCAGTGGGTTAAGCCGCTGCCTTCGGCTCAGGTCATGATCCCAGGTCCTAGGTTCGAGCCCCACATCGGGCTTTCTGCTCAGCAGGGAGCCTGCTTCCTCCTCTCTCTCTGCCTGCCTCTCTGCCTACTTGTGATTTCTCTCTGTCAAATAAATAAATAAAATCTTTAAAAAAAAAAAAAAGAAAAAAAAAGCAAAAAAAAAAAGAAATATATTTGTGATACCAGTGATTATCTTTAAGATTCTGAAAATAACATGGATACCCTATTTAATTGATATTTATGCCAACCAGCTTTATTTAATTAATGTTATGCCAGTCTGAAGAAATAGATAAGTTTTACAGCAAATTATCCAAATTATCTTTTCCTAGATTTATTTAGAGCATAACATATGTGAATTCACATTTTAAATATCTTACTATGGTTATAATATAATTAATATCTAACAAATTAATTGGTAATTACATAACACATTTTAGTAATTTTACTTACCCCCTATTCTTTCTTCATCTTTTTCTCTTATATTGGGGACCAAAGGGTAAGAGCTTAAGACTAACTTTTTTTTTTTTAAGACTAACTTTTAATGATCCTTATTTGTTGAAGTCAGCCTAGAAACTATTCTAAGTGGGTGGGAAAAGGACTGTAGGGTCAGAAGATTCTCATTGTGACTGAATAGGTCTTCATGGTTCCAAACAAAACGTTAAATAATAAAGTTAAAGAAAAAGGAGGAATGTTAATATGCTCTTTAATTCCCTGTGGGGAAAATTCCCATCTAAACCCCCCACGAAAAGCCACAAGTCACAACTGGTCCAGCCCGTAAAACAGCAGGCAGTGTAAGCCGCGTACTTCCGAGAGCCTTTGTGCCTGTGTCCGGAGTCGATGAAGTCCTGTGAAACTAAACACACTTTTTGCCACGCCGTAGAGGCTGACTGGCTAGAAAACTGAATGAGAATTTGATAATTTGATCTTTACATCTAATTCTCTAATTACCCACGCTACATTACAGCTATTTTTCCGAAATTAACAATCAAAGATAATATGGTTTAGGCTATAGGAAGAAAGCGACTGACCCGAAAGATAATCATTTTAAAAGCCATGTACTTGAAGCCATATTATAAACTTAACTTTTCTTTTAAAAAAATTATTAACCTTAATTTCATGTTTCTATTATTAGATAGGAAAATACACCAAAAATTATACATATTTGGAAAAAATTAATAAAACAACTTTAAGTGCAAAAGGAGAGCTGTGCTTACACGGCAAACTAAACACCGTCATAGTTCCTATTCTCTGAGATACGTGGCTTGCTTTTATTCTCAAACACGGCAGTTTACGAGATAGAGTTCTCACTGGTCTTCCCAAATAATACAAAACTTCAGCTTTCAAGCCTTAATATAAAATATAAATATTTTGATTTTATGTTTCCTATACTTATCCCATCTGCCCTTTACCTAGGAAAAACACTTAAAGTGGCATATGAATTTGGGGGGCGCCTGGGGGGCTCAATCAGTTAAACATCCAACTCTTGATTTTGGCTAAGGTTGTGATCTCAGGCTCCTGAGACGGAGCCCCTTGTCGGGCTCCTGGTGGGCATAGAGCCTGCTTGGGACTGTCTCTCCCTCTCCCTCTGCCCCTCCTCTCCCGCTTGGTCACACATACTCTCTCTCTGTCTTAAAAAAAAAAAAAAAAAAAAAGTGATATGAATTTCTATAATGAAACACTGAATAACATTCTGTCAACAGAATGTTAACTAATTAAAAGTAATTAACACATATTAAATAAAAAACAACCAAAAAATTTCTCAAAATAATCACATTGATCTTGGTTAACTGTAAAATAATTAGGTTCTCAGCATAAAGAGGGCCACTTTTGAGAGATTTCACTGGCTGCTTCCATAATATTTATACCTTATCGCAGTAACTAAGCAGTGTGCTTTACATGTGCACAAAAATTTAAACTACTATGAGCATAATGAAAAAATGTATAATTTAGCAGGTAGAGACATTAACAGGCATGGCAGGATAAAAGGACAACATGCTGACGTCATTATTTTCTAATGTTTTTAAGTGCTTTCAAGCCTACAGTCACATTATTTGCTTGAAAGGATCTTTCCCATGAATAAGCGATATAAATATTAGGATACATAGCATTAATGACTTTGGTCTGTGTGAGCATCACATCCTCAATGTGCCCAGGAAGAAACTGAGCTTCAGAGAGTAACAACATTCAGGATTGAAACAAAATGAGCATTTATCTCATTTATTACTTTTTATTAAACTGTTATTCTATTCATAACATAATGTGTCCATCCTCATTGAAAGTCAGTTAACTCTGATGGTGTTGTCTCTTTCTGGATCATTCTATTCCATTGATTTCTGTCTGTCCTTTTACTCACATCATTCTGCTCAATTTTGGCAGCTGTGCTATAACTCTTGAAATCAGATAAAGTCTGGAGCCCCTGAGTGGCTCAGACTGTTAGTATCTGACTCTCGGTTTGGGCTCAGGTCACTGTCTCAGGGGTGTGAGATCGAGGCCGACACTGGCTCTGAGCTCAGCGCAGAGTCTGCTTGAGGTTCTTTCTCTCCTCCCTCTCCCTCCCTTTCTAAGATAAACAAAGTCTTTTTTAGAAAATGGAAATCAGATAGAGTCCTCCAAATTTGCTCTTTTATTCAGAATTATTTTAGCCATCCTAGGTCCTTTGTATTATGTATCAATTTCAGAGTTGACTAATTAATATAGAAACAAAAACGTGCTGGAATTTGATTGGCATAGGATAAAATTTCCAGGTCCATTTGTGGAGAATTTACATCTCAACTAAAGTGAGTCTTTCAATCCATCGTTTTATATCTGTGTTCACTGAAGTCTTCTTTGTTTCCAATGGCTTTTTAACAATGTTTCATAGATTTCATTGTAAATGTTATGCACTTTTTAATTTAAATCCATCACTAAGAATTTTATGTTCCTGGGCGCCTGGGTGGCTCGTGGGTTAAGCCTCTGCCTTCGGCTCAGGTCATGGTCTCAGGGTCCTGGGATCGAGCCCCGCATCGGGCTCTCTGCTCAGCGGGAAGCCTGCTTTCTCCTCTCTCTGCCTGCCTCTCTGCCTACTTGTGATCTCTGTCAAATAAATAAATTAAATCTTTAAAAAAAAAAGAATTTTATGTTCCATTATTTTAAATTGAACTGTTTTTTTTTAAATTTTGTCTAATTTTCTATTTGTTCATTGCCAGTATGTGTGTGTGTGTAAATATTTACACTGTCCTTTTATCCAATGAGATTTCTAAAATCGTCTGCCAGTTCCTAAAATTTGTCATATATATAAGTGGGTTTTCTCTCAGTCATGGGGGTGCTCTGGGGTGTTCCATTTACAAATCCCTGTAATTATTTTCTCAAACTTAGGGAATTTCACCAAATGCATTTTGTTGTTCAGTGACAAACTCAAAGGGACTCTTGTTCTGACTTTTTAGCTTCTTCTCTACATATGTCCATTCTCTCCCACTTATTATGCCCCCAAACCCAGTGACCTCAGTCTCCTAATGTCCCATCTCCATATTCCCTACCAGGGAGACCACCGTCCTGGGCTTGGGTTCCCCTCCCGTGGCTGTGGTTCAGAAGTGCCTTCATGCAGAAAGCTGGGGGGCCTGGACTCTCCTCACGTGGTTCCCTTCTCTCGGAGGTCACAGTCCTGCACTCCCTTTTGAGCCATGCCTGCCAGCAGTTGCTTCATATATTTTGTCCAATTTTTCTAGTCATTCATATCAGGAGAGAAAGTTCAGTTTCAGCTACTCCATTTAGCTGAAGATAGGATTTTCTCTTTAGGTGGTTTTCTAAAGCCTGGCAGTCCCTTCTCTATCTGCTAGTTCCGTCCTCACAGTGGTTTACTACACGAAACAGCCCTCATTCAAGCAGCGAGCGGCTCCAGAAGATGTAATAAGGAGATGGAAGCCAGAGCCTCGTCTCTATGTGGTAGGTAGGAATGACGTTGTAGAAGATACCATAGGCAAGGTGGTCACTGAAAGGCCAAATAATTATATTTGATCAAATTCTAAAGAAAAGGGTAACTTTTATACCATGGTGAAATAAAAGAAACAGGTGTGCATTACGGGAAAGAGGCCAGTTGACGAAAACGTTCAGGCTGCTAAAGGGAAAGATGAGAATCAGAAAGAATGAGGCGAACGGGCCTCTAGCCGAGGTGCTGAACCTGCTGGTCAGCCCGCACGGACGGACGCTTGGCCCAGCACGGACGAGAACAAGGCCCAGTGAATGGAAAATGACCAGGGGATCACCAAAACCAGAGGCCCCACAGAAGAGCCCCGAACGCTTGATCTGTGTTAGTAACATTTCCGCACTTGTATTAAGGAGAAGGAAGGAAGGAAGTGCTCAAGGGCGAAGAAATGCATTCACATCGACCCTTCTCTGTCGGCTCTAGAACCTCACGGAGTCACACACGGGAGACGTTCTCTCTTTTCACCACAGTGAGATTTTCCCACATGCCAGGAGCATCATGAAGCCAAGGCTATTTTGTAAGAGCTGCTTGGGAAAGCGTCACCCAAGTGAGAACGCAGAACTGTCTGTTTTGCAAAATGCAAGACACCTCGAGTTACTGAAGACGCCCTCTCCATAGAGCTACCATTTAATTCACCTAGCTCTAACAGCGCGCTCTGGGGACACTTGGGTGAGACGCTGCGGAGATAAAGACAATGCGGATTCTTCTATCCCGTAAGTAGCTCACAATTCAGAAGAATGAAACAGACATAAAAGCATTCCAAACTTTGGCCAGCAATTATCTGGAATTTATCTCAGTGAGATGAGATAAAACCATATTATAGTTTGTAAAATTCAGGGGGAAATGTTTTAGTAGGATTAAAGCAAAATAAAAGTGTTCCATAAAGCTTACCAGCAATGTAATATGATATACTTTGAAAAAAATATAATATATATGATATACTTTCAAAAATAATATAATATGATATACTTTGAAGAGTAAAAATATGAAAAGTTGGGCTTCGTAAAGTCTACATGGGCCAGAAAGGTTCATATTTTCTTTTCCACACTCTTCCATTCTCTTTAGGTAGAGAATGACTTAATTTTCTCATATGTATATGAAACATCTATATATTTCTGCTCTCTGATGGTGTTTAGAATTTTCTAGTGAGTAGCTACTGGAAGGCTCAGAGCGGCTTTGACCGAGGGTAGCTATCGGGTCACTGTGCTGATGAAGGGAAGACTAAGTCAATGTGACTAACAATTTCCTTCCTGACAACTCACAGCTGCCCAGGAGGCAGAATTATACCCAATTCACTGCAGATATAAAATCAGTGAACTTAAAGGTTTTTCTTCTTTCTTTGTTATGGAGAAAAATATAGGATGACAAATGAGGCTTAATATAATTTGTAATAATGGATATGGAAAATGAAAAGCAGTAGTTGAACATGAATGCCAAAAATGTGAAAAAAATATTCCTTGGAATGTTCAAATAGTTCTAATTTTTTTTCCTAAAATTATCAAATCTATAATTAGATCCGATAACCCTAAACTTTTTTTTTTTTAAAGACTTCATTTATCTATTTGACAGAGAGAGACCACAAGTAGGCAGAGAGACAGGCAGAGAGAGAGAGAGGAGGAAGCAGGCTGCCCGCCAAGCAGAGAGCCCAATGCGGGGCTCGATCCCAGGATCCTGAGATCATGACCCGAGCCGAAGGCAGCGGCTTAACCCACTGAGCCACCCAGGTGCCCCAACCCTAAACTTTTTTTAAAAGTTAAAGGAGCTCGAGGCTCCTGGATGATAACTGTCTCCAGAAACCTACCTTCTGTACATTTTTCTTCGCAGTCCTCCAGAGTTGCAAATCGATTCTGATTTCCTTCACATCCCCCATACATAAATTCCTCACACTGCTGAGTGTGGATGTTGAAAAAAAATTGCTTAATCATGGCTCTGCATGGGCCATTATCCGGTTTCAAAGCACAAAATGAATGTAGAAGTTTCAGTGGCGGCAACTCGACATCTACAAGGTAAAAATAAAAGATACAGAACCTTTCATCCACGCAGTGATAATGTATTTTATTTCCTTTTCCATCTGTCCTGATTTTTCTTAAAAAGTACAACAGAAACAACACAGACTGAAGAAACCAGGACAAGTTATTTAAAATTATCAAAAAGGTAAATAACATTTATAAAGATGCCAAATGAAAAAATTTTATCAACAATTAAACTTTAACAGTAGAATAATTTTCTAGACTAGTGTTAGGGATTTGGTTTAAATGTACACAGTCAACCAGCATAGAAATGCGTAGTCATCGTAAGGTCACCATTGTGTTGACATTGCAGGTGAGTAGAGACATCTTTTTAAGCTCAGCAGTTTTTAGGGGTACACATTAATGGGTATCTCTCTGATTTGCTCTCCCTAATCCACAATTGTGTCATTTTTTGCACACAAACAACTTTGTAAAAGCAGCAGTATACACATGTTCATGTAGATATATACACACACATATATTGTATTATCACACTGTATTAAGCCGTTCCCAAATTATGAAAATGTTGGTGTTTAGTATTACAAATACATATATATCATGGTCCATTCTTTTACTTACCATGGTTAGTTTTTAACAATGTTGAAAAAACTTAATACTGTCTATGTTTTAAAATAGAATGAGGCAATTTTTTTGATCTTGAGTTAGAATTTTTTTCCCTCAATATCCAACCACTTATTTTAGTCACAGAGGAATTTCATATCTTGGGAAAGGACTTGGGTATACAGAAAACTCAATTTAAAATTTTAAGTTTTATAGAGTCTAATAATATTAATATAGGACTAATTTTAAGTAAGTTGCATTTGCTTATAGAATCTATCAGTAAGATAGATACTGAAAATTGTGGTTGGTACTATCAGAATAATAAAAACAAAATAATATTATTTATACTTCTTGAGTATTGTCTATAATATATTTTCTAAGACTTCCAGTGTTCACAAGGATCACTTCTGAGGGACGGTGAAGCCTTAAAATGACCTCAGCCAATTTGCCCTTTAGAGGGCAGCAGTACACTGCTAAAATAAAATGATGAAGTCTGGGTATCTCCCAAAGGAGTTTAATGCACTATAAATTCACTTCGAAAAAATATGAATGGATGTCATCATTTTAAAATACATGAAACATTTTAAAAGAATTAAATAAAAGAACGAGTTTGTGAATATATAACCGCCTAGAAGGAAATCAATTTTGAATATCCTATAGTTTTAAAACTTCTGTGAATTTTTTGAAAGAGAAGATATAGATATCATAAAAGTTGGATTAGATAATTTTATTAAGTATCTTCTACCCTCCAGCTTTTGTTACCTTAATGATCTACATCGAGTTAATGTCAAGTGTGAGCCATATTTCGGTAGTGTTAGAACTCTTTATGATAAAATAATTGGAATTTTTTGTTAATTTCTATATGGGTCATAAAATGATAAGTAAGCCCTGAAATCTTAGAAGGGTTAAAAATATAGCTTTCCATACGTAATTTATTATTATTCATTATTATTCATTTCACAGTAATAATTTATGAACATGTGAATTTTGTCTCAACCACTCACCCAGCTTTTAAACTTAAAAAACAAAAATCAAAGTTTAATTTATAAAATGCCAAATCATCATTTTGATTTCTTGGATAACTGAATTGACAATTTTTTCAATTGAAATAAATTGAGCTGACAGAAATGACAGAACAGTAAATTTTCAGGTCCCAAATTTGATCAGGTAGAATAACATAAAGCAGAGATTTATTATGACACACAGATCTTCATCTACTAAAGACACGGATATTGAATTAATGAAAACACAGTTTTCATTAATTGGCTAATTAGCAGGTTTGGCTAATTAGCAGGTTAGCTAACTATTACTAGTTAAACCTTTAAGTGATGTTGAATTTTATGCACCTGCGCACTCGTGCGGTTTTCAACTTCCTATGTGGTTATGGGCAAACAAAAAAATGTAATTTGAGTCTTATCTCTATGATATTTTAAAATAATTCTATACCAATTACATAGCGTCCCTAACGCCAATCTCTATAACATACATGTAAATAGCTTACCAAAATGAGTCAATAACCATTTATTGACATACAATTTTTTCTCATTTCTTTTCAATTATGTGCCTAATATTTTATGCTGATGAACTTATTTGAATATGATTGGCTTTAAAATATCTCTCAAATTATGTGCCTAATATTTTATGCTGATGAACTTATTTGAATATGATTGGCTTTAAAATATCTCTCAAGGCATATCAAAAGTTTCTGGCACCTAATAATGTGGGTACTCCAGAATTATAATTTTCCTTAATGTTCTTGGATGTCCCTGAAATTCTTTTTTTTCTTAATTATATACACAACTACTTTTCTCTATAGAAATTCATCATATATATATTATAGCACTTATATACACATTATATATAAAATAGCATTTTAGAGAGTTGGTAAAAATATTTTTCATAGATAAATATGTGAATATAAATAAAAAAGTGATTAATGAAAAAATATGTGCTTTCCATTCATCACTGAAGTTACAATTGTCAGTTTGAAATAAAAAATAAAAGCCTTTTCAGAGTATTAGTACACTTGCAAATAATTGTAAATCGTGCTTACATTCTCTTTCTTGAAGATTTAGAATATGGTCCCTGATATTGTGACTTAAGAGCTGTGAGAAGCTGGAAGACTTTGCATCTAAGACCCTACAGTGCATTTTACTGCGAGTAGACCCACGGCAAGTATCAGTGTATGGGCACGATGTGTTTTTACACTCTACACACATTTTTATGCGACCAATAAAAATCTGACTCATCATCAGTTCTATAAATATCTGATCTTAGAATCACATCACAGAATCTCAGAAGTCACATATTTAATTTTGAGAAATGAGCTAGGAATAATAATAATCTGGTATTCTCAATGATATGGCTCTACACAATTACTTCAGAAATCCCTGTAGCGCTCCTCAGACTATATGATGGTCCCCGATTCCCACGTCAACGTGACTTCAGATGTCTACAGACACAGTACCTCACGCAGGTGCCCGCAGTGTGATTCTCTACCTATAGAACCCGGGCGGGGCTTCATCTACTGCCTGAGTTGCTGTACATATTCAGGACTAGTTTCTATAAAGAGTAACTTTATGAGGTTCTTTCTCTGATAATTCCTCTGGTTCTGATTTTGATACACCTGCTAGTGCTTTTCGTCATGCCGAACTTGTATTGTACATTTTCTCTATTAAGCCTGGGCCACCGAGTTCAACTCGTTGTTGAGGATTGTGCCACCAGATGGTGGTCGTCCGCCACGGAAGTCAAAGTTGGTGCCCGTTTCTGTGCTTGTCGTAGTCACACTAGCTCATGTTTACGCAGTACTGTGCCCCAGACATTTGGAGATTATATTACTTAGTAATCACACCAACCTTCGAAAGGTCTTCTCTCCATTTACAAATTACAAAACAGCACCTCAGAAACTGAGTGCTCAGTTCACACCACAAGCACTGGTTGTAGAACTGACCCCCACCTCGTTTTGCGCCAGACTGCCCCTCGCTCATAGTCAAGTGATATTGCCAGAGATCCGCATGACCGAGATTCCTCAACAGGCATTTTAGGTCTAGCACATAAGATTTAATTCTAGAATTTACACTCAATACATTTTTTCTCAAACTGACCTTATTAAAACTGAAAATGTTTCAGCTATGAAAGGTAGGTAATTCTATAGCAACTTCCCAAGTGAAACACTAAGAACTTTAGTTCATTGATTTATCATCTAATTATTCATCTTTACCATTCGCACTTTAATGTATTTCTTAGATGAATCCCACACTAGAATACTCTTTTAAGCAGTCAGCCTATGACCCACCCTTGGCAGAGCGTCCCTGACATGGGGGAGTGATGAGGTGTGGTCTCTCCGGTGCGGTGCCCTGCTGCTCCACGCAAAAGGGATGAGAGTCTATCTTGGTTTTTATTTCTCACCTTGGATAAATCTTGAAAGTTAACAATCCTGTGTTGATCATGGGTCAGACACTGCGCAATCATGGCAGATAAGATAGTACATTGCGGGGCAGTGGCCCCCCCATCATGTAGCCTGTGGACACTGAAGACTTACAAACACTCAAGAAGTTCAAGGCGCTCGGAGAGCTCAGCTTGTCTGCAGGGTCAGGGACAGCTTTCCTGAGACTCGAAGCGGAGACTTAAGCAAAGTGTTACTGACAAGGATCCGCCTAACCCCACGTAACTAGAAGACATGTACGGGGCCGTGGGATAGGAATTTAATCTGATGCAGCCACAGGAACAGAATTGTGGTTTTTTAGTGTATCATTTTTATAATTGACTTTTTGCATTTTATGTCTCACTGTCCCCTCCCCCTGTCCCAGGACGTTGGATAGCAGGTTCATGAAAACATTTGGGGACATGTCATGTCATTCTCCTGGACCTTGTGTGGAAACCAAGAGCTTTAAGGTAACTTGCTATTTAAGAGTCTACATGCTGTGCGATCCTTTCATGAAAAGATTTGGTTTGTCTGGCAGCGAGGAACACAGCCAGACGCTCTGTGCCGTCTCCGTGCCGGAAAACGTGCCAGGTGCTTTTGTGCAGTTTATGTAACAACCATACGAACAGTTTCTGCATCACGTACGTATCAGCTAAGACACTGGGAGTCAGAGCCTTTTCATAACTCATCTAATTCTGCAAAGCTACCATGTGGCAAACCCCAGGCGCGAACTCAGGCCTGCCTGATCGTGAATTGTATGAAAGACACCTGTCTTCCTCCCAGCGCTCCCCGCGAAGCTTCTCTCTCGCTCTAAGGGAATTTTTAAAAAAGAGCTTATCGCTAATATTTTTATTATCAAAAGTTTATTGTAGGGGCGCCTGGGTGGCTCAGTGGGTTAAGCCGCTGCCTTCGGCTCAGGTCATGATCCCAGGTCCTGGGTTCGAGCCCCACATCGGGCTCTCTGCTCAGCAGGGAGCCTGCTTCCTCCTCTCTCTCTGCCTGCCTCTCTGCTTACTTGTGATTTCTCTCTGTCAAATAAATAAATAAAATCTTTAAAAAAAAAAGTTTATTGTATTTCATCTTCCCTGCTGGTTGGACTGATTAAGAAAAAGCCTACTATTGCCTTGTGAGAGAAGTGATAAAATCTTCCACGTTTTTCTCTAAGATGATAGAGCCCTAGTCCAGGAAGTGGCCCACCGCTATAAAAAGACGGCATGACCTTGGCACCTTGTGATAAATGGTATCTTCAAAATCGCATTGATTCTGATGTGGGATCAGCTATTTCAAGATTAAAAGCAAAACAAAAGCAAAGAAACCCCAAAACTGGTTCAGACTGTGCAGCTGGTTTCGTGATCTTCACATCTAGCTTTCAGATTAAAAAAAAAAAAAAAGTTTTCTTAGCCAGAAAGTTTTGGTTTGTTCTGAATTTATGGAGCGATTTTAAACTCCAGCTGAATTACAGATGGTTTATTCCAGTTTCTTGGCGGACTGTACCAGCCTAACAACGTCAGGAAGCTTCGGGTGACCCGGCCCGCGTCTTCTCAGCCTAACTGAGGGACGTCAGAGGAGGTGAGTACTGGAGACCCTTTCTCCTCCCATTTTCAGGACCGGTTGCTTTTTTCCCTTTGGGACTTTGTTCTCTACATTCCTTCTCTTCTCAGCTTCCAGAATATTAGAAACCTTCTTTTTTGATAAGTGAGACAAATGAAGAATTAGAGCCCAGATTCTCATTTTATAAGACACATTATAGTGTTTACTTTGTTAAATAGTGTCTCATCTTTAGGAAGTTTTTATAACAATATTTTATTTCCAGTGACAATTTAAGTCTCCCCTGTGAAAGTGTGAGATTCTTGAGAACTTGGTCTGAGTCATCGCTGCTTCCCCAGTACCTACCGATTTCAAGCACATAAGATGTAGTTATTCCATCTTTATCAAAGGGGAGTACATTGAACGAAATCCCCCTCGAGAGAGGTTGGATATGAAATAAGAATGTGTGTGGAAGTCTTTGGTATGTCGTCAACATACCAACAGAAGCTGTCACTTTTGTTGGTATTGTCTCACTACTACCAATGACTTGAGATCTCCACCAATAATTTACTAATTTGCCACAAAATGCTAAGAAAGAAATATATAATAATAATCACTATACAATTTTCTTCTTGTTCTGTTGCTGATTGTTAGTATTTTATGTTTAGATACGGAGATTCATAAGATTAGAACTAACTTGTATTAAGCCAGATCTCCTAATGTCCTGTTTGACTAGATTCTCACACTGGACTTATCTTGGAAGTTGTTATCTTGAGAATAAGGCAAAAAGTGAATGTCTGTAGTTTCCTTCCCTTTCTCACACTTTTCCCAGCTACAGGATGGCACCAAGGTTCACAGCTGTTTCTACAGTACTTTGCTCCTTGCAACTGTCCAGAGATACTTCTGAAAAAAAAGAAGTCTTCCTTGCTAATGTGACTTTTTTTGGTCTAAGTTTTGTTTTTTGTTTTTTTTTTTTTTTTTGACAGATTACATTTCCTAAGAAGGATGCCACTTCCATAGAAGCTAATTTTCCCACACAATGGAGAAAAACATATTACATTTTTGGGATCAAAATTGAGAGCTTTAACTAGCCGAAAAATATGAATGCTTCTAATATTTTACCTGTAATATCTGCATAATCTTCAGTTTCAAGGACAGCACTAAGAGGGGCAGAGGCACAATCAAGCAGTAGATACACAGACACCCAAAAAATCTGTTCTTTCTTCATTGTACAAATCATCTCTGAAATACAGAACCCAGATATATTTAATTAAAAGTTAATGTCAAATTATCTGTAGGCGAGTAGGAATCTGATGCAAATCTCCAAATGTAAATTTCTATGACACTTAATGCGTCCTGGCCACAGACTCCATGAGTCGTGTTTAAAACATGTGTATATAGCATCCGACATTGTAGATACACAAATGTGCAGTGCGCACGTCTAACACTATTCAGGCATGAGGCTCACAGTTCAACCTCAAAAATGCAAATGAAAATAACAACTGATCAACATGCCTAAGTGTCGCTAAGACCCATTTTTGTGTACAGCTCTATTTGCCACATCTCTCTCGTACCTATTCTTTGTCAGTCAGAATTAACTATATTTTAATATTCTGGCATTTTTCTATTATTTCATTAATGCAACTTTCAATTCCCGACTTCTCTTTCCCATGACTTCAGATCTTTTCTTCAAAAAGAAAGACATTTTCCAAAGTTTTGTCTTTGTTTCCTTTAAAATACATTTGTTTGTATAACCAATTTTCAACCCAGATTTTCTGTGAGACAGCAGACAGAACCGGAAAAGAGAAACTTGTGGCGTTCCAGCAAGTCCTTTACCCCAGTCTCTCACCCTCAATTTAGGGAGTTATCCGATTCCAAAGAGTCTCACAGAAAAGTGACCGGAGTGATAAACCAACACATTTACACTCTGAAGGAAACAGATTTCAGCAGGAGAGTGAGACTTCCTCTTTCAAAATGATTTAGAGACCCACAATAAAAAATAATGGGAAACCACACTGAAATTTGTTTAGGGTCTTTGTACTTCGGATTCAGAGGCAGAAGGAAGTGTGTTCATACAGCACAGGAAGAGAAAAAGCAGCAGCATGGGAACCTGTCCAGCCACGGATGTTATCGGAGTCAGGAGGGAAAGAGAAATCTTATCAGTAAACCTCACAAATGCAAGAACAGATACTCCATCTCAAATAATGTAGAGAATTTTCTGTTTACTCCTCGAGTGAATCATAGCGGTAATATCCAGCATTACGGTGTGTGCAGCTTTATACTGAATAGTGAAGTAATGCCGTTTGGGTTTAAGCTTCATTAAAATCACTAGTGAAACGTACAACCTATTTTTTCACAACACTTTGTAAGTGTTAGCATGTATTTGATTTTCTGTCAGTAGCCACGTTATATACCTTCTATGTCATTCCTAAACTATTTGAGTCCACAAATATCTATGTGTATATATATATGTAGGTGTGTATATATATACATAAATAATTTTGAAGAGTCAATCAGCTAAAGTTCTAGTCTTTAATCTTATGTTTGAAAATGTAGTTTTCAGGGCACCTGGGTGGCTCAGTGGGTTAAGCCACTGCCTTTGGCTCAGGTCACGATCCTGGAGTCCTGGGACCGAGTCCCGCATCAGGCTTCCCTTGCTCTGCAGGGAGCCTGCTTCTCCCCTCCCTCTGCCTCTCCCTGTGCTTGTGCGCGCTCTCTCTCTGTCTCGCTCTCTCTCTCTCGCTCTCTCTCTCTCTCTCGCTCTCTCTCTCTCTGTGTCAAATAAATAAATAAAATCATTAAAAAAAGAAAGAAGGAAGGAAGGAAGGAAAGAAAGAAAGAAAGAAAGAAAGAAAGAAAGAAAGAAAGAAAGAAAATGTAGTTTTCAGAAGGCCTGGGTGACTCGACTCAGTCAGTTAAGCATCTGCCTTTGGCTCAAGTCCTGATCCCAGGGTCCTGGGATCGAGCCCCGAGTCAGGCTCCCTGCTCAGCAGGGAGTCTGATTCTCCCTCTCCTTCTGCCCACTTTCGGCTCATGTTCTCTTTTTTCAAATAAACAAATGAAATCTTAAAAAAAGAAGAAAATGTATTTTTCAAGGACTCTTCTGTCTCCATTAGTTTCTTTCAGATAAACAACCCCTTTGTATTTTGAGTGCAAAATATAGCCTAAGTTCGTGTCCCATCACTTGGGGAACAGGCTAAAGTTGGGTGCCTACGACTTTGATGAGAAATTGGGGTCTCAACCCACCAAGTTACTTTCTTTAAAACTAGTGGCTTATAGTGTCGTTTAATTTCAGTCGTTTCAGACTTTCCTTGGTTGCAAGGATCAGCAGCAGATCCAACAGTTCAGACCGTTTGCGTCCGAAGGCCATGGGCTCCTTCAGTCCCGAGAAGGCGGAAAACCGCAGACGCGAAGGAAGGTTTGGGTGGGAGGTGAGCGTCGGGCGCCGAAGGCCGCCGCGCCCGGGGACGACTTTCAGTCCCCTCAGCGCAGCGCGGGTTCTCCACGGAGGAGGACGCAGCGAACTGCTATTTCCAGGGTTTTCGCCTTAAGAGATTCTTCCTTCCAAACAGTGTGACTGGGGCACCTGGGGCCTCGGAGGGTGAAGCCGCCGCCCTCGGCTCGGGTCGTGATCCCCGCATCGGGCTCTCCGCCTGTCGTGACCTCCGCCCGTCGGATGCGGGAATGACGTCTTCAGAGCAGCGTGGCGGCCTCTTTGCTCCGACGAGGGTCAAGCAGCTCGAGGGCAGCCCCGACGCTTTCCCGGGGCACCAAGCGCCGGTCCCCGCTGGGCCGCGCGCCGGGCAAGGCTGTCGGAACGGGCGAGCGGGGCCCCGCGCGGACGCTGCAGCCTCAGCCTGGCCGTGAGGTGCTCGGGCGCCGGCCGGGCGGGTCGCTTCCAGGGGACAGAGCGCGTCGGACCGAGCGACCCCCAGCCCCGCGCGCGCTGCCGCGGCCGACCCAGAGCCCCAGTTCCAGCCGCGGGGCCGCCCGGAGCGAGGGGCGACCGCAGCGACCGCGGGAGAAACCGCAGCCGCAGAGCTCCGCGGGGGGCGGCCGCGACCTGGGCGCTACGGCGCGGCGACACTCGGGCGCGGCGACACTCGGACGCGGCGACACTCGGGCGCGGCGACACTCGGGCGCGGCGACACTCGGGCGCGGCGACACTCGGGCGCGGCGACACTCGGGCGCGCCCGCGTCACGCGGCGGAACCGCAGGCCAGACGGCGCGGCCGGGCCTTCCGTCGCGTCCCCGCAGCCGCCTTCCCGGCCCCGCGGGAGAAGGACGCGCGGAAGGCGGACGTCCGAGGGTCAGGCGCGGCGACCGTCCGGAAGGAGGCGGCGGCGGCGGCGCTCGGGGAGAGGCCGCGCGGGTCCCGGGGCGGAGACGGGCGGCGCCCGGCGGAGCAAGAGCGTCCCGGGCTCGCGGCCCCCGCT
The DNA here is from genome assembly GCF_902655055.1 of Lutra lutra. Classification (NCBI taxonomy): domain Eukaryota; kingdom Metazoa; phylum Chordata; class Mammalia; order Carnivora; family Mustelidae; genus Lutra; species Lutra lutra. The sequence continues at coordinate 810,014 of NC_062280.1, forward strand.
CGGCCCCGCAGACCCGCCCCGCGAAGCCAGTGGCGCGGCGCGTCGTGAGCGCGGCTCGTGGATCGGAAGATGCGGGGTTTCGCGCAAACAGCACCGCGAAGGGGTCGGGCCAGGCGCGCTAGGGGACGGCGGACGGCGGGGAAGCGGACCAGGAGGTGCTTCGTTGGTCGCGATGAAACTCAATCAACCGCGGCGACACGTGCGACAAGAATCCGTAAAGCTGACCGTCGGGAGCGCAGTGACCTGAAGCCCCCGCGCTGGAGGCCGCGCCGTCGGAAGCACTGCGACCCAGAGCCCCCACAGAGCCCTAACTCCCAGGGCTGTCGGTGTGAGGGGGGAGCGTCTCTCAAGGAGTAGGTCTTAAGGAGACTCGAGTTCTTCCAGACGCGGCCCCACAAAGTCCCCGCACCCTTCCTCTCTGTGAGGAACAGCGGGAAGGTGCGAGCGAGGAACCAGGAAGAGGGCCCTGACTCCTGCCAACCCCTTCTAATCTCTAGTTCAATACCAGAAGTTATTTAAGCAAGAATACATTATATTAATGTGTTGTGTTAGTGACTAACTGTGCATTATATCACGTTAAACACTAAGAGAGATTAAGAAACCTAGAGGAAGCCTGATCCTTAGGAATTTACATGTAACCAACTGAACGAAATAAAAATGCAACGTTAAATGCCTAGATAAATGGTCAAGGATCCTTGTATATGCCAGGCACATAGTAGTAGGAAATGAACATAAGTTAAATTATTTAACTTGAATAAAAATAGTATTTATTTTGGGGGCAACAAACTAAAAATCCTAAACTTACCTCTGCTAGCAACCTGTTAAATAACCTTTGGAAATAAATTTATATATATATTTTAATGATTTTATTTATTTATTTGACAGAGAGTGAGAGAGCATAGCAGGGGGAGCAGACAGAGGGAGAGGGAGAAGCAGGCTCTTTGCTGAGCAGGGAGCCCAACGCGGGGCTTGATCCCAGGACCCTGAGACCATGACCTGAGCTGAAGGCAGACACTTAACAACTGAGCCACCCAGGCGCCCCATATTTTTTAACCTGATTTATAAAACACATGATTTTGGCTACATTGTCCTTAAATTCCATTCAAGTTCTAAAAATTTATGCATTTTAATTAGCATATTTTATACACTCCACAGAATAATTTATAGTTATGTTGTAGAACTTACATCTTCCATTCACTTTAATGCTAATCTGCAGCGTCAATTTTATCCTTTTAGGTCAAGATGTGTTCTCAGAATATAAGTTCAGCAAGATGTTATTAGCTGTTATAAAAAAATAAGTGTTCATAGGTTAATACATATTTAAGTCTGAATTAAAAACCTTATGTAGGTTTCTCAACTGTAGGATGTTTATAGGATCCTTACTATAGTAGTGTGCAATTGTATCTTCTATGGGAGAGTATAGTCAATGTATTTCCAAAATTATATGACAAGGGGCTATTTTCCCATAAAATATTTTTGGAAAATTCCTTGACAAATAATGTTACATTTAAGGAGAAGTCAGTCGATTATCTGATCTAAAAAAATATTAAAAAGCATGGTGTGATCTGTGCTTTAATAAAATCCGGCATGGATAGCAGGACGTGGAGAGGGGAAAATTTAAGTGGAACTGGCGGCTGGAAAGTCGCAGAGGATCAGACTGAAACTATGAATGGGAACCGTCAGCGGAGCTACAGGGCCAAGGGCAGGTCCGAGAGACGTTCTGAGTTGAGTATTGCAGAAACTGAGTAACTGAGTAAATACAGGATATGAAGGACAGAGAATTCAAATATATCCTGGGTGATTTATTGTGCTGGGCACACAAATAGGTAAATTAATGTAAGTACTGATTGGTGTGCATAGTAGGGATGAATTCAGTCTGGACAGGTTGTGTTCTAAGTGGACCTGTATAAAGGCAGTTAAAGACATCGGACCGAGCTGGGAAGTGTTTTGCTGAATCATCATCATCGCGAGGCAGGGTCATTTCACCAAGGGAAACGGTGCCAGTAAGTCATTCCCAGCTCCCCCTTCAACTTTACTTCCTACACGTCTTTCCTGTAATTGCTTGGCTTTGTGGACACTGCCTACTAATCCCCTGGCTTCAAAGAAACTGCTTATTTTTAGACAAACCATACTCATTCTAAGTGTACTACACTGAAACTCCTGTTTCTTGTGACAGGAATGCTGTCCTCCAAGACCCTGGAACAGCAAACTCCTCCTTTAGGAGCCTTTCCAGAGATCTCCCCCAGAAGATTTTCTTCCAGCACCAGATTTAAAAAGTAAACACCACTGTTTCCTTATCATTTTCTACCCCAGTAACCTGGTTTTTCTTTTTTAAGTTTCTTTGCCTTTTCAGTACTAAACTGTAGAAGTTCTTTATCTGTTATAGATATAAATTCTATGCCAAATGAAAACATTATATATATTTTATCTTGGTTTATATCTTATCTCTTCTTTTTCATATATGGGTCTTGATGAGCACAAGTTTTTATTTTTAGTAAATTCGATTTTTAAAAATAAATAGTTCAGTAGCTATTAGTTTATCTACAAGTTGAACAAACATTGCCCAGTCACTTTTAGAATACATTATTATCCTCTAAGAAAATTCCCCACCATTAGCCATCACCTCCTTGCTTCCAATTTCTGTCTCCGCATATCACCTAATTCTGGACAGTTCATATAAATGAAATAACGCACTGTATGGCCTTTTGTGTCGAGCTTCTTTCATTCATGTCTTCAAGGTTTGTCCATGTATAGCATATACCAGTATGTCATTTCTTTTTATTGCTGAAAATATCCTATTGTACAGAGATACCATAATTTATCCATTTATTAGTTAGTGAGCATTTGTGCTTTTTCTACTTTTGGGGGACTGTGAATAATGTTATGAACATTCGTGCACAAGTTTTTGTGCAGACATATGTTTTCCTTTCTTTTGGGTATATAACTAGGAGGGAAATTACTGTATCATATAGTAATTCTTCTTAATATTTTAAGGAACTTTCAGATTATTTTTCAAAGCAGTTGTACCATTTCACATTCCTACTAGGAATGTTCTGCTTTGTTTTCTGAATAGCACTTATCACTACTTATATATTTATTTTTGTACATGTTCACTCTCTCCATCACTAAGCATTTTCCATTCAAGCATAGACACTTTATGTAACATTCACAGGTCCATGTTTAGTACCTGAAATAATGATTGAGTAACACTTGGTGAATAAACGAATTAATTGGGATATACTTTGTGACTAAAATTAGGTTACAATATGGATCTTTGGATATATCCATGCAGTTTTATTTATTTCTCTCAGTCCCACCAAAAAATAAAGAGATTAGAAGCAAATGTGACAAGTGGTCATCCATTGGTATTTCTCTTTGTAACAGTGTTTTTCATATTGCTTATTCTCCTTTTCTGGAAGTATGAAATATTTCAATTGATAAATTTGCTTATTTTTTTTAAAGAGAAGGTAAATACAGTAGATTTTGTGTTTGTAAAATTTTGCTTAAGTGGTAGGTATTTTCCAAATCAAAAGAGGAATAAGAATGATTGCTTAAATCCAATCAAAATAAATGGCAGCATGTAGGAGAAAGTGTGTGAAAGAAAGGGAAGTGGTTCTTCACTTCACTAGGAAGTGAAGAGCCAGAAATGGAAAGGAAAAGGGAAGAACCTTGAGATTTTCACTTACTGAGGATATAAGCTTATCTATGAACTTCAAATCAACTATAATCCTCTTAAAAATCTTATCTATATGAAATCTTATACCCATCTTAAGAAAACTGAGGCTAGGAAAAAGGGCGTAACTTTTCCAAATAGAATGAGACAGAGCTAAGGTTGCACCCGTATCCCTGTAACTCCAGAGCTCATGGTCATCTCACCAGACCAAGATGCCTTCCCAACAACTGGTCAGTCTTCAACAATGTCTACAAAGCACTCTGCCTATAAGGTTACTCTGGTTTGCTTGGCAAGTATATCACTGTATAGAGGTGGCTACATTCCTTAGGGAAACCAAGAACCATCAAATCAATCCAAGTAATGTCCCATGCTATAATCCCAAATAATATTTTTTCTTCTTCCCTTCCTCCTTTTTTTCTCTTTCTCTTGTTTTTCCTTCCTTCCTTCCTTGTTCCCTCTACCGTCCAATGCTGTCCCCTCCCTTCTTCCCTCTTTTTTAGATTTGTTTAGCGGTTAACAAAAGGAGTGTGGAATGAGACTCTGCCGTGGGCTCAGTTGTGTCCCCCTACAAGTTTGTATGTTGAACTCTTAACCCCCAGTACTTCAGACTGTGTCCTATTTGGAGATAAGGTCTTTATTTTTTATTTTTTTTAAGATTTTATTTATTTATTTGACAGAGAGAGATCACAAGTAGGCAGAGAGGCAGGCAGAGAGAGAGAGGGAAGCAGGCTCCCTGCTGAGCAGAGAGCCTGACACGGGGCTCGATCCCAGGACCCTGGGATCATGACCTGAGCCGAAGGCACAGGCTTAACACACTGAGCCACCCAGGTGCCCCGAGATAAGACCTTTAAAGAGGTAATTGGGGACATATGAGGTTGAGGTGGGTCCTAATCCAATATGACTGGTGTCCTCATTAAAAAAAAAAAAAAAGAAAGAAAAAGAAAAATTATGATTCAGATACATACAGAGTAAAGACTTATTACCTATTAGCCCAGAAGAGAGACCTCAAAAGAAATTAGTCTGTGTTGACACCTTGATCTCCAACTTGCAGGTCTCAGAGCTGTGAGGAAATAAGTCTCTGTTGTTTAAGCCTCACAGTCAGCAGCACATTTCACGGCAGCCCTGGGACAATGGTACAGACTGTAAAACTGAAATTCCAGCTCAGTAACTGACCAATTATCTGAATTTGATAGTACATCGATCCCCTCTTTGCCTCTGTTTACTCGTTTCTAAAATGGGTATTTCACTAGAACCGCTCTCGGGGGTGTGAGGATTAAAAGGAATGCGATGGGAGTTGACTTTAAAGGCACCGGGGTGGTGACCAGCTCAGCAAACCGCAGCTGTCACAATCCAGGTCAGTAATTCCTGGCCACGTGCCGGGCACAGTGTAAAACGCAGCTCCTGTTCGCGGCGTGTGTCCTTCCTTGAGAACGTTCTCTCAGCCCCTTCGAAGGTCTAAAAAATACCTGAAAATAGAGCACTGATTGGGAAGCGTTCAGGGACCAACTGAGACATTTCAGGTCTCATGTGGTTACGTGTGGAACGGCTGGGCGGCGCGTGGACACACAGCAGCACAGACCTTCGGGCAAAGCGAGTCTTGTCAGGCTGCGGCCGGCCGGGCGGGAAGAGAGCTGGAAGGGAATGGCCGCGGGTATGGATAAGGCTGGGAACTTGGGATTCAAAGAGCAAAAGCTCCCAGAGAATGGAAGGGACCCAGAGCTGGAAGTAGCGCCAGGTTCTAGAGCATCGTTTCAGGAAAGGCGAGAAACAACATGTGGACAGTCACTCAGCTGTCATTCCCAACTTCTGTTGTTCAATCACCTTGTTTTTTTAAGATTTATTTCCTTATCTGAGGGAGGGAGGGAGAGAGAGAGAGAGCACGCAGGGGGAGAGGCAGAGGGAGCAGCAGACTCCCCACAGAGTGGGGAGCCCAAAACGGGGCTTGATCCCAGGACCAAAGGGATCATGACCCAAGCCAAAGGCAGTCGCTTAACTAACTGAGCCAGCTAGGTGCCCCTTATTTTATCATCTTTAAATTAATCTGGAAAAGTTATATACTATGTTTATTTGTATATCATCAGCATGGTGCTTATGTAATTTAAACTTCCTAGCTCAGATTTTCTTTTTCACATATTGAACTTTTTTGGAGTCTAACTCTTAATCTCGAGATCAATGCATACTTTGCCATGTCGAAAAGAAGAAATTCCATTTTGGCTGCATCTTTGTAGTGCACCAGTGAAAGACAGGAGAGACAAAATGTGACAAGCAGAAAAGAGAAAAAAATAGCTTGAAGGATAATTCCAATTTTCTGCTCAGCAGTGGCTAATACTGTCATCCCCTGGTGCTTCGCACTGCCGTCCACTCAATTTGGCTGCCCCTGGGGGAGCCACCCTTCTGCCCACTAACATCTGAAGCCTGTTTTTATCTTTAACCTGTGTGCTTCCTTGGCTTTTTTTCATTTTGTGTCAATTTGCAGTACCCAGACACCAAGGATAATGACTGAAGAAAGAAAAAATTAGGATAAAACTTATGGTAGGAAAGCAGAAAGATTAAAAACCCTATAAGGATTATAATACTTTTCTCTTTATGTTTTGAAGTTCATTTTTTACAAGTAGTATTTTCAATGGAAAATTTCCAAATATTCATAAGGACTAGGGTCCAAAAATGGATTTTTGTTAAAAACTATTTTTAATAGGCTTTCCACTCTTGTTCCTGAATGCAGAGTTTCTGAACTTGACCATCTCAGGGAGAGGTTTGAGAGTCAGACTTTTCTCAGGAAAAGAGTATTTTTTTAATAAATACATTGTGGGAATGCAAATGTTCCGGCAGTTCTCCAAGAGAGGTCTAAGGCTGTGTGACCGCACATCTGCCACTCACCAAACTCTGACAAGTCAGGTCAGGGCCTTCTCTATCACTGTGTTAACTTTCCCCCAGGCCCCACGTTCTTGGGACACCGAGTCATCATTATAAACACTGTTTTGGCATCGGGATTATTTACCTATGAGATAAGATTAAAATAAAGCTACAATGTCATGAGGTTCTGACTATATGGAAATATACACCACATTTATTTTAAGAAATACTGAAAGTACAAAGATATCATTATAAGACATCATTTTTTGTAATATTTTATCATTTTTTTGAGTGGTTTCTTATCGTTCGGCTTCTGTATCTTGACAATAATGCTGTACAGCCCATGGGACAGATACACTGGATTTATGTTAGCAGTACATGACTTGTCTCCCGACGTCACATGCCCAACCGGCTGGTGAGTGACAGAGGCAGGACTCAATCCCGGACTTTCCCAGAGATTTCCTTAAAATAAGCAAGACTCACGTGACAGAGATGAAATCCGACTCAGGAAAATATAATTCAATATCTTAACTACTTATATCTGTCTGTCTTTATTTGTCTTTGAAATATTAATCTTCATTGTGAATCAGAGACTATGACTAGGAAATATCACCAAAGGAACTACAAGATAAAAATCAGTTTCTCTGGTTTGCTAATCCTTTAAGTGTAATTCATTAACCAAAACAAATTTTTACTGTTGTTATTATTATAATTTTTGATTTATTGAGTTGCCTAAATGTTTCTATTCCTGGTTTAAAATATATACTTCATTAGTGATTATATTTAATACTGTGTAAATATTTCTACATCATTCTATCCATATATATGAGAAGTTGGTTTTTGACTCAACCTACCTAAGCACATCCACTAAGGGCATAGGTCAAGGCCTTAAAAATCCTGGGGGGGTTGTCCCTTACCTTGAGAAGAGGACACAGAAGTTCACCCAGCAGTCAAAGACCCAGGGAACAGAACGAGTCTACACAAAGGGACATCTAAGAGAGGTGCCTGAAAATCTATGAAGTATCATATTTTCCTTTTTTCTCCAAACTTTAGAGGAAATAGAAGCTACATCTACAAACATTAAAAAAAAAAAAAGTCTTGACTAAAGACCAAATCTGAAGGAGCACGTGGCTGGCTCCGTCAGTCGAGCATCGGACTCTTGGTTTTGGCTCAGGTCATAAACTCAGGGTCCTGGGGTTAAGCCCCGTGTCAGGCTCTACCACTCAGCAGGGAGGCTACTTGTCCCTCTCCCCCCACCCTTCTGCCCTTCCTCTCTCCCCCTCAAAAAATTAAATAAAATCTTTAAAAAAAGAGAGCGACAGCAAGAGAGGTTCATATGATATATAATATTATTGCAAGTGGAAACGGTGAGAAGTGGGCTGATTTGTCAGTAAAATACAAGGTAAATTCAAGCTAATTTGATGGTTAAAATTACATGGAGGATGAGGAAGAGAAAATAATCAAGCACAGCTACAGTTCCAGATTTAACAACGGTGTCAATGAATCGTTCCAGGCAATGAGTCGAGAAGCCTAAGACAAGGAACTTGTTGCTTCAGGAAAGTGATGAATTCCATGTGACGCAGTTTGAGTTTGAAATGTGTGTGAGACATTCATAGTGTAAGGACCTATTTAGCCAGAGCAACTCCATCTCGGTTAAACAGCCATTTTGTTGTTTGTGCAGTAAACTTAAACTGACCCTGTCCCCCCCCAACCCCCCAGAGGAACTTACTTAGAAGCAAGTCCGGGAAACCGGTACAATATGGCCGGCCAGTCCCTGATAACAGAGCCCAGAATACAAGGACGAGTCAGGCCAGGTGGAGACATCCAATCGGTAAAGCACACATACTGTCTCCCTAACCACCGAAGAATGTAAACCCCGCCTTTTGGGCACCAAACTGGAGCGCCAGTTCTGACCAGAGTGATAGGTTAGTTCAAACAGCTACTGTAGGGTAAACTGTAATTCAACCGGCCACCTGCCTGTGGCCTAACACGACTGTGCCATGTTACCGTCTCACTGGCCACCGATGTGTGGCCAGGCTTTTGCTCTATAAAGGTTAGTCTGTGAGGCTGGGAGGGGTCACACTCTTCGGAGGCGGCCCTGACCAGTACGTCTGACTTCTAATACTCAGCATTAAATAAAGCTTTAAATAACGTTCACCTTGTCTCAGTCTCGTTCTTTAATAACGGACCCTGACAATAGGAGCCATAAAACGAGAAGCCCAGGATGTAGACGTGGAGCTCCGGGCAGATCTCTCTGCGGGAGACAGAAACGTGACAATCAAAGTGTAAAAGCTCATTACTTCCGTGGACTGGAGTGGATGAAAGGGACTTTGCACGTACTTGTACGCATTTGCTCTGCAACAGGCATTCTTCGTCTTCCAGGTGGTTTTACAAACTTTAGTTTCTGTAATCTGTGAGTACGAGGTCAGTGTGAAGACTGGAAAGGGATACCCTAGAGCTAAAGTCCACAGAATGAGGAAGAGGAAAAGAGATCTGAGAAGACAGCTAAGAACTCGCCAGGGAAGCAGGAGGAGACCTGGCGAAGGAGACCTGGCGAGCGACGCGGCAGGAGCGTTAAGGGAAATGCGCACTTCGAGCCGACAATGTCTAAAGCACAAAGGGTTCAAAGTAAGGCAAGAGCTAAAAAAGCACGCGTGGGGTTTTGTGACAGTGACATTGTCATCACCCTTGCAAAATTACAGGGGATTTGGTTCGGTTTCGTGGGCAGCAGCAGGTGAGCTATCGAAGGGGCTGGAACAGAGGCTATGAAAACAGCAAGTTAGGATACCATTTTATGAGTGTATCCTGAAAACAAGGGAGAGCGTTGTAAGGGAGACTTTTGTGGAGGGTATAGTTTTTTTTCTACCACTAGAGAGAGGGAGACAAAAGCTAAAACAAAAATAAAATGAACAGAGCGGCCCTGGGGGGCTCGGTTGGCTACGCTCCCAACTCTTAATTCCAGCTCAGGTCATGATCTCAGGGTCCCGGGACTGAGCCTGTCGGGCTCCACACTCAGCACGGAGTCTGCTTGGGATTGTCTCTCTCCCTCTGCTTCTGCCCCTCTCCCCACTCCCACACATGCTCTCTCTCTTTCTAAAATAAATGAATCTTTGAAAAAATAAAATGAATAGAGGGCCCTGGGCAACAGGTGAAGAGGGTCTAACTTTGGCCTGAAGAAAAGAGTATATTCCATTAAAATAACATGTTCTCTTTTTTTCTGGGGGTAGGGAGATAGAGGGATGCGATACATGTCCAAGCGTGTGCATGTACGTGTGTGTGTTGAGAGTTGTTAAAGGACAAGTACAAAGTAGATTTTCTTGCTGTGATTCAATTTTCTAGGTGAATGAGAGGTTGAGATTGTTCAATGTCAAGAAGTCGTGGGCTTTTTAAAACGTGAGGGTTTGATACTTGCTCTAGATGAAATAAAAGGACATATTGAAAATTTCTTATTAAAGGATTTATGGATTTCTGGAATCCAAAAATTATCGATGCATAACAATTTATGCCTCAAAATCAGTGCTCCTTCTTTCTCTCCAGATATAAAAATTAACCTTTTGAAGGATTCAGAGTTGGATTTTATGAATCGGACAGACATAAAAGACAAGAAAGGCGAGCCTTTGAGGAGTGTCGGCCTGAGGAAATAGACAAGTAAAAATTGCTGTTCGTGCAGAAAAAATATGCTCTAGTAAGGGAATATGGATTAGGCCAGTGAGATTATGGACATATTTTGAACTTTTTGTAATGATTTGCTTATTTATCGTAGAGAGAGCGACAGAGCGCATGTACAGGAGCAGGGGAGGGTCGATGGGAGAGGGAGAGCAGCAGACTCTCTGCTGACCAGTGCCCACTTGCTCGGGGCTGGGCCTCACAACCCCGAGATCAGCACCTGAGTTGAAATCAAGAGGGGGATTCTCAGCCGACCGAGCCCCCGGTTGCCCCTTATCTGTGGCGCTGGAACTGCCGTTTCCGTGTCTTACTCGCTGTGTTTTCAACAACCGTTCTTTAGCGCCTTTCACCGGATCAGCCGTCTGTTCAGACTCCGGTTCTCAGGGAGAGATAGCCGAGTACCGCCCCGGGAATAAATTTACTAATGACAAACTCTTTATTAATGCACATTCATGGGTGGTTCCACTCCCCTACAGGGGTTGGTTTAATGGTCTCTACGTGATAAACCGCTAGCCAACGACGCGAGAAAGCAAACACGCCACCTTCCAGGGATGGGCTCTTTTGAACAAGATCCTTTCTCTAAATGGAGCCACGCGGGAAAGGCCACATGATGTCCCTGTTCACTGGCCTCGATGCGGTGCCTTGGCTGAAGCAACCATCATGTAAGACTGAGAATTACCTGAAATAAAACTGCATGTCAGGGGCCCTGGGGGGCTCAGTCGGTTAAGCCTCTGCCTTCCGCTCAGGTCGTGGTCCCAGGGTCCTGGGGTCGAGCCCCTCATTGGGCTCCATGCTCAGCGGGGAGCCTGCTTCTCCCCTGCCCGCCTGCTGCTCCCTCTGCTTGTGCTCTTTCTGGTCTCAAATAAATAACTAAAATCTTAAGGAAAAAACTAGCTGCTCCAAGTGATGGAGAGAAAAGGACAGAAGAACCTGGCTTTAACCGGGCTTGAAGGCTGTTACCTCTCTGCTTTGCGGGTAAGACCGTGTAACCTGCTACGAGCCTCACTTAAGCTGGTGGTGCTGCGGCTTTGTCCCGCCGCCAGCCGGGTGTGACCCCACGGGCAGTTATTTTGCTTCCACAAACTGGTTATGAATCAATTTGTTTCAACGGCTTTTACTTGGAGGACGTTTAGGAGATGAGGAGATAACACCTGTACCACAAAGCCCAGGTCAGAAGCCCTTTCCTTATCATAAAACTATCTGACATTAAAATAATGCCTGCTGGGGGCGCCTGGGTGGCTCAGTTGGTTGGACAACTGCCTCGGGCTCAGGTCGTGACCCTGGAGTCCTGGAATCGAGTCCCGCGTCCCGCTCCCTGCTCAGCAGGGAGTCTGCTTCTCCCTCTGACCCTCATGCTCTCTCTCTCAAGTAAATAAAATCTTAAAAAAAATAAAAAAGTAAAATAATGCCTGAGGTTTCGTTATAAAAGAGTCAAATTTTTTTTTTAAAGATTTTATTTATTCATTTGACAGAGAGAGATCACAAGCAGGCAGAGAGGCAGGCAGAGAGAGAGAGAGAGGGAAGCAGGCACCCTGCTGAGCAGAGAGCCCGATGTGGGGCTCGATCCCAGGACCCTGAGATCATGACCTGAGCCGAAGGCAGCGGCTTAACCCACTGAGCCACCCAGGCGCCCCAAAAGAGTCAAATTTTTAAAGTTTTTTTTAAAGCAGTTTTAGTGTCTTTTTTTTTTTTTTTTTTTTTTAAATAATCTCTCCACCCAACATGGACTGAAACTCACCACCCTGAGATCAAGAACTTCGTGGTCTCCTCCGTCTACTGACTGAGCCGACCAGGAACCCCTGCACAGTGAAATTTTTAGATTATGTTTCAGAAGTACATTCAGAGGAAAGGTGAAATATGGGAAACAATGAAGGAAAACACAATGCTTTGGTAAGTAAATAATATTAGAAACACAGAGTGGTTCAAAAAGAAAACAAAACCAAAACCACCACCAAGAAAACCTTCTGAAATAATTGCAGACTATTGACTCCACTCAGGTTTACCTAAAGATTGGCCAATTCTCTAGGAAAACATCTCTTGGGTCTGGTTCTTATTACAGGAAGTGACATTTCCAGAGATTTGTGTAATGTAAAATTCCCTAATGTTAGTTCATAGGTCAAATCCTAACAGTGATCTGTAGTTTGGATTGTGACAATCTCATTGATAAAAAGCTTTGTTACTCTTTCTTTTACATTCAGAAGCAGCGCTCAGATATGATTTTATAAAGTTTCTTCTAAAAATAATAATTAAAAGCTGTTCACCATGTAGGCCTAACTTCTTCTTGTCATGTACAATGTAAGAAATGAAAGTAAAGAAAATCCCATGGAAAGGAAATGGTGACACCAGGGAGAAAGAGTGAGTATCTTCATGTTACAAATAGACGACATGTATAAACTATTTATTTAAAAAATAAACAAGGGGCGCCTGCGTGGCTCCGTGGGTTAAAGCCTCTGCCTTTGGCTCGGGTCATGATCTCGGGGTCCTGGGATCGAGCCCTGCATCGGGCTCTCTGCTCAGCGGGGAGCCGGCTTCCCCCCGTCTCTCTGCCTGCCTCTGCCTACTTGTGATCTCAGTGTCAAATAAATAAATAAAATCTTAAAAAAAATTTTTTAAAAATAAACAAAAACTTAAGTGGAGAGTGTGTATACAACTAGAGATAAAAGAAACCATAAGGGGGCACCTGGGTGGCTCAGTGGGTTAAGCCGCTGCCTTCGGCTCAGGTCATGATCTCAGGGTCCTGGGATCGAGCCCCGCATCGGGCTCTCTGCTCAGCAGGGAGCCTGCTTCTCTCTCTCTCTCTACCTGCCTCTCTGCCTACTTGTGATTTCTCTCTGTCAAATAAATAAATAAAATCTTAAAAAAAAAAAAAAAAGAAACCATAAGGATAAGTATTTTTTAATGAGAACACTGAATCCCAGAAACAGATTTTTTCCCCAAAGTCTTACATTTGCAAATTGGTGGAATTCCAATTCAAACATAGGAATTTTGACCATTCAGGAAAAGGCAACGGCACTTTCTCTTCTCACAAGAAAGACCCACTGTTCTCGCAAATATCTTCCTCTTTTTTTCCCCTAAAGTGAATTTCAGATTATCTACATTTTCTAGAAACTAATATTCATCAAATTGTAACTAGGGGATTTTTATTCTCTGTTTTGGGCCTAAGTCTTATAAATAAACTAAGTCAAGAAGAAACTTATCAGTTAAAAAAATTAAAAAAAATTTTTAGGGGAACCTGGGTGGCTCAGTCAGTTAAGTGTCTGCCTTTGGTACAGGTCGTGATCCGAGGGTCCTGGAACCAAGTCCCAACAACTGGGTCCTTGCTCAGCAGGGAGTCTGCTGCTCCCCCTACTTGTGTGCTCTCTCTCTCTCTCTCCACTAACAAATAAATAAAATCTTTAAATTTTTTAAAACATTTTGTGTGTATAATTTTAAAAAAGAAAAACAACCTCCCTCTAAACAATAATAAGAAATATTAATTCTTACTGCTAGTTAAGAGAGAGTAGAGACCTGAGAAATAGAGAAGGAAAATTGAGACGCGATGGGAGGAAAGGAGGAGAGTAAAGAGATAATTAAAAGTTATGATAGGGGGGCGCCTGGGTGGCTCAGTGGGTTAAAGCCTCTGCCTTCGGCTCAGGTCATGATCCCGGGGTCCTGGGATCGAGCCCCACATCGGGCTCTCTGTGAAGCAGGGAGCCTGCCTTCCTCCCTCTCTATCTCTCTACCTGCCTCTCTGCCTACTTGTGGTCTCTGCCTGTCAAATAAATAAATAAAATCTTTAAAAAAAAAAAAGTTATGATAGGGAAAATGTAAATATGTAAGAATATTTCTAAAAATCTTCAAAGTCTGAAGAGAATATGAAATGGATCTTTTAATACCAAAACTACAGTGGGCAAAAGGAAGCCAAGTAGAAACACATGATAAAGGAAATAATGCCAAATACCACGGATTCTTCATGATATATTTACCCATAATAATCAAAAGTCTTTTAGAAAAATATGCATGGAATTATTTTCTCTAAGTTTTACAGTTAAATTCATAAGACTTTTTTTCAAAAGAAGGCGGCATTAATTTATTTGAGTTCATCTTTCCTCATCACGGTGACTCTGATTCCCATACTAACCCAGTTTAGTTAAAAGGAAGCTTGTCAGAGGTACTGTTTTCATTTCTTTTTTTAAAGATTTTATTTATTTATTTGACAGAGAGAGAGAGATCACAAGTAGGCAGAGAGGCAGACAGAGAGAGAGGGTGAAGCAGGGTTATAGAGGAGGAAAAGGGTTATTACTTCCAAATATTATCTAAAGTTTTCATCCTTGGGCACAATAAACTGCGACTGTTGGTGACCATACCCATCATGAGTTCAGCTTCCCGGAGTCGTCGTTATAAAGGAATAGGCAGCCCCGGGGAGCTAAGTCAAGCACTTCTAGGAACCATGAGCGTGTTCACCTTTAGCTACTTCCGTTCAAGATGCAAAATGTCAGACCCATGAAAGAATGAGAGCTACGGGCCCAGGGAATGAAAGGCAATGGTGCCACTTCTTTTCTGATTCAGAGCATCCTACAAATAGTTCTCTTTTTCCCCTGGTTCCTTAAAACTAATGCTCATTATATTACATTTTTATAAAGATGAGTTAGTTTGTCCAAATTATCATTTCTTTCTTTCTTGTCCAAATTCAACCTAATACATACTCATTTAACCAGGAATTGGGTAACATCTTCTTGTAAATGCCCTACTTAATTCCTTTGATTGTAATTTTCTGAGAATAGAGAACAGAGTGTTGATTTTTTGGTAAGCTACTTTAAATCTGAATGATTAAATTGATGTATACATTATTAAAATGTATGACATTGCATACTTTTTGTATCATGCAAAGAATCTAATATATAAAAAGTATAAAGCCTGGGAAAGCCTGGGTGGCTCCGTTGGTTACGCATCTGCCCTTGTCTCAGATCATGATCCCAGGGTTCTGGGAAGGAGCCCTGCATCAGGCTCCTTGGTCAGCAGAGAGCCTGCTTCTCCTTCTGCCTGCTGCTCCCCCTGCTTGTGCAGGTGCTTTATCTCTGTGTTTCTCTCTCTGACAAATAAACAAATAAAATCTTAAAAAAAATAAAAAGTAAAAAATAAAAGGCGTATAGTTAATGCTCAACTTTGAAGATACTAAAAATTGAATCTGCTTATTCAAGGGTAATAATAGAACTGAAAGTGATCTTGAAATGATTTAATCTCCTCTTTGGCTTCTCAAAAAGATCTTTTCTCAAAGATTTCTTTTTCATGGGATAACTTCATGGCTTATCTCACGCCAAAAACCTTATAAAGAGGGGCGCCTGGCTATCTCAGTTGGTAGTGTATGCCACTCTTGATGTCAGGGCTGTGAGTTTGAGCCCATGTTGGGTATAGAGATTGCTTAAAAACAAAAATCTTAAAAAAAAAAAACTTTATAAAGATAACTTCTTTATTTTGCCATCTCCAGGACATATTACTACTTGTTTCTCTTTTTAACCCTAAGTCTATATATTGTTTTCTTTAGATGTTTAATCACGTCCCAGATATATCCTTCATGGTGACATGTAAGCTCCTGAGGGAACCTACACACTCCTTTCTAAAATGCAGATACACATACGCACACTTTTTCACACACATTTCTGAAGACCACGCGTGGATGCCCGCTCCTTCCTGTCTTTTTAAGTGAGGCGTCCGGTAGCTATTACAAGGACAGATGGTCCCTTGTGTCTCTCTGGCTCCTCAATATGGAGATGGCTGTATGGAATACAGCAAGTGATAGTGGGAAGAGTAAAGCTGATATAACAGTGAAACGGCAAACGGTCATTTCAGGGGCCTTTAGCTGTTTTAAGGGCTGTAATTAATGAATGCAATCCTAGAACGGCTCGAAAGGAGATGACCACTATAGAAAACAATCTCTCCTGCCGTGTGAATTGAAGCTAATCTAAATTCTCTTGATTCAACATCTTTCCTCAGGATTTCCTTAAGAGAAAACATACAAAAAGAGGTTAATCCTGGGAGGTCTGGAACCGGATGTAATAAAATTGTTGGCACCGAAAGGAGGGCCTAGGCGTTTCTAGGAAAAACGGCTTATTTCACAAGTTTTCGATAAACCACAGTAACATCAGGATGTGGACGGATAACGACTTCTCATTGTGTAACTGCTTCCTTTCCTCGGGGACTGAACTGCGCTAAACGACCTGAAAACCTCGGCACTCAAACAGGACGTGCAGAGACTCGAATAATGCACCTGCTCTCGCCCATGACTACGGAGTCAAATCCTAATGCTTAGTATAAATCTTGTCTACAACATTTACTGTTTGGGATCATGTTTGCTCCACCTGGTATAAATGATTGCGTTCTGAGGGGACGTCAAGCATCCTCACTGATACACGTCACCGGAGTCGCGGAGAGAGAGGACTGTGCCTGAGAAGGAAAGTGGCCCCCGAGGGAGCCTGGTCTGCGCAAAGTAGTGACGACGCCAGGGCCTGTGGCTACATGCGCAAACATAGAAGACTTTCTTAACATTTAAATCTGCTTAAAAGATGATTAGCTCCCCAGTTTTGACAAATGAATCATAGTCATATGTTAATAAAAGGAGTTTGGAACAAATGGCTAGTCTTTCCAGCTTCATAAATTTTCTGTAAATCTAAATATATTTAATTAAAAAGATTTGTTAAAAGATAACTCACTGAAACCGAATAATGACAGTGTGTCACTAATAACATATATGAAAACAAGATGTATGACTACAATAGCACAAAGGCCAAGGAAGGAAAAGTAGAACTTTACTGTTTGAAGTTTCTTATGCTATAAGAGAAATGGCTTAAAATCTCTTGAAAGTAGACTGGGATATATCAAAGCTGTATATTCTAAGCCCCAAACAACTGTTAAAATAAAAATAATGATAGCAAATAAACCAACAAAGGAAATAAAATATTATCATACATAATACTAAATTCAAAAGAAGACCCCAAGTAAGTAAAAAAGAAAACAAAAATAGGACCAATAGAACAATAGCTTAATGAGAGACTAAAATCCAAACATATCAATTATGACATCAAATGTAAATGCTCTAAGTTAAAGGCAGATAGTGTCTGGGGCACCAGGGTGGGTCATCAGTTAAGCGTCCCACTCTTGATTTTGGCTGAGATCGTGATCTCAGGGTCCTGGAATCAAGGCCTGTCTTGGGCTCTTTGCTCAGGGAGGTTGGCTTCTCTCTCTTTCTCTCTCCCTCTGCCCCTTCCCCCACTAAAGCAGGGGCGCGCGCACACACACTTTCTCAAATAAATAAAATCTTCAAAAATTAAGTAAAGGCAAATTTTGACTGACTGAGTAAAACATCAAGACCAAACTTATGTTGCCAAAAAGCCCATTTTATATACGAACACAGAAGGTAAAGTTCTTGACGCAGATTGATATAAGAATAGAGAAGGTGAGATTACTCATGTCGAGAAGGAGGTTTCACATCATTATCAAATAAGTATAAGTTAATATTATAAACAAATTTATGCCTATAAATTTGACAACTTAGATAAAAGCACCAATTTCTCAAAAGACACAAACTACCAAAGCTCACTGAAGAAGAAATAGATGACTTGAATATCCCTATAGTTATTTTTTAAAAATCAAATTTTGTAATTACAAACCTTTCTACAAAGAAAACTTCAGTCCCAGATGGTTTCACTGGTGGATTGCACCAAACATTTAAAGAAGAAATAATATGAATTTTACATCAACTACTCCAGAAAATTTAACAGAAGGGAGGGAATACTTGCCAACCCAATCTGTGAGGCCCAAACTACTCTGGTACCAAAACCAAAAAAACATATGACAAAAAAAACCAGCCTCCAGTACAGCAATATTAGGTAAAAATATGTTCCTGTTTTCATCAGGAAACAAAATAGGAAAAATCTGCTTTGATTTTTAAAAATTCAGGTATCCAACACCGTAATATTGGTACTTTTATTCTATTATTTGAGAAAACGTAAAGGGAATGTTATTAGGAATCCAGAATTCTTCAAACTGAATTCTTATTAACAGTTTTCTTTTAGTATTTTCTATTGTAGTAGATACACCATAAAATATGCGGTTGTAACCATTTTACGTGTACAGTGCAGTAGCGTTAATTCCATTCACAATGCTGTACAATCATCACCACTATCTACTTCTGAAATCTCTTGTGGCCTCAACCAGAATTCTGTATGCATTAAGCAATAACTCACCGTTCACCCCTTCCTCTGCATGCTGGCAACCTCCACTATACTCTCTGGCTGTGTGAACTCGTCTACTCTGGACAGACACATGGAATTATGTTCTTCTGTGTCTGGTTTATTTCACTTAGCAGAACGTTTTCAGGGTTCATCCATATAGCATGAATCAGAAATTCATTCATTTTGTTTTCATGTATATTTGAAAACAGTTGGCACAAACACAAGCAAGAGTAGGCAGATGAAATTTTGATATAGTTGTTTTGATTCATTTCCTAAGATACTATAGTTTCCTAAATGAACCCTAAAAATATTATCAAAATTTGCAACAAACACTATTTTTCTGGACTCAACCCATTACTAAGATTTACTCCATTTCTAAGCCTTGTGGAACGAGGAATGAGGGGATCCCTCCAGATGGGTCATTATAGGGTTCAAGGACAGACACGGAGATAGACAGACTGACGGCAGAGTGGTGGTGGTGCTGAGGGTGCGATATAGCTGAAGGGATCTGTGGCATATTATGTTTGGTGATAAAAACCCTACATTTTATTAGGGACATAGGGATTGATACTTTCACACTTCTGATGTTGAAATAGCCTAATCAACAATACAATATCCACTCAGTCTGGAGAGAATGCTACCAGTACACTTTGATTTGGGAATTCCTTCCAATAAATCCATGTCACCTCGGAAAACTCGCCCACCAGATGGAACAACTGGGATAGAAATATTGCATCATTGGGACTTCCACTGCGGACCATGGTGTCCTTTTACTCTTTTATTTTTAAAGTAAAATTAAAACGTGTTTATTCCAACCGAGAGAGAACATAAAATCCCAAGGGAAGGCCTGAAGAGAGATGAATAGAGCAGATTTGACATGGGTCCAGAGCTTTTGGCTATTGGTTCTGGAAAGAAGAAATGTGGAAAAGACTAGTCACCCTCAACCTTTTGTTAGTTGAATCTTTTTGTTCCCCAAAGATTTTATCTATTTATTTGAGAGAGAGAGAACAGAGGAAGAGGGAGGAGTGGACTCACTGCTGATTGAGCAGAATGTGGAAAGCGGGGCTCAGTCATAGGACCCTGACTCCATAACCTGAGCTGAAAGCAGCCACCTAACAGACTGAGCCACCCGGGCGCACCTTGGTAGTTGAGTCTAAGCTCTTGTTCTACACCTAGCACTTGGAGAAGAAGTGGAAACAAGGAAAGAAGAGTAATGGGAGGACTGGGTTCCTGGAAATGGTGTATCCCACCAAGAAACCAGTTACTGAGGATCTCAGAGACCCAAGAGAGATGGTCTAGCATGAAAGAATTTTCTGGAATAACTTGTACCCTTTCTTCGTTTTGGTTAGATTTAATACTCAGAAATGAGGACTTCATTAGTCACTCAATTTCTTTTTATATTTTTTAAGATTTTATTTATTTATTGGAGAGAAAGAGAAGGAGAGAGAGAGAGCATGAGAGGGGAGGGTCAGAGGGAGAAGCAGAACCCCTACCAAGCAGGGAGCAGGATGTGGGGCTCAGTCCTGTGACTCCAAGATCATGACCTGAGTGGAAGGCAGTTGCTTAACCAACTGAGCCACCCAGGCGCCCAAGTTACTCAATTTCTTGAATTCAGACTTCTCCAAACCACAAAATAATCAAAAGGAATTATAGTAATGATATTTTTCTATAACAACTAATGCATTTAAGAATATTTGTTTTGAAAAAGGCAACTCTATAAATTAATTTCCCAAGTTAAATATTTTAGATGGAAAACAGAAAAGGGAGGGGGTTGGAGACAGCCTTTATTGAAATAGGTGAGTTAAATTATAGTACAGTTCCTCGATCACATCTACATACCAAAAATAAATTGGTAATACAATTAACTTATTTTAACCAATATTATTATTATTTAACTTATTTAATGTATACTAACAAATATTTTGAAAACCCTATTCTAAGTACTTCCCTTCCCTTTTCATTTTGTCTTTCCTGCCCTTTACTTTTTTTTACTTTTTTTTTTCCTGCTAATTACGTGGTGATATGAGGTGCAATCTGTCTTAAAAATTCCAGACACTGAATTTAAACCAACCTTTTCTAAAGAATATATAGCACATTGACTATTTGGTTAGCTGTTATGTATTCTGGGAATAAGTAAAGCCTTTTGAACTTGGCCTTTTCTTCCAGTAGTTACTCATCTCGTCCAGTTATATTTTGAATTTGAATAATACAGATAACCAAGATCAGGGAATTAATTCTGAAGAAAAGAGTAAATTAATGTTATGAAAACTACAATTTAACACAAAATAATTTTCCACTTCATAAATTATCTTTCAATTTAGCAAAAATGTTTATTAGAGAAGCTTCTACTCAAAACAGTTGTGCGACCAACACATAAGTGCAGCCTTGGGTGACAGACAAGCCATCAGACCAGTAAGTACTGAGCGTGTAACCCATCTGGACGGGAGCCACGTTTCCCAGAGGGATTTTGACCCAGTCATTGGAGGTGAAACAAATTCTTAAAGATATCAGACTATACCTTTAAAAAAACAAAAACAAAACAAAATTTGTGCCATTCAGCACACCTAATAGAAAGAGGAACCAAATGGTAATGAGTATGTCATTAAAGTTCTCCAGCAAGATTCTATGGACGGTCACCTAAAGACAAATTTGGTTTCCCAGTGTAACTGTTCAAATTTTAAAGTATTTTAAAGTTTTGGTTTTAAGTCTATAATGTTAACTATCTGTAATTAACTGTAATTATCTGTAATTAATCTGTAATTAATGTAATCTCCATTGATCTCTGAGTATTTAATATCATTTTATTAACCCACAGCCTCTGAATCAAATTTCATACTCCAACACATTTTCAAAGACATTATTCACTTTTTAGCTTAAAGATTAGATGAGATACAGATAGTATGTCTTGAAATAATCATCACTAGAATGATGAATTACAAGTATCTAAAAATGTTTTCGGAAAGGGTTGTGTTAGGTTTAAAAACTTTGCAATATCTCAAAATTGACATGTTTTCCTTCTGACATAAATATTAGGCCTTTACACATAAAATATGGCTCTCTGGGCTATATGTTTCCTGCTTGGGTTCTGCCCTTTTTGTTTATCACACAATTTACAAAGTCATTTGTGACTAATTTCCAGAGCACTGTGACTCAGTGTGGCTGTTGCTTATCTTTTCTGTTTTTCCTACATGGCTCTGCTCTTGGCCTTCATTTTTTGGTAATACTTACATAAATGAGCTTTCTCCATCATTAAATAACTTGGTCTCATTGTAGTTCTGTGGTGGTGTGCTTCTATATTATGTGCTTTTATTTACTAATGTCTTTTCATAACCATCACGAACATGATAGTACATCAAGGAGGTCTATGTAAATCTATTGCTCTAATTAACATAATTACACTATCTGTAGTGCAATTCTTATCCTTATATATTCTTATTTAAGTATCTTAGAATACGAGCTTTGGTCTTTAAAGACTTGTAAAGCATTTCCTCGGAGAGGCTTAGTTCCTGTAGGCATAAAATATTTAATTTAGATTACAAGAATTCTAATGTTTATACTTCATTTTAACTGTCAACAATTAAAAGGAATGAAAAAAAATTCTTTAAACATGCCAGAGTCTCATTATCATATTTCTTTGTATGTTAATAAATAATATTTAAAAGTAAACCAAATATTCGGAAAATTCTAATTAAACACACAATTAGTAAGATCCGCCACTACAAGTGGAAAATTATAAGAAAGGCTACACCTCACCAACTTCTGAAGGAAAAAGCATAAAGGTATGCTGCACATACATTTCCTTAAGAAGGCAAAGTGCAAAGAGCTGAATTTTGTGAGTTTACTTTGTTTAGAGAAGGGTCAATTTCCCTTGCGGGTTAAACCACAATGGTCCTCCTCCACCAGGCTTTGCCTCTCAGTAGGACCCTGCTCTTCTCCCAAAAACAAGAAAGATTATTTCTCAAGGGCTAGAAAGTATATTGCCAAATACTCACGAGTAAAATCTCTGAAGAAAGTTCTTAGAAAGATTTTTTTCAACGCGGAGTTGAGGGTATTTTGTTTTCCCTTCCGGGCAGTGAAGAGAGGACTTATCTTTTCCACGTCTTCTTTTAAACAGATCAAGAAACTGGGGAGTGGAGAATAGTGCCAGATGTAATCTGACCCTGCCGGCAGCAGAGCGCCAGGAAGGAGTTGAGGATCCCACGGCCCAAAGTCGCTCCTGTCTATTGGAGCAGGGAGGGAGCCTCAGGGCTGGTTTCAGAGATGGAGGGTGGTTGGGACGACCCAGGCTTCCTGTTTAGGTCACTCCAGCAGTATTTAGGCTAATGTTGCCAAACTCTTTGAAAGGCTTTTCTTTTATGGACGAAACAAAGGAAACAGCTTAGACTAAGAATTCACGATTACTGTTCTTAAATAAGCCTTTCTTCTACTTTCTAGGATTCCTTTTGTATCAGTTGAAAAAACAAAGCACTTTTCCCCCCAGAGTTATATATTTTTAAAGCAGTCTATATGTAGTATTACATTGTTACCTAATAAAATGACCTTCTTTGCAGTTTGTTTTTTCCTCAAATTATTTTATCCATGGTATCAGTGCACTTGCGCAAAACTCTGGGGCTACTCAAGTTTCCTGTGATTAGAGAGGGAACACGCGGCCTTTTCTGTTGCAGCACACGCGGCTGTGAGCCCCGCAGCTCAGCTAGTTGCTGGTGTTGCAACTTCGGTCAGTTATTTAAACTCTCTTGTGCCTCTGTTTCTTTTTCCCTAAAATAATGATAATAAAAGTTCCCAGGTTTGATATAAGAGTAAATGTATTAATACGTATAAATGTATATGTACATATAGCACATATAAAGTACTTGAGAGAGGCTCCCACACATAGCAAACCTTCGATAAATGTTAACTATTGTGTGTGTTACTGTTTATTGTATGATGATGACGATATTAACATTTTACATGATTTGTAAGTACTTAACTCTGCCCCGTTGCTCTGCTGTAGGCTGCTGTCATGGAGACTAACCTTTGGGATTTTCCCAGTGGAATTACGGTCATATCAGACTAAGATCACTAGAGCTTTCCTAAGACATCAGAATCCACTATGCCCTGAAACCTTAGGTCATTTGATCAGAAAATCCACCCGTTTCTTGTTTTCTCCGTTTCAGACTGTCTTTATGCCTTTGACTTTTTTTGATTCATTCCTTTGATCTCCGGTTAAGGGGTAACTTTTCTTCTGTTTTTAATATTTATTGAATAACTATTAAGTGTCTTGCTCATAAATCACATTTAATTCTCACAACTAGCTTATGAAGAAGGTCTTCTCTTTATGATGTAGGTGCCCAGGGCAGGCCACCCCAAGATGGCCCACTTTGGCATGAAGTTTACTTTTTCATTAAAAGCAATCAAAACAGGGCACCTGGGTGGCTCAGTAGATTGGGCTTCTGCCTTCAGCTCAGGTCATGATCTCAGGGTCCTGGGATTGAGCCCCACATTGGGCTCTCTGTGGGGAACCTGCTTCCCCCCTCTCTCTCTGCCTGCCTCTCTGCCTACTTGTGATCTCTCTCTCTGTCAAATAAATAAATAAAATCTTAAAAAAAAAGGCAATCAAAACCCAGCAGATTCAGAAAAGTCTATTTACTTCCCCCACAATCTCCTAAAATAATTTATGTATTTATTTTTAAAGATTTTATTTATTTATTTGACAGAGATGACAAGCAGGCAGAGAGAGAGGGGGAAGCAGGCTCCCCGCCGAGCAGAGAGCCCGATGTGGGGCTTGATCCCAGGACCCTGGGATCATGACTTAAGCCAAAGGCAGAGGCTTTAACCCACTGAGCCACCCAGGTGCCCCTTGCCTGAAAGAATTTAGATAGAATACTTGCTCCAGGAATAGAGCTGTTGCTAGAGATAACTACAATACAACTTGAACTAGGCATGGTAGACAGATTTGCTCTTTTTTATCTTCCAGTGAATTGCATTCTTTTCTTTTAATGTCCTAGACCCCTACGCCCTTCTCCTTAGTTCAAATGACACATAGACCTCATTTTGCCTATCTTTGGAATTTCCACGCCTGTGAATTACCCATACATACAAAATTAGTATTATTTTCTCCTATTAATCCATCGTGTGTCAATTTAGTTCTTATTCCAGCTAGAAGGACCTTGAAGGACCAATTAAATGTTTCCTTCCCTGCAATAGTGTAGGAGAGAAAAAAATAATTTTCCCTCTACCCTTCTAGGTTCTTGGCTGACCACTCTGTGATAAAAAGATCAACAGGAAAAAACAAACACAAGTGTAATCACATGTATGCTTACTGTATACAAGGGAGATACCTAGGAAAACTGAGTAACTCCTTGAAGTGGCCCAAGCCACCACCCTAAACATCTCTAAAGACAAAAGACAATGTTGGGTGTGGGTGAGCAGTTATGGGAGGCTACTGGGAAAAGACAGTAACCGAGGATGCGGTTGCTCTGCGAATTTAAGTCATTGCCTTCTCCACTGATAAATTCCAGCTAGAGGAAGGGAGAGGGAGACCCTGTATAGATGGAGACTTCTCTTATAAATGTAAATGTCCCTTAAAAAAAGGTAACTTCTCCATTTTCAAAGCTTTTCCTGTATCTGGCATTTTTTCAAGAAATATTCACCCTAAGTAGGAGATACAGACTTCCAGTTATGGAATGAGTAAGTCACAGAGATAAAAGGTGCAGCCCAGGGAAGACAGTTAATGGTGTTGTATGGTGACACATGGTAAGTGCTACACTTGTGGTGAGCATAATGACCAAGCATTGTCTTGTATACCTGAAACTAAAGTAACATCATAAGCAATTAAAGAAATTCAAATAAATAAATAAATAAATAAAAGTTATAAATCAAGTCAACAAAATAGTAAATACGTTCTATTTTTCTAACTTGGAAAAACAAACAAACAAAAAAACAGCCTACAATTACCCTTATACCAAAGAAGAGTATTTTTGGGGTGATAAATTCCACTCCTTTTTAAAAAATATTTTATTTATTTATTTGACAGAGAGACAGTGAGAGGAGGAACGCAAGCAGGGGGAGGGGCAGAGGGAGAGGGAGAACCAGGCTCCCTGCTGAGCTAGGAGCCCCACAGTGGGGGGTGGGGGGGCTTGATCTCAGGACGCTGGGATCATGACCTGAGCCAAACACAGACCTTAGGGACTGAGCCCCCCAGGTGCCCCTCCACTCCCTGTCAGTGGCCACACTTCACAGGTTAAGGAAGGAGGATTATGATCTGTGGATTCAAATCTGTGGTCTGACTTCAAAGCACTGTGCTCCTTTACCACACACATTCTGTAATTCACACCAGAACAAAGCTTTGCTGTGTGCTAAAACTTCACTTTTAACAATGAAACGTTGCTGCATAATCATTCCCCTATTACCTCCTATCCTGCCACTCAAGAAAGCCAGGTGGGAGACAATGGTGATTGGAATAAATGCGGGGTCCCTGGACGGCTCCGTCGTTAAGCCTCTCCCTTCAGCTCAGGTCATGATCGCACGGTACGGTTAGGGTTAGGGTTAGGGTTGGTACGGTACGGGTTCAAGCCCAGCCTCGGGCTCCCTGCTCAGCGGGAAGCCTGGTCTCCCTCCTCTCCCACTCCCCTGCTTGTGCTCCCTCTCTCCCTGTGTCACTCTCTTCAAATAATAAAAACAAAACAAACAAAGAATAAACAGAGAGAATGCGCAGCCCCAGGAGACAAGGAAAGAATGAAAGCACGAGCAGGGCTGGGAGCAGGACAGGTGAGAGAGGACGCCCCGGCTCCCCAGCCAAGTCCCTCTCCAGGTCCAGTTCAAGCTCTTCTAAGCACTCGGAAACATATATCCTTGTACCAATCCCTTTTTCCCTCGTTAAAAAGAAAAACACAGGCTCCCCATGGCATCAGGTAGGCCAAATCACTAAATTGGGGCTTAATACCTACTTAACTAATTGCGATTTCAACCTCCCCCCAAAATGTCAATCTTAACTGGTTATTCAGGAACTTCCTGATAAGCACAAGCGAGGGGATCTGCGGCCGGGGCCTCCACGTTCCCCAGAGCGGGTACTCAGCTAGTAAGACCTCTTGCCCTTAGCCCTAAGCAAGATGACTTTACCTGGGACAATCTTCTCTTTTCATTTGCTAACGACCTTCTTGTTCCAACCCTGCTTAGAAAGACCTTCCGTTTTGTAGGGTTCCTTGGAGCTCTGCTCTATTTTCTAGATGGGATGATGCCAAATTCAGGACTTGTTTAATAAAGCCCATTTGATCTTCATGTCTACTTGGTTGGATTTTTTTCTTTAACACCCTAAAGTCATCGAAGAAATCTGCTTTCTGTGAGGTAAAGAACTCTATTTGGAAGAGCGACCACTGAGCTGAAATGAACTCCCCAGAGACCGTCCATTTCACATTTACGTTGCACTCAGCATCAATGAAAACCTTTCACCGTTTTGTGTCCATGTAGCTGACACAAACTGGCATATTCTTGTCCCAAAGAGAACCTGGGGACACGACGGAAAGCGATTGTTGAGATGAGACAGTCACTGTCACTACCCGGTCTGTGGACTCAGCTTCTCCCTTCCCTGAGCTCTGCCTGCGCCTGTTCTCGAGGGTTTACCCCCAGTTTGCAGTCCACTCTGTACAAGTCTGAGTCTAAATTAGTTGGATTAAAAAAAATGTTCTCACCAACAATTCGACTATTTGCCACTGATCTTAAAGCTCTTTTTGTCATCAGGATCTGAGTGTTTCAATACCCACCTAATCCTGGGGACTTTTCCTTTTCATTCCTTCCCATTCTCTGTGAACGTTTTCCTTCCAGCTCTCACACAACTCAAATACACTCAGGCTCTTTACTATGAGTTTGTTCATATCTTATCCAAGCTATAAAACAGTCTTTTTTTTCCTTTATTAGTCCAATGTATCAGGAAACATTTCCTAATTTCATTCATTAAGAATCTTGTCCATTAAAATAGATGGAATGTTTCAACAAGTTCAGGTAACTCTACAGGAGCGAGACGGATCCGGAAGGAACTTATTTCCTTAAAGGAATTGCAAGGAGAGCACACAGTGTTGCAACATAGAGAACCACAAAATCCAACAGGATGTTCCAAACCAACATCTACAGAAGATTTTATAAGCATTTTTTTTAAAGATTTTTTTTATATTTATTTATCTGACAGACAGAGATCACAAGCAGGCAGAGAGGCAGGCAGAGAGAGGGGGAAGCAGGCTCCCCACCGAGCAGAGAGTCTGATGCGGGGCTCGATCCCAGGACCCTGAGATCATGACCTGAGCCCAAGGCAGAGGCTTAATGACTGAGCCACCCAGGCATCCCTAAAGTACCTATTTTTACTAATGTGAAAAACTTGTTCTGTTTTAACCATTAAGTATCTCAATTTTCTTAATTTCCAAAAAGAGATTTCCAAAAAAGCAATTCCAAAAGCAATTCTTCTCATAGGGAAGAAGGGAATTAGATATATGTTGGGGAGAAAGGGAATACTTAGCTTCTTTTTTTATTTTTCTCTGTGGTAGATTATGTTATTTGTTTTTACATTCTCTGCTCCTCCCTTGGGGTCCCTCTTTGATAATCAGGGACAAGAGTATATTTTCCCTCCACATCGACATTAAGTTTTGCTCTATTGCTAGCTTCGGCTAATAGAATGAGCAGATAAAAAACAAATGAGCAACAGCTAAACAGATTTTTATGAGCTTTATGGGAAATTTATGAATTTTATAGTTCTATACTTATTTTCTTCATTTTCTCTGACAGATGACTCTCATGTCCCCCACATGAGGGTTATTCTTTTGAACACTTTACTGTGGTTTCACAATAAAGAGGAAATGGGGCACCGGCACAGATGACCCACCAAGGTCACTGAAAATAAACCCTGTCTTGGTAAAAGCCCTACGGATTTGGGGGGAGCTTTTCTCTCCAGCATGACTTGGGCAGAAATGAATACTACACTCTCCACTTACAGACCTTCTTCCCTCGAAGATCTAGTATCCTCACTGCATCCATATTACTATATTGTATAACCCCGGGGACTGAGCTAAACTGGACCCTTGAACTGAATTCCTTCTGTCTCTCTGGAGCCATATTCTTTTTTTGGTTTTTCTTTCTTTCTTTTTCCCCTATGCACTTCATTGCCAGGTAGGAAGTGATCTGAGGGGAATGCCCTCTGGAGGTTTACTGACGGTGAGCTGCCCCGTAAACAGAATCAAACACCGATCCATCTGAAATCCGTCGCAGCCTGGAGGAAACTGTGTAGCAACATCATAACAACAAAAGGGTATTTAGGAATTTTATGGCCACAAACTGACTATAGTTAGAGAAAACTAGTACTTCTCTAATTTGGTTGAATTTTCACATGGAAATCAAAATGAGCGCTTACATACAAACTTCAACTAGAATCATGTTACTTTTGTTCTCTGTAGTTCATATTTTTATTAATAGGACAATTCTTTTTTGTGAGAATGATTGTTGGGAAGTAGCGGTAACAGCGGGACCTTGAAGGTCTAGTCATGGCTGAGGGTGATGTGGCGTTCTCAGATCTTCCCAGGACCCTCGGTCGTAACTCGGGTTACTAACAGGAAGACATCTTGAGCAAATGATTTTTCTTATCAGACAAAACATATTAACTAAGAAAACAGGGAAAGCTACATTTTTGTATCATCTGTGCTTAGGCATTGCATTTCATAATTACAGCTACTTATTGATTTTTTAAAATGTAATGTCTCAGAGGTAAAATAAAACAAGTTGAATTCCTAACTTTTTCTTTCTAGGTATCTAGAATCAGATAGTCTATTAGTTAGCATGGTGAGATTACTTAGAACTTTTGCTTTCATTAATGTGCTTTCCCCCCCAAATCTTATTCAGTTTGTCTTACTCCTCTGTGAGAATCTGGAATGTATATCTGTATCTCTAAAACATTAATAAAGAGGTAAATGCTTTTGCTTTTCACTGATGAGATGGGATTTGTTATACATCTACCTCTGTGAAGTAAGTCCCATGGAAGTGACACGTCTGTTAAAAAAGCATCATGCAATCTTAGGTCACAGTAATTGATCTGTATCATCTAGCAAAAAGAAAGTAACATGCCCACTTCACTTTGTGGTATTTTGCTCTCCTATCTGGACAAAATTGTAGAGAACAAGTGTGAAAGCAGAGTGTGCTCACAGTAGCAAGATAAGACCTAGTTTTTTAAGGCAAACACATTTATATATCTTATAAATACATATGGCTAAAATATTGATGCAACCTGAGATATTTAATTTTAAGAGGAGAACTCAAACTGTGGGGAGTCGTAGTATATATTATCTTGAAGTATTTAGGAGGTGATTGTGTAGAAACAACAGTACCTTTGTTCTGTGTCGCTCCAGAGAGAATAATTAGGTGGAAGAAGCTACTGGGGACACGTGACCACTGTGGTTTGAGGAGAGAGGATGAGCCGCTCAGTGGTGAGGAGTGTGTCTGCTCCTTGCAGCGGTGAAGGAGGCCCAGAGACATGCGGACGTTGTTCTAAAGACGCCTGACACCGGGTGAGAGAACTGGACCAACAGATCCGGGGAGCTGCCTCCAGTACTCAAAACCCTTGAGTGCTTTACTCCTTGATTAGTGGAAATGATAATACAGCTACGCATATAAAAATAACATAAATAACAGACTAACAACAGTAATTGGTGCTCACTTAAGGCTTATTTGTTGCCAGACATTGTTCTCCACGTGTTCTACTTAAGGAACCATCATGAAATGGGTAATTCTATTTTTCTATTTGGACATTAAGATAAATGGTTCATTCACTTGTGCAAACTCGAAGAGCTAATAAATGACTGTGGGATTTGAATCCAAATAGTTTGAATTCTGAGAATACAATTTAAATATTAGGTCACACTACCTCGCTGTTTTAGGCCTTATGTCACCTTTCTTACATGTTTCCATAGCCATAATAACTACGTAATGTCCTTCATAAACTAGAAAAAAATTTTCTTAAAGACACTCTAGAAAATTTCTAAATTAAATATAGTCAGAAATAGAGAAATTCTATCTCTATTATACAAAAGATTACACACTGCTTTGTGCATGAGTAGATATTTACAGTGATATTAAGTGCAGTATTTTTATAAAAATGTAAAATTAAAAGCAAAAAAATCAATCAATGTGGAATAGATAAACACATTGTGGTGATCATTTGGTAGAATCTTATTGGAGAAGTAGGTGTTCATGAATATCTGTGAACATGTCCGGAACTCAAAAATAAATCAGTAAGTTAAAAACATGGGTGCCCGTGGCTCAGTCAGTAGAGCATATAAGTCCTGGTTTAGATGTTCTAAGTTTGAGTTCCATACTGGGTGTAAAGATTACTTTAAAAATCTTTTTTAAAAAACCCTCAAAAATTGAGAACATCATTTACTGGATTCCTGAGTGGCTCAGTGGGTTAAGCATCTGCCTTTGGCTCAGGTCATGATCCCAGGGCTCTGGGGTCGAGTCCCACATCAGGCTCCTCACTCAACAGGGAGCCTGCTCTGTCTCTACCTGCTGCTCTCCCTGCTTATGACAAATAAATACATAAAGTATTTTTTAAAAAATCACGTCACTTTGGAAGCACACAAAAGTAACACTGTATATTAAGTAAAGATGTGTATGCAGTGAAAGATGCACCTGTGGTAGCTGGTTGTTCCGGAAGAAAGGAAAAGGGAAGGAAAGAAGAGGAGCGTGAACGGGAAAGGCTATAAATAGTGGAGCTTTCAGTTGTATTTCTAATATTTTATACTTTTATATAAAAATACTGCATAATACTATATTTTATATAAAACACTATGCAGCAAAATGTAAATAACTTCATGTAAAATACATAGAAAATATGAAAATGTTAGCATTTATTAACTGCAAATGATCATTACTTGGATTCTTGATGTTTTATTTCTTGGGCTTTTCCTTGATGATGAATATTTAAGTTAAAAATCAATCAGAGCATATAACAACACAACACTGGAGAGAGAACATTTCCACTGTTCGTTGTCTCCGAAATGTTTAATTTTTGAAATTCTAAAATCTTCCTAAATAAAAGCAAAAAGTATAGCATCAAAGCAACGTTAAAAGGAGAATAACTTCTTGAAACATTATTCTGTTCGGCCATTTTTATCACAACGTGACTAAAAGAGTCGGGAGTTTTTACTTTTATAACATGAGGCTGTTCTCTGTTGTAATTTTCAGTCAATGTACAGGAAAGGCAGAAGCGTTTCCCGGCCGACATCACTACAGTTTCACAGATCCGACACCAGCAAGTGCTAATGCAATATCCCCGCGGGACGAACACGATCACCCTCTTCTAAATGTGCTGATTTTTCTTTTTGGTGGCCTTTCTCGCCGAGGCAGTGACCAGCCTTGGCAGGACGTGTGACCCGGAGCACAAGTCCCCGGCGGTCTGCCCCATGCACGTGGCACAGCAGGTGCCTTCAGAATTTTGTCCTCAAAGGGGATTCCTTTTTTGCCTCCGTTTTGCCTTTATTGTGAGGAAAATGAATAAATAAAGTTCCTTGGGCTATGGCTACTCTATAGACAGGAGCGTCTACTTAGTAGGATGTGAACTGTGGACCTTGAGCTGAAGGCTGGAAAGTCATTCTTGATACGAAGTCCTGATGCCACTTTCAGTCTTGCAATGTCACGTATGACTCTTGGGACAAATATGACGCCACACAAGGAGCAGCACATAATCTCTCCATCGGCCCTGCCCCCAGAGAGCCTGGTTGATGAGATTCTGTGACCTGCCCTGATCCCAGAGCCCCAGGGGACAGCCTGCCGTCCTCCCTGTGTCGCACACTAGCCGCCGCTCTCCCCCAAGACCCCCCGAGGGGACCCAGGCCCTTGGACTTTCACTCATTCCCTCAGCGAGGAACAGAAGTTCACTTTGAGAAGGGCTGGGTTTCCGCACAGCAGGCAATAGCGCGGCTGACTTGACTTATTACAACGTTTTCCAGTTTATTGTCCTGCTCGGCAGTTAAACTGTGTATTTATCCCAGATTTCTAAGCCCTTCCACGGCTGACATCTGGGGACAGTTGTCGCAGTGGGCTTTCCCGTGCGCTGCAGCAACATGGCTGGCTTTTGTCTATCAGACGCCGGCAGCTGGTTCCCACTCAAAGGTGACAAGTAAAGATGTTTCCAGACATTGTTTTCTGAGACCGTGAGAGAGGGGGAAGGGCGGGAGAGGGAGAGAGCGAATCTGAAGCAGGGTCCATACACACTGTCGAGCCCAAAGCAGGGCTTGATCTCGTGACCTGGCTGAAATCAAGAACTGGATGCTAGACCCACTGAGCCACCCAGGCGCCCCTCCAGACGTATTTGACACCAACCCCTAGACGGCAAAATCTACTTCGAGTTAGAGCCAAGGTGCTACCGTGAGCTCAGTTCTGCCTGATGGCACTTGGGTGTTCTACCCAGCTGCCCGGTCCTACACGGACTGACACCATGTCCCACATTCTTCCTCTGAAATCCTCTGCAAGCTTTGGGCCTGTTAGTTAGATGGCTTCTTTGCAGAGTTCATCTAGATACAGAAAGTGGGCATTCTTTCCATTGATTTTCATTCCAAACAAAATAAAATATCAGTAAAATAAAATAACTGATTAAATAAACGTATCTGTTAATTATAAAAAGTAGGAAAAGTATAGAAAAGACCAAACTCGAGTAAAACATTTCTCATATATATTGCCCAACCATAGGCATTGCAAAAATTATTCTATATATTCTCATAGATGGTCCTATACAGGTGCATGTACATTATGTGTTTCTGTTTCAAAATGAGATTACATCGTGTTTATCCATAGCTACCCTGTTTTTAATCATTTAACATCTCTTTTCACAGTATATACTCTTCTAATACATTATCTTAATGGTTTAATGCTCTTTAATTACAAATGTTTCATTATTTAGTTAACCAATGTCCTGTTGTTAGAAAACTTCAACTTTTATCTTTTATTTTTTATTTTTTTAAAGATTTTATCTATTTATTTGACAGACAGAGATCACAAGTAGGCAGAGAGGCAGGCAGAGAGAGAGGAAGAAGCAGGCTCCCTGCTGAGCAGAGAGCCCAACGCGGGGCTTGATCCCAGGACCCTGGGATCATGACCTGAGCCGAAGGCAGCGGCTTTAACCCACTGAGCCACCCAGGCGCCCCGAAAACTTCAACTTTTAAACTAATGTAAAAGATCTAAATTCCACAGGAAATATATTCTAGAAAGCCTGTAGTCCCTGACACCATATTGATATCAATTACGTATTTTATGTCAAAGGAATTAGACCTGTTTTCTTCATGAAGTCAGCCGGTTGCTGCCGTAGATCCAATGATCTCTGTATCTTCTAGGCAAATGTCCGTATCTTCCAGTAGTGCTATGACACCCGTAGAAGATACACTCCCAGGAACTAACACTCTCCTCTTGGAACGTGACAGGATGGGATTTAAAATTGTGGAGATACTTATCTGATACTATTTCTTCTAGTTATTACAGTATCAGAAAAAGTTACAAAGGCAGCATAAGGTTGTCGAGCTTTAGGTAGAGGATAAAATGTACACACGTTTGGTAAGTCTATTTAAAAATAAGACTTAGACCGGAGTTCAGGTTCATCTAAGTAAAAGTTCGTCTAACTGCTATATGTAGTGTGTACATAGGTGCATTAGAATGTCTAAAAATTATGTTTATGACAATGCATCTCAAAAAAGTTTTAAGTGGTACCAGGTAATGGGTTAAAAAGAAATTAAGGATACTTTGTTTTTTTAATTTTATCCTGATCACTTAAATTACCAAGTATCTTATATGAAATAACTGTATGGGTAATACTTTTTCATTCAAAATATGTATCTTATTTAAAGCAAAAAAAAATTTTTTACCTCTTTGTTGTTAAGTATATATTTGTGTTTTCACTAATCTTTTCTAAAAGAAACCAAAAAACCCATACTGCTCGGTGTCATTTGGATTTCTGAAGAAAAATGGCTCACTGATGTGGATTTGTGATTACCTCCGTTTGTCTACTGATGTAAGACACAGCTGCAAAAGCGAGAATGGTTAGCAGGCAGAATTTGATGAGATTTTCTGAAAGAATCTTAAAAATATTGCTAACAGATA
Source organism: Lutra lutra (assembly GCF_902655055.1). Lineage (NCBI taxonomy): Eukaryota > Metazoa > Chordata > Mammalia > Carnivora > Mustelidae > Lutra > Lutra lutra. The sequence continues at coordinate 844,517 of NC_062280.1, forward strand.
AACCTTATTTTAGAAAGTTAAATAGTTATTTTTCATAAGTTGCTTATTTTTATTAAAATATATTCACTGACAAATTTCTTAGGAAAAATTTCTAAGTGTAAAATAAAACAACATGTAAATAAACAACATGGACATATTTCCTGAGTATTAACCGTATGACAAGCTCTGTTCTAGGATCTAAGGAAACACTAAGAATGAGACAGTAAAACCCTTGTCTTCTTGAAATCTTTGTTCTAGAACAATAAACTGAATGTCACTAATGATGTAATGATGATTACAGCAAACAAAAGAATGTCTCACCTTATAAAATATCTCCTTTTAAAGCTGCTTAGAAAAAAGTTATTTCAAGAGCTTCATGTAAAGTTCTATTTCTTTAATTTATATAAAACTGTGTTAGTTTATCTTGTAGAGGTTTTCACTAATTTCAACATCTGAAATGTAAAAACAAAATTTTATTCATTTCACATCTTGATTAATTTCTTAAAACTTTCAGAGTGGAATTTTATGGTTAAAAGATTTAATTCAGTCTTTAACCAGCTGAACGTCACCGCTTACGATAGTACCCGTAGCCCAGCACCCTCAAAGATACTTCCCAAGGTTTTTTTCCTCAGTTTTATAGGCAAAACATATAAAAATTTTAATTTGCAATCCATTGACTAACACTGACATTGAAAGTTCTTGTTCTTATTAAACATTTTCACCTTTTCTTTTGTGAAGTGTTATTTATATTCTTTGTTCATTTTACATTTTTGGTGTGCATATTTGTTGTTGATTTATGAGAGTTCAAACTGAGTATCCCAGATTTTCCCTTTAAAAAGCTTAAAACTGAGGTAAAAGGTAAACTGATGCTTATTTTTATTAAACCATCATCATTATTATTACTGTTGTCATTATCATATCATGTTATCATATCATATCATCATATAGATTTCTTTGTTTTAGTACCACTTAGTCTAATAATTACATTTTATCCTTAAACATGTACATTTACAAAAATGTATATAAATATATATATTAATAAAAATTATTGAGCACCCAATATATATATACCTAGTATTCTGCTATACCTTTTACAAATAATTAACTTAATTCTTAAACAATCCTCTAAAGTAGCCATTGTTACGATTTTGAATTTGAAGGAATGTGAACATTGGAAAGCTGAAGTCAATTGACGAGAGTTTAGCGCTTAAGGCAACAAGTAGCCAAGCACAGTTCACAAACCATGTCCGTAGTGAAGCCTCACCTGCGGCCCTTCCGTGGGAAGTGGTATTGACAAGGCAGAGGCCATGATCCCGCCAACAAGGCTTTGTCTTGTCATCACAAAACTCACTTTATATTCTCCCCTCTTTTCTGCCTCATTTCCTTATGCAAAGACTGATGTTGTTTGGGAAAAAAACAGTGTTTGGTTGGAGTGTTTATTCGAATGGGAGAAAACTGGAGTAGAATCGAAATTTTCAAAAATAGTGAGAAAACTGTGTTACTCTGAATACTATCATCCTTCAAATTCCATGAAAATGATTTATCTCCGGTTCATGGAGAACGTGGGGCTATTTGTGGTTAATTAGTGCCCTCTGCTGATAACATGTTAAATGTCTTCATCTAGTCTTAAGAGTGTTTAAGGTTATTAGAAATACAAGAAATTTCACCTATAAATCTCATCTCCAAAGTCGTGTAATCAAATCTAAAAGAATTGAAGTGCCTTGCCTAATCGCCAGAGCTAGTTAATGATTAAGGACAGAAAGACCCCTCGGATATCACGATCAGTACTGAGATCAGTCTTGTGTTGACTAAATTTAAAACAATATTTTTCCCTGACAATATTTTCATTTTCTGAGACTCCAAAACAAAATTTACCATAGTCAAAGAAATTTTTTAAGTTATTACAAAGTCATATAGTACAGAAAAGTGAGAAGAGGAAAATAAACCTCTTTCTCTCCCTGTCCGCCTGATTCCACTCGCAGAGGTGTTTGTCATTCTGGAAGTTATTCATATGTATCTGGGTTTTTTTTTTCCCCCCACAATCGAAGTACTGTTTTCCAACTTTTAAAAAAATGTAAAACACAGATCTTGGAGCTACTTTCATATTGTCACATGAAGATATAAGCTCTTTTTAGCACCACGGACTTTCACTGACACTTGGAGAACTGTAGGCGAGTTTAGAATGTCCTTGGTCAGGTTTGCTGACACTGCCTCGTGATTCATTCAGGTCGCACATTTCTTCTCGGACGGTGACATGAGTGAGGCTGTCCTGTCCGGATTTCGCTCCGTCAGGAGGCATGTGACTCTGGTCTGTCTCGTTACTGATGACAGACAGTCACTTCCATCACTTAATGGAGGCGTCGCTGGCCGACCTCTCTGTCCTAAGCCACCTCCTGTTTCTGCTTCAGTGCAGAGAGGGGATTTGCGTGGGAGAAGTGCTCAGCTGAGATATGAAATCAAAATAATTACTTCGTCAAGTCCTTCGTCTCACATGGAGGGAACAGGATAGATCTGCGGATGTGAGTGTATTTTCACAGTCGCACTGAGTGCTGGTTTCCTGGCCTCTCATCTGACTCCAGCTCGCATTTCTGGAGGGACACACAGATCAGTGGGTATTTGCACAGGAGCAGAGGGACGGTGAGGAGTGGTTTGGTGTATTAAATAATTCAGATAAGTCTGAAATTTGTTAGTAAGTAGGTCCAAAGGTAACACGTGAAGCATAATAATGATATTTTCATTGGCAACTAGACGATCCAGAACTGCTGACACTTTTTCTTAAAACATTTAGTAAGATTGTCATATTTTTAAAAATAATATTAAAATTTTAGTCTTGTAAATCTTTATTTTAAATGTTGCTATTTGGTAAAATTTTTCACTTTGCACATATATTTTAATAAATACTTTTCAGTGCCTCTTGGAAAAAAGCTTTTTGAAAACATGAAATTTTTAAATGTTCAGATTTAATTTTCATTTGACAAAATGTTCCAAATTGTATGCACTTGAAGTAGAACAAAATTATGCCAATATCTTGATGATACCATAATTATTAATGGTGCTGAAATGAAGGCAAGAAAGATCAATGGTGTGGGCTGGACATATAAACACTTATGAGCTAAGTATGTATTCAGTTTGTTGTTCCTCCAAAGCATCACTGGCCAATTAACTAAACACCTAGATATGCAGAATAAAACCCACTCGAGAGGTCTTATATGTCTTTCAGCCATACAAAAATTGTAGCTTCACAACATGTATTACAACTTCATCTTTATGAATTGTATTTGTCTAAGAAAATATTTTATGCAATAATGCGCTAACTTGATTGACAACTTTCGATATTTAACAAATGGTCATCATTAATGCTTTACTGCTTTCCCCTTCGCCATAATACAGACAGAAGTGTTTCCTGAATAACCCATTTACCAAGCATTTATTGACCACCTACTGCATGCCGTTACTGGGACTGTAGCAGTACGCAAACCAGACAACCATCCCTGCTTTCTTGGAACTTCACGTTTTAGTGCATTTTTCATCAAAGGGTTCAGGGGACATATTCAGGCATATGACACGGCTTTCGGCCATGTGATAGCACACACAGACTCTCTCAATTTTCTTCAATGAGATGACAGATTTGGGCTGAATTAACATGTGGTTTGGTAGGACGAGGTCGTAATTGCAGAGAGATGTATCAGAAGACTTGAAGAAAGGGTCTAGCCTTGGGGGAGATGGTTAGGGGCAAAAGGAAGCAGAAGAATGATAGAAAAACGTTGACGCAGCCAACAGTATCCCAATTTTAATGAGTAGAATTAAAAGAAGAAACAAGGAAAATACAAATTTAAACGAGTTTTGTTACAGGTTAGACAGACATTCTGGAAAGTAAGCCGAATAACGTGGATCATTTGGTACCTGAACATGTAAAGAGCAATCACAGAACCTCATCCTGCATGTCCCCGTGGAAACACGGTGATAAACAGGGGTTTGCACACACAGAACAGCGAGGCTGATTAAAAGGGCTGCGCTTGCAAATTCCACTCCCCTCACAGCGAAGCCAGTTCAGAAGAGGGTATTTTCGAGGCATTTTTTTCCTGAGTTCTGTTAGGATAGTGTCAGATCCATGCAGCAGCGACTCATTAGAGAGCTTGGAAAGTGGGGCGCCTGCCAAAAACTCACCTGGACTGAGAAGAGGATTTCCACTTTTTTGACAACAGTCATTTTTCTCTCTTTTGATGTGGAAGTCATTCAGAACCCAGGTGACATCCATTAAAGCCAAAGTCAGACTAAACGATGAAAGCGTGACAATACTTGGTTCTCTCTCTCGCAAAAATTTAAGTAATGAAATGCATAAATGACAGGAGCAAGGTAGATTTTTCATGTTTATCTTATTTTTTTTTAAATGTTTTATTTATTTATTTGACAGACGGAGATCACAGAGCAGCAGGCAGAGAGAGAGGAGGAAGCAGGCTCCCCTCTGAGCAGAGAGCCCGACGCGGGGCTCGATCCCAGGACCCTGGGATCATGACCCAAGCTGAAGGCAGAGGCTTTAACCCACTGAGCCACCCAGGCGCCCCTTTCATGTTTATCTTAAAGTCAGGGAGTGAACCTTTCCTTTCACGAATACGGATGACAACTGGCCGGCATTTACTTCGTGTGACATTTCTGGCTTCATTACCTATGTGTCCCTAAGTATGGAAATAATCTTCAGTGAGTTTAACACTTCTTTAGGCCGCATGCATGAGGGGCTGTTTTCCATCTTGAAACACGTCCTCTGACCTTTGTTTTATTCATGCTTGTGGATAACGTTTATCTCACATATGCAAGAAGGACCCAAATCCATTTTGCTGTGTGACATGACCCGAACTCCAGTCCAGTCCACTGTCTCTCTTCCCATTTAGTAGTCAGTGGCCCAAAGCTGGGGCAAACATCTCCTATTTATCTATTTATTTATTTATTTATTTAAGATTTTACTTATTTATTTGAGAGAGAGAGAGAGGGCGCACACAAGCAGGGGGAGGGCAGAGGGAGAGGGAAGCAGACTCCCCGCCGAGCAGGGAGCCTGATGCAGGGCTCGATCCCATGACCCTGGGATCATGGACTGAGGGGAAGGCAGACGCTTACCGACTGAGCCGCCAGGCGCCCCTTCATTCATAGTGTCGTGCCGTGCTGTGTAGGATTTTTACACAAATAATTTATGCAGTTGCTTTTCATTTTTTTTTTTTAAGATTTTACTTTTTAAGTAATGCGTATGTGCCACATGAGGTTCCAGCTCAGAACCCCAAGATCAACAGTCGCAGGCCCTTCGACTGGGCCGGCCAAGAGCTCACCGGGGCCACCGTTGTTGTTGTGACACATAAACAGTTCTGTCCTCCACTCATGCGTGTGCAGCTTTCCTTTTTCGCGCGTCACGACGCTTCTGAAACGCACTCGGGCTTGCACGCGGGCTGTGGTTCTCGGCTGGGGCAGCCGTGCGGGGTCCTGTCGGTCTCAAAGTGCAGCTCACTCCTCCGTTCTTGCCCTGGGGGCGGTTTGTCGGCGGCCCTGTTGCTCTCGGTTGTGCGTCAGTGGCCATTCTCATACTGACCCTTGTAGCCGGCCACACGCGGACTTGTGCCTCGCAGGGTGAGCAGCTTTCCGGTTACCGCGGTCTTGCTAAATCGATCCACAAAATAATGTCGTCAGAGCGCCGCGAGCCTGCTTACTTCTCCACATGTGCGCAGTGTCGTCAGAGCTTTAGGTTTCCGATATGCTGATATTTAAGAAACGCTATCTTGTTGATGTTACCTTCCTTAGATTTTCTTGTAAGGAAGTGTTGCTGCTTATTGGTTTACTTGTCTGAAAAATGGCTGTTCGTATCCTTTGGCACTTCAAAATACTTGGTTTTCTGTCCTGCCTTGGTCTTATTTAAATAAGATATATATAAAAATATATAAATATTTATAATGCAAATAAATATTATGTTATTTATATTAATTAATATATAAACATTAATTATATTAACACAATAAACACAAATGCAAATATTTATTATATAAGTACAAATATATAAACATAAGTAGATGTTTCTTATGTATTTTGGGAGAATTTTCCATGGGTTATATGAGTCAGAGAAACTCCTCGAAATAGGATTCTTTGTCTTTTGAGTTTGTTTAGAGTGGGTTGGATTTTTTTTGTTTGTTTTTTCTTTCTGTCATAAGGATTAAGGTAGAGGCAGGTAAATAGATCAATTTTTTTCTTTAATGGTTTATGCTTTTAAAATCTTAATTAAAAAAATTTTACCTACCACAACATGATAGATCTATTATTCTACATTTTCTTCTAAAAATTTACTTTAAAATCTTTAGCTTTGGAATAATTTACACCTTCTATTTCAAACATTTCAAAGTTCTCTGACTCTATTTTTACCCTTTACATCTTCCGTATGAGGTTTAATACTGGTGTACCAACCTCTTCAGAAACGACGAATAGTGACAGGTCGGGCGTTGAATTAACCAGTTAATTGTGGGAGAATAAGCTTGAATAACCAAGAGGAGTTGGGATCTGGTGACCTGTTGAGGTACTGACCTCAGCTCAGAGACCAGCAGATTATCCATAAAAGTAGAAGTATTGGCGGAGTCAGAGTCTGGCTTCCAGGATGCAACCATGCGGGGCACCGCACAAAGAAGGGCCTGTGCTTAGTTTAACATGCTTAAGTTTTGATCAAGTGGTCCATATTTTCCTTTGGCACTAGGGCCCCCAAATTATATGGCTGGTGCTGGAGAGTATATGGGTACAGGGGCAAAATATGGGCAGACAGGGTGGTGGGTGTATTTGGAAGTTCTCTTCTATTAGCTTTTATTTTCTCAGTGAAATAGGAAGTGAAGTTCATTTCTCTGCCTGTGTTGCATTTCTGGGTATATCTCCAGGTCTCGTGTTCAAATCATTGATTCCTTCTGTGCCTAATACGTTGTTTGGCTAATCCAATAAATTTTTAGTGGCGGTGCTTACATTTTAATCTCAGAAGTTCTATTTGATTTTCTTTCAATTCTGCCTTTTCTCGTGATTTGTTGTTTTTTTGTCCTATGCTTTTAGATTGTTTTTTATTTAATGATTTTACACATACTATTTTCTGGCCTTTTTATTTCTTTTGTATTTTTTTCTATTTTTTGAAGTTTAGGGGACTCTAATCATCCTGTTGGCTACATCCACTAGGGGTTCCTTATGATGCTAGTAATTTTGAAAATGTTTTCAGCTTCACAGTGAGATTATTTGTGAGAATTCTGTCTTGGGTTACATATCTTTTCAGAGTGTGTACGTTTGCATTTGCCTGGTATTCCAAATGATAGTTACTATCCTACCTGCAAACTTTGTCACTTTTTATTTTATAAAGGCATTTTATTTCATAGAATTGTCATAATGCATTGGCTTTAGTAGGACAACCTGATTTACTAGTGTTGCTGGCAAGTTGTTAGAGAAACATCCCTGCAATACCCAAGCGGGTATATCTAGTAGGTAATTGTATAGATAACATTTGTGTTCAGAAGAGAAGTATTAGAAACAGAAAAATACTTGGGATTCATACGTGTATGGTGTATCTGGCAGCAAGGATGGGAGGGTGGTGCCTGATGTGCAGTCTTTAGATTAGAAGAAAGAAATGTGTAGAAACTAGGGAAGAATCAGCAATCAGTGGATGCCCAGAGAAAAGCTGGACTGCGTCGCTGATTTTCTAAATCTAGCCTTCTTGATACCCTAGAAGCTTCTTAACTCCTCCTTCTCCCTTACATCCTGCAGATGGTACCTCCTGGACGGCACCTCCTGGACGGCATCCTGGTCTTTTCCATCTCTTGCATCCCCGGAGCTACCACCTTGATTCTCCCTTTCTTTCTCAACAGTGGCCATAGTGGTCTCCCTGAAGACAGGGTCAGCTTCCAGGAATTTGGTTTCCAGATTGAGGTCAACGTGATCCTTTACGAACGAAGCTCTGATCATGTCACTCCTTGCATAGACACTTGGTGCAGTGACTTTACAAATGTCGATGACACACTATGCTCTAAGTGCAGTGCAAGATTCCATAATCTCACACGTCATAATCGAAAACAAGCATTCTGGGGGTCTACCTAGTACGTGACACCAGGAGTAGATTATTTTTTAACATCTCCCTCTCTGTATGATAAATGTTTTTGTTAATCATTTTTCTAGAGCAGTTTAGGTTCACAGGAAAAATATGACAAAATTATTTTTTAGGTGACCATGAAGCCGAATTATCCATAAGAAACAGATTCAGACATTGTCGCAATTGTTTCCCAGTGTGGGCTTTCTGTTTTTGCCTTAAATGTTTCCTTGTTGAGCTCTACTGGATTGCTTAGAGAAGTCTGGTGGGGAAGTGACAGAATTAATTGTATATAATATGTATAAATATGTTTTTATTTAGAGTGGACTCAACCTTGCCCAGGGATGAGAGGACTGGAAAAGGAGGACTTTGACTCCTAAGACTTAATCTATGGGGAACCAAAAAAAAAAAAAGGAAATTTCAGCTCACTGACTTTCTAATGTTTATTTTACCTACAATAAGAGCTTTCTGGCTTCTCTTAGGTAACACAGTGGTTAGAAATGAAACATTTCAAGTAAAAACCCATTTTAATCATTTCCTATTGGTACGGGTGTCACATTCAATTTTCTTGCTGAAATTCAGAGTAATTATGAACCAGTTGCTGGTCACACAAAAATATTGCACATGATTACAGGCTTCTCCAGATTTTTTATCGAAGAAAATAACAGTATTTTTTTACAACAGCTTTTATATTCACTGGAGTTTGTTCTGCCATCCTCTGTGACACTGTTACGGTCTTCTCAAGTTCTAAGTACACAAGTGTCCAATAACAAGTGAGGTTTAATACACCTGGGAGGTCTGCAAAAGAATTTAAGTAACTGCTACACTGTAACTCTGATGTAGTGTTTTATTTTCTTGATCTGTTCTTTAATTTCCAAATAATCAATTAAAAGTCAAAAAGAGGAATATATTTTAGATTTAAGGATAGTATTTAAATTTATTTTTCTACGATTTGTTTGTTTTAGAGAAAGAGAAAGAGAGCATGAGCAGGAGGGGCAGAGGGAGAGCGAGAGAGAGTCTTGAGCAGATACCCCACTGAGTGTGGAGCCCAACACCGGGCTGGACGCGGGGTCCCTGAGATCACACCCTGAGCCTAAACCAAGAGTCAGCATCCGGGTGCCCCCATTATTTAAATTTAGTAAAAACTTTCATGCATGGAATAAGATTATTGCTTGCTAAAAAATATTCTTCCCAGTTCATACTCTATTTTGGTGTTTTAATTTTTAATTACACATGCAAAACATCTTGTTTACTGACTGAGCTCTGTTTCAACATTAAAGCTTTATGAAAAAACCCTCAAAGCTTTATGTAATATGAAATATTCTAGATCAGAGAAAACTGGGATGTTTCACATGACATTTTACACATTTATCACAACCTTAATAACACATTAGGAAGCTCTAGGATAATTCACTTAGCACTATTATTTTTCTAAATACATTATTAGAAATATAATTTCCCATAGTGTGAAAAGAATAACACCAGAAAGAGAAAGGATTTGGACAAAAATATAAGTTTTGTTCAGAACTAGGACACCAGTCTTAAGCAATTACACATACACATTTAAAAAGACAAACCATATGCCAAAAAATACTTGCTTAAATTCTGAATCCAATCTGAATTAAATTTCTAGACATTAGTAAGGAAAGAGGAATGTATGGAAACTGTTTAAAAACAATGACTAATATTCACATACACATACACAGGTAAACCAGCAAACAACACACAAAACAGTGAAATGCTAAGATGATTAAAAATAATAAAAAGACAAGGATGTCCACTATCATGATATTTTTCACTATTTCATTCTTTTTGGTACTTTAGATCTGCACTGTCTAACACAGTAGTCATTGTTGATATGTGAAAATTTAACTTAAATGATTTACCATTAAATGAAATTTAAAAGTCAATTCCACATGGCACTAGCCATGGGCGCCTACTACCGACCCTTTGGTTAGTGAAGATGTAAAACATTTTCAATAGCGCAGAATGTTCTGTTGGAGAGTGCTGTTCTTCTAGATAATGTAACAAGATAGTAAAAAAAATTCGTATATGCGTTAAAACAGAGAGAAACTTACTCGTAGATGTAGGCGACTGGAGTGCATACCGGCACACTGAAGAGCCTGCAAGTACACCGATGGGGAGATTTGCTGATTTTGCTGATTGTTTAACACACAAAAAATCTGGTGTAGCATTTTATCTCTATCAACAATTACCATTGAGAGATGAAAGTAAAAGTACCCTATTATGGTAGTAAATAATAAACACATAAATAGCAAATGACAGAATGCCAATAAAGAAATTTAATGGCAAAAATGGAAAATCTATATAATTTGTTTTCAGTGTATTATTGATGGATGTTAAATAAGACCCGCTCAAAAGGGAGAAACATGTAGCTAAATAGAAGGGATTGCAAAATTAATGAATAATTTCAAGCAATCCCATAATAATTTGATTTTACCCCAGATGTTAAATAGGATTTTGTAAATTAGAAGAAAGTTATGAAGAACTGAAAGAAGAGGCTGTGCTCTTGACTCACCAGATGTTAAACTGAGTATGAGACACCGTATGCAGAAAGAAGAGTGTTGTCTCACTCAGGTGCACAATAGCTAGAGGAATATATAAATAGCCTGTGAAGGAATCCAATAGAGTGTTATAAAGGAACTATTTTAATTCAGCGAGAAATTGCTTATTTAACAAATGTTGCGAGGCGTTAACTAACCCTGGCGGAAGAAAAGCCAGATTCTTACTTCATTGTTTAAAATCAATGTCTATGAAGTAAATATTCAAATGTAAAGAAAATGAATACATATTCTACAATAATAATAGAAAAATGAAGTGCAGTATGTCTTACTGAGCAAAGGAGGTATTCAGGAAATAGGAAAGGGATAAAAGTATAAAAGGGATATATTTAGGTAGACATTTTCATTGCATGGCAAAATGTACCACAAAATAGCTAATGAAAAAAAATAAGAAGAAAGAGCAAACAAACATATCTTTATAATATAAATTATACAAAATTAATATCTCCTACAAACATTTCTGATAAATTGATTTAAGAAAAGGCATACATCAAGCTAGAAACACGGCACCCATTGCAGACATGGTTAATATGATCAAATATTTACCAAATATAGCTCATTTATATTTCCCAGACTTACTAATAGATTGATACCATAAAACGAGTTAGCATAAAAAGTCATAGATACTATTTGAAAGCTAAGGCTGGAAGAGCTGATATGTTTCCTCCACAATTATTTGAGTTTTTGGAAACTTTCTTGAACAAGTAACTGTGGGTGGTTCGGATACAGACTGAAGAGCCTTTTCAGTCCCACTCCCTGAGCGACTGTGGGTCTAGGGTTGCTGCTCATCCACTCTGGGCACGCACCATGATTGAGAAATAGAATTCTCTTGTGGTAAGTCATCAAAGCTTCTGCGTTAATGGATTACCAAGCATAGCCTAGATCACCCTAATACAGTAGGCAAGTCATCGAACAAATAAAACAATGACAAAATCTCTAGGAGTATTTTCAACCTCATAAGATTGCAAGTTAAAGCAATAATCAAATAATTCTTTTGTCTTCAGCTTTATCAAACTTGATAATATCCAGTGTTATGACACAATAGGGAAAATGAGACTCCCTTTCATTTCCCTGCATGATTTGCTACAATTACAAAGTAATTTGTAATATCTGTTAAACAAAAAATAGTCTTTAACCCAGCATTTCCATCTTAATGAATGTTTCTGCAGAATATAATGTAAAATTAAAAGCAATAGTAATTAAATGCACATACAAAGTTGTTTGGTGCAGGTAGCATGATTTCAATATAAATCTAAAAAACTGGAACAATGAGGCCATCCAGCGACAGAAGAAAGGTTGAATAAGGCTTGTGATCCGAGGAATGGGCAACATGTTTGTTAAGGGAATTTTGTCAAAGCTAAAGTTTACTATTTGTAATCCATATTTTAGTAAAGGAACATGTACATATATTTAATCTGTTCATGTGGATATAGAGAAAGTATAGAAGAATATACAAAAGACTTTTGAAATTAGGTCAGCATTGTAGGAAAGGGATGTATGAGTGGAGATGATTAAAGTTTTCTCTGCATTTTTGCATTTTTCACTTGACACGATATGCAACACAGATGTCATGATAAAAAGTCATTCTTGAATATTACAAGAGAATTTTATGCACTTCTAGCCTTTTATGTGGAGAGCCATTGACATGATTTGTTGATAATTTCATAATAGGTAATTAGCAGCAAAACGGTGTATTTTTCTCTCAAGATTTCTATCATTCTATTTTACATATGTTCCTAAAAACAGATGGGGTCCAATTACGTTGAAAATAAAATACACCAATAAGTCTCTTAATGTTATGTTAATATAGTCAAATTCTGTGTGAACAACTTATGTGATCATAAGTGACAATCATTGAAATAAAATGTATTTCCCCGTAATTTTCACCCATTGCTCAGTTTCCCTATAAGGAAAAAAAAATGCTATTTCACAGGTAGACTTCATGTATTCAAAGGTAACTATTGCTGATTACTCATGCTTTTCTTTCTTGGCTTAAACATTCGTTTCTTCACCTCTCATTTATAAATTCCAACTCCATACCTCTTCTCAAGGTGCGTTCACTCGTCAGTGGCTCTTAAAACGCGGCAGCAGGAACTGAACACAGTGCTCCAGACACAGTCTAACCAGCTGGAGTCCACAGTTGGCTTATTTCCTCCCTTTGTTTCAAAAAAATAAATAATAAAACAGAAGAAAAATAGAAATTACACAAATAAGGCAGATTAAATAAAAAATCCTCATTATGAATAGGCTATATTAGACCTATGGTCTGCTAAGAATCTCTTAACATTGACTTTTCAGTGTGAACCATTATCAAATTGTATCTCCCTTATAACATATTTTTGTAATTGATATGGCATTTTGCATGTACCCCTGTTAGTTTCACAGTAGGTCATTCCATTTTTTTTATCCATCATGATTGCATTAAATTATGATTTTTTTTAATCCATTGTATTAACTTTTCCCACAGTGCTTTTAGAAATGGTAAATTATGTTAAAAATATTGAATTCCTCAAGGACACGGACTGAACAAAGTAGCAAGCTTGTGAAATCCTCCACATCCCAAGCATATGCAATACCCAATTTAATTTTTGTAATATACAATCAGAATTATGAATAATGCCATGAAATATCTTGGTGATGAATGGCTCCACTCAGTGAAAGACATTAATTCAGTGAAATAGATTAAAATTATAAATGATCGTTGTTTGACTATTTTTTTAAATAACAGACTACTTTTTAGGAGAATTTAGATTTACATTAAAAACGGAAGATAGCGGCACCTGGGTGGTTCAGTGGGTTAAAGCCTCTGCCTTTGGCTCAGGTCATGATCTCAGGGTCCTGGGATCGAGTCCCACATCAGGCTCTCTGCTCAGCAGGGAGCCTGCTTCCCTCTCACTCTCTCTGCCTGCCTCTCTGCCTACTTGTGATCTCTGTCAAATAAATAAATAAAATCTTAAAAAAAAAATGGAAGATAGTACAGAGTTCCATATTACCCCACACAAACAGCTTCCATCATTATTAATTTCATGCATTACTGTGGTACATTTGTTACAATTGATGAATCGAAACTGATACATTGTTATTAACTAAAGTCTGTGGTTTACATTGAGGCTGAGAATTATATTCTACAGCTCTATGGGTTTTTTTTAAATTTTTTGATTTTTTATTAACATATAATGTATTATTAGCCCCAGGGGTACAGGTCTGTGAATCGCCAGGTTTACACACTTCACAGCACTCACCATAGCACATACCTTCCCCAGTGTCCATAACGTTCTGTGGGTTTTACCAATGCATAACGTCATGTATCCCACCTTTACGGTGTCATACGGAGGAGTGTCACTGCCCTAAAAATTGTCTCTGCTTCGTGTACTCATCCTGCTCTTCGATGACCACTAAGTAGTTTAATCTCTCTACACTACGGTCTTTCTCAGATGCCACATAATGAGAATCGTACGGTACGTAGTCTTCTTAGACTTGCTTCCTTTTCTTGGAAACAGGCGTTTAACTTCCCTCCAGGCCTTTTCGTGGCTGGACAGCTCCTTTACTTTCGCGGCCGGATACCGCTCTGGTGTGTCGGGGGACCACAATTGCTTATCTGCTCACCTACTGAAAGATATTTTGGTTGCTTCCAGTTTGGAGCGATTAGGAACAGAGCTGCTATAAATATGTGCGTGCAGGTTTGTGTGTGGACATAAGTTCTCGGTGTACGTCAGTAAATACCAAGGAGAACAGTTGTGGGATCGAATGATGAGACTGTTTCTAGCTTTGTGAGAAACTGCCCAGCTTTGCTGGCAGGTGGCCATAACATTCCGTATTCCCACCAGCAAAGAGCGAGAATTCCCGTGGTACTATCTACTTACTGGCATTTGGTATAATCCCGTCTTGTATTTTAGCCTTTCTAATAGGTGTGCAGTGATACAGTGCTGTTTTAATTTGCAATTTCCTTGTGACACAGGACATTGCGTTTTAAGAGTTCTTTGTTTATCTTGGGTGCAAATTCTTGATCAGCCGTGCTTTGCAAATATTTTCTCCCAGTTCATGGCTTACTTTTTTCACTCTCTAAATGGTCAACTGGTTTTTATTTTCACCCAATGATCGATTGATTGATTATTTATTAATAAGTCCTGCATATGGATACATTCTTGGAACATTTAAAACAAATTTTTTAAAGTGTGCAGTTTAATATTTAAAACACTTTTTCTTTTGTTTATATGCCAAACCTAAACACTATGCCTGGGATAAATCTCAGTTGTCACTGGATGTCACTGTTGCTTTACCAAATGTGACCGTTTTGTTCATAAAGACAATGTTTTAGAACATTTTCTAAATAAGCACTTCATTGAAAGAAAATCCACATTGTTAAGTAACTGTCAGGTTTAGATCCAAGCTACATAGGCTATCAATAATTAGGAAAACATTTGTTTATAAGATATAATAAGTTTCTTGCTAAACTTACAGACATATTTCAAATAGTACAAATAATTCATTAGGAAGACTACACAGAACTAAAAAAGTTTTTTGAACAATAATTTTTTTTCAAGATAGAGGATTTAATCTATGTGTAGAACATGGCTAATAGGTAGCACATTTAAAAATTTGGTATTTTATTACTTATAAAACATTTTAAACCATGCATATAAGTATATATTAATGTGTGCTCAAGTACTAAAAATCTCTATGCTTAACATGAGCTAAATTCATCCTACAGACACTTTTCCGTTGCAATCTGATACATATACCGAAAATGTTACTTTTAAATTTTTTTCCCTTTAGAAAAAAATGTTTGAAAGAAAGTAGTTTATCACAACCTGCACCAGATGCAATAGCTAAAACTGCCTATACAGATCAGTTTCTTTTGCAAAATGTGCCTTATGCTGAAACAGTCTCTACACCTGTCCTTCCATGCTTTGAAGCTGTCCCACCCACCACCCCATCGTCAGGCTAAACTATTCTACCTTAAGCATCTTTTCAAGGACTCCAACACTCAGAACTTCTTATTTTACATTATTTTAGATTTGCCCTATAGAGCTATAAACTTTCTGAAGGCAGCATAGTATCTGCTTTATTGATTGCTAATGTCCAATAGCACATACAAAATTATTCATAAAAATGTGTTTAAGTATGAAACTTTGGTTAGTCAAAGACTAATACTGTAAAATGTTTAATACTAAAGGTCAAAGTCATAAGGAATATTATCAAAAATTTATTTGAGAGATAGGGATAAAGCTTTAAATTTAAAATAAATTATAATTGATAAATAATTTACTTAATTAATCCCTGGACTGAAGGACATAACTAATTATTCTGTTAAATATCTATCCCTTAGTCTGAAACGGATGGCACTTCCAGGGTGTTACATCAGTCGCGTAACATAGTATTTCTGCGTCTTGTTGATTGTTTATGCAAGTTATTTTGCTGGGTACCTGATTAGATTGCGTATCAGTGACCCCCTTTCTCCACGCTAGTTGTTTCCAGCCCCATGACTTGTAGGCACAAAAGAAGAAACCGTTTGCGGGCGGACTACAAGACTCTCAGAACTTTCCAAGGGAAACTCAATTGTTTTAGGTATTTGCATATTCGTTTTGGAATTGGAGCCCGACTTTAGAACTCTGCACTGAATGGAAATGCAACAAGACAAAATATTTGGGATTTCCAGCTCAGAATTAGGATGTAGGTTTCTGAACACCTCAACATAACATAATGGAAAGAACGCAGAATCAGATAAAGTAGACAGACAAAACAAAACAACCTAAGATTCAGTACACTCTCTTACTATACCACAGATGTGGTATATTATGTGTGATCCTTTATCATTTACAAGATACTTCATATAACAAGCAATTATCTAGCTATTGGCCTGGTTTGTTGATTGTTCTGTAGAGGTTACGTGGATGGAAGAGACATGGTCCTATCTGTACGGAGTAAGATCCATCAGTAGCATTCATTGTTGGTCCTTGGAAGAGGATTTTGGATGAAAGGCTTCAAAAATACAGACTTAGGTCATAGGTAGAAAGTTTACATGAAGCAGTGTATTTATGCACAGCGAATCAGAAATCTTATGACCCATGATGTGCTGCTGAGACAGTTGTTTGCTGGCAAACACTTGAAACTCACAGTACATGATCAACTTTATGCTACAGAGGTATATGAAAAATTGGGCTTCACTTCAAAGAATAAATATTTTGGAAGAAAGAAAAAAGAAAATAAAAATCATGTGATTTACAGTGTTGGTCACTTAAGCAATATGTATTCAAAAACAGAAGATTTCTTCTTGTAATAAAACCTCCACATAAAAATCTTTTTTACACACTCATAAAATCTGTGGCTTTTTAAAGGGTAGGTTGTGTTTAATATGCATAGAGTGACTGATGCAACCATCCACCATCGTACTCTCGATTTCTAAAGCACTGCGTCCCAGAACCTCATTTGCGGTGGTAAAATGGGGATGAACACATTTCAGTGGTTAATAAGAGAAATGGTAATGAGAGCTTTTGTCCTGCAACTATCCATAATTAGGTCATTATCAACTGGAAGAATATTTCCATCTGTATAAATTAACTGATATCATGTGGAACAAACCGCGTCAAATCTGAATTGTAATAATGGACCAAGAGAGGGAGCTGACTTATGTGTGAGAAACAAGGGATGTATAAACACAAGCGAAGAAGAAAGACAATTGGCAGTGGAACCTGCCCACCGTGGCAAGTGGAAGTCAGTCGAAGGTGTATTGATACTGGTACTAAGGAGAGCATTTTTAAATATAAGACTGTCTGTAGGGAGATTGCTACTTTTCCTCCAATATTAGGGTGACCGTAGAAATTATTTCCCAACATGGAAGTGTTCCGACAGTGAAGGGCCTTAAATCTGAAGGGATCCCGGAACGGGGGCGTTTTTACCTGAACTTACACAGCGAACGGCGTTCAGCCTACTGCAGATCCGTTCTCTCCTTCTCTTATAACAATAACATTTTAAAACTAAACTTATGGCCTCTCAAATAAAGGTCGTTTTTTCTAACCTCCCTTGAAGCTACTTTTGAGAATACCAGTGACGGTGAACCACCTGACGGCACCAGATAAGGGCATCAGCTAAGCATGGCGGAGGTTGGGAGGAACCTCATGCCGTGACATGATCTCACAGCTGCTACTCCTAAGTTTTATGGAACAAAGACACTAGCACATATTAATGTCCAAAGCAGAATTTGTAGAGCAAAGAGTGCATAGTAAAAATGTGCATTTGTTAATATTGGAAATACTTATATAATATGCATTTCTTCAGATAAATGATGATTAAGATCTTTAGGTCACAACTCGGGACAACATAATTAGAAAGCTTATGCCTGTAATCCAAGCAGTTAATAATAACTAGTTAATAACGGCTTAAGGAGTATATTAGTTTTATGAAAATGGTAGTAACCAAAAACAACCACATTTATCTATCCATCATCATCTATCTTTTAAAAAAGTATGTAAGACTAAACTGCTGTTAATGGAAAAGTTGCATACTCACCCGACATTAACTAGACTAAATTAAGCAAAATTAATGATTCAGCATGTATGTCTGTGTAGCTGATATAAGCAATTACTGCTTTAATTACTTCTTGATCACACATTAAAAAGGAAGAAATTGGTGGAAAAATAGTAAAGCATTAAAATATGTCTTGAAATGAAGATTACGTTTTTCTTGGCAGATTTATTTTCTCATGTTTTGTTTTGGGGTTTTGGGTTTTTTTTTTTTTTTAGATTATTTATTTATTTAATTGACAAAGAAAGAGAGAGAGAGTGTACAGGTAGGGAGAGCCAGGCAGAGGGAGAGGAAGAGGAAGGCCCCCGCTGAGCAGACAGCCGGGGCTCCATCCCAAGACCCTGGGATCATGACCTGAGTTGAAGGTAGACATTAACCCGCTGGGCCATGCAGGTGCCCCAATTTTCTCATGTTTTGGTAAGGTTAATGCTAAGTTACTTTGAAAGCTACCTTTACTGTACAGTCCACTATGATCCAGAAGCTAGTCATTGTTTGTCTTCTCTAGTCTCAAAATCAACCATCACACCTTATATTTTATAGTATCTTATGATTTATCAAATGTTTTTATATCTACATATGATCTTGATAGTTTCATTATAAGTGATATATATGATATTTATGGATAAAGTTTAAGTGAGAAGGAGTAAAATTCCCTTCGACGTGTGCAGATTTTCTTTTAAATTTAGTTTTACCAAAGGATCACTTTGCTTCCTTTGACAAGCAGGTTTCAAGCCTTGACATGGATTTTGTATATTTCTGCATACAAACAACCTAAACATAGTCTTATAACAGGTGTAAAGGGCGAGACAGTAAATATTTTACACATGCGGACCTCATGCCGTTAGTCGCTTTTGCATGTTATTATTGTCTCTTAAAAATACCAAAATGAGGGGCGCCTGGGTGGCTCCAAGGGTAGAGCCTCTGCCTTCGGCTCAGGTCATGATCTCAGGGTCCTGGGATTGAGCCCCACATCAGGCTCTCTGCTCAGGGGTGAGCCTGCTTCCCCCTCTCTCTCTGCCTGCCTCTCTGTCTACTTGTGATCTCTGTCTGTCAAATAAATAAATAAAATCATAATAAAGTGTATCAAAATGATTCTTAGGTGGAAGTTCCATACACAAATTAACTCGAAAGCTGGGTTGGGCCTGTAGGTCATGGTTTTCCAAGCCTGGATTAACAACCACTTTATTTACTCTAATTCCGTGGATCAGAAATTCGGGTGGGTTTGGCTAGATGGTCTCCTTCTGTTCACCGGGACCAGGGTTTTGGTCATCTAAGAGCTCAGCTGGAGCTGAACGGCCTAAGACGGCCCGACTCACACGCCTGCGTGCGGAGCTGATCGCAGGCCGTGCTGTCCTCTCTCTCATCCCGCAGGAGTCTGGCCCTAGCTTCTTGAAGTAAGTACCTGAGGTTTCTAAGATCCTACTGGAAGCAGAAGGCCAGCGCTGACTCAGGGGAGTGGGAAACAAACATCCCCTGGCAATGAGACAGTGTAAAACCGCAGTAAGGTGTGTGCAGATGTCGACAGAAGTAATTAGAGCAGCTTATCTTTACAAGCACTGTATCCCATTATTTTAAGATCTGGAAACTCAATGTTTTTATAATGTCTAATGATAAGTTTTTCTGAAAGGAAGTCATATGACAAACTAACATAGAATACCACTTTATTGGGCGCCTGGGTGGCTCAGTGGGTTAAGCCGCTGCCTTCAGCTCAGGTCATGATCTCAGGGTCCTGGGATCGAGTCCCACATCGGGCTCTCTGCTCAGCGGGGAGCCTGCTTCCCTTCCTCTCTCTCTGCCTGCCTCTCTGCCTACTTGTGATCTCTGTCTGTCAAATAAATAAATAAAATCTTTAAAAAAAAAAAGAATACCACTTTATTAATTTACAGTGAGTTTGGACTGCCAGGAGGTTCAGAACGCTTGTGCGGGCCGAACACAGATGCATCTTTCTCTATGAGCAATCAATACAGAAGGCGGAATTTTCCCCTAAAATTTGCTTCATAAGAAGGAAATTTGGAGTGTGTTTTGGGTGGGAATCATGAGATAGAGGTAGGAGTAGATTTTTTTAATGCTTACTCTCCTTGGGGCAGGCACTCCGAACCGGGACTCTCAGCTTATGTATCATCTACCCTAACTTATCGTCTATAAAACACGCACAGAATTGCTCCGACTCTCCTAGGCCAGATATGACCTAGGTTCTACCTTGCAGTTGTTCTGCCATCAGATTTAGAAGGAAAAGAATAAGCATGGATCATGTGTGAGGATATTAGCTTAGCTTCTTTTTTAAAAAATACTTTATTTCTTTATTTGACAGACAGAAATCACAAGTAGGCAGAGAGGCAGGCCCGGGGCGGGGGAGAAGCAGGCTCCCCGCCCAGCAGAGAGCCCGATGTGGGGCTCGATCCCAGGACCCTGAGACCATGACCTGAGCCGAAGGCAGAGGCTTAACCCACTGAGCCACCCAGGCGCCCCAGTATTAGCTTATCTTCCGAGCACCATGGTGATGGTGTTCTTATACACACCCTATGAAGCTTCTGGCATTCAAACTAATGTATAAATTCAATACAATTAAAATGAACCTTCCAGAAGAATGTCAAATTTGATTACTTTGACTTAAAATTTTTCATAAAAGAGTTATTGCCCACCGAAAGCAAAGAGAGTTCTAAACACAAAGGATATCTCTTTTATGGATATTAAGGAACCCTGTAAAGCTGTGACAATGAAAAGCTCACACGTGTGTCTGTGACAAAAAACAAACAAATGAAACACTGGAACAACGTAACCAAACTGTCCAGAAGCCAGTGTTCCTCGAGTGCAAGGGAGCTCCGTGTGGCTGTTGTGTTAACAGATTCGTGGGACAAGGACGGATTGCAGAGGAAGTGGACTGAGAAACTGGCTTATTGTCTGTGGGAAAATAAAGCCTCCCTGGGAATCAAAGCAATATGAAGGTGTGTGCAAGGCAGATCCAAAACCTCAATGTGAAAGGTAAGACATAGGGCTCATGCCAAAAATAATAGAGACTTGTATGACTGTGACATGATGAAGTATTGTTAAAGTCCCCCCAAATGGAAATACATTTACTCCTATTTCTGTTCAGTGAAGGAAATGATAGAGAGCACAAGAAGGTGCATCGCAGACTGGGAGAGACAACGGGTACCAAGGGACGAGAGCCTCAAATATGGAGTAAACTGTCCACACTAATAAGAGAGACAGGACACTAGGAGAAAGAGGAGACAAGTACTTATTAGAGAACTAATCTGCTGGCTAATGTGTTTATGGGAAGATGTTCAACTTTACAAATAATTGAATAATTAAATACAAATAATCAAATAATTAAACAAATATTTAAAACATCAGTGTTATAGGGTGAGTGTCCTGGCTTGCTTGGCATAACCTGTTTATGATTTATATCTTTGCAGTTAACTTGGCCGTTACCTTAACTATTTTTATAATAGTTACATAGTAACTATAATAGTAACATAATTTTATCTTCACAGTTAACTATTAAAAATGCTCTGGTTGGGGCGCCTGGGTGGCTCAGTGGTTAAAGCCTCTGCCTTCGGCTCAGGTCATGATCCCAGGGTCCTGGGATCGAGTCCTGCATCGGGCTCTCTGCTCAGCGGGGAGCCTGCCTCCTCCTCCTCTCCCTCTGCCTGCCTCTCTGCCTGCTTGTGATCTGTCAAAAAAAAAAAAAAAAAAAAAAAAAAAAAAAAAAAAAAACTTTAAAAAGTGCTCTGGTTTGGAGAGATACAATTATGTATTTTCTTCCTAGCTACCAGGTGACAAGCATTGGGGAGGAAATACGTAACAAGTCAGTTAACACTAAGTTTTGAAATGAATACAGAAATTTGAGAGCGGCTTCATCCTGCTGATAAGTGTGTAAACGGGAAGGACCGTTTGGAAGGCTGCCTGCCAAGTCTCACTGGAATTGTGACGTGTGCTTCCTGCGACGCTGCAGTCCACGACTGAGGGTTTGCGCAGGGCCACTGGCATGATCCCCCACTGCATGACTGTGGTAGCAGGAAATTGCGAACACTCATGTATCCATGAACAGAAAAATTAAAAATGATTTGAGAGGAATGCTGTGTAGACTTGAGGACTTGGAACTAGATGAATATAAAGCAAAGATCTTCAGCTATACTATTAAATGAAAAAACTGGAGAAATCATATGGTAGAGGATATCATCAGTCCAAATTAAAAACACATACATCAAATAGCATCATTAGAAAAAGTAAGGGTACGGACATACGAAAGACCGATGGCAAGTACATTAGAGCGGACAGCAACGGGCAGAGGCTGGAGGCAAAAACCAACGGGGAAGGACGAAGCAGGACGTGTACATTGCAGAGGCGGCGCCTGGCGGCTCGGTCAGTTAAGTGTCCTACTCCTGATTTCAGTTCAGGCCATGACCCTGGGGTCGTGAGATTGAGCCTGGCGTTGGGCAAAGTCGGCTTGGGATCCTCTTTCCCTCTCCCTCCCCTCCTCCCCCCGCTCTCTCTACATAAATAAATAAAATCTTTCTTAAAAATTGAAGAAGAGGGGCACCTGGGTGGCTCAGTGGGTTAAGCCGCTGCCTTCGGCTCAGGTCATGATCTCAGGGTCCTGGGATCGAGCCCCACATCGGGCTCTCGGCTTGGCGGGCAGCCTGCTTCCTCCTCTCTCTCTGCCTGCCTCTCTGCCTACTTGTGATCTCTCTCTCTGTCAAATAAATAAATAAAATCTTAAAAAAAATTGAAGAAGAGTCCTTATGTAGCTGATATCATTGCATTGGATGGGGATACAATTAACTCAGTTCTGCCCCTTACGTGATCACTCGTGTCACATAGCGCGTATATGTATAGGCACGTGGCATTCGTGTGTGTGTGTGTGTGTGCGTGTGTGTGCGCGTGTTTATACTGTGCCATGTTACACTATCTAAAAAAAAGTAATTTGTTATGCATTCATTTACTTCCTAGTAACTTAGCAAGTGGCTTTTATTTTTTGTTTTCTTGAGCCTTTATGTCTAAGAAATAAAACTACATAAACAACCATGTATTTGTTTATTTTCCTTCAATTATTGGAAGTATTTCATAGTCTATAATTCTTTGTTGGATACAAGGAAGAGCCAAACAAAATTACCTTAAATATCTGTTTGAAACAATTCCAGATTTTAAAGATAAATATAGTATAAATACAACACGGTGATACAATGAAGTAGAGTGTGGCAACACTGATCAGTTACAAGATCACTTGTAAACCACTTTTCAGTTTATCTTTGGCCATCTAAATCAATTACTGACACCTCCAGCAACGACCCATCTAGGCTGATTCTTCAGATTTCAGTTGGCTCGACCACGTTTGCATTAGGCTTTTGTGGAAACAAAGAGCATAATAAAGAGAAGCAAAATCACACAAGTCAAAAGTAAAAATAACTTATTGACACTGGAAAATTAACTCAAAATTCTGGCAAAACATAGAGAGAATCTTTGATTTTCCTTCTGTAATAGAAGAGATATGGTTATACACATCAAATATATTCACTAAGAGACGTCTCCACTAATTTTTCTAACATTTACTGATGGCCAAGCACTGAACTCCGAATTGCTTTCTACTCATCACCCACATTTTATCCCCTTGGTTGCCCCGGCATTGATGTCTGGCATGGTTTCCCGTGAGGTTAGCGGTGGTGCTCCTGTCTAATTGAAGTTCTAATTGAAGGGACGGTACTTACACTATCATGGAAAAGGCTGGAGGATCCGTCAATAAGCCGGACTCCTAAGAATCAGTTCCAGCAGAACACCACAGAACAAGCTCGCCAAAGTTCACCTATGACAGACCACCTGAGGAATCTGGCCACTGATTCTAGAATCAGAATCACACGGCCTTTGTCAATCTTGGAGCAAGGTAACAACCAGCAGAATTAATGACTCTAGGAACCCATGGCCTTGGCTAGAGACTAGGAAACAGAAAATTGCTGTCCAGTGGTTGGCTCTCCTTGATCTGATTAAGGAAAAGAGAAACCTTACACTTAGCCTCTCTTCTCTAGTGATTTTCTTCTTGACTCTAAGTCTCAAACAAATGCACCTCTTTAGAAAAATCTAAATCACAACCAGAGCCATAGTTGTGAGGAATCTGGGAAACGTAACTTCTTAGTTTTTAGTTTCCTACCTAGACAGACAGGACATTTGATGAGCGGGACTGTATGCTGAGTAAGCTGATGCAGAAATCCCACATGGACGAGTTAAGTCACTTGTCAAGGCGACACATTTAATTAATGGTTTGCAATTTAAACATAGGTTCTAATTATAGTAACTGTCACAAGGAACTATTTGCAAAAGGAGAAAACTTCAATGCAAACCACCAGTTTTCTAAGAGAGGAGAGAAGTTATAAGATAACAAAATTTCTGTTCTTCATAAGTAGATGATTAACTAAAATGAAGCTGATAATGTAACCTCCTACTGCATTGACTAGGCAACATCTGTAATGTCCCAGGTTCTTAAAATGCAGCAATAATCACAGCAGGTATGCATGTTACTTAGATTTAAAAATATTGGTAAGATGAGATTTTAGAAAATTTTAGGTAGTGGCTACCTCACTGTTTCCTAGTAGTGAAAAACCCCATGATAAATGCCTTACCTCCCCCTCAGAATCGAATCTGAAGGAGGGCAGAGACCCAGGACAGTCCACTCTTCTTGCCTTTCAGTGTCCACTCGTGTTTTTTCTAAGGTTCATCTCTACCTAAGAAAGCATGAGGTCTGATCAGCTACCTTATCATAAAAGGGTACCATTAATGAGTTCTTATTCCTACCTAAAATCTACAAATTTAAATACTCTTGTGTTCTTCATATAAAGTGGTAGAGGAAAAAAAAAAGGATGTTGTAGAAAATAACCTATTAAGTAATATAAAATACAGCTACTGTAGTCCTTTTCTCTGTCATCATCAATGAGGCCAAAGTTGACAACTATAACTACTTTCTGCCATTATCCAATGATACCCTTAATGATTCTCTTACCCCTTGCCTCTACCAAATGAGACTATTTACCAGTGGATGACCCAAACCTTCATTTCTGCTTGAACTGAGTCCTAACTGGTCTTACGAATACTGTGTTCTTAGAGTTTCCTAAGAAGGAACACTACTGCACAGGGAAACACTAAAAGGCACCCAAGCCAAGGGAATCTCATGAACATAGTTCTCAATGACCTCATAGGGTAGTAGCAACCCAATTTTCCCCTAGTCATCAGCATGAAGCACCTTGTACAATATTGTGAACTTTTCTCTTCTCATGGGTTCAGTGGCATAGGAGATTGAAATGGCCAAGGGTAGTCTCAATTCCTAGTTCTTTGGAAACATGACCAAGTGCAGGGAAATATTCTTTCATTGGGAAATGGTCCCTCTAAATCTATGGAAGCAGAGGTCCTGTGGATGGAAGACACGTGAATTTTAGTAGTGTCTCAAAGAGAAGGTCGTTGCCTTGGAATCACAGACCTGTGCATACTTCCAGTGGAGAATTTGGCACAATATGTTGGCCACTTGTTTATGGCATATTTAGCAATCGGTAGGATAGATCCTGGCGGCACAGGGTTTAATCACTCAGGAATCATTGTAATTGAGTCTTCAGCTCACCATTCCCTATTAAGCATGTTGTTCCCAGGATGTGTGACACATGGCCCAGTCAGTTTCATGGGCATGAGCTCACTGCTACATCTCCTTTGTCAAAACATACACCCCTGGCCTATGACGATTTTGTGCAGCATAATAGAACCATAAACAAAGGATTCTATAAATCTACCGATGGGTGGTACTTGCAGAAGAACTGCAGTCCGAGAAGGCAAGTCCATATCCATGTAGGTGTGAGCCCATAGGAAGATAAAAATGAGAGAGAGAGAGAAAGAGAGAGAACAGGAGATATCTGGCATTAGTTATTTAATTGAGAGGGCTTTAAGATACATACATATTATTTTAAAAAAGATACATACTGGGGCGCCTGGGTGGCTCAGTGGGTTAAGCCGCTGCCTTCGGCTCAGGTCATGATCCCAGGATCCTTGGTTCGAGTTCCGCATCGGGCTCACTGCTCAGCAGGGAGCCTGCTTCCCCCTCTCTCTCTGCCTGCCTCTCTGCCTGCTTGTGATCTCTCTCTGTCAAATAAATAAATAAAATCTTTAAAAAAAAATTAAAAAGATACATACATATTCCTTTAAGCAAAAATACATGTTGTACTAACTACTTTGTAATACCGGTTCTTATATTTTTAGATTTTTGTAGTCAAGCAACATTTTATTCAGAAAATAGGTGCTTTACAGAGAATACTAATTTTTAATTTTTTAAGGCAATTGAAAAATAACCCTTCTGTTTACTTTAGCCACATGAAAGAAGAACATTTTAACATCTAAAAAGAAGGAAAAACATATCAGAATAAAAGGTGATTATTTGAAAGAAATAATGAAAAACTTCCTATAGCGTCATTACTTTTCTTATTTTTCTGTGAATATTTTTAAAGTCAGAGACCAATACCTGACTGAAATATTAGAACAACTGACCCATAACATTATTTAAGACCGTTATATCGTCCTAACATCCCATCACAACTCCAGCACGGCGTCAGGTAGAACCTGTGAATTCCGTGGGCAGGAGCTCATTGCTACACTCTGTTTATCATAAAAGTGCCTTCTTGGGAACGAACAGTGCAAGAATGTTACTGATTAACATTACACCTATAATACAGCATACACTTGTATTGACTGATGTGAGAGGAAAATAATTGTTTAAAGGTTTACTAAGACCTACTAAAGAATCTCAAATATTATGGCTACTGTTTTGTATCAATCCAATTGTTGGATAGTTGATAAATTCTAAAACCACCTGTTTACTTGATGTATAAGAATACAAAGGAACACCAGACTACTATCATGCCTTCCTCTAGCCTGTCAAGTTACATAAAATTTTAAATGCCTATACATACCGTGAGAAATAAGTTTAATGGAAATATCCATATTTCCCACCAACTTTATTCTCATCTCAACATTATATCAAGATACATCGGGCATGAATTCACTTTTTCAGTTATGTCCTTAAGGGGAGACCATCAATTTAATTTACATATGCAGTACATGCAACAGAAAGGCAGTTCTATGGAGAGTTACAGTAATGAAACAATTTCTTAAATTCTAAAGTCAGAACAAAGCTTTCTACATCCCCAAAGAATAAAATATTTATGTTGTGGTGGGTTTTTTATTTAAAACTTGGAAACCCTTAGGATAAAAATATAGAATTTTTTTGTTTAGAAATTTCAAATACTGTGTGACATCATAGATGACTGGCATGTGTGAAACTGTGTTGCAAATTAGAAATGTCGTGATACCTAACATAGAACATACCAAAGTAACCTCTGCTTGCGTGCCTTCAGAAGATCACCATCCATCTTTGAAATTACCCTTATTTCCTTCAGGGTCTGGTCTGGGCTAACTCTTATTCTTTTGACTCTGATCAAAAGCAATGAAAATATGAAAAAAAGTATTCAATATCCTGTGCTAGAATTCTTCATGAGCTGGCATCAAAAGCTTAGTGTAGAGAGTATGAACTTCAGAATTTGACAGATCTGGGTTTTAATCTTGCCTCTCCCACCCAGTAATTCTGGGACCTCGGGCACGTTACATAAACTCATTGAGATTGAGATTTCTCGTCTGTAAAATGAAAGCACCGCACCAGCTTTGATGTTGTCGCTGACACCAGCTGTGTGACTTCAGTCATGCTCTGTCAAGCTCTATGGCTCACGCTCTTTATTTGTAAAATTACGATGACGATAGTACCTCCTTCCAGAGGCAGACTAACCAAATCCTTCCCAGATCCTGTACCTAATTATATATTCAAAATTTGTATTATCTTTAACCTCTCATATTAAAATCTTCAGACTCCAGAAAATCTGTATCCTCTTCTGCTTGCTTCCTTGGAAAGTTTTGATATTATTATTTTTCATAATTACCATTATCTTTCTGGGTTAGAAGGCATTATGGTTTGTATCTGGATCAAAATAGGTGTTCATGTAAATACAGTTTTAATAATAATATCAGCAATATTATTGTTATTCTAAAAAGGCAAAGTGACCTCATTCACCCAGATATACAATTTTTTTAAAGATTTATTTTTTTATTTCTTTATTTAACAGAGAGAGATCACAAGTAGTCAGAGAGGCAGGCAGAGAGAGAGGGGGAAGCAGGCTCCCTGCCGAGCAGAGAGCCCGATGTGGGGCTCGATCCCAGGATGCTGGGATCATGACCTGAGCCGAAGGCAGAGGCTTAACCCACTGAGCCAGCCAGGCGTCCTGATAGTACAATTTTTGCACGTGTAATTTATAATGCTTAAATTGTTATTGAACTGAAGAAAGTTCCCATCCCAGTTAATTCTCATTTGCAAAAATATCCATTTTTATGTATTTTGTTGCTTAATTAAATAAACATGGTTATGTTTACTGTCATTAAATGAAGCTAACACTACTGAGTGGTTGCTTGGCGTCAAAAACTCTGTAAATGTAACCTATTAAGAATGGTAGATAAGGTAGATAAGAATGGTAGGTAAGGGGCACCTGGGTGCCAACTCCTCTCCTCTGAAGTGAAGGCTGTCTACTATGATGCCCCATAGCTCATTACGTCATTCCCAAACATCACCACGTTTCGGAATACTGGAGTTCCTCTAGGTCTCCACATTGTTAACACAGTACACAGTCCTCAGACTATATAATCCCCCGACAAATTGTATAATCCATTGGAAACATTTAGAATAAAAATTAAAACCCCTCTGAGCAATCACAGAGAATTCCTATGTCATGTCTGGCTGCTGTTAATGAGCAGTGAAAGGATCCTTAATGAGACTGTGCGGTGTGTGAGCTTGGTAATTGCTGTTCCAAATTCTTTAAATCACAGCAAGGCTTCTAAAGGGAGACCCACGTGTCCCTGATTAAAGGTGGCATGCTTCCGCAGACCTTCCAGGAGCACCCAGCCGTACGGCATTCTATGCCCACTCAGAGTTAGCTCACAGCACGTTGTGTAGAAAATGTAGAGAGAATTTCTTTTAATAAAGGATATTTAATTTGGTAGCATACAGCATTGACTTGTGGAAAGATAGCACTTTGACCTTTTTTTTTTTAACCTTCCACAATATGAATTTAGGCAGTAATTATCTTCAGAGTCTGTGAAGCAGAGCCAATTTATTTTTTTGTTCATGTTCGACAACCAGATTGCTCCCCTACACCATGTTCTACTGGCTTTTAATGACCTCAAGAATGCTTGGAGGTGACTGCTAAGCAAACTGCTTTCGGTAGTCCCACCGCTGGCTGGTCTGCCGATGGAATAGATCTAACAGGCCAGTGGTGATCTCTTGGCACTGGATCTTAAGGGGAAGAATAAAATCCATCTCATGTGCAGCCCTAAACATTTCCTGGGACTCTAGAGATTGCTCTCTGGTAAATGGCATTTTAGAAACTGTATTGAAGTCCGAGACACAATAGGCAGGATGGAAATCAAGTGCAAAACCACAGAGCATTAAAAAGGCTTTATTTCAAAATGTGTCTAAAATAAGCTGTAATTTGTTATATTTTTATTTGTTCACCTTATTTGTGCCCTTTCTCTGTCATATATGAGTATACGAGACACACACCTAATGGGCATATAATTAATATTGATTCGTGTAATCAATCCATGGATCTAATTTGCAGAGTATCCATGTTAGTATACTTTCGAGCATGACATGTTAATAACTGATATGGAGATACAAATTCCTCAAAGAAACACTGTATTTCTCTATCAATAGATGTGTTATATCAATATCTATATTATCAATATTGAATTAATATTTCTCTAAAAATATTACAATAAAAAAGAATCAGTATTTTCAATTTGAAAATAATATTTTGTTTTTAGTAATTTCTTAGATAAGGATTTGTAAGCTATAATAAGTACCACATCAAGGCACATCCTTTTGTCTATACTGCATTCCTGGCGTCGTCAGCTGCTCTGATGTCCTGCGTAGATGACAGCACTTAGCTTTGTGGATGAACTCATACCCCTGTTTGTCACAGATCCTGGAAGAACTCTTCCTTCTATGGATTTTGTGTCAGAGTTAAACATTCTCAGCACATAAATGGTCTAAAAAAGAAAAATAAAGAAAATCTTGTAACTCTTCAGAAAGGATAGAACAGCCTGAATGGGACATTATAAAAGAGGAGATTAAGCTGTTTTCCAGAAATCACAGGTAGGGACTGAGAAGACTAAATTATTAAATTGTGTTAGAGATTTCTTCTTTATGTAGTCAGTAAATTCTCGCCAAATGGTCCCTGCAAGTTATATGGCTCAGGGTTTAATTCTTTAGTGGTATAGACAACTCCAAGGTTACAAAAGAGGTTAAATAAAGCAGAGGCTGTTTACACAGATGACAGCCGATTTAATTCTTAATGTTTAATTGTCTGAAAGAAACCTAGTGTACTTATATCTTGCTGGCTAGCAACTATTGGTATCTCAGAAAATGGGATTTAAAAAAGATTAGGAGTATTTTAGGAGCAACTGGTATACCAAAGTGAGAGCTGGAATTTCTGAATGTTAGTAGGGACAGCAGTCAGAAGCTGAAAGGGTTCAGCACTATTTACTCACATCCAGTACCACAGTATTTACTCACATCCAGTACCTGCAGTACTTACTCTGAGACTAAGAACTCTGTAGCTTCTTGATGCAAATTCCCAGATAAGAGAATTATCTCCTGGCTTTGAATTGTAGTAAACACAAATGCAATATCATATCAGTAAGAACAATGCCTGTTGGGAGAGTAATAAGACCAGCCGATGAAGTATTTGTGATAATGTAGGAGTCAAGAGTAGTTCCTAGGTTAATACCAAATGGTTATTACTTCCATTTTTCTCCTCCTTTGTCAGGTATTCCTAATTTAGGACATTTTTTCTTCCTTTCCAAACACATAAAAGTGTAATTTAGGAAATTACTTCTGTGTCTATTTGGGAATTATCCTTAAATAAAATGGCAAAAATCTTGATTTTCAGTTTAAGCAGGTATTTTGGAGATAGCCAACAACACATTTTACTTTGGGAAAAAATGAACTTTAAAATCATGTAGGTGAGTTGACAAACTATTGGTTGCCCTGTGAATTTTTACATCTGAGTTCATCTGATAAGACTACTTTAGGGATTTGTAAGGATGCGATGTCATTGAGTCTAAAGACTGTCCTTTCTCCTAATTGATTCCTCAGCATTTTACCAGGTCACCCAGCACATACTAGGACACACAGTGAGCGCTGAGTTTGTCTTTTTGTCCCTACTCTCCACAAATATAAACAACTTCCATCATTTCAGGTTACTTTTATATAGGAATATTTTATCCTTCTTCAACCTCTAGAACTTTTAAATGCTCTTAGAAATACCAGAGAAGATAAGTTATTTTTATGTTTCCCATTTAATTTACTTTTTCCTTGAACTGCGAGGCAAAGTCAAGGAATGTGAGTTGTTATTCTCAATAGAGAATCTCCAAAATGACCAAAGCCAGCCTCAATTTGTAACCCAGGGGCAGGTTCTTAGGGTACTTGGAAAGACGGCCTCATGACTCTGAGTGGACGCACCAGAATACAAAGAGAAATGTGTTGTTTGAGGAACCAAGTCGCTTTTTGTCTGAACAGTGAAATTATTGTCTTTGATGCTCATTTGAAAACACATAATACCACGTAATGTATTTCTACGGTGACAACCTCTGGGAATGCCACATTGTACAAAAGTTGTTGGGACAAAATTAAATGTTTTTTTAAAGATTTTATTTATTTATTTGACAGACAGAGATCACAAGTAGGCAGAGAGGCAGGCAGAGAGAGAGGAGGAAGCAGGCTCCCCGCTGAGCAGAGAGCCCGATGTGGGACTCGATCCCAGGACCTGACCTGAAGCTGACCTGACCTGAGCTGAAGGCAGAGGCTTAACTCACTGAGCCACCCAGGTGCCCCCAAAGTTAAATTTCTATATTGTATATTTATAATTTGGGAACCCCTGCTAAAAAATGTATGATGTGGTCTGGAGAATACAACACATGGAAATTTAATAAAAGCAAAACTTTAACAAGTTGAAGAAGCAATTCATGGTTTTTCTCTTTTTAGTTTAGGTATTTATTGATTATTTCTTAATCAATGACGAATATTCTGTTATATATTGATATGGTCTGTTATGTAGTGAAGAATGTGCTTTGCCATTAAGGTGTTTGAGGCCTCAACTGCTCCCAGGGGCTCAAGATCGAAGTCGTTGGTTCTAAGGGCTAATTCCTGACGTCCATACGTGGACTCCCCATAGCACTCTTCACCGGAGCAGTAGGGAGGCAGGCGACATCGGCCAAACCGGAGAGGAAGCTGCTGGGAGCAAAGCCTGCTCCTCCGCAGTAAGTGGCTGTTAGCCACGCGTCACAGAGACGGTGGAACGGTCCAAGCGGTGAGAACAGCAGAAGCAAAAGCAATAAAGTGCGAAATTAAAGGTCAAACTGAGGAGCTACGACGGCAGGAATGGATTCGTTTTAAATCAGCGTAAGACCAGGCAAGGCCTCCTCTTTGCCAACGACACACGCGCTGCGGCCGCCGCTGGTGGATCTGAGACTCTCCTCGCGACCTGGCGGGACAACTGGGCTACGTTTGCGCCTGTCCCGGAGCAAGCATCCAGAGCAGAGGTTTTACAATGTAAAGGAAATTATAGGTTCCCCCATTTTAAAGCAAACAAGACCCTCACAAAGTTGCCGCAGAGTCTCGACGCAGGGAGGGGAAGAGTGGGCACCTGCCCCTCTGTGCTTAGGTGTATTGGACTTGGACACCCGCGGTGCCCGGACGGCAGGGCCGGGAGGGCATTGACGTGCTGCACCAGGCCCAGTGGCCACTCGCTGCGCGACGCCTGCTGCAGGTGCCCCGGTCTGCCTGGGGGGGTAATGAAGACCGAGTATCTCAGTGAGGCACACGTTCTAGAAACAAAGATTACAAAGAATAACCCAACAGAACACGTGCAGCTGCACAGCAAAGCGATCTGAGAGAAATTCAAGAGCCCGAAGTATGTGGAGAGATACTTCAGGCGCATGGGTTAGAAGAAGTCTCCATATTATTAGGATCTTAATTCTTCCCAAACCGATGTATAGATTCAGTGCAATGCCACTAAAAATTCCATTAGGCTTATGTATAGAAATTTGTAGGCTAATTTTAAATTTTATGGAAAAACTCGGACTCTAGGATAGTTTCTCCAGCTTCCTGGAGAACTTACTCTACCACATTTAAGACTTACTAAAAGTTACAGGAATCTAGACTCCAGGTTCTGGCAAGGACCTAGAATGGGAGAGAACAGAGACTCTGGAAACAGACACGTACGTATATCATCAGTGGATAAACAATGAAGGTGCTAAGAAAGTTTAATGGAAAAAGAAAACTTTCAACAAGTGAAGCGAAGATATAAAAGCACTGTCTGTCCGAGTTGCGGATGTATTATCGATTATGGCATAATCACTCTATAACAAATCACTCTAAAATCTAGCAGCTTCAATACAAAAGCATATCATCTTGCACAACTGCTGACTGAGGGTTAGGGTGCCGGAGTGGCTTAGCTGGGTCCCCTAGATCAGGGTCACCCCAAAAGTTACTGTCAGGGTTACAGTCCTCTTGCGGCTCAAGCAGGGCTGGAGGACCACTTCCAGTAGAACTCACACGACTGATGGAAGGTCCCCACCTCTCTGGCTGTAGACAGGAGGTCTGGGTTCTCTTCCATGTAGCCTTTCCACAGGGATGCTCATGGCACTGAAGCTTGCTTTCCTCACAGCGAGTAACGAGAGAGAGAGCATGCACCCAGGATGGAAGCTTTGCTCTCTAATAATCTGATCATGTAAATGGCCACCATCATTTCCTCCACCTGCTGTTGGTCAAATAGAACAAACCCAGGACGATGTGGGAGGGCCTGAACAAAGGTATGAACAGAAGGTATGGGCATGATTGACTGCCATCCTGAAGGTTGTCCTTTATGTAATAAAGGAAACTTCATACATAAAGCACTCGGAATGGGGCCCGACACGGCAGAAGCACTAAACAAACATCACCTTTTCCTACTGTGATTGTACCAACTGTTTTGATTATTTAGTGACAAAAATACATTACATTTAGGGTATAATTTTTTTAAATTGGTTTATTTCTTTGAGAGAGAGAGAGCACATGCAAGTGTGGGAGAGGGGCAGGGGAGGGAGAGAGAGTCAAGCAGACTCCCCACTGAGCCAGGAGCCCGACGGGTTCAGTCCCAGGGTCCTGAGATCATAACCACAGCCGAAACCATGAGCCAGGTGCTTACCCAGTTGAGCCGCCCGGGGGCCCTACATTGGGGTATTATTATTGTGTTTCTGACATATTTATAACCAGGACTTTCTTTTCACACCAAGTGAAGTATAATTAGTAGTTAGATGTTGCTCCCAAATTTTAAGTTCGCTAAATTGATATTAATGCAGAGAAATTACTTTAGTATTTACTATAGAGTTCTCAGAATGTGATTATTGCATGAATATAGCAGCACCCATGAGAATTCTGAAAATCGTCTTCATCTTCACAGGCTGACCCTGGCCATACTGCATTCTGTATTGAACCTTTATCCTTCTGGACTTTAGTAGATAATCCAAGCGGCAGTTTCCGGTGTCAGTGCCAGCGAGTAGAGCCAATGTGCCGGGGGCCAGCCGAGATGACGTTTCGGTGGAGACAGTTTGGGTGCCAGTGTCGGTGCTTTGCCTCCTCTGGGTCAGCTCACCTTCCCGACGCAGCCGTTACTGGCTCGGTGCCCTCGCGCCGTGAGGTCGTAACAGGTGGAAGTCGTCGTGAATGACTCTCACCGCACACATATCTTCATGCAAAATCTGCTCGTTCTATTGCCACTTAATATCCTCCTTTTCAAAGTCAGAATCATGACCTCTTGGAATTTTCATTGGTCGAGTGAGTGGATTTACAGTAGCTCTGAACGTAATAGATCTCCTTAAAAAGTGGGGAATCGGGGATGCCTGGGTGGCTCAGTTGGTTAAGCAGCTGCCTTCGGCTCAGGTCATGGTCCCGGCGTCCTGGGATCGAGTCCCACATCAGACTCCTTGCTCATCAGGGAGCCTGCTTCTCCCTCTGCCTGCCATTCTGTCTGCCTGTGCTCGCTCTCTCTCCCTCTCTCTCTCTGACAAATAAATAAATAAAATCTTAAAAAAAAAAGTGGGGAATCGTAAGACTTCAGATTTAAAAGAAATTGATCCAAAGTTGAGAGTTTCTCAAACCTCACTTCCATAGGAGGCAAATAGCTGTTACATGATGTCATAGGCATTTGTAATTTCTTGACCATCTGCCAATCATGCTCCTTTCACAATAATCTCTGAAATTATTTTCAGTAAATTACTTTTCTCTCAGAGTGCATTAGCCTAAGCTACCCAGAAAACACGGCCTGAGGCAAACTTTCATGCTAATGTTTTATGGTGAACGTCATTTGAATGAAGAAAATTTGGGAGAAAAGGAAATAAGGCAGAGAAGGAGGGAAAGCCAGCCCAAGCATTTCCAGCGGCCAAGAAGACTCAGATGTTGGCTCAGTCGTGAAGAACCCCTCCAGGGTCACTTGAAAACCAGTTTACTGAACAGCACCATTTCCTGTGTCCCCGGAGAGCAAGTTGATCCTATGGAGTTCTGCACCCCACACTTCTGAGTTGGGCTTTCTGTCTCCTCTTGACAGCGTCTGGGGGAAGACAAGCCTCCATCGGTTTTGTCTCCTTGATCCTGGAATTTCCAGACGCCCTCAGTGACGCTCTCAGTGGAGTCCGTGGGAGCCGGTCCTCACCCCGCACAGGCTGAGACCATGCGAGGTGTTGTAGGGCCGCAGCCGTCTGACTGTGCGAGCTGCCAGGACGGCCGTGCGAGGCTGCTGGCTGGGAAGCAGGTCAGGGAGAAGCAGCCCCAAAGGCCGGTGGTGCCGAGCTTTTCTGTCGTAGCATAACAAGGTCCATAGACAAGATGTGTTTTGGTGGGGGGCGGAGGGGGGGGTGAGAATTTCTACTGAAGTCAAGGGACCCATCATTCCATCCCCTTGTGCGGGCAGAAATAGTAAAATGAAGGACTTGTCCACGTACCAGGATTTGAAAGAGTTTTATAAAAAGTGTGTTCGTAGTCCTTGGTCTCTCAGCCGCTTGGGGATATAAAAGCAAAGTTGAAGATATTCTCAAGGTAAAGTTGTAAATTTGCTATGAGGAGATCATGCTTCCCCCTCACCTCCGACATAACGATGGAGCCTGAGTAAGACTTCGTGGGGAATTCGAGAGATCGCGAAACTCAGACGTCTGTTTCGGTGACAAACGAACTATTTCCTTCCTAGGAAAAGTAAGAGTTCGTGACAGCAAAGTGGAGGTCTGACGTGGTTTGGAAAAGGAATCCCACTAATGACTGGCCAAAGGGCTGGTTCTATCATGGACTAGTAGAGAAGGAGAGAAAATGAGAAAGAGATGGGCCCGATGAAGAGAGTTTATTTGGACCAGAACCTGACAAGGGAAGTCATAAGTGTCCAAGTAGGTCTCATATTTCCTTTACATCGGAACTAATAGATTAGAGAACTTCATTTAAGAAAGACCCTATTGTCATCTATATCTTCTCCCCTATATCTCTCCAACCCTAGAGTTGTCAGATAAACTAGGAGAAACTGGTCTGTCTAGGATATGGAAGATTTTTAACTCTGAATTTGAGAGTCTTATTATACATGTCTGTGTATGTTAATTATAGGCTGAGACTGTTCAAACACTAAAACAATCAGGGAGGTTTTATTAACAAAGAGTGATTAGCAATGGGGCTGCCCAGATTTAATTCTGGACGAGAGGAAAAGGTCTCATGCAGTGAGTTTTCGGGGCAGTCTAAGGAAGAAAACCAAGACTGTTGTATATTGTGTCGTGATTGTGTCCTAGGACTCTGTTCTCTGAATATCCTGAGAAATGTAATGTTCATTTTTTCTGTCCTATTTGTAGAAATGAATTAAAGAGTTTTCTTTATTGTTATCCTTTAATAGTAAATTATTATTCCCACCAGGGGCTACTTTTTAATGTTATTTTGCTCCACTATTTCCATTAAAGTATTTTTAAAAATATTTATTTTTGATCACAAAATTTATTTGCTATAAAGGAAGTTTAAAAATACAGAAAATCAGGGGCGCCCTGGTGGCACCGTCGGTTAAGCTTCCAGCTGTCGGTGTCAGCACAGTGAGCCACAGGCTCTGTGTTTACCGTGGACTCCGCTTACGATTCCTTCTCCCTCCCTCTCTGCCCCTCCTGCTCATGCGTGCCTTCTCTTTCTCAAATAAATAAATCTTTAAAAAAAAATACAGAGGGGCGCCTGGGTGCCTCAGTCATTAAGCATCTGCCTTCAGCTCAGGTCATGATCCCAGGTTCGATCCCAGGATCGAACCCGCATCAGGCTCCCTGCTCAGGGGGGAGTCTGCTTCTCCTTCTCCCACTCCCCCTGCTTGTGTTCCCTCTCGCTGAGTCTCTTTCTGTCAAATAAATAAAATCTTAAAAACAACAACAACAATACAGAAAGTCTATGAAAAGTATGTAAAAAATAACTCACAAATGCTTTATCCTGGAAGAATAACTATTATCATCTGGTTTTATCTTTCAGTAGACGTGTTTATACATACAGCAAATGAATATTTTATATACACAATATTTTTAAACATTTGTGGTAATTTCCCCCATCAATTTTGGAGTTTCTATTGTATTTCAGTGTAGGGACATCTCAGTTTATTTAATATTTCCGTATTTGGAGACATCTTAATTGATTCCATTTTTGAAAGTGACACTGACACAAATATTCTTGAAGAGAAGATTTACTTTGATTTGTGTGGTGATACTTTTCCAGAATTCACATTTACTTGTGTTTGGTATTCGATGCTCGTATTTTTTGTTTTATCCGTTTTTTGTATCCCATGGCATATTCCTTGACTTCACCATTAGTTCAGTATTTTTTTTCTTACTCCTTCTTGGATAAGGGAATTCTATCGGGTGTGGGTAGCGCTGTGCCGGGCGCTACAATCCATTCACTTGCCCTTGGGAATCACGTTAGACGTCTTCAGCTGTAGGTTCTTCTCCTTTTCCAGTGACCAGCAAGAGTAGCTTTAAGGAGGGCGCCTGGGTGGCTCAGTGGATTGAGCCGCTGCCTTCGGCTCAGGTCATGATCTCAGGGTCCTGGGATCGAGTCCCACATCGGGCTCTCTGCTCAGCAGGGTGCCTGCTTCCCTCTCTCTCTCTCTCTCTGCCTGCCTCTCTGTCTGCTTGTGATCTCTCTCTGTCAAATAAATAAATAAAATCTTTAAAAAAAAAAAAAAAAAGAGTAGCTTTAAGGAAAAAGCTGGGGCTGGTGTATTCCTAGAAGGAAAACTTGCTCTATTTTTTATCTCCAAACTTTAGCATTATGGGCAAAAGTTTGTAACTTGGTCTTGCCTCTCCTCAACATACATGTTTGGGCCTCTTTCTGATTCTTCTGCTAATAATAAAACTAAACCAATCCAGGGGCACATGGGGGGCTCAGTCAGTGAAGCTTCCGCCTCTTGACCTTGGCTCACGTTATTATCTCAGGGCTGTGAGCTGAAGCCCTGTGTTGACTCCACACTGGACATGAAGCCTATTTAAAAAAAAATAATAAAAATAAAATAAAAGGAAAGGAAAAAAAAACCCTGCAACAGTTAAATCAATTCAGTGTTCTAGCACTCTGTCCAGAATTAACAATCAGAGTGTCAAATGGTGATTCTGTTGTTTACTCGCCTCATTTCAAACTTTTAATTATGCAGAGATAACATTTAGAGATTTTAAAATTTTTCCTTCTTGTTAGTGCATATTATCTCCAAACATCCTATTTTAAACTAGCAATCTATTCTTAAACTAATAATATACCTTAAATAATTTTGATAAATGCTTCTTATATTAGAAAAACAGTGAAATAATCACTTGCATTAAGTGCATCCTAATCTGGCTAAGTTTCTCATGTCTACCTCTCCTGGAGGTGGTTCTTTACGGAGGCCTTGTAACTTAGACCGTTGTCCTTCAGGTCTCAGTAACCGTGCCGTTCCGGAGCAAGAGGCTGCCAGCCATCGGTATCAGTTCCATGCCTAGTGTCTGAATTCAGTGTATCATGACTCATGATTATGTTTACTAATGATTTTTTAAAAATTACGTTTATTTGTGATTAAGATGCAAACTGCTTCCTGCTAGGGCCCACTTTGGTCTCCCTACTTCATACACAAATGATTTATATGATTCATGTAGCATGAAACATAGACAAAATTTGGCTTATATTAATCATTTCTCTTATATTTATAACAAATTTATATTACAAGTATAATATATTTCATCAACATTTTCCAAAAAGAGGCCTTGTTGAAGGCAGAAATAGCAAATTTTAGCAACTTGTTTAAATGAGAGTAAATGAAAATCTATCAAATAAATGTATTAGGGTAAAACATTATTGTTAACTTAGGAGTCACACATAAAGGCATAGTCCTTACTGGAATTCTATAGACCTACAATTTAGTAATTTGTCTTTAAGGTGTTACTGGTATTATCATCTGAACAATTCTCTTGATAAAAAACTAGTTAATACATTTTAAATACAAATCATGTTCTTGTAATTTGTATCTCTTCCTGATAGAAGGCAGAAGGAAGGCTAAGCCTGAGAAAAATTAATATTCAAGAATAATGTTTAGTTATATTTTAATACAGAAATTCATAGAGATCTTTCAGAGAGTTTCGGCAACCAAAATTTTATCCTTAATAAATATAAGATGTAAACGAAACATAGATGGCTCCACTGAAGCAAATGTTAGTTGACGTAAAGGGATAATGAGCTATGAGCTCATTAAATGAGCTAAATATACCATAAAAGATACAAATTTTGTTTTAAATGTAACTATTCAAATTTTGAAAAAAATTGCAATGAATTGATTACATAAACATGCAACCATCTGGAAAACATATATAAAGCTAAAATAGAACAAGTCGATAGTACATTTACTTATTAAAATATGGTTTAATTTTAAATGGTGTTTAACTTTGATTTGTAGATAAGCAGAGTTGATATTAGAGCTAAAGAATTCATAAATTGAATTTGTGTTTTGCCATTTTTTATGATGTTATAAGTTTTTTTTTGCATACTACATAGAATATTTTATTAATGAAACATACCTTTCAAAAGCCAGAAAATTGATCATTTATGTTGCAAGACATCAGTGAATGATAAACAGTGATTCAGAAGAATTGGGTTTTATGGCTGATTTTATCACTACTTCACTAGGTAAAACAAAAAACAAGAAGAAGAAGAAGAAAACAACAACAAAAAACCTAGGCAATTCATTTAACCACTCTATTTTGTGGGCCCAAATCTACAAAAATACATAGTTCAGGTTTGATAAGTTTTAGCTAAGATATATTCTGTTTTTAGTAATCTGAGTTGAAAGATGGGAGAAGGAAAACTAGCTCCTTGTATATAGTGTACAAGGGATCATTTGATCAGATGAAACCAATGCAACTGGAAAGGATAGATCTTTACTAAAGCAGCAGAACACAAAGAAGGACAAAGTATAATTCTGAATATTACTTGCTGCTAATCTGTTAGGTTACTGAAAACAAGTCTATCCAGTTATTGAAAATATGTTTCTTTCTTCTTGATTTTAATTTATATTATAATTCATTTTCATTTTTCATACATAAATATACAACACATTAATTTAAATATGAATATTGGCTATGTTGCAAAAATCATGTAAGCTGTACTTTCTATATGAGGAAATAACACTTAGTAATCTTGGAAATAATTCAGTGAAGAATTGTAATAAATCTAATTTAAAAATCTAATGTTGAAGCAGATTTCTCAAAAAAGTTTTTTTCTCTGCAAAGATGTATTTAGCAATACTGTCATGTTCTGAAGGATTGACTCCGTTGAAGGAAACGCTTATCCCCGAAACCTCATTTTTCATATGGGAAAGGGAACTTGCTGCTACAAAGTGGGACATGTGGAGGACATGGTGACTACCTGCGTCCTGCTCCTCCGCAGCCTCACACTTACTCCTCGAAAGTCATGTCTTCACCTGATGGTGATCCTCACTTGAGATTGGGCATCGAGAAACGAACTCTTCTGGAATTTTTCCTTTGGGAAATCCCTATTTTCAGATCCACTTGTTCTGTGCTCATATGTATGAAAAATGGTCCTGAACAAGGTCTATTCCTGCAGGGTTGGGGGCGCACGTTCAGGATTTACCTGGGGAGAAGAGTATTTGTAAGCCCCTGTGGCCTGGGATTGACACTTCTGTCACCAATCAGCTCTTTGCATTTTTATCTCCGATTACCTGACCTCCTACTTCCATATTTCAGATGGTTCCAAACTGTTTAATTATCGTTGATGACCACAAATTCACTTGAGCGCTGAATACCTCATCGTGGTGTCATGAAATGTTCTGTGTCAACACCCGCCAGTAGAACAGTCCATACTCCTGGCTCTTTGGAAAACAGACTCTGAACGGGGAATGATTTAAGGAAGCTTGGATCATGTCAAGATTGTGGTCAGTTTTGCACTTGGTTTTTCTCTTCCCTGGTCCCTAATTGAGTAGTTTGCCCTTATTCCCTCTTCAAAGCGCATATCCAATACCCTGCGGGTTTTGTCAATTTCTTCCCCTCTACCTAGTCCTTGCTATATCCCCCCCACATGGTTTAGCATCTTTGTCTCTGTAAGCTGGGTGTCACCAATCATGAAAGCTCTCCAGGGGCACCTCTGGCTCCGTTGGTGGAGTGTACAACCCTTGTTCTCAAGATCATGAGTTGGGTTTGAGCCCCACGTTGGGGATAGAGCTACTTAAAAAACAAACACAAAACGTTGTTTTTTTTTTTAAAGAGTTCTCTATTTCTGATGTCCTATTATATACCTATTTGTACTATTATAATACATGTATTGTCAACATGATAATAGTGGTATTGATTATCATAAATACATGAGATAGATTTCAGTTACAAGTAAGTTGGAAACAATAATTTTGGGAATTCCTGAATGTTGGGTCTTTGATTCTTAACTAAAGTAAGGGTAGTGGGATTTATGATGATTTATTTAAACTTCTGAACTTCTCCTAGAAATCCTTTAAGCTCAGTTTCTTTACTGAAGGTTTACAACCAACATAACCAGTTAAGTCAGCCTGGCAGATTATGTAGCTAGAAAGGCATGAAAGCCATGGTTGGGACTTCTTATTCGAGGTCTCCCAAGCTAAGCTTGCTTAATTAAGATTGGTTTAAGCTGGAGACAGAGCAAGGTCAGGGTGGGTGAAAAAAGAGCCCTGGGAAGCTTGCTCAAGCGATATTTCTTGGAACCCCCTGCTTTCATGTGTTCTTTCATTTGTCTTTTTTTTTTTTTAAGTAAGCCCTACGCCCAATGTGGGATTTGAACCCATTACCTCGAGATCAAGAGTCTCGTGCTTACTGAGTGAGGCAGTCAGGTGCCCCATCTCTTTCATTTGTCTTTACATAAAAGCCAACAGAAGTGTGCAGTGTGAAACACAGTCTTTTCCAACACCTGAATTTGCAGTATATACCAGGAGATTGAGTTAAAGCCCCTCGGGATATTATCCTTGTGGGGGACAATTGGCCTGAAGAAGTCTTAGACTTGATTAACGGCAAATTGTTTTCTTAACCATTCAGTAGATGTATACATAAAGTAGAGAAAGCTCTATGATTAGGGAGGTGAAAAGTTTTAGTTTGTACAGAAATAGGAAAAAGTTTATGCTGGTACTTCTAGATGGCAGAGTTGTCTGTTAAATTCCATACCAGACCCAAATGTTTGGGTATTACCAATGTTTGGAATCTGTATATAGCTTTAATTATCTATATAATTTCTTACTATATAATGTTAAAAGGCAAGTTCTATTGACAAACAAAGAATTTTGAGCATTTTGTCCTAAGGAGGCCTTGACTATCAGTTGGCAGGTTGACTGTGTTGGGAGAATTTAAGGAGGTCTGGGATTAATCTTCGCTCTCCTGCTGAATTAAGAAACACATTTATGACACAGCGTTCTGGTCATGCTGTGAAACATACTGATTAATGGTGTTGCTTTGTGACCATGGGTCTGAAGAGATCTATGGGTGTTTGAACTCGCTTGTTAGCATCGTTTATTGATTCGAGCGAGACTGATGACTTGAATTTGGTCATAGTGAGATCTCTCGAGGGCTCTGTGCTTGGGCCGGAATGGCCTA
Organism: Lutra lutra; assembly: GCF_902655055.1. Classification (NCBI taxonomy): domain Eukaryota; kingdom Metazoa; phylum Chordata; class Mammalia; order Carnivora; family Mustelidae; genus Lutra; species Lutra lutra. The sequence continues at coordinate 887,927 of NC_062280.1, forward strand.
AATAGAACCGGTGCTTGCTGAGTCTGTATCAGGCTTATTGGATCTGAGACATGATGTGCGTATCTGCTTTCTCTTGTCTGATGATGGTCTCCTTCTGCTGTTCTGCTCGGCCTACATGAAGCCTGCGTCTGTCATCTATTACAGTGCTTCTTCATGCCAAATTCCTACCCACTGGTATCCGTCTGTATCGCCTTTTCTAAACCTGTGAGTTCATCTGATCTTGAGATCCTCACCTTTACGAGAACAACTTTCCTTAGGTTCATTCTGTGGAGAGTAAGATCATGTATCTTACAAATCTAATTAGATATATATTTGTTTAATTTTGCTCTTTTAAATCCACTACTGTGCAACACATAACTTCTTAAAGGAGCCTAGAATTAATCACCTTTGTTACGCTAAGGCATCTATATTAATATCAGAAACCAAAATTTATAGATTTCTGATTGGAGAACTATGTTAATTTGGAATTTTGGATCACAAAACTTAAAACTGGAAGAGACAGTTGTATTGATGATTCCTAAAATAACTCCTATAGTGAATTAATTTAGGATATATCTAAGAAGTCAGTCTGAAAGTTATACCTTTGAAGTGCCACTTGAAAAGAAAAGAGGGACTTCACAAAACTTTATCAAAGCTCTAATTGTTTGGTTTATTAATAAATTCAATAGGAAACATATTTTGTTGTATAAAATTGGTTGAAGTCTGCTAAATTTAACTTTATTCTAAATTTATATTTATATTTAAATAGGTCTATGCAAACTTGTATATATTGTCACTTCATGTGGAAAAAATCCTAAAATCATTTCATCTTCAAAATATATTACATTTAAATTAATCAATTTCAGTTTAAGTTGATTCATGATCAACTAAGTTGACCATAACTATATGAGAGTAAGAATATCTAAAAATAATTTTGGGATTTAATTAGTATAAATTTATTCAGAACAAAGAACAGATGTTTAAATTATTGCAAACATTCTTAAACAGAATAAGAGAAACATGTTCAACACTGAGCAGTTAATTTAAAACATATTTAAAATTCGCCCTTAAATGGTTTATTTCCTTTGAAATATTTTCCCTCTATGCTAGCTAAACTTTTATTATTTTGATTAAAAAAGCAAGGCAATCAATCACATTTTTTAAAATTACATAATCTAAAATGCATTTTCTTTGGCCAAATCTAGAGATTCCTATCAAATACAAAAGGCTCTTATGGAGATTTTCAAAGGGAAATGACTCGGGGAATGAGATTACAAAATGGTTTACCTTTATTTCATGTCATTCTTAAGAACTAAATTATCTTTTTGAAATGTTCGTGTTTTCCTACATTCCTCAGTCTACTTTAGTTTCTAAATTCTTAGTAAAATGAAACTTTTTAGGAGAAATATTTTTATAGCTCTGTGAACTTTTCTTAAAAACTTACTTCAAAGTGTATAAATCATGGTTTCCTCATTGCTATTTCAAACTACTACATAAACAAAGCACATAAAGTACTCTTTAAGGAAACAGAAGAAGAAATGGGGAAAAAAAAACTAAGTAAAACGTAAATCGTAAGAGAATTTTTGAAATTATAGATGATAATTTAGGCAATTCCATTTAAAAATAATAGAATTCTGCTATATTTGAATGTCAAATGTATTTCTCCTAAAAATTCCAAATTTATTTCTCCTACAAAACCTAATTAGTCTGAATTTCATGTTGTATAAACAAGACTAAGAATCTTCTAAAAAAAAAAAGAAAAGAAAAGACAATCTTTTTTCCTTCGTTGGCCACAAACTGAGCACCGTGGATTGAACTTCGATTTGATTCCTCCGGGAAGAGCGGTCCAGACTAGCTCGGTCTTGACGACCTCACAAACCAGAGGGTGATCCGCCCACCCTCGCAGACGGAATCCTGAGGGACAACAAACGCATTCCTCTTTTTCCTGTATGCTCTGCTAACCTGTTTGGGGGAAGAATAACTACATTTACTTGTCGTCCCATCTCCCTCTCGTCTTTTTACTTTTTTTGTTATTAGATATAATTAACCATAATTTGACATTATACTTACTATTACTGGATTAAATCAGTTCTGGCTGAAAATCCGTGGTGAGTCACAAATTGAAGAACTTGTCTGTACCTTACTTTATCTGTTAGAAAATTTTGGAGCTACCAAATCACCATTAAAGAACTGAACTTCAGTCACCTGATGCTCTGCTTTTGAAAAAGACTTGAGGTAAACAATGGGCACTTCATCTATATGGCAGGGAATGGAACCTTTCAGTAAATATTTTAGGTTTTGTTGGTTGTGTGGTCTCTGTCATGACAACTAAACTTTGCTGTTGTAATGCAAAGCAGCCATGGAGTTTACATAAATGAATAAGTGTGTTACAATAAAATATTATTTATGTAGATTGGTGACAGGCGAGGTTTATCTCTTACATCCATTTACTTTTCACCATTCCTATCACTACCAACCTTTCACTTCTATACCATTACAAAAGGTATCTGTCTTCCTTATGTAATGATGAACTTTCTTTTGAAATACAGTAAATTGTTTTATTTTTGAATGTCCCTGCATTCAACTTCTGGTTTGTTAACTAAAGTATATACATGCTATGTATAGGGTAGAAACAGAATAAGTAGGGAGAATTAAAATTTGTAGAAATTCAAAGAGGAAAAAAAAGGAAACAAAGAAAGGAAAGGAAAAAAAAGGAAGCAAAAAGAAAAAAGAAAAGAAAGTCAGTGCTTAGCTTTTATGACCAAAGAAAAAACTTTAAAAAAAATTCCCTAGTAATATAATAATGTCAAGTCAGAAGGTTTCTCTAAATTCATTAACCTCATATTAACAAATTATGAACCAGGACTAGTGCCCTTAAATATTTCTTTCACTATAAGCAAGAGATAAAGAGAACTCAAAATATCACGGAAGTGGGTGGTTTGGGCAGAATCCTGTCTTTATTAGAAGGCAAAGGGCAAAGGATCCAATATCAACTTCCTTCCTATGTCCTCCATGTGAGGAAACTCAAGGATATGTGTACTTTTTTGTGGTTTTGGTGGATGGATATGATGGTATTTCTGGAGATAGAGTAGAAACTTCCAGAAGGGAAAGAGGAAACATGAGAATACTGGTACTAGTGACTCAATTCCCTGAAAGAAATCCATTAAAGTGTCCATTTGGCCTTGGGCTACATCTTACAGTTGTAGATAAGGGTGATGGCAGTGGGTACAAATGATCTCACAGGGGTTACACATATTCCACAGAGCATCTGGACGCATTCTCATTCCCTAGATAGCAATGGTGGGGGCACTGTTGAGGGATGAAACAGAAATGCTGAGAATACTTGTGGATCTAAAGAATGTTGGAATTAAAATAGGGAGCTACAATGTTCAGGGCAGTATAGCCAGAGCTGGATGAGAAGTTTACAGTGGAATAGAACCATTTGTATTTCAGTAGATACGAGGTCAGGAGCTTATGAGGAAGACCCTTCTGCCACAGAGACCAGTGGGGAATCAAAGAGCAATGTGATTGCTTGACCCCAGAAACCCTCTGGAGAGAAGCAGAGGAAGGGAAAAAGAAAATCCGAGTGAGCATTTATTTAATCAGAAGAAACTGTTTTAACAGCTTTATGTTTCTGAAATACAAAGAAGTGGTAGTATTGTGCCACTTAAATTATTATCCCTTTTTCTACATTCCTTCTGATATCTTTTTAGTAATTGTTTGCTTTAAAGCATGCAGTCATGTCATCTTACAAATCTACACATGCCACCTCTCCATTGAAAATGCTTATGGTTTTCCCATTCGTCTTATAAGTATAAAAGTTCTTCACAGGACTACATAGTTGTACAGAATCCAATCCCTGCTTCTACGTCTAATCCCGTATTTCACGCTGCTATATACCTCCATTGCAGCCATTCGGCTTCTTTCTTATCTGTGACTTACATGAGGTATTTACCTTAATGTCCCCTCACATAGAAGGAAATGTTTTTCCTTCTTTGCCTCGTTACTCTTCCATCAAATCTTAATTTTAATCATCTTAATCCCTCATACTCAAATTTCATTCATTCTGGAGTCATCTTAATATTTGACATGATCATGTACTACTTATTTTATCTGTTGAACACCTTTATTGTTACTTAAAATATGCCTTTTAAATTTTAAATTTCAATAACTTATATAAACCAGTTTTTAAACAAAAGAAAATTCACTTTCCATAAATGGATACTTTAAAAATATTTTTTAAAATACTACTTGGACATGAAACACTGTAGGACAGTTATGTAACAGGATGAGGAGAAAGTAGCATCAACAATCCTCCCATAGATTTAGAAACAAAACCCAAGCAAGTCACCCTAGTTCCCTGGCCCACACATTTATTCAAGGCCCTAAATCTCCTTTATAATCTATCCCTTATCTGATATTAGCCAATTATCTTTGTTTCACTCTTATGAAAATTATCACCTGAAACTGCATTAATTTTATGTTGTTTCCCCTATTTTATTATACTCTATGAACCTAATGCTACACTATCTTTCTATCTCATGCAGTGGTGAAAAACTATAGATAGACAATAGATATTTAACTATTTTAAGTTAAAAAATTAAAATTACTTTTAGTTCCAGGTCTTTTGAAGGAAAAAAGAATTTTTTAGGATCAAAATAGCATACTCATATTTTACTGAATTCTACTTCAGAAACCAATATTGCACTCTATGTTAACTAACAAAAATTTTTAAAAAGGAACATACTCATATCTTAATGCATCTTTATTTCAACCTCAATACTCTCCATGTATCATGTGTGGAAAATAACAAGCATTTGATAAAGACAACCTTAATGAATTAGTGGAAAAGATTTGTCATTTTAATAGGAAATTTTTGCAATGATTGTTAAGATTACCAAAACAATTTCATGATAATCATAAGTCATATCATTCACACAAAGTGCATATTAAAAGGAGAAATGATATTTTGTAGAAGTCATTATAACTGTGACAATGCTGATCCTACTGGTCATTCAAAGTTCAGCTAAGTTACTTAATCTTAATAACATTCCCCTGAAAAATTAGCTTCCATTTTACATAGCATATGTACAATTTTATTGACCAGGCATAATTCTTTATAGTAAAATGAATATATAGCTAGAAAACAATTGGGGAAATTTCACAGTAGATTGCTTTATGAAAAATGGTCTGTAAGTCTCATACATACAAATACCTTTCTTATCAGAAAAAAAAAAACAAAATATTTTAGTAATATACAGTATAGACCACTCACTTTTCTACTCAATTTTAGCAATAAAAAACCTTAAAATCCACCCTTCAAACCATAAGTCATATTAAATGTAGCTCTTTAATACCCACAAAGAGGGGTACCTGGGTGTTCCAGTCAGTCAAGTGTCTGCTTTCAGCTCAGGCCATATTCTCAGGGTCCTGGGACTGAGCCTGCACGTTGAGCTCCCTGCTCGGTGGAGAGTCTTCTTCTCCCTCTCCCTCTGCTGCTCCCCTGCTTGTGCTCTCTTTCTCACTCTCAAATAAATAAATAAAATCTTAACAAAACAAAACAAACCCACAAACATAGTTGATGTAGACATGTTGGGGTTGGGAGCAAATGGTCAGAAAGAATTCCTGAGAGCTCTTTGGTGCAAAAGGTGCTTTTATTAAAGCAAGGGGACGGGACAGGAATTGTGGGCAGAAGAGCTGCGCTGAGTCTGTGACAGGTGACGGGTTGTAGACTTTCAAGTTGGGAGTGTGTTAGGGACTGCAGAGGCCTCCAAGGTATTTAGGAAACGAAGTTCCCAGGCCCTTGAAGGGGTCAGCTATTGTTGGGAAAGGTCACGTATTACTGTTCAGTAAAACGTCCGTCGCAAGACCCTTCAAATGTCTATCAGGGGAGCGTATCCTCGGGAGATGACTACCGACATACACCTGGGTGGGGAGAGGTGCAGGTAGAGACAAAGGAAGTTTCCGGAGGAATTTCCCTATGTTTGAAGAAGACTCAGGGGGTCCTGGCATGTCAGAACAATGTTCAGCCGAGATTGCCTTTTGGCCTCAACAAAGTGTCCACACTGAGGCTGCTGAGCTCCCAGAGGAAGGTCGCTCTCCCTGTTTCAAGGACTCGTCAATGGACTGTAAGTAGTAAGGGAATTTAATTTCTTTTTGCCTTTGGTTCCCACATCAATAGTCATTAAGTTAGCGTCCATCTTCAGAAATGGAGTTCCTAAATACACGGCCGTCTTTCAGGCCTTGTTTGTGTCTTTCTCTTGCGTCATAGCAAGTTATATTAGACCAATACAGATTTATGTGCATATTTAATGAATGTAGTGAACTTTAGAACATCGAGCAAAAGACCAAAAATATACGTTCATGCTTAGCAGTAAGATTGAGAGTACAATTAAAAAGTAAACACCCATTCCTTCATTGATGCCTGAAAAAGAGCTGGTTCAGAAACACGGATTTCATCCAGTTGTGACTCTGGAAAGGGTCATCTATGTAAATTCTGATTCCTTTAAAAAAGCCAAATTTGAAATCAATAAGCTATTTAAATGATTAAAAAGGTAAAATGATCTTACCAATGTAGGTTTTTCCTATAAATTCTGGGATTTTGAAAAAAGATTTCAAACTTGCAGAAAAGTTACACAAGCAGTACAGAGGACTCTGCTTCCCCCTTAGCCATTTGAGACTAAATTGCAGAACTGAAGCCTTATCAGCCTGGAACATGTTCTTGCAAACAAGGACATTCTCATAAATAACCATATCACAACTATCAGAAGTAGGAAATTAATATTGATATATTACCATAACCTAAAAAATCATCCCATTTAGTTTTCACCAAATGTCAAAATAATGTCTTTTATAGTAAAAATTCCAGTTCTGAAACACAAATTTATTTTAGTTGTCACATCTCTTTAATGTTTCATGGTCTCTTTATTCTTTTTTTTTTTAATGTGTGTGTTTTTTTTAAGATTTTATTTATTTATTTGACAGACAGAGATCACAAGTAGGCAGAGAGGCAGGTAGAGAGAGAGAGGGAAGCAGGCTCCCTGCCGAGCAGAGAGCCCGATGCGGGGCTCGATCCCAGGACCCTGAAATCATGACCTGAGCCGAAGGCAGAGGCTTTAACTCACTGAGCCCCCCAGGCACCCCTCTTTATTCTTTAATCTTTCCTTGACTCCTTCTGTTGCAGGGTGGCAGGGTTCTTGTCTCGAGGAGTTGAAGAATGAATCTCGCAGACACAAAAGGGTGATGTAGTAGTTTATTGAGTAAAGGTGAGAATGTGAGAACAGAAAGAAAGCTCTCTAGAGTGAGGGGGTTCCTTCGTGGTCACCAAATGATGTAGTTTCGGAATGTTGGTGAGCTCCGGAGCTGATGGCCAAGAAAGAATTCTTGAGATGTCTTTGGTGCAAAAAGGTGTTTTATTAAAGCACGAGGACAGGACCCGTGAGCAGAAAGCGCTGCACTGGGGTCATGAGAAGTGGCCCACTATATACTCTCAAGTTGGGAGGGGGTTAAGGATAGTATAAATCTCTAAGGAATTTGGAACCAAGGTTTCCAGGACCTCGAGGGGCTAGCTGTTGTTAGGAAAAGGTCATTTATTACTGTGTGATAAAACTTTCCTCAGTGAGAACCTTCAGATGTGTACTGGCGGTACTGGTGGGTCATATGCTTGGGGGATGATTGCCAACGTGTCTGGGGTAGGGTAAGAGATAAAGGAAGTTTCCAAAGGAGTTTTTATATGTTAAAGTAGACTTCAGGGATCCTGGGGGTTGGGCTAAGATTGCCTTTTGCCCTTAGCGAAGTATTAACATCCAGGCAGTTGAGTCCCTAGGGTAATGTCACTCTGCCTGTTTCAAGGACTTGTCAATGGGCGATAAGGAGTAAGGAAATTTAATAATTTTTCTTCTGCCTTCGTTTCCAACATCACTTTGACCTTGACACATTTTAAGATTACAAGGTATTTCCTTTGTAGAAGATCCTTCTGTGTTGGTGTTTGTCTGATTCATCCTCAAATTAGATTAGATTACTCATCTCGGCAAGATTGTTACAGAAATAATCGTATGTTCTCATGACATTCTATTGGTTTGCACATGATTTTAGTTTTTCCTGTTATTAATGAGTCTGTTTTGACGACAGCAGGCATTGTTGCTTATTCCCAAATTTACAGGAAAAGTTTTCAACATTTCACTATTGATGGCATGGGCTCTGGGATGTGTGGACATAATTTGATACCTTTGTAAAATTATAGAATTTTCATTCAATTTATGGTATGAAAGAATATTAGATTTTTCAAATACTCATTTTGCATATATTGTTCCTTGTTGATTTTTCTCCTTCATTCTGTTAACATGCTGAATAATACTGATGGTCTTCAAATTCTTGACTACATGTATATTACAAAGGGTATGACCCATTGTCCTCATTTATGTGTTACTGGATTAAGGGCTAATATTTCATTTAGAATTTTTCATTATCTCTATATGTGAGACAGATTGGCCTAATTTTTCTTTTAATCTCCTTGTCAGGTTTTGATGTCAAGGTTATGCTCATTTTATATAATGAGTTTGGACGTTTTCCCTTTTTTCCTATTCTGTGGGAGATTTTGTATATGATTAGTAGCTTCACTTATGAAACCATATGGCCTGGAGTTTGTTGTGAGAGGCTTTTACTTACAGATCCAAGTTACTTGACACTATATGGGACTGTCTTTCCCTGTGCTGGAGGGAAAGAAAAGCAGATCCTGACACACAGACTTGGATGAAGGTAACTTACTTAGTATCCCATAAAACAGGAATGAAGGAATTTAGAAAGAGGAAGAGGAAAGTCAGTGCAGATTTGCATAACCGAACTGTTAAATACTTGAGTACCTGAGGCGTGACTCCCCGCAACCCGGTAAGCCGGTGTGAAGAACTCGCCTCGGAACTGTCCGCCTTTAATAAAACAACCTTTTTGCACCAAAGACGTCTCAAGAATTCTTTCCTGGTTGTCGGCTTTGAATCATAATGTTCAACTATATCATCTTCATTTTGGTTGAATTTGCATACATTTTAGAAGCTTACTTTCAATATTCTCGTATCTTTGTATTTAAGGTGCGCCAATTATAAGTGGCATAGGATTAATTTTTTCTATTTTTATTTATTATTTTTTTTATTATCATGTTCAGTTGACCAGCATACAGTACATCATTAGGTTTTGATCATTAGTTCAACAATTCATTAGCTGCGTGTAGCACCCAGTGCTCATCACCACACATGCCCTCCGTAATACCCATCACCCAGTCACCCCATCCACCCATCCTCCTCCCTTCTGTAACCTTCAGTTTGGTTCCTGAAGTCTCTCAGGAACAGAGTCTCAGTCCAGAGTCTCTCATGGTTTGTTTCCCTCTCTGATTTCTTCCCATTCTGTTTTCCCTTCCTTCCCCCTATGGTCTTCCATTCTATTCCTTATGTTCCACATATGAGTGAAACTGTATGATAATTGTCTTTCTCTGCTTGACTTATTTCACTCAGCATAATCCCCTCCAGTCCCATCCATGTCCATGCAAATGGTGGGTGTTCATTCTTTCTGATGGCTGCGTAATGTTCCATCGTATCTATGGACCATGTCTTCTTTATCCATTCATCTGTTGAAGGGCAATTTAGCTCCTTCCACAGTTCATCTATCATGGACATTGCCAATATGAACTTTGGGGTGCACGTGCCCCTTCTTTTCACTACATCTATCTCTTTAGGGTAAATATCTAGTAGTGCAATTGCTGGGTTGTAGGATAGCTCTATTTTTAACATTTTAGGGAATCTCCATACTGTTTTCCATAGTGGTTGTCCCAGCTTGCATTCCCACCAACAGTGTAAGAGGGTTCCCCCTTCTCCACATCCTCTCCAACACTCATTGTTTTCCTGTCTTGTCAAAACCAGGCAAAGACACCATCAAATAGGAGAATTACAGACCAATATCTGTGATGAACATGGATGCCAAAATACTCAACAAGATCCTAGCCAATAAGATCCAACAGTATGCGAAAAGGATTATCCATCATGACCTGGAGGGATTTACTCCTGGGATGCAAAGGTGGTTCAACATTCACAAATCAATCAACATGACAGAGCACGTTAATAAAAGAAAAGACAAGAACCATATGATCCTCTCAACTGATGCAGAAAAATCATTCGACAAAATACAGCATCCTGGTGCTCCTGGGTGGCTCAGTCCTTAAGGGTCTTCCTTGGGCTCAGGTCATGATCCCAGGTTCCTGGGATCGAGGCCTGCACCAGGCTCCCTGCTCAGTGGGAAGCCTGCTTTTCCCTCTCCCACTCCCCCTGCTCGTGTTCCCTCTCTTGCTGTGTCCTCTCTCTGCCAAATAAATAAATAAAATCTTAAAAAAATATATACATAGCAACCTTTCCTGATTAAAACTCTTCAGAGTACAGGGATAGAGGGAACATACCTCAATATCATAAAAGCCATCTACAAAAAGTCCACAGTGAATATAGTTCTCAATGGGGAAAAACTGACAGCTTTTCCCTGAAGGTCAGGAACATGACAGGGATGCCCACTCTCGCTACTTTTGTTCAACACAGTACTAGAAGTACTAGCCTCAGCAAACAAGCAACAAAAAAGAGGTAAAAGGCATTCACATTGGCAAAGAAGTCAAACTCCCTCTCTTCCCAGATCGCATGAAACTTTATGGGGAAAACCCAAAGGATTCTACTCGCAAATTACTAGAGCTCATACGGCAGTTCAGCAGTGTGGCAGGAAGTCACAGAAATGCACAAAAATCAGCTGCATTTCTATGAGAATGTGACTGAAGAAAGAGAAATTAAGGAATCAATTCCATTTACAATAGCACCAAAAACCATAAGATAACCTAGGAATAAACCTAACCAAGGAGGTAAAGGATCTATACTATCTAGTTTCTATACTAAAAAACTACAGAACACTCATGAAAGAAACTGAGGAAGACACAAAGAGATGGAAAAATATTCCATGCCCATGGATTGGAAGAACAAACACTGTGAAAACGTCTACGCTGCCCAGAGCCATCTACACTTCCAAAGCAATCCCTATCAAATACCATCACATTTTTCACAGAGCTGGAACAAACAATCCTAAAATTTGTATGGAAACATAAAGGACCCTGAATTGCCAGAGGACTGTTGAAAAAGAAAACCACTGGGACGCCTGGGTGGCTTCGTGGGTTAAGCCTCTGCCTTCGGCTTGGGTCATGATCTCAGGGTCCTGGGATTGAGCCCCACATCGGGCTCTCTGCTCAGCGGGGAGCCTACTTCCCCCCTCTCTCTCTGCCTGCCTCTCTGCCTACTTGTGATCTCTGCCTGTCAAATAAATAAATAAAATCTTTGAAAAAAAAGAGAGAGAGAAAGAAAAAAACCACTGGTGGCATCACAGTTCCAGACTTCAAGCTCTATTACAAATCTGTAATCATCAAGACAGCATGGTACTGACACAAAAACAGACACATAGATCAGTGACTTTGAATGCACTGTAGAAATTGTTAACACTGATACATTATATGGGATTGTGACTAAAATCTCCATACGGTTTGTTCTATTGGTTTCCACAAGGATTATTTAATAAACTGATTTATATAAAACTGAACTCACTTTCAGTATTAAATCAGAATGTATATGAGGCCTTGATCAGCATGAAGAAAACATCACCTTAAATTGTCCATTAGCCCTATGGCATAGTTTCAAGTTAATCAATAATCTGTTTGAACTCATAATTATTAACATTATATCTTATTCACATTTGTACCTTTTTAGTTTTCCTTTAAATAATTGAGGCCAAATAATGCTATGCAATTAATAAAACAATGAAAAAGGTCATTGAAATAAATGGTCCTTTAAAATCACTTCTATATATATTTCATACATTAGGCATGTGAATTCTTAGAAAGTAGAAACTGAAGCTCCTCTTAAAGTAGATAAACATTTAAAAATTATTCTTTTGCAAGCACAGTGTGAAGACTTTCCAATTTTTTACTGACAGTTTCTTTTAAAGAACTGAACAGATTCACGTATACACATTAATAAGACAAAAATAGATGGTTATTATACTGACTCCTCATTTATAGTGAAAAGGTAGTGTCTCAATCATCATGAACTAAAACTAAACAAAATTATAAAAAAGATAGCATTATTTTAAAAGAGTGAAGGAGAAAGTATTGCTTGAAAAGATAAAGACTATCACAGAATTTGAAATGGAGTCTATGAAAATTTTAAAAGAAAGATGTGTTATTTAGGAAAATTATGTTTTAAAAAACTTGTTACCTTCCATTATCTAAACAAATTTTATGTTGTTCTGTGTTGAATAACTGAGTGGTAAGGTAAATCTTTGACCTCTAACCACGTCTTAAGTTTCTCATGTTTAGTGACAGTGAAGCAGACTAATTAAGCTAATCAAAAGGCAGTTTGGGATGATGACTTTTGTTTACAGAAAAAGTAGTGAAGCTGCACTGGTCAGAAAATGAGTCATTATCTAGCAGAAAAATTAGTCAATAGGACAAGTTTCTCTGTCAATAATTTGCCCATCTTTCAATAATTAAAGTTTCTTCCTTCCATTTCAGCAGATTTTATATTTCTGCCATCTGTTTGAAGGAGACGTAGTGTTGATGTCTAAACAGCTCGTGCACAGCATTTTTCATGGATAGATTTTCCTAAGCCATAAAGTGTCTTTAGCAACAGCTAAATGTTCAAGAACTAGGCTTTAGGAGCAGTTTTCCGAAGAGAATGTGGTGACTTGTGGTTCTCAAAACTGCCGTTAGTCAAATATTCCCAGTTTCCTCCCTCTCACCCACCACCTTTCAGACTGACGGTAGGATTGTACTCCTGTCTCATGTTTGGAAATAGCTTGGTGCCTCGTTTGGGCCAACGAGTCAGAAGCGTTTACTTGCTGAAGCCAGGACCTGGTGTTTACTTGCAACAGCAGGAACTCTTAGAGCCTTCCCCTTTAGTCTGATACTGAGGCCCAAGTCCCAGTGCAAAGGCAGCTCCTCCATCCTCCAAAGTCCCCGAGTCATCACAATAAGCAAAGGTCCATGACAGACACGGAACATAAACAAGAAATAAATCTGTGCTGTTTTATGCCTCTCAGACACTAGAGTTGTTGGCTCCTGCGACAGTCCTCACTTCTAGCCCCCATCACCCACGATTTCAACCAGGTTTCTATCCCTCACAGTAGAGTACTTTGTTTTGCACAGACACAGTAGCATATTGTTTTGATGGAGTGGTATTTTGTGTCAAGGACTCCGATATCAGGCGAATTTACTGTCCCAAAAGCACCTATATATCTTCTTTTCTTTTTTCACATTAGTTCAGCTTCTTGTTTCTTTTACCAAGAAAAAGTTAAATTTTTGAATAGTACGCTTAGTGCAGTCCTGCTTTAAGTGTGGTCTATCATCAACAGCACCGCGAGTAGTGAGTTTGCTTATTAAAATGTAAATTCCCACAAACCTCATCCCAGAACTATTGAATTTGAATCACAAAAGAGTTGAGATTGTACAGAGAATCAGCATTTTAAACACGTTCTCCACCTGGTTCTAGTATATATCAATGCTTGGGAATCACATTATGGAATATTTTTATAAAAAAAATGATTACCTTCTTTTAGAGCATTAAAGTATCAGCCAATTTGTGTAATTTCAAGTATTAAGAGGATTGATGATTGATAAACTTATAGAACTAGGTCAATAAACAGTATTTTATATGCCAAATGGGCTATCTCTCTTTTCATGGTCCTGAAAGCTTGGAACAATTTTGTCTTGTTTATTTTTTGCCTACAGACTAATTGTTAAATTGTTTCTGTGTCTTTCTGTACCCAAAGAATTCAAAATGTTGACAATGTCAAATTTACATAAAAATACAATAAGACCTATTGTAGACTCATGGTTCCGTGGTCTTTTTGTTTTTGTTTTTTTTAACCTGTGAGCTGCCAAATTCTCAAGACAGTCCTATCATTTCACTATGAGATGCAGTAAGTTGCTCCTCACCCTTTCGTTCTCAGGATAGTTTGGGGACTACAGTATGATGTCATCAGCCAAAGCCGTGTTGACCTACCATGGCAAAGTGTGAACAATTATTTTCTTTATTACACAAATCAGATTATGATTTTTATCATAATTATACTCCACATTTGTAAGTAGAATCTACATTATTTCCTTTGATGTCATCATTTTTAAGTAGCATGGGCTTGACTCGTGAGATTTTATTAGTAGGAACACAAATGTTCTGCAGATATGTTTCTGCAGTTTGGTTAGGGTGTACGTTATGTTTTCCATTCTAAGATCTTTTAAATCGAAGTAACTGTTAGGGTCCGTAGTCAAAGGAGCGAGACTGATATGAAGCTAAGGTCACGCAAAGCTTTATTTCGCGCCAAGCATCGAGAATCAAACTGACCAGGCAGGGCTGTCTCTTGCAAAGAGGCGACCCCCCCAGCCTCACAGACTAACTTTTATAGAGGTAGTTTAGCCGGGCTACACAGGTGGCCAGTGGGATTGCAATACAGAGAAAACTGCACAGTCATGCTAAGTCTGCCTCACACAGAAAAAACCGCTAGGTAACACATGGGTGGCCAATTGAATTTCAATTTACCCTAGTAGATATGTGCGCGCCCCACTGATTGGATGTCTTCACCTGGCCTGACCCGCCCTTGTATCTAGGCTTTGCAAGTAAGTTCCTCTGGGAGGGGCAGGGTCAATCTAAGTTTACTGCATAGGGCAAGCTAAGTTCACTACATAAACACAAAATGACTCCTTCTGGCCAACCAGGCCCTTACATTCCCCACTTTTCTTTGGAGATTAGTCAAATCCTTGACTTTTCAGCCAGTTCTATGTTTTCTGGTTGTAAGGGGTTATATTGAGCATGTAAGTCTAACATTTTTATCGCTCCAGTTTTCTTTTGTACAAATGACACTAGTCAGTTGGCTGATGAGTTAGCCATTTACCGCTTCATGGAACCTTTTCCATTTTTTCCTAATTTCCTTCATCTAATTTCCTTCCTATACTTTACATAAACAGGTAACAATAGGAGCAACAATAAACTCATAGTCTTTTGAGTCTTAGCTTTAGTCTATGGTCAGCGGGGTCCATTGGCTGTGGCTTCCACCTCTGGGGGGGCGTCTTCGTCCTCAGCTCATTTGACGTGACCTGTGTGAATCCAGGCCCTGATGCCTTCTACTTTTACTGCCGTGGGGGTTGTCAGGATGACAGTAAACGGTCCCTTCCAGCGAGGCTCCAAGTTCCCCACTTGATAGCGACGTATCCAAACCAAGTCCCCGGGTTGGTAAGGATGTGGTTCCACCTCCGTCTCCGTCCCAGTGTGGGCAGTCCGGATCCCTGCATGGGCTTTTTTAAAGACAGACTGTAATGCCTGCAGTGACTGGAGTACAGGCTGATCAGTCATTTCTGCTAGGGCAACCTCTTGTAGCCAAGGACTCCCAAGTCCTCGGGGGTCTCCCAAACATTATTTCAAATGGGGTCACCTTGTTTAAGTAGGGTGTACATCGTGCCCTGAGGAGGGTGAAGGGAAGGAGATCCACCCATCCACCGCCAGTCTCCAGAATTAGTTTTGTCAAGGTCTCTTTAAGAGTCCGGTTCATTCTCTACTTGTCCGGAACTCTGGGGCTGGTAGGCACAATGTAGTTTCCAATTAGTGCCCACAGCCTTGGCCAATGCCTGTGAGACTGAACTCACAAATGCAGGGCCATTGTCTGACCCAATCGCGAGAGGCAGCCCAAACCTAGGAATTATTTCTTCTAGTAGCCTTTTTGCCTACCACTCCTGCCATCTCATGTTTGGTGGAAAAAGCCTCTACCCAGCCTGAAAAAGTATCCACAAAAACCAACATATATTTGTGTCCATATTTTCTGGGTTTCATTTCTGTAAAATCTATTTCCCAATAAATTCCTGGTTCCTTACCTCTTTCTCTTTTCCCTCTTCCCATCTTAGTTCTTCCCACATTAACTGCCTGGCATTGAGCACATCTATCAACTACATCCTGAACCATACGCCCTAATTTAGAAACCTGGAACTGCTTGCCTTTAAGTTCCTTGAGTTTGCGTGTCCCCAGATAAGTACCCTGATGTATCTGGTCTACTAACTTCTTACCTAGTCTTCGAGGAAGAATTAACTTTCCTCTTTTAGTCTTAGCCCAGTCCCCTTCATAGTCTAATTTAGCCCATTTTTGTAAATACTTTAAATCTTCTTCTGAATAGTTCAGTTTTTCTGGTAGGGCTGGAGCCGGGAGTGTAACTAGCTCTTGCACTGTTTATCGGGCTGCCTGCTTTGCGGCTTGATCTGCCAAGTGGTTTCCTTTTGAAATCAGATCAGTCCCCTTCTGGTGTCCCGGGCAATGCATAACAGCCACCTCTTTTGGGTCCCAAATAGCCTGGAGGAGAGCCAATATTTCTCCTCTGTTTTTAATTCCTTTTCCTTCTGCTGTTAATAGGCCCATTTCTTTATAAATAGCCCCATGTATATGGAGAGTAGCAAAGGCATACCTGCTGTCCGTATAGATGTTGGCAGTTTTACCTTTGGGCATCTGCAGTGCCTTAGTGAGTGCAATCAGTTCCGCTCTTTGTGCCGAAGTTCCATGTGGCAGGGCTGCTGTCCAGAGTTTCTGCTCAGAAGAAACCACCGCAGCCCCTGCATACCTCTTTCAACTGACCATGTAGCTACTCCCATCTGTAAACAGAGTCATCTCGGCATCGGGGAGGGGAATGTCTCTGGGATCCGGCCTTATTTCTGTGACTTGGGCTAGGACCTCCCCACAGTCGTGTGTGTGGTCAGCCAGCTCCTCTGGCAGCAGCATGGCTGGATTTAGCACTGCCGGGGGCTGGAAGATCACTTTTGGTTCATTGAGGAGAAGGGCCTGATACCCCGTTACTCAGGCGTTCATCATCCATCGGTCTGGTGGAGTCCGGAGGAGGCCCTCAATAGCGTGTGTGGTGGTTACGATAAGATTTTGACCCAAAGTCAATTTACTCACATCCTTGACCAGGAGGGCCATTGCAGCAATTATGCGGAGGCAAGGGGAGAACCCAGCTGCTACTGGATCTAGTTTCTTGCTAAGATAGGCCACTGGCCTTCGCCAAGGCCCCAGAGTCTGAGTCAAAACTCCTTTGGCCACCCCTGCTTTTTCATCCACATACAAGAGGAAGGGCTTGGTAGCATCTGGGATGGCCAACGCTGGGGCACTCAGCAGGGCTGTCTATAATTCCTGAAATGCTCCTTCTGCCTCAGCTGTCCACTCTACCATAGTGAGCCCTCCTTTCACCAGTTCATAGAGAGGTCGGGCCATCTCCAGAAACTGCGGTATCCGCAGCCTACAGTAGCCCGCCGTCCTGAGGAACTCCCTCACTTGTCGGGACGTGGTGGGGTGGGGGTATCAGGTGATCACCTGTTTCCTGGACTCAGACAGTGAACGCACTCCCTCATGGAGATCAAAGCCTAGATAAGTGGCATGGCTCTGACAGAGCTGTGCTTTCCTTGCTGACACCCGATACCCTTTTTCCTGCAGAGTCTGTAAGAGAGCTCTCATCCCCTGCAAACATGACTCATAGTCCTCAGTGGCTACTAGCAAGTCATCAATGTACTGTAACAGAGTGACTCCTGGGTTGGAGGTTCTGTACTCACGCAAATCCTCGTGTAGGGCCTCGTCAAAAATGGTGGTGAATTCTTGAATCCTTGGGGAAGTCTTGTCCAGGTGAGCTGGCCTTGAAACTCTTCCTGTGGGTCAGATCACTCAAAAGCATAAAGGTGCTGAGAATTCCTTTGCTAAAGACATGCATAAAAAATGAATCCTTGAGATCTAGGACGGTATATACAGTTCTTTTGGGGCCCAGGAGGGAGAATAGGGTATAGGGGTTAGGCACCGTTGGGTGGATATCTTCAACCCATTTATTAACTTCCTGCAAGTCATGGACGGGTCGGTACTCCCCAGTTTCGGCCTTATTGATGGGTGCAAAGGTGTGTTCCATGGAGATTTGCAAGGAACTAGGATCCCGTCTCCTCGGAGGTGGTTAATGTGTTTTCTGATCCCTTCCTTTGCTTCCTGGGGAAGGGGGTACTGCCAAATGTGAATAGCCATAGCTGTCACCTTTAATTGTACCACCACTGGAGGTTGTTCCTTGGCCAAGCCAGGGGGCTCCCTTCTGCCCAGACCTCGGGAAACTCATCCTGTAGGATTTGGAGAAGGCTCCCCCACTTTGTCTCCTCTGGTTTTGAAACTGGCTCGTAAAGAGGTATTCATCTACTGCTGCCATAAGCACTTGTACAGTGGGTTGTCTCAAGGTTACAGTCATGTCTCCTTCCGAGAGCTGAATACCAGTTCTTAACTTGTGGAGGAGATCTCTTCCCATCAAGTTATATGGGGCATTAGGGAGGACCTAAAATCGATGTTTAACTACTCCCAAGGACAAATGTAAAGTCCTTTCTGTTGTCCATTTATGTCTCTCTGTGCCATTTGCTCCTTGTACCCAAACTTCCTCTCTGGATAGTTTTCCCATAGGTTTAAGTAATGATGAAAATTGGGCTCCCATGTCCACCAAAAAATCAACTGATTTCCCCTCCACTTCAATTTTTACCCAAGGTTCGGGGAGGGGCTCCAAACCATGGCCCCTTCAGTCTCTGGTGGCGAGCATTGCTGTCTTCCTTTTAGGGCACTCCCTGGCCCAATGTCCTTTTTCCTTACAGTAAGCACACTGATCTGAATCTAAGTCTTCCCGCCTGCCTTCTCTGTGCTTAGGCTTTTCCTTTTATTTACTATCCCCTACCCGTCTCCTCCCCACGTCATGTAATGCCAAAACCTTAACCAGTTTTTTTGTCTGTTTTTCATCCTCTTGTGCATCCCTGTTGTTAAACACCTTTTCTGCTATTCCCACTAACTCAGTCAGATTCTTCCCTTCAAATCCTTCAATTTTCTGAAGTTTCCTGTATCTGGGGCTGACTGACTGGCAAAGCAAGATCGTCTAAATGAGCTATCGTGCAACTTCCCTGAAGTTTACCTCAAGTTGTCTAGCTTAAGTAAACAAACATTTAAAGACAATCAAATCTAGAATTTAACATCCATAAAGGTGTGTTATTAAAACATAATTTTTCCCTCTAAAATAACCCTCGTTTTCAGAGATAGCCAAATCAGGACTAATTTATTTGAAAAACAAGTTCAGTTTTAACAAGCTTGGTCTAATTATTTACATAAGCTCAGCAAGAACAGTGAGGGATCATATAAATCTTTTAGAATCTGCTCTGCTGGAACTTCTCGTAAGGAATCTCTAGGTTGAACTTACGATAGCCTCTCCAGGCCAGAAGCCAAGCTACATACTTGCCATCAGACATGCCTGCAATACCTGTCGATTTGGGCAAATTCCTCTTCCTGAGGCCCCCAAAGAATCCTGAGGTCCCTGCACCTGCCAGGAAGTAACATTCTTTACCCACCTGGTGAGGCTGCTGGGAACTCTGTAAGCAAGGTATCAGGCCCACAGTTCCAAAGGCCTTTACGGTTCCAGGTTTTATAAAGTCAACCTTAGTTCCTTTAAGCTGTCTAGTCATATCTGAGTCTTTTCAAACATGACATTCCACTCAAAGGCATGGTAAAATAACCAGTGTTTCCAATGGTGTCCTGTTACAAGGAGAAGAGATTCTTATTGAACTTATGCAAATGACTGATTGCCATGGAAGAAAGGATACTTGCTGAGACCTTTTGGTTTCAGAGGGTTCAGAGAGAGAGAAAGAGTTGAATACCTTGATTTGTTGACAAATGACTACATTTTTATCTCTGTAAGTTACAGATAACTTAAGAAAAAGTTTCCCTAGTCTGGAAGAGCAAACATTAAAGAACCATTAATGTTTAAAATAAGACAAAACATCAAGAGATACAACATTACAATCTTTCAGTTCACCTAGTCCCATGTTAATAATTCTGGTTTAGTCCGAATGCAGCTTTTACTTCTGTAAATTCTTACCCATTTCAGTTCCAGGATTTTAACATATCAAAGACCTGTATTTGTCCCTGAAAGTCTCCCATATGAATTTTCTTTAAGACGGAATTTATCTTACAAGAGAATTAAAACAATTACAAATGACAAAAACTCAGAATAGATATGGTAAAGAGCTGGTGAGATGAGAATTTACAATGTAACTGGCAAGAAAATCAGGTTATTCTGTGACCCGTAACATTTCCATAATCACAATATCAAGTGATGATCTATCAACATATTTAAACTTTAGGAAATGCATAGCATTTTCCCAAGTGTAACCCAAGGTTTATCATTGGTTTAAATCTTGTCAACAATTGCTAAAACCTTAGAAAGTTTTAAAACACATGCCTAAATATAATTAGGGATGTTAAACACCTGATAAAACAAAACATAGAAACTGAATTTTCTGGGCAGGCAAAGAGAAAACCATAACAGATCAATTAACTTAAGAAAACTTTGTCTTTTTAAACAGAGAGAAAACCAGCTTTTCAATACCAGTGTCTTCTTTTTTTTTTAAGTATGCAGATAATGAGTTTACTAGGTTTCCCTCCCATCGTGAATGATGTCGCATACAAAGGGAGGGGGATCTTTCAGATGCTGTCCTGCTTGCGTCCCTCGCTGGACCTTAGGAGCATCTTAGCTAAGGTCTGTCTGTATAAACCCCGGACCAGGCTACTCCGTGGAGGAGATGACCGTTATGCCATAAGACGCCCCGCGAGACTCGGGATGCAGCCCACTCAGACTTCGTAGCGGAAGTGGTGGAGCCATACAGACACATTCACACAGTCAGGCACTCTTCAGATTCAAACAGGTTGGACATCCTCCCCTTTGGGTATCCCTGGTTAATGGGAGGTGATCAGTCTCCCCTTCCATTCTTTTACGAATGGATTTAGCTCCGACAGTGGCTGCGGGGCTGTTCTTCTCTCTTTTTACATAACTCCTACGTTTTACATACAGAGTTGCTTTTCTCATTTCCATCAGTCTTAACTACACTTAACAGAATTTTGTACTCTTAGAATTTTGTACCTCTACTGAAGATTAAATATAAACCAATTGTGAGTTGTTACAACAGAATTCTTTAGATGGCAAATTTATCAATCAGTTAAGCACAGAACGTGTTCACCAGCAGATTTCAAAAGCACAAACCCAGTTCCAGCAGCCAATGCTCTAGCATTTTATCCCATTTGGTTAAGACCTACATGTCCAACAAATTTAATTCCATTTGTCATTCAAGCAACCCTTCACAGTTTCAGGTTACCAAAGACTTCAGAAGCCACTTTAACAATTACCCATTAAAACCTTGAGACAGACAAATAACCATCTCCACTTCAGATGCCATGCTCTCCCGCCAGCAAGGGGGAGGAGCTAGGCAGTCCACGTTGGGCCAGAGAAGGCAAGGAACTTCCCCGAAACAAACGGAGTTTTGGCAGCTGCTTGGAAATATTCCTTAAAGTCTCTGTCTCGAGGTCAGTTCATCCTGCAGTGCCAGTTCTGCTTACCAAAAGTGGCCCACTAGGCACTCATATTCCATGCCCGGCTCCAATGAGCATCAGCATTGGGCACCTTAACCCGGCATTAGACTAACCCCAGTTGGCTCCAGTCATAGCCCTTAACGCATGAAATGAGTGAGCAAAAAGCCTCACATCTACTATGAAGAACGGAGAGATGAAAGTCAGAGTCCCCTTACTCTCTGCTTGCCCCATTCCTTCAGTCATAACAAACAACACAACAGACAACAAAAGGACCAGGCAAAGACAACCGCAGGCCCAACGATTCTTACCCAGAACCTGCCACTGGTGGGGGCTTTCTTTATCCCCTGACCGCCTAGGGGGATTCAAACCCCCCGACCGCCCAGGGGCACTTGAACCCCCCGTCGATCTACCAGCAGAGGGATGGGGTGTCCCCGCATCCACTCCAGCCCTGGGGAGCATGGCTGCGTCCAGCTTCTCCCTGGTGGGTCATACCCTGGAGCTCCAACCAGACAGACAGATAGGATCCCGTGATCTTACCTCCAGAGGCTTTTCCCAAAAATCCCGATGCTGGCTCAGTTCTCGTCATTTGAATCCAGGTGCCCCCTCCAATGTTAGGGTCCGTAATCAAAGGAGCGAGACTGATACAAAGCGAAGGTCAAGCAAAGCTTTATTTCGCGCCAAGCATCAAGAATCAAACTGACCGGTCAGAGCCGTCTCTTGCAAAGAGGCGACCCCCCCAGCCTCACAAACTAACTTTTATAGAGGTAGTTTAGCCGGGCTATACACAGGTGGCCAATGAGATTGCAATACACAGAGAAAACTGCACAGTCATGCTAAGTCTGCCTCACACAGAAAAAACCGCTAGGTAACACACGGGTGGCCAATTGAATTTCAATTTACCCTAGTAGATATGTGCGCGCCCCACTGATTGGATGTCTTCACCTGGCCTGACCCGCCCTTGTATCTAGGCTTTGCAAGTAAGTTCCTCTGGGAGGGGCAGGGTCAATCTAAGTTTACTGCATAGGGCAAGCTAAGTTCACTACATAAACACAAAATGACTCCTTCTGGCCAACCAGGCCCTTACAGTAACCAATGGCTAAGAGAATTTATTTAAGTGAATCTGAAAAAATAATCCTCATCAAGGATAAATATTCCTCAAACAAGCACCCAGGTGAAGTTGTCATCCTTTCTTGTATAACAGCGTAATAGTTCACACTGTTTTTAAAAGTCCTTTACATAAGTCATCACGCACATCTTTCACGACGACTCTACGAAATGTGCACTGTGTCTATCTCCCATGTTATACGTGGGGAAACTGAGGCTCGGAGACAGTAAGTATGTTAGGGTCCATGATCAAAGAACGAGACTGATTAAAGCAAAAATCAAACAAAGCTTTATTTCACGCCAAGCATCAAAAATCAAACTGACCAGTCAGGGCTGTCTCTTACGAAAAGGTGACGACGATGACCCCGGCAAGTCCGCTCCCAACGTGGCTGCTCTGAACAAGGCCTTTCTATAGATGAGGCCACTCTGGACGAGGCCACTCCCTGGATGAGGCTGCAGCTGATGAGGTCGCTCTTCAGACAGGGCTCCTCCCCGGAAAGGCTGCTCCCCAGACAAGGGCTGCTCCGGCGAGGCCGCTCCTCAGACAAGGCTGCTCACAAAAAGAGGCCACTCTGCAGGAAACCTCTTTCCTGACGATGCTGCCTCCCACAGGGCTGCTCACCGAGGAAACCTCTTTCCAGATGAAACTGCTCCCCGGAATGGCGCAGCTCCAGCGAGGCTGCGGTTCAGGGTATCAAGGCCGCTCCTGGCAGCGAAGCCGTTTGCAGCGAGGTTGCTGGCATCTAGGCCGTTCCCCCGCTGTGTGTCAGCGGGGCCGCTGGTGTTGGGACCGCTGGCATGAGGACCGTTGGCGGCTCGGCTGCTGCTGGAGTGCTGGGACCGCTGGCATGCTGGGAAAGCTGGCATCGGGACCGCTGGCGTCGGGACCACTGGCGTCAGGACCGCTGCTGGAGTGCTGGTGGCTCTGCTGCTCCCCGTGGCACCGCTGCCGAAGCTGCGGTGTGGGTGGGGCTGCTGGCGTCGGGGCCGCCGGCGGCTCGGGGCTGCTGGCGGCTCGTCTAGCTCTGACAAGAGCTGTCACAGCTCTCTCTTCTGCTCCCGCCGACTCTCCTTCTTCTGCTCCCGCCGACTCTTCTCTCTGCTGCTCCCGCTGCTCCCCTCTCTGCTGCTCCCGCCGACTCTTCTGCTGCTTCTTCTTTCTTCTTCTTCTGACAGCTCTCCTTCTACCTTTCACCAGCCTCGCAGACCAACCTTTATGGAGGTGGTTGAGCCCCGCCCCTACACAGGTAGCCAATTGAATCCTAATTCACCCAGTGGATATACCCACGCCACACTCATTAGATGTCTTCACCTGGCCTGCCCCGCCCCTACTTCCGGGGTCCACAAGCTAGTTACTCTGGGAGGGGCAGGCCCTTACAAGTAAATGTGTCCGTTGGTTTATTTCCTGCTGTTGAGCTCAGCGAGTGACTTTACCTAACGGACTATGTGGTGACAATTATTCTATACACAATCACGTGCTCTGCACGCGCAGTTTTCATGGCACGTTAAATACATGGAAGTGACACACTTTTTCTACGTGAGGAGATCATACGAATGTGTCCAGGCACAGTCAGTAGAAGCCTGGCTTCCCGCTCACGTCCTGTAAGAACACTGCTCATGCGGTACGATTGCTTTTCTCACACTTTTCTGACCCACTGTTCATAGCGTCTGACAAGCGCGCCCCGAGGACTCAGGCCCGCTCCATCAGATACACGTGCCTGAGCAACACGGTACTTCCGTCGGGGATCCGGATTCTAGGAGGTGGCGATCCGGGACACACATCGTTGATTGTCACGGTCACATGTCGCACAAGTGCAGACACTAGGACACGGCCCGAAGCACAGCAGGGACACTGCACTGCGAGCTGCGGGGGGGGGGGGGGGGTCAGACTGGAACATCGGGGAGGCCCGTGGGTGGTGACCACGGGGCGGAGACAGCGACGGGCCTGAAGCAGGTCCCCCAGGACGCCAGACCCCAGTCCTGTCAGAACTCACAAGGCGCATTAACGACCTGTAGGTACCTCGTGTCTCCCGGTCATGAATCTCGCAGGCGCAGCCCCTCACGACCAGACCCCCGCGGGAAGAGCGCCCGTCGATGGCGGCAGACGGTTCTGT
Organism: Lutra lutra; assembly: GCF_902655055.1. Lineage (NCBI taxonomy): Eukaryota > Metazoa > Chordata > Mammalia > Carnivora > Mustelidae > Lutra > Lutra lutra. Next base: position 912,579 of record NC_062280.1, read on the forward strand.
CTGCTGCGGCGGGAGGAAGAGCGAGTCTGGCCGCCCGGGGGGCGCCATCCGTGAAGCCACCGTGTCCCTGTGCGGTCAGGAGCCCGGGGTCCCGGCTGGCGCACACTGGACCCGGCTCTTCGGGAGCCCACGGCCGCCCCTCTGCGCCCCACTGCTGGCCGCGGCCCCGCGAGTGCGCGCTCTGCCCCCTGCCGCCCCGCAAGTAAAAATCTGAAAAAAAGGGCGCGCGCCAGCGTGAGAGCTCGCGAGGCCCCCTGAACCCGGGGCCACCAGACGGACATGCGCGCGGACACCCGACTGCGCCCTCGGACAGCACCGCGGGGCCGCACTTGGGGCTGCGCCCGGTTCCTCCGAGAACCAGCTGGTGTCACCGCCACATCGCTCCGGCGCTGCGCACGGCCGCGTCCTCGTGCGACGACGTCACGGCGGTGCTGACGTCACAGGCCTGCTCTGAAGGCGGCGACCGTCATCCGTCCGAGCCGGTTAACGCGTGCGGACGCGGTGAGGGCGGCGGCGGCGGCGGCCTCCCTGTCCCGAAGCCCCATGGACCAGCCGTGTCCCGCGGACGGCAGTGCGGGTCCTCCTCGGAGCGTCTCCCGGCCGTGGCGTCGGTTCCCGCAACCACGTCTCTGCGCCTGCGCGGGCGCGGCGGAGCCTCGTTTTCCGGATCGGCTCGAGAGGATTCGTACTAAAATGCGCCACAGGACGGAGCCCCGCCCGAGCGCCGAGGGGCCGCCGCGTGTCTGAGCCCAAGACGGGCTCCGCCGCGTCGCTGTCCGGATGCCGCGTTCCCCGAGCGGCTGGTCCGACGGGAAACACCGACACGGGGACCCGGCGGTCGTAGGATGGGCTTGGTGGCTCCGCGCGGCGTCCGGGGCGCAGCCGTGTCCGCCGCAGCAGCACTCGCTCCTGACGGACAGGGAGACGCCGCTTGTCCTGCTCTGACGTCCCGGGCGGCTCGTGCGGGGCGGGAAGCGCGGACTCAGTGCATCCGCGGCGGGGCCAGCGGGGACCGCCCCGCTCTCGCTCACGTCCGGTGTCCACCGCTTCCCGGAAGCCGCGGCGCAGCTGTACCCGCAGGGCGCCCACATGAGCAGCGGCGCGGCGGGAAGAGCAGCGGCGCGGACACCGAGCGACGCGCAGGCCTCGGATGGACGACGTCGGGCAGCGGGTCTTCCAGTGCAGGAGCCGCCTGGGTCGGTGACGTGGACGCCCGGATCTGTCCTTGTTGTAAGAGCGGGTCGGGTGGGTGACGTCAGAAGCGAGGGTGCGGGGCGCCGGGCGTCGGAGTGCGGGTGCGCGGACCGAGCGGGGAGGCAGCGTGGCCGGGAGGTGACCGGCAGACGGGCGGCCCGGTCCTGCAGTGCGAGGACCACGCGGGCAGGGTGCGCACTGTGCAAACGGCGCCGTGGTCTGGGGGCCCAACCGCGGCGGCCCATGTGCGGTTCGGTGAAAGTGCCGTGCGGGGCACGGAGCCGCGGCAGGCCCGTGGGGCTGCTGGGGTCCCCACGGAGAGCTGCGTTTCTGCGGCCGCGTGTGGGAAGGGGGCTCAGGTGAGCGGTCTCCAGACCCTCCTGACCCTCTCGGTGCTTGGAAGGCGGGGGTGGGGGGTGGGGGGGTGCTTAGAGGACACGCCTCCCTGGGGACGGATGGACGGATGAAGGGACAGAGGGAGCTGGGGTGCGGGGTGGGGGCGGAAGGGGAGGGGAGGGGGAGACAGGAAAGGCGGAGGCGCATGAGCAGGGGAGGAGGAGAAGGGGCTGCTGCGTGGGCGGGAAGCGGAGCCGCCCTGTGGGGCGGGACCCACAGTGCTGGCCGAGGCCAAGGGCAGGTCCGCACGCGGGAAGGAGAAGCAGGGACGCGACGGGCTGCCGGGTGGCTCGGTTGGTTGGCAACTGCTTTCGGCTGCCATCGAGATGCGGAGTCCCGGGGTCGAGTCCCGCATGGGGCCCAGGTCTGCAGGGAGCCTGCTTCTCCGTCTGACCTTCCCCTCTCACTCTCTCTCTCTCTCATAAATAAACCACATCTGAGAGAAAGAAGCTGAAACTCGTCTCCTGCTTCCGTTTTCTCCGCGGAGTCCAAGTCCGGGCTGTGAGCAGAGACTCGAGGTGGAGAGGCCGAAGCGCGCGCGAAGTGCTGGTGTCTGAGAACCCGAGTGAAGTCGCCGGGGAAGCGCTGTGCTGCAGTTGGAGACCCGGAGACCCGCGTCTCCACTGGCACCGGTCAGCGCAGGGGGCGGCTTCCCTGTACCCCGGGACAGACGCGGTTAGATGCAGCGCTAGTATTAAATTTGTCGGTTTGGGCTCGCGAATGCAATGGAAGGAATGAAGCAAAGCAGTTAATGATGGTGGAAGAAGACGAGCGAGGAGGCGTGAAGGCACAGGACACATGCCGGACAGTGAGAACGCAGGTGACCTGACGTTTCCATGGGGCAAGACGAGGAGATTCTGTATCATATGTAAATGGTCAGAAAGCGGAATGATTGCGAACAAGATGCTGGAGGTCAGCAGTTATTAGAGATGGCAAGACCTCGGGAGGTGGGGTGACGGTCAGTGTCACGGGAGAGGATGATGTCAAGGAAGGAAAACCGAGGAGTAGAAAGGACCTTCCAGGTTTCACCTGCATTATGTTCCCAGACAGGCAAAACTTAGTGTGGTGTTAGATGTCAAGATAGTGGCTGTTTGGGGGAAGAAAGGAGGACAGTGACTGGGAGGGGCATGGGGGCAGTTTTCGGGGACCTGGTGTTCAGGGTCTTGATCAGCTGCTGGTCGTGTTCACTTTGTGAAAGTTCATTAACCTGTTACTTCATGATCTCTGCATTTCCATATTATAATTTAATACAGAATTAAAAATATAAACAACAAAATATGAACAAAAATTATAATCAAGTTTTATCACAGGTGCAGGTCACCTTCTATAGAAAATATAGTTTTCTTTCCGAATGTTGTTGGGTAAAGAGCCAATATAGATTTTAAAAGCACTTACTCAGGTGGGGGAGGAGCCAAGATGGCGGAGGAGTAGCAGCTGAGACATCAGGTCGCAGGAGATCAGCTAGATAGCTTATCAGACCATCCCGAACACCGGCAAATCCAACAGGGGGTCGAAGAGAAGAAGAGCACCAAATCTACAAACAGAAAATCGACCACTTTCTGAAAGGTAGGACCGCTGGAGAAGTGAATCCAAAGTGTCGGGAAGATAAACCGTGGGTGGAGGGGCCGGCTCCCGGCAAGCGGCAGAATAACAAATCAGGACTTTTAAAAGTCTGCTCCAGGGAGGGACATCACTCAAGAGACTAAGCTGGGGTGAAGCCCACGCGGGGACAGCATGGTCTCAGGTCCCGCGGGGTCACAGAAGGATCGGGGGTGTCTGGGTGCTGCAGAGCTCATAGGTATTAAACTGGGGAAGCCGGCTACAGGACAGAGCTGAGGAGTGAACTCTCAGCTTGGGGTTACCTTGAGCCATGATCCGTGGCACTGTCAGGCCACTGCTCTGTGAGCGGGGACCCCACAAGATCCAGGGAGACCCCCCTGGAAGAGCACAGGGAATTGCTGGGTTTGGAGACTCCAGGCAGGGCTGTGTCCAGAGACAGAGATGCTTGGTCACAGGCTGGGTGAGCTCGGAGCACAGTCAGAGGCCAGGGAGATGGGAGTGATTGAGCGCTTGTCTCCGAGAGCGCACTGAGGAGTAGGGCCCCAAGCTCTCAGCTCCTCTGTGCCAGATATTGGGAGGGTGCCATTTTTATTTCTACCCTCCAGAACTCTACGGAAAGCGTTCAGGGAACAAAACCTCCAAAAGCGAACCCGAGTGGATTACTTAGCCTGGCCCCTGGTTAGGGCGGTCCAATTCCACCTCCGGCAAAGACACTTGAGAATCACTACAGCAGGCCTCTCCCCCAGAAGATCAGCAAGAAATCCAGCCAAGACCAAGTTCACTTGTACCAAGGGGAATAGCCGAATTCCAGAGGAGGAGAAAGCAAAGCATGGAATTCATGGCTTTCTCCCCATGATTCTTTAGTCTTGCAAAGTTAATTAATTTTTTTAATTTTATTTTTTTTCTGCTAAATTTTTTAAAAACTTTTGCCCTTCCCTCTTTTCACATTTTTTAACTAGTTTATCTTAACAATACCTTTCACAAAAAAATCCTTTTTCAACCTTCATTATTATAGTCATATTTTATCCTTCATTGTATCTAACTTTATTATTTGTATACACATAGGGTTTTTTCCTTCTAAAAAAAATTGGGATGCAACTTCTTTTAATAGATCAAAATATACCCTAAATCTAGCACAGGGCTTTGTTCTAGTCTCCAGCCTGAGCAAATTCCCTCCATTTTCTTTTTCTTTATTCTCCCAACCAACTTATCAACTCCTTTTTAGAATTTTTGTGTGTCTGTATATATATATATTTTTTCTTTCATTCTCTAAAATATTGGGAGGTAGTTTCTTCTAAAGACCAAAATATTCCCCAAATTAAGTGGGTGACACTGTTCTATTCACAGTCTAATGTATACATTTTCTTTTTTATATTTTTTTTTAATTTTTTTTCTTTTTCTGAACTTCTCTTTACCTCTCATCTTCCCCCCACAATTTGGGGTCTCTTCTAATTTGGTTGAAGCACATTTTCCTGTGGTCTTTGCCACCCTTCAATATTCTTATCTGGATAAAATGACTAGGCAGAAAAACTCACCACGAAAAAAAAGAACAAGAGGCAGTACCGGAGGCTAGGGACCTAATCATTACAGACATTGGTAATATTTCAGATCTAGAGTCCAGAATGATGATTCTCAAGGTGTTAGCTGGGCTCGAAAAAGGCATGGAAGATATTAGAGAAACCCTATCAGGAGAAATAAAAGCCCTTTCTGGAGAAATAAAAGAACTAAAATCTAACCAAGCTGAAATAAAAAAGCTATTAATGAGGTGTAATCAAAAATGGAGGTTCTTACTGCTAGGGTAAATGAGGCAAAAGAGAGAATTAGTGATATAGAAGACCAAATGACAGAGAATAAAGAAGCTGAGCAAAAGAGGGACAAACAGCTACTGGACCACGAGGGGAGAATTTGAGAGATAAGTGATGCCATAAGATGAATCAACATTAGAATAACTGGGATTCCAGAAGAAGAGAGAGGGGAGCAGAAGATATATTGGAGAGAATTATTGTAGAGAATTTCCTTAATATGCGAAAGGGAACAAGCATCAAAATCCAAGAGGTGCAGAGAATCCCCCTCAAAATCAATCAGAATAGGTCCATACCCCGTCACCTAATAGTAAAATTTACAAGTCTTAGCGACAAAGAGACAATCTTGAAAGCATCCAGGGAGAAGGAGTCTGTAACATACAATGGTAAAAATATTAGATTGGCAGCAGAATTATCCACAGAGACCTGGCAGGCCAGAAAGAGCTGGCATGATATATTCAGAGCACTAAACGAGAAAAACATGCAGCAAAGAATACTATATCCAGCTAGGCTATCACTGAAAATAGAAGGAGAGATTAAAAGCTTCCAGGACAAACAAAAACTGAAAATTTGCAAATACCAAACCAGCTCTACAGGAAATATTGAAAGGGGTCCTCTAAGCAAACAGAGAGCCTAAAAGTAGTAGATCAGAAAGGAACAGAGAGAATATACGGTACTATTCACCTTACAGGCAATACAATGGCACTAAATTCATGTCTCTCAATAGTTACCCTGAATGTAAATGGACTAAATGCCCCAGTCAAAAGACACAGGGTATCAGAATGGATAAAAAAAACAAAACCCATCAATATGCTGCCTACAAGAAACTCATTTTAGACCCAAAGACACCTCCATATTTAAAGTGAGGGGGTGGAAAACAATTTACCATGCTAATGGACATCAGAAGAAAGCTGGGGTGGCAATCCTTATATCAGATCAATTAGATTTTAAGCCAAAGACTATAATAAGAGATGAGGAAGGACCCTCTATCATACTCAAAGGATCTTCAACAAGAAGATCTAACAATTTAAAATATCTATGCCCCTAACATGGGAGCAGCCAACTATATAAACCAATTAATAACAAAAGCAAAGAAACACATTGACAAGAATACAGTAATAGTAGGGGACTTCAACACTCCCCTCACTGAGATGGACACATCATCCAAGCAAAAGATCAACAGGGAAATAAAGGCCTTAAATGACACACACACACTTAAATGACATCAGATGGACATCACAGATATATTCAGAACATTCCATCCCAAAGCAATAGAAAACACATTCTTCTCTAGTCCACATGGAACATTCTCCAGAACAGATCACATCCTGGGTCATAAATCAGGTCTCAACTGGTACCAAACGATTGGGATCATTCCCTGCATATTTTCAGACAATAATGCTCTGAAGCTTGAACTCAGTCACAGGAGGAAGTTTGGAAAGAACTCAAATACATGGAGACTAAAGAGCATCCTTCTAAAGAATGAATGGGTCAACCAGGAAATTAAAGAAGAATTGAAAAAATTCACGGAAACAAATGATAATGAAAACACAATGGTTCAAAATCTGTGGGACACAGCAAAGGCAGTCCTAAGAGGAAAATATACAGTAATACAACCTTTCTCAAGAAATAAGAAAGGTTTCTAATGCACAACCTAATCCTACACCTAAAGTAGCTGGAGAAAAAACAACAAAGAAAGCCTAAACTCAGCTGGAGAAGAGAACTAGTAAAGATCAGAGCAGAAATCAATGAAACTAGGAGCTGGTTTTTTGATAGGATAAGATTGATAAACCCCTGGCCAAAGTTATCAAAAAGAAAAGAGAAAGGACACAAATAAATAAAATCATGAATGAAAGAGGAGAGATCACAACCAACACCAAAGAAATGCAAATAATTATAAGAACATACTATGAGCAACTCTATGCCAGCAAATTTGACAATCTGGAAGAAATGGAAGCATTCCTAGAGACATATAAACTACCACAACTGAACCAGGAAGAAATAGAAAACCTGAACAGACCCATAACCAGTAAGGAGATTGAAGCAGTCATCAAAAATCTCCCAAAAAACAAGAGCCCAGGGCCAGATGGCTTCCCAGAGGTATTCTACTCATCCTTTAAAGAAGAATTAATTCCTATTCTCCTGAAATTTCCAAAAAATAGAAATGGAAAGAAAACTCATGAGGCCAGCATTACCTTGATCCCAAAACCAGACAAGGATCCCATCAAAAAAGAGAACTACAGACCAATATCCTTGATGAACACAGATGCGAAAATTCTCACCAAAATACTAGCCAATAGGATCCATCAGTACATTAAAAGGATTATTCACCACAACCAAGTGGGATTTATTCCAGGGTGCAAGTTTGGTTCAACATCCACAAATCAATCAATGTGATACAACACATTAATAAAAGAAAGAACAAGAACTATATGATACTCTCAATAGATGCTGAAAAAGCATTTGACAAAGTACAGCATCCCTTCCTGATCAAAACTCTTCAAAGTGTAGGGATAGAGGGCACATACCTCAATATCATCAAAGCCATCTATCAAAAAGCCGCCATGAATCTCATTCTCAATGGAGAAAAACTGAGAGTTTTTCTGCTAAGGTCAGGAACACGGCAGGGATGTCCGTTATCACCACTGCTATTCAACATAGTACTGGAAGTCCTAGCCTCAGCAATCAGACAACAGAAAGAAATTAAAGGCATCCAAATTGTCAAAGAAGAAGTCAAACTCTCACTCTGCAAATGATATGGTACTATATGTGGAAATCCCAAAAGACTCCACTCCACATCTGCTAGAACTAGTATAGGAATTCAGTAAAGTGTTGGGATATAAAATTAATGCACAGATATCAGTTGGATTTCTTTACACCAACAGCAAGACAGAAGAAAGAGAAATTAAAGGGTCAATCCCATTTACAACTGCACCCAAAACTATAAGATACCTAGGAGTAAACCTAACCAAAGAGGCAAGGAATCTGTACTCAGAAAACTATAAAGTACTCATGAAAAAAATTGAGAAAGACACAAAGAAATGGAAAAATGTTCCATGCTCATAGATTGGAAGAATAAATATTGTGAAAACATCTATGCTACCTAAAGCAGTCTACAGTTTAATGCAATCCCTATCAAAATCCCATCCATTTTTTCCAAGGAAATGGAACAAATAATCTTAAAATTTATATGGAACCAGAAAAGACCTCGAATAGCCAGAGGAATATTGAAAAAGAAAGCCAAAGTTGGTGGCATCACAATTCCGGACTTCAAGCTCTATTACAAAGCTGTCATCATCAAGACAGTACAGTACTGGCCCCAAAACAGACACATAGATCAGTGGAACAGAATGGAGAGCCCAGAAATAAACCCTCTACTCTATGGTCAACTAATCTTAGCAAAGCAGAAAAGAATGTCCAATGGAAAAAAGACAGTCTCTTCAACAAATGGTGTTGGGAAAATTGGACAGCCACATACAGAAAAATGAAACTGGACCATTTCCTTGCACCACACACAAAATATACTCTAAATGGATGAAGGACCTCAATGTGAGACAGGAATCCATCAAAATCCTTGAGGAGAACACAGGCAGCAACCTCTTTGACCTCAGCCACAGTAACTTCTCCCTAGGAACATTGCCAAAGGCAAGGGAAGCAAGGGCAAAAATGAACTATTGGGATTTCATCAAGATCAAAAGCTTTTGCACAGCAAAGGAAACAGTGAACAAAACCAAAAGACAACTGACAGAATGGGAGAAGATATTTGCAAACGGCACATCAGATAAAGGGCTAGTATCCAAAATCTATAAAGAACTTAGCAAACTCAACACCCAAAGAACAAATAACCCAATCAAGAAATGGGCAGAGGACATGAACAGACATTCCTGCAAAGAAGACATCCATATGGCCAACAGACACATGAAAAAGTGCTCAACATCACTCATCATCAGGGAAATATAAATCAAAACCACAATGAGATACCACCTCACACCAGTCAGAATGGCTAAAATTAACAAGTCAGGAAATGACAGATGCTGGCAAGGATGCGGAGAAAGGGGAACCCTCCTGCACTGTTGGTGGGAATGCAAGCTGGTGCAACCACTCTGGAAAACAGTATGGAGGGTCCTCAAAAAGTTGAAAATAGAACTAACCTATGACCCATCAATTGCACTGCTGGGTATTTACCCTAGAGATACAAACGTAGTGATCCGAAGGGGCATGTGCACCCAGATGTTTATAGCAGCATGTCCATGATAGCCAAACTATGGAAAGAACCTAGATGTCCATTAACAGATGATGGATAAAGAAGAAGTGGTATATATATATATATATACAATGGAATAATATGCAGTCATCAAAAGAGATGAAATCTTGCCATTTGCGATGACATGGATGGAAGTAGAGGGTATTATGCTTAGCAAAATAAGTCAATCAAAGACAATTATCATATGATCTCCCTGATATGAGGAAGTTGAGAGGCAACATGGGGGTTTTAGGGTGTAGGAAAAGAATAAATGAAACAAGATGGGATCAGGAGGGAGACAAACCATAAGAGACTCTCAATCTCACAAAACAAACTGAGGGTTGCTGGGGGGAAGGGGGTAGGGAAAGGGTGGTGGGGTTATGGACATTGGGGAGGGTATGTGCTATGCAGTGTGCAAACCTGTTGATTCACAGACCTGTACCCCTGGGCCTAATAATAAATTATATGTTAATAAAAAATAATAAAAAAATAACAAAATTTAAAAAGCACTTACTCAAAAATTAAATTAGCTAAAAAATGATGTGTTCTCTGGACAGTTCTGCTTCCTTCCTTTACACTTGACGTGTATTAGTTCCTGATAAACATTCTGTATACAAGCCTTTGCCTCAGAGTATGTTTTCCAGAAAACAAAATCTGCCACATAACATAGGCCAAACTTATACATTGAGGACAAGAGAAATAAGGTACAAAAGGCTTTGGAAATGGCTTGGCCATTTAACCTCACCTTTCATAAGATAATATGACTGTGGAACCTGATTAAAAAGTCTTGGTGGTCAATTCTTTGTTCTCCTAAAAGTCTACCCGATTCTTAATTGCTTCACAAAAATGTCCTTGACGGACAGAACTAATAGAAAACTATATTTGGTAATGTGTTTTTTACTTATATCAAAAGTTTTATTTAGAATTTTAGAATAATTTGCACTAAATAATAATCTGAATATTTTTTTGCCAAAGTCAATTTAGAGAGAAAAATTGAGAACTAATTAAAACTTAGAGAATGGAGGGGTGCCTGGGTGGCTCAGTGGGTTAAGCCGCTGCCTTTGGCTCAGGTCATGATCTCAGGGTCCTGGGATGAGCCCCACATCAGGTTCTCTGCTCAGCGGGGAGCCTGCTTCCCCCTCTCTCTCTGCCTGCCTCTCTGCCTGCTTGTGATCTCTCTCTGTCAAATAAATAAATAAAATAAAATAAATAAAATATTTTTAAAAAACAAAAAAAACACCAACTTTGAGAATGGAATATATTATTTTTGTTTCCTTTTTAGGGAGAAAGGGCTCCAGCTTTTTGGTCTCATCTAGAATTAAAATATGCTTCCAGTGATCTGATTTATAATTTTCTTTTATACATGGCTTCTCCATTTTAATAATAGGGATAGAAGTAAAAAATCATTCAATAGAGTGCTTTTTCATTAGCCTGAAGAATGTGTAACTGGTTGTACTGATTACTTTAGGTTCAGAGCTTTTAACAGGTTTCTTCTAAGTCTCATTAATCTGAGAAGCAGAACATCAATATAACCTACCATATTCTGGTTAGTTCTCACCAGTCACTGAACTAGTTAATAATCTGGTACACATTAATTTTATCAGCAATATGTCCAGAATGACAGCCCAGCACTAAGCTGATTCAATCTTTTTTTTTTTTTTAAGATTTTATTTATTTATTTGACAGAGAGAAATCACAAGCAGGCAGAGAGGCAGGCAGAGAGAGAGGAGGAAGCAGGCTCCCTGCTGAGCAGAAAGCCCGATGTGGGGCTCGAACCCAGGACCTGGGATCATGACCTGAGCCGAAGGCAGCGGCTTAACCCATTGAGCCACCCAGGCGCCCTAAGCTGATTCAATCTTAAAAATTTTTATTACTGTTAATTTCAAGACACTACTGCTTTATATCAAGCTTCTCTATGAAATAGCTCTGCATTTGGGATTAGGCCCCCTGAGTCTATGTACTGGTTATTTCCTTTATTAGACAATGTGATCTTTGATAACTCATGAATCTATGCTTTACTTATTTAAACCTGCCTGATTATAAAGAGTATTTTCAGTGGGCTTACAAAAATAATATAAAGTCTATAAATATAGTTATTATGTATAAATTTATAAAATAACAGGCTAAACAGAAGATTTTTAGTGGTTATGATAATTATGTGAATTACCTTGGAAAAATTACCAGATCTACAAAATGTTAATTACATCAGTACCTGTATCATTGAACTGTGGCAGAGATTAAATGGAAAACACGAATAGCAACATTACCTTACATCGGTGCGCAGGAAAAGTTGTGTATCATTAGATTAGTATAAAGTTGTGAGGGGTAGGGAAGTGTCTATCCTAAAGAAGGAGTATATGACTCCATTTCAGTGGTCAATAACCATCAGCTCCCCACCCCCCAAAATAGGGTTAAGACAAAATAAATGTGGAAGACTAAATGAGATGAAAGGAAATTTAATACACAAGAAATAATTTTATTCAATACTATATTGAAAATGAATATGTACAGTTTTCCCATTGAATCTTTCTGTGACTTTGTCTTCATTCATTCAGCTAACATCACACAATACCACAGACGGGGTGGCTTATAGGCAGAATTTCATTGCTCACAGTTCTGGAGACTGACAGACCAAAATCAGTGTCAGTACGGTTGGGTGAGGGCCAACTTCCAGGTCACAGAACTATTGTTGTATCTTCGTGTGGTGGAATGGATTAGGGAGCACTGTGGTATCTCTTCTATTTATTTATTTATTTAAAGATTTTATTTATTTGACATACAGAGATCACAAGTAGGCAGAAAGGCAGGCAGAGGGAGAGAGACAGAGAAGCAGGCTCCCCACTGAGCAGAGAGCCCGATGTGGGACTGGATCCCAGGACCCTGAGATCATGACTTGAGCCGAAGGCAGAGGCTTAACCCACTGAGCCACCCAGGCGCCCCTGTGGGATCTCTTTTAAAAGAACCCTGATCATAGTCATGAGAGTTTTACTCTTAAGAACTAAACACCACCCAAAGGCCCCATCTACTAATACCATTATCTTTGAGAGTTAGGATTTCAACATAGGAATTTTTAGGGAACACAAAAATTCAGGCCATGGCAGATCACTTCTGTAAGTTTAAGTTCTGGAAAGGATGATTTCTATGAATTCTTCTAACATTCCTTGATATGTAGACACACACACTGTTCCATTTTCTCTAGGAGGATATGAAAGAAGGTGTTAAATAAAGAAATGGGTGCATGATTCTTATGATTAAATATAAAGGAGGCAGTACAGGAAAGTTATTGGTTTATTTCACCAAAATAGATATAATTTTTATTTGTATTTATATATTTTCATTTTTAAAGATTTATTTATTTTAGAGAGAGAGAGAGGACGAGAGTGTGTGTGTGCACGTGGGTGCACAAGCAGGTGGAGAGGCAGAGGGAGAGAGTGAGGTGATCTCCAACAGACTGTGCTGAGTGCAGAGTCCAACACAGGGACTTGATACCACGACCCTGAGACCATGACTGGAGTGGAAACCTAGAGTCGGAGGGATTCCGTCTGAGCCACCCAGATGCCCCTGTTTACATATTTTCAATAGCAACAGATAAGCTATTGTAATAAAAGTAAATCATGCTTTTTGTTTGCATCCTAGCAGAAACTGAACTCTATTAGCTTAATAAAAATGAACCATGTTACCCTCTTAACTAGGAAAGTCATAAATGACAATTGCGATTGAAATAACCTTTTATTCACTACTAAGACTTACCTAGTCTCTCATCTTCACTCTCCTCTACCGTTTGGATTCTTCATTGGAAATGTGACCACAGACAACTTTAAATTGACATCCTAAATCCTTGTCAGAGAAAAAAGGGACTTTTTTTTACCAGCTCTAGTATGAAAACATTGGTGAGTTTCAGGATTCTAATGTTTCAGCAAGGGTCTTTCTGACCAAGCGTCTTTTACCAGAGGATCGAGTAGTGGTAGTAACGGCTATTCAGGGAGTTGTCGGACAGTCCCATCTGTCACGTGCTCATGCTGGCCGGATAGAGTATTTTTAGGTACCAGGAAGGTAAGTGAGTGGCAAGCCCATGCACATTTTGTTAAACTGGGACAATTTTAAGAATGAAAATATTGATATTGAGAATGAAATGTGACAAGAAGTTTAAAACAGGGCTATCCTCGGCCCATAGGGAAATATCGTCATCTTTTGTGGACTAAAAGAGGCTGATAATTCACTGCCGAGCAGCAATGTGGTCTCCTTTTGGTAGATCTAACTTACTAAGAAAAGCTGGAAATGTACATCTTATGTAAACTTCAGGCTTTTCTGTCATTGTCAGTTGATTCCTTTTTTTTTTTTTTTTCATTAACACTACTTTGTTGACAAATCTGCATTCAGTTTGTGAGAAAGAAGTTTGCTGCTCTGGGTCTCATAAAGCAGACAAAATTATTCGGACTCTTTTACTTCCTTAGCTGTAAAAATATTTAATATTTCAAGTACTCTTGTACATCTTCATCCTACATACATTTTGACCTGAATCATAATGTGCACATAAACTTAATTCACAGAGATTTATTTTGTTGTACCGTGTTATGGTCTGGTAGTTTGCTGACATGTCTTTCATGAAGCAAATTATCCCCTTAGGCAGGCAGTACATGGAGCTAAGTATATGTGTCCATGGTGTGGGTGAGAAATGGGTGAGATTCAAAGCAAAATGAGGTAACAGAATGAATCCAAGGTTTCTGATCTTGTGCTCTGATCTCATCCAGCTCTGCTGATACCATAACTAGAACAGTGTGGATGGACTACTTAATAATGCAGAAGGGACCTCAAAATACTTACAGCCTTCTAAAAATTACTTTGACTTTGGCACCTTTTAAATAGAAAAGCCTTGGGACAGAGCTCTTTTTGTTCTGTCCACCAGGACTCCTAGAGTAGAGCATTTTACACTTCGGTTAACCCTCACAATTTATTATTCCCAAGTAATATGTCTAACTGACATAGCATCAAATATTTTTGAAGGGGAAAGCTGAAGGTCTATAGATGGATGGTGACAGGGACTGAAAGCCAGGTAAAGCACACACATGGGTCATTTCATGAGTGTTAGAGATAATAGCCAGGGCTCTGAGGCCAGGGCCCTGTGGTAGAAGGATGAGAGTGGGAGTGAAGTGCTAAGGCTGAAAATACGACTGTTGAGTGACAGTTTGTTCAGCATACAGGATGAAATATCGCCCACGTATTAGCTTCTGAATTATATCCTTTCTGTATTTTTTTATATTCTCTATATGTTTTTCAAGGAAATAATTGTCCTCAATTGCAAAGGCTGCTGGTAGTAATTTGTGCTTTTGTTTTTGTTTTTGGTTTTGGGTTTTTTTGGAAAGAGAGAATGTGCACATATGAGCAGTGGGAAGGGGCAGAGGGAGAGAGAGACTCTTAAGCAGGTTCCACGCTAGGCAGGGCTGGATCTCATGACCCTGAGATCATGACCTGTGCAAAATCAGGAGTTGAATTCTCAATGGACTGAGCATCTCAGGGCCTCAGTGTTTTTGTATTTTTTTTTATAAATACCCAGTAGTATAATTACTGGATAACGACACTGCAATAAAAGAGAACTGTAGGTCAGTATAGCTCATGAATATATATGTAAAATTCCTCAACAAAATATTAGCACACTGATCTCAACAATACATTTAAAAAGTCATAAACCACAATCAAGTGGGATTTATTCCTGAGTGGCAAGGGTGGTTCCATATTTGCACAACAGTCAACGTGATACTTCACATCGATAAGAGGAAGGATAAAAACAATGTGATCATTTCAGTGGAGGCAGAAAAAGCGTTCAACAAAGTACAACATCCATTCATTATAAAAACCCTTTACAAAGTAGGTCTAGAGGGAACATACCTCAACATAATAAAGGCCTTATATGAAAAACCCACAGCCCACATCATACTCAATGGTGAAAAACTGAGTTTTGCCCCTAAGGTCAGGAACATGACAGGGATGTCCACTCTCAGCCCTGTTATTCAACACAGCACTGGAAGACCCAGCCACAGGTATTAAACAACATGAAGAAATAAAAGACTTCCAGATTGGTAAGGAAGAAGTAAAACTCTTTGCAGTTGACATACTACTACATATAGAAAACCACAAGGATGCCACCAAAAAACTACTAGAACTGGCAGAAGAATTCAGTAAAGTCTCAGGATGTAAAATCAATGTCTAGAAATCTGTTGCATTTCTATACATTAATAACGAAACAGCAGACCGTGAAATTAAGAAAACAATCCCACTTACAGTTGCACCCAAAACAATAAAACATTTAGGAATAAACTTAACCAAAGAGGTGAAAGACCTGCACTCTAAAAACAATAAAACACGGAAGAAAGACATTCAAGACATTCCAAGAAATGGAAAGACATTCCATGCCCATGGTTTGGAAGAGCAGATATTATTAAGATGTCTGTCCTACCAAAAGCAATCTATATATTTAATGTAATCCCTGTCAAAATACCAACAGCATTTTTCACAGAATTAGAACAAACAATCCTAAAATTTGTGTGGAACCAGAAAAGACCTTGAATAGCCAAGGCAGTCTTGCAAAAGAAAAACAAAAGTGGAGATAATCACAATTCCAGATTTCAAGTTATGTGCAGAGCAGTAGTAATTTGAACAGTATGGTACTGGTGTAAAACTAGACGCATAGATCAATGGAGTAAATTGGAAAACCCGGAAGTAAATGCACAATTATATGGTCAATTAATCTTCAACAAAGAAGAACGAATGTATAATGGAAATAAGATAATCTCTTCAACAGTTGGTGCTGAGGGCACCTGGGTGGCTCAGTCGTTAAGTACCTGCCTTCAGCTCAGGTCATGATCTCTGGATCCAGGGATCGAGCCCCTTGTCTGGCTCTCTGCTCAGTGGGAAGCCTGCTTCTCCCTCTCCTACTCCCCCTGCTTATGTTCCTTCTTTCACTGTCTCTCTCTCTCTCTGTCAAATAAATAATATCTTTTAAACAAAAATTGGTGCTGAGCAAACTGGATAGGTACATGCAAAAGAATGAAACCGGACCACTTTGTTTCACTATACACATAAATAAACTCAGATTGGATTAAAGACCTAAAATATGAGACCTAAAACCATAAAAATCCTCAATGAGAGCATTGGCAGTAAGTTCTCTGACATCTGACATTTGTCTTCTGTGGAAAAGGACTCAGAAGCAAAAATAAACTGTTGGGGGGCGCCTGGGTGGCTCAGTGGGTTAAAGCCTCTGCCTTCAGCTCAGGTCATGATCCCAGGGTCATGGGATCGAGCCCCACATTGGCTCTCTGCTCAGAAGTGAGCCTGCTTTCCCCCATCTCTCTCTCTCTGCCTACCTCTCTGCCTGCTTGTGATCTCTGTCTGTCCAATAAATAAATAAAATCTAAAATAAATAAATAAATAAATAAATAAATAAATAAATAAACAAACTGTTGGGACTACATTAAAATAAAAAGCTTCTGTACAGTGAAGGAAACAATAAAACTCAAAGGTAACCTATTGAATGGGAGAAGATATTTGCAAATGACATATTCAGTAAAGGGTTGATATCCAAAATATATAAAGAATTGATACAACTTAACAGCCAATAGACAAGTTAAAACATGAGGAGAAGACATGAACAGACATTTTTCTAAAAAAGACATACAGGTGGCCAACAGACATGAAAAATTTTCTCAACACCACTCATAATCAAGGAAATGCAAAACAAAACAAAATCGGGTTATCACCTCATACGTGTCCAAATGGCTGAAATAAAAAAACACAAGAAACAAGTGTTGACAGACTGTGGAATAAAAGGAACCTTGTACACTCTTGTGGGAATGCAAGTGGGTGCAGCCAATCTGGATAACGTGTGGAGGTTCCTCAAAAAAATGTTTAAATATCATTCATTTTTATAAGTGTATATATTTTAAAAGATTTTATTTATTTGACACAGAGAGAGAGAGAGAGCGCACAAGCAGGGGGAGCAACAGTCAGAGGGAGAAGCAGGCTCCTCTAGGAGCAGGGAGCCTGATGTGGGACTCAATCCCAGGACCAGGGATCATGAGACTTGATAAGTATCACAAAGTTTTGCTCTAATATTCATTAGAAAAGGAAGATGATAACTAATGTACCCAGAGATGCTCATCGACTATCCCCCGAGTTCTCAGCTTCCGCACAGATCCCTGCACCCAAATTGGATGCAGAAACAACTGGGCATCTGGGCCTCGGAGACGAACTGATGAGGACTGGGCCAATGGGCATTTCAGAGGCAAGAGGTAAAGGGAAAGATGGAACAATACCGGACGGATGTCTCTGGCCTTGATATGATGCTAACTCCAAGGACTTCTTGGTGGTCATGGCCATAAGCTGTACAGGAATCCTAATAGAGAATGGAATGGAATCTTAGGGTTAGAATTAATTTGCTTAAAGGATGTAAAGTAATGTGGCATTTTTGCCCAAGTTAAGGGTGTAAAAATAATGTCTATTAGAATTTCATGTACATCTTGTCTTTAAAGTAGCTAACTTTTCTTTTTTTTTTTCATTGTTTCTTACTTGACTTACAAAAAGTATAGGAAATTTTTCTTTCATCCTCCCAAGCAGTTATCCAGGTCTTTGAAATGCTCTGAGTTAAAACAAAACAAAACAAAACAAAAAACAAAACAACAACAACAATAGAAATCATGGGTCAAGCAAGGTACCCCAAAGAAAATTGTTTTAACAATTTTTTTTCATGGATTCTTCAAAATTTTACTTACTGTTTTTTGTTAGCAGCCAAAATCATCTCTGCAGAGTCTCTGCAAAGAATAACTAGAACAGGTCTCCGAGGCAGGTCTCTGGAAAAATGAACTGGAGCAAGGATGATAACCTTGGAGTCATAATTAGCGTTCTCAGATTTGATTACTAGCCTTCCAGTGTGTTGGGTGTTCCTTACTCAAGGTCAACCGTACGCATCATTGTAGAACCATCCATTACACAACTTTGGAATTGCCCCTAAATATGTCAATGCGCTGAAGTAAGCTTTATTTCTGGATAGATGGATAAATAGATGAACTCAGTACCGTTAATTTGAAGAGTCAGCCTGGTTATGCATGAGATAATGAGATACACTGTAGTTTTAAACAATTTAAAAGAAATTAGAGATAGGCTGGCTGTGGACCTTAGGAGCTAGCTGGGAGGGAAAAAAAACAGAAAACGAGGAATAAGCAATACGCAAAGGCAGACAAGCTATTGCAAATACTTATTCCCTTTCTGGGATCATTTCCGAAGCAAAGGATGTACTCCTACAACATCCATTTACACCTCACAAACTCTGCTCAGCGGGGAGCCTGCTTCCTCCTCTCTCTCTGCCTGCCTCTCTGCCTCTTGTGATCTCTGTCTGTCAAATAAATAAATTAAATCTTAAATAAATAAATTTTATATGTGCACACAAATATACACATACCTATATTTGTAGACATACTACTTAGTGTTTCTGCAGCATAGTTCATTATTCAGATGTTGAAGTGTTTGCTTGTATTTTTTCTAGAGAAGGAAAAGAAGGAAGAAGTTCTCTAGAGATTCTTGGTTCCTTTTTCAGAGAGTTCATATCCTCACGACACTTCTTCGTTAGTTTGCATGTCTCTCGTCAATAGTATGGTTTATGCCTCAAGCTCCAGTGGGCGCCTCCCCACTTTATCACCCAGTACACTTTTCAGCCGGCTTTAGAAAAATTATAAACAGGGAAGCCTTCCAAGAAGTTCTCCGTATGAAGAAATATTCTTGGATCAATGGCTCTTCTGATATTTTTCTTCAACTGTTCTTAATACCTATCAACATCCCAAGTTTACACAAACTCCCGCAAACTCCTAATTCTTTCTTCAACTACAAATGTTTAATTGATTAATATATTTCATTCTAATCCTTATTATAGTAACTATTAACTGTGGATCCACAGGTCTGTTGGATAAGCAAGAGGTTATCTCTTGTATCCAGATGTCTAGAAACACAGAAACAGGGAGACAGGGCACAATCTCCCCTGATTTTCACATTTCACAAAGATGCCTCCAGGGACCCCAAGAAAGATTCCTGAGATGCAAAACTAGCAATCCCGTTTAACGTTTACAAGATTTATATACCTTTCAAAGAGACAGAGAAAGGATTTATAATTACTAGTTTAAATTATAGAAAAGGGAGAGGGAATATGTTCTTTTTCACATTTGGTGCTGGGGAAAATTTAAATTTTTTGAAGAGTCGTTTTTACTCCTAACTCTTGTCACAGTTTGTAATATTAGCTTAATTTTCTGGCAGTTCCTTACACCTCCCTGAAGTGCATTGTGTTTGTACTACGCTCCACCAAACCTTGATATATCCATGACTTTCTTAATGTAATTTTTCCCTTCATCCTAAAATGTCCTTCCTTTCTTTATCTTTCTGGAAAACATGTAGGCATTTTTCAAGGATCAGGCCAAATTCCACTTTCTTTACACATTTGCAGAGATCAAACCTGCTGTATCTTGTGGGAAATACATATTAAAAAAAGTGAAAACATACTGCTTACCAAGCAAAGATATATCTTGATATACCAATAGCATATTTCTTACAAAAGAGATGGGTTTGATAGATTTATATAGAATAACACTAGACATATGATGATCAAATAGGGCAAATGTGGATAGATATATGAGAAATTCAATGGTTTTTTAGTTTGGACCTCACCAAGCAAGAAGTGGATATGCAGAATAGGAAAGTAATGCACAGGTAGGTTACTTGTCAATGGACTACAAAATCTCCACCTTTGGTGGAGGAGAGAGAGTCCCGATCTGTGTATCCGCTGTGGACGTGAGACCACGAGGAGCTGCTTTTCACCCCTGTGTCGTCCTCAACTTTCCTACTTCAGGGGCTTCATAAGCACAGTTAGATGAATGGGGTGGGGATTTGAGGTTTTCCATTTTCTAGTGAGTCATTATGAAACTTACCTGAACAACAGATTTATAAATTATGATAAATGTGCTAGCAATTCACTTTGCAGTATAATCAGCCACATTTTAGTGGAGAAGTGTATGTGAGCCTATGTGTCTTTGACTTTCCTGAGTTTTTATTAGACAGTGACTAGTTATCTGTTCTTCAGCTTTGACTAGCAGCACGTCTAAGGTAGGAGATAAAGAAACCTTACATTATTTTCCTAAGAATAAGATTTCATTGCTTTGATTATATATTTAAGTTTGCAGCAATCTACAAGAGCCCTAAATGGCTTGTTTTTATCTCTATGGATTTTTAGGTATTGGTTGTCAAATATCAGATAACATATGTACTGCTAAGTACTTTTTTCCTGACAAACAAAACAAATACTTTGTCTTAAAATGCTTTTTTAGAACATCGAAACAACTGAAAACATGATAGTGAAAATTGATAATACTTCAATGATAAGAAGCAGAATAGACACATTGGAATGAATTACAGAAAAAACATAAACCGTTTTCTAGTGGTTTGAAATTGTGACCCAACAGTGCATGGAAGAGAGAAGTTGATTATGTGAAATCTGTGGAGGCCGAAAAATTAAGGCCATTGAACCTCACGCTTAGCTTTAGCATAAGTATAGCCATCTTAGCTCCGGCAGCCATGTCAGACCCCTGTGCCCAAGGGCTGAACTTTCCCCCACCATGCTTTAGTAACCCCCACCCTGTTTTGGTTCCAGGAAGCCCCACCCTGCTTTAGTAACAGGAACCCATAAATACCCCTGCCTTAACTAAGCTCGGGGTCCAAGTCCCTACTCCACTGTGTTGGGTATACTTGGGCCCAAGCTTAAGCTTGTCAAATAAACCCTCCTGTGATTGTATCAGTGCTTGGCTCCTTGGTGGTCTCTCAGACGCGAACACTCGGGCACAACAAAATCTAGACACAAAGACCCGGGTATCTGAAGAGATGTTATGGGAGCATAGGAAGGGTATCGGTCCTGATTCCAAATCAAGCTCCAGCCCTGATGAGCTGCCTGTCTTTGAGTTGAACTTCATTCTTGGTATGTGTACCCTCTCCCATCTGTCCCCAGGAGCTGTAGAGACTGAAATGTGACCACATGTACTAAATAGAATCTCATTGCCTGGAATGTCTTCAGAGCTTAACCAGATGTATGTCTGTTTTCCCCCTTTTCTGAACCTTCTGCTAGGACTATGCCTAATGTTTCGTGCCCCAGCAACTGTGCAAGGTGGATGTGTTCGTGGAAAGAACGAGTAACATGGGGCGCCTGCCTGGCTCAGTTGGTGGAGCATCTGATGCTTGATCTCAGGGTTGTAAGTTTAAGCCCATGCTGGTGTAGAGATGACTTAAAAAGAATGACAAAAGAAAATAACAAATAACTAATTTGGATGATCCATATATTAATTAGCAAACCTGCACTTCCCTTATATGGGATGTATTTTTTTCTAAAATTTAGCTCTGACATTGGTGAAGTCATATTACATCTCTACAATTAGAGTAAAATATAAAGGAGATGATAGTACCCTCTTTATAGCGTTTCTGTGAAGGTCAAATGAGCTAATTAATATATGATAAAAGAAAGAGAACAAAAGCTTAAAACATAGTACGCACTCAAGTGATATGTTTGACTGGGCTGCTCAGTTGTTGATTATGACAGAATTAAAGTTGATGATAATGAAGTTATCTCTATATTTTAACCCTGAGTAGGGTGTATTTCAGGCTTATTTTTAATGTATTTCCTCTTGTAAGGGAGAAAAGGCAGTTGATGTAAACCATGCGTTTATTAAAATATTTTAATAGTTTGTCACTGGATTCTATCTTCCTTTTTTTTTTAAATTTTATTTTTTATAAACATATATTTTTATCCCCAGGGGTACAGGTCTGCGAATCGCCAGGTTTACACACTTCACAGCACTCACCATAGCACATACCCTCCCCAATATCCATAACCCCACCCCCCCCTCTCCCAACTCCCCTCCCCCCATCAACCCTCAGTTTTATGTTTTGTGAGATTAAGAGTCAATTATGGTTTGTCTCCCTCCCAATCCCATCTTGTTTCATTTATTCTTCTCCTACCCCCTTAACCCCCCATGTTGCATCTCCTCTCCCTCATATCAGGGAGATCATATGATAATTGTCTTTCTCCGATTGACTTATTTCGCTAAGCATGATACCCTCTAGTTCCATCCACGTCATTGCAAATGGCAAGATTTCATTTCTTTTGATGGCTGCATAGTATTCCATTGTGTATATATACCACATCTTCTTTATCCATTCGTCTGTTGATGGACATCTAGGTTCTTTCCATAGTTTGGCTATTGTGGACATTGCTGCTATAAACATTCGGGTGCACGTGCCCCTTCGGATCACTACGTTTGTATCACTAGGGTAAATACCCAGCAGTGCAATTGCAGGGTCATAGGGTAGTTCTATTTTCAACATTTTGAGGAACCTCCATGCTGTTTTCCAGAGTGGTTGCACCAGCTTGCATTCCCACCAACAGTGTAGGAGGGTTCCCCTTTCTCCGCATCCTCGCCAGCATCTGTCATTTCCTGACTTGTTAATTTTAGCCATTCGGACTGGTGTGAGGTGGTATCTCATTGTGGTTTTGATTTGTATTTCCCTGATGCCGAGTGATCTGGAGCACTTTTTCATGTGTCTGTTGGCCATATGGAGGTCTTCTTTGCAGAAATGTCTGTTCATGTCCTCTGCCCATTTCTTGATTGGATTATTTGTTCTTTGGGTGTTGAGTTTGCTAAGTTCTTTATAGATTTTGGACACTAGCCCTTTATCTGATACGTCATTTGCAAATATCTTCTCCCATTCTGTCAGTTGTCTTTTGGTTTTGTTCACTGTTTCCTTTGCTGTGCAAAAGCTTTTGATCTTGATAAAATCCCAATAGTTCATTTTTGCCCTTGCTTCCCTTGCTTTTGGTGATGTTCCTAGGAAGATGTTGCTGCGGCTGAGGTTGAAGAGGTTGCTGCCTGTGTTCTCCTCAAGGATTTTGATGGATTCCTTTCTCACATTGAGATCCTTCATCCATTTTGAGTCTATTTTCATGTGTGGTGTAAGAAAATGATCCAATTTCATTTTTCTGCATGTGGCTGTCCAATTTTCCCAACACCATTTATTGAAGAGGCTGTCTTTTTTTCCATTGGACATTCTTTCCTGCTTTGTCGAAGATGAGTTGACCATAGAGTTGAGGGTCCATTTCTGGGCTCTCTATTCTGTTCCATTGATCTATGTGTCTGTTTTTGTGCCAGTACCATGCTGTCTTGATGATGACAGCTTTGTAATAGAGCTTGAAGTCCGGAATTGTGATGCCACCAACTTTGGCTTTCTTTTTCAATATTCCTTTGGCTATTCAAGGTCTTTTCTGGTTCCATATGAATTTTAGGATTATTTGTTCCATTTCTTTGAAAAAAATGGATGTTACTTTGATAGGAATTGCATTAAATGTGTAGATTGCTTTAGGTAGCATAGACATTTTCACAATATTTATTCTTCCAATCTAGGATCATGGAACATTTTTCCATTTCTTTGTGTCTTCCTCAATTTCTTTCATGAGTACTTTATAGTTTTCTGTGTATAGATTCTTAGTCTCTTTGGTTAGGTTTATTCCTAGGTATCTTATAGTTTTGGGTGCAATTGTAAATGGGATGGACTCCCTAATTTCTCTTTCTTCTGTCTTGTTGTTGGTGTAGAGAAATGCAACTGATTTCTGTGCATTGATTTTATATCCTGACACTTTACTGAATTCCTGTACAAGTTCTAGCAGTTTTGGAGTGGAGTCTTTTGGGTTTTCCACATATAGTATCATATCATCTGCAGAGAGTGATAGTTTGACTTCTTCTTTGACAATTTGGATGCCTTTAATTTCCTTTTGTTGTCTGATTGCTGAGGCTAGGACTTCTAGTACTATGTTGAATAGCAGTGGTGATAACGGACATCCCTGCCGTGTTCCTGACCTTAGCGGAAAAGCTTTCAGTTTTTCTCCATTGAGAATGATATTTGCGGTGGGTTTTTCATAGATGGCTTTGATAATATTGAGGTATGTGCCGTCTATCCCTACACTTTGAAGAGTTTTGATCAGGAAGGGATGCTGTACTTTGTCAAATGCTTTTTCAGCATCTATGGAGAATATCATATGATTCTTGTTCTTTCTTTTATTAATGTGTTGTATCACATTGATTGATTTGCGGATGTTGAACCAACCTTGCAACCCTGGAATAAATCCCACTTGGTCGTGGTGAATAATCCTTTTAATGTACTGTTGAATCCTATTGGCTAGTATTTTGGCGAGAATTTTTGCATCTGTGTTCATCAAGGATATTGGTCTGTAGTTCTCTTTTTTGATGGGATCCTTGTCTGGTTTTGGGATCAAGGTGATGCTGGCCTCATAAAATGAGTTTGGAAGTTTTCCTTCTATTTCTATTTTTTTGGAACAGTTTCAGGAGAATAGGAATTACTTCTTCTTTAAATGTTTGGTAGAATTCCCCCGGGAAGCCATCTGGCCCTGGGCTTTTGTTTGTTTGGAGATTTTTGTTGACTGTTTCAATCTCCTTACTGGTTATGGGTCTTTTCAGGCTTTCCATTTCTTCCTGGTTCAGTTGTGGTAGTTTATATGTCTCTAGGAATGCATCCATTTCTTCCGGATTGTCAAATTTGTTGGCGTAGAGTTGCTCATAGTATGTTCTTATAATTGTCTGTATTTCTTTGGTGTTCGTTGTGATCTCTCCTCTTTCACTCATGATTTTACTTATTTGGGTCCTTTCTCTCTCTTTTTTTTTTTTTTTTTTTTTTTTTTGGTAAGTCTGGCCAGGGGTTTATCAATCTTATTAATTCTTTCAAAGAACCAGCTCCTAGTTTCGTTGATTTGTTCTTGTTTTTTTTGGTTTCTATTTCATTGATTTCTGCTCTGATCTTTATGATTTCTCTTCTCCTGCTAGGTTTAGGGTTTCTTTCTTGTTCTTTCTCCAGCTCCTTTAGGTGTAGGGTTAGGTTGTGTACCTGAGACCTTTCTTATTTCTTGAGAAAGGCTTGTACCGCTATGTATTTTCCTCTCAGGACTGCCTTTGTTGTGTCCCACAGATTCTGAACCGTTGTGTTCTCATTATAATTTGTTTCCATAAATTTTTGCAATTCTTCTTTAATTTCCTGGTTGACCCATTCATTCTTTAGAAGGATGCTGTTTAGTCTCCATGTATTTGGGTTCTTTCCAAATTTCCTCTTGTTATTGAGTTCTAGCTTCAGAGCATTGTGGTGTGAAAATATGCAGGGAATGATCCCAATCTTTTGATACCGGTTGAGACTTGATTTAGGACCAAGAATGTGATCTATTCTGGAGAATGTTCCATGTGCACTAGAGAAGAATGTGTATGCTGTTGCTTTGGGATGAAATGTTCTGAATATATCTGTGATGTCCATCTGGTCCAGTGTGTCATTTAAGGCCTTTATTTCCTTGTTGATCTTTTGCTTGGATGATCTGTCCATTTCAGTGCGGGGAGTGTTAAAATCCCCTACTATTATTGTATTATTGTTGATGTGTTTCTTTGATTTTGTTATTAATTGGTTTATATAGTTGGCTGTTCCCACGTTAGGGGCATAGATATTTAAAATTGTTAGATCTTCTTGTTGGACAGTTCCTTTGTGTATGATACAGTGTCCTTCCTCATCTCTTATTATAGTCTTTGGCTTAAAATCTAATTGATCTGATAGAAGGATTGCCACTCCTGCTTTCTTCTGATGTCCATTAGCATGGTAAATTGTTTTCCACCCCCTCACTTTAAACCTGGAGGTGTCTTCGGGTTTAAAATGAGTTTCTTGTAGGCAACATATAGATGGGTTTTGGTTTTTGATCCATTCTGATACCCTGTGTCTTTTGATTGGGGCATTTAGCCCATTAACATTCAGGGTAAGTATTGAGAGATATGAATTTAGTGCCATTGTATTGCCTGTAAGGTGACTGTTATTGTATATTGTCTCTGTTTCTTTCTGATCTACTACTTTTAGGGTCTCTCTTTGCTTAGAGGACCCCTTTCAATATTTCCTGTAGAGCTGGTTTGGTATTTGCAAATTCTTTCAGTTTTTGTTTGTCCTGGAAGCTTTTAATCTCTCCTTCTATTTTCCATGATAGCCTAGCTGGATATAGTATTCTTGGCTGCATGTTTTTCTCCTTTAGTACTCTGAATATATCATGCCAGCTCTCTGGCCTGCCAGATCTCTGTGGATAAGTCTGCTGCCAATCTAATATTTTTACCATTGTACGTTACAGACTTCTTTTCCCGGGCTGCTTTCAGGATCTTCTCTTTGTCACTAAGACTTGTAAATTTTACTATTAGGTGACGGGGTGTGGACCTATTCTTATTGATTTTGAGGGGGGTTCTCTGAACCTCCTGGATTTTGATGCTTGTTCCCTTTGCCATATTGGGGAAATTCTCTCCAATAATTCTCTCCAATATACCTTCTGCTCCCCTCTCTGTTTCCTCTTCTTCTGGAATCCCGATTATTCTAATGTTGTTTCGTCTTATGGTGTCACTTATCTCTCGAATTCTCCCCTCGTGGTCCAGTAGCTGTTTGTCCCTCTTTTGCTCAGCTTCTTTATTCTCTGTCATTTGGTCTTCTATATCGCTGATTCTTTCTTCTGCCTCATTTTTCCTAGCAGTGAGAACCTCCATTTTTTTATTACACCTCATTAATAGCCTTTTTGATTTCAACTTGGTTAGATTTTAGTTCTTTTATTTCTCTAGAAAGGGCTTTTATATCTCCCGAGAGGTTTGCTTTAATATCTTCCATGCCTTTTTCAAGCCCGGCTAGAACCTTGAGAATCGTCATTCTGAACTCTAGATCTGACATATTACCAATGTCTGTATTGATTAGGTCCCTAGCCTTTGCTACTGCTTCTTGTTCTTTTTTTTGTTGTGAATTTTTCCGCCTTGTCATTTTGTCCAGATAAGAGTATATGAAGGAGCAAGTAAAATACTAAAAGGGTGGCAACAACCCCAGGAAAATATGCTTTATCCAAATCAGAAGAGATCCCAAATCGTGAGGGGGGACAAAGGGGATAAAAAGGGGTTTAGAAAGAAAAAAAAAAGAAACTATTAAAAAAAGAAAGCCGATGGATATTGGGGAGGGTATGTGCTATGGTGAGTGCTGTGAAGTGTGTAAACCTGGCAATTCGCAGACCTGTACCCCTGGGGATAAAAATATATGTTTATAAAAAATAAGAAAAAATTATTTAAAAAAAATAAATAAAAATAAAAATAAAAAAAGAAAGCCAATAAAAATATAAAAAAGAAAAAATATATATATATATTAGATAAACTATTTAAAAAACGTTAAAAAAGAAAATGGTAAAAGTTAAAAAAATTTAGCAGAAGAAGAGAAAAAAAATTGAAAAAGAAAAAAAAATTAAATTAACTGCAAGGCTAAAGAATCCTGGGGAGAAAGCCTTGAGTTCCGTGGTTTGCTTTCTTCTCCTCTGGAATTCCGACGCTCTCCTTGGTATTGAAACTGCACTCCTTGGTAGGTGAACTTGGTCCTGGCTGGGTTTCCCATTGATCTTCTGGGGGAGGGGCCTGTTGTAGTGATTCTCAAGCATCTTTGCCCCAGGCGGAGTTGCACCGCCCTTACCCGGGGCCGGGCTGAGTAATCCGCTGAGGTTTGCTGGGTTTGCTTTCGGGAGCTTTTGTTCCCTGAGCACTTTCCGTAGAGTTCTTTCAGATAGTGGTTGATTTTCTGTTTCTAGAATTGCTGTTCTTCTTCTCTTCAATCTCCGGTTGGATTTGTAGGTGTTTGCAATCTTTAGATAAGCTATTTAGCTGATCTCCCGCTACCTGAAGTAGTCTCAGCTGCTACTTCTCCGCCATCTTGACTCCTCCCCCCCCCTTTTTTTTAATGTGAATATAAACAATCACCTTTTCACCAAGTAGATCAGAGCTTGGTAGAGTTAGTGAGAATACTGAAACTTAGGAGCAAACATCTCAATTATAACATTAAATGATGAAAAAAAAAAGTGTATATATTCGGTGCCCATTTTATGCTGTTGACAAAATTGCTCATGTTGGACTGACTATCGAGAGAATGCCGTTTATGCAGTTGCACTAATGATGGTTCCCCTGGAACTAAATGAGTCTTTGTGTCCTATTCACCCTCTCAAGGTGACCCTGCATTGCTTCACTTCTCTCCTCCTCTGTCATGCACCTTTCATCATGTCATTGGGTGTGTCTCCATAGAAACAAAAAGCATTTTTCCTAAAAGATAAGAGATGAATGATTCCTGCCTAATCCTATCATTATTCTTCAGAGACTACTTTATTTTATTGCAAGTGAAAACGCTTTCAAAAGCAGTCTGTGCTCTGCAATTAAGAACAGGGGAGTTTAATCCTTGCAGTAACACCAAAACAAGAGCAGTTAAGCACTATTTTATTAGCTTCCTGGAGGATTTGAGGCTATAGAACATTTAATGGTCCTCACAGTAAACTAAGTTCCAAGGGAAAAAATAATATATTTGAAATACATATGAAAGATCAGAAAAGCCCCTGAGGAGAATATGGAATATTTGGTCTTAAGTATCTGTCAACAAAATGACACCTTGTAATATCTGTGTTTACCACAGGCTAACACTCTATACCAATTCTTACTTGTTTAAGATTGATTTTTAAGATTAATAAAAAAGCTGATAATGGTTTACAGTTTCTGGTTACTTAGTGCAGAAACTGTATGAATCAAGGGCCATCTCTCCTCAAATCCATGAAGCTTTTACACATTTCTGTTTTCATTATTGTTTCTACGTATTCCTTTAATAAACATATATGGTTTATAGCACAATAAAAAATATTACATTGATTCACCTGTATCCTTTCGAAAGCATCATGAAAAAATCACTAATGATCTCTCATATCCCATACCCCAGTATCTAGGGCTGTTTTTTATAAGCAATTGACTGCTTTCTGCTTTCCTTTATTGTCCCTTAAAAATGCATGGATAGGTGTGTGGGTCTGTATTTTGCAGCAGTGAGAAGGTTAAGACACCCTATTAGAACAAATCTACAAAAATAACACAACACTTCATGGGGATAGTTCTTAAAAACTTCACCAATTGGTACATTAGACTATTTGAGTTTTGAGAAGATTGTAGATGCCTTTAGGAGTAGAGAAGTCACAGGAGTTTGTCTGTGTGTGCTATGCCTGTGTGTGTGTGTGTGTGTGTGAGTGTTACGTGGTGTGTGTGTATGTGTTTGATGTACTTGATTAAGGTACTTCTCTGGGTTTATGCAGCATGATTGATTTCAGTCAAAATTAGAAGGAAAATACAAAAGGAAAGTTTTTGGTTTCTTCCAGTGTAATTATGATCTTACTACATTTTCTTTGGTAAAGTAGGTTGTGTTGAAATGAGGTAATCAGGTGTATACTTCCTTTTATTTTTTAAAGAGTCTCAAAAGTGTGGTTAATTCATTTTTAAGTAAAAGGTGAACATTAAAATGATGCAAAAGAATAAATGCTTGTAAGCAGGTGAAAAGATAGAAGCTGTTATAATCTCCCTTTCTTGGGTTAGCCGTGGAACAGTGGTGTCCAGCCAGAGGCCGGACCACCTAGAATGTGGACCAGCATACCAGATTTGAGTCCAGCAGGTGGGAGACGTATGACTAATTCTGACTACCATAGCGCTAATTGAAGTAAAGGATCCATGACCTTGAAATGAAAGGATGTACCCGCAGTGTCTTTTTTCTCTTCTCACTGGCTCAAACACACCTTCGGTTGTGATCCCTTGCGGACCAGGCGGATTTGAATAATGCCATAAAGGGTTAAGCAGTAACTTAGAAGGAAATGGAATCCTGACGTATTGAAAGTCATTACATCTCAGGTCACTGTTCTGATTCTTTGTTGCAGCAGCTGAACTTGTGGTCTCATTAATGTAGATCACTTTATATTTAAGTGCAAATATTCATTCACTCAATTAACCAATACTTACTGAGAGTTAACTATGTGCCAACAACTGATTCCTTCATGGTAACTGCATTCTTCTGTGATAGGCAGATAATAAAAACGAGTTAAATAAGTGTGGAAGTAGATGCAGGTTGTAATAAAGAGGGCCTTTTCACTCAGTTGTGCAATTTGGGCACTGAAAAATTGGAGTTTGTAGAAGGTGCCAATGTTTTTATAAGTGGAAAATAATAACATTACACAACTTATAAACTAAATAATAATGTAATATTTGAAGGGAATAAAGTATTAAAGATACAATATTGTCAGAAAAGAATGGCAACAAGTTCAAAATGACTTAAGGACGTTTAAAAGCCATAAATTGGTGATAATAGCTTGATTGTGACAAGGAGATATTTAGAAATTGGTATACATATTTAACATACATGAATAAATATAAATGTTATAATAGGAAGCAAATAATACATAATATCAAGGCAGTTTAAATATTATCTTAAAACATAATATTTCAAAATCATAAAGCTATCAAAAATGTAAAATAAACTCTTTAATGAAGGAATGGAAATTCAAGCTAATTGGATAAGGAAAGACAGATATATGTTCTTAGATGTGAAATTTAAAATCTAAAGAAATAATAGATCCACACAAAAAAATTAATATGCTATCTTAGGAAGACATTTGCATACATCTCTTTTAAAGTAATATGCATTTCTTTAATATTCAATTTTAACTCTGGTTAGTATTTATGATATTTTTATGAAAATAATCCTTTGATGATGTAGTTTAAAATTAATCTATTTTTTATGTATATCTGCTTTAATCCTTTAAAAACTAACAGTTTTTACTGTTATACCATGGCCAATTTATAGCATGCACAAAATGAAGATAAAATATTGAGCTCTTTTCAAAAAGCAAAATACCTTGAAGAATAATTCCAACTCGTTGAGAACTCAGACATTGAAAATCTTATCATGGTTGTCTTCAGAGTGCTTTAAAAAAACAGTAATTTTTAGTCCATGCTTTTAAGTTTTTTTAATTTAAAAACAACTTTTTGCAAATTCTTCTTACTCTTGTTACAAATTGAATCTTTTATTTCATTGACATAGTCTAGTCAAAAGCTTACAGCAATTATACACAGATGTGAAATCCAACGACCTCTAATTAGCCTTATTTCAAGTTATGCCCTTGACAAAGAGCAGCATCTACTCAGGAAAAGAATTAAAAGATAAGCAGATACTCAGTATTTGTTGAATTGAGTCATTTTAATACCTGTGTCATGTCTCAACACTGAACACAGTTTAATTATACTCAGCTGAATGTTACAATGTTGAGATGGATCTTGTTGCTATCTTTATAGGGAATAGGAACAAAATATTTTATATATAGTTATTAATTTACATTTAATTAGAAATATGTTTGAATACATAGAGACCAAATTTAAGACTTCTGATACATATATAAATATAAAATTGTAAAATACATTCTATTAAACTGATCTTATCTGAAGCCAGTCCCTCTGCTTGGTCAGTACGGCCTATCTTTTCTTCCACTTGAGAATTTTGCTCCTACAATTATTTTCTCTCGTATCATAAATTTCCCCTTCCCTATGGGATTATCCCCAGTAACATATAAAAAAGAAACTATTAATTCCATCTTAAAAAAAGCAAGAAACAAACATAAACTTTTTTTTTTAAGATTTTTTTTTTTTTTATTTATTTGACAGACAGATCATGAGCAGGCAGAGAGGCAGGCAGAGAGAGGAGGAGGAGGCAGGCTCCCTGCTGTGAGCAGAGAGCCCGACGCGGGGCTCGATCCCAGGACCCCGAGATCATGACCTGAGCCGAAGGCAGAGGCCTTAACCACTGAGCCACCCAGGCGCCCCCAAACATAAACTTTTGTTGCATTTTGTTGCTTCTCTTTACAGCGAGAATTCTTGGGGCACTTGGCTGACTCATTCGGCAGAGCACGGGACTCGATCTTGGAGTCAAGAGTTTGAGCCCCACGTTGTGGTAGAGATTACTTAAAATTAAAAAAAGAATTCTCTCCATTGTCAGTGTCAAATAACTGTCCTCTTGCTCCTCTCTCCAACCACCCACAAAAGTGCCCCCACCCCAATGCAGCTGCTCTTAAACCCTGTATTGCAAACGGTTGATTCCTTCAACTCATTAATTTACCGTGTGTTTATCTTGTTACAGTTTTTCACTTGGCTGCGGAAAACCACATTTCATTGCTTTTACGCCTACTTCCCTGGGAGCCTTAGCCCACTGAGCTACTCAGGCACCCCATCCTATATGTGTCTTAAGACAAAAACCTTAGTGTCATTCCTGAGCCCATTTTTTCTCTGTCATACCATATTCAGTCTGTCATGAAATCATACTTGCTTTCCCTTCAGAATGTGCCTGTCGTCAGACCCCTTCTCACCATCTGCGCTTTGTTTAAGCTGCCCGTGCCTCTTCCTTGAATTCGTTTATTAGCTTCTCCACGGGTCTTGCTGCTTCCTGCCTCTCTGCTTTGTATTATCAACACAGCACTCCACAGTGCGGTTCTGGTAAACTATGTGTCACATGATGTTCTGGCTCTGCTTGAAAGCCTCCTGAGGGCTCCCCTTTCCACTCGCTGCAGATATTGGAAGTCCTGCAAAGCCCTTATGAACTGGTCTCGTCTTTTCCTCCCACTCCATCTCCTTTCTGCTCCCTGTCTTGCCCTCTCCTGCACGCTTGGTGGCCCTTTTCTTCAGATAAACCAAGACAGAAGGCACACGGCTAAGGGCCCTTCCTGTAGTAGTTTCCTCTGAGTGGAACTCCCTTCTTTGGGTAGCTGCATGATTTACTGTCTCATACTGAAGTCACTCTCCAGTCATCAACTTCTCATTGGTGCTTACCCAGGCCATGCTGTGTAAGTTGTTACCCAGCACCCCTCTGGCACGGCCAACTTGCTTTCTTTTTTCAATAGAACTTATTACCACCCAATACACTTTATTTATTATGTTTACAAAGTTAAAGTCATTCGTTCCTGGGCCATTTGGGTGGCACAGTCAGTTAAGCACGACTGACTGACTCTTGGTTTTGGCTCAGGTCATGATCTCGGGGTTGTGGGATTGAGCCCTGTGTTGGGCTCCTCATTCAGTGTGGACTCTGCTGGGGATTCTCCCTCTCCCTGTGTTCCTCCCTCTGTGTGCTCGCTCTCTATTTCTCTCTCCCTCTCTCTCTAAAATAAATAAATAAATCTTATAAAAAGATGTCGGGCATTCCTAGCCATCAAATTAATTCCAAACAAAGCAGGAATGTGTGTGTTTTGTTTGTTTTTGAATCCTGAGTACCTAGAACAGTGCCTAGAATATGCTCTACACTCAATAAATATTGTTGACTAGATGAATACTGTTATGTTAAATCACTTCACTTTATATTGTGTGGAGGTAAAGAAAGTCATCACATGCATTCAGTGATGAGTTAGTATTACTCAAACACTGTCGATGGCCTTCCAGTGACGCATCACAATAAATGTACGTTTATTGAGCCTGCGGTGCTCTGTCTTGTTTACATTGTGGTCATGGAAATAGGAAAGCTTATACTTAAAATACATGAGATTTATGCTTGATACTACTTATAAAGAGATTATAGCAAGTCTAATAACTATAATCATTTCCTTTAGCACTTGGGGAAACCTCTAGCTTCCAGTTATAAAGACTTAGGTGACCAAGATTCTAGCCCGGGGTCATATGCATGATAACTGTATGACCTTGGAAAAAGTAATGTAGAGTGTACATCTTTCACTTTGAGGTAGAGGAAATATTTGCTCTATAATATTTATAAGATGGCTAGAAATATCAAGAGATTATGTAAAGAAAAAAACTGTAAGCAAATGTAAATGCTCTATGGTGGAATAAATTATTATTATTATAAAAACTATACATTTCAGTTTTTTACATGTCATACTGATACACTGAGAGGCTTCTAAACTCTAAACCAGTATGAGATGATAATGAATTCTGAAGACTTTAGTGATTGAGAAATGTTAAGGAGCATTTGTCAAGTATCCTGTATATATATATATATTTTTTTTTTTTTAAGATTTTATTTATTTATTTGACAGACAGAGATCACAAGCAGGCAGAGAGGCAGGCAGAGAGAGAGAGGGGGAAGCAGGCTCCCCGCTGAGCAGAGAGCCCCATGTGGGGCTTGATCCCAGGACCCTGAGATCATGACCTAAGCTAAAGGCAGAGGCTTTAACCCACTGAGCCACCCAGGCGCCCCTGTATATATTTTTAAATTCCATTATAACTTTCTTAATTATTTAATTTGAAAATTCCATTCTCAGTAGACAATTACCCAAAACTAGAAGAGAAATGAAACAAATATATCTTCATATTTATTCCAGGTGTGTTTATAAGACAATAATACTATAGTTAAGGAAGGAACAAACTTCAGTGCAAATTAGTTTCTAGTAAATTATCACATGTTTATCAAATTAAGATGCCAAGGTTTATAATATACTGTTAAATAATATCTATGAAGTAATAATTTATAGTTATATATTTCTATTTAAATATAGTTAGAATCATAAATAACCTGTAATTTATTCAAAATTCAAGATTTAATTTTAGTAAACTTTCCTCTAACAGTTGTTAAGGTCCTTACAATTTATAAAACCTTTTCATATATTTTATCTTTTTACATTCTCAAAACTGCTTACAAAAAAAGTATATTAATCCTATTTTATGGAAGAATATTTTAGTGACGTTTCACTCTAGTCACATTTACTATATTTTTATATACTGTATCAATATCATGGTTCAATATTTTTGCAACCCTTTCTTATTTTATAAGATTTACATGTGTTTTTGTCTGTGTATATCTTGAATCCGTAATTTAGAAAACATAAGTATGCATAGCAAATACACAAAAATAATTGATAATTACCATAGTAGGTGTTTAAGAGGGTATACCGTGTCTCACTTACTGATCCTTCCTTTCAGTTTTACTGAGAGGTAGTTGACATACGTCAGTGTAGAAGTTTAACGAGTATAAACATGATGGCTTGATTTACATGTGTTGTGAAATGATTACCACATGAGATTTAGTTATTATCTTTTTTTTTTTTTAACAGATATTCGTGGTTTATTCCTGAAGTTGGGGGGCATTTGGTTTTTAAATATTAAATATGGTTTTCACTGTAGTTTTTTTTTTTTTCTTTTTAGATGATCATTCAGATTCAGGAAATTCCTTTCTATGAACAGTTTTATGAAAGATTTTATCAGGCATGTGTGTTGGGTTTTGTCAAATGTTTATGAAAATTATTCTTTATTTGATTAATATGGTGTATGACATTAATTGATTTTCAGATGTGAAGCCAACCTTGTGTGTTTCTAGGATAAATCTCCCTTGGTCATGGTATAGAATCCTTTTTGTATGTTGTTGGAATTGGTTTGCCAATGTTTCTTTTTCGTTTTTTTTGTCTTCTTTATTTTTTTCCCCTTCCATTATGTCTTTATTTATTTTTTTAAGATTTTACTTATTTTTTTAATTTTATTTTTTATAAACATATAATATATTTTTATCCCCAGGGGTACAGGTCTGTGAATCACCATGTTTACACACTTCACAGCACTCACCGTAGCACATACCCTCCCCAGCGTCCATAACCCCACACCCTCAACCCCCCTCCCCCCATCAACCCTCAGTTTGTTTTGTGAGATTAAGAGTCACTTATGGTTCGTCTCCTTCCCAATCCCATCTTGTTTCGTTTACTCTTCTCCTACCCCCTTAACCCCCCATGTTGTATCTCCTCTCCCTCATATCAGGGAGATCATATGTTATCTTTAATCCCATATAAATACATTAAAAAAATGTTTCCTTGTGATGAGAATTATTTGAATGAAAAATGACTAATTCTTTTTATATAAAAAAGATACCAGAAATTACCAAAAGAAAGACTGATTCATCCCTGTGGGTCAGCTGTCTAATTTTCAACAATGTTTCTGAACATCATTGTGGCGATATTATATTTCTCATATGCATTATTTATACCAATTCTACATGTAGAAAGGAACTGAGGTTGATTACCATTATAAATGTATTTTACATTAGAAAGAGGCAAGAGGCAAAATCTTAGTGATTGGCTTTTATAAAATTTAAGAAAATCAGATATGATAATAGGATCTCTTTCTTTAATATATGATGCCTAAAATTATTTATAAAACAAACAATATATATGTGAAATCATTTTTATATGACTTCATTAATTCTAAATTTTTTTTTGCCTAGAAAACTTGTTGCATATAACATATTGTTAAAACGATAATAAAAACTACTTTTCACATCATGAACCATCTTGCTGGTGTTTTCATTCATGAAAGCTACATACTTTAATCTTTCTGTAAAAACAATGGAGGAATTAATATATAAAACCCAGATGATTTTTGTATATATTACAAACTAACATACAAAAAGGAAATGGTTAAAATGCAGACTACGAAGTCTTTCTCCCTTTTTCTCCATTTACTATTTGCCAGTTCCTTATTCCTTCTAATCCAGTTTTCTCAATCGTAGTAATAATAATACTTGCCTTATACGAAAGATCTTAGCCTGATACGTTGGCACAGAACAACGTAACCCACACTTGTTCCCTCCTCCTTTCCCTTCCTGCCTCCCACCCTCATTTGTAAAGTGGAGATTTCGGTATCTGTACGCAAGATTGTTGTTCAATAAAATTTTATAACACATGTAACAGCATTTGTCAACTATGAATTAGTGCATTTTAGGAATTAGAATTTTTAATTCTTCAAATGTTTCATTAATGAAACATTCATTGATTATTTGTGATGTGCCAGAGACTTTTGAATATTTTGCATGCATTGTCTTATAGAAATCTCAGAGAAACCTACTGGGAAAATATATTTTCTGTTATTATTAGATAACTTTCACAGCAAGTGCTGTGGTGCAAACTGCTGTTTAACTTGCCCAAGTCACTACCTAGTAAAGCAGTAAACTCCAGACAGGCGTATCTCGGAGATGGCATAGGCTCCGTTTCAGGCCCCTGTAATAAAGGGGATATTGCCATAAAGTGAGTCAAATGAGATTGTTGTTTCCCAAGTCACATAAAAGTTATGTTTAGGGGGTGCCTGGGTGGCTCACTTGGTTAGGCATCCGACTCTTGATTTCGGCTCAGGTGATGATCGTGGGGTTGTGAGATCGATCCCCGTGTCAGGCTTCGTGCTCAGTGCTCAGTCTTTTTGGGATTCCCTCTGCGCCTCCTCGCCGCTGCTCGTGCTTTCTCTTTCTCTAAGTAAATAAATAAAATCTTTTTTAAAAAAGTTATGCTTATACTCTAGTCTATTGATTGTACAATAGCATTATGCCTGAAAAAGTGTGAATAGCTTAACTTAAAAATACTTCATTGCTAAAAAATGTTAAACATCATCTGAACTTTTTGGTGATGAAGGGTCTTGCTTCAATGTTGATGGCTGCTGACTGGTCAGGGTGATGGTTGCTGGGGTTCGGGGTGGCTGTGGCAATTAAAATAAGACAACAGTGAAGTGTGCCGTATGCACTGACTCTTCATTTCCTGTATAGTGTTTCTCCAGGATGTGACGCTGTTTGATGGCATTATGCCCACAGTAGAACTTCTTTCAAAACTGGAGTCCATCCTCTCAAACCCTGCCACTGCTTTAACAACTGTGTTTATATAACGTTCTGAATCCTTTCAGCAGTCATTTCAACATTCTTCACAGTGTCTCACCAGCAGCAGATTCCATCTTAAAAAACCACTGTCTTTGTTCATCCATAAGAAGCAGCTCCTGCTCTGCTAAAAGTTTTATCGTGAGATTACAGCGTTGCAGTCTCATCTTCAGGATCTACTTCTGATTCTGTTCTGTACCTGTTTCCCCACATCTGCGATTACTTCCTCCACTGAAGTGTGAAACCCTCCAAGTCATCCATGAGGGTTGGAATCAACTTCTTCGAAACCCACATAAATGTTGATATTTTGACTTCCTCCTGGGAATCACACATAGTCTTAATGACATCTAGAATGACAAATCATTTTCAGAAGGTTTTCAATGTACTTTGCCCGGATCCATCAAAGAAATCATTATCTATGGCAGCTATCGTCTTATAAAATATATTTCTTAAATAACAAGACTTGAAAGTTGAAATTGCTCCTTCATCCATTGGCTAAAGAATGAATGTTGGCATGAAAACAACATTAATCTTGGACATCTCCATCAGAGCTCCTGGGCGACTGGGTACACTGTCAGCAGTAATATTTTGAAAGGAATAATTTTTTCTGAGCAGTAGGTTCAACGGTGGGCTTAAAATATTCAGTAAATTGTTATAATTCAGTAAATTGTTGTAAACAGATGTGCCCTCCTCCGGGCTTTGTTGTTCATATTATAGAGCATAGACAGAGTAAATTTAGTGTAAGTCTTAAGGGTCCTAGGACATTTGGAACGGTAAACGAGCACTGGCTTCAACTTCGTCACCAGCTGCATTAGACCTAACAAGAATCATCCTGTCCTTTGAAATTTTGGTCAGGCATCAACTTTTCTTATTTACGAAAGTCCTATATGGCCTCTTCTGCCAATATAAAGCTGTTTAATTTTGTTTACATAGAAAATATGTTGCCAAGTGTAACCACCTTCGTTAATTATCTTCACTAGATCTGAATAACGTGACGCAGCATCTTCAATCCTGCACTTTTATAGAGACGGCTTCTTTCCTTAACCCTCATGAACCAACCTCTGCTCGCGTTAAACTTCCTATTCGGCTTCCTGACCTCCTTCAGCCTTTAGAGAAGTGAATAGTTAGGGCCTTGCTTTGGATTAGGCTTTGGCTTAAAAGAATCTTAACAGCTGGTTTGATCTTCTCTTCAGACCACTACAACTTCTGTCCCTGTAAGCAATAGTGTGTTTCACTTTCTTATCATGGTGTGTTCGCTGGAATCTCACTTTTAATTTCCTTTGAGAACTTTTCCTTTGTATTCGCAACTTGGCTAACTCATGCAAGAGGCCTGACTTTTGACCTGTCATGGCTTTTGACATACCTTCTTCACTAGGCTTAATCATTTCTAGCTTTTGATTTAAAGTGAAAGATGTACAATTGTTCCTTTAACTTGAACACTTAAAGGTCATTGTAGGGTTATCACTTGGCCTGATTTCAATATTGTTGTGTCTTGGAGAATAGGAGAAGCCTGAGGAGAGGGTGCGAGATGGGGAAACGGCTGGTCAGTGGAGCAGTCGGAACACACACGACATTTATCGATTAAGTTCACAGTCTAATGTGGATGCAGCTCCTGACACCCTAAAACAGGTACTATAGTAGCATCAAAAATCACTGATTACATCATTACAACAAATGTAATGATAATGAAAGAGTTTGAAATATTGTGAGAATTACCAAACTGTGAAACATAAAGTGAGCAAATGCTTTTGGAAAAATGATCCCAATAGACTTGCCTAGTGTAGGACAAACCTTCAATTAGTGATAAATGCAATATCTGAGAAGTACTGTAAAATGCGGTGTAATAAAAATGAGATATGCTGATTTTAAAATTCAGGTACTATGACAGCAGCGCTTATCCTTACAAGTGTGTCCTGCTACTTAAATAATCAGCGCATCTGCCACCATGTCATTACTACTGTGAGAATGGTCACTCCCTGTTGCTCCAGAAACAGGCAACAGGTACATGTACGTAGCAGCATCTGGACGAGGCAGTATTAAATTACACATTTCAGTGAAATTCTTATGTAAGAAATTAGAATAAAACGTATTTTATTATGTATATTGAAAATGCTATATAATTGAAATTGGTGGGATATAATAGTTCTAAGAAAGATTCTCATTTCATATTATTAAATAATTTGAAATATATTAGCATTAGTGAAATAGTTATAGCTAGTTGTGATTAAAGAAAGGAAACAAATGAACTTAATTTTACTCTCAATATAACTTTAGCTAAGATATATTTTTGTAAATTTTATTTTGCTACTTTCACACTTTATTGAATTAGAAAAAATTATTACACTTAAAACAGTACTGAAAACAAATATTTAGTGATTATTAAATCATGGAACAAGTAGACATGTTCTACACATAAGTGAAAAGTGACTAACATGAACTAACGTGAACTACAAAGGGAAAAAAGTATATACTAGTGAAGTAATTTTCACAACTATTGAAAATTTAAATGAACAGTTTCAAAGACTATTTGATTTTATTTTAATGTGTTTACAAAGGTTTTCTTTCTTCATTGCATGTAACTTTGCTGCTTTATTAAGTCTCTCCTTTAAACAGGCAAATTCTGTTGCACTTCCAACCTGCATTCCTGTTCATTTTATATTTAAAAAAATGTTAAATATCAGCCTCACATTTTTTCGAAAACCTTAATTATGCCGTGTTAGTAAAGATCCTTGACAAAAATTTGCATCCAATCTGGATAAAATGTACAGGAAGAAAGCAGGTTTGGTATAGTAGACGAGCCCCGTTGAAGACCGGCTCTAATCAATCATAAGTTGTAGAGTCATAACTTATATACATTTAATGTATAGACCATTTGGGAGTGTCAGCAAACATCTTTTTCCAGCGGTTTCCCAGATGATTACTTTACATATCATTTAGTAACCAGGCCACTGAGGACTCCAAACTTGGGTAAGTGACTAAAGTAATTATTCCTTTCCCTGGAATTTTTGGACTTAGGACTAAGTGATGTAGCCATCCCTCTCTAAAGCCTGAAGGTTTTATGCTCAAAGGCTTTTTGAAACCATGTTTACTGCCATTCCATCTAGAAATTCAGGGAAAAAGTTGGTTTGCTAAGTATGAAAGAAGAGGAAATCAGATGTTCACAGCTAGAGACAAGTGAAACAAGGTTTCTCAAGACCAGTTTCTACTTGTCCCTGAAGCCTAGCAATATTCCCTTTGATTTCATGAAGATTCCAGTGTCCTTATAATGATTCCTAACTGTTCATGCCTAACTGGTTGACGTTATGATTTTGGCAAGCACGTGCAAAAAAGAGTACAGATATACTGTGGGCCAACACGTTTGCTTGGGTTAGGCTGTTTAAATTTGTAAGAAACACATATCAGGTTACCTCAGCGAATGAGGAGTTATTTTAAGGAGAGACCAGATAATAAGGAAAATAAGGAACACTGCCACCGTTCTAGAGCCAGACATGGAGAAGTGGTACCCTGTTCATCGCTTTCAGATTGATTCGGAGAACAGCTTTGGTGGTCTGTCGATAATACAAGTATGGAATTCAGACATATTGCTCTGCTTCTCCAGAAGTTTCCTCTTCCTATTTCTCTAGCAACTCTCAGCAACATGGAAATAAAAACTGGCAGGATATTTATGGAACTTCAGGGGCTTGTGAGTATAACGCAAAACTAGATGGGATAAAGCAGAGTGTTTTATCAGAAAGAAGCCGCTGACAAAGAGCTGTGAACATGCCAGACACACGAGTCTTCTGGAGATGGATGTGGAAGGTGAGGGAGAGACGCTATGGTAGCGTCTTGGAAGACCTGACCAGCTGTCCTCTTTTTGGCTCTTCCTCAGTTGTCCCTTAAATGCTGATGCACGCTTGAGTTCTCACTCCATTTATTCACTTTATCTGGATGATCACAAGCAATTCAATTGCTTATATTACCATTTCTGACAATTCTGGTAATTCTGAAACCTGTGCCTTCTGATTGGATTTTGATGGAGCTGTTGAGCTATAAAACATCTTACGAATTTCTTAGCTTGCATAATTCAGCGTCTGAAATTTAGCATGTTTCATCTTGAACAAAGTATTTTTCAAACCAGATTCTTAGTCCTCTTCTATACTTGCTATCCATGTAATCACCACAGCTTGAAAAGTGAGGAACTTCAAAGAAATCCCTCTTTTACTTGGGATTAATCAATAAATCCTCTCAGTTAAGTGTTTCTGACTTGCAGTCTCTTCACGCCATCGCTACTATCATAAGTGAACCCTAGATCATCCTTCTTTACGTCGTGGAGAGTAAATGAACAGAGTTCTTAAGAGCATGAGTTCTGGGTCTACACACCTGGATTCTATTTCCAACCCTACTACTCATTTACTCTACAATCTTCATGTCTCTGTGCCTTAGTTTCCTAGACTAAAATGGAAAAAAACAAAAACAAAAACCCTGTAGTACCTATTTCAGGTGTCCTCTGAGGAAGCAGTTGAATAAGTCTTCATTAGCTTTGACTTTTATTCTGCATTCCTCTTCCCGTGATTCCCTCTGTAGCCTTTTCAATTCTTCTTCCACATTGCTGTTCTAATTATCAATCCAAAAGTAAAACGTGACCTTCTCGAAACTTCTAATTGATCTTCATTGCATACATAATCATATCCGGAGCCTGTTGTAAGGCACAGAGTGTCCTTCGTGGTTTGGCCCAGCCCCTTAATTCAGCATCGTCCATCAAGGACCGACACTTCAGTGTAATGACCGAACAGGGTTTTCCTGGTCATGTACTACGTCCTGCCTGGTGCTTTTCCTTGCACGTATGCTACTTCCTTCCCTCTCCTCTCTGTCGAATTTCCTCAATCTTTCTAATAAATCATACTGATTTATTACCACTATGCCTTCAACTGTCCTTTTCTCATTTCTTCTTTGATCTTGTGATAAGGCTTCCCTCACTGCTGTTTAAAAAGACCCATATTTCAAGACTTCCAGGTCAATTGATTTTTTTACTTAGTCCTTGAATTATGGTTCTGTGTTAAGACAGAGATCTGTGAACTGGACAGTTTTTTTGGTTGTTTTTTGTTTTGTTTTGTTTTGTTTTGCTTTTTGTTTTTTGCTTTTTTCATTTTGCTGTAACCAGT
The DNA here is from genome assembly GCF_902655055.1 of Lutra lutra. Taxonomy (NCBI): domain Eukaryota; kingdom Metazoa; phylum Chordata; class Mammalia; order Carnivora; family Mustelidae; genus Lutra; species Lutra lutra. The sequence continues at coordinate 955,496 of NC_062280.1, forward strand.
GGGAAATTATTGAAGGACACAGAGCAGCAGAGAACCATACTGAAATCATATTTTATGAAAATGTATCCATGAGGACAAGTAGGCTGAAAGAGAGCCTCAAACTGTCTCAGTTCCAGGTCCCTACGCATCTCAGGAACTTTTAAAGGGCCTCCCAGACCAAAAAATACCTAATGGTTCTGTTTATTAAGGAGTTATGTCCAAGCCCACAGAGTAGTAATTGTTCGCATGGCCTCTAACAAATGTTATCATATTTCTCTGAAAATGTAAAATATCCTAGGGCATCCCAGTGAGTTCAGTGTGGTACCCCAATGTACCTCAGGTCTTATGTTTTAACCACAAGATCAGAAGTACGTAAACAGGAAGACTGGAGACAGGAAGACCAGTTGAAATAGGGTTGACAAACTAGGACCCGTGGGTCCAATCTGACTCACTGCCTGTTTTATAATTACTTTTTACTAAAATACAGCCATGCTCATTTGTTTATGTATGATTTTCATGCTAGAACAACAGAATTGAGTATTTGAAAAGAGACCATATGGCCCACAAAACTGAAAATATTTATTATCTGGCCCTTTACATACAAGGTTGGCCAGTCCCTAAATTAGAAGTTTAGGGACACCTGGTGACTCAGTCGTTAAGTATCTGCCTTCGGCTGGTGTCATGGTCCCAGGGTGCTGGGTTCGAGCCCTGCATCCAGCTCCCTCCTCAGCGGGAAGCCTGCTTCTCCCTCTCCCACTCTCCCTGCTTGTGTTTCCCTCTCTCGCTGTGTCTGTCTCGGTCAAATAAATAAATAAAATCTTTAAAAAAGAAGTTTAGTCCAATATCATATTCTGATGTACTAAAATTCTGAACAAAAGAGACAGAAATTCATTTTTATTTTATTTAATTCACAGGCATTTGAATATGATCTGTCAGACTCTCTGGGGAAGTTATGAGAGATTTGTCATTAATTTTACATTCTATAGATTAAAATTGGAAATCATGGCAATTTTAGATGTTTAATATTTTTTTCTTAAGCTCTCTTATTAAGTGTCTCAGGAAATTATATTTCTACCAAGGGTCAATTTGTTAATCATAACCATCCTTTTTATAGTTGGTGAGCAGTTAAGATAATTCTGAAATCAGTTTCTTCCACAGCAAAGCTAATGTGCTGACATCTTTGGAAAACTCAGATTGTGCCCTCTGCTCATTAATGTTATCAATATAATTTTAAGTAACATACAGAAAGTCAGCTCAAAACATATTCTGATAGACTTATTCCCTGAACCTGTGATGATATAACTTAGAAGAAATTTTCCCTTTTTCTTTAAAAGCATGCTTATTTAATACTTTCAGGCATAACTGAAAATATCCCTTTTCTATTGTAAAAATAATTTTTGAGACTGCAGATAATATAATTGTACCATAAAGCTGTCATTGGTCCTTACCCAAAGAGCTCATGCAATTTATTACTCATGGCCCATTCATACTCACTTCTGGGTTTCAAAAGTACTCTGCAAATAATGCAGCTGGATGTATAGGTACAGTCTTAGAGGTCTGCCATATTTCTGTAGGATTGGCATGATACCTAAGTCAGGTATAAATATAAATTATTTGACATTATAGATAAAATTCAACTTTGACCCTTACTTTCTCTCCTATGGGAAAAGTCTACTTTTGATTGTGAATGTGTGTGTTTCTGTGAATGACAGAGAGAGATGAGATGCTGAATGTATATAGCATTTTGCTATGAAAGTAAATAGAGGAACAAAACTTGTATTTGTTGCTGTAAATAAAATTAAAATCTTGTATCAGAAGTTAAATAATATACATAAGAAGTCAATGACAGTTGTCTGACAGCATGTTTGACAAGATACGCATTAGTAATGTTTATGGAGTTGCTTATTGCTTGAAGGATTTTATTTGTTTGTCTAATGTGGGAATGTTTTTAGGGGAAAAAAGCTTAAAGTCTTTCATATTTCATAGGTAAAACAGTATTTTTCTTTCTAACATTTATTAATGAGCACTGCAGTATGCCTAGTGTGATGGTAGACGAATGATGGATGCGTGAAAGATTTGTTGGAAATTCCAGTACCACTGGAAAAATGATGAATGGAAGAATTCCAGGTTCTGGTTCTTTGGAGTGTGCATTAGCTCATGCTGCTCGAGGCACTTCCTGTTCCGTAAATCACTTCTCTAATCTCCCAGCCCTCCCAGTACACTTTTATTTCTTCTTACAAAGCAATCCTGCATCCCCTCTTCCAGTTACCAACACCGAGTCTAAAGTTATCTTTCTTGCTTTTTTTTTTTTTATCTCCTGTATCTCTCCAGACACTGAGATATTCTAGGTAAACTGTGCCTTAGAACACTCTTCATCTGTTAGATGCAATTGCCTTTTCCCCCCGCCGGCAATCAGCTTTGTCATTTGCAGTGGATTTTCAGCATCTCAGGGACAGTTGCTAGGTCTTCAACTGCCTGGTCCTTCCCATCCTCCACCAAGGCCTCCGTATCTCATTAATACAGCCAGAAAGACCGGTTGAACCTCTTTTTGCCACATCTCATAGGTTTCAGCCATCATGCACTGGATCTTTCTTTCAACTGAGAGGATATTTTTAGAAAGATGTCATAGTCCTGTAGTTCAAGACATCAGCATTTAAAAAAAAAAATCTCTTTATATGATAGACCATTTTTAAAGCACAGCCCGAGGTCCCACCATATTTGGTGCCAAATGGTGACATATATACTCAGAATTGTAAAGTGCCTTTACAATTTTCCATTACCACAGACTACGTTATTTAACTTTTATAAAACAGAATAGCAAATACTGAAAACCCATTTAATCAAAGAACAAAGTGTCTTTTCAATATTATTGTAAACATTAATTTTAAGACTCAAAATAGTGATAATCTTGGGTATACTTTTAAATTTGAAAATACATTTTCAGATAGATATCATGACTGTAAATCAGAGAATTCTAGTCATGTAATCATGGTTTCTATAATATACGCCAAAGTAAAAGCATAATTTAATGAAAAATTATTCAATTTACAAAATTACCTTTCATCTTTGATTACACTAAATCTGTGTTTCTTTAAGCATGGCTTATAATCAGGGTCTCTTTAGGTGTCTTTAATGTGGATCTAAATAAGAGATAAATAAACATATATTAAGAGAATGTTTCTTAAAGAGAAGCAACTATCACTTTACATGATTTGAACACATTACAATTCCAGTTTTCAATTAAATTCTAATACAAGAGTGACTGACTTTGTGCCAGTAACTTTACTTGTGACAGTAGATTTATTTGCAAAACTTTTCAGCCTCAATTTATAAGTCAGTGTATCATAGCCTCTCTTTTGGGGTGTCTTCTGATTCTGTATTTGAATAGAAGAATGCATGTCGTTTTACTCAACTTGTTTTGACAAAAATCACAGTTGATGCTAGTTTTCAGGATAAATACTTTGATTTTTTTTTTTGTTCCCTTTATTCTCTCAGTTGTCATCCCACTTTCAGTTCTAATCCATTTCCTGCTGCAGCCATATGTTTAGCACACAAGCATGCATGCAAACACACACACACACACCGCTTGCTGTTTTCAAACTTTTCCAGCCTTTGGCTCTCCTAGTTTTCAGGACTTAGACTGGAACTATACCATCAACTGTTTTTGGTCTCCAACTTGCTAACTGCAGAAGTTGGAACTTTTTAGCCTCCATAATTATATAAAAGAATTCTTGGTTCTGTTTTTCTGGAGAACCCTGAATAATAGAGGATAAATTAATAGAAGATAAATAGGAAATTAGGAATCAGAATGCTAAAAAGTAGATTGGGTCAGGTCATGGGAGGCCTTTAATGTCATATTAATGGACTTAATGTCCTTCTGTTAGATAATATGAGCATGTCAGAAGTTTCTAAGAAGTGGTGTTACATTAAAACACACACATACACATACCCCTGCAAAGTTTTAGGAAAATCCCTTAAGCAAGAGGGGACTGAGGTGTGGTGATGAAGAGAATGCTACCGCAACAGACTCAGTAAAAACTGAAATGAGGTCAACGGACCTGGACGAACCAGGGCTAGAGAAGATCAGGAAAATAGTTCTAGTCATTGATTTTAATCTTAAGTGGGAGTGGAGACAGTGACTCTATTCACTGAGCACAGAGGACTAAGGAGAATCTCAGAGCATGGGGAATGGATAAGCAAATACTTGCATAGAGGTTGCAAAGAAACCCATAAACCAAACAGCCCATTGTTTTTTTAAATTTGCCTGACAGGTTCTTAAATTTTTAATTTTTTTGTTGACTCATTTTTTTGCTGACTCAAAAAAAAAATGTTGACCATAATACAAGCATTTTTTTTTCTACTTTGGACATTTTAACATAGAAAAAGATAAATTGCCTTCTTGCAGTCTAGCCCATCAGAGCAGAGTAGCAGCCACCTCTGTGAAACAAGGCACGGTCATTGACTCCTTCACGGACCCCTTTCCTAGACTCTCTCTGAGACCAGGAAGAATCAGGAGATACCTTGTCATTTTCTTCCATTGCATGAGTATCCCAACCACAGCTGTGGATTGCGCATCTACCTCTGACTGTAAGCGATCTCTTGCTACGGAACCGCTCTGCATATACCCCAGTGTTTAAGGCAGAGCCCAGATCTTGCAGGCACAGTAGCTGAATTGGTTGTTTGATTGAACTAAAGATTTAATGACTACAGAATGGAAAGACTGGTTACAGACTAGCCTTGTTGATTTCTAAACCCAGGTTGTTTAGCAAAGGTCTTACCTATTTTTAAATCTCATTTTCTATGTGGTGAAATGAAGCTAATAATACCATCACCTCAGAAGGTGGTTATGAGGATTTTGTGAGCTATCCATGTAAGAGGCGTCAGCACCTTGTTTCAAACGACGACCAAGAGAGGTTAGCCATAATTTAAGATAAAGTCAAATCTAAAATGTAGCCACCTTGTGAAAAAAAATTAACAGAGCAAAATTGTGGTCTTCTACGTTGAAGGTCTTTCAGCTTTACTTCTTGGTCAAGTTTTCTGTTGTCCACAAACACCAGCAAAAATAATTTTACTTGTCTAAGGATGTAATCAAATAATTTTCCTATGCTTAACCCATCAAAACCTTCACCCTATAATTAATAGTGACGATTTTGAAAACTATACCATGCAACAGTTTGGAAAATTTTGTCAAAGAGCAGTTGGCTGGCTTTATATCCATATCTATGTATTTATGGTGCGTGCCAAGGGCTTGTTTCCTATTGTTTTGTTTTGTTTGCATTCTATGGATGGAATTTAAAAATTCATATTGTATTTTTAGCCAATAAAATAACAGATGTTGAAATTCAAATGAATGCATTATAGGCAATAAATAGTTCTCATTTATATTTCAAATACATTATATCATTATATGTACTGTGAGAACATTTGAAAAAAAAATTCACATCACCAAGAAGAATAAAAGTTACTACAACCTAATATATATTGAACTACTAGTTTAACATTTGAATAAAATAATTGTCTCATGAGAATATTGTATGTGTATTAGAAGGATTTAGAACATCTCAGAAACTTGACAGTTTTTTTATAAACTTAGCTTTGTCTAAACTTGACAGTTTAAACTATATGTATTTTTAAAAATATCTCATCTATTTATCTGAGGGGCAAGAGAGAGCTAGAGAAATAGAGAGACAGGGAGGGAGAAGCAGACGCCCCTCTGAGTACGGAGCCTGACCTGGTGCTCCATCCCAGAACCCTGAGACCATGACCTGAGCCAAAGGCAGAGGCTCAACCCACTGAGCCACCGGGTGCCCGTCATGAACTCCCCTTCAACGTTCCAGGCCCTCTTGCTTCTCTTTTAATTAGATATTTATTTTAGAGAGAGACAGAGAGTGCTCTCCTGCCAGTGGGGGAGAGAATGGGGGAGGGGCAGAGGGAAAGACGTTTCAAGCAGACCCCTTGCTCAGCTGGGAGCCTGGCATGACCCATGAGCTCATGACCTGAGCCGAAACCAGGAGCCCTTGGCTTAACCGACTGAGCCACGAAGGTGCCCCCTTCTTGCTCATTTTTAGATGAAATAAAATGAAGGGAGAATATATTTGACTTAGTTCTTTCCCTAATTTATTCCTCTCTCTCTCTCTCTCTTTTTTAATCTGGGAGTACTCCTTTACTTATTTATTTATAAAGATTTTATTTATTTATTCGACAGATAGATCACAAGCAGGCAGAGAGGCAGGCAGAGAGAGAGGGGGAAGCAAGCTCTGGGCTGAGCAGAGAGTCCCGATGCGGGACTCGATCCCAGGACCCTGAGATCATGACCTAAGCCAAAGGCAAAGGCTTAACCCACTGAGCCACCCAGGCGCCCTGTTCCCTTCTCTTGATCACTAGATAAAATTGAGATTTTCTATAGCTGGAAATGAAAATCCATTGTTTGCAAACTCTCTTAATTTCAGACTTGACTATAGCAAAGCACTTAAAGAGATTCTTTTTAAAAGGTGCTGACGCTGAACCCGAAGGTGATCTCCTCTCAGTAGAGGCAGCAGAATTAGACCCATTAACTTCAATTGGCATTGAACGGCCGCCCTGGGAAAGCTTGTCTACGTGAAAATGAGTGTCTCAAATTTGAGGCGAGGTGTATGAGAACGTCTGAACGTATAATGTGGTGCAAAGTAACTCACTGGGGCCTCTTAGTCACACCCAGCAGCTGGTTTTAGAAGTCTAGACAGACAATAAAAATAACCACCAGAGAAAATAAGGAAGCATTCCAGATGCCCATGGGATTTTCCTTTAGTGCGGAAATTATTTAAACTAACCATAAACCACCCCTCCACTATCAAAGAACTTTAAGATGGTTAATTTTGGTACAGAAGTCACATTTAAATATTTTCTTAAAATGTGGCCATATTATTCCTCAGAGCCTTATGGCTTTACCCTGCTGTAGACAAAAAACATTAAAAGAAAAACAAAATTAAACAAAAAAACCCTTAAGCACCTAATTTAGGAACTTTGGGGGAGTGTGTCATTTAAAGAGATTTCTTTTCCCAGTCTTGGAAACAAACAATTGATCTTTCATTGCATTTCGGCAAACTCAGAACTTTCTGTGTACGTATTGCTACTTCTACCTGTTGGAAGAGGTGTCACGTGTAGATCATGGAACCATCCACCGGAGGCACATGTGCATGTTTCTGTTGATACGACCATCTGTTTGGGAGCCAATTCTTGGAAAAGGTTATGTTGAAAGGTAAACTGAGGCACCAGACTCCTCTTCAGAGTTTATTTGAGCATGTGTCCCTTTGAATCACGCAGAGCCAAACCAAAGGTAGTCGGGAGAATTCCACGGACAGTAGTAGGAGCTGGGTTGGGAGGCAGAATGGGAGGATTTATCCAGAAGAAGAAGCGGCAAAGCAAGGACATTGTTTGATTAACCGTAGTTTAAGCCATTGCTAATTTGGGAAAGTTGGCCGTTTGTGATTGGCTGGTCTTGTTTGATTTTCTCAGATTGGAATGCATTGACTCTGGCTTACGGTTTTGGTTTGCTTACGTAGGTGACCAAGGCATTAGAACTGTCTCAGTGTAATGACCTTCCTGTTGAAAAATTTCATTAGTTAGAAGACAGGAAGCAATGTTTCTGTGTCTGTAACCTCTTTCCACTTCCTGCCATGTGGGGATTAGGGCACACCTGGTTCCCCGCAGATCACAAACTAAAGCGCTGATTTATTTAATTTCCTAACTTTTACTAAACACGGCCATCCCCAGGGTCCATGGAAGGTGGACTTTGAAACTTAGAGAAGCATGAGATTGAACCACATGGCTGTGATGGCGGGGAGTGGGGCAGACCACGAAACTGCTGAGAGAATTTAGCCAACTCTTGCTTTGGCATCTTTACCTGACTTGCTACGTTCCATACTTCTGTTTGCAAAAACTGTCCCCCCATGAAGATGAAACTCCAGAGAAAACGGAAAGAGATTAATTTATGAGATCAGACTAGGAACGTAAAACCTGCAAACCTGGAGAAGTGATTCAAGGTAAATGCAAAAGCTGTTTAGAAAGTGCCTAGGGCTGGTGCAAATGTCAAGGTTTACTTTGAAATCAGATGCTCAGTCTGAAGAACTGAAGAAGTCACAGACAGATTTGGTTATGATAATAATTACAGTAGTATCCGTGTTTTGACCAAAGATACAGACTCTGATGTAAAGGACACTTCAGGAGAAAAACATTAGTCACTTTATAGTACGGCAGCACGTGACAACCAACACGTATGTTACGGCACTTCTCATATTTATCAGAAAAAAATGAAAATAGACTCTGATGAGGCTTATGTTCTTCTCTCTATAGCCAGTCGTCAGCCACTTGTAATTTTTTTTTGAATCTACCAATATATCTTAAAATCTTATGTTAAAAATACAAATACAGGAAAGAGAAAAATTGATGAATTTATCTCAAAGGTATTCTTCTTTATATTTAAAGGAGGAAGTAAAAGCAGAAGAACTACTTAAGGAAATTATACTTATTTATGACATGTCCATTTTTACCTTACCATGTCTAGCTGTAGAGGACTCCATCAGAAACACAAAGTAAAAAAAGAACAGCTGTTTACACTGATTGGAAAAATGAATTTGTGTAGAAATCAAATGGTTATTTTTAGAACACTTGTAAAATGTCAGTATTATCAAATTTGTTAACATAAATATTTAAAAATAAAGTTGATCTATATGACTAGTAGTAAAAACAATGCCCCTTTCATTATCTCTTATCTCCTCTTACTTCTGCTCCCCACAGACAACCGCACTGACCATTGACCTCTTCTCTCCACCTCCCCGCCGATGGCTAAATAATACCTTTACACTGACTTTTTGTGGTTTTCAGTATTAGGACTTATCCATGGCCTCTTACTGCAGAAGACGGGGGTTCTCTCCTTTGTCTTTATACTCCCTAAATACTTTCATTTCCATCCTCTCCAGATATATCACATGTGTTTTGGAAAGCTAATATTTATTGCTTAAACAGTTTCTAGTGAATATATGACATTGAATACTCGGATTGCATTTCTTTTGTGTAATGTGTTTTTCCTTGAGTTAGCATTTGTCCCCCTCATTGGCTTAATTGCTACTAATAAATTCCAAAAATATCCCCTAAAATTCCTCTCAAATATCAAAAATGTATGGTAAACTATCATTTTTATTTTTTCATATATTTTATTATTTTGCATACAATCTCCAATAATATTTTCCAATATATTATTATTATTTTGCCAATTTGAACCATTTGTTTTAAGACCTGTTGAATATACAGACTTTCTTTCTTCCAAATTTTCTTTGCCTCACATAGTAATAATAACTACCCTTTCCGGGTTCTTCTAGGAAGTGTGAGGTTTCAGGCAAGTACTATGCTGCAGGTTTCCTCTTTATATAAACAATTCCATGTAAAAATATATAATAGAATTCATGGACTCCTTTGAATTATAGTGACTTATCGATGAAAATTTAAGATAATTAGTAGATAGAATTATTACTCATAACTCATGAAGTTCTGTTACCCATTGTGTTGCTTTTGAATCCTGGTTTTCAAAGACTATCTCATAGGTTGGTATTGTGTTTAGTTGATGACTAGAAAAAAAATCTTACTTAAGGAATGCAGGAAAATAGGAATGTTAATTAATTTTCTTGTCATGTTGAATTTGTCATTCAACATGTATAGTGTATTGTAAATGCAAAACAACACATCTTCCAACCTCATCGACTCTTGAAGTCTATCCGAACCTATTTCACCCCTAGAATGTGATTTCCTGCAGTGTTGACCACATCCCCGTCTTTCATCATATTGGGTGGTTGCTTATGGGAGGCAAGACAAGGAAAATACATCCTCCTTTCAGCATGGTTTAAACTCTACCTGGGAGAATACGTCATCAACACAGTGACTGAGGCGAGAGGACGTCAAATTAGAAAGGCACCTTGGTGACTCAGTTGGTTAAGCATCTGCTTTCTGCTCATGTAATGATCCCAGGGTCCTGAGTCAAGCCCCATACTGGGCTCCATATTCCGTCAAGAGCCTGCTTCTCCCCTTCCTTTCCTTTCACCCCCCCTACCCCACTCATGTTCTCTCTCGCTTTCTGTCTCTCTCTGAAATACATAAGTAAAATCCAGAAGGAAAGAAAGGTCCATTGATACTGTAGAGCAGCGTGGCCTTGCACCCTCCGAGGAAACAGGGTGCAGACACTCGTGGAGAAATACTTGATATGTGTCACAGAGCATGGACAAAGGGTTGGGTCAATCCTACATGCTGGAACCTGACGACATACGAGGTGAGGGATTCCTGATCCCACCTCTGCTGCCTGCAGGTGTTTTGACGAGAGGCAGCATCACACTTGGCACACTGATCTAAGGAGACCCAGAGTAGGGGCCACTGACCAACACAAGTCCAGTCCAAAGGCCAACCATGGACAGTTGGTCGTGCAAAGTGCCGAACTTAGCTTGTGCACCGCATAGGAATCCTGCAAGAAGATCGAAACCCAAGTTAAGGAAAAGTATCGAGGCGTTAGGGTTAGGCGTGTGTTAACTGCTTTTTCTTCTTTCTTAAAGCACATATGTATGATACTAAGGATGAACTATTAAGAATAGAGAAATGAAAATGCAGAAAAAACACGGTGGATAATGGCTACATGGAAGCGTGTGGTGGGTTAGTGGATGGGATTAAGGTCAAAAGTGATGGGTTTACTTGACGTAAGCAGAATGTCTTCCACTGTAACAAAAAGGGAAGCAAAGACTGTAGGGATGAATTCTGGAATGTGTTAGGACAATGAGGTAGCACTTATTTTATTGTACCTGTTTTTTCAGTGAAATGTAAGAGATATCATCAGATGAGAACATGTTGTATGTTTTGATGTTAGAGGTCGAGGGGAGAGAAGGAAGTATACATATTCCCTTAAAGACTATTAAGTAAAGAAAGGTGCGTTCAAGTCCTCGTCTTATTATTAAATATGGAGTGTTTTTTGTTTTTTTTGTTTTTTTTTTTAAAGATTTTATTTATTTATTTGACACACAGAGATCACAAGCAGGCAGAGAGGCAGGCAGAGAGAGGAAGAAGCAGGCTCCCTGCCGAGCAGAGAGCCCGATGCGGGGCTCGATCCCAGGACCCTGGGATCATGACCTGAGCCGAAGGCAGAGGCTTTAACCCACTGAGCCACTCAGGCGCCCCAAATACAGAGTGTTTTTAAGAATTAGTGAAAAGATAGGAGGGATGGGTTATGAACCACTGGAATTAGTTTGGGTCTGGTCATTGTCATCTATCTCCTCATGTTACTTGTGACATAATCCAAACCCTAATGAATCCCAATTTACTCATTTGTAGAAGTAGGCCTCAGGCTGAATCAGTCTGTTTCTTTTAAATTCTCTTGTTTTCTCAGTAAGGTTTCTGATTCTGGGTAACATTAAGCTTTGTTTCAGATGATAGGGAACATAAATTATTCAATACAAGAGTAAATGGTATGTAAGTAAAGTCTTAGAGAAAGGAATACATATGAAATTTTCAGAGGAAAATGAATAGACCAGTAGTAATAAAGGCTTTACTATCTAGAAACTCACAGTTCCAAAGCATAGGTGAATTTGTAATACATTCTTTATTAGTCTGATGATTATTTGGTATAATGGCATGGCGTTAAAAGTAAAAATCTAGTGGGCACCTGGGTGGCATTACTGGTTAAGCAACTGCCTTTGCCTCAGGTCATGATCCTGGAGTCCTGGGATCGGGTCCTGTGCTGGGCGTCCTGCTCAGTGCAGAATCTGCTTCTCCATCTGACCCTACCCCCTCTTGTGCTCTCTTTCTCTCTCTCAAATAAATAAATAATTTTTTTTTAAAGAAAAGTGAAAATCTAGAAATAATTCATTCTTTGCAATCCTTTTAGGTAGGCACTGTGAGCATATCTTGCACTCAAAAGGGAATGAGTTATTCCCTTACTCTCCCTGTAAGTGCTTAATCTTTAAAATCAAGAATATGTAGATATAGCACAGATTAAAATAACTATAAGGTTTATTGGCTATATCTCTTTGTCACAGTATTTCAAAGCATAGCAGTGCTTATAGATATCACATTTATTTATACAACTCAAAATATTACCTTTGCAAACTGTAAACATTAGTGCCCATTTCCTTCCAAAAAACATGCAGCCATAAGTTATCCAGGGCTTTGCCAAAGAAGTGGTATCCAGTGTCTAATTAGGGGTTAATATAGCTTCCTCAAAGGGAGGGATGGAATTGTTTCTTATCAAGAAAATCAGTCATGTCTTTCAGGCCCTCTTAATATTAGTGAAAAATCAAAAACATAAATATAAACTAAGCCTTATAGAAGGAGTAATACGTATAGAGGAACAAATAAAAAAATCATTTCAGTGTTGGCAATTGAAATACTAACATACTTGCTAAATAATATTTAGGAAATAAATTTTTTTATATATAATATTTGCTACAGATTGACACGAATATATTACTTTAAAATCGTTGGTTCAGTTATGTTATTTCACATTATACCCTGACTACAAAATTATTTTTAAGTCATCAAATAACATACAATTATGTATACAGCCTCTTTTATGCAAATGTTATTTGAAATAGTCCAAATATTATGTATTTTATAAGTAAAGAAAAGGGTAGGAGGATTGTTTTTAGAATTCTTATGCTTACGTTATGCCCCAATAATGGGTCCGTGATTAAAGGAGCGAGACTGATACAAAGCGAAGGTCAAGCAAAGCTTTATTTCACTCCAAGCATCAAGAATCAAACTGACCGGCCAGGGCGGTGCCTCTTAACAGAGAGGGCGATCCTGCTCTCCTTGCCCCACTAGCTTTTAAGGGCAAAGGCCATGCGGTTGGGCCTGGCCACACACAGGTGGCCAATGAAATTGTAACACACAGAGAAAGCTGCACAGTGATGCTAGGTGGCCAACTGAATTACAATTTACCCTATAGTAGACCATTGACCCAGCCTATCACCGTGGTTAGGACTGGTGCCCAAAAGGCTCCCAAAGGGCAGGGCCCATACTCCTTGGTAACTAGGGAGACAGTACGCATACCCCCCACTGATCAGATGTCTCCACCTGGCCTGACCCACCCTTGTATCTGGGCTTTGTTACCTGAGACCTGTTTCCGGGACTTGTTTTTAAGTAAGTCCCCTGGGGGAAGGGGAGCAGGGACAGTTTAAGGGTTAAACAACAAGGTTATTGTTTAACCTCAATGGAAGCCTCTGGCTAAAATATAAAAATATAAAATAGGTCCTTACAGCTGGAGCTTGCAAGCAACATTCTTTGGGAAAGACCTGGGCGATGACATTGTGTAGTTTATTTATTTATTTATTTATTTTTAAGATTTTTATTTATTTATTTATTTGACAGATAGAGATCCAAGTAGGCAGAGAGGCAGGCAGAGAGAGAGGGAGAAGCAGGCTCCCTGCTGAGCAGAGAGCCCGATGTGGGGCACGATCCCAGGACCCTGAGATCATGACCCGAGCCGAAGGCAGAGGCTTTAACCCACTGAGCCACCCAGGCACCCCTGTGTAGTTTATTTTGATCGCTTCATACTATGCACTGATTTGTATCTGTGTAGACACTGGTCAGGGAATTTAAATGGGAATTTAAAATGACTTACTGTGGAAGAAAGTTGATGCACTCCAGGAGAAAATGTCCTTAAGAGAAAATATTATATTTTTATTTGGAAAACCATATCTGGAAATACTCAAAGCAGCCAGCTGTGAAAGCTTTCTTCAGAAGACCAAATACGAAATTTTCTTTTCAAATAATTTGAAAAGAAGGTACATTCTGAATACTCATATATCAAAGAGACCAGAAGCTTTAGAAATGTCTAAAATATACATGCTCTATAAAGTTATCCTCAGATATTTGTATCTGAGAAAAATCAAAAGTACACATAGGTTTTTTCAAAAGTTTGTCTTCTGTACATCTCTTTTTGATATGTAACTTGATTTGAAAATATTTTTTGGAGATGTTCTCTAACATAGACCTGTAATTTGATTTGGGATATATATGAAATTTTTAATATGAATACTTTTTTAAAGACAGTGACTCTGGTAAATATATTTAGGCATTACCCAGCTTTCAAATTTCTTTCTCTCTCATCAAGAATAAGAAATAAATGTGAGGGTTGTATTTTTAGTGGCAGCTGCATAATTTCATTACAGATAGGTCTTTGCTTTTCTCTTTTATTTAAAACATAAGAGAATGTTTTCTTTCCAAGCTATGAGTACAGTTATTTTATAATGTTGTTTTTCTCCATATTACGAATATATAATGAAGTGGGGAAGAAAGGCAAAAGAAATGTAGATAAAATTAAATTTCCTTGTAACCTGCAGCCCACTGAGAAATACTTGAGGCAGAGTGTGACCTTCCTCCAGGAATTTGCAACCTTACTGTTCATGCCTTGGTAGAGGAAAAAACAGCCTTAGCTTGACAATAGCCAGACCTCCAGTAACCCCGGAGTCGTCTTTAGCATATGAAAGTCCTTTGGGAAACTTCCGCTGGTCTTTACCTCCCCCAATGCCAAAGTGTATAATCAGCTCTCCTTACAACCCTAGTGCCCTCTTTCTGGCCACCGGTCCTGTCCCTGTGCTCTAATAAAAACCACCTTTTTTGGGCATCCAAAATGTCTCAGGAATTCTTTTGTAGCCTTTGGTTCTGAATCCCAACATTTCCCCGTCATATAATAGAGGAACATACTTGATAATCACTCTTTATAACTTACTGACTTTATCTTAACTTTTAGTATAAAATTTTATTGAAGTATAATTTACACGTAATGAAATGCTCACATCTTAACTGTATCATGTAATTAACTTTTACAAATTTGTTACAAATGCTTACTTTCATGTAACCTACACCCCACCTACCTACAGAAATTTTCTCCATCCAGAAAGTTTCTTATATTTCTGTGAATCCCTCTATGGATATAATTATTTGAATGATGTCAAGATTGAAATAGGAAATTGCTCAGTTTTTATATCATATTGCCATAGTAGAACATTGCTAATGGTGATTTACAAGACAAAACTGAGTAACTGGTGTCCTAAAACCGGTGTAATGCAAACAGTAACAGAGACAAAGCACTGAGTTGTGATTTGGTGCGTGAGCCAAATGAAACATCTGGATCAGACACACATTTCACCATTGTACGCGATGAGGGAACAGAAGGCTGGCTGAGAACAAAGCAATCTGCCCTCACCCCCACTCCTTGGTGGGACAAATGTGACATTCTTTAAGAATGCCCCAACTATCTTAATGTTAATGGTTTGCTAAAAGGGAAAAACAACCTAGGCTTCTGGTATCAGGTTATCTTTGTAGGTCCTCTTTAGCATATGAAAGTTCTATTGAAACCTCCCTTTTCCCAAATCCAGGGTACAGAACCTGCCACCCCTCACAACCCTGGGGCAGCAGCTCTTCGGCCCATCGGTCCTGTCCCCGTGCTTTAATAAACCACCATTTTGCACCAGAGATGTCTCAAGAATTCTTTCTTGGTCATCGGCTCCGGACCTCACCCCACCGAACCTCACCTAGATGCTAGAACTTCATCATATGGAAATCAATTATCCCTGTTAACTGTAGCATCATTTAGATGAAGTGAGCATATTGGGTCAAAGCTTTGTTTATGTGTTTTGGTTTTGTCTTGTTTCTCTTGACTTCCTAGTTATGTTATGTAGGCAACAAAGGGACTGAGCTCAACAATTTTACTATCTGATCGACAGAGGCCAGCTTTGGATTAACTGCTAGAGGTCCATTAAATGGTTGATCAGTTTGTTGATCAGCTTTGCATTGGGTCCCCTGCAAAACCACCTGAGGGCACTCTTTGTCTTGTTAACTTGTGAAACATGGTTACTTTATCACAGTGTCAAAGAATGATCCTAACCCTCTCTTTCTTGTTTGGCACAAGTTTTCCATGTCAAATCTTCAACCTCATCCTGGAAGAACTCCCACTTTCTATAAAATCTATACATTATGTAAATGTATCTTTGTAAATGATGACAATTTTTACTTCGTATAACAATGAACATTTTAGGACAACTGTGACATAATAAAGTTTAAAATTAATGTTTGTAAGAAGAGTTTTACAACAACAGAAAACAAATCAAAAGTCAGCTGGTTTTAACTTGAGGATGAGACATCAAAACGGATCCTCACTCAGAGATGTTCTCTCTCAAAGTCGTTAACCGCTCCCCTGAAAACTCTTTGCGTGCTCAGCTTTATCTGCACAACCCACTTATGACCCTTTTCTTCCATTAGTTCTTTCCCCCAACTTTGGAAATATGGTACCATTTTTTCAGGGTTTTTAAGAAAAAAATAATTGCGTTGCAAAACTGTTAGATCAGACAGCAGATCTATAGAAGCTGAATTCTTAATTTGGTTTAAAGCAGAGTAGAGATTTTAAGGATTCTTTCAGAGGTAGAATGACAGAAATATGCAAGAGAAGTCTAAATTTTGCTAGTGTTTATTTTGCTTTGCAGCCATATCTTCAACAACTGCTTTGCCTAATTGTTAACATATCTCATTAGGTAAAATGGTTAATATCAGCAGGAGGGGAAAAAGTTGATTTAAGTAATAACTCTTTGAAACTTTTAAAATTATCTTGAGAAGTGAAGAAAAGTAGGAAGAAAACTGCATAAGTTCTTTTTTAAAAGTCTTTTTCTTAATGGTAGACATGAAAATAGAATAAAAGTTGCAACAAAATAAAAATAAATACACAGGAGACTTCAGGGACACCTGGATGGCTCAGTTGGTTAAGTGTCTGCCTTTGGCTCAAGTCTTCATCTCAGGGAGTTAGAGGATTTTATGTCCCCTTAAAGCCTGAGGTTCTTGGCCACACTGATGAGGGAACAGAAGGCTGGCTGAGGACAAAGCAAAAGCTCACACCCTACAACCTTCCCCACCCCCACTCCTGGGTGGGACATATTATGACATTCTTTAGGAATCTCCCACCCATCTTAATGTTAATACCTTGCTAAAAAGGGCAAAATGACCTTGGCCTTGGCAAGGCCTCTGGTATCCAGTATCTAGTAGGTCCTCTTTAGCATATGAACATTCTATTGAAACCCCTCCCCCCCAAGGTACAGACCTGCCGCCCTCACAATCCCCAGGCCGCAGTCCTTCCTGCCCACAAGTCCTGTCCCTGTGCTTTAATAAACCACCATTTTGCACCAAAGATGTCTCAATTTTTTCTTGGTCATCGGCTCCAGACCTCACCCCCCGAACCTCACCTATACTCTAGAACTTTATCAACACAGCTGTAAAGAATGAAGTAGACCAGAGGAAGCGTGGTGAGGAGCAAAGCAAAGTTCATTGAGCGAGAGTACAAAGCTCTTGGAGAGGAAGGGGAATCTGAGTGGGTTGCACCCAGAGTTCTGAGTTCAGGGGTATTATGAGATCTTTGGCAGGACTGTCTTAAGCAATCAGGGTGTGTTGAGTCATCCCAATCAGGGCTTTGGTCACGTATCTGTCTACCAATTATGAGGTGAATGTCCACGTGCTGATGGTCTTTTTTTTTCTGACATCTGGGGGCTTCCGTCTTAACTGACCCTTGTGCATGATTCTGACAAGTCCTTTTGTGGTGAATTGTCTTATTTTAGGATGTTTTGCAGAAGTCATTTCTGCAAAGGCTGCAAAGTAGATTGCCAACGGGGTCCTGTCTAAGCTGCAAAACAGGATGTTGGTGCCATTTTATTTTTAGCTGTCCTGACTCCGTATTTTCTTGTTGGAGACCCCGGCCCTGACTACCTGTCTGTCTAACTCCTAACAGGGGTCCTTAAATTGAGCTCCGTTTTGAGGTCCCTGCTCAGCAGGGAGTCGGATTCTCACTCTCCCTCTGCCCCTCCCCACACCCATGTGTGCCTGTGCTCTCTCTCAAATAAAATCTTTAAAAATAAATAAATAGAAGACTTCAAAGTTATGCCTCAGGAAAGTTTCAAGTGCTATTTATGAGTAGAGTCATGAACTGGAATGTAAAAAAAAACCTCATCCACTTTTTTAATAGTTTCAAACTAGAATTAGAGAGTTTGGACAGAAAAAAAAATAAATGAAACAGTAACACTAGCCAAAATGGAAAGTAGGCAATATATAATTTAATGTTTACAAGATATTCCAGCTGTCCTTCTATCACTAACTTTTAATCTTACTGTGTTCTGAGAACATACCTGGTATGATTTCTGTTCTTTTAAATTTGTTGAAGTCCAGAATGTGGTCTGTTTGAGTATCAGATAAAACTGACTTCTGTACATAGCCGAACTAAATTTAATTGACATAATAAAAAACTTGACTCAGGATAAAAGACATTTTTGTCAAGCTTACATGGAAATTTCACCAAGTAGACTGCATTCCAGATCACTGGAAAATCCCCCAATGTTAGAAATTTCAAAAAATACACTTCCAAGTAACTGATATGTCAAAGAAGTCTCCAGAGAAATTGGAAACAAACTATTTGAACGAAATGGAAGTGAAAATAATACTTATCAAGGACACCAGGTGGCTCAGTCTGTAAGCATCCTACTCGATCTTAGCTCAGGTTTTGATCTTAGAGTCCCTGAGTTCAAGCCCTGTGTTGGGCTTCATGCTGGGTGTGGAACCTATCTTGAAGGAGTACTTGACAAAATCCGTGGAATTCGGTGAAAGCAGTATGGAAGTTTATAGCACCAAATGCATGTATTAGAAAAAAAAAAAGAAACATCTAAAATAAAAAACCTAAGCTTGTACCTTAGGAAAATAGAGAACAATTCAGATCTAAAAAAGCAGAAGAAATAGTAAAAGAGCAGATGTTAATAATATTGAAAGTAGGCAAACAGTAGAGTAAATTTAAAAAGCAAAAGCTATTTCCATGAAAAAATCATTAAATTAATAATCCGTGAGCAAGTGTAATCAAGAAAAAAGAGAGAAGATGCAAATCATTAGTATTAAAAAGGAAAATTGAAAGAGGCCGTATCAGGGAAACTCAAAGGGTAATAAAGGAATATCTGTATGCCTGCAAATTTGATGACTTAGGTAAGACGAACACACTCCTTGCAATATACAAACCACCAAAATTCACAAAAAGAGAAATAATTTTAATTAGTCTATATTCATTTTAAAGAGTGAACCAGTAAATAAACCTTCCGAAAAAGACATCAGGTTATGATGATTTCACTAGTGAATTGTGCCAAACATTAAAGGAAGAAATGATACAGATTCTGCATAATCTATTCTGGAAAATAAAAGGCAGAGGGATACTTCCTAATTCACTACATGATGCTGGTGCTCTTACCCTGGTACGAATTATGTCAGATTGAGTGACAGTGTTGCCCGGGTCATCTCTATCCTTGCTGATTCTCTGCTTGATCTATTAGTTATTTGAGGTAGGAAAGATGTTGGGTTCCTGAGCTAACAGCCAAGAAAGAATTCCTGAGACATCTTTGGTGCAAAACGTGGTTCTGTTAAAGCAGAGGGACAGGACCTGTGGGCAGAAGAGCTGCTTTGAGGTTGTGAGGGTGACGGCTACATACTTAGAAGTTGGGAGGGCGTTAGGGACAAGCTTAAGTCTCTAAAGGACTTTTGGAAACAAGGTTTCCGGGACCTTGAAGGCTCGCTATTGTTAGGAAAAGATCATTTATTACTGTCTAATAAAACCTTAGTCACAAGGCCCTTCAGATGTACGTCTGTGGGTCTTTTGCTTGGGGGATGATTGCTAACATGTATCTTGGGGGGTTTAGAGATAAAGGAAATTTCCAAAGGGATTTTTATATTAAAGTAGACTTACAGGATCCTGGGGTTTGGCTAAGATTGACTTTTGCCCTTAGGGAAGTATTAATATCCAGGCAGCTGAGTTCCTAGAGGAATGTCACTCTGCCGGTTCAAGGACTTGTGAATGGGCTGAAAGTAGCCAGGAAATTTAATTTTTCTTCTGCCTTTGTTTCTCACCTCATTACTGACAGAACGACGCTAATGTCTCCAACTGTATTGGTCAATTCGTCTATTTTCTCTTAAATTGTTCAATGTTTTCCTCACGTATTTTGACATATTTGGGATATTCATTATGGGTGTCCTGCTGATCTTACCCCTTGTACAATTCACTATTCTTAACAGTCAGCTTTGTCTCAAATTAATAGTTACTCTAGCTTTTTCCTCCAGCATTGAATATCTTTCTTCATCCCTTTACCCTTAAACAATCTGTGTCTTTAAAATGTTCATCTAGAAGATGGCAAATTGTTGGGTCTTATGCTTTATTTACCCTGACATTCTTTGTCTTCTCATGGGTGTATTTAGACTATTTCCATTTAAATTATTATTTATATATTTTGATTTAATACTTCCTGTTTATAATTTTTTATGCTTTGCATTTATTTTTTTTTCTCTTCTTTTTCTGGCTTCTTTGGTATATAATTTTATTCTCTCCTTTCTTACCAAAATAATTACACCCCAAATTAAAAAAAATTGCCTTCAAATTTAAAATATACAGTTTTAACTAATCTAAACCTGCTTTCATAACTATACTAGTTCATGAGTATTAAGGTACTCCCAGTTCCATTCTCTCATCTTGTTAACATTGCTGTAATTTATTTTACTTCGCCCTGCGCTATATGCTGTATTTACCCAGTAGATTGTTACTATTGTTGCTTTCAACAGTTACCTTTTAAATCAAGTATTATCAAAGTAGTATTTTATTTTTATTATTCTGTCTCCAACCCTCTTGATTTATGTAGCTCTCTCTTTATATAGAACTTTTTTTTGTTAAGTGTGGAACTTGTTTCAACATCTCTTTCACAGCCGGTCTGCTGGAGATGAATTCTCTCACTTCTTGTTTTTCTGAGAAATTATTACTCTTTCAATTTCAAAGGGTGATTTTGCTAGAAAGAATTCCAGACTGGTGATGTGTTTTTCTTTCAGCACTCAAAATATTTAGATCTACTCTACTCTTCCATGCATGGTTTCTGGTCTTATAAGCAGTCTGCTATGACCCTTACCCCTGTTTCTCTTCAGGCTAGCTCCTTCATTCCTTAGCATCTTTCAAGATTTTCTTTGTCTTCTGTTTTTCCAGTTTGAATATAATGTGTGTGTGTGTGTCTGTATCTGTGTGTGTGTGTATTTGTGTGTGTGTGTATCTGTGTCTGTGTGTGTATCTGTGTGTCTGTGTGTGTGTGTCTGTATCTGTGTGTGTATCTGTGTCTGTGTGTATCTGTGTGTGTGTATCTGTGTGTCTGTGTGTGTGTGTATCTCTGTCTGTGTGTGTGTATCTGTGTGTCTGTATCTGTGTGTGTGTATCTGTGTCTGTGTGTATCTGTGTGTGTGTGTATCTGTGTGTCTGTGTGTGTATCTGTGTCTGTGTGTGTATCTGTGTGTGTATCTGTGTGTGTATCTGTGTGTCTGTGTGTGTGTATCTGTGTGTGTATCTGTGTGTGTGTGTCTGTGTGTGTGTATCTGTGTCTGTGTCTGTGTGTATCTGTGTGTGTGTATCTGTGTCTGTGTGTGTGTGTGTATCTGTGTGTGTGTGTGTATCTGTGTCTGTGTGTGTGTGTATCTGTGTCTGTGTGTGTGTGTCTGTGTCTGTGTGTATCTGTGTGTGTGTATCTGTGTCTGTGTGTGTGTGTGTATCTGTGTGTGTGTGTGTATCTGTGTCTGTGTGTGTGTGTATCTGTGTCTGTGTGTGTGTGTCTGTGTCTGCGTGTATCTGTGTGTGTGTATCTGTGTCTGTGTGTGTATGTATCTGTGTGTGTGTGTGTGTATCCGTGTCTGTGTGTGTGTGCTGGCATTTTTTCTGCTTGGTGTTCTCTGGGCTTTGTGGATCTAAGGTTTGGAGTCTGTCCTTGTAAAAAGTTTTCAGCTATCACTACTACAAATACTTCTTCTGTTCCATTCTTTCTTTCTCTTTCTGTGTACTATTTTATATAGTTTGCTATTTTTCATAGTTCTTGATTGTATTGTTTTGTTTTCATATTTTCTGTTTGCGTTTCAGTTGGGGAAGATTCTCTTGGCCAACTTCAAGCTCACTGGTTCTTTACTCAGCAATTTCAAGTCTACTAATGATTCTGTTAAAGGCATTCATTTCTGCTACTGGAAGTTTAATTTCTATAATTCCCTTTTGGTTGTTTTTTAGAGTTTCCATCTGTCTGCTTATATTTTAATGTCTTTTTTCCATTAAAAGCATTAATGTATGAATTATAATTATCTTAAATTCTTTCGTCTGATAATTCCAATATCTGTGAAGTCTGGTTCTGATGTTTGTTTTATCTGGTCAGACTGTTTTTTTCTTGCCTTTATCATGATTTCTGATTTTTTTATTAAAAGTTAGACATGTCTTATCAGATACTAGGGACTGAGGCAAATAAGCCTTTAATGTGAGGATTCATGTTTATTTTGGGGAGCAGTTATACTCTGCTTAATGTTTCTTAAACTATGAGCACTAGAAGCTTCATACTCCTATAGTGTCCTTGTTTTTATCTCCTCTGATTTAGAGCTTCCCTTGGTGCTGCCTCAGAGAGTTTTTGTCTTGTGGTTCTTTCAGCTTTAATCTATTATCATTTTTAAAAATTATTACTTATTATTTTAGAGAGAAAGAAAATGAGCATGAATGGCAGGGACAGAGGGACAGAGAGAGAGACTCTCAAGCAGACTCCATTCTGGGTGTGGAGCCTGACCTGGGGCTCCGTCTTATGACCCTGAGATCAGAACCTGAGATGAAACTAAGAGTTGGACCCTTAACTGACTGCACCGTCCAGGTGCCCCTTAATCTGCTGCTATTATACTCTTTATTAACCAATGTAAAATTATACAGAAGCCTGTACTGCCTGTTTTGGAAGTTAATAGTAAGTGCATATTCTTAAGTATAAACAATGTGGAGTGTCGTATCCGTTTCCCGTGCGCCAATGTGGTCCATCGCTCAGGGCCCACTGCAGTACGCACTCTTCATCCGCTGTGTCAGTTTGCCTCTCCTCTGGCAACTGTTACTGTGCTCTCGGTATTGGAGAGTCTGGGATTTCTTGTCTCTTTCTTTGTTTGTTCATTTGTTTTGTTTCTGAAATTCTGCAAATGAGTGAAATTGTGTGGTATTGTCTTTCTCTGACTGACTTGTTTTGCTTAGCATAATACACTCCATCTGTGTCCTTGCAAATGGGAAGATTTCATTCTTTTTGATGGCTAAGTAGCATTTTGTTGTATATATATATAAAATAAAACATAGTGGTATATATACATACCACGTCACACATATAACAAAATATAGTAGTTATATACATATGACTATCACATTTCTTAATCCATGCATCAGCTGGTGGGCACTTGGGCTCTTTCCATAGTTCGGCTGTTGCCAGTAAAGCTGCCTTAAATATCAGGGGGCATAATCCAACAACTGCACGACTAGATATTTATCCAAAGGATACAAAATACCGATTTGAAGAGTTGTATAAGTTCTTTGTATATTTTGAATATTAATTCCTTATCAGATATATTAGTGGCAGATGTCTTCTCCCCATTTAGTAGGTTGCCTTGTGGTTTTATTGATGCTTTACTTCACTGTGCAAAAGTGTTTTGTTTTGGAACAGTCCCAATAATTTAATTTAATTTTGTTTTTGTTTCCCTTGCCTCAGGAGTCCTAGCTAGAGGCTGATGTCAAAGTAATTATTTCCTGTGTTTTCTTCTATGAGTTTTATGGTCAGGTCTTACATTTAGGTCTTTAATTCATTTTGAGTTTATTTTTATATATGGCATAAAAAAATGGTTAGTTGGTGTTGTGTTGTGTTGTGTTGTGTTGTGTTTTTGCCTATAGCTATCTGGATTTCCCAGACCATTTGTTGAAGAGACTGTTTTTTCTCCATTGTATATTCTTGTCTCCCTTGTTATAGATTAATTGACCATATAATCGTGGGTTTATGTTGGGCCGTCTCTTCTGTTCTGTTGATTTTTTTATTCTGTTCTTGCGTCAGTGTCATGCTGTCTTGATGACTACAAATCTGTAGAATATCTTGAAATATGTTATCGTAGCAACTACAGCTTCGTTCCTCCTTCTCAAGATTGCTCCAGCTCTTGGGGATCTTTCTTGGCTCCACACATTTTGGTGTTCTTTGTTTTAGTTCTGTGAAAAATGTTGTTGGTACTTTGTTAAGGATTGCATTAAATCTGTAGATTGCTTGGAATAGTATGGACATTTTAATGACCCAATGTTAAATGTTCTTCCAATTCGTGAGTGTGGACCCTCTTTCCATTCGTTTGTGCTATCTTCAATTTCTTTCAGCAGTGTTTTTGGAATATAGGTCTTTTACATCCTTGGTTAAGTTTATTCCTAGGTATTTTATAATTTTTGGTGCAATTTTAAATGGGATTATTTCCTTAATTTCTCTTTCTGCTGCTTCCTCAGTGTCTAGAAATGTAACAGATTTCTCTATATTGATTTTATATCCTGCAACTTTACTGAATTCATTAATTAGCAGTTTTTTGGTGAGGGACCCAAATACATAAACCAACTATTAACAGACATAAAGGAAGAAGTTAACAGTAACACAATGATAGTAGGGGACTTTAACACCCCATTCACATCAATGGATAGATCGCCCATACAGAAAATCAACAAGGGAACACTGGAATTGAATGACACATTAAACCAGATGGATCTAACACATATATTCAGAACATCCCATCCAAAAGCAGTGGCTTACACATTCTTTTCAAGTGCACAGGAAACTTTCTCTAGAGTTGGTCATGTATTAGGCCACAAAACAAGTCTCAGTAAATTCAAAATGATTGAAATCATATCATGCATCTTTTCTAACCACAATGGTATAAAACTAGAAATGAATCACAGTAAAAATCTGGAAAGAACCTAAATACATAGAGGCTAAATAATATGCCACTAAAGAATGAGTAAATCTAGGGGCACCTGTGAGGCTCATTCAGTTAAGTGTCTGCCCTTGGCTCAGGATATGATCTAGGGTCTTAGGATAGAGCCCCACATGGGGCTCCTTGCTCAGTGGGGAGTCTGCTTTTACCTCTCCCTCTGGACCACCCCCCCAGCCCTGCTCATGCATATGCTTTTTCTCCCTCTCTCAAATAATAAAATCTTAAAAAAAAAAAAAATGAGTCACTCTAACCAATGGCTGTAGCCATACAGACCTACCTCAAGAAACAAGACAAATCTCAAGTAAGCAACCCAACCTTACACCTGAAGGAACTAGAGAAACAAAAAAACAAAGCACAAAGCCAGTAGATGCTCAAAACCATAGCAAAGATTCGAGCAGAAATCAGTGAAATAGAGACTAAAAATACCCCAATAAAACAGAACAATGAAACCAGGAGCTGGGTTCTAGAAATGATAAAATTGATAAACTCCTAGACAAACACATAAAGAAAAAAAGAATGAGGACTCAATAAAAAAACCAGAAACAAAGGAGGAGAAATAACACCTGATACCACACAAATACAAAGGATTATAAGAGAATAGTATGAAAAAGTCTGGAATTGTGATGTCTTCAACTTCACTTTTCCAAGATTGCTTAGCTATTTGGGTTCTTTTGTGGTCCCATATAAATTTTAGGATTGTTGGTTCTAGCTCTGTGAAAAATGCTGGTGGCATTTTGATAGGGATTACATTTAACGTGTAAATTGCTTTGGGTTGCATAGACATTTTAAGAATATTTTTTCTTCCAATCCATGAGTATGGGATATCTTTTCATTTCTTTCTATTATCTTCAATTTTTTTTTCATAAGTGTTCTATAGTTTTCAGAATATAGTTTTTTACGTTTTTGGTTAGATTTATTTCTAGGTATCTTATGGTTTTTGGTGCAATTATAAATGGGATTGATTCTTTGATTTCTCTTTCTCCTGCTTCGTTATTGGTGTATACAAATGCAATAGATTTCGGTATTTGATTTTGTATCCTGTGACTTTACTGAATAGAAAACCCAGAAATGGACCCTCTGACCTAGCAATCGCACTACTAGTTATTTACCCAAAGGCCACAAAAAATGCTAATTTGAAGACATACATGAACGCCAATGTTTATGGCAGCATTATCTATAATAGCAAAACTATGGAAAGAGTGCAAGTGTCCATTGACTGATGAATGGATAAAGAAGTCGTGTTGTATATATAGAGAGTGGAATATTATGCAGCCATCAAAAATGAAATCTTGCCATTTGCAACAATGTGGATGAAGCTAGAGTGTATTATGCAAGGCAAAATGAGTCAGAGAAAGACAAATACCATATGATCTCAGTCATATATGGAATTAGGAAACAAAACAGATAAGCATGGGAAAAGAAGAGAAAGATAAACCAAGAAACAGACTCTCAACTACAGAGAACGAACTGAGGGTGGGTGGGGATGGGATAAATGGATGAGGGGCACATTTTGTAATGAGCACTGGGTATGGCATGTAAATGATGAATCACTAAATCCTGCCCCTGAAACTAATATAACACTGTATGGTAACTAACTGGAATTTAAATAAAAATTGGAAACTAAAACAAAACAAAACAAAACAAAACAAAACAAAAACTAAATTTAAACGTGCTCTGATTTAAATTTAAATTTAAAATGCTCTGATTTATTGTTCAGATGACACTAAAAATTACAATTTTTTGAAGCACTAAACATAGCTGATTAAATTCTTCCAGTCATCAGTATCAAGAATCCAATAAAACACCACTTTATGATGTATTAAGGTTGTAATAAATGTACCAAAATATTTTTAACAACAAAAATCAGAACAATTATTTTTTATTTTTTTAAAAGATTTTATTTATTTATTTGACAGAGAGATCACAAGCAGGCAGAGAGGCAGGCAGAGAGAGAGGAGGAAGCAGGCTCCCTGCTGAGCAGAGAGCCCGATGCGGGGCTCGATCCCAGGACTCCGAGATCATGACCTGAGCCGAAGGCAGCGGCTTAACCCACTGAGCCACCCAGGCGCCCCCAGAACAATTATTTTTTAAAATCTCTCAAAAACCTTAGACACCCATACCTTTTTTAACTGTATAAACTTATAGATTATAATTAAATATTTTGTTATTAATAAATATAAAAAGAGTTTTAATAGACTTCTGGCATATACTTGCATATGTTTGTAGTGTTTTATTGCTTACCAGAAGAGCTGGCTCTGTAATCTCATTTCTGATAAACTTTACATTTTTTCCCCTCTCTTGTTTTCCATGTTTGCTGTTGGTCGGAAAACACAAGCTTTCCAATTAATGGGGCAGGGGGAGGGGAGCATGTCAAAATAAACCTGTAAATTTAATAATGCTTGAAAGATCCAGGATTTTTTTAAAATGTATATTACAATATCTTAAGACTATAGGTTTCTTATAATTTACAGAGGTCTTTAATCTATTTCTCAGAGAAAGCAACTTCAGAAAACAAATCCACTGCTAGTTTTCCCTAATGACTCCCTGACAGACTCATCTCTATAAATCAATATATTCAGTCACATCTCTTTTAGATGATCTTATAAAGTTAAAGACTTGTGGAAGATTAGACCATTACATAACATTTTTGAGAAAGTTTTGACAGTTGATTTTCATAATTTAAAGAAAGATGAATACTAAGGAGAAAAGAGTATTACGTTTATTAGCATTTTTTTTTTGTAATCTCTACACCCAGTATGGGGCTCAAACTCATGATCCCAAGATCGAGAGTCACACGCTCCACTGACTGAGCCAGCCAGTCACCCCTATCAGCAAATGTTTTAAGCTAATTTTATATTGCTTGATTTTCGCATCAATATACAATAGTTTAACCAGAAAGAAGGTTACAAAATCCCACATACAAAAGAGATAGTGTGGATTTAGACTCATTTCCTTTATGTATGGAATTCAGTTGGCTATGGTTTTATGATGTAATGGTAAAATGCACATTACTTAAGATCTTCATTCATTTCTTTTTTCGTCTTCCCCATAAACAGATATTTATTGATATTTTACTATATCTCAAATAAAGCCTGGGAATTTAAAACTGAATAAGGCAAAGAACTTGAAGTCTACCGATAGAGGCAAATAAATAAATAAATGAATAAATAATATTTCAATGTATAAAAATTAGATGAAAATTTGGCCTTGCTAATAATCACGCTATGTAATAGATTCTGCTAAAGTTAATAAGAAATAGTGTTTCTCCCAAATTCGTATCTATAACATTTAAGGCTCATAATTATCCTCGTTATTTGAGTGACCACTTTCTTGCCAGTGATGGCTCCAGCCTCTCTTTGGTACTTCTCAGTCAAGATTGCTGGAAACTCATGATCAAGTTGTTCTTGCTTCATGACAGCAACAAATCCCCTGTGCTGAAATGTTAACCCTCCTCAGCAACATTTATGGCCGTTCCTGCCTTTACAAAACTCTTTCCTTCTACCTCTTATCCAGAAGCCCATGTCTCTCTGGTGAGAATCACCCTTGTTGCAGATAATAAACCTAACTGTTGGGACCACAGATTGTCCTGATAGTTTTCATTAGGTAAGTTTTATTAATACTGAAATGGAAATGCTTGTAAAGTGCTAGATTTTTTTTAGCTACTTGATAATGTGGTTTCTGTTTTTTATTTCTTTCCTTTGTAATTTTTTGTATTATAGTACAAATACTGAGGGTACAAACAATCCTCCAATTATTTTAAACTCAGCTAAAGGGTGAAGAAGCACATAAATGTTAGAAAAGGGAGATTGCTTGAAATTATCAAAAAAGATGATAGATAAGGCAAATAACATACTAATCAGGAAATCAGAACATCGTCTGTAGTTTATAATTCAAGTAACAAACGTCAAATATATGATTTTGACATGTAAGCAAAAGAATTTCACCATAAGCAAAAATGTTATTTGCTAATAAAATACTTTATTAAATATTTAATGTTTCTTTACTTAACTAAATTTTATGAAATTATTGAATTTCTGATCTGGTTTTTACATGGTTGAGAAAGAAAAAACGATATTAGATGTACAACAGTAGGTATGCAAGTGTTTAGAATAATAATTGTTTTCTTCACAAAATTCCATTGTTTTGTGCACTTATGTCCATGGTCATTCTTCTTTTTTTTTTTTCAGTAGTTTTAAGCACTCACAGGTCAAGTACCAGGATAGATGCTGATGATACTGAAGTGGGAGAGCGAGGTTCTTGTCTCATGGGGTTGAGGAGTGAATATTGTGGACAAAGGAGAGGGAGCGAAGTGACAGACGTTTTTATAAAGCAAGGATACAGAGAAAGTTCTCAACAGTGAGAGGGGCCTGACGGGGTGCCACATTATACGGGCCTCCACTGACAGTCTTTATTTAGAACTGACCAGGCAACTTGCTGCCTTAACATTCTTGTGGCGTCTTGATTTGAGTACGGACTAATGATTACATCTGTAATGGCTCACGTCTTCTTTGGGGTCTGGTTATTCTTTGTTGGTCACAGTGTGACTGCCGTAAAAAGATGTCACTTCTGACGCCAGGAGCAGGGTGGTCTTGCTTGTTCCCTTATCCCTGATTTTGTTACGCCTCAGCATTTCTGGGATTTTTGGTGAGCCTGATCACCAATCTCTCCCAACCTTGCTTTGGCTATCCTTGACTCAGGGAGACCTTGCAGATGTATATGGTGCATCGGATACTTGGGGGGTGATTGCCACATGCCATCTCGGGGGGTAGAGATAAAGGAGTTCTTCTGTGTTAAAGTAGACTTACAGGGTCCTGCGGGTTGGGATTGCCTTTTGCCCTTAGCAAAGTGTCAATATCCAGGCAGCTGAGTCCCTGAAGGAATGTCACTTTCCCTGTTTCAAGGACTTGTCAATGGGCTGCAAGCAGTAAGGAAATTAATAATTTTTCTTCTGCCTTCGTTTCCAACCTCAGCACAAATATGAACAACCATCGGATGAGCGTGGTATTGCTTTTATAAAACTACACATGCACAGATGGCTGAGCAAGTTTTCTAAGGCTTCGAAGAAAGGCTTTATGGCTGGGTGATATGTGACAATTCTAACTATACTGCCTAAAAGAATGGAAATATTGGCAGAACCAGTACCAAAAGTTGCCATGTATCAAACATTGACTCTGTGGTCCGCACTGTGCTAATATAAAGAGAATTTATATCATTGCATCACTTAATCCTCGTAAGTACACCATGAGGTAGTTACTATCATGATGGCCTTTTTAAAAATGAAGAAGATAATATTTTTATAGGTTAAATATTTGTTCAAGGTTATAAAGAGATGTGGAGTCAGGACCTTAAGTTAGCTCTTAGAGCTAGCACGCCTTTTCAGTGTTAGCATCAAATTTTATACACTTAATTACCTGGAAGAGGCTTCAGAATGATGCCTTTGAAAGAATGTGCTAATAGTTGTAAAAGAAATCACCTGCTCTGCCCTGATCAAGTGGAAAAATCTAAAATGAGAAGAGGATTTTATCCTTTGTGCCAAAAAGGATAAATCCAACAGCACCCAACACAGCGCATAGGGGAATAATGAAGGTGTGTGTGTGTGTGTGTTATTGGAAGGTTTCTAATACTCTGCAAAGTGATTATCAAACAAAAAAGAGTAAGTTTACTAACTTAAAGGAAATTATTTTTCTAGAGCAACATTTCTGCACTTGGTTTCCCAGAATATTCATCCACTGAGATAACGATTGGGGGTTTGGGAAGAAAAAGAACGTGATTATTTCTCTGGCCAAATGCATTTGGAAAATATGCACTATTCGACATTCACAAATTCCATTAGCATATTAAAGATCCCAAGAATTTCAGTAGTATGAAAACCTACTTGACTTAACTCAGTATTTATCATACATTCAATAATTTGTCAAACAGTTAGTCATATTAATTTGCTGAAAAACATGCTTTGGGAAATGTTGGTTTATGGATACATGAATATGTTTCAGAAAACAAATACAAATTCAAATTATATTTTATGTTGAAAAGTTTTAACTTATTTGCAGTTTCTTAATAAGTGCCAGTTTTAAAGAGTGTGCTTGAATTTTACGTATTTTTCCTCATCTGCACATTAAGTAGTAAATGCCTCTGATGAGAGTAAGAGGTCTAATAAAAAAACATCAGTTTTATAATAAACAAGGGATCAATTAGTAAATGTGCTGTGTTCTCTCCTGCTGAGAATAGAAGTCTGGCTATGACAACAATCTACACATATCCTTGATATAAGGCCCTGCACATTATTATGCCATGTTATAATAAAGTATGGTAAATTTTAGACAAGTAAACCTATTCTAAGTAAATATTAATCTTTTACAAAAATTCAGAAATTCTCATTGATATGGATTTTGGGTTCCAGTACATACCAGCATTACATGGTGATTATCTTCATTAGGAACTGCTGTGGAACGTTAGTGAGATTTCTCTCAAGAGGTGCTTCAGGAAAATTTTACTTTCTTCTCATGGTGGTTCACAAAGGAAATGATAGAGGCCTTTAAGTAAGTCAGGAAAAAAAAAAGCATGACATATGAAAGAATTACTTTTAAATTACTTTTAATAAATTGAATTCAAATTAAGCTAAACCTTAAGTGAGTAGACCTTTGTAATATACACTTATGCCCCCTGATAAATATGCATCATAAAACTCGGGTAGAGGATTATGATTTTAAAAAGCAGGTGATTATATAAAGTCTTAGACTGTTATTATTTTTTCTGCCTTTTTTTTCTTTAGACTTCAGGAGCTCTCATTGGTTTTCTTTTCAACCATGAAAATGACTTGTCAGGATTTCTTATACCAGATAGTTACTCAAATACTATTTTATACTCTGTAAAAATTTGGGCAACAATCTCATTTACTTCTGAATTTATATATGGGACACAGAGAAAGCATTTTGGAATATAACTGAATCATAATTATTTTAGTTACTTAAAGGAGTTTCTCTGTGTGCATGCACGCGCACACACACACACAGTGTGTTATATGTACCCTATATATTTTTATTTTTTTAAATATTTATTTATTTATTTTAGAGAGAAAGCATGAGTGGGAGGGGCAGAGGGAGAGGGAGAAAGACCCTGAGATCATGACATGAGCTGAAACCAAGAATCAGACAGTTATCAAACTGTACCAACTGTACCACCTATGTATTCCATATATTGCATACATATGTATATATGATATAAGTGTAAAATACATGTGTGTATGTATAAACACATATGCAAATAAGTGCATGTGCATAAACAAATGCATACATATGTACGTACTTGGCTTAATGTTTTTGTTAACACAGAACTATGTTTTGTCAATATCATGGTGCTCAAGTACGCTGTGATGATAAAAAATCTTACTACATCATCCAACTTGCCTCAAGGGTTTGCAATTAAAAATTAACAGTAAAAATTCTCTCAACACTACTTTAGTAAAAATGAGACCAAATACGGGTGCCTGGGTGGTTCAGTGGGTTAAGCCTCTGCCTTCAGCTCAGGTCATGATCTCAGGGTCTTGGGATCGAGCCCCACATCGGGTTCTCTGCTCAGCAGGGAACTTGCTTCTCCCCCCTCTCTCTCTGCCTGCCTCTCTGCCTACTTGTGAACTCTCTCTGTCAAATAAATAAATAAAGTCTTAAAAAAATTTTAAAATGAGACCAAATATAAACTTATTACAAAGTTATCATAAATGCCATTTTCATTGATGAATACTGACTCAAATATAATTAAGAATATATGTTTTTATAATGTACCTCCATTTGATTTTACCTTTAATTTCACATTATTTGGGATTGTGTTATTACTTAATTGAAAACAAAATGAAATAATTTTGGGGATGCCTGGGTTGCTCAGTTGGGTGTATGCCTTCAGGTTGAGCCATGGTCTCCCCCACCATGTCAGGCTTCTGACTCGTGGGGAGTCTGTCTCTCTTCCTCCCCCTGCCCCTCCCCCTGCTTGTGCTCTCTCTGTCTCTCTCTCTCTTAAATGAATAAATTAAAAAATCTGTAAAAAAAAAGAAACAATTTTGGGGTGCCTGAGTGTTACAGTCATTTAAGCACCTGACTCTGGGGTCTAGCTCAGGTAGTGATCTCAGTGTTGTGAGATCAAAACTCACTGAACCCAGAGTCTGCTTGTTTATCCTTTTGCCCCTCTCCCTAGCACTCTCTCAACTAAAATAAATAAATAAATAAATAAATAAATAAACAAACCCTATCTTTAAAACCCAACACTTTCAATAATTTCTAAAGTAAAGTTTATTTTTTTGGAATTTTATAAAGCAAAAAGTTCATTAAAGAATACGTAGATTTCAATAGAATAAATTAAATTTTCCCTAGTATATTTTTTGTTAAAGTACTGTATTACATACTGAAGGGGTAAGAAAGATAAGTAATTCACTAATATCTTTGATCAAAGACTTCGTTGACTAGCAGTGAAATAAGTTTATGTATAAGTAAAACATGAATAATGGAACTCTCAGTAAATTCATAATATGCAAAATGTGTAGGGTATAGTAAAAATTATTTTGTATTTTGGTTTGTATACCTATTTTATTTTTATGTATTTTGAAGTATCCCTGAGGCTCTGTTTATTTGTAATTATTTGTTGCTTCAACAATTACAAATTCTCTTGGAACAAATGTAAAAAAGAAAATCTCAATACCAACAAAAAGGAAATTTATGTATAAAAGAAACCAAATAGAAACTACATAACTGCAAAGCAAAATAGTAAAGGGAAAAAAAAAAAAAAACCTGCTGGATGGGCTTAATAGTAGAGTGGAAACAACAGAGGATAGAGTAAGTGAACTTGAGGACAGATCAATAGTTTACTTAATCTGAACAACAGAGAGAAAAATGATTTGGAAGAAATGAACAGAGCCTCTGGGACTTGTAAGATAATTGACGTTTTTATTATCAGAATCCCTGAAGGAAGAAGGAAGAGAGTGGGGCTGAACAGATATTCAAAGAAATAATGACTGACCACTTCACCAAATCTGGAAAAAGACATAAACCTGTGGGTTCAAGAAATCCAGAGAAATTCATATAGAATAAATTCAAAGAAATACCCTTAAAGATGTATCCTAATTAACTTATGTATACTAAAGACAAAGAAAACATTTTAAAAACAGCCAAAGAAAAATGACTGTTATGTGTAGGGGAATATCAATTTAAATAAGAGTATTTCTCTTATCTGAAACGATAGAGGTCAGAAAGAAGTGGCGCAGTATTTTAAGTGCTGAAAGAGAGCTGGCAAAGTTGCATCACATATCTAGAGAGTCGTCTATAGCAGGACGAGGCAGGAGCAGGGAGAACCATGAGAGGACTGTTACGATAATGCCGCAGATAAATGATGGTAAACCTAGAAGTCAGGGTCTCGTTTTTTAAACTACTCTTGCTTTTACTCTGAATCAAATTTTATATATTAATTTGTTAGAATTCATCAGGGAATAGGCATGAATTTATTATTTATTATTTATTATTATTGTATTATTATTATATGAATTTATTATTCATGTTTCAACTTTCAACACATAATCAAGGAAAACAATAGAAATAGTGACAAAAATATATGACATTTTTTAAAATAAGGAACATAATTTAAGATTAAAAGGATTTTCCTAGAAGCCTAAGTAATGGAACAGGAAAAAAGTCATTAGAGTTTATTCAACCAAAAATAGGAGTAATCATGTTAAAATTGGAGCTAATAGGAAAATACTGTTTATCTCTTATACTTAGGAAGGGCAGTGCTGCAAGTGGGATTTTTCCTAAGTATGTAAAAAATTTTTTTTTGAATTAGCACTTTTTAATTTCCCTTATGAGGAGAAATGTTTTGATGTTTAGTGCTCCCATGATCAAAAAGAATTAAAGAATGAATTTATGAATCATTTTTTTCTTCTGTAAATTCATAGAGAAACATAAGCACCATGTAGATACAATAATCTAAAATGTCATGATTGTGTATAATTTATTTTAAAGATGAAAAAGAAATAATCTGATTCAATTTTTTAAATGAGCAAGATGTATTTGCATCTTAAGTGATTAATTTTGCAGAACATTCCTGCTTTGTTTATTTTTATTTTTATTTTTTTGAAGATTGTATTTATTTATTTATTCAGCAGAGAGAGAGAGAGAGAGAGAGCAAGAGAGGGGCAGAGGAAGGGGGAGAAGTACACCCCCACTGAGCAGGGTCCTGGGAGCCAGGCCCCTGGGATCATGACCTCAGGTGAAGGTAGATACTTAACTGACTGAGCCACCCAGGCACCTGAGAACATTCCTGCTTTAATTCATCAGTTTAAACTCTTAATTAATTTCTGCCTTTGACTTTTCTAAAAAAAAAAAAAAAATACATGTATTCTGAGTTTTTAAGTATTGGAGAATTATATTGACTAGAGGAAGAATTACATATGTAGATTACAGAATTATATAGTATTACATATGTAGATTACAGAATTACATAGTGTTCTGACCAGTAAGAGTACATTGACCCATTGAGACTAAATCTTCATTTACAGAGAAGTCAACAAAGAAGGAAAATTGTCTAGACCATTTCCCTAGACTTTGAAGAATGCATTTTTGCAAGGCTATTTATGATAGAAAGTTTTTAGAAGCTCATTATTAAGGTAATTGATAAAAACAGTTAAATGTCAATAAGCCTTTGACTGTGTCTCATGTTATAACTCAGTAACAAGTATATATCACCATTTCTTTTAATATATAACTATCTCAAAAAAGTTTATGTAATTTGTAAACTTGCCATATCATATTAACTTTATAGCATAATGATGGAGTTTACATTAAAATATTTTTTAAGGGGCGCCTGGGTGGCTCAGTGGGTTAAAGCCTCTGTCTTCAGCTCAGGTCATGATCCCAGGGTCCTGGGATCGAGCCCCACATTGGGCTCTCTGCTCAACAGGGAGCCTGCCCCCGCCTTCCCCCACTGCCTGCCTCTCTGCCTACTTGTGATTTCTGTCTATCAAATAAATAAATACAATCTTAAAATAAAAATAAAAATAAAATAAAATAAAATATTTTTTAAAATAATTGAAGAGCTTTATATGTAATTGAAGTAGTCAATGATATGTATACTAGACAGAAACCATCTATTTACTAAATATTTTAACACCTTTAATCAAATTAAAGAAGGATCAAATACAAGGTCAGAGCTCTGAAGAGACGTGTTTATTGTGCTTTATTCACATGGTTATTTCCTTCAGTAATTTAATTTTTTTCTTGCTTGCTTTCCCGTATTCTGAAAATCTTTAATGGGATCTTCACACTGATACATGTGTTACGGATTATCTCTAGTCAGAAGTCTTGAAACCATTTACGGATTACACGAAGAGTTTAGCATTAATAAAGAGTAACCATTTTCAGATCTTTATTTTGCTTCCTTTTATTGTTGTAAAACACCAAGTTTGTATTCAAATAAATACCTTTTAAAAGTTGCTTTGCATTTATACATTTGAAATCATATATATATATATATATTTAATCACTATGAACACATTTTGGAAGTATATGTAGAAGTATTTAGTTATATGTGCAATTCATTAAGCATCTATCAAACTCCAGTAAAGCCCTGCATTACCATACTTTGTGATAATCCAGATTTGTTGTAATTGGTTTCTCTTTTGGCTTTTGGCCTTTCTCAGTTCAGTACGCAAATGGGAACACACTAGAATGGGCGAGGATTGGGGAATAGTGTCCTGAGAACTTAGCTGTGTACTATATTCAGTTTTGAGGATTAATGGTAAATTTGGCACTAATATTGCCCTGATGTCTGGATTTTTGTTTTGTCGTCAGCAATCTTGAATAATTATTTTCTAGAGCCCATATAATTTTCCCAGAAGTAGCATGCAAGCATTTGAAATGGTGTCCATCTCCTTCCTAGCCCTAAGGGAATAGAGAGAAAGGTAAATTATGCTAGCTTTTAAAATAATATCCAAGAAACATCAAGTCTACTCACTTTACATGAGAGTGGCTTCAGACACATATAAAAGTGCCGTATTATTATACTAAGAGTTACTAAATTTTTTTTTTCCTATTTGTGGAACAGTGCAGAAAAGACAGTCACAATATTGCAACCGTACTTTTTACCCAATAATAAGCAAGTACAATGCAAATTAAAGGCAAACTCTATTAAATTTATTCTCAGAAATCAGAACACATTCTACCTTAGTTCTAGACATTTATAAGCTCAAGCTTTAGCCCCACGGTGGTGGCACAGGCATCCTGTCCCCCAGCACTAGTATTTTACAACTTTAGTGTTTTGGGTTTTTTTTTTTTTTTTTTTTTGCCTCCTTTTCCCAAACATTTTTATGGCAAGAGAATGACTTATAGCTCTAAGTAATAAACTCCAGAATGAAATGGTATACTTTAATTTCTATTTTTGACTTTGATGATACATATGTATCTAATATATTATCAAGTAGTAAAATATCTGGGACGCCTGGGTGGCTCAGTTGGTTAAGCAGGTCATGATCGGCTCAGGTCATGATCCCAGCGTCCTGGGATCGAGTCCCACATTGGGCTCCTTGCTTGGCGGGGAGCCTGCTTCTCCCTCTGCCTCTGCCTGCCATTCTGTCTGCCTGTGCTTGCTCTCTCTCCCTCTCTCTCTGATAAATAAATAAAAAAATCTTTAAAAAAAAAAAAAAAACCTCAAGTAGTAAAATATCAATTTGCTTCCTATTTTCTTTGAGGGGGCAAAGGAAGCATTAAATCCCATTTAACTTAGTAATTAAATACAGTCCATTGATACAAACAAATAGCCTGCAAAGCCGCATGTTAAATGTAGAGAATGATCAGGTCTAATACCTACACAAATTCTAGATATTTTGAATGTTTTCCTCACACAGGTGAAAGCGGAACTTCAGTACAGCTAGAAGAAAACATTAAAAATTAGGTGGTTATGGCCAAAGAGACAAAAAGAGAAGAAACAATTTTTTCCTATTATCTGTAATTACAATTTAAAAAATTCTTTGTATTTTTAAAAATTCAGTTTTTAATAAAAAATTTGGTTGATTAATTGATACATCAATTAATTATGTATCAATTAATCATGTACACCAATTATGTGATCAATTTCAGTGTGTATCTGCTCATATACAATGTTATTTATGCAAATACACTTATTTTAAATATGGAGGCATATAACAATCTACTAGTGAAGACCAAAGAATTAAAATTAGTTATTTTAAATAAATTAATTATTTAAAAATGTGTGTTATATTGCTCCCATTTTTGAGTTTAGAGTATTGTGCCCTATGTGAATTTCTACCTTTACACACGGTATTAGTTTCCTATTGCTTCTTCAACAGATTGCCAAAAATTCATTTGCTTAGAACAACATAAATGTATTGTCTTGCTGTCAAGTCAGAAGTCCAACACCAGGGGCGCCTGGGTGGCTCAGTGGGTTAAGCCGCTGCCTTCGGCTCAGGTCATGATCCCAGGTCCTGGGTTCGAGCCCCGCATCGGGCTTTCTGCTCAGCAGGGAGCCTGCTTCCTCCTCTCTCTCTGCCTGCCTCTCTGCTTACTTGTGATTTCTCTCTGTCAAATAAATAAATAAAAAAATCTTAAAAAAAAAAAAAAAGTCCAACACCAGTCCCAAGAACATAGCATCTCTGTGACTATGTCTCCATAGTCACATCTTTTTTCTTATTCTTCTGCCTCCCTCTTCATGTGCATGTGGTACAATTTAGTAATTCCATATCTAGTATGTATCTGATAAGAAATCTGTTCATCTTTGCAGAAACACTGTAATAATACTCAAAACATAAAAACTACCAAAATTCCTTTTATTTTTTTCTGTAATGTAATAATACTCAAAACATAAAAACTACCAAAATTCCTTTTATTTTTTTCCAAAATTCCTTCTATAGCTATAATGGATAACCAAATTGTGTTGTGTCCTATCAGTGAAGTTTTATGTATCAATTAGAATGAATGAATAGCAACTTTACACCACAATATGGCTTGATATTTTAAACACAGTATTGATACTTAAGCTTGGAAAGAATTCATAAGTTTATCATAATAGAAAAGCTGAATAAATGGAGAGGTATATGGCCATTTTGGAGAACAATCTGGAAATACACAATGAAAATAAATGTGTTATTTATTGATATATATTCCGTATTAACTCTGCTGTAAGAACTCAAGAAAATATCTTACGGGGTGTTCCTTGTATAGCTGTATGTAGGAGCAGAAAGATGGAGAAACAGAGGAATTTATCACTACAGAAATGAAAAAATTTGTAGTAAAATTTTGCAGTAGATATAAATCCCAAAGCATAATTTAAATAAAAATGAGAAAAAATGAAACTTATGTATAAGATCATCTATGTACACTTTTCATATATACTTTCAAATGTACATAAACTTATGGGAGATGAATTCAGTACATAATTTACTAAAGAAGGAATAGTAGAACATGATTAGGGTGCTGGGACAAACAAAATATTAATGGTAATGATAAGTATAATAAAAGTACATAAATATAAAACCTTGCTCAGATTTATTACAATAGCATTCAATAAACAAACAAATAGAAAAAATTAAAAGGAGAGCATGCAGAGAAAGTCAACGGTCGTATGATCTCTCTGATACGAGGAATCTGAGAAACAGGACAGAGGATCGGGGGAGACAGGAAAAGATGAAACAGGACGAAACCAGAGACAGAGACAAACTGTAAGAGACTCAAGCTCAGGAAACAAACAGGGTTGCTGTGGTGGAGGGGGCGGGAGGGATGGGGTGGCTGGGGGATGACACTGGGGGGTTATGTGCGGTGGTGAGCATTGTGTATTGTGTAAGACTGATGAATCACAGACCTGTCTGTACCCCTGAAACAATACTTTATATGTTAGAAAGTTTAAAAATTTTTTAAAAGAAAGAAAAAGAGGAGAACATGGAAAAAGTGATATTTTATAACATGGTATGACTTAGTTAAAACAGTGTTCATGGTTTCAGATACAATAAATGCCTTTATAGGATTGACTCTTGAGGACTGCAGTTTTTAAAATACATTTCATCCATCAATCGGGTGAACATAATTGCAAAGGTTGGCAAGTTTCCCAGTGTGTTCTGCTTACCCCTTCCTGGGCTGATGCTTGTTAGAGGCTTGGACTTGGATGCGTGGCTGTGAGTCAAACCTCAGCCTTGCCTGGATATTTATATCAGAGACGAGGACGTGGGAAGGACCTTAACTAAGCAGCGTGCAAGGGCAAAGACAAACTGTGAAAACCGAACAGAAAAATTCTAACAATGTATATAAAATCATTACTGCAGCAGAAATATAGTCTTCAGACCATCTCCAAAGACCCAGACAACATTAAATTTTGAAAAGTACTTATTTTGAGAAAGAAAAAGAAAAAGAATAGGACTGTTATCATTATCTGGCCTCTGTAGGAAAAGATCCATAATAAAAGAACAAAGCAAAGAAGTTCCAGATGCCTTCAGTGTAGCGCTTAGACTGAAAATCTCTGAAATTATAGTTACAGAACGTTATTTGACATGACGTGTTGATATAGTAGTATTTCTAACAAAAGTTCCAATGAAGGAATCTTAGCCAGGACAAGATGATATATTCAGTTTAGGAGAATTCACAAAGGGTTTCATAAATAGGACTGTATCCAATAAAACGGGGGAAAGCATTGACTCTTAAATGTCAAGATAACATTTTTCAAAATTAAACTAATTAATTACTTAAGCAATTTCTGAGTTCTCTTTTGTAATTGAAAGCAAGGGACTTAGCGTGAAATGATGCTTGGAAGTATAAAAGTTTAAACCATTCATGCTAATTACTGAGCATCTAATGTAGAAATGTACCATGATAGATTCCTGGACACAAATGTTAATCCGTAAAATAAGGAAGGTTTCTCTTTTGGTTGTCCTATGTTGGCAGGATAGAGGTTGTATGAGAATTTTTCCCAAGGGCCATTTTTACCCGTTATTGGTCAGGAGACCTAATTCACTTCACGTACAGAGTAAATTTTTCAAAGCATGGAGGGAATAGTACAGTCTCCTATACTTTTGAAAATAATAATTGAAACTCCAAAAATTAAAGTCTATAGCATATTTCACTTTCAAAAACATTGAAATGCGTGGATACATATATTTGAATAAGGAAAATAAATAAAGACTAGAGATGCAATTAATGTTGAGAAAAATTGGTAGAAACCAGAAAGTCTCTAGATGAACAATAGACTATTTTTACTACAATGACATGGTGACTGGAAAAATCTGTCATATGCAACACTCTTCCAGACTTTTTCTTTCTTTTTTTTTTCCCCAACATTTTATTTTGAAATAATTTCAGACCTACAGAAAAAGATACAGAATTGCTCAAAGAATTTCTACAAACCCTTCACAGATTATATATTAAACCAATATTGTTTATCAACCCCAGAATTTTAGTACCTTAAGGCAGCGAACATTTATTTTCTTACATAGTGTCTGAGTGTCAGGAATCTGGAAGCACTTTAGCTGAGTGTTTCCGGTTTAGAATTTTTCGTGAGGTTGTAGTCAAGTTGTTGACTGGGGCTGCAGTCGTGAGAAGGTGTTGGAGAATCTGCTTTAAGTACTCGTTCATGGCTGTTAATAGGACACTTGCCTTCCTTGACTCACTCAACCTGTGGACCTCTCTACCCAGATGCTCGTACAGCAGGGCTGCTGGCTTTCCAGAGAGAAAGAGGAAGGGAGGGAGAGAAAGGGAACGTGAGGCTGAAGGAGAGGGAGAAAAATGCCTTTAATGACATAATCTCAGATTTCTACTACACCATTTCTGTCGTAACGATTTTGGGCTAAATCCAGCCCAAAGTCAAAGGATGAGGCTTGCCTGCACATCTTGAAGGAAGAAGTATCAAAATGTCTACAATATTGAAAGCCCCAACCCAGATTACCCAAGTGTTAATATTTTATCCCATTTGCTTTATCATTCTACCTCTTATTATTTACATTGGGGGGGGGGGGCTTCTGTGTTACAGACATGATGCTCCCTTACTCCTAAAAACTTCAGTGTATATTTATTAAAAACAAATGTATTGTTTTATATAACTGTTGTGTAATTTTCCAAAATAAGGAAATTAACATTGATACAATGTTATTATCTGATACACAGACCTTATTCAAGTTTTCTATTTGTTCCACTAAGTCCTATGTTGAAAGAAAAAACAAAAGTCTGCTCTTGGATCAGACCAGGATTACTCATTGCATTTAGTTGTCATAGTTTTTTTTTTTTTTTCCTTTTTTTCCTCCTTTTCTTCCCCTACGCCTCCCTCCCTCTCTTTTCTTTTCTTTCTTTTGTTCATTTCCTTCATTCCTTCTTTCTTTTCCTCCCTCTCTCTCTCCCTTCCCTCCTTCCTGTTTTTCATTTTATCATCACCTTTTTGCTATCATTTAAATTA
Organism: Lutra lutra; assembly: GCF_902655055.1. NCBI lineage: Eukaryota > Metazoa > Chordata > Mammalia > Carnivora > Mustelidae > Lutra > Lutra lutra. The sequence goes on from NC_062280.1 coordinate 997,736, forward strand.
AAACAGTATCCTTGACTCTGAAAAGTCAAGAACATTTATTTCATACATTGTTCTTCAATTTTGGTTTGTCTGAATATTCCTCATGATTTGATTATGGTGATATGTACTGGCAGAAATACCATGTATATGAATTTTGATGCTCCCCAGAGCATTATATTAGAAGGTACATGTCTCTCTTGTTATTAGAGACCTTAATTTTGATCACTTGGTTAAAGTGATGCTTGCCAGATTTTTCTACATTAATGTTACTGTTTTTCTCTGTGTAGTGTATTAAGTATCTTATAGGAGATACCTTGAGATTATGTAAATATGTAGTTGCCCATCACAATTTAATTTCTGTGTGATGATTTTTTACTTGAAAGTATTATTACTATGATGGTTGTCAAGGAGTATTTGACCATATATCCTTAGGCTAAGTATCTGCAGAGGCATAAGCAATATTGAACTCTAGATGGTCAGTTCATAGTGGTTCATAGTGGTCAGAATAAGCCATTTTGACACTGTGAGCATTCTAGGATTAAGAGGACAATATATAACCTGTAATAGAATCTATACTTCTTCTGGAGAACTACAGATGCAGAAAGAGAAGAAAATCAAATGTATCCTGTGCGCGCGCGCGCGCACACACACACACACATTCATGTATTTCTTTTTTTTTAAAGATTTTATTTATTTATTTGACAGAGAGAGATCACAAGCAGGCAGAGAGGCAGGCAGAGAGAGAGGTGGAAGCAGGCTCCCTGCTGAGCAGAGAGCCCGATGCTGGGCTCGATCCCAGGACCCTGAGATCATGACCTGAGCTGAAGGCAGAGGCTTTAACTCACTGAGCCACCCAGGCGCCCCTATTCATGTATTTCTTGACTCATTTCTCTTAGAGGGTCTCAAATCAGTGACATTCCCACAGAAAGGAGTATAGTTAGTACCCAGAACCCATATTTGATTTATAAACCAACCAAAGATAAGCAGATTTCTTGGCAAAATTAATAATTTCAGGGCTGATGCTGGGAAAGAGTTTGAAATATCTTGCTATGCCAGAAATAGAGAAATACTCAAAGAATGCTGAAGGCACAGTAGCCAGCCTTAAGGGTCTTCCAATCACCAACTGATGAGTACTTTGAGTATCAAAATAAATAGTAATAGTTAATAGATTATAGCACATAAAATAAGTTAAGAATTCTTGAATAAATAAATGCAAAGAAGGGAAAGCTCTCTTACAACAAATTGAGAACTAATAAATGTAAAAGTAGTGAGGAAATTAGAAAATCCTTTCGCATTTTAATAACCTCACAAATGCTCTTGGTAAGTTAAGCAATATACCAGTTTGTGTTCCATTCGTCTGCTAATGATGAATGACTTTGGGATCTGATTCTTACTTGGATAAGATTGGGGGCAGATAATTGTATAATTCCCAGCTTTCTAGTTTTCTCCCACAATTATTAATCATGTATAACATGAGTAAAACTGGTATGTGATTGGAGGGATAACCTTTAGTCACTATAAATTACTTTATTGTATATAACTCAAACTCAGATATAAACAACGTAACTTAAATAACACATCATCTGTATGAATACTAAACTATGCTGAGTAACACGACTAATAACACCTTGTTTGTCTGGTGCCTTCTACGCTGTACGAGCCTCAGTCCAGGTGAGTGCTGCGATTCACGTCCCACTTACAGCAGGGAATCTGACAAATGTTATTTCTTTGCTGACAATATTATCTCTGAAGAGTGAGCAAGAGTTATGGGGACCAGCCCCAGGAACAATTACCACAGAAAAAGGAGTGCTGGCTGGTGAAAGGGATGGAAACCGAGGTACTAATCATGTCATTAAGCTGCCTGAAATAGTTGTGAAAGGTAGTATTCATTGCCCTCAGGCTTGTCTAATAAACTTGAGGAAGGAACATTGTAAGATTTTAAGAAAATTTTTCAAATTTGTCCCATTACAGAAAATTTACATTTCTAAAAACATGAATTTATGACATTTTGCCTTAAAAATTCATCAAATTTTCCATTACTTGTGAGATAGTCTGGAGTTCTTAGCCAAACAGTTCATTTAATGGTATAGTCTTGCCTAATACTTTACTTTTATCTCTCAGTTACCCCAATGCCTCATTCAAGTTCTATAAACACATGTACACACCACCACAACATCCTGCTACACATATACATACACATCCATATACAAAATTTATAAATCTGTCTTTGCATTGTGTGTTTGCAATTTTCTAAACACTCTCTGAGCTTCTTAACATTAGAAGCTATGACTTTGCCCTCCTTTGACTTCTTACAGACATTCACACTGTATGGATTGTTTGTGAGAATCAAAATTTAGTTTCTGATCATATAGTCACTAAAATGTAAGGTGCATTAAGACAGAATAGTGCATAGCCTTTAATTAATGCTCGGTAAACATTATTTCAATAAATGTAGTTGAATATTTACAAATGTTATCAGTTATGGAAAAGAGAGGCAAACGTCAGTACAGACCATTAGCTGGAGAACTTGGATTTTAAAAGGTCAAGATCAGAAGACATAAAGAATGTTGGGGCCGATTCCACGTTAAAACCTGTTAAACCCCTAGGACCTGCCTGGGCCTACTTAGCCGTAGTGACTCCATGTTGCCTAGGTAGACATTTTGTTGTTTAGTAAATGCCTCAGCAGTTAGTAGTATCGGTTCCAGGTAACCATTGCTAAAACACACAGGTAGGAGACATCCATCACCCAAACCCACATATGTAAATGCTGCGGTTGTGCCCTATAAAACTAGCCTGTAAGACCAAGGGGCATCGCTCTCTTTGGAGGCGGCCCTGGCCGGTCAGTCTGGCTTCTAATGCTTGGCATAGAATAAGGCTTCGCGTAACTTTGTCTCAGTCTCATTCCTTTCATAACAGACCCAACAATAGAAGCAGACCAACTGGGCTGAAAAGAAAAGTATGGTTACATCAAACTGTATGAATTTTGACAGGAGTTTTAATGCTGAAGGGACTAAAATATATTACAGAAGTTAAGAACAGATTTCCAGGTAAAGAACCAACGTGTTTCCTGGTTTCATTGTCAGGACGGACATTGAAATGGAAACTTCAGTTTAACTTGGGGACCAGAAATAGAGGAGATAGAGAATAAGACAGAACACTAAGTATGTAATGGTTCAGAGTTTTCCCATACCAGGAAATGGTATGAACATGAAGAAGTCTAAATCCATCTAGAAATACACCTGCACACTGAAATACGCCCAGGTGCTCCGTAGGAAAGCTGCTGAAAACGGAAGACAGAGACCATCTTAGAGGGAGTGTGAACGAGGAGAAGTTTCAAATGCTGACCATTAACACTGACAGATTATTTCTCAAACTGAACCGTGGAAATCAAAACCAGAATGAGCGCTTCAAGTGGGAACTAAAATAACTTCCACCATAGAATTCTATATAGAATAAAAATTACCCTTCATAAATTATGGCAAAATAGAGACTGTTTTGGGCAAACAAAATTCAAGAAGAATTTGAGAAGAATTATCACCAATCAATCCACATTAAAAGAAATGCTAAAGGACAGTTGCAGACACAATATTTACAGATGAAAACATCTATTCACAAAGGGGTAAAGAGGATGGAACTGACAGTAAATTCAAAGAGCATGTCGTATGCAGTTTAAAATATATAAAGAGCTAAGATATAGGAAGATAATGGCATGAAATATGAGAAGGTATTAAATGAAGTTGAAGAGTTTTAATACCATCTGTGCATGATGCAGACAAAGGACTAATATGTATCAGACTTGAAGAGTCAAGGCTGCATGTGGCTGTAAATATAGTTTAGAACAGGGAAAATAGGAGCATCTGGGTGGCTCAGCCGGTTAAGTGCCTGCCCTGGGCTCAGGGCATGATTCTGGAGTCCTGGGATGCAGCCTGCACTGGGCTCCCTGCTCAGTGGGGAGCCTGCTTCTCCCTCTGCCCCTCCCCCTGCTCGTGTTTTCTCCCCCCACCCCACCCTCTCTCGCTCTCAAATACATAAATAAATTAAAAAAATAAATAAATAAAATCTTTTTTAAAAAGAGGGAAAATAAAATACTACATTAAAATACATAAATGGCAAGAAGAAAGAAATACAGGAAGAACATATGGGGAAAATAGAAAACTAATAGTAAGATAACAGGGGTACACCTGATTACATTAGTAATTTCATAAAATGTAGATGAAACTAAAGCATTCTAATTAAAAATAATGTTCAGGGGAGCCTGGGTGGCTCCGTAGGTTAAAGCCTCTGCCTTCGGCTCAGGTCATGATCTCAGGGTCCTGGGATCGAGCCCCGCATCGGGCTCTCTGCTCAGCAGGGAGCCTGCTCCACCCCCCCCACTTTGCCTGCTTGTGATCTCTCTCTCTGTGTCAAATAAATAAATAAAATCTTTAAAAAAAATAAATAAAAATAATGTTCAGAAAAGGTTGACCTAAATATATGTTCTTTATAAGAATGCAAATAAATTGGGACATCTGGGTGGCTCAGTGGGTTAAAGCCTCTGCCTTCGGCTCAGGTCATGGTCCCAATGTCCTGGGATCGAGCCCCACATCGGGTTCTGTGCTCTGCAGGGAGCCTGCTTCCCCCTCTCTCTATCTGTCTGCCTCTCTGCCTGCTTGTGATTTCTCTTGTCAAATAAAAAAAAAAAAGAATGCAAATAAATTGAAAATGAGAGTATAGAAAAGATATATTATGCAAAGATTAATCAAAAGAAACTGTCCCAAAAATAAATTTTTAAAAATATTCTTTTAGTAATAAAAGTAAGTGCACTGCTACGTACATCAACATGGGTGAATCTCAGAAATGTAATATTGAATTATAGAATCTATGGGTCCATTCATATGCTCTTCAGAAACAGGCATAGTTACAAGATGCTCGTTGACCCTGAAGATGAAGGTGGTAGGGATTGAAAAGAGATTGTGAGGCGTCTGGATTGCTGATGATGTTTTCTTTCTCACCCTGGATGGTCATTCCACACGTGTGTTCCCATTGCGTTAATTCATTAAGCTATACATTTATGAATTATACTTCTTCATAATGTCATGTTTCAGTCAAAGGTTTATTTTTAAAAAGTAAATGGGTGTGAAATTCATAAAGAATTTTAAAAAGGTTAGTTTATTAAAGGTAACATAAGGCCAGAAGTAATGCTAATGCATCACAGAAAATGCATGTTTTAGGAGTCCATGTATTTGTGGAAGGGATAGGTGACAAAAATTGGCTTAAAACTTTTCAGCAACCAAAATTAAAAATGCAGAACTAGAAACGCAGGTTGTATAGTTTTCATGAACTGATGACAAGCTGTGGATTAGAGTAGCACAAATATTCCTGGTACTGAGACCACACAGGAAATTCTTATTCATCCTCAAAAAAAGAAGAAAAATCTACAATGTACTGAATATTAACTCTAACAATAACTTTAGAGTAAATATAGGGATGATTTTCGAAAAACTCTGATTTCCATTCATTAAAATTAAAAAACTGTATGGAAGGGATTTTGGGGGGTTGGTTTGAATCAAAATCCTATGATAAAATTTTTAAAATAGGCTTATTTGGTTTAACTACAGAGAGATTTCAATATGTCACTAAAAAGAATTGGGCATGATATTTCTTTTAACTCTGTCAAGGTCACATTCGCTAACAAGTACTTGGAACGCAGCTCTCCTGTACTACCAGCTTGTGCTGGGCCATATGCTGCGACAATCAGTGAGACAGAAGGTGAGATTAACATCCCCTATGAGATGTGGGGAGCCTAACGCGCACAGGTGCCTGACCAGAAGGCTACGGCAGAGTCACAGAGGTGGACCAAGATCATTCCTGCTAAGTTTCTCCCCGCAAAATAAAAGCTTAGGGTGTCTTTCAGCGTATATATGAGGAGATAATAATGTCCACAAAGTTCTGTGGACTATAGGATGATGGCAGAAGTTTGATCTGGAAATGTTTCTGTAAATGAAGCATCTCCAACAGTACCTCTTGCTCCCTCACCCTTTTTGTTTACTACCATCGCACTATCGGTAGCCCCTAAGAAACATTTACGGTATTATTCGTCCCGCTAAGTCCGCAGTGATAGAAGCTTACATATATTATCCACTTGGTACCTTAAATAGTCCAATAGTAATGGCAATGCTAATAGTTAACCAAATAATAAAGACTCATTGTGTGCCAGACATGGTATTAAGATCTAGACATAATTATCTAATTTAATCTTCCCAACACTCTAAGAATTATCTTAATAGTATTACTTCTGTTACATATATGAGGAGGATCAGAGTATGGACAGGTTAGAGTCATACAGAAACGAGATTCAAGAGCTAAGGTATAAACCCAGGTGTGTATGGTTAATTTGTCCTCTAAGCTGAAGGTATTGCTATCATATTTTCATTACTGAGAACCCTGAAGTTTACAAGGGTGATATAAATAGGCCAAAATCATGTACATTAAAAAACATGGAGGGTAGAATTAAACTCAGTTCTATTTGGCTTGACATTAAGGACACGTTTATTTGGTTAGAGTAAACCAAATGCTTTCATACTAAGCCTGATGCGTATATTACAGTCACTGACACTCCTTGCCTGTCACTGCTGGCACAGTGCCTACGATGTTTTAGGATCTCCTCTGTATTGCATGATAATTCTCTGCGTATATTCTCCTATTTATGGCATTCACAGGAGGTATATTTTCTCATTACTCCCATTTTACAGATAGGAATATTGAGGCTTGGAGAAATTAAGTAACTTGACTAGGATCACAGGGCTAGAGATTCAGCTCTGAAGAATCCAGAATAAAAGATAATTGGCAAAATTAAGCAACCTGATTGAAATATATATATATATATCAGGTAGGAAACGCAAGAATAATTACAAGTGTCCCAGCAAACACAAGTCAAAAAGAGAAATTCATAATAAATAAATGCAAATTAAGTATCAATTATTGCTTTTCAAAGCCCAGTTTGGTAGCAATGCGGAAGATTGAGCATTTCCAGCGTGGCGCATGGTATGGAAATGGGCACATTCTCATGGTGCCACAGACAATCTGATGACGCACACCCAGAACAGCGCACACCCAGAATAGCACACACACAATTCTAGGGGCGCTCGGGTGCTCAGTCAGTGAGCCTCCAAGTCTCTGTGTCTTCTCGGCTGGTGATCTCAGGGTCATGAGCTTGGGCTCAGTGGGAAGTCTGCTTGGGGTCTTTCCCTCTCCCCTTCTACTGCCCTCACTTTCGCGTGTGCTTGCTCACTCGCTCTCACATAAGTAAATAAATATTAAAAAAAAAAACAACACATATATACAATTCTATAGTAATATACAGTTTCTTTGATTTAGTAATTATCCCAAGGAATTGATACGAGGTGTATACATGAGAATGTCCATGACTGTATTAATCACTATAACAAACATGATAAAACACACAACGGAGTTTGGCTTTCAAAGAGGTACTGATTAAAGAGAGATTAGCCCAAATAACTTAGTTATTATTAAAGTTGCTTGTATAAATTTTTAAAGCAACTGAAGAGGCAGACAAATATATTAACAATATTAGTTTTGGGTCACAGCACTGTATTAGTTTCTTAGGGCTACTGTAACAAATTGCCTCAAAATGGGTTGTTTAAAAACAACAATTCATTCTATACTGGTCCTAGAGGCTAGAAACATGAAATCACGGTGCTGGCAGGGTCATGCTTCCTGGCCTCGACCTAGACTGAGGTGGTGGCCAGCAACGCTTGCCCTTGCTTAGCTTACAGACGCGTCACTCCCATCTCTAGCTCTGTCCTACGTGGCATTTCTTCTGCTCCTTCTGGTGTTGCTCTGATGACCTCCGTAAGGACACCAGCCACTGGACTTAGGGCTCACCCCCTAATCCAGTAGGACCTTATCTTACCTGATTATCTCTGCAAATAAATTATTTCTAAATAGGGTCACATTCACGTGTACCTGGGGTTAGGATTTCAGTGTAACCTTTTTTGGAGGAAATAATTCAACCCAAGTAGGCAATTTAACAATTAATAGTAATCAGAAAGTTTGCTTTTTGTTCAGGGATTTACTTTATTTTATTTTATTTTATGATGTTATTTATTTATTTATTTTTTGACAGAGAGACACAGCGAGAGAGGGAACACAGCGGGGGAGTGGAAGAAGGAGAAGCCTTCTCTCCAGCCTAGCAGGGAGCCCGAGGAAGGGCTTGATGTGGGACTCCATCCCAGGACTCTGGGATCATGATCTGAGCTGAAGCCAGATTCTTAATGACTGAGCCACCCAGTTGCCCCAAGGGATTTACTTTACAGGAGGTACATAAATAATAATAATAATAATATCTGGAAATTAAGTTTTTATGAATTAATTTTTCATCCAAAATATATTACTTCAGCCAAAATGGTGGTTTGGAATGGATCTGGCGTTTATGAAGCACTAGGACATTTTGATACCTTTGGAGATACCTGGAGATTGAGATATGTTTTCTGGTAACAGTTTGTAAATTAACTAGTATATGACAAAAGGACTTGTTAGTCACTTAGCAAAAACGGTCAGCATGAGCTTCCTGATAAATATTGTCCTTATTTGATGATCTCTTTGAGATATAAAGGGAATCTTTTCAAAGAAGTAAAAATACTCATGAAAAGAACTCTGCTAATTCAGCTCAGTTTTTCCCCCAATGAAAAGAAATAGTAGGAACAAGGAAACTTCAGTGTTTCCTTCACACGCCCCCAAATAATTTACACTGCTCTCCTTAATTTCTTAAACATCATTATGCTCTTTTTCCAGCTTTATCAGGATATAATTGACATGTAACGTTGCATATATCTAAGGTGTACAACATGGTCATTTGATACACATATTATGAAATGATCATCACAATAGGATTAGGTAACAATACCTCATATAATTACCTTTTTTGTGTATGTGGTGAGAACTTTTGAGATCCAGTTTCCCAGCAAATTTTACTATAATGAAAAAGCCAAAGACACTGAAACGCCACCTCAATAACCCGTGTTGCTCAGCTACAAAATTGTGATGGGATTTTGACTGCACAACCTTCTTCCTACTCGGTTCTGTTCGTGCGGTGGCACAGATGGTTTCCCAACACTCAACCACTGTTCTCGTGTTTGATATGCAAAGTGTCCCAGGTGGGATGTGGCAAGTCAAGCATGACCGCCCTGGGCTGTTAGCACCTTTACAGACGCGCTGCCACAAATTCCAAACCCACCACGAAATTGTGTGTCACTGACAACGAAGTCCCACAAATACTCCCTGTCATTCCGCTCTATGCGCTTGGGAGCTTTGAGAGACTTTAATGGTATCAGGAACTAGTATCTGCGGGATACTCGGGTACTGGGTACTAGGAGGGAAAAGAGGCCGATTAGTAAACGTTTTCATTCAGCACAGTGTGATACATGAATTCCGGGATTTGTTGTCGCAGGTCGCAGGTGTGTCGCCCTCACAGAGCTCACAGCACGGCAGAGAGAGCGGACACGTGTGTGTCTGCTCCCCGGCCACAGGACAGGCGAAATGCGGGAGGTCACCTGGTGAGGCAGCGTGAACCCTGTGGGACGCGCACACCCTTCCAGGAAGACGAGAGCCTTGCCCTGGACCTTGCATGGCACATGCCACATCCTCTGGGATGGTGATGGGACCAAGTCCTGCTGGCGCCCACCGTGGCGAAGGGAGAGCGGGATGCTCTGGAAGCAGCGTGTAGTTCGTTGGAAGCACCTTCCGAGGACAGGGCAGTCCCCAGGAAGCCGAGACAGACGTCACAGCCAGCTCAGGACAAGCTTTATCTGACGCTAAGGACTTTGCATTTTGTCTCCCAGGCAGGGAGGACGGCGGGAGCTGCGCTGGGGCTGTCCCTGCAGGGCTGTGACACTACACGAGGATGTGCGGCAGGTACTGGAGCCGAGAGAAGGTGCGTCGCGAGTGCCGTCACCAGGGAAGGAACAGAAAGCCAAGCAGAAAGGAGCAACACAGACGGACAGAAAGGAGCAACACAGACGGACAGAAAGGAGCAACACAGACGGACAGGCTGAGACGCACACGGTGGGGAGTGCGGTAGGAAGACACTGTGGGCGACCCTCGAGTGCCCATGGTCACGGCCCTGCCGGGCGCCGGAGTGGTGGCAGCAGGGCCTGTTGCGAACTCACGGCTGGACGCGCGCCCGGTGAGCACCCCGGTGAGCACCTGTAGCACCTTCCGTGGCAGCTACGGAAGATTCTCCTGTCTGTGGCCGCGCCCAGGGCCCGAAGGAGCCGCAGCACGTAACCCGCAGAGGACGGGTCGCACAGGCACGACGGTGCATATCCTCAGATTACCCCGACACTCGGTGACGCCCCAGACCGACAGAGGATCTTCGCTTTCGAGGTCAGGAAACCGGGGCGCCTGGGGGCTCAGTGGGTTAAGCCGCTGCCTTGGCTCAGGTCATGATCTCGGGGTCCCGGGGTCGGGCCCCGCTCAGCGAGGGGTCTGCTGCTGCTTCTCCCTCTGCGGCTCCCCTGTACTTGCTCTTTCTCCCTCTCTCACATAAATAGCTGAAATCTTTTACAAATTCAATAAAATAATAGGATTATAAATATGAAATACAGCCAGTCAAAATTGATACAGAAATCTAACTTTTAGCTTTGCTGTTTTTCTAATTTTAATTTTGGAAACACATTCATTCATTATATTTAGGAGTAAAACTTAATTTGTCCTTGGAGAAAGATTTAGTGTCTTTTTCTTTGTGAGGTAATGGAAAGAGAGCCCACGTCAACTTTCTGATTAAGGAATCACATGAGTTACCATACGTCGCCCTAGAATCACCATTGCCCTAGTATGTTCCCCATAGCAAACTTGGATGCGACGAAAATCTTTTTCAGTAACGTTTAAATATGAGTTTATTATGACTTAATTTAAAGACGTAATTTTTGTTACTCATGATATCTCTAAGCAGATTTTTCTACAGTAATAGAAGTTTAAAAAACTGACAGATTTGACAGTCTATTTAAACTGTATCTACATTTATGCACTGTGACATACTTACGTTTACATTAGTGTAGGTTTATTTAGTCATATTTTGCAAAAAATACAAATGAACAGAGTTTTCTTTTTACATATGAATGTATCCGGTAAATATGAGGACTTTCTTAAAGATGTAGTTGATTCCTCTTCAAATTTTCCCTCAACCTATCAGCCAGAAACTGTATTTTTTATCCTTACAGATATATTCCAAAGTGAATAGGGAACATGAATGAAATAAACATAATTTATTCAGCCACTTTAACAATGAAGTATCTCAAAGAATCTTGTCTTAGAAAATGTATGAAGGAGTAATATGCTTTGAAAGTTCTTACACAACATGTGTTGACCAGGTCACATAAATGTGCATGAGCATGTACCATCAGAACAATCGCTAAAGCCTGTTTTTTTTTTAATTGAGGTATAATTGACATATAATATTAGTTTCAGGTATGCAACATGTCGTGGCCAGCGCGACAACACGACCAGGGTCCAGAGGGTAAGAGGATGGTGAGACGAAGACGAGACGTAAAGAGATGGGGACAGGAGGGACACAGTGGATGATGTCCAAGCAGTGTCAACTTTATTACGAAGTGTGCACGATTATATAGAAAGCAGAAACACTTAGGGGAGACTAACCGCCCACCACATACCAAAAATAGTTTCTCCAGGCTCCTGTTTACCAGTTCCCTTAAGTTAAACACGCAGACATCCTGAGCCAGCATGTTGCTTACTTATAGATAAGTTCCCTATTGATGAAGGGACCGAAGAAGGGCGCCCGATGCATTTTATGGCCCATTCAAGAAGAGCAAGGTCCAGGCATGGATTTAAGACTTCGGCCTGCATTGTTCTCTTCCTGATAAACCCCAGTGGGTCGTCACGTAGGCGATCATGAGACTCATAGCACAGACCCTTTCTCAGTGCTACTCAACCTTTCCATTGCTGAGGTTGCTTAACCCCTTAATGTCAGGGAGGCGCAAGTCAGGGCTCATATCTCAAGCTTCTGCGTGGCTTCCCACAACAACATAATTATTCAATATTTGTAAATCCTGCAGAATGACCCCATGAAGGCTGATGCTTCTATTACGCTGTCATTAGATCCCACAGAATGATGCTTCCTTTGGAAGTATCATGGATATTAGAAATAAGAGAACAAACGTGGTAAACAGAAAGGAAGTGGGTAGGGGGTGCTTTAATGGGTGATGGGGATTACGGTGGGCACTTGTGGTGAGCACTGGGTGTGGTGTGGAAGTGCTGAATCACTATATTGTACACCTGAAACCAGTATTACACTGTATGTTAACTCACTGGACTTTAAATAAAAACTTTTTTTAAAATTATAGGCCATAGATATTATAGATAAAAATTCGTATTCTTTTTGTAATATGATCACATATGCTTATTTAAATATATAGTTTTTTAAGTAGAAATCTGATTAAGAAAGAGCTTAATCATCCTTTAGTTTTTATTTATTAGCTTAATTAATTCTTAAAGCTGATTAGGTACACCAAAATTATTTACATTTCTTTGCTTTGGTAAGCAAATGTGGTTCCAGTAAAATTTTCCGACATTTTTTTCTTCCAGTCTTCTGTTTTCCTCATTAATACACACACACATAACTATATAGGTAACATTTTTGCATCCATAGTGCCTGTAAATTACAAGAGCTGTTTTTATTAATTTGACATGATATTGAAAGAATTTTCCTGACATTTGAATAGGAAGGGTTTCACCTATTTTATGAAACACAGCGATACAAACAGATGAAATATTGGAGTAGGGACTGTCAGGCAAAAATAATGACAGGGATCCTAGGGATATTGCATTGAAAACAAAACCTAACCTAGGCCAAAACTTCTAGAAATTAAATTCAAAGGTTTCTTAAACCCTATACTTTTTCATTCGTTATAAAAAGGTAAATTACCAAAAAAAATCAAGGCTGATAAAGGCCAAGGAAGGAGAAAGTATGAGAGGTAAATATAAAAGAGATGGTGAAAATTAAAATCCTTGCTTCATGTCACCATATTTTCCTTCGGTATAGACAGCAAATAAAAGCAAATAATTGCAAAACTGAAAAAAATATATAAGCTTCTGATTGGGGTTTCATTGTTAACAAAGATTAAGCTATGTTTACAGTTTTCAAATGTTTGTCCAGACTCTTTCATAAAGAAATCTTCAAAAAAAAATGAACTCAATTATTGTAAATTTATAGTACCATAATGTTCCTAAGATTGATGAAATATATAATGCTCAAGTTAATTTGTTTCACACTTTAATTTTCATTTTTATATGTTTTCAACAGAGAAGGTATAAGAATTATACGGGGAACTCATATATCTTTTTTAGACTCATAATTTGTTGACACTTTGCCCTATTTGTTTATATGCATACAAATAAATAAACGGGAATTTTTTGATTTCTGAGAAAAGGTTGGAGATATTATGTTCCTTGCCACTAAATGTTTTAGTATGCATTGTTTAATGGACAAAGGAAGTAATTCTCTCACATGACTATAGTACAATGATCAAAATCAGAGAATTTCAGTAACATATGTCCATATTGTAATTCGCATTCCATATTTAGATGTTGTCCATCGTCTCAATGACATCTTTTATAACTTATTTTTTCCCGAATTCAAGAACCAATCTAGGACTGCATAATTTATTTAGCCGTCATATTTGTCTAGCCTTCTTTAACATGAAATCATGTCTAGATTTTCTTAATCTTCCTGCCCTTACAAATTTTTGAAGAGTGGAAAACAAGTATTTTATAGATTTTTCTTTAGTTGGGATTTATCTTGTGATGAGATTCAAGTTATGCATATTTGGAAGAATACCAGTGGCACAATGTTGTTTCCTTCTCAGTGCATCATTTCAGAGGCACGTGATGTTGGTCTGCCCCAATATTGATGATGTAGCCGTATACTCTCAAAATCTCTTTCTTGCTCAGGGCTGATTTGGGTAGAAAGCTGGTGGTCTGCTTCTCTCACTGTATCTTTTCAAGCATTCCAGGCCCCAGATAGGACTCTTGAGAGAAAAATATGTGAAATGCCTTTTTTATAAAACAAAATAGTTTCATAAGCTGTGGCTATCCAGTAGAAGACTTGATGCATAATGATATTAATTTGGGGTGTCTGAACCCTTTCTTCATAGCCTTCTAGTGAACAGTGGTTTTCCTGAACAAAAGTGAGTACATTAACATTTTTAAATAACATTTCACAATACCTGTTCCTTCTGGAAATTTCAGTGTCATCATACCTTGGTTTTCAGAGTATTTCTGAGGGTGTAGTAGTTTCATTCGTAATCAGTTTGTGGGTTACTGTTACTCTTTTATACTCCCCAACAACTAGTGATCGTTTATGTTATTTTCTGCACAGGACACTCATGCTAACAGAGTAACTGCTTTTATGTGTCCCCTGCTAAAGAACTAGCTTAAACCTGGATCCGTCCCTTTTCTTTTGTCACTAACTGTAGTTTCACATTTTCCAACTAATCTTTACATCAGTCTTTTCTGCCATCTGGTTTCCAGTACAGAATAATATCTAACTTACCTTTTTTCTGATGACCTCATATCTTTATTTTCTTCTCATTTGCCCAAATTAATTAAAAAGTGTAGTTTCCTGGAGCATATTGAAAACTCTGGAGAAACCTGAATTTAATCATAATGTATGGGTATACATGGCTTCTCTCCAGAGCTTTCCAGAAAACTCTCATCCTTGTCTAACTCTACTCACTTCTCTAATGTTTTACCTCAATAAGCAACAAAGTCTCAATACCTAATCCATTCTATTTTCTAGGCAGAGAAATGGTGCCATTTTTTCTTTAAGTATCTGGTAGAATTCACCAGTGAAATCATTTAGGCATGACCTCTTCATTTTTGGAAAGTTATAATAATTTCTTTTATAGATATAGTGCTATGCAGATTATCTCTTTTTCCATTTATGAGCTTTTTATAGTTTGTGCCTTTCAGGGAATGGGTCCATTTCATCTAAATTAACAATTTGTGGCTAACAGAGTTCATGGTATTTTTTAATGTTACTCATTAGGAGTAATGACCCCTCTTTATTTCTGATATTAGTAACGTGTGTTCTCTCCTTGTTTCTTGGTTAATATGGCCAGAGGCTTATCAAATTTATTGATTTTTTCAAAAAACTAGCTTTTGGTTTCACTGATTTTCTCTTTGGAGAATGAGAAACTTGAAGGGTTTCACTCCAGCAGGCACTGGGGCTCCAGCAAGCTTCTGCTCCGTGCAAGCCCAGTCCCTGTAGACTGTGAATCTCTGTATTCACTCATCTCACTAGATTTGGGGATGGCGGTTTGGCTTGCAAACTCAATTCACTGATGTTTCAAAGAAAAATTATTTCAGTTTGTTCAGATGTTTTCCAGTTGTACGGAAGGAAGTGACAACTTTTAAGGAAGATTTTTAAATGTCAGAGCTGAAAGGGTAAGTCTCTAAGTGTCCTTTGATCTATAATTTAATTTCCCTAGTGGCGCTAATGCTCTACACATATCTGTTTACGCTGTGCTGGACTGTGCCCGAGAGAATACTTCTAACTCGATGTCTGTCCCTAGACCTACTCAGGTCTTTCCACCATTCTGTCTGTGGGGCAGACAGTTTGGTGTTACGGTCCTGATATGGTTTGTTATGATTCATGCAAAGTCAGACAGAACATCACAGATCAATAAATATGGTAAGTAATTCCCTTCAAATTTAACGCCCTACATTATCTTGCATTGTCTAGACGTAGTGCGCTGTCTAGACATTCAGAAAGACTCACTTTAGATGATCGTGAACTCCCAATGTGTTAAAAGGATAGTGTGAATTATCCCCTTACTGTTTCCACAAGTTCTCTCTCACAGCACACTGAGGCTAGCCCAGATAGTGTCCAAACCCTTCCTCTAGATCCCAGGCTACTTCTTTGTCATCTTCTCAAAATCATCCCTTCTTTTCACTCTCGCAGCCTTGCTCTTTGGGTTCCCAACGCCATCCTAGATGTGCCAGTACTCTGGGTCATGATCTAGGATACCTTCTGCAATCAAGACCCCACTTAAACACATTTCTGCCCCCTTTGTTTCTTATCCACACTGACCTCCTCACCGTTCCTCGGACACACTGGAAACATCCCCTCTTGGGAAATTTGTGCTTGTCTTCCCTGCCCACAACGTACTTCCCCTTGTCTTCCTCCCTCACTTTATTCTTGTCTCTGCTAAACGTCACTTCTTCTTAAATTCTCCCCTTGATAATTCGTACAAGTAGCTGCTGCTCCTGAGCACACCCACATCCGTTACTTTCTACCCCCTCACGTGTTCTTTGGTTGAATAAATGAACATATTATGCCATTATTTTTTTTTCTTTATTGTGTTACACTAAAAAATCCTTCCTTGCCTAGGAAGGAAAATAAGGAGAGGCAAAATCCCACCTAGTGTATATAACAAACGTATTGCAAAAAGTGATAGCAAGAAAAGGAGCAGGTGTTTTCAGAGGAAGTAATGGGGATATGAGATCAGTTTAGGTTGCTGGAAAGGCTTTTTGGAAGAAATTTAACATGAGACTTAAAAGATGAGAAGACAATTATGTGAAAATTAGAGCTAAAGATTTTCGGTAAAACAAATAGCACCTGGTGGGAAAGCAGAGCATGTTTAAGTACCCAAGAGACCCTCGAGGATGAAATCATCAGTACGGAGAAAACATATCATGGGAAGAGCCTGGGGAGCAAGGTAGGGGTCGGAACTTAAATGCCTGGTAGGTATATATATGATATCATTTCAAGCGGGTAAGGAAGCCATTGGACAGTTCTGGGCAAGAGTAACAAAGCAATTTGTGTTTTAAAATTATCACCTTCGCTGCTTTGTGGAGAAAGAAATGGAAAATGACAAGATAATTAGAGATGAGACTAGTCAGGAGATTATTGTAGTACTCCAGGTGAAAAATGACAGTGATCTGAACCAAAACGGGAGAGAAATGGATGATGTATATTTTTGCAACATAGAATCAAAACGCCTCAGGTTGGGCAGATTAGATGCCTGGAAAAGAAAAAGAGGTGTCAAAGGTACCGCAGCGCTGACTTGTACGGGGGGTTGATGGAGGCCGTTTATTAATTTGGAAAAGTCTGCAAACGAGAATCTCTTAAAAAAAGGCATGGGGGAAGGGCGAAAATCCACAGTCCAGTGTAGTTGTATTAACTATGAAATATCTTAGACACAGTCAAGTGGAGGTTTGAAAAGTTAGTTAGACAAGTTTAGGGCTTGCAAGAAGGGTTTTACCTAACGAGAGATCATTGAGGGGGTGGGTTTGTTTTTTTAACACCATCTTACATATTTCTAAGCAATTTACTTTCTAAATATGATATAGCATAATATCTCAATAACTCAAGCTCTTTCCAACAAGGTGACATATTTTGAGTATAGTGTAGAAGAGGAAGAAAAGGGCTAATAGTTATTGAGTGTAGGTAGATGATAGATGTTTTACTGTCTTTTCAATCATGCTATACGTTTAATTATTTACATTTCACACATGGAAAAACTGGGACTTAAAAGGTTTAATTAAATTGCCCTAAGATCACTAGTATTGTAAGTGGCAGAACCAGGATTCAAGCTCAGTTTTTTGTTTTTAAAACCGTTCTATTTCTATATCCCCGTAGTATAGATACATGTTTTTTTCTTTTCTGCCTTGATGAGAGTTAACAATAATAGTAAATGTTTCCAAAACGAAAGCAAATATAGTGATGTTGCTATAAGAACATGCATAACTCACGAGGCACCTGGGTGGCCCAGCAGGTTGGGCGGCTGCCCTCAGCCCGAGTCATGATGCCAGAGTCTGGGGATCGAGTCCCACGTCGGGGTCCCAGCTCCATGGGGAGTCTGCTTCTCCCTCTGACCTCCCCTCTCATGCTCTCTCACTCTGTCTCTCTCTCTTTCTTTCTCTCAAATAAATAAAATCTTAAAAAAAAAAAAGACCATGCATAACTCGAGCTAGTGAAATAACCTTCCTTCTTAGAGGCTGTGACTGCTTTGAAGTACAGCCTATAAATGTTTTATCAGAGCAGCTGATGAAATGGTGGTAAGACTTAAGCAGCATTTTCATTTACTACCAAACATAAGATGTATTTTTCATCACTACTTTTTTAAAAAGTTTTAGTTTGTCTACAATTTCAAGGAGTCTAGAAAGTAAGTTTGATTATTTTAAAATAAAAACCACACACATAAGGACTGTGTCTTAGTAGCCATTACTTATTTTCAACAAAGAAACTTGGTATTTTAGGGGCTTAAATTATTCCTCAAGATAAGAATTAACTACGTGATCAAAATTCTGGTACTGCTTATTATCACAATTACCAGGAGGGCTGGTATTTGCTATTTTTGCTATTTTTGACGGGGGACAGGAGCAGTGAGAAACATTGTCTCCTAAGAGGATCTTTCCAGAATGTAATCATGCATTGTTTACAACATGGGGAATTCTATTCTGTTAGCTTTCATAATTCCATCTCATTTGGGATATGAAGTGATATCCTCTATCTTTATCAATGGGTTTGGAGGAAACAAAGTTATCGTATGAACAGACTAGAGATATCCCTTTGTGTTCTTGCTGATATATGGAAATTGTTTTATTATCTTTCTGAAAATGATATGGTAAAATTTAAACATTTTCTTTGACATATCTTCTACCTCATGTTACTTGAAGAAGTTATTCTGCTTCATTTGCACTTCTCATTCTGCCCTTTCATATTTCAATGAGCATCTAAAATAGTAAGAATGATAGTGAAGACATTTTTAAATACTGAAATTCTTTTTGAAATGAAATTTCATTCTTTTTTATTGCTCTCTTAGAAAATTATTTTAGAATATTAACATTTTAGAATTAAAAATCATTATAGGGAATATAATCTACAATATTTTAAACGTGTTATATGGTGACTGCTAATGACTATAATTATCATGGTGAGCACTAAGTAATGTATAGAATTGTTGAATCAGTAAGTTGTACACCTGAAACTAACGTAACATGGGTTTTTTTTGTTGTTGTTGTTTCAGGTTTTTATGTAAATTCCAGTTAGTTAACATATAATGTAATATTAATTTTAGGAGTGTAACATTGTTAACTATACTTTAAACAAACAAACATATAAATAATTTGGTGTAAAAAAAAAACAATGCCTAAGCTCCACCCACAGAAATTCACATTTAATTGGTCTGAGAGGGGAAAAAAACAATCATATGAAATGGGTAGTTTTTGTGTGTGTGTGTGTTTTTACTTTGAAAGAAAGAGAAAAGAAAAAAAGAGGTTGAGGATTTATCAGTCGGTGAGATATTATGATATATGCCTTTGAGAGATGATATGTATGATTTTTTCTTAAAGATTTTATTTATTTATTTGACAATGGAGAGAGAGTGCATGAGAGAGTGTGCAAGGGGGGAGTGGCAGGTAGAGGCAGTGGGGGAAGCTGACTCCCCGCTGAGCAGAGAACCTGATGCAGGGCTCCATCCCAGAACCCTGAGATCATGACCTGAGTTGAAGGCAGACACTTAACTGACTGAGCCACCCAGGAACCCCAACATGTGTGATTTTTAATGCTTGCAATTTAGGAATTTTTTTCACATTATAAAGGTGATTAAAGTTAGGCTCAAAAAAATTAAACAATTAGCCCCAGCTGACACAATTAGTGAGAAAAAGAGTTGTGCAAATTTCACATTGTACTCGCATGAAACAGTTATCTTAGCATATTCATGAATCACCGACATTGAAGAGATGCCACTCTTTGCTTTTGGTATGTGCTTAGAGATATGTGGAAATCTCCAAATTTACATTGTGGGAGTAGAGAAAACAAAGTCTGTAAAATAAAAGAATTAGTGCCAAGGTCATTTGACAAATAAACAGAGAATCAGCTGTTCTTATCTCATTGTTTATTCATATACACTTCAACGTGACAGATATTTTATTGTCCAGTGAACACTGTATAGATAGACCATTCTCTTTTTAAAAATTATTTTATTAACATATAATGTATTATTTGCCCCAAGAGTACAGGTCTGTCAATCGTCAGGCTTACAGACTTCACAACACTCACCATAGCACACACCCAACCCAATGTCCATAACCCAACCACCCTATCCATACTCCCCAACCCCACAGCAACCCTCAGTTTGTTTTGTGAGATTAAGAGTCTCTTATGGTGCAGCACCTGGGTGGGTCAGTGGGTTAAAGCCTCTGCCTTCGGCTCCGGTTATGATCTCAGGGTCCTGGGATTGAGCCCCACATCGGGCTCTCTGCTCCGCTGGGGGCCTGCTTCCCTTGCTCTCTCTCTGCCTGCCTCTTTGCCTACTTGTGATCTCTGTCTGTCAAATAAATAAATAAAATCTTTAAAAAAAAAAGTATCTTATGGTTTGTCTCCCTCCCGATTCCAACTTGTTTCATTTTTCCCTTCCCTACCTCCCACAACCCCCCACCCTGCCTCTCAAATTCCTCATATCAGAGAGATCATATGGTAATTATCTTTCTCTAGTTGACTTATTTCTCTCAGCATAATACCGTCTAGTTCCATCCACGTCATCACAAATGGCAGGATTTCATCTCTTTTGATGGCTGCATAGTATTCCATTATATATATATATATATATATATATATATATATATATATATATATATATATATATCACTTCTTCTGTATCCATTCATCTGCTGATGGACATCTAGGTTCTTTCCATAGTTTGGCTGTTGTGGACATTGCTGCTATAAACTTTCGGGTGCACGTGCCCCTTTGGATCACTATGTTTGTATCTTTAGGGTAAATATCCTGTAGTGCAGTTGCTGGGTCATAGCAACTGGGTCGTTGTCCTCCAACCCTTTGAGGAACCTCCATGCTGTTTTCCAGAGTGGTTGCACCAGCTTGCATTCCCACCAACAGTGTAGGAGGGTTCCCCTTTCTCCGCATCCTCTCCAACATCTGTCATTTTCTGACTTGTTAATTTTAGCCATTCTGACTGGTGTGAGGTGGGATCTCATTGTGGTTTTGATTTGTATTTCCCTGATGCCGAGTGATGTGGAGCACTTTTTCATGTATGTGTCTGTTGCCCATCTGGGTGTCTTCTTTGCAGAAATGTCTCTGTTCATGTCCTCTGCCCATTTCTTGATTGGATTACTTGTTCTTTGGGTGTTCAGCTTGATAAGTTCTTTACAGATTTTGGATACTAGCCCTTTATCTGATATGTCATTTGCAAATATCTTCTCCCATTATGTCAGTTGTCTTTTGGTTTTGTTAACTGTTTCCTTTGCTGTGCAAAAGCTTTTGATCTTGATGAAGTCCCAATAGTTCATTTTTGCCCTTGCTTCCCTTGCCTTTGGCGATGTTTCTAGGAAGAAGTTACTGTGGCTGAGGTCAAAGAGGTTGCTGGCTGTGTTCTCCTCAAGGATTTTGATGGATTCCTGTCTCACATTGAGGTTTTTCATCCATATTGAATCTATGTTTATGTTTGGTGTAAGGAAATGGTCCAGTTACATTTTTCTGCATGTGGCTGTCCAATTTTTCCAACACCATTTGTTGAAGAGACTGTCTTTTTCCCATTGGACATTCTTTCCTGCTTTGTCGAAGATTAGTTGACCATAGAGTTGAGGGTCTATTTCTGGGCTCTTTATTCTGTTCCATTGATCTATGTGTCTGTGCCAGTACCATGCTGTCTTGATGATTAAAGCTTTGTAATAGAGCTTGAAGTCTGGAATTGTGATGCCACCAACTTTGGCTTTCTTTTTCAATATTCCTTTGGCTATTCGAGGTCTTTTCTGGTTCCATATAAATTTTAGGATTATTTGTTCCATTTCTTTGGAAAAAATGGATGGGATTTTGATAGGGATTTCATTAAATATGTAGATTGTCTTAGGTAGCATAGACATTTTCACAATATTTGTTCTTCCAATCCATGAACATGGAACATTTTTCCATTTCTTTGTGTCTTCTTCAATTTCTTTTATGAGTATTCTATAGTTTTCCAAGTACAGATTCTTTGCCTTTTTGGTTAGGTTTATTCCTAGGTATCTTAAGGTGTTGGGTACAATTGTAAATGGGATTGACCCCTTAATTTTCCTTTCTTCTGTCTTGCTGTTGGTGTATAGAAATGCAAATGATTTCTGAACATTGATTTTATATCCTGAGACTTTACTGAATTCTTGTATGAGTTCTAGCAGTTTTGGAATGGAGTCTTTTGGGTTTTCCACATAAAGTATCCTATCATCTTCAAAGAGTGAGAGTTTGACTTCTTTGCAGATTGAGATGCCTTTAATTTTTTTTTGGTTGTCTGATTGCTGAGGCTAGGACTTCTAGTACTATGTTGAATAGCAGTGGTGAGAGTGGACATCCCTGCCATGTTCCTAACCTTAGCAGAAAAGCTTTTGGTTTTTCCCTACTGAGAATGATATTCACTGTGGGCTTTTCATAGATGGCTTTGATAATATTGAGGTATGTACCCTCTATCCCTATATTTTGACAAGTTTTGATCAAGAAAGGATGCTGTACTTTGTCAAATACTTTTTCAGCATCTATTGAGAGTATCACATGGTTCTTTATCTTTCTTTTATTAATATATTGTATCCCATTGATTCATTTGGGGATGTTGAACCAAACTTGCATCCCAGGAATAAATGCCACTTGATCGTGGAGAATAATCCTTTTAATGGACTGTTGGATCCTATTGCTAGTATTCTGGTGAGAATTTTTGCATCTATGTTCATCAAGGATATTGGTCTGTAATTCTTTTTGATGGAGTCTGGTTTTGGGATCAAGGTAGTGATGGCCTCATAAAATGAGTTTGGAAGTTTTCCCTCCATTTCTATTTTTTTGGAACAGTTTCAGGAGAATAGGTATTAATTCTTTAAATGTTTGGTAGAATTCCCCCTGAGAAGCCATCTGGCCCTGGGCTCTTGTTTTGATGACTGCTTCAATCTCCTTACTGGTTATGGGTTCAAGTTTTCTATTTCTTCCTGGTTCAGTTTTGGTAGTTTATATGTCTCTAGGAATGCACCCATTTCTTCCAGATTATCAAATTTTCTGGCGTATAGTTGCTCATAATATGTTCTTCTAATCGTTTGTATTTCTTTGCTGTTGGTTGTGATCTCTCCTCTTTCATTCGTGATTTTATTAATTTTTGTCCTTTCTCTTTTCTTTTTGATAAGTCTGGTCAGGGGTTTATCACTCTTATTAATTCTTTCAAGGAACCAGCTCCTAGTTTCGTTGATTTGTTCTATTGTTTTTTTTTTTTGGTTTTATTTCATTGATTTCTGTTCTGATCTTTATTATTTCTCTTCTCCTGCTGGGTTTAGGCTTTCTTTGCTGTTCTTTCTCCAGCTCCTTTAGGTGTAGGGTTAGGTTGTGTACCTGAGACCTTTCTTGTTTCTTGAGAAAGGCTTGTATTGCTACATACTTTCCTCTCAGGACCGCCTTTGCTGTGTCCCACAGATTTTGAACAGTTGTGTTTTCATTATCATTTGTTTCCATGAATTTTTTCAATTCTTCTTTAATTTCCTGGTTGACCTATTCATTCTTTAGAAGGATACTCTTTAGTCTCCATATATTCTCTATATAAAGTTCTTTCCAACTTTCCTCTTGTGATTGAGTTCTAGCTTCAGAGCATTGTGGTCTGAAAATATGCCGGGAATGATCCTAATCTTTTGATACCAGTTGAGACCTGATTTGTGACCCAGGATGTGATCTATTCTGGAACATGTTCCATGTGCACTAGAGAAGAATGTGTATTCTGTTACTTTGGGATGGAATATTCTGAATATATCTGTGATGTCTGGCCTAAGGTGATGTTATATGGGATCCCACTCTGGTGGTGTGCATGTTGTGTGAGCCCTTGGATAGTGGTGTTGGCTGGGGCACTGATGATTAGAAAGGGAAGCTTAGAGCCAGAATATATCCCATACACAGTGACATTACCTTTCTCAGAGAGGAAGAGATTCCTCTTATTCCTTCAGAGAGGAATAAAGATGTTCATGATATTCTCTTACTGCCTTTTAATAGCTAGGATATCTATAGTGAATGTCTTTTATTTTGTATTTCCTAAAATTTCTCTTTATTATTTCCTTTCTTGTATGTTCTCTAGGTTTATTTTCCTTTGCAAATGACAAATTAAGCTTCTTGTGACATACATAGATTGTTTTTATTTTAGCTACTTCTGATGCATATGGTTCTGAGAACCATATTCTCATACCTGAGATGATATATGTTGCTATTACTATAAAATCATAATGATTTTAGTGCCATAAATTGGCCATAAATGGGGGCATCTGGGTGGTTCAGTCAGTTAAACGTCTGCCTTCAGCTCTGGTCATGATCCCATGGTTTTGGGATCAAGCTCCATGTTGGACACCCTGCTCAGTGGGGAGCCTGCTTCTCCTTCTCCCTCTATAGCTCCCTCTGATGTTCCCCTGCTTGTGTGCATGCTCTCTCTGTTAAATAAATAGATAAAGTATTTTTTTTAAAAAATAATATATTGATCATAAATTTAAGGGTGTATTTCTGCACTCTCAGTTCTATTCCACTGACCTATGTGTATTGTTACATAAGTACCACACTGTCTCAGTTACTGCACCTGTGTCCTAAAAGTTGAAATGCATAAACATGAGTCCTCTAAGTTGGGTTCTTTTTTTCAAGATTTGTTAGCCTATTATGATTCTCTTCAATTTCCTTATGAATTTTAGGATTAGCTTGTCAATTTTTGTAAAAAAGCAGACAGGTATTTTAGCAAGAAGCATGTTGAATGTAGATAAATTTAACAATATCTTCCAATTCATGAATATGCATTGACTTCCCACTTTCTTAGATCTTCTTTAATTCTTTCAGCAGTATTTTCTAGTTTTCAGTGTTCAGCAATTGTATTTGCTTTAAGTTTAAGCCTAACGGTTTTATCCTTTTTATGATACTCATTATTTACTGAATTCATTGCTAATGTGTAGAAATGGTTGAGTTTTGTATATTGACCTTGTGTCCTTAAACTTTACTGAAATCACTTGTTATAATAGTCTTTTAAATAGATTGCTTACGGTTTTCTATAAGTAAAATTATATCATCTGCAAATACAGCTTTATTTCCTTTCCAGTGTAGATAACTGTTACTTATTTTGCTTACCTAATTGTCCTAGCTAGAATTACCAGAACAATGCTTAATAAAAGTGGAGAGAGTATTCCTGTTTTGTTCCTAATCTTGGGGATGAAACATTTAGTCTTTTGCTATTAGGTATGGATATTAGCTGTGGGTTTTACATTTATAACCTCTCCCAAGTTGACAAAATTCACTTTTATATCTAATTTGTACAGTGTCTTATTTGGAGAAGGCATTGGTTTTGTGAAATGCTTTTCCTGTACTTATTAAGATGATCACATGAAGATTGTCTTTTATTCTACTAAGATGATGTATTACATTGACTGATTTTCATATGTTAAACTAAGCTTGCATTCTTGGATAACTCCACTTCAAGCATGGTGTATAATCTTATATATATTTTGCTGGATTCAAATTTTTAGAATTTTACTGAGGATTTGTCACATATATATTCAAAAGGGATACTGATTTGTAGTTTTCTTTTCTTGTGATATATTTACCTAACTTTGGTGTAATAATAATCACTGGCCTCATAGGATACTTTGGGACATGTTCTCTCCCTTTTTTGTTTTAATTTGGAAGTTTGTAAAGGATTGGTAATTTGAGACTCTAATTAATTTGTCTATTTTTACCTATAATTTTGTCTACTTTTTAAATCTTTTTTAAGAACCAACTTTTGGTTTGGTGTGATATTCTTCATTTTATTTATATTTTCTACAGGTATACGTTGGAGATGTTGTGCATTTGATTCCAGAGCACTGCAATAAAGCAGATATTGCAGCAAAGTA
This sequence comes from Lutra lutra, assembly GCF_902655055.1. Lineage (NCBI taxonomy): Eukaryota > Metazoa > Chordata > Mammalia > Carnivora > Mustelidae > Lutra > Lutra lutra. The sequence continues at coordinate 1,023,608 of NC_062280.1, forward strand.
AGTCAAATGAATTTTTTGGTTTCTCAGGGCATATAAAAATTGTTTACACTATACTGTAGTTTATTATGTAATAACATTATATCTAAAAAACAATGTTAATACCATAGTTACAAAATATTTTATTGCTAAAAATGCTAGCTGTCATCTGAGTTTTCAATAAGTTGTATTCTTTTTGGCAATGGAAGGTCTTGCCTTGATGATGGTGGCTGCTAACTGATTAGGTTGGTGATTGCTGAAGGTTGTGTTGGCAGTGGCAATTTCTTAAACTAAGACAGTAAAGAAGTTTGCTCCATTGGTTAATTTTTCCTTTCATGAACAATTTCTCTGTAGCATGTAATGCTGTTTGATAGCATTTTACCACAGTCGAACTTTTTTCAAAAATGGAGTCCATCCTCTCAAACCCTCTGTTGCTTTATCAACTGACTGTATGTAGTATTCTAATTCCTTTGTGGTCATTTCAACAGTCTTCACAACATCTTCCCCAGCAGTAGTTTCCATCTCAAGAAACCACTTTCCTTGCTCATCCATAGGTACCAACTCCTTATCTATCAGAAGTTCAGCCATGAGATGGCGGCAACTCGGTCCCACCGTCAGGTCCTGCTTCTAATACTGGTTTTCTGTCTGTTCCTACCACATCTACAGTTACTTCCTCCACTGGAGTCTTGTACCCATCAAAGTCATCCATAAGGTTGGAATCACCTTCCAAACCCCTGTTAATGTTGATATTTTGACCTCTTCCCATAAGTCACACATCTTCTTAGTAGCAGCTAAGATGGTGAATCCTTCCTAGATGGTTTTCAATGTACTTAGATGAGGTCCACCAGAGGAATCACTATTTATGTCAGCTGTAGCTTTATTAAATGTATTTCTTAAATAATAAGACTTGACCTCCAATGCCCGTTTATTCCCTTGTTTGTGCTGATGATGGGAATGTCCTTTCCTCTCCCTTTCAGATACCTTGGAGGGGCAAGGCCTGAGGAAGGCCAGATCCAGTTTCCTTGGTGCAGTGCATGTAGGGTGCTTTATTCTCCACAAAGTGGTACATGCTAAGATGGGTAAGGCTTGGGCCAATGTCCTCATGTTTATAGAGCTGAATAAAGTGGGACTCTGAGAAAAAAAAAAAAAGACTTGAAAGTTGAAATTTCTTCTTGACCCATGCACTGCAAATGCATGTTGTGTCAGTAGGCATGAAAATGAGATTAATGTCGTGCATCTTATCAGAACTCTTGGGTGACCAGGTGCATGTCAATCAGCAGTAATATTTTGAAAGAAATTTTTATTTTCTGAACAGTGGGTCCCAACAGTGGGTTCAAAATAGTTACTGTACATCTGAAATCAACACTATGTCAACTATATTTCAGTAAGAAAATATTCAGTAAACCATGTTATAAACAGATGTGCTGTCATCCAAACTTCATTGTTTCATTTACAGAGCATGGGTAGAATAGATTTAGCATAATTCTTAAGAGCCCTAGGATATTCAGCTTTGGCTTCAACTTAAAGTCATTGGGTGTATTATCCCATAACAAGAGAGCCGGCCTGTATTTGAAACTTTACGCTAGGCATTGCCTTCTCCTTAGAAGTGAATGTTGTCCGTGACGTTTTCCCATAGAAGGCTGTTTCATCTACGTTGAAAATCTGTGGTTTACTGTAGCCACCTTCATTATCTTCAGCTGGATCTTCTGGATAATTTGCTGTAGTTTCTTCATCAGCACTTGCTGCCTCACCTTGCACTTTTATGTTATGGAGATGGCTTCTTTCCTTAAACCTCATGTACCAACTTCTGCCACTTTCCAACTTTTCTTTTGCAGCTTCCATATCAGCAACTTTCTCCGTATCAGCAACAAGGCTGTTTTACTTTATCATGTGTGTGTTCACTGAAGTAATACTTCCAATTTGCCTTAAGAACTTTCCCTTAATATTTAAAACTTGGTGAATTGATTAGTACAAGAGGCCTTGCTTTCAGCCTATCTCTGCTTTCAACATGATTTCCTTACTAAGCTTAATCATTTCTAACTTTTGATTTAAAGTGAGAGATGCACCACTCTTTCGTTTATTTGAACACTTAGAGGACATTGTAGGGTTACTAATTGGCTTAATTTCAATATTGTTGTGTCTCAGGGAATGGGGAGGCCCAAGGAGAGGGAATCAGGGGACCCACCAATGAGTGGACTGGTCAGAACATGTAAAACATTTATCATTTCACCATCTTAGGGATGCCTGTGTGGCTTAGTCAGTTAAGCATTTGCCTTCAACTGGGGTCATTATCCCAGGGTCCTAGGATCAGGTCCCACATCAGGCCCTTTGCTCAGCAGGGGGCCTGCTTCTCCCTCTGTCTGCTGCTCCCCCTGCTTGTGCTCTCTGTCTCTTTACAAATAAATGGATAAAATTTAAGTTCACTGTCTGATTTGGGCATGGTTCATGGAGCCCCAGAACATGCTTAGTAGTAACATCAATGATCACTGATCACAGATTTCCATACCAAATATAATAATAATGAAAGAGTTTGAAATATTAAAAGAATTGCTAAAATTTGACATAGAGACATGAAGTGAGCAAATGCTACTGGAAAAAGGGGGCTGATAGACTTGCTTTATGTAGGATTGCAACAGACCTTCAATTTATAAATAATACAATGTTTGCAAAACACAAAGTAAAGCACAATAAAATGAGATACACCTGCATTTCATTCATTTCTGCTCTAATCTTTGTTATTTCCTTTTTCTATTTGCTTTAATTTGCTCTTTGTTTTTCCCCCATATTCCAGGATGCAAAGATTGATTATTGATTAGTGCTATTTTTTAAAAATATGAATATCTATAGTTACAAATTTTCCTGAGCCTGTTGTAGCTTTAGTCCATAAGTTTTGATGTATTGTGTTTGCATTTTTATTCATCTTAAGTTTTTTCTAATTTTCTTTCTGATTTTTTTTCCTTTACATATTGGTCATTGAGGAATATGTTAATTTCCCTATATTTATGAACTTCCCAAAGCTCCTTTTTCAAAAGTCATTCCCTTGCTGTTGGAGAACATATTTTGATGATTTTAATTACTTTAAATTTACTAAGGCTCTTTTTTTGTTTGTTTGCTTTGTTTTCTATGCAGGAGAATGTTCCGTAAGCACTTAAGAAGAAGAATGTGTATCTGCTGCTATTGTGGTGGGTATACTATAGAAATAACTGTTGGTCTAGTTGGTGTATAGTGTTGTTTAATTTCTCTCTGTCCTTGTTGATATGCTACCTAGTCGTTAATCCAATATTAAAGACAGGGTACGGATGTTTCCAATTATTATTTTTGAATTGGCTATTTCACCCTTTAGTCCTGTCAGATTTCTTTCATGTGTTTTGGGACTTTGTTGCTAGGACCATGTATGTTTTTTCTTGATGGATTGATATTTTCATCATTATTAAATATCCCTCTTTATGATGTAGCATTTCTTGTTTCAAGTCTATTTTGCAGGTATTAGTATAGCCACTCCAGCCCTCTTAATGTTGTTTTTTCATGATCTCTCTTTTTTCATCCAGTTATTTTGAACCTATTTGTGTATTTAAGTCTAATGTTTGTCTTCTTAAGACAATATGTAGATTGGCTCTTGTTTTTCCTTATCCAGGCTAAACTCTGTATTTCAGGGGTACCTGGGTGGCTCAGTTGGTTAAATGTCTGTATTCAGCTAAGGTCATGACCTCAGGGTGGTGATATCAAGCCCTGTGTTGGGCTCCCTACTCATTAGGGAGTCTGCCTCTTCCTCTCCCTCTGCCCCTCCACCCCACTCATGCTCTCTCGTTCTCTCGCTCAAATAAATAAAATCTTTTTTAAAAAAGAATTTATTAAATCAATCAGAGAAAGACAATGACCATATGATCTCTGATATGAAGAATTTGAGAGGCAGGGCAGGGGGTTGTGGGGAGTAGGGAAGGAAAAAATGAAAGAAGATGGGATCGGGAGGGAGACAAACCATAAGAGACCCCTAATCTCACAAAACAAACTGAAGGTTGCTGGGTGGGTGGGGTTTAGGGATAAGGTGGTTGGATGACGGACATTGGGGAGGGTATGGTGAGTGCTGTGAAATGTGTAAGCCTGATGATTCACAGACCTGTACCCCTGGGACAAATAATACATTATATGTTAACAAAAATAATTAGAAAAATAAAAGTGTGTACTGAAAAAATATTAAAAAATAAACTCTTTTCATTAGATTATTTAATCTGTTCACATTTAGTGTTATTATTGATATGGTTGCATTTATACCTGCCATGTTGCTTTTTATTTCTATGCCTCACATCTTTTTTGTCTCTCTGTTCTTCCTCATGCAATTTCTGTTTGTTTTCATGGATATTTTTTGTTGTAAAATTTTAATTGTTTTAATAATTTTAATTATTTTTCTGTTATTTTCTAGTGATAGTTTTAGGGATTTCATCTTAACTTACCAAAATAGACTTCATATTTACTATCATAATTCTTGCCCTTTTTTCTCTCTCTCCTCTATGGGTCTCCCGTTATGCATTTTAGTGTGCTTATTGGTGCCTCACATTTCTCTGTGGTTCTGTTCATTTTTCTGCATCATTTTTCTCTCTGTTTTTCAGATTACCTCGTCTCTTTTAATCGAGCTTCAATTTTGCCAGTTCCCTTCTTTTGCCAACTCAATCTAATATTGAAGCCATCTAGTGAGTGTTTCATTTTTGTTATTATACTTTGCAGCTAAAGAATTTCCATTTGATTCATTTTTAAAAAAATTTCTGTCTCTTTTTTTAAAATTTTATTTATTTGACAGAGATCACAAGTAGGCAGAGAGAGAGAGGAGGAAGCAGGATCCCTACTGAGCAGAGCCCAATGTGGGGCTCGATCCCAGGACCCCGGGATCATGACCCAAGCTGAAGGCAGAGGCTTTAACCCACAGAGCCACCCAGGTGCCCTGCTATCTCTTTTTTTGATATTTTCTATTTCATGAGATATTGTTACCCTACTTATGTCAATGTCAATTCTTTAGACATGGTCTCTTTTAGTTGTTGGAATATATTTATAATAGCTACTCTGAAGCCTGTGTGTGCCAACTGCAGCATCTAGGCCACTTCAAAAGCAGTTTCTATTGTCTGACTTTGTTTCTTTGTTTTCTATGTATGGTCACAGTTTTCTGTGCTTCACATGTCTTGGACTATTTTCTTGAAAATGAGATAATTTAGGAAAACATGTTTCAGCAACATAGGATGCTAATTCTTCCAGTCTTGAATCATGTTGTTTTATGGACTAGTTCATTTATTTATTTGCTTAGTGACTTGAGTGAACTGATTCTGTGAAGTTGATTTCCCTCCTGAGTATGACCATGTGACCTTTGATATCCCTGTTCAGATTTTGTTTTTTCTTGCTCTTTTGGAACTAGAAGCCCCAGATCAAGATCCTACATGGCCACTTATGGGTGGGAACTCTTCCTGATTTGCAGATGGCCAACTTCTCACTATGTCCTCACACAGCAGTGAGAGAAAGAGAGAAAGGAAGAATACTCTTTGGTGTCTCTATTTATAAGGACAAAATCCTATCAGATCAAGAGCCTACCATTATGACGTCATTTAACTTTACCTCCTTAAAGACCCTATTTCCAAATATAGTCTCTTTGGGGGTTGGAGTTTTAGTATAGGAGTTTTGGAGGAACACAAACATTCAGTTCATAACACCAGCCAGTTGTTGGTCAGAGGTTGTGCTTAAGTACCTTTGTGCGACTTAATCTCTTTGTGGTTTAGGAATGCTTTCAATTCTTCTCCAGATCCTGCTCTGATTGCTTTTGCCCATGAGTAAGAGGTGGTTGGAGTTAAGGGTGCCAGGATCCTCTCAGCTACCTCTTCTTAGAATAGACTTTCTTGCAACATGGGGCTTGGGGTAGGATGAGGAGTTTTTTTTTTTTTTCTTTTTTTAAAGATTTTATTTATTTATTTGACAGACAGAGATCACAAGTAGGCAGAGAGGCAGACAGATAGAGAGAGAGGGGGAAGCAGGCTCCCTGCAGAGCACAGAGCCCGATGTGGGGCTCGATCCCAGGACACTGGGACCATGACCTGAGCCGAAGGCAGAGGCTTTAACCTACTGAGCCACCCAGGTGCCCCAGGATGAGGAGTTCTTAAAAGCTACCTCTTCCCTCTCCTCACCGTACTTTCCAGTTTGAAACCAAACCCTAGTGGGACATGAGGAAAGAGACAACTCATTTTCAAGGCTGCACCATCCTGTCTTAGAATTCCTGGAATAGTTTCTGTAAGATGTAGCATGGGATGGGCTGGAGGCAGAAGGTTGGGGAAGGTGGGTTGTGGCTCAAATATTATAGACGACTGAGGTTAAGGCACTATAATTGAATTTATGTCTCAACTTTGCTATATGATCTTAGACAATTTCTGAGACTTTAAATTATGTTCTTTTTATAATTTTGTCTAGTTGAAGTGTTTATTAGAGAGGTTCTAGTACATTGCTCACTCCTCTATTCTAAAAGTTGTTTCTGTTTATAGATTTTTAAAACTGGATATAAGTTTAAACAAACATTCTCCTTTAGAAAGGAAGGTATTTACCTCAGAGTGACTTCTCCAGAGACATAGAGTTAATTGAAGACAAAGGCAGCACCAGCCTCTCGTTTTTGAGAGCGGCATGTCCGAAACATTCCCCATTCCTCAGTCTGGGGCAGGTTGAATCTTTTTCTTGGAGCCTATTTGATTCTCAAATTTTCCCTTATTTAGCCAGTGGCTGCTTGCTCAGGTGCCTCCTCTATCCTTTGATATGTCTCCATCATTCTTTGAATATCCTTTTACTTTCCAGCACAAAAAAGCCATTTTAGATTCATAGACTTTCTACCCCTCAGTTCTGGAATCCAGCATTTCTCCTAGGGGTCTTGGTTCCTTTCTGCAGCAATTTTATGAATGTAAATATAATCTAAATGCTGAGAACTAAAATGAAAATTTCTTTCTCTTCTTTCTTATTAAAGTATTTTGGTAAATTTGCTTCCTACAGCCCACTCCAAATTTTTCTGAATCAGAATACACTGAGATCACCTTATCTGAGCTTTACTACAGATTGTATTCCTATTGAGTTGAGACTGGCCATCATGCATTTCAACCAAGTTCTAACTAAAACAACCCATTTACTTGTATCTTTTTTGTGATGCCAGTTTTAAAGCTATAATATTGTCATTTACTTCTCCTAAGACTAAGTTATCAAATGTAAGAGGAGGAGAATAGAAGCTAAAGCTTAAAAATATGTAAGCTTATTCATTTCAGGAAAAAAGTATGTTCTACAATTTCAGAAATTCAATATAACCATTTCTTTTACATGTTTTAGCTTTGTGAAAGATGATACATAATATATTTACTTAAGTCATAAAATCAGAAAATAGAAACACGTAAAACAGACTTGGAAGGGAGAGGGAATTTGTCAATATAGTTTCTAAGTTTTATCATAAACGTGAAAAGATAATTTTTGAATTTTTAATATTTAAAATTATTAAAATAAAGTATTTTTACATTTTTATAATTTATGGCTTTAAAAGTTATTTCTTAAATGAAATTACATAGGAAATCTTTCAGGCCTCTTTAAGGTTAGTCTATCAATCTAATATTGAAAACTCATTTATTTTACATTTAATTCATTATTACATTTTATTTTAGATTTTGCCTTCCTGGTACTCATCTCAGATAGATAGCTTTTATTTCTTCATGACACATTTTTTTTTTTTTTATGTTGGAATGAATACTCTATTCTTTACTTTGGAAGTTAAAACTAGTAAGTAGAATTAACTGTCTTTTTGTGAAAAAACTTTATGGCTTGTCCTCACCTCCACTTGGTAAGTTTTGTTTATTGAATTTGAAGTCTAATGACAAACACCCTAAATATTTACCCTTCTTCTGAGATTCTGTGTTGTAAAATTCTAATCTATCAGCTTCTTAAGATAATTTTCTCTTATTTACTACCACAATGCCAAAGCCACAGTCACTGAATTTCTTTGTAATTATGAAAACTAATAAAAACACTTTAAAAATAATATTTCCCAGATGCAGAAGTGGATGATAGACATATGGCCATAATTTATCAAATCATAATATTTAAATTCAGAAGATGATTTCCAATAGTTTAGCTAAAATCTTTCTACCACTTGATATTACTTCAGTTATTCATTATTTTAAAAGCTGAAATTAAAAGAGTTTGTGATTTGGAATCTCAAAGACATAAATCCCTGCATTTAAATACTTAATGTATGACATCGGGAAATCATTTAGCATGCTTTATCCTTTTGCGACTGAAAAATAAGATTATGACCTACACTTTCCAGAATTGTAATAATTAGATTATTATGGTAATGTAATAAATATGAAATATACTGCCTATACTTCCTTGTACATTTAAGTTATTATTTTATTCTACATTTTTGGTTGCTTTTTAAGTCTATTTTTTATTTTTTTAAGATTTTTTTTTTATTTATTTGACAGAGAGACCACAAATAGGCAGAGAGGCAGACAGAGAGAGAGGAGGAAGCAGGCTCCCCATTGAGCAGAGAACCCAATGCGGGGCTCGATCCCAGGACCCAGAAATCATGACCTGAGCCAAAGGCAGAGGCTTAACCCACTGAGCCACCCAGGCACCCTTTAAGTTTATTTTTTAGTAATTTCTACACCGGGCATAGGTTTTAAACTCACAACCCTGAGATTAAGAGTCACATGTTCTTCCAGCTGAGAGATACAAACAACCCTATATTTAAGTTAATATTAAGTATCCATCATTATGCTTAGAGATACTTTCTCGTACAAGCATATGTTTTCCTTTTAATATTTACTTATGTTACAAAATTTACCTGTAATAATAATAATGGTTTTCCACCTTGTTTTGTTACTTTTGAAAATTACAAGGTAACCCTGACTTAATATAAAACTCACACACTCCTGAAGAAAAGAAAAATCACATTTAAAAAACACATAATCTTAACTGCATTTTTGAAGCTTATCATTTTTAATTACTTTCTACTTTGTATGTCTCTTGTAAGGTTTCCTGAGTTATGTGTGCTTTCTAAAACAGTGCTCACATCGCTGTCAAAACTAAACTATGCAAAGGTCAGACTTCAGCAGAGAATTCCTGTTTCCATAGAAACTGACTTGATTTAGGAAAGATCTGTGAGTCCTTATAAATAATCATGGTATCCAGAAGTTCACTGCTTTCCTTTGACAGGTGGAGTGATCTCACCTGAGAAAGAGCCAGTTCTTATATTATTCCTAAATGAGAATTTCAAATATTGGTACTAATTTACGTGTCTTTAATTGGCATCTACATATCCTATGCAGTATAACACTCCTCCAATAAAAAAGTCATTAAAATGAATCATATAGTTTCATTGAGGCAAATTACCTATTATACATGCTTTTGCACTAGTAGTCACACTCTTATGTATTCCTGGAAGGTTTTATGCTTTTAGGAAGATTAAGCAAGGTACTGAATGGTTTAACCTTATATCCTTTGGATGTTTCTTTGTTTTACTGTTCAGGGAATCTATGTTAGGAATGTGAGTTCTCTTTGTATTTTAAGCAGTCACATAATGAAATATCAAGTACACTACAGCCACGTAGAGCCAAGAGAAAACCATTTGAAGGGAATCAGTCTGAATGGGAAATGTTGTGCCTACATTATTTTAGAGACCACCCACTGTAACTAAGGTAGAATTGGATTGGGGCTATTTTCCACATCCAGCATTGATATCTGGAGCAAATTATTCATATCTGCATTTGCCTATTTCCACGATAATATTTTCATTATTAAACCTACACTGATAATAAGCCTCTTGGAAAAAGTTGTACATGGAAATGCTAGTTACTTTTTCCTATTTTTCCCCCTCTCTCTTTCAAGTTGTTTTTGTTTGTTTGTTTCTTCTCTAATTTCCTTTCTTCTTTCTTAAACTAACCAGATTGTGGGGCACTACATGGCTCGGTTGGTCGAGCGTGGGACTCTTGATTTCGTCTGGGGTTGTGATCTCAGGGTTGTGGGATCAGGCCCCAAGTCAGGCTCTGTGCTTGGTGTGGAGCTTGCTTGGGATTCTCTCTGTCTCTGTATCTTCCTCTCCTAAACAAAATAACTAAATTATCTTAAGACTTTTATGGCAATAAATATAACTAATGAGAGAAGTCATAAGAATTCTATAAAAGTTATTCAGGAATCTTCAGGTAAATATGATATTGCTTTCAGATGGCTTTAAGACATTTTGCTTTATCTTCCTTTTTCTAAATAGTCATTAAAGTTCCTTTGAATGAATCTTAAGAAACTTGAGATGCAAATAACTTTGAAAATATAAAATTTGTGTCAATCATTTTTAAGAGTGTAGGAGAAATGTCTACTAAAAATAGTTGACTTGAAGCTCAAATGCAAATTATAATTTGTTGTTTTACAACTGAAAATAGTTTAGAAAAAACTCTATAATGTAGAATAAGAACAAATCTGCCCCATGGCTACCCCTTGTTTCAGATCTAGTTTTGTAGAAAGCACAAAGAAACGGGTTCTTTCCTATCTCATCCTTTTGTTCTGCTCATATTAGAAATTGAGTTAGTTTTGATTGGCGGTCCCATAAGAGAAGTGGCCTGATGTAGGAATCTCTTGACCAAAACCATCAATGAGCAGTGAAGCCTCCCTTGGAACTCCATGCTCCTTCTCAGTTTGAGACTCTTTCTTATGTACAACTCAGGTAATCACTTATACTAGGACTTGCAGATACCAAAAACTGAATCCACTCTAAAGAACTAATTATGAGAAACTGATCCTTTACTGGGAAAAGAAGGTGAGGGAGAGGAATGTTGTATTTGAATAATGGTCGTTAGGTTTGTATGAGGCAATACTCAGAGAACAATAACCATTTTCTTAGAACTTCTTCTGAACATAAAACAGGGAGCTGAGCTTCCAATGGACATTTAATTTGGGGGTAGGATACCTTCCTCACAGACTTGGAAAAGACAATTCATTATCTGGAATTAACAATCAGTCAAATTTTGAATGTCTAATGCTGTACTGAGAATAATAATTAAAGTAAAATCCATACTCTCGTGTTTTCAAAGGACTTTGAAATGTATTTGTAGGAATAAGTAAACATATACAAAACAACAAAAGAAATGGGCCTGTTACAACAATTACCCCTCTCTCGTAATAGTACATTGTAAACCCTTTCAGCAGGACTGGATTGGAGGTATGCAAACCAGAGGACTGCTTAGTATTTACAATATTATGGCAGTATTCTAGATGACAGATGACAAGCACGTGCACTGAGAGAGAAGAGGGGATAAAATCTGGTATGAAAGATGTTAGGACAGAATTCTATAAATTATTCTCTTCTTTGCATGACCAAACCCTATTCATCCTTTAAGATGCAGTTCAAAACGAAAATTCCAGATGAATTTGAAAGAATGATTGCTGTCTTTTGTCTGCTTTCAAATTACTTTGTTCAGATTGCCAGTATATTACTTCTCAGAATATAGAGTTAGGGCCTACCATACTCAATTCTATAGCCTTAGCGTTTGCTGTTATACCTGTCAGAAAGACATCACTCAATACATGTTCGCTGAATTGAATCATATCTTTCAGTTCCTTTTTGCCCTTAAATCCAGTATTTGGGATTTGAAAATGAAATCTATAAAGATTAAAGAAATTGGGGTTAGTTATATTCAGACTTTACAACAGTCTTTCTTTTTTTTTTTATTTCATTTCATTTCATTTCATTTCTTTTCAGTGTTCCAAAATTCATTGTTTATGCACCACACCCAGTCCTCCATGCAATACATGCCCTCCATAATACCCACCACCAGGTTCACCTAACCCTCTGTCTCCCCCACCCCTCCAAAACCCTCAGTTTGTTTCTCAGAGGCCACAGTCTCTCATGGTTTGTCTTTCCCTCCAATTTTCCCCAATTCCCTTTTCCTTTTCTTCTCCTAATGTCCTCCATGCTATTCCTTATGCTCCACAAGTAAGTGAAACCAAATGATAATTGACTCTCTCTGCTTGACTTATTTCACTCAGCATAATCTCTTCTAGTCCCGTCCATGTTGCTACAAAAGTTGGGTATTCATCCTTTCTGATGGAGGCATAAAATTTCATAGTACATATGGACCATATCTTCATTATCCTTCCATCTGTTGAAGAGCATTTTGGCTCTCTCCACACTTTGGCGACCGTGACCATTGCTGCTATGAACATTGGGGTACAGATGGCCCTTCTTTTCACTACATCTGTATCTTTGGGGTAAATACCCAGTAGGGCAATTGTGGCATCATAGGGAAGCTTTATTTTTAATTTCCTAGGAATCTTCACACTGTTTTCCAAAGTGGCTGCACCAACATACATTCCCAACAACAGTGTAAGAGGGTTCCCCTTTCTCCACATCCTCTCCAACACACGTTGTTTACTGTCTTATTAATTTTGGCCATTCTAACTGGTGTAAGGTGGTATCTCAATGTGATTTTGATTTGAATCTCCCCGATGGCTAATCGTGATGAACATTTTTTCATGTCTGATAGCCATTTGTAAGTCTTTCCTGGAGAAGTGTCTGTTCATGTCTTCTCCCCATTTTTTGACATGATTATCTGTTTTGTGTGTTTTGAGTTTGTGGAGTTCTTTATAGATCTTGGATATCAGCCCTTTGTCTGTAGTGTCACTTGCAAATATCTTCTCCCATTCCGTGGGTTGCCTCTTCATTTTGTTGACTGCTTCCTTTGCTACGCAGAAGCTTTTGATCTTGATGAAGTCCCAAAAGTTCATTTTCACTTTTGTTCCCTTTGTCTTTGGAGACATGTCTTGAAAGAACTTGCCGTGGCCAATGTCGAAGAGGCTTATGTTCTCCTCTAGGATTTTGATAGATTCCTGCCTCATGTTGAGGTCTTTTATCCATTTTAAATTTTTCTTGGTGTATGGTGTAAGAGAATGGTTGAGTTTCATTCTTCTACACATAGCTGTTCAATTATCCCAGCATCATTTATTGAAGAGACTTTTTCCCACTATATATTTTTTCCTGCTTTGCAAAGATTACTTAACCATAGAGTTGAGAGTCCATATCTGGGCTCTCTACTCTGTTCCACTGGTTTATGTGTCTGTTTTTGTACCAGTACCATGCTGTCTTGGTGATCACAGCTTTGTAATAAAGCTTGACATCAGGTAACATGATGCCCCCAATTTTTTCTTTTTCAACATTTCTGTAGCAATTCTGAGTCTCTTCTGGTTCCACACAAATTTTAGGATTGATTGTTCCAGCTCTTTGAAAAATGCCAGTGGAATTTTGATCAGGATGGTATTGAACATATAGATGGCTCTAGGCAGTATAGACATTTTAACAATGTTTATTCTTCCAATCCATAAGCATGTACTACTACTCTTCCATCTTTTTGTTTCTTCTACAATTTCTTTCATGAGTGTTCTGTATTTCAAGTACAGATCCTTTACCTCTTTGGTCAGGTTTATTCCTGGGTATCCTATGGTTCTTGGTGCTATAGTTAATGGAATTGATTCTCTAATTTCCCTTTCTATATTTTCACTGTTAGTGTATAAGAAAGCAACTGATTTCTGTACATTGATCTAGTAGTTTGGGGGTGGAGTCTTTGGGTTTTCTATATCAAGTATCATGTCATCTGTGAAGAAAGAGTTTGGCTTCTTCTTTGCTAATTTGACTACTTTTATTTTTGTTGTTGGCATTGTTGTTGTCTGATTGCTGTTGCTAGGACTTCTAGTACTATGTTGAATAACAGTGGCAAGAGTGGATATCCTTGTCGTGTTCCTGATCTCAAAGGGACGGCTATCAGCTTTTCCCCATTAAGGATTATTTCATAGAAAGATTTTATCAAGTTGAGGAATGTTCCCTCTATCCCTATACTTTGAAGCGTTTTAATCAGGAACAGATGCTGTATCTTGTCAAATGCTTTTTCTGCATCAATTGAGAGGACCTTGTGGTTCTTCTCTCTCTCTTATTGATTTGTTCTATCTCATTGATTGATTTGTGAATGTTGAGTCATCCTTGCATCCCAGAGATAAATCCCACCTGGTCCTGGTGGATAATCTTTTTAATGTACTGTTGGGTCCTATTAGTTAGGATCTTGTTGAGAAACTTGGCATCCCTGTTATTCAGGAATTTTGGTCTGAAATTCTCCTTTTGGTGGGGTCCTTGCCTGGTTTGGGGATCAGGGTAATGCTGGCTTCATAAAAAGAGTCTGGAAGTTTTCCTTCTGTTTCTATTTTTTGAAACAGTTTCAGGAGAATAGGTATTATTTCTTCTTCGAATGCTTGGTAGAATTCTCCAAGGGATCCATCAAGTCCTGGGCTCTTGTTTTTTGGGAGGGTTTTTGATCACTGCCTCAATCTCATTACTACATATTGGTCTATTCAGGTTGTCAATTTCTTCCTGATTCAGTTTCAGAAGTTTATAGGTTTTCAGGAATGCGTCCATTTCGTCTAGCTTGCTTAACTTATTGGCATATAACTGTTGATAATAATTTCTGATGATTGTTTCTATTTCCTTGGTGTTAGTTGTAATCTCTCCCTTTTCATTCATAATTCTATTAATTTGGGTCCTCTCTCTTTTCTTTTGGATTAGTTTCACCCATGGTTTATCAATCTTATTGATTCTTTCAAAAAAACAGCTTCTAGTTTCATTAATGTGTTCTACGTATCCCTAGTTTCTATCTCATTGATCTCTGCTCTATCTTGATCATTTTCCTTGGTTGGCTTAATTTGTTGTTGATTCTCCAGTTTTTTTTAAGGTGTAAAGAGAGCTGGTGTATTCTGGATTTTTCCCTTTTTTTTTTTTTTTTTTTTTTTTGAGGGTGGCTTGGATGGCTATGTATTTCCCTCTTAGGACTGCCTTTGCTGTATCCCATAGGTTTTGGAGCTAAGTGTCTTCATTCTCATTGGTTTCCATGAATTTAAGCTCTTCTTTGATTTCCTCATTGACCCAAACATTCTTAAGCGGGGTGATCTTTAGCTTCCAAGGGTTTGAATTCCTTCCAAACTTTTTCTTCTGGTTAGGTTCCAGTTTCAAGGCATTGTGGCCTGAGAATATGCAGGGAATAATCTCAATCATTTGTTATCAGTTGAGCCCTGATTTGTGACCCAGTATGTGGTCCGTTCTGCAGGAAGTTCCATGTGCGCTCGAAAAGAATGAGTATTCTGTTGTTTTAGGGTGGAATGTTCTGTATATATCTATGAGGTCCATCTGGTGCAATGTGTCATCCAGTGCTCTTGTTTCTTTATTGATTTTCTGCAAATTAAACTTTAAAAAGCACTATAAACCATTGTTTTTTGTGAAAAAAAATTTTAGGGTTAGAACTTAAATCATATAGAGCCCCTAAATATCAATCAGTTTTGGTGTCTGTGGTAAGTGTTAGAGGCATATTCAGCCTCAGAGAAAAATATAATTTAAATTTGATAGTCAATGTTAGAACCCATAGAAATAATTACTTTCAATATTGTAAATTTAAAAAATAGTGTTTTCTTTGCTAACTCAAACATAAATTTAACAGATTTGATCCTCATGAAATTCATGATATCTTGATAATATTCTAGCTTGTTCTAGAAATGTCTAAAAGTCATTCCAAAATTAGTAAGAGATATGGACACATTCCATTGTATTCCTGTACATGTAAATAGGCCAACATTACTGTTATTTACAGAGAGTATATATAATCCATTTAGGACCACCTATCAAAATTTTACCATGGCACGATTGTTCGAGGTGATTATATTTAAGAGCCACAATTTCTATGATTCTGTTTATACTGCCAGAATATTATCTGCAAGATACAAAAAGAGAAACCCCCCAACCAGAGACATATTAAGAGAATATGCCAATATTATCCCAAATAATATCCCAAACTGTTAGTTATCAGGAAAAAGAATAACACTGAGAAAGGAGAAAACATAAAGTGAGAAATACACAGAGAGAAAACAGATGGCATTTGGGAAATGAGAATAATTTACACAATTTTCTATTTTTAATTTTTTTCAGGAAGCACTATATTAGTGTTCAAAACTTCCTATCTATGAATGGATATTATATTTGTAAGCTCAACATGTAACATACCCATCCTGTGCCTGGGGTGCCTGGGTTGCTTAGTCCATTACACATCCAACCCTTGATTTCAGTTCCTGAGATCAAGCCCAGTGTGGGACTCTACACTGCGCATGAAGCTGGCTTAAGATTCTCTCTCTCCCTCTCAGTCTGCCCAACCCCCTTTTAAAAAAAAATAAGTTTGGGGACTCTTTTTACATGTCTCCAATATATGAACAACTTAGGTTTTTTTCCAGTCCATACGCAAAAGAAAAAAAAAAAAAAAACCCACAAACAAACAAACAAAGCCCCTAGACACAGACCTTACAACTGCAAAGATCATGGATATAACTAGAAAACCTCTAAGGAAACAGGAGATAATCCATGTGACTTCCAGTTTGGTGACGAGTGTGGTCTGTGAAAGAAAAACATTGATCAGACTTTATTAAACTTAAAACCTTTGCCCTCTAAAAGACACTGTTGAGGGAATCAAAAGACAAGCCAGAGACAGGGAGAGAACATTTTGAGCACATATCTGATAAAGGACTTGTATCTAAAACATGCAAAAAGCTCTTAGAATTCAATAATAAGGGAAAAATGAAAAATGGTTAAAAGATCTGAAGAGTTACGTCCTCAGACAAGATGCACAAATGGTGAATAAGTATATGAAAAGATGTTTAATGTTATTTGCCGTTAAGGAATTACAAATTAAAACAAAAAAGAGATACCACTACATCCCATTAGAATGACAAAAAAAAAAAAAAATCCCCAAGAACTTGACAGGACGTTGTCAGGCAGATGCGGAGCGCGAGGGACTCTCATGCACGGCCCGCAAAGCCCCGTTGGCTCCATCTGTTTTGAGGACGGGCGGGTTCTTACAAAGCTCCACGTGGCTCCAGGGCGCGGTCCGGCAGTGGCTCCCGTAGACTCTCACCCGCAGCTTCGAAAACATCCACCCACCACCCGCAGGCAGCGCTTAGAGCCGCTGGCCGGAGAACCGAGAAGGCCTGGAGGTAACTAACTGTCCTTTAGGACTGAACGGACAAACCGCCTGGCGCGTCCACAGTACGGACGGTTGCGCAACGCACGCACCAGCTGTGAGGTCCCAGAAGGGCGGGGACCTCGCCGCACCTCGTCACATTGCGAAGCCGGTGCGGGAGGCGGCTCTGACGGCACGACGCGCAGGCCTGGCCAGGCGACAGCGACGGCACGAAGATGGCTGTGGCCAGGGCTTCTGGGGACTTGACGAGGGTTGAACGCACGAGGCACCAGGGGCGGTTTGGGGCGCGGAACATTCTCTGTTCTTCCACCGGTTGGCGATGACTCCCTGCGTTTGTCAAAACCCACAGGACTTTACAGTTCTGTGAAGAGTGAACTTGAATCTACAAAAATGAAAAAAAATAATTTTGGATGTCAGAGGATCCCAGGATGGAACGCAGAATGTGATAAAGCAATGGAACTGTCTAAAAAACTTATGAAATCACCTCATAATGAAAGCAATGAGGAAAGGACGCTGCTTAAGTAACTTTGAAACTTGGTAGAATGTGGGAAATTAAAGGCAAAAGAAACAGGCACAGTACGACTGTATTCCGTGTCAGGAATCCTACCGCTGCTCTGCATGACACTGGGCTTGAACACACGTCAATGCAGAGCGGAAAGCGGGAGCCGCATTCTCACTGTTGCAGCAGGAGGTTCAGATGGACGACGGAAGGAGGCGAGAATAATCATCCTAAAACGGAGCAGAACTTGGGGAAAAGTTTCTCTGAACACTTTTGATTGGTATTCATAAACTTTACTAAAATAACTTTTTGCATAAAAACTGCTCGGACAAATTACTTTAGGTCACTTTTCTAATATTCAAACCTAATTCCTTTATTCCTTTTACTAAATACTCAAACCTTAATTCCTTTTTTTTTTTTTTTTTTTTTTTTTAACCAAAGTTCTCTTTGAAAACGCACAAATACTGCCTCCCTTTGGGGCACTTCAAAATCTAAATTAATTATGCTAATTATCTCATGCAGGTTGTGACCTAATTAAATTTAATTAGTTGGTCTTGTTAAGTCTAAACATCATCCTCTGGGAGATTTTACCTTTTGCGTAAACTTAGGTGGGGTGTCAAAGTGCTTACGTACCCTAACATATTCTAAGTAGTAATAATATCACATGTACTTCTTCAGGTGGAGCGCGGAGAGTCATCTAACAATTGATTTTCCCTTTATCCACTGATTTTGTTAAAATGTAGGTTTCTGGTGGAAATTTGCTAAGGTAAATGTCAAGGTAAATGTCATCTACTCTGCAGATGACTGTAATTACTACGTAGGGCCAGAAAACGCTCATACCTTTACTTTTCATCTTGAACTTGACCTTGCACTTTACACGTGTCCAACAACCAGCTAACATGGCCACATGGCCTACACATAGTCATCAAAACTCGGCAGTTTCAGCACTCTGCTCCCGTGCCCTACCTACTCTCATTGCCATATTCTGGTCCCAGTCATTTCTCGTCTGGACCATTTCAGTAACTTGGTCTCAGCTGCTCTTGTCTCCACTGCCCACCCACCCCATCGCTGTCTCCTCGGACAGCTCCGCGTGATTACCTAGTTCACTCAGTTTGAAGGTTGAGTCGTGTCATTTCCCCCCTTTGCCTAGAATCCAGAAATCACTGTCCATCACCTCAAAATGGAGTCTCAGCAGCCCAGCAAGAGTCCCCATCCAGAGGCCCTTCTCCGAGCAAGGCTCCCTTTTGAACATGTTCTCTAATTTTGCCAGGACAGACTCCCTGACGCAGCTGTTACGGTCTCACACTTCTCTTGAGTTTGTGGATGCTGCCCTCTATGCTTCTCATGTTCTCCTCAACTTTTCAATGGTTTTTATATGCAGGTAGTATTGTATTCGATGCTAAGAATAAGGAAAAATGGTTTAAGCAAGGCAGATATGAAGAGAGAAAATCAGAAAATCCCCCAAACCATTGTCTTTATCCTCTCCCATTCTGTTTCCACTAGCAATGCAACAATATGATGCATTTAAAAAATGCATCATACATTCCAGACTTTGTCAGTCAGTACACATGCATACATTCGTAGACATACACACACATTTTAGCAATTTGAGTTTTTTTTCTTTTAACAGTATGTATTTCCTTATTTCATGCCAACACTTACAGGTTTTTTTTCTTTAACATTAGGAGTAAACCTTATAGTACATGGAATACAATTTTATCATTTTTCTATTAGCAGACACTTGATGTTTTTCTTCTAATTTATCATTTTTTTTAATTTTATTTTTTATAAACATATATTTTTATCCCCAGGGATACAGGTCTCTGAATCGCCAGGTTTACACACTTCACAGCACTCACCATAGCACATACACTTCCCAATGTCCATAATCCCACCCCCCCTCTCCCAACGCCCCTCCCCCCTTCAACCCTCAGTTTGTTTTGTGAGATTAAGAGTCAATTATGGTTTGTCTCCCTCCCAATCCCATCTTGTTTCATTTACTCTTCTCCTATACCCTCAAACCCTCATGTTGCATCTCCTCTCCCTCATATCAGGGAGATCATATGATAGTTGTCTTTCTCCGATTGACTTATTTCGCTAAGCATGATACCCTCTAGTTCCATCCATGTCGTCGCAAATGGCAAGATTTCATTTCTTTTGATGGCTGCATAGTATTCCATTGTGTATATATACCACATCTTCTTTATCCATTCGTCTGTAGATGGACATCTAGGTTCTTTCCATAGTTTGGCTATTGTAGACATTGCTGCTATAAACATTCGGGTGCACGTGCCCCTTCGGATCACTACGTTTGTTTCTTTAGGGTAAATACCCAGCAGTGCAATTGCTGGGTCATAGGGTAGTTCTATTTTCAACATTTTGAGGAACCTCCATGCTGTTTTCCAGAGTGGTTGCACCAGCTTGCATTCCCACCAACAGTGTAGGAGGGTTCCCCTTTCTCCGCATCCTCGCCAGCATCTGTCATTTCCTGACTTGTTAATTTTAGCCATTCTGACTGGTGTGAGGTGATATCTCATGGTGGTTTTGATTTGTATTTCCCTGATGCCGAGTGATGTGGAGCACTTTTTCATGTGTCTGTTGGCCATCTGGATGTCTTCTTTGCAGAAATGTCTGTTCATGTCTTCTGCCCATTTCTTGATTGGATTATTTGTTCTTTGGGTGTTGAGTTTGCTAAGTTCTTTATAGATTTTGGATACTAGCCCTTTATCTGATATGTCATTTGCAAATATCTTCTCCCATTATGTCAGTTGTCTTTTGGTTTTGTTAACTGTTTCCTTTGCTGTGCAAAAGCTTTTGATCTTGATAAAATCCCAATAGTTCATTTTTGCCCTTGCTTCCCTTGCCTTTGGCGATGTTCCTAGGAAGATGTTGCTGCGGCTGAGGTCGAAGAGGTTGCTGCCTGTGTTCTCCTCAAGGATTTTGATGGATTCCTTTCTCACATTGAGATCCTTCATCCATTTTGAGTCTATTTTCGTGTGTGGTGTAAGGAAATGATCCAATTTCATTTTTCTGCATGTGGCTGTCCAGTTTTCCCAACACCATTTATTGAAGAGGCTGTCTTTTTTCCATGGGACATTCTTTCCTGCTTTGTCGAAGATGAGTTGACCATAGAGTTGAGGGTCTATTTCTGGGCTCTCTATTCTGTTCCATTGATCTATGTGTCTGTTTTTGTGCCAGTACCATGCTGTCTTGATGATGACAGCTTTGTAATAGAGCTTGAAGTCCGGAATTGTGATGCCACCAACTTTGGCTTTCTTTTTCAATATTCCTTTGGCTATTCGAGGTCTTTTCTGGTTCCATATAAATTTTAGGATTATTTGTTCCATTTCTTTGAAAAAAATGGATGGTACTTTGGTAGGGATTGCATTAAATGTGTAGATTGCTTTAGGTAGCATAGACATTTTCACAATATTTATTCTTCCAATCCAGGAGCATGGAACATTTTTCCATTTCTTTGTGTCTTCTTCAATTTCTTTCATGAGTACTTTATAGTTTTTTGTGTATAGATTCTTAGTCTCTTTGGTTAGGTTTATTTCTAGGTATCTTATAGTTTTGGGTGCAATTGTAAATGGGATGGACTCCTTAATTTCTCTTTCTTTTGTCTTGTTTTTGGTGTAGAGAAATGCAACTGATTTCTGTGCATTGATTTTATATCCTGACATTTTCTGAATTCCTGTACAAGTTCTAGCAGTTTTGGAGTGGAGTATTTTGGGTTTTCCACATATAGTAACATATCAACTGTGAAGAGTGATACTTTGATTTCTTCTTTGCCAATTTGGATGCCTTTAATTTCCTTTTGTTGTCTGATTGCTGAGGCTAGGACTTCTAGTACTATGTTGAAAAGCAGTGGTGATAACGGACATCCCTGCCGTGTTCCTGACCTTAGTGGAAAAGCTTTCAGTTTTTCTCCATTGAGAATGATATTTGCGGTGGGTTTTTCATAGATGGCTTTGATAATATTGCGGTATGTGGCATCTATCCCTACACTTTGAAGAGTTTTGATCAGGAAGGGATGCTGTACTTTGTCAAATGCTTTTTCAGCATCTATGGAGAGTATCATATGGTTCTTGTTCTTTCTTTTATTAATGTGTTGTATCACATTGATTGATTTGCGGATGTTGAACCAACCTTGCAGCCCTGGAATAAATCCCACTTGGTCGTGGTGAATAATCCTTTTAATGTACTGTTGAATCCTATTGGCTAGTATTTTGGTGAGAATTTTTGCATCTGTGTTCATCAAGGATATTGGTCTGTAGTTCTCTTTTTTGATGGGATCCTTGTCTGGTTGTGGGATCAAGGTGATGCTGGCCTCATGAAATGAGTTTGGAAGTTTTCCTTCCATTTCTATTTTTTGGAACAGTTTCAGGAGAATAGGAATTAGTTCTTCTTTAAATGTTTGGTAGAATTCCCCTGGGAAGCCGTCTGGCCCTGGGCTTTTGTTTGTTTGGAGATTTTTGATGACTGTTTCAATCTCCTTACTGGTTATGGGTCTGTTCAGGCTTTCTATTTCTTCCTGGTTCAGTTGTGGTAGTTTATATGTCTCTAGGAATGCATCCATTTCTTCCAGATTGTCAAATTTGTTGGCGTAGAGTTGCTCATAGTATGTTCTTATAATTGTCTGTATTTCTTTGGTGTTCGTTGTGATCTCTCCTCTTTCATTCATGATTTTATTTATTTGGGCCCTTTCTCTTTTCTTTTTGATAAGTCTGGCCAGGGGTTTATCGATCTTATTAATTCTTTCAAAGAACCAGCTCCTAGTTTCGTTGATTTGTTTTATTGTTTTTTTGGTTTCTATTTCATTGATTTCTGCTCTGATCTTTATGATTTCTCTTCTCCTGCTGGGTTTAGGGTTTCTTTCTTGTTCTTTCTCCAGCTCCTTTAGGTGTAGGGTTAGGTTGTGTACCTGAGACCTTTCTTGTTTCTTGAGAAAGGCTTGTACTGCTATATATTTTCCTCTCAGGACTGCCTTTGTTGTGTCCCACAGATTTTGAACCGTTGTGTTTTCATTATCATTTGTTTCCATGAATTTTTTTAATTCATCTTTAATTTCCTGGTTGACCCATTCATTCTTTAGAAGGATGCTGTTTAGTCTCCATGTATTTGGGTTCTTTCCAAATTTCCTCTTGTGTTTGAGTTCTAGCTTCAGAGCATTGTGGTCTGAAAATATGCAGGGAATGATCCCAATCTTTTGATACCGGTTGAGACTTGATTTAGGACCAAGAATTTGATCTATTCTGGAGAATGTTCCATGTGCACTAGAGAAGAATGTGTATTCTGTTGCTTTGGGATGAAATGTTCTGAATATATCTGTGATGTCCATCTGGTCCAGTGTGTCATTTAAGACCTTTATTTCCTTATTGATCTTTTGCTTGGATGATCTGTCCATTTCAGTGAGGGGAATGTTAAAGTCCCCTACTATTATTGTATCATTGTCGATGTGTTTCTTGATTTTTTTATTAATGGTTTATATAGTTGGCTGCTCCCACGTTAGGGGCATAGATATTTAAAATTGTTAGATCTTCTTGTTGGACAGTTCCTTTGAGTATGATATAGTGTCCTTCCTCATCTCTTATTATAGTCTTTGGCTTAAAATCTAATTGATCTGATATAAGGATTGCCACTCCTGCTTTCTTCTGATGTCCATTAGCATGGTAAATTCTTTTCCACCCCCTCACTTTAAACCTGGAGGTGTCTTCGGGTTTAAGATGAGTTTCTTGTAGGCAACATATAGATGGGTTTTGGTTTTTGATCCATTCTGATACGCTGTGTCTTTTGATTGGGGCATTTAGCCCATTAACATTCAGGGTAAGTATTGAGAGATATGAATTTAGTGCCATTGTATTGCCTGTAAGGTGACTGTTATTGTATATTGTCTCTGTTTCTTTCTGATCTACTACTTTTAGGGTCTCTCTTTGCTTAGAGGACCCCTTTCAATATTTCCTGTAGAGCTGGTTTGGTATTTGCAAATTCTTTCAGTTTTTGTTTGTCCTGGAAGCTTTTAATCTCTCCTTCTATTTTCAATGATAGCCTAGCTGGATATAGTATTCTTGGCTGCATGTTTTTCTCCTTTAGTACTCTGAATATATCATGCCAGCTCTTTCTGGCCTGCCAGGTCTCTGTGGATAAGTCTGCTGCCAATCTAATATTTTTACCATTGTACGTTACAGACTTCTTTTCCCGGGCTGCTTTCAGGATCTTCTCTTTGTCACTAAGACTTTTAAATTTTACTATTAGGTGACGGGGCGTGGACCTATTCTTATTGATTTTGAGGGGGGTTCTCTGAACCTCCTGGATTTTGATGCTTGTTCCCTTTGCCATATTGGGGAAATTCTCTCCAATAATTCTCTCCAATATACCTCCTGCTCCCCTCTCTGTTTCCTCTTCTTCTGGAATCCCAATTATTCTAATGTTGTTTCGTCTTATGGTGTCACTTATCTCTCGAACTCTCCCCTCATGGTCCAGTAGCTGTTTGTCCCTCTTTTGCTCAGCTTCTTTATTCTTTGTCATTTGGTCTTCTATATCACTAATTCTTTCTTCTGCCTCATTTATCCTCGCAGTGAGAGCCTCCATTTTTGATTGCACCTCATTAATAGCTTTTTTTATTTCAACGTGGTTAGATTATAGTTCTTTTATTTTCTCCAGAAAGTGCTTTTATATCTCCCGAGAGGGTTTCTCTAATATCTTCCATGCCTTTTTCAAGCCCGGCTAGAACCTTGAGAATCGTCATTCTGAACTCTAGATCTGACATATTACCAATGTCTGTATTGATTAGGTCCCTAGCCTTTGGTACTGCCTCTTGTTCTTTTTTTTGTGGTGAAATTTTCAGCCTTGTTATTTTGTCCAGATAAGAGTATATGAAGGAGCAAGTAAAATACTAAAAGGGTGGCAACAACCCCAGGAAAATATGCTTTAGCCAAATCAGAAGAGATCCCGAATCGTGAGGGGAGAGAAAGGGGATAAAAAGAGGTTCAGAAAGAAAAAAAAAAAAGAAAGAAAGAAAGAAAGAATTAAAAAAAGAAAACCAATAAAGAAAAAATATAAAAAGAAAAAATATATATATATATTAGATAAACTAGTTAAAAAACGTTATAAAAGAAAAGGGTAAAAGTTAAAAAAATTTTGCAGAAGAAGAAAAAAAAATTGAAAAAGAAAAAAAAATTAAATTAACTGCAAGGCTAAAGAATCATCGGGAGAAAGCCATGAGTTCCGTGCTTTGCTTTCTCCTCCTCTGGAATTCCGCCGCTCTCCTTGGTATTGAAACTGCACTCCTTGGTAGGTGTACTTGGTCCTGGCTGGGTTTCTTGTTGATCTTCTGGGGGGTGGGGCCTGTTGTAGTGCTTCTCAAGTGTCTTTGCCCCAGGCGGAGTTGCACTGCCCTTACCCGGGTTGGTCTGAGTAATCCGCTCGGGTTTGCTTTCGGGAGCTTTTGTTCCCTGAGCGCTTTCCATAGAGTCCGGAGGGTGGGAATGAAGACAGCGGTCTCCCGGTGTCCGGCCCGGAGGATCCGAGAGCCCAGGCCCCACTCCTCAGTGCGCCCTCAGAGAACAGCGCCCAATGACTCCCGTCACCCTGGCCTCCGGCCGCGCTCTGAGCTGACCGAGCCTGCGACCGGTTCAAGGTAACCCCGAGCTGGGAGCTCACTCCTCGGCTCCGTCTCTGTAGCCAGCTTCCCCTGTCTAATACCTGTAAGCTCTGCGACACTCAGACACCCCGTTCCTTCTGTGACCCTGTGGGACCTGAGGCCACGCTGACCCTGCATGGGCTTCACCCTGGTTAAGCCTCTGGAGCGATGTCCCTCAGCGGAACAGACTTTTAAAAGTCCCGATTTTGTGCTCTGTTGCTCAGCCGCTCGCGGGGAGCCGGCCCCTCCCCCCGCGGTCTATCTCCCGTCGCTTTGGATTCACTTCTCCGCCAGTCCTACCTTGCAGGAAGTGGTTGATTTTCTGTTTCTGGAATTGCTGTTCTTCTTCTCTTCAATCTCCCGTTGGATTTGTAGGTGTTTGCAATCTTTAGAAAAGCTATTTAGCTGATCTCCCGCTACCTGAAGTAGTCTCAGCCGCTATCTTCACCATCTTGACTCCTCCCCTTCTAAGTTATCATTATTATAATGCATGAGTAGTATTGTCTTTCTACTAATCAAATCTACTCTAGTAAAAAATAAATCCATTCTGATAATATGCCTTCTACAAATATCCATTGCTTACAGGTTTGATATATATCTGTATATAGCATTTTCTATTTTAAAAACTCCTTAAGTAGCTTTATGTAAATTAATTTCCCCCATCTTTTAGAAATAACCTGTGATACTAACTACTTAAGAGAACTGGTGAGCAATTGCATGCACGTTTGCTAGATGTATACTCTTAAATTATTTTTTCTAAGTTTCAAGTTTGTCTAATTTTTGAAAATGATTTCAATTAAACAACAAAATGTGATAATTATTTAATGCTGTTTTGGTTAGATTATTGTAAGAATATTATAAATATATATAATATATAATACTACAAGTAAGTGATATGTAAGACCTGGCATATATTAAATATGTTTGATAATTATTAGATGTTGAATACAATAAGAAGGAAAAGAAAAACATGTTTTTGTATGTAGAAAAATATTGATCTTTATTCATTTCATTAGCTCTGCTGTGTACATCAAAGTGCCATGAGCTTTTGAATGTGTATGTTATGTTCTCAGTTTGCAAAATTGTAAATTTTACTAGGGTTTGTTTAAAAAATGAACTGGAACTTTATCAAAATAAAAACTGTGCCGTGAAGGAAACAACCAACAAAACTAAAAGGTAACCTACTGAATGGGAAAAGATACTTGCAAATGATATCTGATAAAGGGTTAGTATCCAAACTCTATAAACAACTTATCAAACTCAGCACCCCAAAATTTAAAAAATAAGCAGAAACTATGAATATACAGTTTTCCAAAGAAGACCTACAGATGGCCAGCAGATACATGAAAAGATGCTCAACATCACTGGTCATTAGGGAAATACTAATAAAAACATTACACCTGTTGGAATGACTAAAATCAACAGGCACTGGCCAGAGTATGGAAAAAAGGGAACCTTCTTGCTCTGTTGGTGGGAATGAAAACTAGTGCAGCCACTCTGGAAAACAATATGGAGGGTTCTTAAAAAAGTTAAAAGCTAGAAATAGATCTACCCTATAATCCAGCAATTGCATTATGAAGTATTTGCCCAAATACAAAAGTACAAATTCAAAGAGATATATGCACCCCAGTGTTTTAGCAGCATTATCTACAATGGCCAAACTACAATAGCCAAATTATGGAATGAGCACGAATGTCCACTGACTGATCAATGGACAAAGAAGATGTGTACGCATGCACACACACACACACACACACACACACACACACATATTAATCAGCCATAAAAAAGAAAGAAATTTTGCCATTTGCAATGATCTGGATGGCGTTACAGAGTAGAACGCTAAGTGAAATAACGCAGTCAGAGAAAGACAAATACTGTGTTTTTTCACACATATATGGAATTTAAAAAACAAAACAAATGAACAAAGTGTGGGAAAAAGAGAGAGAGAGGCAAACCGAGAAATGGACTCTTAACTGTAGGGAACAAATTTGTGGTTATGAGAGGGGAAGTGAGGGAAGGGGATGGGTTAAATAGCTTAAATAGGATTAAGGAGGGCACTTGTGATGAGTGCTGGGTGTTGTATGGAAGTGTTGAATCACTATATTGTACACCTCAAATTAACATTACATCTGTATTTAACTGGAATTTAAATAAAAACTTTAAAAAAGAAACAGGAGGTTTAAACCATGTATAACCACAATTTTAAGGATCAGTAAACAGAGGCAAATACTGCAAAAAATAAATAAAAACTAAAAAAAATTAAGAGGTCAGAGTAAACATCTAAAAAAATATATCAGAAGAACAAATAAGTTTGACAATACGGATAACCACAAATTTTCAAATAAAAAAAGCCCTCCTGTGTTTACTACAGAAGATCTAAATTTAACTAAAAATTAATAAACTTTGAATAACTAAATATCTTTTTAGCCTTCTATGGATGTGAAGATGTTTCAATATATCAGTATTGCTGAGCAAGAATGGTGATACTGATGGTTTGCATTTTGTTTGTGAGATAGGGAGACTCTTCCCTTTGGACCGTTTCCTTAGCAATACTGTGCCTGGGGAACAGAAGAGTGTAAGTGGCCCCAGCCAGTACGGCAGATTATGCCTTCTGGTTCCAACATCTTCTGTGCAGACATAGATAATTCTTGATTATAGAGAGAAAGGACGGCTGCTGTGACCCTGCAGAGGGAAGTAAATCTCTATTCAACCTTTTCAGGTATTCCAAGGGGCGGCCTTTGGCTGGAATGCAGATCCCTGCTTTAATGCTGCTACTATATTGTACTCTTCCGTGAACTAAACCAAAGATTCATAAACATTCATAAGTCATTTTGATGCCTACGAGTTTTCTTTAGCAATTGAATCCCATCTGAAACTTCTAATTAATTTATATAATAACTCTTACAGAAAGTGATGTTTGAATTTTATCACTGGTAGTGTATGGTTCCTCTACTTTTCTGAACAGTGATAGCACTTAGATACTACTTAGTTATGATATTAAACATTACCTAATGCTGTTGAAAAAGTTATCAAGTAGTTTTTATTCGTTTTGAACCTTGAATTTTATAAAATACAGAGAATACTCCACATTTTTGGTTGGTTTTGTAAAATTTTTTCATAATCAAGATATTATAATAACAATTGAAAGAAACACATGAAAGTTTTTTAATGATTATGTCAATAACATTGGCAAAGTTTTTCTTAAAAGGTTAAATACATTATAATTATAGAACCAAATCACTTATGATTCAGTTAATGCTTAGTTTCTCGAGAAATACATTGACCAATAATCGTTAGTTTGACATTGGTTATAAGTCTTTCCCATGAAGAATTCTTTTCTAATCTAACATGAGGGCTCTACTATTAAAATACTTTATTGACATCATATATGTATTAATTAGAAATACCTTTAAAAACCATGCTGACCTCTGTATTCAGGTAGGATAGAGTAGTTCTGCTGAGAATAATCTGAAAAGCTGAGTAAATACTTAAAAACACAAATATGGGGGCACCTGGGTGGCTCAGTGGGTTAAAGCCTCTGCCTTCAGGTCGGGTCATGGTCCCAGAGCCCTGGGATCGAGCCCCACATCGGGCTCTCTGCTCAGCGGAGAGCCTGCTTCCTCCTTTCTCTCTCTCTGCCTGCCTCTCTGCCTACTTGTGATCTCTGTCTGTCAAATATATAAATAAAATCTTTAAAAAAACCCACAAATATGTATACATATCTCCACATGTGTGTGAAAACATGCATATATTTACACATGTATTTGTACATGCAGATGGAGATCTACAACTGTATCAATAGAAAGTAAAATTCTAGAGAGTCTTTCATAGTTGATTTGGATCTCTTCACTGTCCCTGGGTACATTTATTAATCCTTTGCCTTGCCTAGAAGCTGAAATTCTGGGATAGACACAGGGAGAAGTCTGCTACTAAGGGAGAGAAAAACCCACCGAAGCTTTTTATAAGTACGTGGGGCTGGATGGCAATGTTGGCGGGGTGGGGAGGACAAGAAAACAAGCAAAACACCCTCAGTGCTCCATGCTGTGTAATACTGCCTCAAAGAGACGTGTCTCCAAGATAAGGACACAAGTGACATGAAAAATGTAGGGATGAATGAAGATATACTAGTAAAATCGAGGCAAGGAAACAAACATGAGGGTAGCTTTACTACTATTGGAAAAAGCGGACTTCAGGTAAGGAAGAATTTCTGGAGATGAAGAAGAATTTTGCACAATGGTATATAAGTCAGCGTATTCCAAATCTGCTTGCATTCAATAATGTGGTTTCAAAATGAATAAAACAAAAATCAATGGAATTAAAAGGAAAAATGGACAAATTTATAATCAAAGTAGAAGACACTAGTAAATTTCACTGGATACCTGGTAACAATAAGGAGACAAAACCTAAATTATTAATCTTCTATGCTATAGGAGATTAGAAGAGCTAACAAACACTTGCAAATTGCTGTGTGTATGATATATTATCCCTGATGGCCTCAGAATTCACATTATTTTCAAACTGAAGGATCATTTATCAAAACTGGACAAATGGTGGCATATGAAGAAAACCTCAACAAATTGTATTTATTTTTTAAAAGATTTTATTTATTTATTTGACAGAGAGAGAGAGAAAGATCACAGCTGGGCGAGCAGGAGAGGTAGACGTAGGTTTCCTGCCGTGCAGAGAGCCCGATGCAGGACTTGATCCCAGGACCCTGGGATCATGACCTGAGCCGAAGGCAGACGCTTAACTGACTGAGCTATCCATGTGCCCCTTACTCAACAAATTTTAAAGGATTGAAATAGTTTAGATTATGTGCTCTGAATAGAGTGGAATTAGGAAAAACTTAGTGACAAAATAATTAGGATATCCCCCCAACTACCAAGAAACTAAATAATGTACTTATAAATTATCCATGGTCACAGAAAAAAATCACAATGAAAATTTAAAAATAGTTTAATCTCAATGAAGAAAAGATATATCAAACTTGTTGAATGCAGCTAATATATTGCTCTGAAGGAAATTTGTAGTTTCAAATGCATAAATGAGAAAAAAATACAATTTTCTGAATTTCTAACTCAAGAAGGAAGGTAAAGAACAGAAAATTACACATAGTGTAATATAAAAGGAAAAAATTAAAAGCTAAAAGTACAAATTATTGGAAAAAAGTATAATGCAGAAAACTTGGAAGTCAAGCTTCAGCTCTCTTTTAACCAAAATAGGTGAAATTTGTAGAAATGCTCATTAAGGGGAAAAAAAAAAACAGAACACAAAAAAACACTGCCAAAACCTGGCAAGGATACAGCAGGAAGACTAAATGAGAACAATCTCTCTCATGAATATAGAAGCAAAACATTAGAGAAGTAAATCCAGAGCTACATGAAAACAATGATTTAAGCACTGAACTCCTGAAACTAGTGATAGAACAGAAAATGAAATTTGAAAGGATGCGGAAGAATGGAAATACCAGTGAAGTGTATGCAACGGATGATTCAGCTGCTAAAATCAGTCAACATAGTTCAGAATATTAACCAAAGAAGGAAGAAAAATCATTTGAACTTCTCAGTATATGTAGAAAAGCATTTGGTAAAATTCAGCAACCATTTATTCAAAGAAAAAGAAAAACCAAAAGTTTCTTAGGAAAGGAGAATAAATGTGATCAAAAAGCTGTCAGAGACGACCAGCAAATTACCTCCAGGAACTGTTGTGTGTAAAGCGACACCCTAGCCCCTGAGACCCATTATAATCTATAACAATTTAACAGTGAGCTGGCGATGCAGTGATGTGTATACGTAAAAGAGAGAATTGTGTTTAGAGCCTGACTCCCGCATATATCATCACATCATTTATGATAATGTTACTGTGCAGTGGACAAAGAATGGTCTTCTTTATTTTTTAATAGAATTTATTTTCGAGCGACACTTGTGTGGCTCAGTCGGTTAAGCATCTGATTCTTGATCTCAGCTCAGGTCATGAGCTCAGGGTCGTGAGACGGAGCCCTGTGTCAGGCTCTGTGCGGTGGGGAGTCTGCTTGAGACTCTCTCTCTTCCTCTGCCTCTGCCCTTCCCCTCCCACATACAACTTCCTCTGCTATCGACAACCTGTACCACACTGGTTACCTTTGTTATAATCAGTGAAACTTCACTGACACATCAGTAGTGCCCGAAGTCCACAGTTTAGACCTCATTCTTGGAGTCTTGTATTTTCTGTGGAGTAGGACAAAGGCATAATGTCACACACCCACACTGTAGTATCATGCAGAATGGTTTTCATGTCCTTGAAGTCCTTTGTTTACTCATCCCGTCCTCTTTCCTAGCCCCTGGCAATGAATGATCTGTCCACTGTCTTTGTAGTTTTGCCTTTTCCAGAGTGTCATACAGCTGGAATCATACAGTGTGTAGCCTGGCAAGGGTATGGAACAGCAGGAACTTCCATTCATTGCGAGTGGGAATGCAAGATGGTACAGCCACTTTGGAAGATCGTTTCTTACAAAACCAGACATACTGTTACTATATGATGCATCAATCACACAATTTGGTATGATACCAAAATGCATTGGAAGGCTACAAAAACTTGCACACAGTTCTCTAATTTATTGAAAAAAAGTTGTAATATCCTCTCTAAAAAAAAAAAAAACCTGTGCACAGATGTTTACAACAGCTTTATTTAAACTGACAAAATTTGGAAGCATCTAGGATGTCCTTCAGTAGGTGAAGGAATGAATAAATTGTATTGTATTTAGACAATGGCATATTATTTAGTGTTAGAAAGAAATGAGCTGTCAAGCCATGAAAAGACTTGTAGGAACATTAAATGCAAATTACCAAGTAAAAAAAGTCAATCTGAAAAGAACAGTCTTTTCAATGAATGGCATTGAATGGGCGAGGGGGTTCTTAAGTAGGAAAGAAATTTACTAAACATAAAAGAAAGAAAGAACAATAAATTGAACTTCATGAAAAGTTCTGTTACTCAAAAAAAGAAAACCATTTGAAGTATAAAAAGTCAGGACATAGAATGATCAAGTGATATTGGCTATACATCTACCTTTAAAAGAAGAGTGAGATAGAATCCCAAGTATGATAAAGCTCTAGATATGTAAAAATAAAAATGAAAATGACAAGAAATACAACCATGGGAAAATGATACTTTGAAAAAATTCTACAGATCAGAATGGCTAAAATGAAAATGAGTGACCCTGTCAACTTTCACAGCTCTGTTATATGTCAACTTGTCTAGGTTGAAAGTCCCTCTCAGAGTTCACCTTTGTGTTTGTTTCTGAATAAGGTGGGCCATAAAAGAGCTGCTTGAGTGAGATTTTGAGGTTGATTATAAAGCCATAGCCATTTCGTAACTTATACATGTCACTTACCTGCTGATTCACCTTGACATCATAAACAGCGACTTGGCCGGCAAATGTCCACCTTCCATTGGATTCTCCCTTCACTTTTCTGACTCCAGGGCCATATATATGTGTTGACTTTAATGATTAAGTGTGGGAGGCCACGGTAAGGCTTGAGACGAGGACCAAACCAGGCCCTGACTTGTGCCTCCTTTAAAGGCTGAAGAGCCGAACAAAAGGCTTAGGTCGAGAAAGTCCAGTAGCACTGAGAAAGGGTCTGGGCTATGTGTTGCGCGCTCGCCTACGTGACTTCCCACACGTTTGCTAGTCAGATTGAGACAACTTGGCCGTGGTCAGAAATTCTTGGCTGGTCCTTGCTGTCCTTGCACGGGCTATAGACTACACCATTGCAAGACTGTGCTGTGCTTACATAAACTATGTCTTGAGTGGCCTTGAAGTCAGTACATCTGGCGCTAGAGGGGCTGCTATTGGTGCTTGGGAAACAGATAATGGGAAGCTTGAAGGATTTTCTGTGCATGTTGCAAACTCTTTAGTAATCAGCTAAAAATAGGTACTTTCTTACGATTGTTTCTGTTAGCTATATAACGCCTTGCTGCCTTGAATAAAATTGGCACTATTGGACATCCTCCTTGGTGCTCCTCCTGCCCCCATCTCTTTGTCTCTTAATTTCTTTTCAGCATCCTCTTACCCTCTCGACCCTGGTCGATTTGTCGCACCGGCAGCGACAATTAAGGCCCTTGTTCTGCAGGACAGCCCCCCACCTACCTTCCTACTCCCAGAGCTTCTAACTTGTCCACCAGGTGTTTGTGAAGATGAAAGTACTGGAACTCCTACGTTGCTGACAGGACTATGCGTTAGAACCACTACTAACTGGTCTGCCAAATCTGTTGTGACCCAGAAATTTTATTTCTTGCTGTAACTCATCAGAACAACACTACATATGTATGAAATATTCACAGTTCATAGTATTCGTAATAAATAGTAACTGGGTCTACCTCCATGTCCATCAACACTAGAATTGGTAAATAATCTAAGGTACTTTAATAAAATTGCATTCTGTACAGAGATGAGAATAAACAAATCATAATTTTATGCAAAGAAATATAATGTTGAATAAAACATAATAAAACATAATGTTGAATAAGATCAATCTGGAGACAGTACAGTACTCTTTTATTTCATTTAACTCGAGCTCTGAGACAAGCCCAGAGTTAGAAATCACAATCGTAGGTACTTTTGGAACAGTAACAGTTATTCGTGTGAACATGGAGGGGACCTTTTCTGAAGCAAATAATATTCTCAAATCTTGTGCTAGTTTGCCTGAGTGTGTTTATGTAGTTTGTGAGAATTTATTTTATCCATCAAAATACTTTATAAAGTTTGCAAAGAATATAGGAAAAACTGGTGTGTGTGTGTGCGTGCGTGCATGTGTGTGTATATGCGTGTGTGTGCATATGCGTGTGTGTGTATGTGTGTGCATGTGTATGTGCACGTGTGTGTTGACCCTCACTGAGTCTCGATGCAGGGGTAGCCTTGAAGGGATCGGTGTGGCCTTTCAAGAAATGAGGAGCTTGTCTGCTCTATGGGTCTAAGGAAAAGTAAAACTGACTTGCTGTTTTTTATAGCTCGAAGCTGGGGACAGAGCCAAAGAAAAGACACTAATACTCTTTTTTGGTAAAGATTTTATTTATTTATTGCCAGACAGAGAGAGAGAGAGAGCACAAGCAGGGGAGCAGCAGGCAGAGGGAGAAGCAGGCTCCATCCCAGCCCCCGGAATCCGGGCCTGAGCCACCCGGAAAGGAAAGGAAAGTCTTTGCTGTGCCACGAGCGAATGAACCTACAGAAAGTCAAAATTAAGGCGGTGCGGAAATGGATGGAAATGTTCTGGCTCCTCAGCGCCCTGTTGGAGACGTGGGCAGGGAAACTTCTCACCAGGGGCCGGAGACACCATGGCCTGCCATCGTGTCACGTCCCACTGAGAGCTGGAGAGACAGTTGTGACCGCAGCCGAGGCACTTGCAGTCCTGGAGTCTGTGCCCTCCTGGGCGTTGGCCTAACTGTGGTCTGAGGGTGAGGAAGCGACGGAGAGAAAATTTCACTTGAATAAAACCAAGCGCCCTGTTGTCCGCACTGTTGTGTCTTCTACAGAAACCTGGTCACGGTTGACACTAGGTCATCTTTCCTTTTGTCACCCATTCCACCATTTATTTCCCTTGAAAACATTAATTTCATAGAAATTCACTTCTCAGCACTCGCAAATATTCTGATGCATAAAATAAGTTGACGTAAGAATTAGAAATTTCCGTGCTTCTGACAGAAGACCTTGAGCCTGATCAACATACATTCCTCCAGCATTCACCAAGGCTGAGGAAAATAAATCCACATAATTTGTTCTTAAAATGCCTTCTTGAAGATATTGTAGGAACCAGAAAAACTTACAAATGATTTTAAATCTGATTTTAATCAGTTGTGTGGCCTTGGGCAACTCATTTCCCTTCTGTATCACCTTCTCCGAATTGTTTTTGTTCACAATCCAGGAGAAAAGTGACTCCTTGTTCAGATAAATTTTTAAAAAATATAAATTAAAAAAAAAGAAAAATTTTAAAAATATTATGTTAAAAAACAGGATTAATTGTGGGAAAATTTCAGAATTTTTAGCACATGATTTTGCAATATGAACTTCTACCCAAGGAATTTACAATGCAACATCTCTCGGACTTTTTAAACATAAATTCCATTTTTCATAGAACACATATAATTTCGGTTTTCTTTTGGGAAAGGACGTTAACAACATTGTTTTAGTACAAACTGTAAATTGTTACATAAAATCATTACAAAAATATTTTCTAAAAATGATTTAAAAGCCCAAGAAGACTAGGTTTCATTGGTAGATTAGTCGCCTAAATAAAGACCAAGAAATGGCTTTGTTTATTTTGCCATTTCAACTGAATGTTCAATTGTATAAAATAGAGCAACCACATCTATTTAAAGGACAATTACTTGTCAGTCGCATTGTTGTATCATGATAATCAAAGTCTGCTTCTGAGAGAAACTAGCAGCCAGTTAACCCACACTGAGCTATTAGTGAAGGAATTGGTAAGATACTCATTTACATCAAGAGCTAAGGAGATTTGTCTGTATTTCATTCATGAGCTCAATGTATTTTTTTAAAAGATTTTATTTACTTATTTGAGAGGAGTGAATGAGAGAGAGAGAGCACGAGAGGGGGAGGGTCAGAGGGAGAAGCAGACCCCACACCAAGCAGGGAGCCTGAGGCTGGGCTTGATCCCTGGGCTCCAAGATCATGGCCTGAGCCGAAGGCAGTCGCTTAACCCACTGAGCCACCCAGGTTCCCCTAGAGTTTAATGGATTCATTATCAAAGTTTTGTGGGTATATTGGTCACTTGTTCCAAGTTATATTTTCTTAGATTATTTATAAGTTTAATTATCTCTTCTGTTGTTCATATTATAGTGAAGATTTCACATAGTATTTGTAGACTTTATTTTTTTAATTTTTTATAAGTTTTAAAAGATTTTTTATTTATTTGAGAGCGAGCACCAGCACACATATGGGAGCAGGGGGAAGGGGAGAGGGAGGAGCAGACTCCCTGGGGAGCAGAGAGCCTAGGGAGCCGCTGCAGGGCTCGATCTCAGGACCCGTAGATCACAGCTTGGGCCCAAAGCAGACGCTTATCTGACCGCGCCACCAGGCACCTCTACACAGTGTCTGTAGACTTTAAAAGAATATGCTTTAACGGTGACAAATTGATTTATACTAATTGATTTAGAAGGTTTTAAAACTGTATTTTGTTTTTTATTTCGTAATGGGTTCTCATCGTGAGGACAGTGACGCTGAATATTTCCTGTTTTTAAACTCAGGGAATACCATGGATGTTATTCCACACGATTGCATAGTAGACGGTCTGAGTCGTAATTACAAATTAACAGCCTGCAAAATAAATTCACCTCCTGGATGGTCTTATCTGGCCTTCATCTCATTCAGTTTTTATTTTAAATAAAACTTTTAAAAATAGAGGTATTTGAAATGGAAAACCACATGTGGTCCCTTTAGGCACACATGGCCAGTGGCAATAGCCAGCGGAGCGGAGTGGCGGCAGCCCCCTTAGAGGGGCACTGGCTCTCCAGTCCACACTGCAGTCCGCGCGGTGCGTCCCACACATCATCCTCAGTCCTCTTCTCTCGTGTTTGCCTTTACTAGCCCCTTTGAGCTGAGTGTTTAGCCCCTGGTATCAATAATTTGAACAATAACAGCACGCAAAATACATGCTCTACATCTGAAAAGGAGATATTTTCACTGGAAATAGGTTTGGTTTTAATTCCAGGAGGAGACTGTGGTTTTAATTCCGGGTCGCTCCTTATTTGCTATCTACTAGTCGTCAAGTCATTAAAGTTCCACCGGCCTCAGATGTGTGTCTTCTGGAAATGAGGGGGCGATTTTATGTCTCTTTGGCTATAAGAATCTACGAGCACCTAATCAATAGCTTTAAAAAAAAATAGATTAAGCCTCAATTTAGAGTGATTCTTGAGACTTTAACTGATAAATGCCACCTTCATTAGAAACTGTCAGCACATCGAATGGTCGTGCAGAGGTGCACACGCTGAGCAGCTGTGCATGTATGAACACCCTCCATGAGCAAGATTAAGTGTCTTTTATTAACCTCAATTTGCCATACTGAGAATCTTTTAGTGAAGAAAAATTAAATTATTTTAGGATCTATGAGTTTAAGATGTGTTTTCCTCTGGCACCTTAATTATATCCAGAAAAGTCAACAGTGCTCTAACAATGCCTCAACGTTTGAAAGTTGTTTGTGTTATTTTACCTCGCAACATCCTTCCCCTTAGTATAATTTGCTAATATAACTCTTTCACTATAATGGACTTTTTTGCTTTGTTTCTGAGATGTTTAAGGCAGCAAAATGACAAAATAAGATTATTATGTTTTCTTTTTTTTTTAACTTTCATGAATTTTTAACACTATATTACTTTCCTAAAAATAATTAAAACAAATTACGTTCTGATTAAATGGTGTAATTCTCATATATCCAGCTATTCTAAGGGCTAAACGTTATAGTTGAAACAACGTGAATCATTTACTCACCTAAATAAAGAGCATTAATCTTCTGAAGAAAAAGTAATGGTCTTATCCATTTTATATCTTAGCACACTAATTTAGTTCACTTAGAGCAACGATTAAACATTCGGAAATGTGTGGATTTTTCCTAACAGAGTTGAATCATGCACAACTTCTTTAATAGAAGTTTGATTCAAGACTATGAAGAATTGAAAACTTCACTATTTCATATGCTAAAAACTTCAGTTTTTCATATGCTAAAAATCTTAATTGTAATTATCCTTGGAAATATTTGTATTCATGGGGGAGGGTGTTAGAACATACTGACAGTTATAAATTCCACTAAATTAAGGAGAGATGAAAGACAACAGTTAAAGAAGACTTTTAGTTAACAAAGGAAATAATCCAACAGTGAATTTCAGCAAGGCGTTAAAAAAAAACCAAAAAACCCATAACGTCACCTGTGTTATAGGTATCAATCCTCATTACCCCCCTAATTTTCCTTTTAAGTGATTATAATATTGTATATCTCTGGGATGGTGGAAGGCTGGTTTGAGAAAAAGGAGGAATAAACGTGTATTTTATACTGTCATCAATTTTTAAGTTTTATTTTTAAGTAAATGACACAGTCAAAAGTGCAAAGATTTTGTCCAATTATGGAGATAAAATTTTCTAGGATTCAGAAGAGAAAATGTAGGTACCATTTACAAAAAAAAAAAAACAAGAAAATTTAAGGAATATATTAAAGTTGTTTTAAAAGCCTTTAAATAGATTTTTATTTATAATGTACATTATATTACATATAAATATATAATAGATTTCAATTTAATAATGTAATTTTTATTTATAAAAATATAACAGGTAGAAAAGGAATATGAATAAATTTAAGGGAATACATTTTAAGATACTCAATTTTTTAATATGTTCTTTTCAAAAAAGATCTGCTTGAACAACTTTCTATAATTATAATAGAGTATTTATTAGTATAAATTTCATTTGGCAAGTGGTAGTGGAATGGAAATACTAATTCAAAGGAGAAAGGGAACAAAGTAAAATGTCTCTTAAAGTTTTTAAAATTATCTTATATATATATAAAATTATATATATTACATATAATTATAGATAATAGATATATATAATTAGAGATTTATATTATAGAGATCTATAATATAGATAAAACAGTAGTTTATGTTAATATATAAAAATTAGTGTATAATTGCTAACATATTTAATATAATGCATTCTATGAGTGTATTTATATAAACAATTATGTAACATGCTATATATATACATACATATATATTAAATGGATTATTTAGAAGTGTTATAGAATATTTATCTTAAATTTTGTATTGATAAAATATGCATGTCTAATTAAAAATGCTTGAGGTTTGGGGTGCCTGGGTGGCTCAGTGGATTAAGCCACTGCCTTCGGCTCTGGTCATGATTTCAGGGTCCTGGGATCGAGTCCCGCATCAGGCTCTCTGCTCGGCAGGGAGCCTCTCTCTCTCTGCCTGCCTCTCTGCCTACTTGTGATCTCTCTGTCAAATAAATAAATAAAATCTTTAAAAAAAATGCTTGAGGTTTTACATAGTTTTTCAAGATTACTTTAAATGTCAAAAAGCAAAAATTTTAAAAACAACACAAAGAAAATTTTGACTTATACTTTTAACAGTGTGTTCAGGAAAATGTAGAGACTTCTAATATCTCCTCCAGCTATCCTAATATTTTATTTATCCACACTACTGGCAACTTATCAATGCTTCCAAAATGTATCAAAGCTTTATTTTATTTTTTTATTATTATGTCCAATTAGCCAGCATGTAGTACATCATTAGTATTTGCTGTAGTGTTCAATGACTCATTGGTTGGGTATAACACCCAGTGCCAGGAGAATCCTTGGGAGACAGTGAGTGAGTGAGAGGTGCATATGTGCACGTACACGGGTCTATGATACATAAAGAGAGTTTACATATAAATGTATGTATATTTGAAGCTGATAAATATTCAAATTTAGTCATTTCAGTTTGTGTACAGTAAATCTCAAGATTCCTGATATTCCTTCTGTACTTTTAGTTGATATATTCTTACATAATAGATGTAGTCCACACCCGGAGATTTGTCCAGGTTCCCTCATTTTTACCATTTTTTATGCCACTTCGGTTAGTTGGCCCTTTTGCTTTCCACTCAAGCCAGTGGAACTGCCCTGCCTTTGAGGGAAGAGAGAATTGGTGTGGTTGGGAGTTTAATCCAACCTTGACTTTAGATGAATTCAAATATATGGACGTCATCTTCCCTCCTTTGAAAGGCATAACTCTGAGGCATAATTTATGCTCTGAGGATCCCCTGCAAGGGGGGAAGCCCCCCCTTCCCTGTGATTTTACCGAAAATTGCACTCTTTCTTGTCTCCTTCCCCTCCCTTGTCCTTCTTCCTACATCCTTCAGCTGCATCTCCTGGGAATAAGTTTTAAATAAATGATTTGCCCAGAAATGCACTCCTCAGAATCTGCTTTCAGGACACTCATCTTAATACTGTCGGTGTTGCGAAATGATTGAAAAGCAGTTCCCTAATTTACTATTCTTAGTGAGGTGTTTAAAGGTGTTACAAAGGCAAAATCATATCCCACATATCTCTTAATAAAATAAGTTAGATTTAAGGAGGACCGTACTAGAGTTAGTCTAGTGAAGAACTTACCACAGGGGCAAAATTTGAAGGTCACCAAAGCCTCAATAATTAAGATAAGTAATACTTTTTTTTAAAAGATTTTATTTATTTATTTGACAGAAATCACAAGTAGGCAGTGAGAGGGAGAAGCAGGCTCCCTGCTGAGCAGAGAGCCCGATGTGGGGCTCGATCCCAGGACCCTGAGACCATGACCTGAGCGGAAGGCAGAGGCTTAACCCTCTGAGCCACCCAGGCGCCCCAAGATAAGTAATACTTTAATGCAATAATTAAAAAACAAAAATTAATATAAAAATCTATGAGGTAAGAATTATTTGCATTTTAATTGAAGGGAGGATCAATATTAGTGACTTTTTTCTTTTGCTTCCATCTCCAGTATGGGTTGGCATGGCTGTGACTTCCAGAAGCTAGAAAAAGATTAACAAACAAACACTCCAAATCAACACAAAAAAAAGAAATAATAAAGAGCAGGGAACAAGGAAATTGAAAACAGGAAAACAATGAAACAAAATGTGGGTTTGGGTTTTTTTTAAGATTTTATTTATTTATCTGACAGAGAGAGATCACAAGTAGGCAGAGAGGCAGGCAGAGAGAGAGGAGGAAGCAGGCTC
Organism: Lutra lutra; assembly: GCF_902655055.1. Classification (NCBI taxonomy): domain Eukaryota; kingdom Metazoa; phylum Chordata; class Mammalia; order Carnivora; family Mustelidae; genus Lutra; species Lutra lutra. Next base: position 1,064,521 of record NC_062280.1, read on the forward strand.
CCCACTGAGCAGAGAGCCCGATGCAGGGCTCGATCCCAGGACCCTGAGATCATGACCTGAGCTGAAGGCAGAGGTTTAACCCACTGAGCCATCCAGATGCCCCTAAAATGCTGGTTCTTTAAAGAGAAAATTGATAAACTTCTAGCAAGATAGGCAAAGAGCAAGAGAAACTTTCCAGGACCCAGAGTGAAGGGAGGGAGTTGCAGACTCTGCACACATCAGAAGGATAAAGGCAACACTGAGAAGAACTCTATGTGAATAAATTTGACAAATTAGAATACTTAGACCAAATCCCTCCAAAACACAGATGATTAAAACTCACCCAAAATGAAAGAGGTAATCAGAATAGTCTGAAACTATTAAAAGACATTGAATCGGTAGTACGAAAGCTTACAATAAAGAAAAATAATAAGGCCCAGAAAATTTTATTAGAGAATACCACCAAACACTTAAAGAATTAATGCCCATTCTAAGCGCACTCTTCCAAAATACAGAATAGGAGCCAAAACTTACCAACTTTTTATATAGATGGCTAACATTACCCTAATACCAACACCAAACGAAGGCCACAGACACAGAGAGAGAGAGAGAGAGAGAGAAAGTGGAAAGGAAAACCGTAGACCAGCTCTCTTGTGAAAATATACAGAGAAGTCCTGGATAAAATACTTCAAATCCAATCCATTGCATTATACAGCATGACTGAGTGAGATTAATTCTGGGAATGAAAGACTGATCCAATATTTAAAAATTCATCAATGACAATCTGTCATATTAACAAAATGAAGCCAAATTAATTGGAAATCCATTTTTGACCTGGTAAACAATACTCACTTATTAAAAGTGAAACAAAGTTGTGAAGTGACTGAGAAAGTAATAATTTGATTTACAGACTGGATAGCTTTTGGCAATTATGACTTTTTTTTTTAACAACTCAAGGTAGTATGGAGAAAATAGGACATACTTTTAATATTGTCACTGAGAAAAGCATAAAACATATTAAATAACTTGTTTTGTTCTTTTTCTTAATTTACTGCTTATGTTCTGTATGGAAAAATTAAGAGTATTATACACAATACAGATACACTATCTTGCAGAATTACAAGGCATAAGCTTTTCTATCTGAAATATATTTGCATGATAGCAAAATCGGTAATATTTTTACCCAGTTAACACACAGATACAAAATCTTTATTCTGCATTTCACAAGAAATGCTTCCATTTCACAACTATAATTATGTTTTTGACTTGCTGACTTTAAAACGGTCCAGTGAGGGGCGCCTGGGTATGTCAGTTGGCAGGAACATGCCACTCTTGATCTTGGGGTTGTGAGTTCAAGCCCCACATTAGGTGTAAAGCTCACTTAAATGGTTGAAATCTTTAGCAAACTACCTTCCCAACCCTAGATAGGAGCCACATTCTGGGGTGCGGGGCTGGTTCCGTCGGTTAAGGGTCTGTAGACCTTCAGTTCATGTCATGCTCTCAGAGCTCTGGGATCCAGACCCGCCCTGCTCCCTGCGTAGCAGCGAGTCTGCTCGTGCCTCTGCCCCTCCCCCCGCTTGTGTTCTCTCTCTCTTACTCTCTCTCAAATAAATAAATAAAGTCTAAAATAAAAATGGAAGCCACATTCCATACATTTATCTGGGATATATAAATATTTGCAGAATTGCTTTTTCTTGTGTGTTTAAGGTTATTGTTAAATTTTAACATTACTTCTCAATCATTATTCTAAATTAACTTTATCATTAATATTTGAGAAAAATATTGGCAAGACAAACATTTTTCACTGAATGATAAATTCCATACTATTAAGACTAAACAAGTATATCTAAAGAACAAAGGAAATGTGATCAATGAAGACATAAAAAATGACAGTCTGAAGAAATATGTGGTGGCATATTATTTTCTACATGTTAGTCCATAGAACTTTAATAGCTGCCTAATGAATAATCCAATATTCTTATATTCAGTGATGTCCCTATAATTTCCAACTGCAAAAATATATTAGTTTTTTGAAATGTGAAAATGAGCCACACATTCTGAAAGATACAGTGGGCGTATAGGTCAGCCAGTAAAGTGGCCTGCAGACCCCACATCAGCTCGGTTTGACTGTGAGGGAGAGTCAAGAGCTCTGACGAATACACAGTCATTATGCAGGTACGGGTACAAGAGTGATGAGTGTTCCCTGACTATGCCAACACGCAGATCTATCATGAAGCTTAGACAATTGTAGAGCAAGCCCAGGTCCTCTCTTCAAACCCCATCATTATGCGCATGAAGACAATAAAGTCCAAAGAGAGTTCAATATTTAGTCTCTTCAGAAGAATCCCAGAGGTACTTTCCAGGAACAGGTAATACACCCAAACTCTCTCATGTGTCCTCACACCGAGCCACTGGCTCCTTTCTGATGTCTGATTGTTTGTGATGGGGACTCACTACAAAACCAGCTTTGGAGTCACCTTAGCAAAGTGACTTTTGGCTTTAAAAGCAGGATGTGGGATAATTACAAAAGAAGTAATTTGGAAACCATAATAAGGAGCCCTGTGAGAGGCAAGAAAAGGCATTTCAAAAAGAGATTGGGGGGCGCCTGAGTGGCTCAGTGGGATGGGCCGCTGCCTTCGGCTCCCGTCATGGTCTTGGGGTTCTGGGATCGAGCCCCGCATTGGGCTCTCTGCTCAGCAGGGAGCCTGCTTCCCTCTCTCTCTCTCTCTGCCTGCCTCTGTCTACTGTGATCTCTGTCTGTCAAATAAATAAATAAAGTCTTAAAAAAAAAAGAGAGATTGGGTAGGGGTTATTTGCGTGGCCCAACTACTGGACATCCAGTGTGCAAAGGGAGGTTGAGAGACTGAGAGCAGAGCTGGAAGGTAGACCTGTCCGCAAGGGGCTTAGTCGTTGATTTACATGGAAACGTGTGAGGACTTTGAGTACCGCTCTCTAGACTCTCTGATCTTGGAGAAAGAACATGTATCAGCAAACAATAGGAAAACTCTTGTCATGATGCATGATTTAACATCAGTCAGTGGCTGAATAGGAGAAAAGCCTTATGAATCTTGTTATACATTTATAATCAAAGGACTTTGAATGCTGATTTAATATAAGTGAAGGTAAATCGGAACAAAAAATATTATCAGGTGCACGTGTCACAGGAAATCAATGTGGAGGAGGGAAAGAATTTTATCATGGTGTCTGGGGGGGAAAGATTTTTTGTCATTCAGTCCGATGGAGAAATGAGCATGAGTTACTACAGCACTAGATGGACCCTGGTCTCAAGTAATTATGTATTTTTAAATGGGTCACTGTTTCCATAGGGATTTTCTTTTTAAAGCTGAGAAGTATGATGAAATCCAGGCTTTCAAAACACTAGTTTGTAGACGATCCAGGAAAGACTAGTCTTGGTACTTACACCAGGGCGTGCTGTCCCCTCCTGCAGAAAAGGAATTTCTCTAAGAAACGTGAGTTTTCCCTCTGCAGATATGCAATGTTACCGTGCTACTCAGTAAGATATAAATACGCAATGGGACCTCTCTATATCGGAAGTATTAAATGATAAAAGCCAAACTAAATCAGGAATTAAATTAAAAGACTAGATCCCATGACCTATTTACTGGCCATCAGCGTCTAAGTTCAACTTCTGCTTCTCTTGCTTCTCCCTCTCCCACTCCCCCTGCTTGGGCTCCCTCTTGCGGTGTCTCTCTCTGTCAAATAAATAAATAATATCTTCAAAAAATAAATAAGGTCAATACCGTATTCCTGGTACCAAGAATAATATCTACAATGGACTGGAACTCAAATCGAATCTCAAAAAAGATCATATCATATTTTAGAATTTTTCTCTGGCTTCACATCATGATATAATTCCAACTCCTTGGTATGGCATTAAAATGCCCACATAATTTGATCCTAACCTGTCTTTCAAGCCATAATGTCTGGTTACACCCGCCATCCAGCCTTGGCTTCAGTCTAGCTGCTGGTAGGTTTCCAACCACATCGTTTCTGCTCTTGCGTCTTCCCTCAAATGGTCTCATTCTCTAGAATACATTCTTTCTCTTCTCCATATCCACTAGTCAAAGTCCTTCTCATCTTCCAAAATCAAAACCACAGACTAATTCTTCTGTGAAGTCTTTACCAGTATTGCAGATCGAACCGTGTCTGTTTTTTCATACTATTTTAATTGCTTTTACAGCAATTTAGGTGACCTCCTTCATGTTGTATTTACATTATCTGCTTTCCGGGCCTTCTTGTTCATCTTGGACAGAGATCGCTTCTTACGTGTCTTTGTACCTACAGCCCCCATTGAAACGCCTGGCCCAAAATGTGTCATCCAGTAGAATAAGTGTTGAGTATATTATTTCACAAAATCATAACAGTATTTCATATTCAAATTGGGTTAGCTGAGTTGAAATTATTTAGCAATTCAGATGAGTTACACTATCAGGTTGAATAAGGTTCATAACACAAGGGAAAGCATTAACAATTTTCACTAATTACAGTTCAGGTAGCTAATGGTAGTCATCAATCATAAAATTAGTCTATAAAAATGTTAAATTCTAAAACATGTTCTCTGATGCGTGTGTGTGTGTGTGTGTGTGTGTGTGTGGTCGACTCAATAATGATTCCCCAAATGTTCATGCAGGAATCTTTGGAACCTGTAAATATATTATCTTTCATGTAAAAAAAAGATTTTGTAGGTGTGATTAAGTTTAGAATTTTAAGAAGGCGAGGGATTATCCTGGATTATCCAAATGGGTCCCATGTAATTATAAGGTTCCTTATATTATAAGGAATTATATTATTATATTATAAGGTTCCTTATAATTACATGGGACCCATTTGTATAAGGGAGGCAAGAAGATCAGTCAGAAAAGGGAGCTATGATGACGGAACCTGGGGTTGGAAGCATTTTAAAGATGGAGAAAGGGGCCGTGACCCAAGGAATACAGGCTGGCCTCTAAAAGCTGGAAAAGGCAAGGAAACGAATTGTCCCCTGGAGCATTAGGAGGTGACAGAGACCTTCAAGGACACTAATTTTTTTAGCTAGATGAGACCTACTTTCACTTTTGAGTTCCAGAACTATAAGATAATGGATTTGTGTGGTTTCAAGATGCAAAATCTATGACAATATGCAATAGGAAACTAGTACAAGGTGTTTCTCAAGTGTTACGATGTAGCTTTTAGGCATGTCAGGCCTATTCCTGTAACTACAGTTGGATGAGCATGTAGACTGTGACACATATCTGAGGCTTTCAGATTGAATATTGCCATTGAGTTATTATAAATGTTAGGTCATTAAAAATAATTAAACTTGACTTGGAGTGTCGCCTCTGGAGTTGTGATACTGACTTTTCAGGTAAAATGATCATTATTAAAAAGCTTATAGAACAATTAAGTTGTGCCTCTATATTTATCCATGACAAATAATTGGTTTTCACTTATTTTATTCATTATTAGGCAAATTGTTAGAAATTTGCTTATAAGTGCATACAAGTATAACCTTTAACTTGAATTTAAATTATTTATTAATGCATTTTCAATCAGGTTACAACTTTTCCTGCAGATCTGTTATCAAATAGCCAATTGGAATATTCACCTACTGTTTAACAAAGAAACAACTCAAATGATATTTTTGTAAGCTTACAGTTTGATTACAGTACAGAATACATCTTAGTGGGCCACCATGTTTTATAGTTATCTCTGAATTTTTACCACTTACACTTTAGTTTCTGTATGTGTGTGGTATTTCATAGGGTATTAGAAATTTGTAAATACATTATTTTCTCTAAATCTGTACTATTAAAATTTGAAATGCATGTTATGGTTTTATTGCTATGGGAACGGCATCCTTTCATAGAGGATGGCTGGATGCAATGGTGACAGCATAAAGGTTGCAGCCTTCATGAAATAAAGTGCTTAAGTTCTCCGAAATAAATTTAATACACTGTATTTGCTGCTTCTAAAATCACGTTTATGTATCTAACTTTTTCACTAATAATTTTCTATCATTCTAATTTTCCTACTCAAAATACTCATAAGAGGGCGCCTGGGTGGCTCAGTGGGTTAAGCCGCTGCCTTCGGCTCAGGTCATGATCTCAGGGTCCTGGGATCGAGTCCCGCATCGGGCTCTCTGCTCGGCAGAGATCCTGCTTCCCTCTCTCTCTCTCTCTGCCTGCCTCTCCATCTACTTGTGATCTCTCTCTGTCAAATAAATAAATAAAATATTAAAAAAAATACTCATAAGAATTTTTTTTTCACTTTGCTGAAACTTCTGGTCTGTTCACTTCACCACCTTTTTGTTCATCAGCACATCCATTTGGTAATTAATTCTCCTCCTTTTCACCCTATGTTCCACCATTTCTGGTCTTTATTTGCTTGACCATTTCTCTCATTACTTGTCTGGGAAAAAAAAATCCTGTGCATGTATATATATCCCCTTTGCTATTTCTGCACACGTAAAGCTGCGCACTGATTAAGAAGATGATTTGACCAAGAAGACTAGCATTTTGTGTAATTATAATCCTGATACTCAGTGACGTGCTACAGCTCTTTCATCTTTCCTGCATTTGTTATTTGGAAAATTAAAATAATCATGAGGGAAATCCCTCAGCTTTCCGGTGGCTCATTCTGAAAATAAAGCTGTGTCTGCAGCCCCCTACTCCTTCCTTCATGTGTTCGTGGAGAAAGTGAGCCTCCTTTTCCCAAGCGCAGTACTTCTACATTTACTTGTAGTTTTCCTCTTATGTTTTCAGGGGTTTTATTCCTTTGCAATTATTTCTTCTCTATATTGTTTGTATCTTTAGGGTAAATACCCAGTAGTGCGATCGCTGGGTCATAGGGTTGTTCTATTTGCAACTTTTCAGGGAACCTCCATGCTGTTTTCCAGAGTGGCTGCACCAGCTTGCATTCCCACCAACAGTGTAGGAGGGTTCCCCTTTCTCCGCATCCTCGCCAGCATCTGTCATTTCCTGACTTGTTAATTTTAGCCATTCTGACTGGTGTGAGGTGATATCTCATGGTGGTTTTGATTTGTATTTCCTTGATGCCGAGTGATGTGGAGCAATTTTTCATGCGTCTGTTGGCCATTTATATGCCTTCTTTGGAGAAATGTCTTTTCTTGTCTTCTGCCCATCTCTTGAGTGGATTATTTGGGGTATTTTGGGGTGTTGTAGTATCTTTTAAAGTGATATGTAGGTGTGCCTCATTTTGTACTAAATAAAGTTGTTCAAAGTTGTGAGCAAATTAATGCTTATAAATCAAATCTTTATTCTCCCATATGTTATTATAATTAATAAAGCCTATTCCACAATATTCAGTTGGCAGTGTCTAATATTTTAAATGTGATCTTACTTTTCTTCATATATCTGTCCAGTAATTAATGATATGAAAATACTTGGATATATGAGGAAAGTTTAGGAACTAGGAATTTTAAATTTTTTTTGTAAAATAAAAATCATTTTGTATCATGAAGAATTGTACTGAAAGCAAAGCTTATTAAAATAAATAGAGGTTTTGGGACGCCTGGGTGGCTCAGTTGGTTGAGCAGCTGCCTTCAGCTCAGGTCATGATCCCAGCATCCTGGGATCGAGTCCCACATCGGGCTCCTTGCTTGGCGGCGAGCCTGCTTCTCCCTCTGCCTCTGCCTACCACTCTGTCTGCCTGTGCTCGCTCTCGCTTCTCTCTCTATGACAAATAAATAAATAAAATCTTTAAAAAAAATAAATAGAGGTTTCAGATTTGTCTTTATTTAAGTCAACACACTTATGTTAAAATATGAGAATTATGTTTCCAAATACTTATAGAAGTTTATTTTAGGAACTTATAAAGAGAGACGTAAAACCAGGGAGATAGAAAAAGTATACTACTGGGTAAATGTTTAAAATCCACAATAAAGGGGCACCTGGGTGACTCAGTAAAGCTTCTGCCTTCGACCCAGGTCATAATTCCGGGGTCCTGTGATCGTGCCTTAGGTCGGGCTCTCTGCTCAGCGGGAAGCCTGCTTCTCCCTCTCTCACTCCCCCTGCTGGTGTTCCCTCTCTCACTGTCTCTCTCTCTAATAGACAAATAAAATCTTTAAAAAAAGTAAAAAAAATTAAATTCACTATAAAGACAAGAATATAAAAAAACACTTTCTGTCTTTTCCTTGAATGTTGCTATACTCACGCCATATCAGTACTCTGTTAGAGGACTCAATTTCAGAACTGAAACAGACATTAGCAATCCTTTAGTCAAACCCAGTATATCATTACAAGCTTTAATGTCACAAATACATGAATATCACATAAATAATAGTATCACATAGACATTATCACAGATAATAGTATCCATAGATACTATTTAATAAGAAAAATCAAAATCACCATAGTAAGAAAAAAAGTGTAATCGTCTCACAAAATTTTCTGATTTTATTTTTCTGTCTTAATGAATTTTTTATTTAATATTTTCATTTAATATTATTATTAACAATTTTATTTATTTAATATACTTATTTTTATTTTTTTATTTTAGAAAATATTGAAGTACAGTTGACACACAACGTTACACTAGTTTCCGGTGTACAGCGTGGTGGTTTGACAAGTCTGTGTGTTATGCTGGGCTCCCTTCGGGTGTAGCTGCTGTCTGTCACCATGAGATGCTATTTCAGAACCGATGACTGAGTCCCCCCACATTGTGCCTTTCATCCCCGTGACTTACTCGCTCCGTAACTGAAAGCTCTAACTCCCACTACACCTTCACCCATTTTGCCCATCCCAGCCCCTGCCCCTGGCAACCACCAGTTTGTTCTCTGTATTTCTGGGTCTGTTTCTGCTTTTTTTGTTTGTTTTTTAGACTCCGCTTGAAATCACATGGTATTTGTTTCTCTCTGTCTGAGGTATTGCACTTAGCATTATACTCTGTAAGTCTGTCCCTGTTGTCATAAATGGCAAGATCTCATTCTTTTCATTACTAAGTAATATTCTATCATATATGTATGTATACCACATCTTTATCCATTCATCAATTTTTTCCCATCTGCAAATTTTATTTAATTTATTTAACAAACTTTTTTTTTAACCACTTTTAAAATTCAAATATAGTTAACAGTGTTACATTAGTTGCAGGTGCACAATATAATGACTCAACAATTCCGTACATTTCTCGTATCTACCACAGTGAGCGTGTAAGTGCACCCTCAGTCCCCTTCATCTCTTTAAGCCATTCTCCCAACCACCTCCCCTTTTGTTCTTGATATTTAAGAGTTTGGAGTTTTTTGTTTTTCTCTTTTTTCTTTGTTTCTTAAATTCTGCACATGAGTGAAATCATGGTATTTGTCTTTCTCTGACTTCATGCATGTAGCATGAGATCCTGTAGCTCTTCCACGTTGTTGCAAGTGTCAGGATTTCATTCTTGTTATGGCTGAGTTGTATTCCTGTGTGTGTGTGTGTGTGTGTGTGTGTGTGTGCCCGGTCTTCTTTTTTTTTTTTTTTTTTAAGATTTTATTTATCAGAGAGAGAGAGAGAGCACGCACGGGAGAACACAAGCAGGCAGAGGCAGAGAGAGAAGCAGGCTCCCCACTGAGCAAGGAGCCCGATGCGGGACTCAATCCCAGGACCCTGGGATCAGGACTTGAGCTGAAGGCAGCGGCTCAACCCACTGAGCCACCCAGGCGTCCCCTGTGCCCGGTCTTCTTTAACCATTTATCTCCTGATGGACAATTCAGTTGTTCCATAATTTGACTATTGTAAATAATGCTGCAAAAACAGAAGTGCATGTACCTTTTCAAATTAGTGTTTTTGTTTTCTTTGGGTAAATACCCAGTAGTGGAATTACTGGTCATACATTATTTCCATGTTTATTTTTTTAAGGAATCTCCTTACTGTTTTCAGCAGTGGCTGCACCACTTTACATGCCCACCGGCAGTGCGTGAGGTTCCTTCTCTCCACGTCCTCCCCAACACTTGTTCTTTCTCGCCTTTTGGACCGTCGCCGCTCTGGCAGGTGTGAGGTGACCCTCTGGCGTTGACTGGCGTCTCCCTGACGACTAGTGATGCTGAGCACCTCCGCCTGTGTCTGCTGTCCATCAGCACGTCTTCTTGACAAACATGTCTTTTCAGGTCATCTGCCTATTTTTAGGTCAGATTTTTTTTTTTTTGGTGTTAAGTTGTATAAGTCATTTATTTTGGATATTAATCCTTTACCAAATATATCACCTGCAAATATCTTCTCCCATTAACTCCCAAAAGCTTTCTTTTCTGGTGTATTTCCAATAGTTTATTTTTGCTTTTGCTTTTTTGTCTCAGGAAAAACAGAAAAATGTTGCTAAGGCTAAAGTCAAAGAGTTTACTGTCCATATTTTCTTTTAGGATATTTATGGTTTCAGGTGTCACATTTAGGTCCTTAATCCATTCTGTGTTGTTTTTGTATGATTTTTTGTTTGTTTGCTTTGTCTATGGTGTAAGAAAGTGGTTCAGTCTCATTCTTTTGCGTGTAGCTGCCCAGTTTTCCCAACACCATTTGTTATTATATATTCTTGCCCTGTTTGTCATAAATTAATTGACTTTGTAAGCATGGGTCTATTTCTGGGCTCTGTATTCTGTTCTCTTGATCTATGTGTCTGTTTTTGTGCTAGTATCATACTGTTTTGATCACTACAGCTTTGTAAATACATATTGAGATCTGGGCTTGTGATACATCCAGCTTCATTCTTCTTCCTCAAGGTAGTTTTTGCTGTTGAGGGTCTTTGTGATTCTGTACAGGTTTCAGGATTATTTGTTTTAGTTCTCTGAAAAGTGGTACTATTGGCATTCTTATAGTGTCACCGTTTGCAAGTGACAAGATCCTTTAGAAGAAAACCCTGTGGAACTCCACCAAAAACCTATTAGAAGTAATATATGATTTCTGTAAAGTTGTGGGATGCAAACTTAATATGCAAAAATATGTTGTATTTCTATATAGTAATAATAAATTAACAGAAAAAGAAATTAAGAAAATAGTTTCCTTTATAATTGCACCAAAAATAAAATACCTAGGAATAAACTTAACCAAGAAAGTGAAAGACATGTACATTGAAAATTATAAAGCACTGATGACAGAAATTGAGGATACCAAACAGAAAGATATGTTATGCTCATGGATTGGAAGAATGTTAAAATATTCATATGACCCAATGCAATTTATAGATTCAATGCTATCCTTAGCAAGGCATACTGACTTTAAGTAAAAATAGTCGTTTTCTCATAAAAACACAATTATTTTATAAATGTAATATTACGTACTTGCAAGTTGTAGTTTCTCAACAGCAGTATATTATAGTTTATGGACTTTAAATACTAATGAGGAAATTTCCTAAAGAATATTCCTAGGATAGAAATGTGTTATTTGTGTTTATGATTCAAGATGGAGAAGGAAAAGAAAGAAAAGAGAAGAAAAAGAAAGAAAGGGGAAGGAAGGAAAGTAAATGTTATGAAAAACATGTGCAAAAGTTTAAGAAGAAAGAATGCATCTTTCTGAAAACCTTGGAACTGAGTTATCATGTTGTGACAGTTTTGGCTTTATTCACTGAAATCCCTTGCTGTCTTTTTCCTGTTTGGAAAGTAATTTTTAAAAACCACCTAAAAAATGGCTAGTGGCCACCCAAGCTGTTCTATTTAAGGAAGTTGCCAACAAGAAAATAAAACTTTCTGTTTTTAACTTTTATTTTTAATTTATAGTCAATAGTTAAATAAAATACACATTACTTCCAAATCATACTTGTTACCCAGAACTGACAAGATTCTGTCCAAACAGTTGTATGATTCTAGGATCTAGCCAAGTGAGCGCGCTGCGTTCCACCCTTCTTTGAGGCTGAGGATTGTGGGGGAGGAGTCGGAGGGCCATGCCAGGGGGAGAGCGTGTAAGGACACGTTCCACTTGAAAAAACCAATTTACTGCAATGTCAAAATTTACCTTCCATGAAGAAAAGTCATACTGGCATTTTCAGAAAGTGTAACAAAAATGCAAAGAGGTGTCACCTTGTTTCCTAGAGATAATAGAGTCACCTGCAAGCGCCAGTATCCAGGACCTGCCCTCAGATCTTCTGGTCAGTGTTTCTGTGGTGGGGCCTGGGCATGCATAATTTTAAAAAAACTATGCCTGTGCCAGTATTTATAATCTGCACCAGGATTGAATAAGACAATCCACCCCGTCCGCACTATGATAGTCAATTTTATGTGTCAACTTGATTGGGCTGGAGAATGCCCAGAGAGCGGGTAAAACATCCTTTCTCTTTATTTCTGTGAGGGATTTCCCGGAAGAGATTCGCGCTTGAATCCATAGACTCGAGTGAGGAATAATGTCCTCACTGACGAGAGTCGACTTTATCCAACTCATTCAAAGCCTGAATAGGACAAAAAAGTGGAGTAAGGGCAAATTTGCTCTCTCTGCGTGAGGGAGGACAGCTAGTATCTTTTGCCCTCGGACATTGGCTGTCCTGGTTTTCAGGCTTCCAGAATCAAACCAGGACTTAAACTCGGCTCACCTGAACTTAATTACACCACTGACTTTTCTCGTTCTCCAACTTGTGCGCGCCTACACACACACACACACACACACACACACGCATATATTTGTATATATGTGTATATATTGTATATATCTGTGTATATAATGTATATATATGTATATATGTGTATATATGTATATATTTGTATATATTTGCATGTATGCATGCTACCTTAACATTTAATTTATCTATTTCTCTAGAGAACCCGGACTATTATGCTGTCCCCACAGAAAGAACTACCTTAGAGAGTTTCTTGGGTTTCTTGGGTTTCATCTATATCTTTATCATGTATTTGACATATTGCATTTACTCCTACCCTCTCTGGGGTTTCCAAGCCATTCCTCAGTGGCCAACAGCAACTCAGATTAACGCAGTCGACTCCTACCACACACATTCTTCACTTGGTCGGGCAGAATGTAGGACGTAACTGAAAAGCCCCCAAAACACTGCAGCAGTAACGTCACCATGTTGAATAGAAATATTAGATGAGGAACATCATTCCATGGGGATTTAGAAACACACAGTGGTTCCTCCATCCTGCTCTGTTCTTCTAATTAATTAATTGGTGTGTGGTCTGTTTGAGTTCCAGAGTATCGCCTGTACGTATCACTATTTTTGACAATTTCATGCTATCCACCTGGAACAGGTGTCGTCTCTCTTCATCTGAAAAGACTGCACAGTTTCATCACCAGAGAGTGGCCTCCAGTGTCAGATTGTCTTGCTTCAAATCCCGGGTCCAGGATTAGGTGTATTTCTAATCTTCCCCAAGAGATCGTACCCCAAGAGCAAGGAAAGCTGGAACTTGGGCATTTTACTTCCATGCCTTATCCCCATCTTTTATTCCAACACCGTAGATTCTTGAGGCTTGAAGGGATTTCCAAGTTTCTCTCCTATGTTCTGAGTTTTCTCTACTGTATGGGTTAAAGATTAAATCCGTTACGATTGTCTGTTGTTACTGAGAGGAGCGTAAGCCGCTGATGCCAGGAATTTCCCTCACAACAGTATCTTCTAAAACATCCCTTGCGGCAGACTCACGCATGTGTGCATTGCTAGATGTCCGACATCCAGTATTGTCTCCGATCCTTCCCATCTGTGCTCCGTCAGTCCTAGAACTCTCTGAGGTCACCGAGTAAGGGAGTCGTGAGCGGCTGTGCTTTTTCACTATTTAGTAAAGGCAGCTTTGGCCACTTCTTAGTGAAAAGAAAAGCAATAATTTAATTACAGCCCTAATATTTCTAGGAATGGATTAGATTAATCTCAAAAGGATTCAGCTGCTAAAATTTTGTCATTTTAACAGCCTCAATGTTTAATAAAAAGTCAATCTTGGAACTTACTTGATCCTGTATGTCCAAGACACAGGAGAGAAAAAAAGTGGGGAAGAGAAGGCTTATTTTTAACCTGAGAGAGGGGAAAATAGAGTCAAAGTTCTATTTCTAGCGCAGCTACTAATCATCTGGGCAATTTCCTAAGATCACTTTCTGTATGAAAATGATGATAAGACTACCTCATAATTGAGTTTTTTTCAGAGTGAAATGAGATACTGAATTCAGTGTGCTTGTCACGGTGGCTAGTATGTTGTGAGTGCTCAGTAACTGGTAGCAATAAGAACAAATCTTGTAATAATTATTAATATTAATACAGTCATTATTTTTAGGGGGGAATATAATCACCTACATGAAAGGAAAATGGTTGTAATTTATACTTCTTACCTAATTTAGCATTTCCCACCTAATTTAGTAAACTAATGTTTCACTAAAGCATTAGTAGCTCTTATTTTTAGAATATAGTAACTTTCGTGTATTTGATTATTTTTCTCTGTTAATTATCAAAGAACTTTAAGACTTTTAGTTGTACATGATATTTTAATGTGTCAAAAATCAGGGAAATTTTTGACATCAGACATTAATTATTCTGAGATCATAATACTCTTTGATAAACCAATAAATCCATGAACATTATCCCCAGAATTATACAAATGTATATGAAAGTGTTATGAAAGATTTGCAGTTTCTGAAGCATGTCTCTGAATACAGTTGCAGTCTACAATCCAGAAACCTAGAAGTTTTCTTCATAAATAGAAATAGTTCACAAAAATTTGAAAAATTATTGTTTCTAATTCTCAGTATTATATAATTATGCAATTAAGTTATGACCTTAATTCAGAAAAAGTCTAAAAGTCAGCCTAAGAAAAAGTCACAAAACTATCAGAGGGGTGTGGGGGGGTGGACAGTGACAGACAGAAATGGAGACAGGTGGAGATATTTCATATATAAAATTGTTTTTCTCCAAAATTATACATAATTTTAAGTTACTGCATTTATTAAAGTGACTTTTAGTCTACTTTAAAGAATAATTATGCACTAATCATAACATTTCCTTGAAAATGGTAGAAAATGGATTGACCTTCTAAACTGAACATTGTGCTGTAAAACTACAGAGGGATACTCATTGAGGAATCTAGGAATATATCAAATGAGTAAAAGAGTAAATAAGCAAACAATTCTGCCAATTTGGGATTTAAAAAATGGGCCATTATAAAGCTCTAGGGAAAATGGAGCTAACGATACAGTTAGCTAATGGGAAAAAATAAGTTGGCTACCTACCACACATCATTTGCTGACGTTAGTAAGAGATGAGCTGAACACTATCGGTGTTAAGGCTGAAGCAGAACAAAACGTAGATGAATATATCCTCTTGAATCAGGGATGACTTTCAGAGCAAGACACCAAAGTCACAAGTTAGTGGCAGTCAAGGCAGCATCAGTCTACAGATCATTTTTGTTTTACCATTCCAGGAATTTTTTTTTTTTACATAAAATATTGGAGCACCTGGGTGGCTCAGTTAGTTAAGTGTCTGACTCTTGGGCTCAGGTCATGATCTCAGATTGTGGGATTGAGCCCCACTTCAGTTCTGTTCTCAGTGGGAAGACTGCTGGAAGATTCTCTCCCCTCCCCCCACTCATTCTCCTTCTCTCTCTCAAATAAATAAATCTTTTAGAAGTATAAAAGATTGGGGAGCCTGGGTGGCTCAGTTGGTTGAGCAACTGCCTTTGGCTCAGGTCATGATCCTGGAGTTCCATATCGAGTCCCAGATCAAGTACCGGATGGGGCTCCCTGCTCAGCATGGGGTCTGCTTCTCCCTCTGCCACTCCCCCTGCTCATGCTCTCTCTCTCTCTCTCTCTTTCAAATAAATAAAATCTTTTTAAAAAGTGTACAATATTTAAACATCATAAAATTTTGAATACAAATATAATTAACTACTTTTTTTGTCAAAATAAAAAGACTAACTGGCAAAACTGGGTTCATATTTCCATAGTACACCCATAAAACAGAACTGGGTTCCAGGGTCCTTCCTAGAAAGTGCAGGAGTCATCCTATAAGTTATATCACTGTCTGCTCTGTTTCACTCTTTTCCTTCTAGCCTGAACTCTCTGTGCTTTTAAAATTGAGATCCTGTAGAGATCATATTTAAACAAAGTATTTTAAGTCAAACTAAAATAAAAGCAGAGAAACAAAGAAAAAAGTTTTCAAGATGTGTGGTAGTTTAATATTTTTATTATTAAAGACAAATTTCAAGTGAATTAGAAAATAAGTATTTCATTACAAAAATAATCCAACATAGACTTCTGCACTCGTGTAATTTTAATTATGTTAGGTTTAAGTTATATTTAAGTTTCACATTTTAAAAAATGATGTTATCATTTTTGAAAATGTAATTTTTCAGTGTAGCAGATGTTATGGGCTGATGAATTATAAAAACATTATGAGTAATCTTCTATGCCATGTTAAGGAAAAAAAGAAGGGAAGAAATGTATTTAGAAGTATGTTTGCAGGCGCATCTGGGTGGTTTAGTGGTTAAGTGGCTGCCATGATCAGCTCAGGTCATGATCTCAGGGTCCTGGGATCCCCGCTCAGCAGGGAGCCTGCTTCTCCCTCTCCATCTGCCTGACACTCTGCCTCTTGTGCTCTCTCTCAGTCTGTGTCAAAAAAATAAATAAAAATCTTTAAATTTAAAAAAAGGGTATTTTCAGGGTTGTATATATTAGCAAAGAAGTTGGGCATCTGACCTGACACTTCCGCATTTCTGCTATAATTAAGAAAACTTTTACATTAAAGTAAACTCTATAAATTAAAAATATATCTTTATGAATTAGTTATTCCTTAATTTTTACTGTATATGTGCTTTAAACTGACCCATTTCTCATATTTTTCAAGCCCAGTTCCTGATCTCTTTCTTTACATGCATTTTTCTGTGTCCTTCCAATAAATGACTTCTTTTGTTACTCAAAAAAAAGTTCCTATTGTGAATTATGTCTTCTTTATATTAAATAATTTCGTAAACACTCTGCCAGAAAATAAGCTGTTGAGTATGCCTTCCATTTTTTTAGATAAACATGCATTTTTACCTTAAACCATTTCACAGTGGATTTTATTTCTAAAGATTCTTTTGACCACATTCTATCTTGTGCAGCTAATGGTATCCTCCTTTTTTTTTTTTTTTCTCACAGATATATACGATACTTTTTAAGGATTTATTTATTTATTTGAGAGAGAGAGAACAGGGGGAGGGAGAGAAACAAAGACTCTGCACTGAGCAGGGAGCCTGACACCGGGCTCAATCCCAGGACCCAAGATCATGACCTGAGCTGAAACCAAGTGTCAGACCTGAGCCATCCAGGTGCCCCTAGATATGTAAAATATCTTTAGGCACTTCTTGGGCAGAACCATAACAATGAGGAAAAACGCAAAAATTCATAGCATCCTTTGATCCTTTCAGACTTATAACAAAGTCAATAATTACCAGCAATTAAGTGTAAATCAATATATACTATATTTTTACATTATAATTTCTTAAACTAAAAACTTAAAAGTGAATTCAAATATAATTTTTTTACTTCCCATTTCCAAGACTTAGCTAAAAACAACAGAAAGTGTTTTCCCTAAATTTTAATCAATAGTTTTATCATATTTCCATAAAGACTCAAAAGTATATAAACACTGAATTTCAAGAGAGGAGTTTCAATAAAATAATGTTTTAAAATTTTAGGTAAAATATTTAAAAAGTATGTAGTGTCACAAACTTTGTTTTCAAGTTTAGAACGTAAAACATGTATTAGAGTGACAGTAAAGTTGAAATACACACATAATTTGTAGATACACAAGCACACACACATACTTAAGACTGAGACTATGAGTTTTCTGTAATATTTATTCTGACCCATACCAGTTAGTCATATTTCCGGTAATTGAATAAATAGATTCAAAATCTATCTGACTTTATTCAAATAAACACTTGAAATGAACTTAAAATAAGATTTAAAAAAAAACATTGTGAGAGCTATTTGTAATTTTTACGCTTCTTTTTCCTGACAAGTGATTTTTTTTTTTTTTTGTAATTCCCTATTGCAGCTTAACCTTTTTCTGACCTTTGCAGCCTCAGAGAACGATGCTTCCTCACCCCGTCAACACACCCAGTAATCGTGCGCTACACTGTAGCAGCCGCTGAAGGCCGCAGGTGCCGCCGCGGGCACCGCCCTCCCCCTCGGGCTGCTACATTGTAGCTGCGGGAGGCGCCCGGCGCTGCCTGGGGCGTGCGGAGCGGTTCCGGTCGGAGCAGGAGCAGCGATGGAAAATGAAACCGCGTGTGCGTTAAATGGGGGCGGGGCAAGGGCGGTGGGGGCGGGGCAAGGGCGGTGGGGGGCGTGGCGTCCTGTCTGGCGGAGATCCGGGCGGTGGCACGGGAGGAAGGACCCACAGAGGATAACAGGGCGGCTCGGGATGCGGCAGGAGCGCTGCGTGCGGCCGCCCCGTCGGTCACGAGCGTCACCAGGCGTCGCGGTTCCCACGGTCTGGACATCCGGGAGCGGGATTCCCGGCGGCTCCAACGCTCCCCGCTGCCGCCCTCGCGTGAAGTATTCTCTGCAACCTAGAAAGAAAAGAATGTGAAACAGATAAAAGATGGAAAAATAAAAAGGAAGAGGAAGAGAAGACAGGGGAAGTGAGAGCGCGGGTTACTGCGTCGTGTGCGTCCTCAGACGGAAGAGTAGGGAAATCACGGGGCGATGTGTTTTGGGGTGCGTGCGCGTGCGTGTGTGCGTGCGTGCGCGTGCGTGTGCGCATGCGTGTGTTTGCTTTGCACTGTATCCTGTCGGCTCGGTAAATTCTTCACCGACGTGGGAAAAGGGAGGATGTTCGGCGTAAAGAAGGGGCGATACTGGGAAATGCACCAAGTTTGCTCCAGGTCGTGCGCTGTTATTCTCCGTCACCAAAACGCTCGGACGGCAGGTGCGTTACACGTTCACGCTTCCTAACGCCGAGACATGCCGAGAAAGACGACCTGACAGCGTCCGTCTCACCGAGAGATGAAAATGTCACAGAACTTTTCTCTGAAGGAGGCGCTTCTTGTTTTCTTCAAAGTAAACCTCGTGACGGTCCTTAACCTGCAGTTTATGTTGGAGGTGAGGATATCAGGAGCTAAAACCCTATACCTGCTGCTCCAAGTTTTGACAATTCATGAATAGATTGATCTTAACATAGCACAAAACCTTCCCATGTTTTCCAGTAGACAAAGGTTTGCAAAGATTACAAACTTCAATTAATGTCCTAAAGAAGAAATGCACTTTTCATAACCTTATACCTCCTAGTTTACTTCCTATATAATATCATTTTACGTTTTATCTTGCGATGGAGGTCACAGATTTGTTGCAGATCTTCATGTCTTTTTTGTTTGGGTAGTCTCCGCCTCACTTCCTTCTTTCTGTTCTTGCTTTGTAGTCCATTATCTAAAAATAATTACTCTGTGCCTGCCATGTATCTAGCTCCGGGGCTGTGGTTGTGAGTGAGGCAGACATGGTTCATGGTCTTCCAGAGCTCACCGAGCAGTGACAAGAGTCCCCAAGTCAGCAGCCGTGATTACGGAGCGCAGTGATGCTGGGATGGGGGTGGTACAACTTGTCGTGGGAGCTCCCATGTGTAACACTTACCCATAACTTAAAAGGGAAATAAGGAAGACTTCTTGGAAAAAGGGACATCCAGGCTGTGACCTAAATATAGGTAGACAATCGTCAGGAGAAGCAGCAGACGAAGCATGTTCACAGACGAAGAGATAAGAACTGGCGTGTTGCCTTCAGACGAATATGCATTGCAGAGCGGGGGCTGGGTCACACGGCAGCCGAGAGGTGTGATGGAAAGCAGAGCCCAAATCTGCGGAAGTTCACGACCAAGGTAAAGATTCAGGCTGAATCCTGATGGGAACCACCAAAATCACTGAGGGAAGACAGAGAAGTGGTAATGTTTAAAGGCATTAAGTGGTTGGAGGATGGTTAAACAAAGTATTGTAATGATCTGGGAGACAGATGCTGAGTGACAACTAAAAAGATGGTGATGTTTAAAAGATAGAGCTGAGATTTTTAAGTGATGGATTAAAATGTTCAAATAAAGAAAAATGGACCCTAGGTTTCTAACTCAAGCAAATAGGTAAATTACAACCTTTCTCCCTAAAATGAGAAACAAATTCATCTTGGGACATGCTGAATTTGAGGGGTGTGTGAGGTGGAGTTGCCAACTCACTTTAAGATAAACAAGACAGAGTCCGGAGGGAGGTGGCCAAAACACACGCACTTAGGAAAATAACTGGTAACTGAAAGAGTGAGATGGTCTCGTACCCGGTCATACTATGAGGAATTGGAGTTTTTTGTGGGAGAAGGAAAGAGAGAGACTGAAGATGCGGAAGAGAAGGTCAGCTCAGGTGTTAGGTGCTGCCCGAGGTGAAACACAGCCACAGGCGGGGGCTGTTGCAGCCTTGATGGCCATGAGCACCCCCGTGGCCACAGTGGGAGGGAGAGTGAAACGATGACACAGACGTTTGTGACATGATGCCAGGAAGTGGACAAAGTCCTGTGTTCTTCGTTCTGTAGATGGTTCTGACTGGACTTTTTAAGGAAAAGGAGGTCAAGATTTGAAGAGCGTGGAGAAAGCTGGAAACGTTCACTGAGGAGAACGGGAAAAGACCTCACCACGAAAACAGAAAAGGATTCAAAGAAAGAGCTGAAGAATGGATTCTATTTGGAGATTATTTTACATTTCAATAACAGTCCTGTTTACTTGGCTTTCTCCAACGTATACATCACTCTGGGTGTACACTTGCACGTCACACGCACGCACGCACACACGCACACACGCACGCACGCACGCACACAGCAGCTGCCAGATTGAGGGAATGAAAAGCGAAATGGAGAGACCTGGGGAAACAATCTCAGTATTCGCAGGGATCAGAGCAGAGCAGGAAGACGACGGAGAGAAGTGGGCTTGGGAATGGAGGGCTGGGGGCTCAGTGAAGCTGAAGGACACATATCCCGGGAGAAACTAAGATGGTTGAAAAGGCAGGTAGTAGTAGGTAAAACATATTCTGGGCTTCAGTGATCAGTTGTGGCAGAGATAGGGCGAGTACTGAGAATTTCAGGGGTGTCAGTGGGAGAGCGAATTTTTGGAGACGCATGGAGTTGCAGGTTACAGGTGAAAAGCCCGTCATAAACAGGCAGTGCCAGCTTCGGAGGGCTCATCTGTGTGTTTTTAAATCCTACATAATTATGAAATTATCAAGAAAATGAAGGGCGAGCATGAAGCAAATGAATGGCGGTAAACCGCAGAGATAAAGTTTTTCAAAGTACCTTTATGTGTTTTTAAAAATTTCTCACACTGTTGATTTCTCAAAACACGTTTGTTTTTATTGGCCTAGCAGTGAGAAAGATAACGATGGCTCTAACTTAAATCACCATTTTCCTTCCTTCCTTCCTTTTCTCTCTCTGTCATTACTATTCCTGCTCTGGAAGTAAGAATTCTTATAGAGGTTCATTCCGTACTGATCACTACTCTGTCTCCTAATGGACAGCCGGTGTGACGTTGCTGCAGGTTGGGCCTGTAGAGAAGACTCAGACACGGTTTAGGGTACAAGTTATCAGGGAAGACCCTTGGAATAAACCCCTGTGACAAGGAGGCAAAGGAAGTTGGGTTAGATAGAGGAGAAACTCCAGCTGGACAGAGGGTGGACGACAGCCAGGGCAGACCCCATGGCAGAGCTCGGAGGGCAAAATGGCCCATTGGAACTGCTGTGGCACAAGCCGTTTTATCCGTGTTGGTGTCAGTTACTCGACGGGAGCCATCCTGGAAAGAATACAGCCTTGGGCCAGGTGGATCTCCACCTCTGAGGCAATCCCCAAAGATGGTGGCGGCGGACATCTGTGTCCCCGCACACTTCCAGAATCAGGCAAAATCTCCTTCCTTGATGAGGGATTGTTCAGTGCAGAAGCAGCTACTACCATGCGCCATTGTATGCTTCAGTGAATGGGAACCTTCAAAATGAATGATCTAATGTGTTTTGTACGTAAGTGGTTGGCACTTTAGTTATTGATATGCTTTATCTTAAGGGGATAGAATCATTCATTTGCTAAGAAATGAGTACATTATACTAAATGTCACAAAAATACCAATGTTAGGCTTTGAAGTCAAAATTTTAAAAGCTTATTTTTTATGCCATACGCCCAAAGAGTTGAAATTGACTTGAGATTTATGATTTGTAGCAAACAGACCTTGGAGTGTGAGTGAAGACGCAGCCCAGACTGGGGTGCCACGGACTGAAGGAGCACTGGGACTGGTGCACACAGTCCTACGGGGACCGGTGCACACAGTCCTGTGGGGACCGGTGCACACAGTCCTACGGGGACCGGTGCACACAGTCCTACGGGACCCGTACACACAGTCCTATGGGCCGATGATAAACTCCCAACAAGGGTCATAATTACGTTGTTTTTCATTTGTGTCATTGAAAGTCCCGTGTTTAATTTTTTATCTTATCTACTTTTTCTCAATATAAGCCTTTTAATCTTCCAATTAAGATATTCTAAGTGACTAAGCAAAGAAGTAATTATTGAGAAGCAAAAAAATGGTTAAGAAGTAGAGTGTTTTGTAAATGATGTCGTCGAGGCTTTGTTTCAATACGCGTCATTTCTTTCGTGAACATGTAAATAGATACGATGGCTGGAAGTCAGAGTGATAGTATTTATAATAATTTTGCTAATAAAAACGCCAAATAAGACTTACTTCGTTGACAGCGTGAGTGTCTGAAGCGTTTCGTCGCCGGCCGCGCGGGACCAGTTAGTCGCCGCAGGAAGGGGCGAAGCGGGCTGTGCGGGCGCCTGACGTCCTGGAAGGGAAATGGGAAATTATGATCTGAATTTCCGAGGCAGTTTCTTTCCACCCACGTTCGGCGGGCCTGGATGTTGGCCAACACCGCGCCCGCGGCCTCCGCGACCTGAAGTCCCTCGGGGCCAACGACCTGCGCGGCGCTCGGGACCGTGTGACCTCGGTCCGGCGTCGGCGTCACGTCCGCGGCTGGCGGGGCTCGGGCGGCGGTGGCAGCGCTGGACCCACCAGGGGACGCAGGGCCCGCGGGGACGTCCTGACCCGGAGCTTCCCCGTTTGCCTCGTTACTCCCGTTCGTCCGTGTGCGTCCGGCCCTCGCTCAGCCGCCGGCCCGGGAGCCCACGGGGCGACCCACCCTTAGATTATTAGTGACAAATCAAATAACATTACCTTAATTAACTTAATGAGTCAAATAACATTAACTTAATTAACGAGTAAATAAAGTTAAACATTCGGTTCCATCGCCACAGGCCCACACCGAAGGGTCCGGTGGCTCCGGCGGTCGCGTCGCGCAGACGCCGAGCCTCGCGGGACAGCTGCGTCCGGGCCCGGGGCGGCCACGACACCGAGACCCCGCGGTGAACCCGTGGCGACCACCGGGAGATTCTTCCGCAAACGTCCAAGCGCTCGCAGACGACGAATCCGGAGACGGACGGGACTCGACGACACGGCGCTGAGCGGGAGCGACAGGCGGAGGCCAGTACCTGGGGCGAAGGCGCGTCTTCTGCCCTCGGGGCGCGAACCGCGCGAGAAACAGCAGGACGGGACCCTCCAGGGACGCGCAAATAGTCTGCGATGCGCAAACGTGCCGTGATCTCGGGCGAGATTCTCCAGACAGGGCTGTGTGTGTGTGTGTGTGTGTGTGTGTGTGTGTGTGTGTCTGTATGTGTCTGTGTGTGTGTGTGTGTCTGTCTGTCTGTCTCTGTGTGTGTGTCTGTATGTGTCTGTGTGTGTGTGTGTGTCTGTATGTGTGTGTGTGTGTGTCTGTCTGTCTGTCTCTGTGTGTGTGTCTGTATGTGTCTGTGTGTGTGTGTGTGTCTGTATGTGTCTGTGTGTGTGTGTGTCTGTGTGTGTGTCTGTGTGTGTGTGTGTCTGTCTCTGTGTGTGTGTCTGTGTGTGTGTCTGTGTGTCTGTGTGTGTGTGTGTGTCTGTGTCTGTGTGTGTGTCTGTGTGTGTGTCTGTGTGTCTGTCTGTCTCTGTGTGTGTCTGTGTGTGTGTGTGTCTGTGTGTCTGTGTGTGTGTCTGTGTGTGTGTCTGTGTGTCTGTCTCTGTGTGTGTGTCTGTATGTGTCTGTGTGTCTGTGTGTCTGTGTGTGTGTGTGTGTCTGTCTCTGTGTGTGTGTCTGTCTGTGTGTGTGTGTGTCTCTGTGTCTGTGTGTCTGTGTGTGTGTGTTTCCTCTCTAAACGGAAATTCCTAACTCTAAAGGTTGATGTGAAAATTTATTTTTAGTATGGGAAGCACTCACCTTTTATCACTAGCAAGATTTTATAAATATTAACAGCTAGTAGTATTAGCATTATTACATTTTCACTAATATTTTATAAAAAGTGATAGCACAATCTGGAACGTACTCCGGAATCGGAAGCAGGGGTACATTTCTGTTTAGAACACCGTACTTGGTGGTATTTAGGAAGAATATTAAACCGAAAATGTCCGGACCCATCGTTTTCCTTTTTAGGTGCAAGTGGTGGGAAAAGCAGAGCACTGGAAACACGGGTATCGGGGGAAGATCACAAGCAATAACGGAGAAATGAAATTTAGCTTAGAGTAGATAGAGCCAAATGTCTTAAGTTTTACATGTGTGTCTCTGCTTTTATTTTATTTTTAAATTTTTTAAAGTAATCCCTATGTCCAACATGGGGCTCAAATTTATACCATGAAACGAGCGTTACATGCTCCGTTGACTGGAGCAGCGGGTACCTCTGTGCTTTTAACTTAAAATTCTCTCTATTTTGAACTTGGTAAGAAAAAACATCTCAGAATTATAAACTTAAAAGAAACTATGCTTGGATTTGGACTTTTTTTTTCCTGCTGGCGTTAGAGAATTGAGGTAAAAAACTGCCAAGAATGTCCTAAGACAGACCGTCCTTACAAGAATTCCAGTCGACTTTTTCAGACTTGGAAGGTTTGGGTGCTTTGGCTTGGTGTCAGCCAAGAGCCAAACATCTTAAGTGTTTATTCGGACTGAACTTTTGAACCGTTTCATGTTGTTCTTTTACTACTACACACTGATGATAGAAACCAATACTTCTTTCTTTTTTTCTTGTTTTTTTAAAATTTTATGTGCAAACTAATTTTAGGGGGTAAAAAAAAAGAAACCTTGGAATTTTCCATCTGCCTAAATCGTTGGTAATAATTTTATATATCATATTATAGTTGAGGCTGTGGTATCAATTATTTTAATCACAATCTCCTAGGCCACAGTCAAGAATTTATAAATATAAATCTTCAGGAGATGGTACCTGCTCCTCGGCATTTTTTTAAATTATCACAAGTAAAACTGATGGACACTCTTATAGAAGCAATAATTTTTAACCCCGAGACACTGATTTCACTCTGTTTTGTAGCATTAAAAAACTATTTTTATAAAAAAAATAGAAAAATTGAAAACAAAATTTTATTTATGCCCTAATCCTAATACAATTTATATAATAAAATAGTGTGTATTTCAGAATACAAATCTTAGATAGTAGTTCATGAGGTGAAATAGTACATTAGTAAAATATTTTGTACTTGTAATTACTGTATTTGGATTTGAGAAAAACAGGATAATATTCAACTGTAGAGTGTTGACTTTTTAAAATTCTTAACATTTCAAAATAAATAATAAAGAAGTATAAACAAAAAGCAATTGTGAATTTAACACTTTAAAATAGAGACTGATTTGGATTCATTGTTATATTGATTCCAATCATGCAGAACGGCATTGATTTAATTTCCAAAACAATGAAATTTAATGAAGTTTTTAACACAATAAATAACAAACAACTCTCAATATACAGAGTAATTGTATTTCTGGAAAGTTGAAAACTATCAAAAACATTTGTGTGGGCGCCTGGGTGGCTCAGATGGTTAAGCGTCTGCCTTTGGTTCAGGTCATGATCCCAGGGTCCTGGGATCGAGTCCCACATTGGGTCCCCCTCTCTGAGGGGAGCCTGCTTCTTCCCTTCCCTCTGCCTGCCCCTGCTTGTGCTCTCTCTCTCTCTGTCAAATAAAGAAATAAAATCTTAAAAAAAAAACTTTTTGTTTACATCTAAAATTGATTACTATAAACATATTTCATCTACATGAATAGGAGCATTTCCTGTGGAAAATGAGATAATTTTGTGGGGATATCTTGAGCACTGAAACCAATATCCTGGTGCCAAATCACTGAATGACAGAGTGGTTCCTCATACCCTTTGTGTTACCTGAAAAGACCTCACAAATTCCCAAAATGTCCCATGGAGCTGGTGCCATCCACATTTGAGTACTCTACTTCTTCAAAGGTCATCTGGATTGCCACATACACTTTTTTCCTATATTGCACACTAAAGTCAGTGTTTTCTTCTGGGATTCTTCAGAAGCTTCTGCTAATTTGGGGTGTCAAACCGGATGACTGACCTCCAGACAGCGAATTGTCCAGACTTGATGCTGCTGGTATAGTAGATGCTGTTGGAGCCCCACTCATATGCCCTCTAGACTTTGTCCGTAATGCCCTTCTTCTTCTTCTTTTTTTTTTTAATTAATGTATAATGTATTATTTTTTTCAAGGTCCAGGTCTGTGATTCATCAGTCTTACACAGTTCATGGGAGTCACCATAGCACACACCCTCCCTAGTGTCCATCACCCAGCCATGCCATGTCTTCCGCCCCCTCCACTCCAGCAACCCTCCGAGTGATGTCCTTCTTTCGGCCAGGGAGCTTTCTCCAGACCCACACGGTTTACAGACTGAAAGTGACCTAAATTAGGCCTTTAATGCTCATTTTCATTCAGTGACAGAGTGAATAGAAAGATAAATGTCTTAGCTTTGTTGAATCTTGGATCAGACAACCAGCACATAACATAATTTTCCCTCAAAATTGAGTCCTAGTTACTTTCTTTTTTTTTTTTTAAAGATTTTTATTTATTTATTTGACAGAGAGATCACAAGCAGGCAGAGAGGCAGGCAGAGAGAGGAGGAAGCAGGCTCCCCGCTGAGCAGAGAGCCCGACGCGGGGCTCGATCTCATGACTCTGAGACCACGACCCGAGCCAAAGGCAGCGGCTTAACCCACTGAGCCACCCAGGCGCCCCATAGTCCTAGTTACTTTCAATAGAAACCTAATTAAAGCACCTTTTATTATTTTATTTCCTTCCTTATTTTTCTTCTGACTTCTCTACAGATCTTTCCTGCATTTAATTTGCTATCAAGTATGTTTCTTGGAGGAAACGCGTCTAGAGAGCTTCTAAAACAGGAGGTGAGACCTGCGATTCTGGAATGGGGTCACTTGCTATCCCGATGCCAACAAGGATCCTCTAGCCGCCAGCCGCTGGTACCCGGGGTGGTAATACCCCACAGCGTTCTGTACGATGCCGGCACCAGCCTGGGTTAGTGGAGAGCACAGTGGGAATGCCGGCGGTGGTTTATGTAAGAGCGCTAGTGCTTGGAAAAGTGAATGTGATGCTTGTTATACAGACCGTATCGCTGGTGATGATTCACATTCCTGACATCCCAAGATACCAACAGACATAGATTAGCAAATCAATAATTAGAATGTGGTGTGAAACGCAGAAAGTATCCTCAGCAGCACTTTAGAAAACCCTTATCTCTGTGGCTAGAGGGAAGAGTGTGTTGAAAACTAGGGTTTCCGTTGTAAGAGATGCTCTCTACAAAAGAAAATTTACAGCCATAACCGGTCTTTCGTGGTGATGCCTGAGCCCTGATAAGGAAGGAATGAGACCCTGAAGCCAGGGTATTTGCATAGAGATTCCAGAGATCTTTATACTACCAGATGTTTCTGGATCCTTTAAGCAGGATGGATCCTCTAAGCCAGAAAAGAGTAGCCCTTTGCTGCTTGGAGACTATGCAAAGGCCTTACCGAAGTTAATGCCTTGAAAGATGATTCTTTGCCTCTTAGGATGTGTCTCTGTCTCCACTCACTGCTTCTAGACTATCTTAAGAGAATTCCATGGAAAGGTCTAGTTCTTGCTATGGAAAGAAGAGTCTGTACCAAAGGTCCTGGCTTATACATCCCAGAAGGAATCTGAAGAACATGCTGGGGAACAGATTGTGTGGGGACCCAGTCCAGGAAGGTGAATAAAGGGTGATGGGAGATTTGTTTGTTCATAAACGGACAGTTGGTCATCATTTGAATTTGATAATGCATTAAGAATACTGGAGAGACCAGAATATATCACATTGTTGGTCCTAAATCAGGTCTCAACCATTATCAAAAGATTGGAATCATTCCCTGCA
This sequence comes from Lutra lutra, assembly GCF_902655055.1. Taxonomy (NCBI): domain Eukaryota; kingdom Metazoa; phylum Chordata; class Mammalia; order Carnivora; family Mustelidae; genus Lutra; species Lutra lutra. The sequence continues at coordinate 1,092,665 of NC_062280.1, forward strand.
TATTTTCAGACCACAATGCTCTGAAGCTAGAACTCAATCACAAGAGGAAATTTGGAAAGAACCCAAATACATGGAGACTAAACAGCATCCTTCTAAAGAATGAATGGGTCAACCAGGAAATTAAAGAAGAATTGAAAAAATTCATGGAAACAAATGATAATGAAAACACAACGGTTCAAAATCTGTGGGACACAACAAAGGCAGTCCTGAGAGGAAAATATATAGCGGTACAAGCCTTTCTCAAGAAACAAGAAAGGTCTCAGGTACACAACCGAACCCTACACCTAAAGGAGCTGGAGAAAGAACAAGAAAGAAAGCCTAAACCCAGCAGGAGAAGAGAAAACATAAAGATCAGAGCAGAAATCAATGAAATAGAAACCAAAAAAACAATAGAACAAATCAACGAAACTAGGAGCTGGTTCTTTGAAAGAATTAATAAGATCGATAAACCCCTGGCCAGACTTATCAAAAAGAAAAGAGAGAGGGCCCAAATAAATAAAATCATGAATGAAAGAGGAGAGATCACAACGAACACCAAAGAAATACAGACAATTATAAGAACATACTATGAGCAACTCTACACCAACAAATTTGACATTCTGGAAGAAATGGATGCATTCCTAGAGACATATAAACTACCACAACTGAACCAGGAAGAAATAGAAAGCCTCAACAGACCCATAAGCATGAAGGAGATTGAAACAGTCATCAAAAATCTCCAAACAAACAAAAGCCCAGGGCCAGATGGCTTCCCGGGGGAATTCTACCAAACATTTAAAGAAGAACTAATTCCTATTCTCCTGAAACTGTTCCAAAAAATAGAAATGGAAGGAAAACTTCCAAACTCATTTTATCAGGCCAGCATCACCTTGATCCCAAAACCAGACAAGGATCCCATCAAAAAAGAGAACTACAGACCAATATCCTTGATGAACACAGATGCAAAAATTCTCACCAAAATACTAGCCAATAGGATTCAACAGTACATTAAAAGGATTATTCACCACGACCAAGTGGGATTTATTCCAGGGCTGCAAGGCTGGTTCAACATCCGCAAATCAATCAATGTGATACAACACATTAATAAAAGAAAGAACAAGAACCATATGATACTCTCCATAGATGCTGAAAAAGCATTTGACAAAGTACAGCATCCCTTCCTGATCAAAACTCTTCAAAGTGTAGGGATAGACGGCACATACCTCAATATTATCAAAGCCATCTATGAAAAACCCACCGCAAATATCATTCTCAATGGAGAAAAACTGAAAGCTTTTCCACTAAGGTCAGGAACACGGCAGGGATGTCCGTTATCACCACTGCTATTCAACATAGTACTAGAAGTCCTAGCCTCAGCAATCAGACAACAAAAGGAAATTAAAGGCATCCAAATCGGCAAAGAAGAAGTCAAACTATCACTCTCTGCAGATGATATGATACTATATGTGGAAAACCCAAAAGACTCCACCCCAAAACTGCTAGAACTTGTACAGGAATTCAGTAAAGTGTCAGGATATAAAATCAATGCACAGAAATCAGTTGCATTTCTCTACACCAACAACAAGACAGAAGAAAGAGAAATTAAGGAGTCCATCCCATTTACAATTGCACCCAAAACTATAAGATACCTAGGAATAAACCTAACCAAAGAGACTAAGAATCTATACACAGAAAAGTATAAACTACTCATGAAAGAATTTGAGGAAGACACAAAGAAATGGAAAAATGTCCCATGCTCCTGGATTGGAAGAATAAATATTGTGAAAATGTCTATGCTACCTAAAGCAATCTACACATTTAATGCAATTCCTATCAAAGTACCATCCATTTTTTTCAAAGAAATGGAACAAATAATCCTAAAATTTATATGGAACCAGAAAAGACCTCGAATAGCCAAAGGAATATTGAAAAAGAAAGCCAAAGTTGGTGGCATCACAATTCCGGACTTCAAGCTCTATTACAAAGCTGTCATCATCAAGACAGCATGGTACTGGCACAAAAACAGACACATAGATCAATGGAACAGAATAGAGAGCCCAGAAATAGACCCTCAACTCTATGGTCAACTCATCTTCGACAAAGCAGGAAAGAATGTCCAATGGAACAAAGACAGCCTCTTCAATAAATGGTGTTGGGAAAACTGGACAGCCACATGCAGAAAAATGAAATTGGATCATTTCCTTATACCACACATGAAAATAGACTCAAAATGGATGAAGGATCTCAATGTGAGAAAGGAATCCATCAAAATCCTTGAGGAGAACACAGGCAGCAACCTCTTCAACCTCAGCCGCAGCAACATCTTCCTAGGAACATCGCCAAAGGCAAGGGAAGCAAGGGCAAAAATGAACTATTGGGATTTTATCAAGATCAAAAGCTTTTGCACAGCAAAGGAAACAGCTAACAAAACCAAAAGACAACTGACAGAATGGAGAGAGTATTTGCAAATGACGTATCAGATAAAGGGCTAGTGTCCAAAATCTATAAAGAACTTAGCAAACTCAACACCCAAGAACAAATAATCCAATCAAGAAATGGGCAGAGGACATGAACAGACATTTCTGCAAAGAAGACATCCAGATGGCCAACAGACACATGAAAAAGTGCTCCACATCACTCGGCATCAGGGAAATACAAATCAAAACCACCATGAGATATCACCTCACACCAGTCCGAATGGCTAAAATTAACAAGTCAGGAAATGACAGATGCTGGCGAGGATGCGGAGAAAGGGGAACCCTCCTACACTGTTGGTGGGAATGCAAGCTGGTGCAACCACTCTGGAAAACAGCATGGAGGTTCCTCAAAATGTTGAAAATAGAACTACCCTATGACCCAGCAATTGCACTGCTGGGTATTTACCCTAAAGATACAAATGTAGTGATCCGAAGGGGCACGTGCACCCGAATGTTCATAGCAGCAATGTCTACAATAGCGAAACTATGGAAAGAACCTAGATGTCCATCTACAGACGAATGGATAAAGAAGATGTGGTATATATACACAATGGGATACTATGCAGCCATCAAAAGAAATGAAATCTTGCCATTTGCGATGACGTGGATGGAACTAGAGGCTATCACGCTTAGCGAAATAAGTCAATCGGAGAAAGACAACTATCATATGATCTCCCTGATATGAGGGAGAGGAGATGCAACATGGGGGGTTAAGGGGGTAGGAGAAGAGTAAATGAAACAAGATGGAATTGGGAGGGAGACAAACCATAAGTGACTCTTAATGTCACAAAACAAACTGAGGGTTGATGGGGGGAGGGGGGGTTGGGAGTGGGGTGGGATTATGGACACTGGGGAGGGTGTGTGCTATGGTGAGTGCTGTGAAGTGTGTAAACATGGTGATTCACAGACCTGTACCCCTGGGGATAAAAATATATTATATGTTTATAAAAAATAAAATTAAAAAAAAAAAAAGAACTGTTTGCAAATTAGTTCTTTATTCCTCACCACTGAGAGAAATCTACCGAAAAGACAGAATGTCCTATCTCTTAGGACAGTCTCAGAGTTACAAAGGTCAGTTACAGCAACATAAATGAACAACATAGCAGAAATGCCCTCAGGTCATATGAACAGAATGACCTGCCTCTGGAATTTTTCATGGCTAATGTCCAAACTCATAACACTCTTTGTCATCTGTTCTTATTAAAATTAATAAATAGAAATTGTCCCTGTAAATCTCCAAAGAAAATCATGCATCTACAAACAGAGCTATTAGGCAGGTGACAAACACATGTTTTCTAACACTATTCCTAGAAAAGCTGCATCTGACATCTGTTATTTATGTTTGTTTCTACTTTATACATATGTTCAGATCGCTTTCGATATGCCACCATAAATATAACCAAAGGTTTTTATCTCAGTAACACCTCCTGGAGCAAATAACGTTTGCCAAGGACGCTGGCAAAGTCAGAGTCTGCATCTACACAAACACTGGAGATCTGGGATTCATTTATCTGTACATTTTATACCTGACCCACACTTAATCACAGGATGCGAAGAAAACATTTTAAAGAAAAAGTAACATTTATATATAGTATATTCCTCAATTTCATTATGAATCACTTTCAGCATATTCACCCTTTACGCAAAGATCTGTTGAAAATGAACTTCCAAAGTGTCAACAAAACAGCCTATTGGAAAGATAAAACTGAGAGTTTTGCTTATTGTTGCAAAGGAGACCACTCCCTTAACAGAATCATAGTATCATTACGGAGAAAAGAATACAAAGATTAGATACTGAGATTTTGAAGTCCCTTCTAAGGCCGGTCTTTGAATGTGCAGACTTGGTTAAGATAGAGTAAAGATCATGACATACAGTTGAGCCTTAAATAATGTGGACATTAGGGCCTCTACCCTCTGCACAGTCAGAAATCCTTGTATAACTCATGATTCCCCCAAAATACACCTACTAATAAACCTACTGTTAACCAGAACCCTCACCAATAACACAAACACTTGATTAACATATATTTTGTATTTTATTTATTATATACCATATTCTTACAATAAATAAGTTAGAAGAAAATGTTGTAAGAAAATCACAAGAGAAAATGCATTTACAGTATTATATTCATGGATTCCATAAATTTATGTCCTCTGTTCATAAGATGAATCGTCATCAGTACCTGCATCAATATTGTCTTGCATGAACCAAAACACCGTAGACGTTAGATACATCACTAACACGAGACATCAAAGATGAAAAACATACTGTAAAAGAAGAAGTTCATTATTATTAATGGGTGTAATGACCCATGCATTGATAATGAACAAACAGAAATACGATTGTTTTATGGTATAGTGTAATCAGTACGATGCTTCATGGTGGCCAGCCATGCAATAATGAAGGAATTGTTATAAATTTTTATAGTATGTAGCATTATAGTCATTTTCATAATACAGTATTGAAAACATTGCTACTGTTTTTTAAAACCACTTACCTGTGATAATAGGCTGACATGCAGTTTCTCCAATTATAAGGGAGAGAAGCATACTGTACAGTAACTAATTTTTGGAAAGCAAAGTTATCAGATAGTAAGTAAAGTTGCACATTATTAATTCATATTAAATATCACTCACCGTGTGCTTATGGAAAGATGAGGTGTGTGCACTCCCTACACGTCTTGCACATGACGCTCCAGACAACTACTGAGGCGATAATGATGACACAAAAAAAGTCTCACACGGTTCTTGCTACGTTACTAGGTTTTCACACAAAGACACACTCATACACAGCAGATAAGCTTATGAACTGCGTGGCGTGATGATTATCCACTCCCTGGGTGAAAACGGATCATCAGCACTTGGGTCTTCATCTTCATCATTTCACACTGAGCAGACAGAGGATGAAGAGGAAGGGCTGGTCCTGCCTGCGTTGGGTAAGGAAGGCAGAAAAGACGGAGGACGTGGAAGGCGAGGCAAGAGAAGCAGGCACACTTAGTGTAATTTTATAAAAATACATAGTAATTTCTCTTTGACATTTTTTGCCTTTTCTTTTCTCTAAAACGTTTCTATATCTTGCTAATACTTTTTTCAGCATCTGCTTTAGTTTCAGCATCCACACCGCCAAAGGATCCTGTCATAAAGAAGTCAACTCTTCGGCCAGACTGTCTAACGTCAGATCGTTCTCCGGCTCTGGTTTGGAAGGACTCATCTCCATCAAGTCGTATTCTGTTAATTAGCTCTTGAATTTGTCCAAGATGCATATCTTGAAATGCTTTATGCTCCCGCTCCCCCCCCCCCCCCACACGCACACCTTTTTTTCTCTTTTCTTCCCCCCCCCCCCCCCCCCGTATCCACAGTCTTCTTTTGTGATTTCTTTGATTGGCTCTGTCGTAAACCCTGTGAAGTCACACATAACATGTGGACATGGTTTTCTCCAACAGGGATTTATTGTTTCAAACTTGTGTGGCTTTTTCTGTAACAATGATGGCATCTTCAATGGTATAATCCTTCCAGACTTTTATGATATCTTTATTGGGGTTCTCTTCCATAGCATTTACAATCTTTCCCTTTGAGTATAATACGTAATGAGCCTTAAAGTTCCCTATGACCCCCTAACCTAGAGACTGAATTAGAGACATTATGTTTGGGGGCAAGTAGACCACTTTGATGTCTTTGCTATTGAACTCATGGGGCTTCTGTGTGGCCAAGGGCATTGTCCAATATCAAAAGAACTTTAAAAGACAGTCCCTTATTGGTAAGGTACTTCTTGACTTCAGAGACAAATCATCGATAGAGTCAATCTAGAAAAAGAGCTCTTGTCCAGGCCTTCCTGTTGCACAACCAAAAAGAGTGGTGTCTGTCTTCTCCCTTCAAGGCTCAGGGATTAGCCGCTTTGTAGTTAAAGGCTGTCCTGCTCATAAACCCAACTGCATTTGCACAAAGCAGTAGACTTAGTCTGTCCCTTCCTACCTTAAATCCTGGTGCTTGCTTCTCTTCCTTGTGAGTAAATGTCTTTTGTGGCTTCCCCCCACCCCAGAATAAGGCACTTTTGTCTGTATTAGAAACCTGTTCAGGCAGAGATCCTTGCTTCTCCATGGTTTTCCTAAAAGTGTCTGGGAACTTGTCTGTTACCTTTTGGCCGGCAGAGTCTGCTGCTTCTGTTACCTTGACATTTTTAAAGCCAAACCTCTTTCTAAAATTATCAAACTGTCTTTTGCCGGCATTAAGTTACCCAACTTCAGATCTCTCAGCTTCTTTTGGCTTCAAGTTGTCATGTGATGACTTTGCTTTCCCTCGGATCGTATTGAAGTCTGTAGCCTGCCTCTCTCACAGTCCTGCACCTACATAAAGGCTGCATTTTCAATACAAGATAAAAAGGTATTTCACAAGAAGTGCAAGGGTTTTTTGCCTGCTGGCATAGCTGCAGTGATGGCTTCATGAATTTCCTTTTCTTTTTTTTATAATGGTCCTTATGCTGGATTCATTTATCTTGGAGTGATTGGCAACTATGGTACATATCAATCCGTTCACCTTTTTCTTCTAATGTCATGACTTTTCTCTGCTTCTTGGGAGTCCTTCTAGCATCACTGTGGTAGTTCATACAGGTCCTATGGTGATTCAGGTTTTACAGTATTGCACTAAAACGATTTGCAAGAATGATGAGAGATCACTTTTTACTGCAATATGCAACTTATTAGAGAGAGGTGAGATGATCAGCTCACACAGAGATGATTAGTGCCACACGGCATCTCACGTGGATGCTCACAGCACACGCGCTCACCGCAGTAGCAATGGGAAACAGCTGCGGAATTACTGTGGCAGTACAGGAGGCACCATAGTTAATTTTATGCCGTGATAACTTAATACTACATTTTTTAAAAGATTTTTTATTTATTTATTTGACAGAGAGAGATCACAAGTAGTCAGAGAGGCAGGCAGAGAGAGAAGAGGAAGCAGGCTTCCCGCTGAACAGAGAGCCTGAGGCGGGGCTCGATCCCAGGACCCTGAGATCATGACCTGAGCAGAAGGCAGAGGCCTTAACCCACTGAGCCACCCAGGCACCCCTTAATACTACATTTTTACATTTGTTTACATTTCTCTCAACTGCAAATCGTACAATGTATGGTCAGTAAGTGTTAGTATGTGTAAGTTTTGATAAATTTTAACTTTTTATAATTGATTTATGTATATTTCATGGTAGTAAATGATAAGATGGACTAAATCTATATACACTTAAGGCATTCATGGAATTTCTAACTTTTTCTTAATTTTTTTTCAATATTTCTAGGATACGTGGTTTGTCTGCCAGTTTTTCTTATTATGGTAAATCTCCAAGAAGTTTTCAATATATTCATTGAAACAAAAGTCTGCATGTAAGTGGACCCTCGTAGTTCAAACCAGTGCTGCTCACGGTCGGCTGCCATAGTTCGCGCCGGTGGGCGCGGCGGGGTGGAGGTAACCCAGGTACGGGGTCGAATGAGTCCTGGGCTGTAAACTGCTGCTTGATGCTTGCTATCGAACGAGTTTGATGGATCTTCTAGAAATTACTTGAATAAACAATAAAGTAATTCTCCACATTTATCTTCCTGGGCAGGTGTTTTCTGGAATTATAAAGTTAATTGATGAACATAGTGGAATGCCTAAGTCATGTCAATGTAGAGTAAGCTGGGCAGTTGTTCTGATTCTCCCATCACTGCTAAATGAGGGGTGGCCCTCCTTCCCAGCAGAATAGTGTCTCCAATCTGGTACTTCAGCTCTACCTTCTATGAATCTGTCTGCCTCTGGTACAGAGTACAATATTAATAGTGGATCCTATGGTCACGGATCCATTTCTAGAATTCTTTTTTTTTTCTTTTTTATGTGAAATGGGTCCTTTGGTTAAATGATATTTTGTGTGCAAGTTTGTGGAGCAGGCCTTTTGCAGTCCCCAGATACTAGGGCTAGCTGACATTCTGTGGACAGGAGGGGCAAATCCATATTGGCAAGATTGACTATCCTTGTTAAGGCAAACCATGGACCCTTCCAGGATGGAAGGAGACTAATGTAGCTGCTGTACCCTAAAGTGACCGAGCTGAGTCTACTTGCACCCAAGTGACCTTCTCAAGGAATGGTGCCAGATCTGGGGTTTCCTGTTGGTTTCTGTTGCTGAAAGATTGGACATTCAGAGATCATCTTTTTAGAGGAAGATTCCGTGATGTTAGACCACATGTGGCATCCGTCCATGTCAATGTGGTCAGTGTCTCATGTGCCCGTTGCTGCAGTCCCCTGGTGCCCAGGGGAATGAGGCCGGCTGACAGCCCGGGCCAGGGTACTTAGTTTATTTGGCTGTTCAGTCATGTTCTGTCATGATGCATATACTCTGGAATCTTCACATTCTCTGTGTACAGCCAGATATCTACTCACATGCCTCTACCCCAGAGTTCCTTATGCCCAACGGTCCACTCCCTTTCCTTCCAGGCCACTCACAAAGTAGCCAGGCCATTGATGGCTCCCAGAAATCTATATTCTCATCTGAGGTCACTTCTCTTTATATACTAAATGGGTGACCAGATGCACTCTCTTCACTGTCCATCAAGGGCTCTCTTGTGACTGTAGTGCCGCTGCACTCCATTTGGCTTACATCCATATGTCCAGCTCACATACATGTAGACCAGCCTTGGGACCTCTCTCCTCCTTCAGCTGGTTGTATAGAACTCTCTTCCGACTACGTGGAGTAGCAAAGGGAAGGACTCTGCAAGTACGGCAGGTGATATGGGAATTCTGACACCCACTCAAGCAGTGTATTTATACCTTCTGGTCCTACTGAGATTAGATCTTGAATGTACCATTTCCATCTCACAGTACGCTGCTTTGGGGCCTGTCCAATTTTTTGACTTGGAGGATAAAACAAAATACAGCTCACAAAGGGCATTCAGTGTACATGGGAACGTGCTGATCTCTACTAAGGCCTAGTAACAGACCAGAAAGTATTTCTCAGGAAGCATATAATTCCTCACTACTGATGGCGTAATCTTGCTCTAAATCTCCAGAGTACTGCATTGTCGTTTTCCAGGGATGCTTTCCAGCAAAAACACACACCTTCCCCACCACTAACATACATAATACCTCGGTTCTGGTATCACATGGCCCTGGCAACAGCACTGCGGACCCGTATCTACTCCAGGCTTAACTCAAGGAGGCCAGCTTTATAGTTCCATCCAGTTCCATCCAGGATTTTTAGGTGTGGAATGTGATGCCTTCACAACAAAAGCAGCCTGCCAGGTACTATGGGGGGGGGGGGGGGACGTTGTTTTGTTTTCGGTGGTAGATGACACAACACAATTCTCAGATTTTGAACATTGCAGGTAGCTAAAGAGCGTCATCCACGGCGTTGGGAATTGTGAGTTTTTCAATTTCTGTAAGAGCAGAGATCTGCAAGAAATGAAGGGAGCCCATCCCGTGCATGAGTTCAGGACCAAAGTTCCAGGATTTCTGAAATGTTTCATTTGTGGGCATATGGGGTGCCACTTACAGTGTCCCGTGTGTCAGCGGTGGGGTCTGATGTTAGATCTAGTGCATCAGGTCTAATATCAGGAATGTGTGAGAGACAGAAAAAACTGCACAGAGACAGAAGCAGAGAGACCTTTAGAGGAAAACTGTGTATGGTGTAAAGAAGATGATAGTTCTTTGGGCATTAAAGAATAAGTACAAAATCCCACTCAGAAAGAACACATGGTTTAGTCTTGGTTTTGGTTGCTCACGATTTTCTTCTCTCATCCCCTGCCTCTCCCTAGCCACAGTTTCCCCGAACACCCGGCCACCAAGATTCTTGACTGTGGCGGAAGTCCCCACAGTCCCATCAACTTCCGATCCCTTGAGCAGGGGAACGGTAAGGATCACACGGACTAAGCTGTTGCAGTAGGAAGAAGACTGACCGGCCTCTTCCACACGTGGTATTGATTGATCAGGTTATGTACCAGTGTGTTCACTTCCTGTTGCCACGTTAACACGTTGTTACAAGCTTAGTGGCTAAAAGCAACACATATTTAATATATTACTCTACAAGTGGCAATCCAGAGTCAACCTACCTGCTCTAAAGTCCAGGTCTGAGCAAGGGAGGCTCTAGGGGACAATTCAATTCCCTACCTTTGCCAGGCTACCTACTGTCCTTGGCTCAGGGCCCCTTCCTCGGCCTTCACAGACGGCAGCAGAACATCTTCAAACCTCGCTCCTTGTTTTCTACTGCCGCCATGATCACATTACCTTGTACTTTTCTTGTACTCAAATTTTATTTTACCTCCTTCTAATAAGGGCATTTGTGATGCTATTTAGGGCCCACCCAGAAAATTCAAGATAATTTTTCATCCCAAATTCTCAACTTAACTACATTTGCAGAGTCCTGTCTTCTGTATAAGGTAACATCCACAGATTCCAGAAGTCAATGTATGGATGTATTTGTGGGACACAATTCAGCCTACTACAACCTGTTGGGAGCAGAATTGTCCGGTGGGCTCCTCCTTATATCTACTCCAGCGGCTCCTTATGTAAGACGTGTTCGATTCATCTGTAACCAGATCTTCAGGTTGGGAGAAATGTCCTCTAACTAAACACAATCCCAGTGAAGCAAAGAAAAGCAAACATAAGTATCCGGTGTTGGAAATGCATGGGTGAGGTTTCATCGTCAGTTACCTTTGTAGTTCATTGACCTTGAGAAGGTGATATAAAGAAAGGAAACGCAGTGAATAGTTTGGAGTTATTTTCCTCAAACCATGAAATAAATTCCATTTATTGTGAGCATCTAAACTAGTAAAGATAAAATTATCAATATTCTCTTTCTATTCTTAGTAATCAATTTTCCTGTGCAATTATAATGTTATTTCTCCTTCATAATGTTCTCCAATAGGTTATGAGAATGTTGTATGTTGTGCTAAGTCCAGAAAGCTCTAAATTAGTGTAAAATACAGGTAAGACTGACAATCTAAGAAGATAACATTAGCATACTAAATTCTTTCAGGATTTGAAACAGCATTAAATTTATATTCATAATAATACTGAAGTGATCTTTCATGAGAAGATCCCTTTAAAAAGTTCCTGTAAATTATATACTAATGGAACATATGTTCATTAAGAGTTTCCTACTAAAGGCCATTATACATAACTTACTAGTGGGTATTGGGACTGAATATCTCTCCATGTATTCTAAAGATACAATGAAATGAGTGAGAAAGCAAATACACAGAAAAAACAAAACAAAACATTTTTTTTGCATGAAAAATTTTATTTTGTATTTTAAGCCTGCAGAACTATAATATATTTTTTTCATTCATACCTTTAATGATTTCAAGATTGCTAAGACATGGTCTATTATTAGAAACAAAGTGGTTAAAAAACATAAAAAAGCTAAAATATGAAAACTAGTTTTTACAGTGTACTAAATGAGTGAATGAATGGATAGCAGTGCAAAAGAGTTTATTTTCTACTTTCATGTGAACAAAAGGAAAGGTAGTCTTTATTATTTGTTTTCTTGTTTAGAATTGTAGGTTGCATAATTAAGAAACATTGCTTCACACTACCAGCAAACATTAAGATTTTAAACTCACAGAATGCATCATTTGATTTCATAGTGGCCTAGTATTATTCTGTAATATACCATGGGAGAGATTTCTAGCTGGTTGCCAAATCCATTGCCTTTTTTAATTGATGAACAAAGTTGAGCTATTTTTCCCAACATTTCTTTTTGTTAGATGTAGTCCTATGCCTCTGTTCTATCCGATGGAATATGAGCAGAGGTATACCACTTCCAAGACATCTACGTGGGATTCTCTTTTCACCTTCCTTTGTAGTTGGCTTAATTTACATGGGTAAAATGATCTTGGAAGTTATATGCTGATGGTAGAGCAACAAAATGGGAGGTACACGTGTCCTGCCGTAGAGAAGAGCTGTTCACTGATGAGGACTTCAGGAGAGTAGAAAATAAGCTGTTCTCTTGTTCACTAAGTCATCATACAATTTTTGTCATTGCAGCAAATATTACACTAAACAGAATAATTTGTGACTGTTTAGACTAAACAGAATAATTTACATAAAAAAGCACGTTTTCTATCTAAAAGAAATTAGGCTGAATCAGCAGGTTATGTGACAGAGCTGCAGGGTACTTGTCTCACAGAGTCAAACAATGAATGACTCTCGTGGACACAAAAGGGTGAAGTGAAGTGAAAGTTTATTAAATGAAGGTGAAGACAAAAAAAGAGTAAAAAATTTATTTAGAATGAGAGGGGTCCTGAATGGTTGCCATGGGGGGCTTTTAGGGGTTTTTTTTAGTCAATCTTTTTTTTTTTTTAGAAAACTGACCAGAGAACTTGGCAACTATCTTGTTTATAACATTTCAGACAAACAAGGTGAATTTGTAAATATCATGAACCAGCTCATCTGTATTTAGAACAAACAAGGTGGATTTATGTTCCCTTCTCTCTGGTTACAAGGATGCAGCCCACAGAATGGGAGAAGATATTTGCAAATGACATTACAAAGGGCTGATACCCAAGATCTATAAATAACTTCACAGACACACGAAAAAGTGTTCATCGTCATTAGCCATCAGGGAAATTCAAATCTAAACCACATTGAGATACCACCTTACACCAGTTAGAATGGCCAAAACCAACAAGGCAAGAAACAACAAATGTTGGAGAAGTTGTGGAGAAAGGGGAACCCTCTTACACTTTTGGTGGGAGTGCAAACTGGTGCAACCACTTTGGAAAACAGTGTGGAGATTCCTTAAGAAATTAAAAATAGAGCTACCCTATTACCGAGCAATTACACTACTGGGTGTTTACCCCAAAGATACAGATGCAGTGAAAAGAAGGGCCACCCATACCCCAGTGTTCTTGGCAGAAATGTCCCCAGTAGCCAAACCGTGGAAAGAGCTGAGATGACCGTCTGCAGACAAATGGTAAAGAAGATGTGGTCCATACATACAATGGAGTATTACTCAGCCATCAGAAAGGATGAATACCCAACTTTTGAATGAACTGGACGGGACTGGAGGAGATTATGCTGAGTGAAATAAGTCAAGCAGGAAAGTTGATTATCATATGATTTCACTTATTTGTGGAACATAAGGAATAGCATGGAGGACATTAGGAGAAGGAAGGGAAAAATGAAGGGAGAGAAATCAGAGTGGGAGATGAGCCATGAGAGACTATGGACCAGGAAACAAACTGAGGGTTTTAGAAGGGAGGGAAGTAGGGTGATGGGTGAGCCTGGTGATGGGTATGAAGGAGGCACAGATTGCATGGAGCACAGGCTGTTATACGCAAACAATGAATCATGGAGCACCACATCAAAAACTAACGCTGTACTGTATGGTGACTAACATAACATAGTAAAAAAAAAAAAAAAAAAAAAACCTAAAATAAATAAATAAATGAAGATCTCCATGTGTAACATTTGTGCTCATCTGGGATTTCTGTGAGCCTGGTCACTTAGCAGCCTGCCTGAGCCTGGTCAGGGGAGTCAGGCACCTTCTGTCTCTCCTTGCCTATACTTTAACCCTTTCCTTACTCAGTTGTATATTATGCCTCTGTCTTGAAAGAAGTATAAAATGGTATTTCCTTTGTTTTTATAAAATTGGTTGAGGTAACAGAAATTAATGACTTTCTGAGATCAAGAATATTTAAAGTAACTTTGGGCTAAACAAAACAAAGACAAATGGAGCAGGATGAAGACAAACACAAGGTAGACAAACTGCTTACAAGGGACCAGATGTTTCTAATTCTTTATTAAAACTATAAGCCTCCCTCATAATTCCCTCAGACTGTTTGCATATAAAGTCCTAATAGTGCTAGCCTGGGGTTATTAATTATAGAATCCACCCCTCTGAACTCTCTTCCTATCTCAAGTTGATGTTCCCAGAGCACGCCGGGCAGAGGAACATTCCTCTCTATATAAGTAGAGTGTACATTAGCAGCATATTTTTTATCAACCTGACTTTCTAACCAGTGAGATAAGGCTCCTTGGCTTAAGCTCAAGTGACTTTGAAATGTTAGAAAGTATTTATAAGAAGACATTTTCAGGAAAAACACCACAGGAAGTACATTTCTTAGTATATGCTGCAGATAACTTTAAAAAAAGTCACAGCTATGAATTGGTAGAGATTGATGAAGGTATCAGGCGGCATAAACATGGAAGGCCAGAAAAGGGATGAAAAAGTGCTCCACATCCCTCAGCATCAGGGAAACACAAATCAAACCATGATGAGATACCACCTCACACCAGTCAGAATGGCTAAAATTAACCAGTCAGGAAATGACAGATGCTGCCGAGGATGCGGAGAAAGGGGAACCCTCCTACACTGTTGGTGGGAATGCAAGCTGGTGCAACCACTCTGGAAAACAGCATGGAGGTTCCTCAAAAAGTTGAAAATAGAGCTATCCTATGACCCAGCAATCTCACTACTGGGTATTTACCCTAAAGATACAAACGTAGTGATCCAAAGGGGCACGTGCACCCGAATGTTTATAGCAGCGATATCCACAATAGCCACACCATGGAAAGAACCTAGATGTCCATCTACAGACGAATGGATAAAGAAGATGTGGTATATATACACAATGGAATACTATGCAGCCATCAAAAGAAATGAAATCTTGCCATTTGCGATGGCGTGGATGGAACTAGAGGGTATCATGCTTAGCGAAATAAGTCAATCAGAGAAAGACAATTATCATATGATCTCCCTGATATGAGGAAGTGAAGATGCCACATGGGGGGGTTGGGGGGCAGGAAAAGAATAAATGAAACAAGATGGGATTGGGAGGGAGACAAACCATAAGACACTCTTAATCTCACAAAACAAACTGAGGGTTGCCGGGGTAGGAGGGAGGGAGAGGGGGGTGGGGTTATGGACATTGGGGAGGGTATGTGCTATGGTGAGTGCTGTGAAGTGTGTAAACCTGGCGATTCACAGACCTGTACCCCTGGGGCTAATAATACATTATATGTTAACTTAAAAATTATTTAAAAAAAAGAAAGAAAAGGCATGTACAGTATGTCTCCTGTTCTTCAGAACGCTACAGTTTGGGTAAGGTTTCTGTAAAAACTTGAATTAAAGCAATACCAATTCTCACGGGCTCTTTGTAAGAGGAAGAAACATATTATGACCATGGTTTTCAGTTGCTCAAGTGGAAAAAAATGTTACAGCATCTAGTGGAGCTGCCATTTCATCATCTCATAGATGTTAAATCAAATGAATAGAAATAAATAAGCAGCCAGGAGAGAAGCTAACATAATATATATCTAAAGAAAGAAGTTAATACGGTCTTCACACATGATTTCCTAAAGATTTTGCAAAGTCCCGATTTAGTCTTTTGGAAGTTGCCATAACAACTTCACTAGGGATATGCTAATCCCGCGGCCCAGCAGATGGAATGCTAATGCTCTGGCACCGGCAGGGAAGGATCCTCAACAAATTGCTTGTTACTTCATTGTGATTTTGAAACATCCTCTGGAGGGTAACTGTCATTATACTCCTTAATGTTACATTATAACTCATAGATTCTGACATCGTTATTTAGCTGAAGCAGGGGTTTATTAGCCAAACTGCTGTGAGTGTTTTATCTTTTGGAGAATTCCAAAAAGCACACTGATTAAGTAAGCAAGCAAGCTACACATTGAGGGCAGATCCAATTCCTCTAGTGATGACTGACTCTCAAACTATTTTTGCTTGTTTGTGTTTGATCAAGATCAAGTCGTTCTGTTTATCTGCATGTACATGGTGAATTGTATATTTACCCAAATGGTGGCTTCGTGACATACCTTTTCAAACCATCTATTGGCAAAGTATCAATACCCAGTGAACGGATTATTCAGGAGAAGCGCGTTTCAATCATCTAGCAGCTCTAATTAGTTGATATGTGTGACTGTGCTGGCTTCATACAATATTAGCACATCCTGGCTGCTCAATAATTATTAAAATCAATTAGGAATACTGGAAATAGCAAAACGAAGAGGGCATTACTGGAGCAGCTGATGATTTGAGGAGATATTTTAGGCATATTCCAAACTAATCATAATATGCATGTAGGAGGAAAGGAAGGAAAGGACAAGGAAACTTCCACATTAATGGAGCTCGTCAGTGGTATACCGGAGCCAGTTCCTACCAGCTTGCAGGAGCTAATTGTTAAATTTTGAGGAAGTTTGTGAGTCCGTTATTAAACAAAATCTTTATTTAAAAATAAATAACATAAATTTAAAATGAAATAAGCTATACTAAAATGGTAATACTTAAACGTCATCACCTCCTAACTGTTTTACTACATTTAACTCTTTTTTATTCTCCTAGATTTATTTATACCTATCATACGTGTAAAGTGGACATACCGTATAGGGGTGTTCCACTGCATGTACAGTCTCCCCAGTACTGCATTCAGTGGTGACTCATGAATATGGAAATTGGCCACGGTGGATGGGCTCATGGGGCTATGGACATAAGCAAATGCTGCAGTTCAGTACTTAATATTTGCAGATATTCATCATTCTGTTGCAAATCCACAAGTTTTTTTCAGATCTTTGTGAGCCAACATAGGATCTATAGGCTAAATTCTGCATTGGCAAGTACCTGGAAAGTCTTCCATGTCACAAGAGTTATAATGTGCAATAATCACCAGTTATGCCACTGAATTTACCTCGTAACGTATTTGGAAATGCATTCAGATAAACACCTTTGAACCCATGTCTTAGAACTTTTCAACCAATACTCTTTGTAGTAAATATTATAAAATAAGAGCAAGTCTAATAAAAGGCGAAAGTTGTACTTGGTAGACATAAAACCAGCTGAATTTCTGAAATCATAGTAATGCCGTCCTTGTTTTGTAAGGACAAAATGTTCGTGGATATGTAACGAGCTGACTGGAAGAGCCAAAGTCCATCCTGTAGAACACCGCTCTCTAGCAGACTTCAGACTTCGCCACCAAGTCTCCCTCCTCTGTTTTCAGGTTTTTATTTAAATTCCAGTTAGCAGACCTACAGAGTATATCAGCTTCAAGCGCAGGGTCCGGTACTTCATTGCCTGCATACAGCACCAACGGCTCTTCACAAGTGTCCTCCTTAATACTGTCATCGTTAGCCCACCCTCGGCCCACCTCCCTCCATCACTCCTCAGTCTGCTCTCGGTAGTGAAGAACCTATTTCTTGGTCTCTCTCTCTCACTCTCTCTCTCTTTTTCCCTTTGCTAGTTTGTTGTGTTTCTTAAATTCCATGTATGAGTGAAATCATATGGCATTTGTCTTTTCCGGATTGACTTATTCTGCTTAACATAGTACTCTCCAATTTTAGTATATGTGTTGCCGAAGCGAGCACAGCATAGTACTCTCTAGCTCCATCCACAGCATTGCAAATGGCAAGATTTCATCCTTTTTTATGACTTAGCAATGTTCCATTGTGTATACGTACACGTCTTCTCTATACATTCATCAGTCAGTGGACACTTGTGCTGTTTCCATAATTTGGCTGTTGTAGGTAATGCTGCTAGAAGTATCAGTGTGCATATATCCCTTTGAATTAGTGTTTTTGTATTCTTTGGGTAAATCCCCAGTAGTGCAATTGCTGGGTCATAGGGTTGTGCTATTTTTTAACACTCTGAAGAACCTCCATACTGTTTTCCACAGTGGCTGCACCAGGTTGCGTCACACCAACAGTGCAAGAGCTTCCCCTTCTCCACATCCTCGCCAGGATGTTTCTTGTGTTGAGTTTAACCATTCCGGCAGCTGTGAGAGGACATCTCATTGTAGCTTTGATTTGCATTGCCTTGATGATCAGTGATGTTAAGTGTCTTTTCATGTGTCTGTTGACCATCTGTATGTCTTCTTTGGAAAAATGTCTATTCATGCCTTCTGCCCATTTTTAATTGGGTTATTTGTTTTTTGGGTGTTGAGTTGTATTTTTTCCTTCTTCAATAAACCTATAATTGATTTTAAATTCTGTGTACTGAACTGGTACAAAAATCTAAATTTCTTCACAATTCTTTTTGAATATTGTTCTAGAAAGTTTGATTTATTTAGTATAATTCTGGCTGTAAGTCTTTAAGTCATCATCTCTCTGTCTATACCTTGGGAAAGAGAGAACTATATTTGTGACTTGTTCAGCTTAATTATCAACCTACTAGGCAGAATTGCACTTACTGCCCTTTCCTTGAAGTGTAAGAGTCCTTTGTTAGGTCGGCTTATTGTACAACTCCAAGGAATACTGTCACTTGCAACACCCCCTGCCTTGCTCATTTTACAACAGAGCGCTTTGTGTTTCCTTAGCAACACTTACTGCTCTGCTCTGTTTGATTTTCTTAAGTTTCAAAATTAATGCTCAACTGGCCAATACTATGATGTTTATTTTCTGCAAGGTAATTTGCACTTCAGTCAAAGATAACCAATGAGGCACTGGCATAGAAAGCTGTTCTCCCTATCCTTTCCTTTGGTCACTAATAGAATTTTTACTTTGTTCAAATTACTTTCCTAAACTTTATTGTTTGAAGTAGTTGGTACAGACTAGAATCTATTTTGAAGTTTTTTTAAGGGTTTCAGGTTTAAATGTATAAAATTTAAGAATGTTTAATAGCCATTTTCAAACACTAAAAAGAAGCAATGCCTTCTGAAAGGTCTTTAGGAAATTGAATTTTAAAATTCTGTTATTGTTTATGTCTTTTTGAAGTAATCGTAATGATATTGGATATTAATAATAAATGAATTTACTCTAATTCAATCCATTGAAAACGCAATCCTACTATTTCATTCCACTCCCCTCTTTTTGTTCCAGCTTTACTCACTACAACAGAGTCTACCCTTCACTGAAGACTGCACTGTTTCAGTGCACTGATTTTTTTGAAACCAGAGATAGGAATGCAAAACAAGACTACTTAGGATGGATTGTCAAAACAACAGCTGGGTTTGACAGATTTTGCTTAAATTGCTGATTGTTCAGCATTTGAAAATACTTTTCTCTTAGTCTTTTTTTAAACAAACATGAACTTTGCTACTATACTAAGTCACCATAGATAAATAAAATCCATTCTCTTCCTGCCTTTTCAAATGTGAATTAACCCAAAGACCCTTAAATAAGGGGGGGATAAAAAGAACTGTAAACCATACATTCACTGTGTAAGGATCCAAAGTATCTGAGTTTTAAATTTGAAAATCCGATCTTTTTTCCAATAGATAAATCTAGTTAAGAAATGTATATGTACACACATATACAAGTGTGTACATGTGTATGTCTGTGTTCATTATTTAAGTGCATATTAATTTTAATTCACTGAAATAGAAAGTCAGATAGATACTGCTGTGTTTACATACTATAGTTTTCTGTTCAACACGCTAATACAGGCTGCTCACTGAAAATATGTTGTCATCGTTTAGAGGGTGCAAAAGTGTAAGCATTTAATTCTCTGAGCCCATAAACACATGGAGTAAACCAGTAGTGTTTTAGGTTTTTTCCTCATGGACAATAATATGAATATAAATACAGCAGAGGTCTAACTTTTTTTTTACCTGGAATTAACTCGTTCATCTGAGCCTGAAGGGTGGTCGGTAGAAGCTCCACAAGCCAGAATGCAAGGAGAAAAGTAATTTTAGAAAATAAGCACATGCAAAACCTCTGTGAGACAGTTCCAGAAAGCGTAACATATGTATAATTGTAATACCAGGAGAAATGAGAGAATAGAAAAGAAATTTTGAAATAGAATGGCCAAGAATGTTTTAAAATTAACGGAAGACAGCAAACCACAGTTGTAGAAAGCAGCGTAGAGACCAAAGTTCCACACAGGTGAGCACGTCATATTTCAACTGCAGAAAACTGAAGGAAAGTAAATTCCTGTAAGAAGCCAAAGAAAAAATATATTTTACCTAGAGAGGAACGAGGATAAGAATCACAATGGACTAATATGGTAGAATGAAAAAAACATATATGATCTTTCTCCCTGATTCCGGGCACACAACTTCTACAACCTCTGAATTGTTCTCAGTGATAGGAGTGTCTTATTCATGCTAATATGACATACATATTACAGACATGTACACACATCTGTGTATGTGTGTATATATATCTGTATATTTAAGCCAACCTTTCCGTGTGTTAATTAAGCACATTTATTCACATCTACTGCTTGTAACCTCAAAGTTCATGCATGTAACAAATGACAACAATTAGTGAGAGTGAATTGTTAAGTTTCCCAAAGAAGAGTACCTATCTGAGTAAACATTGTTATTTTAAATGATGTACTTGGGAGTTTATACATTTCTTCATCACTCGAATGTTTTGACTCTTCTTTTGTAAATTGCAAATAATTTACAACCAACACAGGAAATCAGACTGATTACATATCAGTACAGTCCATGCAATAAATTATATATTACTTTCTCAGCTAAAGGCTACATACTGTAGCCTGATAACACATTGGACTCAAATGACAAGTTGAAATAAAATTAAATATGCTGTCTAAAAAGTGCATTTTACCCTTCAAGATTTACCTGCATTGGACACATTTGAAGTAATGGACCATAACTTTTTAAGACTAGTTCCAAGAGTAATTCTCAAGAGCAGTCATATTAAAATATAAATAAGACACACTTTGGCAGTGTCTGCCGTACTGTCTTCTCCGCCGCACGCCCCTTCATCCTCTCCTGAAGCCACCAACATGTTGCAGCCACTACATGATACCATCCATGTACAGGATGTGAACGTCACTGGGACAAATAAATACATATCCACGCTGGGAATTTTGAGGTGGTTACATTGTACCATGTGAAAGAGAAGCTGAGAAAGTTAAGGAAAAGCAACAACAAAAGATGAAAGAGAGAAAAAATATGTATTTCTGGTTAACAGAATTTTCCAGTTCATTATTCTAGATCCTACCTTGAACCTGGCCATATCCCTATTCTTAAGTTCTATGAGTGCTACAGACGATTTGTGACCACCCTGAATTCACGTTAAACCCTCATGCCCATCGGGCATTAGTGAAAGTGATTTCATTTGCAGGTGGGCCTTTGGAAGGTGATTAGGTCATGACAGTGGAGCCCCTTTGAGTGAAATTAGTGCTCTTATAAAAGAGACCCCAGAAAACTCCCTTACCTTTTCTTATACAAATTTATAGTGAAAAGGTGGCCATTTGTGAACTAGGAAGTGGGTCTTCACCAGACACTGAATCTAACAACATGTTGATCTTGGACTTTCCAGCTCCTAGAACTGTGAGAAGTAATTTTCTGTTCCTTATAAGCCTGTTGGTCTGCTCAAATGGACTAAGACAATGATACACTCCAGTGTGACATCATAAATCCTTCCTTTATGGCTTCAAGTAGCTCATCCTCTCAAGTTGTTGCCAAAGTGTCTTGACGAATCCCATCTTCATACTGTAGACCACAGCTACTCAAAATGTGGCCCAGGGACAGGCACTCCTATATGAGGTGTTTGTTATTGTCAGTAATAACTTAAGGAACATGTACCAGATTATTAACTAATTACTTCATTAAGTACACTGTTAGCCAACTTTTAAGAAAAATTTATAGCAAACATGTTTTCAAGAAGGAAGCAGTTAATTGATTTGTATTCCGGCACAGGTCGCTGATCCCTTTGCAGGTCTATAGATAAAGAAATCATATAGAAATTGAATTAGTAATTTAAAACAGCCACACACAGAAAAGCCCAGACCCAGATATTTCCCTGAGGAAGTCTGTCAAAAAATTTCAGAGGAAATACCAATACTTTATAAGTTATCACAGAAAAGTGAGGAAGAGGGAATACTTCCCAACTTATTCTGAGAAGACAGCATTACTCCAATACAAAAGACAAACTAAGGTGTTATGAGGATATAAAACTAGAGATCATCTTCATTAATATAGATGCAAAAAATCTCAACAGGGTATTAGCAAACCTAATCCAGCAACACATAAAAAGGATTATACCACACCCAAGTGGGATTTCTTCCAGGTATACAAAGTCAGTTTAAAACTTGAAAATATCAACATATGTTACATATCACATTGGCAGAATAAAGGTTAACAACCATATGATCATTTTAAACAGACATGGGAGAAGTGTTTGACAAAAGCCAATACCCATTCATGATAAACTTCACAGAAAATGAGAAACAGAAGAGAATTTCCTCATCCTGATAAAGGGCATCTATCAAAAATGTGAGTAATGTAATCTGTAATGGTCAAGACTGCTTTCCCTTAATATCAGAAAAAGGTTAGGACGTCCACTCCCGCCATTTTCGTCAACATTGCATGGGAGTTTTCAGTCATTACAATCAGGCAAGAAGAAGAAATAAAATGCGTCCAGATTGAAAAGAAAGAAGTAAAGTTGTCTTTACTCACAAATGACATGAACTTTAAAAAAAAAAAAATTAATTCCAGCGTTGTCAACATACAGTGTTTTATCATTTTCAGGTGTCCCGTGTAGTGACTCAGCGATTCTGTACCTTACTCAGCGCTCCTCGCGGTAAGTCAGTTCTTAGTCCCCGCGCCCGTGTCACCCATCCCCCCGCCACCTCCCCTGTGGTAACCATCAGTTTGTCTCTATGGTTAAGAGTCTATTTCTTGGTTTGTCTCTTTCTTCTGTGTTCGTGGGGTTTTTTTCCCTTAAATTCCATGAATGAGTGAAATCATATGGTATTTGTTTTCCTCTGACTTTTTTCACTTAGTAGTATACTCTGTATCCATCTATGTTGTAGCAAATGGCAATGAAATGCAGTAATACTTCATTGCATATACGCCACTTCTTCTTTCTGCATTGTCTATTAATGGGCACTTGGGCACTTCCATAATTTGACTGTCGTAAATGCTGCTGCAGTAAACCTAGGGGTGCAGATGTCTTTTCTTTTTTTTGTATTCTTTGGGGGATAGAATTACCCAGTAGTGGAATTACTGGATTTTATGGCAGTTATGTATTTAATTTTTGAGGAAGCTCCACAGTTTTCCACAGTGGCTGCACCAGCTTGCTTTCCCATCAGCAGTGCTGAGGGCTCGTGTTTGTCTCTTGACATCCTCGACAACACTCACTGTTTGTTGTGTGTTTAGTATTGGCCATTCTGACAGTAGGAAGTGATAGTTCACTGTGGTTTTGATATGCATTTCCCTGATGATGAGTGATGTTGAACATCTTTTCATGTTTGTCATCTGTATGTCTTTGGAGAAATGTCTCTTTAGGTTCTCTGCTCATTTTTAAGCTGGACTATCTATATTTTCAGTGTTGTGTAAGTTTCTTATATATTTTGGATACTCCTTTTTGGATGTGTCCTTTGTAAGTAGCTCCTCCCCTTCAATGGGTTGTCTTTAAGGTTTTTTTTTTTTTATTGTTTCTTTTGCTGTGCAGAAACTTTTTATTTTGATGTAATCCCAATAATTTACTTTTGCTTTTGTTCCCCTTGCCTCAGGAGACGTACCTAAAAAAATGTTACTGCTGACAGAGAAATTACTGCCTGTGCTCTCTTCTGTGATTCCTATGGTTTCAGGTCTATATTTAGGTCCTTAATCTGTTTTGAGTTTATTTTTGTATATGGAGTAAGAAAGAGGCCCAGTTTCATTCTTTTGCATGTAGCTGTCAGTTTCCTCAACACCCTGTGTTGAAGAGACTGGGTTTATTTTCCCATTGCATATCCTTGACTCCTCTGTCTAAGATTAATTGATCACATAATTGTGGGTTTATTTCTGGGTTCTCTATTCTGTTCCACTGGTCTATGTGACTGTTTTTGTGCCAGTACCATACTGTTCTGATTACTACAGCTTTGTAGTATGTCTTGAAATCTGGGATTGTGATGCCTCCAGTTTTCTTTTCAAGATTGTTTTTGCTCTTCAGAGTCTTTTGCCGTTCTAACAAACTGTACGATAGCTTGTTCTAGTTCTGCGAAAAGTACTCTTGGTATTCTGATAGGGATTGCATTAAATTTGTAGATTTCTTTGTGTAATATGGACATTTTAACAATATTCATTCTTCCAGTCCATGAGCATGGGATATCTTTCCATTTGTTTGTGTTGTCTTCAATTTCTTGCTTCAGGGTTTTATAGTTTGCAGAGTACACATCTTAAACTTCCTTGGTTAAATTTATTCCAAGGTATTTTATTATTTTTGGTGTAATTGTAGATGAAACTATTTTCTTAATTTACCTTTCTGCCACTTCATTATTAGTGTATAGAAATGCAATAGATTTCTGCATATTGATTTCATTTTCTGTGACTTTACCAAATTCATTTATCAGTTCTAGTAGTTTTTTGGTGAAGTCTTTAGAGTTTTCTATATAGTCTCATGTTTCTGCGAATAGTGAAAAATTTCCTTCTTCCTTAACAATTTGATGCCTTTTATTTATTTTTCTTTTCTGATTGCTATGGCTAGTACTTCCAGTAGTATGTTGAATAAAAGTGGTGAGAGTGGACATCCGTGTACCATTCCTGACCTAGGGGCAAAGCTCTCAGTTTTTCACCATTGAGCCTGATGGATTTCTCATATATGGCCTTCATTATGTTGAGGTATGTTCCCTCTAAACCTGCTGTTTTGAGAGCCTTTATTGTGAATGGATGTTGTACTTTGTCAGATCCATTGATTTTTTTTTTTCTACATCCATTGAAATGATCATGTGTTTTTTATCATTTCTCTTGCTGACTTGGTTTATCGTGTTGATTGATTCATGAATTTGAACCACCTTTGCATCCCAGGAATAAATCCTACTCAATCATGGTGAATGAGTTTCCTAATGTATTGTTGGATATGAAACACAACACACTTCCATAATCATCATATTGGACCTTTCTCGTGTTTTTTAGATGGTTTCTACTCTGATACTCTTTTTACTTATTTGTGAAGTCTTCATTCCATCTTGCTTCTGGCCAAAGTATTTAAATTATTTTCTCCCATTTCTTAGTCATATTGGCTAAGAAAGTTGGCTCCTTAAGCCTCAAACCTAGCATTGTTTAGCACCCCAGCAAAGCCTATATCAACACCCTGTGAGAAAAGTGATGGAAGAAGGAATGGATAAGGGAAGGCAAGAGAATACTTAGGAAATTACAGTCAAGGTCATATGTACCTGCCTGGAAAAATGAGAAAATGGAAGGATATGCCAAGAGATGAAGCTGCTAAGATAGACTAAGACAAGCTATCAGAAGTCATTGGCTCATTAGTTAGAATTTGAACTTAATTTTGAGTGAAACATGGTTGGGTTGGAGAAAAAGAAATTACATATGTCAAGCTGAGGAATACAGTATTTGGACATGTGTTTCTGGAAGGTAATATGGAGAAATATTAAGGGAAGAAGATTATATTGCTATAGATGAAAAAACGACATGAAAAAGTAAATTAAATAACATTGGGGCTTAGAAAAAGAAACTGAAATTTAGTGTTTGTCTCATATCCTAGGGAATTAGCAATGGCATTTTTTTTCTAATTTAATATCATGTTTCCTATTTTTCTATCTACTGCTGTTTTTGAGGTTCAAGGAGGGTCTAACAGTGGCCTCTTGCAAATATAAATTCCCAGCTAAAAAATCTGCCTCTGGTTCTTATTTCATATTTCACCCTGGTGGGGTCCTGAGCTCGGCAATGTAAAATCTCAAGAATGCCTTTCACGTTTGTTACCCTAGGCTGGAGGAATCATCTTATTACTGTCTACTTGTATCTCACATCCACAATTCTGATCTATTCACATCCCTAGAACTTCCTTCCCGTACACCTGCCTTGGTTCCAGATTTCTAGCAACGTCAAATCCCATCGATAACTGACCTTTGGCTTTATTTTGTTTTTCTACTTGTCTCCCTAAAAATTTGATTAATTCTTTCAGGAAGAATATTTTGGAAGCTAATCTCCTCATTCCTTTTATATATAAAGAAACCTATGTATTTTTTTCAGTGACTCAGAGCTTAACAAAGTTTGGAATTCTAGGTTCAAAATTCTTTTCCTCAGAAATTGGAAGACATCTATTTAATCTATATTTAACATATTCTAGTGTGTGGCTGTGACTGATGGCTATCTACATTGTATTCTTTATAGAAATTATTTTGTTTCCCCATTAGATAATTTTAGGGTTCAAATTTTATTAAGATTAATCTAGGTGGGAAATTTTGAAAAGGATTAATCCTACCTGACATTCTGTGTGGACTTCTAATTCAAAGTTTCAAGCATCAGCTTAGCCCATTTTCTATTTTACATATTCTAATTTGTTTCTTTTCCTTTTTTCTGTTAATTTTGTTCCTTTGTGGCATCCATTCAATGAATTTTGAAATCCATAAGATTATCCATGTTACCTGACTTTTTCCTATACCTTTTTTTTAATCTTGTACTTTTGTATGTATTTTGAAAGACTCCCTCAGTTTATGCTTAAGGACCATTAAATAATTTTTCATAATGAGGAATATTAATAACCCAAGTTTAGAAATCATCAATAAATATGACGTCCCCATCTTTATAATTTTTCACTCTAGTGTTCTTGGTCACAGGCAACAAAATAGACTCTCACTGCAAAAGGGTTTGGAATATAGTGATATACAGTGATCAAGGGAACATGAGAGGGGGAGTGGGAGAGGAAGAGGAAGGCTTCCTGCTGGGCAGGGAACCTGATGTGGGGCTCGATCCCAGGACGCTGGAATCATGACCTGAGCTGAAGGCAGATGCTTAACTACTGAGTTACCCATGTACCCAGGGCCAATCATTTTTAAAAAAATCTTTTTTTTACAGTTACAAAATTCATTAGGAATATCACACATTTTTCAGATTTTCTTTTTGCATGCTAAGGAACATGATATGGTTTTTATTTAACATTCCCAAAATACAGATATTTTTCCTCTGGAATATTTA
The DNA here is from genome assembly GCF_902655055.1 of Lutra lutra. Taxonomy (NCBI): domain Eukaryota; kingdom Metazoa; phylum Chordata; class Mammalia; order Carnivora; family Mustelidae; genus Lutra; species Lutra lutra. The sequence goes on from NC_062280.1 coordinate 1,119,927, forward strand.
ATATCTTTGACGTGAAATATGGTCCATTGGAAAACTTACCTTACCAAAAGCTAATAAACCTTAAAGACCATGTAAAATCAAGTATATTATCTACTTCCTATGAAAAAAATACCTTATAAATGCACATGAGAAGCTACTTCCATTAGTGATAAGCACAATAAATACAACAATGAAACTCATGGAGTGATCATTGTAAGACATCTCAGATTGAGACCTTGTTTTAATGAAGTGGAATGTCAGAAGGAAATTAAAACTTTATTTGAGAAATAAATTGTACATCCCGGACCCAACACTCTTATGGCTCTAGGAAGTCCCAAGTGTTTTTCTGGATTAAGAATAGGACCAGTTAAAACATTTTCAGAATAGCATAGCATTCTGGTATGGGCTCCAGTATTTGCATGTTTTTCATACACAATCAAGAGGTACAAGTGTAAGACACACAACAGGTGAAACTTCTGAACCTTTAGCAAAGTGAATTAACTGCTTCACCTCCCTGAAACAGGACAGAATTATTTTAAAATGTTATTAAGTAAAACAGTATGAAATAAGGAGAGTCCTACTCAGGTTCCAACTGCAAAGGCAATTTATGTGTTCTAGTCCACATCATATCTCACAAAGGTCTTCAATACTAGCATCTGTTAAAGACACATGGTAGGAATAACACTCTCAATATCCAAAAGAAAGTCTTTATAAAGGTATGTCTTTATAAGGATATAAGGATAATTAATCATTAGACATAGAACATAAGAAAAAAGAAAAGACTAACATAGAACTCCAAGATTTTTCTTTTTACCTGAGCATCTAGAAGTGTGTGTTTGCCATTTATTGAGATTAAGTGTTGTACAGAGGACAAGGTTTCCTGGCAAGACGTCTTGGTCATAGTTGGGATTCAGGAATGCTGGATATTTAGTAGCTGTATTATTCCTTACTGCAAACTCCCTGGTATCAACTTCTGCCCCAATGTTAGCTATGTAGCCTTTAGGATGCATCTCTCCTATGGTAGAGGTTTAACAGATCTTCCTAACAAAACTGGAAATGGAAGGAATCCACCTGGGCAACTCTTCCCCCTTAGTAATTGCCACTCACCTATATGACAATTTTCTGTTTTTCATGATTAAGTGTTCTTCATTTTATACCAGTTGCAATAATGGAGGTACTAAGTTATTTAAAATTAATTAAGTCTTTTCACTTTTTTTGTTAAGTATTTACTGCATAGGTATTTATGTTAAGGCCCCCATAATGGTGGGGAAAAATTACTCTTATACAACTTTCCCAAGCACATTTTACTTATTAAGAGAAAAATTATTGTTTTATATGTTAAAAGAAGAAAACAACTGAGCGTCAGAATATTTAATTAAAAATATATTACTTTATTGCTTTCTTTTATCATTTGAAGACTTTACATATTTAATGCCACTCAGCATAATTTACGTATTTAGACCAGAAAATAAGAAAAAAAATCAAACTGTATTTACTCTATTCATTTTTTATAATTCTACTCCGGGTTTTTTATTTGTTTATTTATGAACTTAACTGTATGGATGAAAGGTGAGCAGAAAATCTAACTAAAATGAATAAGTCATTCATTTAATTGTAGTGGAGGTCTACTGAGGTAGTGAAAATTAGAGTTGAGGATCCAGGCAATAAAAGATCAGAGAGAGGGGCGCTTGGGTGGCTCAGTGACCTGCCTTGGGCTCAGGTCATGATCTCAGGGTCCTAGGATCAAGCCCTGCATCGGGCTCTCTGCTCAGCGGGGAGCCTGCTTCCTCCTCTCTCTCTGCCTGCCTCTCTGCCTGCTTGTGATCTCTGTCTGTCAAATAAATAAATAAATAAATAAATCTTAAAAAAAATCTGAGAGAAAAAATTTGGATGTCAGAGTATAATATAATAGAAGGTCCACTTTCTTTTTTTTTTTTTAAGATTTTTTATTTATATATTTGACAGAGAAATCACAAGTAGGCAGAGAGGCAGGCAGAGAGAGGGGGAAGCAAGCTCCCCGCTGAGCAGAGAGCCTGATATGGGACTCAATCCCAGGAACCTGGGATCATGACCTGAGCCGAAGGCAGAGGCTTAACCCACTGAGCCACCCAGGTGTCCCATAATAGAAGGTCCACTTTCAAGTGCTCAAAGAAAAAATAGAAACCCATTGAAAATTCTGGACACAGTAAAATATCATTCCAAAATGACAGTAAATGAAAATGATTTCAGAACAACAAAAACTGGGACGCCTGGGTGGCTCAGTTGGTTAAGCAGCTGCCTTCGGCTCAGGTCATGATCCCAGCGCCCTGGGATTGAGTCCCACATCGGGCTCCTTGCTCGGCGGGGAGCCTGCTTCTCCCTCTGCCTCTGCCTACCACTCTGTCTGCCTGTGCTCACGCTCTCGCTCTCTCTCTCTCTCTCTCGAACAAATAAATAAAATCTTTAAAAAAAAAAAAAAGAACAACAAAAACTGAGGGACTTCCTTTCCAGCAAAACTCTACTAAAAAAAAAACTTTAAAGAGATATTTTCAGGAAGAAGGAAAATGATCTCAACAGGAAATAGTAAATCTCTGTAAGAAAAAGAAATATGTGGGTAAATATAAATGGCAATGACTATGCAAAACAAGAAAATGATACATTATTGGTTTGAAATATATACAAATTAATATATGACAGTAATATAAAAGGTAAGGGGATAAATGGAGTTAAAGTTTTCTAAAGTATTCTAAAGTTAACAGAATATTGGCAAAACAATTTGTATTTTACTGAATGGTCTATGCTTTCAGCCATAACAGGAAATTGGTTAGAAAAATTAATTCTAATAGACTATAATAGACAAAATAGATAAAAGGAGCTGTGTCAGTCAGCTTCTAGTCAGGAAACAGAACCCACACCACTTATTTTAATACAGGTGATTTAATTAAAAATTTAATAAAAGAACAGCTATATCTCAATGTGTATTAATCAGAATCCTCTCAAGAAACAGAACTAGTGTCCATATATGTATCTTCTTCACATATATGTCCTTATATATCTTCATATATACACATATATACATATACAAAGCATATGTATGTGTATATAATCATATGTATGTGTGTACATGTATGTGTGTGTGAGGGAGAGATTCACTACAAGGAACTGGCTCTCATGACTAGGGAATGCTGAGAAGTCCCCTAAGGTCGGCCTTCTACAAGCCCAACACCCAGGAGGGCTGCTGGTACAGTGCCAGTGCAAGTGTAAAGGTCTGAAAACCAGAACCTTCTTTCATTGCTTTAAATTTCAGTAAAATACAGGAAAAGAGCATGGTCTCAGATTGAAAAGAGTCAAGCAGAGAGCTTCTCCCCTTATCCTACCGTCTGTTTTACTCCGGATGGTAATGGATTACATGAAGCCTGTCCATACTGGTGAGGACAATCTTTTCTTAGTCTACCAATTCAGATCTTAATCTCATTCAAAAACACCCTCACAGACATACCTGGAATAATATTTAATCAAATATTGTCTGGGTACCCATAGCCAAGTCAAGTTGGCAGATAAAATTAACCATCGCAAAACGAATGTTCTCATACCTCTGTTATGACTTTCACTTTTTATTTCATAAATAAATAAAATCTTAAAAAATAAATAAAATAAGTGACTGTTACTTTTGTAGGACAGTAAGTATTTCAGATACCTTGTCAATGTTCCATAACGATGAAACAGGAAGACATAAAATAATTTCTGTTATCCTATCCGGGTGCACTGAGTAGCTGAGCAGGAACTAGCAGAGTCGTCTCCTAACTAAGACGACCGTTTTCTAATGTATTTCTTTGCTTGAATCATGCAAGGCTGGTGTATTTCTTTTTCTATATAGTATAGTCTTGGGCTACGTTGTATTTCCCACAACTTTAAGATTGAATGGAGAGCACACAAAAATAAGCTTACCTTTTGCAGACATCTGAAAAAAAAGGTAGAGATTTAATTTAGCATCTAAAAAAAATAACTTCTAGACAATGTCTGCTATGAAAACCTGTCTTGCTCTGCAGCTAGAAATAACTTCCCAGTCAGCTTATGGGTGTTTAACGTTCTGACTAAAATTGAATAATAACAAAGACTTCTAAAAGTGACATTCTATATGGTAACAATGATATATATATATATATATATATATATATATATATATATTTTAAATATTTTATTTATTTATTTGAGAGATAGCATGAGCGAGGAGAAGGTCAGAGAGAGAAGCAGACTCCCCGTGGAGCCGGGAGTCCGATGCGGGACTCGATCCCGGGACTCCAGGATCATGACCTGAGCCAAAGGCAGTTGTCCAACCAACTGAGCCACCCAGGCGTCCCGGTAACAATGATATATATTTAAATGTCAAACTCTAAATTAACCATTTTATTGTTAAACAGAATAAATCTAGAATTCAGAAGTGGATTTAGCTACTCTGTCTGGAGCTGGGCTGGAATGGAATATGAATGAGGTGACCGCATGTCCTATTTTTCCTGGGGCATTTTAAGTTTATTCTGATGCCCCAGTATAAATATTAACACCATCCTCCCTTATAAATGTATCCCAACACGTATGATAAAATATATTCATGGGGGCGCCTGGGTGGCTCAGTGGGTTAAGCCGCTGCCTTCGGCTCGGGTCATGATCTCAGGGTCCTGGGATCGAGCCCCGCATCGGGCTCTCTGCTCAGCAGGGAGCCTGCTTCCTCCTCTCTCTCTACCTGCCTCTCTGCCTGCTTGTGATCTCTGTCAAATAAATGAATAAAATCTTTGAAAAAAAATATATATTCATGGACCATACTAAGGACACAGACCTACTTCTCTTGTCTCTCCTTTCTATATGTCTCATGGCATTTTCAGTCAGTGCCCCTGGGAAATGTTCTCTTCAGCTACATTAAAAGTAATCTCATCATAAAGATTTGAGATGTCATACATGTTTGATGTCACTCTTAGATGTTCCCAGAGAAGAAGCACCCCCCTCTAATTTATTAACAAAAGATTGTAGTAGCCTTTCACCTACCTTTCTCCCCCCCCAAACCCTGAATCTCCTGATGGCATTGGGTATTATTAAATATTGTATCACAAGCATCTGGCACAATGACTGTGAATGAGGTAGATTGTATTTGGGGTTAAACATCTAATCATCTTTTACCTCATTTTTATACAGGTTACCAAGCCATTATCTTGTTGGCTAGATATTGATTTGCATCAGGTAAATCTTTGTCTCATGCTCAAAAAAAGTCAATTGATTTTGAAGTATTTGTACTGTTTGTTTATTTAGTACTGTTAGATAAAGCTGTTGAGGTCTCTTTGAAGTATTGACTTTCAAAGCAGGTTTCTTAATATGCACAAATATTTAAGCAGTCATTCTCCATTTCTTCAAAATATTCACCTAGCTTTTTAAATAACCTTTACCTTAGAATGGGGGGAAAAACTGTTTTGAAATATTCATTTGTTATGTCCAATTGTCAAAGGTGATTATGCAATGTACATATGAAATTAGAGTTATCCTATTTGCATTTAAAAGAAAACTATACTTATTACTCTTTGTCACACAATTATGGACTCTGTATATATCAGAAGAAAAGTGTGACCTATGCAGAATTTCACCCAGAAACTAATATTATTATATAAACAACTGAAAATTTATATGAAAAATGTCTTCAAATGACTTTACAGATTGAGAAAAACAAATACCATATGATTTTACTCATATGTGGAATAAAAAAAGTGAATAAAAAAACAAAAAGCAGACTCAGGCCTGTAAATATAGAAAACAAACTGAAGGTTGCTAGAAGGGAGAGTAGAGGGACGGGCAAAATGAGTGAAGGGGACTGGGAGATACAGGCTTCCGATTATGGAATGATTAAGTCCAGGAATAAAGGGCACAACATAGGGAAGATAGCCAGTGGTGCTGTAATAGCATTGTGGGGTTACATATGGTAGCTACACTTGTGGTGAGCTCAGCACAATGTATGGAGAATTAGAATCACTATGTCATACACCTGAAACTAATGTAGAATTGTGTGTCAACTATACTCCAAAAAAAGAATATAAGAGACTTCAGTTTAATGCTATCATAAGACAAAATTAGAAACAGAAAATAGGAGGAGGAGTCAAGATGGTGGAGAAGTAGCAGCTGAGACTACTTCAGGTAGCGGGAGATCAGCTAAATAGCTTATCTAAAGATTGCAAACACTTACAAATCCAACGGGAGATTGAAGAGAAGAAGAACAGAAATTCTAGAAACAGAAAATCAACCACTATCTGAAAGGTAGGACTGGCGGAGAAGTGAATCCAAAGCGACGGGAAGATAGACCGCGGGGGAAGGGGCCGGCTCCCGGCGAGCGGCGGAGCAACGGAGCAAAATCAGGACTTTTAAAAGTCTGTTCCGCTGAGGGACATAGCTCCAGAGGCTTAACCAGGGTGAAGCCCAGGCGGGGTCAGCGCAGCCTCAGGTCCCGCAGGGTCACAGAAGGATCGGGGGTGTCTGAGTGTCGGAGAGCTTACCGGTATTAGAACGGGGAAGCCGGCTACAGAGACAGAGCTGAGGAGTGACTCTCAGGTCGGGGTTGCCTTGAACCGGTCGCAGGCTCGGTCAGCTCGGAGCGCGGCCGGAGGCCAGGGTGACGGGAGTCATTGGGCGCTGTTCTCTGAGGGCGCACTGAGGAGTAGGGCCCCGGGCTATCGGCTCCTCCGGGCCGGAGACCGGGAGGCCACCATCTTCATTCCCGTCCTCCGGACTCTACGGAAAGCGCTCAGGGAACAAAAGCTCCCGAAAGCAAACCCGAGCAGATGACTCAGCGCGGCCCCGGGTAAGGGCAGTGCAACTCCGCCTGGGGCAAAGACGCTTGAGAATCACTACAGCAGGCCCCTCCCCCATAAGATCAACGGGAAACCCAGCCAGGACCAAGTTCACCTACCGAGGAGTGCAGTTTCAATACCAAGGAGAACGGCGGAATTCCAGAGGAGAAGAAAGCAAAGCACGGAACTCATGGCTTTCTCCCCATGATTTTTTAGCCTTGCAGTTAATTTAATTTTTTTTTTCTTTTTCAATTTTTTTTTCTTTTTCTCTTCTTCTGCTAAATTTTTTTAACTTTTACCGTTTTCTTTTTTAACGTTTTTTAAATAGTTTATCTAATATATATATATATATTTTTTTTTTCCTCTTTTTATATTTTTTCTTTATCGGCTTTCTTTTTTTAAATAGTTTCTTTTTTTTTTTTTCTTTTTGAACCCCTGTTTATCCCCTTTCTCCCCCCTCACAATTTGGGATCTCTTCTGATTTGGCTAAAGCATATTTTCCTGGGGTTGTTGCCACCCTTTTAGTATTTTACTTGCTCCTTCATAAACTCTTACCTGGACAAAATGACAAGGCGGAAAAATTCACAACAAAAAAAAGAACAAGAGGCAGTACCAAAGGCTAGAGACCTAATCAATACAGACATTGGTAATATGTCAGATCTAGAGTTCAGAATGACGATTCTCAAGGTTCTAGCCGGGCTTGAAAAAGGCATGGAAGATATTAGAGCAACCCTCTTGGGAGATATAAGAGCCCTCTCTGGAGAAATAAAAGAACTAAAATCTAACCAAGTTGAAATCAAAAAAGCTATTAATGAGGTGCAATAAAAAATGGAGGCACTCACTGCTAGGATAAATGAGGCAGAAGAAAGAATTAGCGATATAGAAGACCAAATGACAGAGAATAAAGAAGCTGAGCAAAAGAGGGACAAACAGCTACTGGACCATGAGGGGAGAATTCGAGAGATAAGTGACACCATAAGACGAAACAACATTAGAATAATTGGGATTCCAGAAGAAGAGGAAACAGAGAGGGGAGCAGGAGGTATATTGGAGAGAATTATTGGAGAGGATTTCCCCAATATGGAAAAGGGAACAAGCATCAAAATCCAGGAGGTTCAGAGGACCCCCCTCAAAATCAATAAGAATAGGTCCACACCCCATCAACTAATAGTAAAGTTTACAAGTCTTAGTGACAAAGAAAAGATCCTGAAAGCAGCCAGGGAAAAGAAGTCTGTAACGTACAATGGTAAAAATATTAGATTGGCAGCAGACTTATCCACAGAGACCTGGCAGGCCAGAAAGAGCTGGCATGATATATTCAGAGCACTAAACGAGAAAAACATGCAGCCAAGAATACTATATCCAGCTAGGCTATCATTGAAAATAGAAGGAGAGATTAAAAGCTTCCAGGACAAACAAATTTGAAAGAATTTGCAAATACCAAACCAGCTCTACAGGAAATATTGAAAGGGGTCCTCTAAGCAAAGAGAGACCCTCAAAGTAGTAGATCAGAAAGAAACAGAGACAATATACAATAACAGTCACCTTACAGGCAATACAATGGCACTAAATTCATATATCTCAATACTTACCCTGAATGTTAATGGGCTAAATGCCCCAATCAAAAGACACAGCGTATCAGAATGGATCAAAAACCAAAACCCATCTATATCTTGCCTACAAGAAACTCATCTTAAACCCGAAGACCCCTCCAGGTTTAAAGTGAGGGGGTGGAAAAGAATTTACCATGCTAATGGACATCAGAAGAAAGCAGGAGTGGCAATCCTTATATCAGATCAATTAGATTTTAAGCCAAAGACTATAATAAGAGATGAGGAAGGACACTATATCATACTCAAAGGAACTGTCCAACAAGAAGATCTAACAATTTTAAATATCTATTCCCCTAACGTGGGAGCAGCCAACTATATAAACCAATTAATAACAAAATCAAAGAAACACATCGACAAGAATCCAATAATAGTAGGGGATTTTAACACTCCCCTCACTGAAATGGACAGATCATCCAAGCAAAAGATCAACAAGGAAATCAAGGCCTTAAATGACACACTGGACCAGATGGACATCACAGATATATTCAGAACATTTCATCCCAAAGCAACAGAATACACATTCTTCTCTAGTGCACATGGAACATTCTCCAGAATAGATCACATTGTTGGTCCTAAATCAGGTCTCAACCATTATCAAAAGATTGGAATCATTCCCTGCATATTTTCAGACCACAATGCTCTGAAGCTAGAACTCAATCACAAGAGGAAATTTGGAAAGAACCCAAATACATGGAGACTAAACAGCATCCTTCTAAAGAATGAATGGGTCAACCAGGAAATTAAAGAAGAATTGAAAAAATTCATGGAAACAAATGATAATGAAAACACAACGGTTCAAAATCTGTGGGACACAACAAAGGCAGTCCTGAGAGGAAAATATATAGCGGTACAAGCCTTTCTCAAGAAACAAGAAAGGTCTCAGGTACACAACCTAACCCTACACCTAAAGGAGCTGGAGAAAGAACAAGAAAGAAAGCCTAAACCCAGCAGGAGAAGAGAAATCATAAAGATTAGAGCAGAAATCAATGAAATAGAAACCAAAAAAACAATAGAACAAATCAACGAAACTAGGAGCTGGTTCTTTGAAAGAATTAATAAGATCGAGAAACCCCTGGCCAGACTTATCAAAAAGAAGAGAGAAAGGACCCAAATAAATAAAATCATGAATGAAAGAGGAGAGATCACAACGAACACCAAAGAAATACAGACAATTATAAGAACATACTATGAGCAACTCTACACCAACAAATTTGACAATCTGGAAGAAATGGATGCATTCCTAGAGACATATAAACTACCACAACTGAACCAGGAAGAAATAGAAAGCCTCAACAGACCCATAACCAGTAAGGAGATTGAAACAGTCATCAAAAATCTCCAACAAACAAAAGCCCAGGGCCAGACGGCTTCCCGGGGGAATTCTACCAAACATTTAAAGAAGAACTAATTCCTATTCTCCTGAAACTGTTCCAAAAAATAGAAATAGAAGGAAAACTTCCAAACTCATTTTATGAGGCCAGCATCACCTTGATCCCACAACCAGACAAGGATCCCAACAAAAAAGAGAACTACAGACCAATATCCTTGATGAACACAGATGCAAAAATTCTCGTCAAAATACTAGCCAATAGGATTCAACAGTACATTAAAAGGATTATTCACCACGACCAAGTGGGATTTATTCCAGGGCTGCAAGGTTGGTTCAACATCCGCAAATCAATCAATGTGATACAACACATTAATAAAAGAAAGAACAAGAACCATATGATACTCTCCATAGATGCTGAAAAAGCATTTGACAAAGTACAGCATCCCTTCCTGATCAAAACTCTTCAAAGTGTAGGGATAGACGGCACATACCTCAATATTATCAAAGCCATCTATGAAAAACCCACCGCAAATATCATTCTCAATGGAGAAAAACTGAAAGCTTTTCCGCTAAGGTCAGGAACACGGCAGGGTTGTCCGTTATCACCACTGCCATTCAACATAGTACTAGAAGTCCTAGCCTCAGCAATCAGACAACAAAAGGAAATTAAAGGCATCCAAATCGGCAAAGAAGAAGTCAAACTATCACTCTCTGCAGATGATATGATACTATATGTGGAAAACCCAAAAGACTCCACTCCAAAACTGTTAGAACTTGTACAGGAATTCAGTAAAGTGTCAGGATATAAAATCAATGCACAGAAATCAGTTGCATTTCTCTACACCAACAACAAGACAGAAGAAAGAGAAATTAAGGAGTCCATCCCATTTACAATTGCACCCAAAACTATAAGATACCTAGGAATAAACCTAACCAAAGAGACTAAGAATCTATACTCAGAAAACTATAAAGTACTCATGAAAGAAATTGAGGAAGACACAAAGAAATGGAAAAATGTTCCATGCTCCTGGATTGGAAGAATAAATATTGTGAAAATGTCTATGCTACCTAAAGCAATCTACACATTTAATGCAATCCCTACCAAAGTACCAACCATTTTTTTCAAAGAAATGGAACAAATAATCCTAAAATTTATATGGAACCAGAAAAGACCTCGAATAGCCAAAGCAACATTGAAAAAGAAAGCCAAAGTTGGTGGCATCACATTTCCGGACTTCAAGCTCTATTACAAAGCTGTCATCATCAAGACAGCATGGTACTGGCACAAAAACAGACACATAGATCAATGGAACAGAATAGAGAGTCCAGAAATAGACCCTCAACTCTATGGTCAACTCATCTTCGACAAAGCAGGAAAGAATGTCCAATGGAAAAAAGACAGCCTCTTCAATAAATGGTGTTGGGAAAATTGGACAGCCACATGCAGAAAAATGAAATTGGATCATTTCCTTACACCACACACAAAAATAGACTCAAAATGGATGAAGGATCTCAATGTGAGAAAGGAATCCATCAAAATCCTCGAGGAGAACACAGGCAGCAACCTCTTCGATCTCAGCCGCAGCAACATCTTCCTAGGAACATCCCCAAAGGCAAGGGAAGCAAGGGCAAAAATGAACTTTTGGGATTTTATCAAGATCAAAAGCTTTTGCACAGCAAAGGAAACAGTTAAGAAAACCAAAAGACAACTGACAGAATGGGAGAAGATATTTGCAAATGACATATCAGATAAAGGGCTAGTGTCCAAAATGTATAAAGAACTTAGCAAACTCAACACCCAAAGAACAAATAATCCAATCAAGAAATGGGCAGAGGACATGAACAGACATTTCTGCAAAGAAGACATCCAGATGGCCAACAGACACATGAAAAAGTGCTCCATATCACTCGGCATCAGGGAAATACAAATCAAAACCACCATGAGATATCACCTCACACCAGTCAGAATGGCTAAAATTAACAAGTCAGGAAATGACAGATGCTGGCGAGGATGCGGAGAAAGGGGAACACTCCTACACTGTTGGTGGGAATGCAAGCTGGTGCAGCAATTCTGGAAAACAGCATGGAGGTTCCTCAAACAGTTGAAAATAGAGCTTACCCTACACCCAGCATCACATTATGGGTATTTACCCTAAAGATACAAACGTAGTGATCCAAAGGGACACGTGCACCCGAATGTTTATAGCAGCAATGTCTACAATAGCCAAACTATGGAAAGAACCTAGATGTCCATCAACAGATGAATGGATAAAGATGATGTGGTATATATACACAATGGAATACTATGCAGCCGTCAAAAGAAATGAAATCTTGCCATTTGTGATGATGTAGATGGAACTAGAGGGTATTATGCTTAGCAAAATAAGTCAATCAGAGGAAGATAATTGTCATATGATCTCCCTGATATGAGGAAGTGAAGATGCCACATGGGGGGGTTGGGGGGCAGGAAAAGAATAAATGAAACAAGATGGGATTGGGAGGGAGACAAACCATAAGACACTCTTAATCTCACAAAACAAACTGAGGGTTGCTGGGGGGAGGGGGATTGGGAGAGGGGAGGTGGATTTATGGACATTGGGGAGGGTATGTGCTATGGTGAGTGCTGTGAAGTGTGTAAACCTGGCAATTCACAGACCTTTACCCCTGGGGCTAATAATACCTTATATGTTAATTAAAAAATTAAAAAATTAAATAAATAAAATCTTCAAAAAATAAAAATAAAAATTATTTATACATGTTTTTAAAAAAAGAATTAAGGTGAACTATTTTCATTTTTATCTTTGTTTTATTAACTTGAAAACCCTTCAGAATATTTTGGGACATTATGTGAACATCACAGGCTATTGATTTCCTCTAGGGCTATAAACCAATTTTGAAATAAAGCTTTAATGCTACGTGATTCACTTTTCAAGCCCTCAAGTCAGTGAATCTTTTACATGATATTTCATCATTTGTTACACAAAAGCGCTTGAGCTGTGTTGTTTTGGTTTGGTTTGGTTTGGTTATTCGTGTTTTGTCTCAAGGCTTTCCCAGCTCTCTCAACTTTAGTGAGGTTTCAGCTGCAGAACTGATATCTGAAGCAGGTTGGAGAAAATCTTGACTATAAGTCTATACTGAAATTTAAAAGCTTTGGGCTGAGGGTAACTTGCTGATTATTTATTTTACTCTTAAAAATTATTCCATTGTGGGGGCGCCTGGGTGGCTCAGTGGGTTAAGCTGCTGCCTTCGCCTCAGGTCATGATCTCGGAGTCCTGGGATCGAGCCCCGCATCGGGCTCTCTGCTCAGCGGGGAGCCTGCTTCCTCCTCTCTCTCTCTGCCTGCTTGTGATCTCTCTGTCAAATAAATAAATAAAATCTTTAAAAAAAATTATTCCATTGTGTTCCTAATATTTAAATATAAGGAGACTTCCCATTTAAAAAAAAAAAAAAAATCTGGACTTGCATTTCTGAAAGTCCAGCAACCCTAGGTCGGTATCGATATACCTGGCTAGAGCTGAATTTCAGCTGCCCATTAACTGACCAATAATAGTTTCCCCTCTGGGCCTACTTCAGCCCTGTGTTACATTATGGAATCTGTAGGCAGTTGAGGTTGCCAACCTTGGCCTTGGTTGAAAGTATTAGTTCTGTTCTCCCTAAAGGAGTGTTTACCTTGGAGGAACAGGCAGACACAGAGAGGGACACAGTTTTCCCCAAGCCCAGGAAGACGTGCTCTTGACTTCTCCAGGGCTTTGTGCCACTCACTGTCTCAGGTGGGGTTGCCAGAGTTAGCAAGTAAAAGTACAGGACATTTGGTCACACTTGAATTTCTGATAAATAGTAAATATATCTCAAGTATATACTATGCAGTGTTTTCCATATAATTAAACAAAAATATACTCTTTATCTGAAATACAAATTGAACGTGGCATCCTGTATTTTTCTTGATAGGCCTAAGTAAGCCCTGGGAGATTGCCAAGTTCTCACAGGAAAATGTTTACATTCTGCACCTAGAGGGTTTGACTTCAGTTGCTGAAATTTTGCCCATGATGACAAAAGTTCTTATCCCAAAGAGGACTGAATCATGTGTCTTTAAAGGGCCACATAAACTTGGCCAAGGAGGTTCTTATCAGTGACCATGGCGGTTTGAATGAAGGAACATTCTGCATTTTCCAGAGGCTTCTCTAGAAAATGATCCTCTGGGCCCTGTCCAAGGTAACAGGATTGAATTTCCTGCCCAGAAGTGTGTGTCTTAATGGAATTAAATTTGATGGGGAAAAAAAATAAACAGAGACATTTCTTGTATACTTGGTTGTGCATTTCAGGAGTTACTTCTGAAGCATGGAAATTGTCCCTTTTCTGAGAAACTATCACAGCATAGCTACACTATCAATTTGCCCTACTCCAAACAGATATTATTTAATGAACTATTTCAGATTTGACTGTGATGCTACCTAAAGCGAATACTTAAACCAGGGACGACTTTACCTCTCATCCTTTCAGTGAGTCGCACAGGAACACCAATTCTGCCACTTTAAAAAATCTTACTGACAGTAAATGCTTATTCAAAATCAAACTTACCGGGGCACCTGGGTGACTCAGCACGTTAAAGCCTCTGCCTTTGGCTCAGGTCATGGTCTCAGGGTCCTGGGATCGAGCCCTGCATTGGGCTCTCTGCTCAGCGGGGAGCCTGCTTCCTTCTCTCTCTCTCCTGCCTCTCTGCCTACTTGTGATCTTTGTCTGTCAAATAAATAAATAAAATCTTTTAAAAAAATCAAACTTACCAGGTTGGACAAATAAAATATAAAGCAAATGAAATAATAACATATATATATAATAAAACAGAACACAAATGAAAAGATATTTAAAAATAAACACTTGTGTTAAAGTAGAGCAAAGACATGCTATTAAGTCACTGCATCACAGCTTAAAGTCATATGAAGGTATCGATCTTTACTCGTCTGTCAGTGATGGGAAAAGAGCATCTATGACACTGTCAGGTGAGATGACACACACACACCGTGCTTCCTCCATATCTACAGACACACCTTCATTATAGGTGGTGCGTACCCCTAAGAATTACACACATTCAAGACTCATGTAAATATCCATATAATGGAATTTCATATATAAGCAAAATGTTGACATATCTCTGGGAAAGATGCATTGACGGGTTTTGAAAGTGGGTAATGCGTCTGAATTTAACTCCCTAGGACATGAACAGCTGGCAAATTTCAGCCTTGCTTTGTAGAGTATGTGTTCTTGGGGCAAACAATGTAAGTGGATTTTATGTATCTATAAATGGAGTGTTTTAAGTTGAAGTTTTAAAAACACATATGTACAAAAGGAACACAATATTTAAAGGGGTCTACAAAACCTTTGATCAATCTTTTAAAAATAATTAGCCCTAATTCATTATATAATAGTCCCTCAATTATAAATTGTACTTTTTTTCCACATTTAGCATTTCTGTAATCAGGATAGTCTTACTTTTTGGTGGGTGTATTAAATTCAGTGCTTACTTTCACTCTAAGAAGCTATTAAATTGTTGATACATATTTGGCAATAAATGATTATTGTATTTAGACGGTGGGAAATTTATGTTTACCTAAACAATGTTGGCTTTTAATAAAACCCACAAAACTACTAAATCTTTAGTGAGGTTTATTGATCATCAAAGTCTTGAAAACCTTAAAGCTTTTAAAAGTTTTCTATTACAAAACAGGCCTGATACAATACATTTCATATGTGATAAGAGTTTACTGGTATTTCTTAATGAAATGGATCATTCATTAAGTGTGTCTCTGCTTCAGATTGATTTGACAGCCAAAATGCCAACATGGCGTCTGGCTCTCATGTAGAGAACACATGTGAAGCCTAAATTAGATCATCTTGAGGGAAATAGGAAAAAATAAAGTCTACATTCTGATTCCATTTTTGACATGTGCTCTTTTTTTTTTCCTACCTAAGTCTGCCAAATTTGTATCCATTTTCCTACATAGACTAGCAAGAAATGACTACAAAAAGTTAGCCCAATATGACCTATAAAATCCCTAAAATTAACTGGAGCTAACATATTTGAAGATCTGTTAATCTTACATAATGGGCTTCTATTATTCCATGACTAGCTATAAGCTTAGGATTTAGGTACTCTTGAAATGATCCCTGATAAATATTACCAGCGATGGTATTTCTCCTAGAAATATTTCAGGAGTAGGTTGGGGTGTTAAACACTTCCACATGTTGTAGGGAATATTGTAGTTGCCACAAATGATGTTAAAATTGTAAAGAAAAAGGGGTCCTTTTCTTTGATGCTCAGATGCCATCTTAGTAACTCAGAAAAAGCAAATTGGTAGTCAACAGTAATGTTAAGCACACTTAAAATTTTTGGATTAATTTTTTTTTAAAGATTTTATTTATTAATTTGACAGACAGAGATCACAAGCAGGCAGAGAGGCAGGCAGAGAGAGGGGGGGAGGCAGGCTCCCTGCTGAGCAGAGAGCCCGATTCGGGGCTCGATCCCAGGACCCTGAGACCATGACCTGAGCCAAAGGCAGAGGCTTCACCCACTGAGCCACCCAGGCGCCCCTGGATTGATTTTAATCAAAATCAATTTTAATCAAATTTTTGATTAAAATTTAATCAAAATCAAGAAAAGGACGAGGAAGTGGCACTGGAGATAGCGTCGTTAACACATGCTGACAGAACTATGGGTGTTGTGGGTGTGAGCAGGAGGCAGGAGCCATAAGCAGGTGTTGTCAGGTGTGTAGTGCATGTGCTTTCTCCGGAAACAGGAGGAATGGAAGCGGGGCGGAATCCGAGTGAACTAGAGAATCCTCCTTGCAGGTTGCTCAGACACAGTCCACTCGTGTCCCTGTTTAATGTGATCGGTAGCCCCTTCTCTGGAAATTGAAAATGAATCCCCTCTGCAGACTAACGTTGAAAAGAAGAGGAAGAACACCCTATCCTTCTAAAATGTAATTAGTCTTTCAGTGTGTTTCTTTCAACATCTTGTCCCTGGAAACATGGAAATGAAGGGGAAAGCTGTCATACTCCATTGGTCCAATTGGTAACAATTTGAAACTAAGTTCTTACCTAATTGAATTGGCCCCCAGCACCAAGTAAGTTTACAAGTGTGAAATTCCTGTGCTAATTTCAAGTTCTTTTAAATTTTACAGCTCTGGAAAAGTTTTAGAAAGTTAAAAAAGACTGAAGAATTTTGAAGGATCATTATTTCACATATATACTTAAAAATTCAAATATTAATACAGAAGAAATACTGAAATAAAAATTGGGAGAGTAGTTTTGTAGACCCCAAATTTATACAATTCAGAGAGCTTGAGAAATGTGACTCTCAGTGGAAATTTCCATAAGACTATTTCTGAGAACAGTATGCCTTCATAATACTCCTCTTTGGGAAAAATCACGTGGTCGAAACAGTGTGGCCACTACTGTATACTTTATCCACCTGGCAGTAACTAATAACCCGTTCAACATGACTTCTCCAAATACCTTTAATCTGTATGTTGATGATTCTGTATATAATAATAATTCTAAACATTGGTAGACTTAATCAGCTCCTTCTTTTTGGAAAAATATCTTTTCTTGGTGTTGAGGATACAACTTTTTCTGGTTTTCCTTCTTCCTCTGCAGCAGACCCTTTTCAGCCTCATTAACTGGACTATCTTCCCTTCCCTGAAGGATTGCTCCTCATCAGTACCTGCACTTAATCCTCAGGTGGTCTCGAAGAGTTCTACACATTATGTAGCATCTATTAAAAATATGAGACCGGTATTTATATATCCAGGGCAAAAACCTATGCTCAAGACTGGAATGTTTAGTAGACATCTCAGTCATATTATAACTAAACTGAAATATCATCACCTCCAAAATCTTTTTTTCCAAATTCCACAGTATTTTTTTTTCTTTTTTTTTATTATGTTGATTAGCTAACATAGAATACATCATTAGTTTTTGATGCAGGGTTCAGTGGTTCATTAGTTGTGTATAACATCCAGTGGTCATCAGATCACATGCCCTCCTTAATGCCCATCACCCAGTTACCCCATCCTTCCATCTTCCCTTCTGCAACCTTCAATTTGTTTCCCAGAGTCCAGAGTCTCTCATGGGTGTCTCCCTCTCTGATTTCTTCCCATTTAATTTTCCCTTTGTCCCCCTATGATCCTCTGTACTACTCCCTATATTTCACATAATAGTGAAACCATATGGTAATTGTCTTTCTCTGGTTGACTTATTTCACTTAATGTAATACCCTCCAGTTTCATCCATGTCAATGCAAATGGTGGGTATTCACCCTTTCTGATGGCTGAGTAATATTCCATTGTATATATGGACCACATCCTCTTTATCCACTCATCTGTTCAAAAACATCTCAGCTCCTTCCACAATTTGGCTCCGGTGGACATTGCTGCTATGAACATTGGGGTAAATGTGCCTCTTCTTTTCACTACATCTATATCTGTGGGGTAAATACTTGGTAGTGCAATTGCTGGGTCATAGACTGTAGCTCTATTTTTAACATCTTGAGGAACCTCCACACTGTTTTCCAGAGTGGCTGTACTAGCTTGCATTCCCACCAACAGTACAAGAAGGTTCCTCTTTCTCCACGTCCTTGCCAACATTTGTTGTTCCCTGTCTTGCTAATTTTGGGCATTCTAACGTGTAAGGTGGTATCTCAATGTGGTTTTGATTTGCACTTCCATGATGGCAAGTGACGTAGAGCATTTTTTCATGTGTCTGTTAGCCATTCATATGTTTTCTTTGGAGAAGTGTCTGTTCATGGCTTTTGCCCTTTTCTTGACTGGATTCTTTGTTTTTTGAGTGTTGAGTTTGAGAAGCATGTTTTCTAAGACTTATTTTAGAGCAGGAGAGTGGGGGTGGGGGGAGGACAGGGAGAGAAAGAGAATCTCAAGAAGGCACCATGCTCAGCAGGGCTTGATCTTGGGACCCAGAAATCATGACCTGAGCTGAAACCAAGAGTCAGATGCTTAACCGACTGCACCACCCACGTGCCACCCACTGTATTCTGAATCACAGTTTCTTCCATCTGAACATTTAAATGTTCAGGTTAAAACAGAACATCCAAGTTCAGAAAAGTAATTTCAGGTCCATAGGAAAAACACACCCTCGTGTATCTGTGGACTTCCAGCGACGCTCTCTCCACTATTATGTCACCCAGTCACTACCTGCTGAACGATTGCAGCCCACGCCCAGCTTAGTCGTTTTGCTTTCACTTTGACCCCAGTGTGATCTATATAGAGACACAGCATACATCTTTAATACATAAATTGTACGTTACTGTCCTCACTCAGCTATCTGAAGGCACTGCACGGTACTCAAAGTAGGCAGAGAATCAGAAGCCAATTCTTGAAAGAAGGGAGCTACACTCGATCAGTCACATGTATGTGGCTCTTTGCCTGAAGATACTTCTTTTAGTGGAAGGCAGTTAGAAATGAAAGCTTCAATGTTGAAAAGGAGATTTATATCTTTACTTACATTGAAAAAAAAGTTTTAAGTTTTAAGTACAGGAACTAAGTTGCACACTGAGAATTTTGAAAAAGATGACCAAAGAAACCCAAAATAAGTAAAAGGAAAAAAGTAATTTCACAAAGTAGTTAAATAGGAAATGGGTAAATAATAGAAAAAATAATAAAATTAGTTTACCCTTTAAAACTAACAAACCAGGGACGCCTGGGTGGCTCAGTGGGTTAAGCCGCTGCCTTCGGCTCAGGTCATGATCTCAGGGTCCTGGGATCGAGTCCCGCATCGGGCTCTCTGCTCAGCAGGGAGCCTGCTTCCCTCTCTCTCTCTCTCTGCCTGCCTCTCCGTCTACTTGTGATCTCTCTCTGTCAAATAAATAAAAAAAATCTTTAAAACAAAACAAAAAAAAACAACAAAAAAAAAAACTAACAAACCAGTAGCAAAACATATCAAGAAAGATGAGGGGGAGCAATTATCAGTATCAGAAATGAAAGAGAAATAACACTATAGATCTGGAAGAGTAATAATAAAACATTTTAAACAACTCTGAAAGCATATTCAATGACTTAAATAAAATAGTCAATATTTTTTAAACATATAGATTATCAAATCTGACAAAAGTATAATTGAGAGTCTGAAAACTCTGTATCTATTAAAGAGACTAATATATTTTTTTAAAATGTTCCCATAGTAAATGCCAATCGCAAAATATTTTCCAGGTGAAATGTATGAGGCATTTATTTAAGAAAAAAATGCCAGTCTTACATAATCTTACCTCATTTCTAAAAATAAAGGAGTAAACATTTCCCTTATCACTTAACGAGGACAGTATATCTCAGATGCAAGCCAAAGAAAAACATTTCCAGAAAAGAAAAATTATAGAAAAATATTCCTTATGATCATAGATGTAAAAATTTTTAACAAAACATTGGCAAATTGAATCCAATAACATGGTATAAGGAAAAGTCATTATGACCATGTGTGTTTGTTCCAAGAATGCAAGGTTGGCTTAAATTTGAAATATCAATCAAAATAATAAACAGTATTAACAAATTAAAAAAGAAAAAACATATGGTCAATTCAGTAAGTGCAGAAAAAGCACTTGATAAAATATGATGTCTATTTAGGATAAAACATTTCAGAAAACTAGAAATAGAAGGAAACTTCCCCAGCCTGACTGAAAGGTAATATGGTTGATAAGGGTGAATGACTGAACACATTCCCCCTCAGAATGAGAACAGGACAGGGAAGTCCATTTTTACCACTTCTACTCAACATTTTTATGAAGTCTAAATAGTGCAAGAAGAAAATAAGATAAAATAAAGATTGTGAAGGAAAAGATAAATGCGCTTTTATTTGTAGAAACTATACTTATGCAGAAAATCCTGAGGAATCTATAAAACAGTATAATAACAATTACATGAATTTACCAAGGTTGCCAGATAGAAGGTCAATATACAAAACTCAACTGTGTTTCTTTATTTTATCAGCAAATATATGAAAAATAAAAACATTCATTTATTTTTTTTAAAGATTTTATTTATTTATTTGACAGAGAGAGATCACAAGTAGGCAGAGAGGCAGGCAGAGAGAGAGGAAGGGAAGCAGGCTCCCTGCTGAGCAGCGAGCCCGATGTGGGACTCTATCCCAGGACCCTGGGATCATGACCTGAGCCGAAGGCAGCGGCTTAACCCACTGAGCCACCCAGGCGCCCAAAAACATTCATTTAAAATAGGATAGGAGTGCCTGGATGGCTCAATGGGTTAAGCCTCTTCCTTCAACTCAGGTCATGATCTCAGGGTCCTGGGATTGAGCCCTGTGTCAGGCTCTCTGTTCATTGGGGAGCCTGCTTCCTCTTCTCTCTCTGTCTGCCTCTCTACCTACTTGTGATCGATCTCTCTCTCTCTCTCTCTCTATCAAATAAATAAATAAATAAATAAATAAATAAAATAGGATAGAGAAAAAAATTTTAAATATGATAGAAAATCATAAAGTACTCGGGAAAGTTTAAACAAAGTTGCTGACTTTAAAACATAGCTAAATGAGATACAGGCTATATTCAAGAATTAGAGATTTGATATTGCCAAGATACTAATTTCCAAAAAGTACATAGAAATATAATGAAATTTTAGTCATGATCCCAGTGGGATCTTTCTTTTTTTTTTTTTTAAAGGAGATTGGAATGATGTTTCAAAAATATATAAGGAAATGAAAAAACAAAAACAAAAAGTTAAAATAACCAAAACAATTATGAAAAGAAGAAAAAAATTGAAGACTTACATAACTAAATTTCAAGAATTACTGTAAAGCTGCAGTAATCAAGACAGTGTGTTTTGGGCATAAAGATAGAAAAATGGGTCAATGAAACAGAAAATAGAAAAGGCCTAGAAGCAAAGACAAATCACTAGGAAAGAACATAGTGTAGAGCAAAGGTGAGTGTAATCAGAAGCTCGTAGGCCAACTGAGGCCCGCTGCTGATTGTTATATGCCCTGTGAGCTAAGTAAGGCTTTTAATATTTTTTAAGTTTTTATTTATTTATTTGACAGACAGAGATCACAAGTAGGCAGAGAGGCAGAGAGAGAGGGGGAAGCAGGCTCCTGGCTGAGCAGAGAGCCCGATGCAGGGCTCGATCCCCGAGATCATGACCTGAGCTGAAGGCAGAGGCTTAACCCACTGAGCCACCCAGGTGCCGCAAGGCTTTTAATTTTAAAATGGTTGATAGGACACCTGGGTGGCCTCGTCAGTTAAGCTTCCAACTCTTGATTTCCGCTCAGGTCATAATCTCAGGGTCGTGAGATGGAGCTCCATGCTGGATGGGGAGCCTGCTTAAGATTCTTTCTTTGCCTCCCCCCTACCCAATAATAAATAAGTAAAAGAAAACAAAGAGGTTGAAATATATGGAAAGGTGAATATTTTGTTACATAAGAAAAAAGAAATATAAGCTATTTTTTCAACATTTTTAGCCCATGCAAAATGATTCATCTACGACATAAATCTTTATGATTAATATCATGAAATTAATTGGAACTGTTGTTCCTGAAGAGAGATGTATCGGTTAAATATGAGAGGATAATTATTTCCAGCAATACATACTGGCTTTTATTCTCATAAGGCAAGACATTTATTTTGAAATCCGGGAGCCTTTCAAAGAAAAACAGCACAGCAGAACTAATGATTTCTGGGAATACCACCTTATTTTAAAGATATTCGCATGAATCTCTGGGCATTTCATGG
This sequence comes from Lutra lutra, assembly GCF_902655055.1. Classification (NCBI taxonomy): domain Eukaryota; kingdom Metazoa; phylum Chordata; class Mammalia; order Carnivora; family Mustelidae; genus Lutra; species Lutra lutra. The sequence continues at coordinate 1,142,385 of NC_062280.1, forward strand.
CTTTGGAGGGGACAGTCAGGATAACGAGCTATGAAATGGCAAACGTTAATCTCTACCTAATCTTTCGGGTAGAAAATTATTTCCCTTGCACATTTGATACAGCTAGAACGCAACTATCCCTGAAGTAGATAATATTTTGGTTTTTTTTTTTTTTTTTAGAAAAAGCGAATAACTTAGTGATTTTAATTTAAAAAATATGGCAGACAGCCACAAGACCAGAGAGGAAAAATCAAGATCTTTTAAAGTACACAGTTTTCACATTTGCATCTCAAATGCACAGAAAGCCCACAAAACCTAGCAAAGGAAAAACCAAATCGACATCACTCTTAAGCACCGGGCCTGATAAATAATCACATTAGGCTTAAATATTTTAATTAAACATTTATTCCTATATATTTTTATTCATTTCCTATGAATGCATTGTTTAAATACCTTTTCTTGAAAGTAGGAAATTGAAACTTTTTATTCACTGCCATTCCTGAGCTTCCATTTTCTGTCCACTAATCTCAGATTCTAGAATTTGAATGGATGTCTGTGGATGTCAGTAGATACTGGGGAGATGCTTATTTTGAGAATTAAGTACTTGGGTGCACATTGTAAAGAATAAAGTGCTAATTCTCTGACCGTATGTTAGACATGATGAGGAAATCTGTCTTCTCACTGATTCCCACTTAGTTTTCAGTGGCTTCTTTCTTGGTCTATACTGATTCTCCTCCTAAAGTGTGCTTCGCCCCTAAACCTGAACACTTTGTTATAAAAAGAATAATAATAATAAATTTTTTAATTAAAAAAATTTTTTAATCTGTTCTCCTCCTGCTCTCCCACTTCCTCTTTCTCCTCTTCAGGTTCGCAGCGTTCAGTTAATTCCGTCACTGTGTTCTCATCAGTGCACTGAGGACTCTGGCTTTAGATTGGGCTTTGCCGTCACAGGGCATCCCCGGGTGTTCTCCATCCTCCCTCAGGTACGCAGTAACGTATCTGGTAACAGCAAGTAAGCAGGAGTCGTGTTTAAGATTGTGAAATCGGAGCCACGCAGTCGAGTTTGAATCTTGGCTTCAACATACACTCGCTGTGTCATAACCTTTCGCAAACATTTGACCTTTCATGTTACTTAAATTCCATACCAGGTTCTCCTCTGCAACGTGGGTATATTAATACCTTCTTCCTAGGTTGTTCTGAGGCTTAAACCGTCTTCATTTTAAATACATATATACAAACATACAGATAAACACTGGCATGTGTGGTATATGCCCATGTATTTTATACTTGTGACATATACTTTACTCAAACCCTATGTTCTTTTATATGTTTCCCTGAAAATTATTTCCATGAACCAGTATTTTATGCATTTTCTTACAATTTTCCCTAGTCCTATATAACACCAATGCATTGACTGAGTCCCGAATAGTAATTCCGCTGTACGAGTCCCCTACATGTTACCTTTTCATTAAGATGGAGATAGACAGAAACAGTTCAGTTAAGCACTTACTCATCCATGTGTCCGTACAGACCGGGATGAGAGGGCGGCACATACCCACATGTGTTTCTGATCAGCCATAAAGCACACGACACGTTGTTTCAATAGTGTAATTAGATTAGATTCTGGAGTGGACGTAGCAATTTACTGTACTCCCAGAAGACGGAGAGGGTGTTGCCTTCACAGCTTTGCCAAAACCTTGTATTATTAGAGGTGTGGTGACTCAGGCCGTCATTTACAATGTAGTTATATACATGATTTCATGAAAGCAGTCAAGTTTATATTTCTTCATTAGATGAGCCACTTCTCCTAATAATTTCCCCAGTGGTTTATCCTTAACAGCTTTGTTACATATTAAATTGCCACAGTGTTAAATTAGATTTGGGGAGAATGCACTGACTCTATAGATATATTGGGGAGAAATATATAGCTTAAAAAGTCATGTTATTCAGAAATTTGTTGTTTTTTCCACTTATTCAGAGCTTTATTATATCATTCGGTATAAATATAAAATTTCTGTATAAATATCTTTTGTGTTCCTTGCTAAGTAAAATCAAGATTCTTTATGGATTTTGTTACCGGGAAGGTATATCTTATTTATTTTTTAATGACATATTTGAAACTTGCAGACAAAAAATAATGTAATTAAGACTCAGATGCCTATAACTCAGCTTTGCTAATTTAAACATTTTATATATTTACTTAATAATTCTTTTAAGCAATAAAATATTAGTTGGAATACTTCTGGGACTCCTCTCAGTTCCTCACTAGTTTTCCTGTTTTTCCCAGAGTTAGCAATCTGAATTAGGAGTTGCCATTGCTATGTATGATTTTTATACTTTTACTATACATGTTGGTTATTATTTCTAAAGTTTTTAAAACACAAAATAATCTACTGCATTAAAACTTTATTGTTAAACAAAACAGAAAGAGGAAAGTCAAAGGGAAAAATAAACTAGTGTGTTCAGTCAGCATTGTTTACGTCACCAGAGAAGAGCAGCGGGTCAGGTTTGTGAGTGATCGTTTTCTCCTAAATTGAGCGTGTGTTTTGACTTCATGCAAATATTAAAAACTGCTTCATAAGCCACAAGTCCACCCCAATATAATGCCTGGTGTTTCTAATATTTAAAGTTGATGCAGCAGCACTTACACGGGTGTCATGAAGCTCTTCTCTTCTTGGGTCATAAATACCAGGACATTTAGAAGGAGGGCAGACGTGTGGGGGGAAGCATAGGAAACGCCACCCAACCCAAGTTTGTACTGTGGTCTGCACCCAGTGGTTTGCAGATGAGTCTTATATAACACAAACTATTTTCTCTCACCACAAGTTAGTATTACTATTCTGACACAATTTAATGCACTGCACTGAGACTGAAAAAAATAAAAGCTAAAATATGTTGCTTCTTAATTTTTATTTTATTGCCGCTGAGCACTTTATGAAGGGAGATGTAGAATTTCTGATCTTTCATTTATTTCCTCAATATATGGCCTCTATTTTCTGCTCACATACAATTTTCCCTGCTTTATTGGATGTTTTATTTTTTTCCACACCCTCCAAGTCATCAGGTATGCTGTCCTGGAGCAGTCCAAATGATGTTTTTTATTATTGCCTACTTAATTATGAAATTGATCCCCTGCCGGAGAGCCAGAAATCAGGGAAAGTTTGGTTTTCTTGATGATGCTTTTCTCAGTATATCTCAGTATTCCCCCCACCAGATTTTGTCTTTCTGGTTTTTATTTTTCCTTCTTCTCCCACCAACTCCCACGTTTTATGAAATTGTTTATTTTCTTTCGTTTCTTCTCTGAGTTTCCAAAGAACGAAGGTCTACATGTTTCATTTCAGCCACTGTCATTTTCAAATTAGTATTTGCAATTCCTATGTCCTTATGGATGAGAAACATGAGTTTTAACCATCTTGCTAAAAATGTGTGTGTGTGTTTACTTGTGACAAGAAAAGAGAAGACTAATATGTGAAGAAGCCCTTGGAGAAGCTCCTTCGGCTCAGAAACCGCTCCTGCTCGCAGCTGGGTATTTCTGTCGGAGACGGAGATGCGCCTGTCGGTACGAGAGCAGGGGAGGGTGACTGTGACCTGAGGTGACCATGTGATCCGGCTCAAACGGACCTTCTGTCATTTGGTTTAGTGAAGGTCAGTCTCACTGGTATTAAAAAAGCCGTGCTGACGTCTACCCAGGGAAATGAGCGATTTCCCATTTGTTTTTACCAAAGCCTTTGTGAGGAAGAAAAAGGAAAAGAAAAGGACATTTCCTAATATATTGAAACTTTAATCCTAGGTTATAAGGGATTTAGAGGTTCCGTGATCTTACTATATCTAAGAGCCGACCTGTGGTCAGTAAGAGGTCACTGTAATTGAGAACTACTGGTTATTGGCACTTTCATAGCAGAATGTGATATAATAGTTAGCTTTAGCTATTTTTTCTTATTAATTACTAAATTAATTTTTATCTTGGGGACAAATAATGTGGCTTTAAAGATTTCTGGTGTGGAAAATTTGAGACTTCCCTTTACCCCTCAAATGAATCAATATTTAAAATATCTCATGGCTATTTGAATGACAGCAAGAACTCAATATTTTTGTTTCTGGGCAAGAATTTACATGGATAGGGGCGCCTGGGTGGCTCAGTGGGTTAAAGCCTCTGCCTCCGGCTCAGGGCATGATCCCAGGATCCTGGGATCGAGCCCCACATCGGGCTCTCTGCTCAGCAGGGACCCTGCTTCCTCCTCTCTCTCTGCCTCTCTCTCTGCCTGCCTCTCTGCCTACTTGCTATCTCTGTCAAATAAATAAATAAAATCTTAAAAAAAAAAAGAATTTACATGTATATATGGATGTGGGTGTATGTACATACACATTCGCACACATATAAAACACACACAAAACATACTTGTCTATGTATGAATGTACCTAGATAAATGGAAAAATTATTCACATCCCCCAACTCTTGGATCCTTTTTTTCCAATAATTTGATCCACCTACCTCTCCTCTGGTAACCATCAATTTTTTCTCTATAGTTAAGAGTCTTTTTCTTGGTTTGTCTCTCTTTCTCTTTTTTTCCTTTTTTTCATTTATTCAATAAGCCATTTTTTTTTTCAGGACGTATCTATGCCCAATAGACTTGGAGCTCTTGAATATCTAAAATTATTAGCTTTCATATGTGGATGCTCATTAAATTAGCTACAAAGGTTTAGATATAACACTAGTTTTCTGTCTTACCTTTGAAGTTTTTGCTTGATTGGTTTTAAATTTTTCTCTGCTGGAGCTGAAGCTCCCTGTCCCTGTGACTCTTTCCTACACATACAAGATTTTGCTCTCCGACAATATTAACGATTCTATCTTAACTGCACAATTCTTAAATATCACTAAGACGCATCTGGTTTTTACTCGATTTTTATTCATCTAGTTCAGGTCTTAACTGTTCATTTCAAAATTCAGACTTTTAATTTGATTAATATTTATTCTACTTACCTCTTTCTGCCCTTTTTCGGTTGGAACCCAATACACCTACTAGATGTCTATTAGCATTTCTGGATGTAATATACCTTGGTATTACATTATATACAATATAGATACGTTATATGTATCAACATATAATGTATATAAGCGACTCTTTAGAATTCTGTCACTTTTACTCATTTTTTTCTCTGATTCCTGGGAAATTTTTCTTCCTCCGTCTTCCAGCTTACCACTTTCAGCAGTGTCCGTTCTGTTTGCAACATAGATACACGTGTGTGTGGTTTCATACATGTCAAGAATTGGGGGCATTTATTTTTTTAACTTCCACATTTTCTAAAATGCATTATTTTTTCTTATTCTGTGTCATAACTGACATGATTATATTCAATTATTTTGTTTCCCCTGTTAACTCTATTTCTTCATGATTTCATTCTGTCCATTAATGTCAGTGTCTCCATTCCATGGTCTGGATTTAACACAATATCTGGTAATTCACAGTGTCCATGTGTCTTGTAGAGGTCTTATATGAACGTGTGTTTTCTCAGGTCAAAATTCTTTCACTATTTGGGAAGACGCAGTCATAGGAAACTTGTGTCAGACCCTCTGGAGAAAGGTGGAGCCGTGTGCGGATCCGGTGAGCGTGTGCTATGGGGTCACCGTCCGCAGCCTGCCTGGAACCATTGCTGCATCCCTCCAATATCTCCTGGACGCGGTCCTCCTCTGTACAAGGCTGTAAGTACAGCTTTATCCTGGATGCAGTCACAAAAACTGGTATTTTCTCTTTTTCCACCCCTCATTTTCCCCTTTACTGTTCTTGTTCAGATACGCAGGTTTCACAGCGTCTAACCTGCTTCTTCTTTTCCAGGATCCAGGCCGAGCACGGCCACTGGGCACATCCTTACGCTCTTTAGACAGTAGTGCTTGGGGGTTAGTCCAGGACAAAATGCTTCTGATGCCACCCACCGAGCACAGGTAGGTGGTGGGACAGGTCCTTGACGCTCCGGTGCGGAGTGCACTCACCCTACTCTGGCGACTCCCCCACCCTTCACCTGGTTGACTTCCTCCCCTGTGAAACTACTCTTTCCTTTGCTGGCCATTCTCTCTGTTTTTTGGTGTTTTTTTTTTTTAAGCTGAGATTTTCTCTTTTCTAGTCCATACCACAGGTCCTTTTCTGTCTGCTTTCTGTCGTAAAGATGCCATAATCCCCACTGGGCTGGGTGGGAGGAGATGTGTGTTCCGTCTGCCAGCGTGACACACATTCCCCCGGTGCCCGAGTCCCTACATAGCCCTTACGTCTCTACCTTAAAACATAGACTCTTCCATGTGTGGAAAGCTGCAGTCATTAGAAATTACCGTGAGAAGAACGGGCATGCGAGGATACTGAAGCGCTGGGCAGAAGTCTACCCAGGACTTTCACTTTATCCCTACACCTGTTCATTTGGAAGCCTCTCTTTGATCTTAACAAGCACAGATGCGCTGAAGACTCTTGCCTTCTCTTTACAGATCAGAGAAAGCACTTCAACTTGAGAGAAGTTATAATGAAAGGTTCGCCCTTTTTTCCTGTATTTTTTCATGTTATATTTAGAAAAGACCACCTTGTATGAGACAATGTGCAAAGAAAATTAAGTATCACCACAGAATGAAGAATAAAACTCTACTCTTTTAAGGGCTCCCAAATTCACGATTTCTAGCAATCCGCTTATGTAGAAATCTGTATGACCTGGAGGTCAGTCCCAAAATTTGCCTTCGGTGAGTGAATAGCTTTCAGCCGTTTGCAAGTACAGTACAGTGACCGTTCCCTCTCTCACGAGTGGATGCGTACCGCTCTGTGCAAGTTTATTCACACCATGGAGGGCCACCTGCCGCTGCTGGCACCTTGTTAAACAAGCACCTGCTAACCCAGAACTCGCACAACCAGGTAAAGGGTGGCTGAAAAAAGAAAAAAAAAAAAGAGTTGGCACAGAAATCGTGTTTCCTGGTGTGCATCACTCTTTCAAAGGGTGTCAGGGGTCCCGGGAAGATACAGAAGCATCATCTACCGGATGACCATCAGGAGGGGAGGCAAGGGCATCTGTGGTTTTTGTAAAGCTTTCTTGGTGCTTCTCACTGTTTCTCCTACCTCCTAAGCTACCCTGTAAGGATGGGAACTGTGTCTGTTATTCTTAATTCTGTCTTTTTCCTATTTCTTTATTGCTTAAGAAACAAATTCAATAAATATTTCAATCAGGCTGTTTCTCAAAGTCGGGACACCAGACTTTTGCTATTATTAGCAAAATACAGGACAGCCTTTTGCTACTATTCACATTAAAATAATAAATACATGACTCACCTGTACATGTAATTACTGGTGCACACTGACCCCCTGAACTTGGAGCACCTTCAGTTTTCAGTAATGCTACTTGGGCACACTCCTTTCAAAGCCTCTGAGTATGAAATAACTAACCCTTAACGTCTTTGAATCATTGCTCCTGGGGCTGGGCGCGAGGCATTACAGTGAATGTCAGACCTTCAGCACTTCTTAGATCCATCAGAAGAAGAAGAAAAGTCACTTTCAAGAGAACGGCAAGCTGGGGAAACAGAGAGCAAAGACACCCGACAGCAATTACAGTTCACTGTTAGGTAAAGAAGGGTAGTAGAATGAGCATTTATTTTCTAGAGTTTTTCTTAATGAACATTGATTGTACATATTCTCCTTAAGGAAACTGCAGGCCCAAAGCCTAAATAATTTGTTGTTTGAAAATATTAACTAAATAATACTAGAACAAAGTTTAAGGATTATCTTATAGAATTTTCCTTATAGAGTGGCTACCAAACTAGAATTTAATAATAATCTTGTAGTATTTTTGTTTGTATTTTTAATTCCAAAAGATCATATTATAGGCTAATGATTATAGGCTAATGAAATATTATTGTTATACTTTCTTGCACTTAGTAAAATAATACTTAACCACTTTTGACAGATAAGAATGTCTCCCTGCTTTACAAAAGCAATTTAAGGAAATTCACCAAAGGCTTTTATTACTCATTGTAATAACTCTTCATTTTTCTCCCACCCCACCCCCTACAACCAACTGAAGACTTAAAAATTTGAGTTAGGCTCTACTGCTCAAAAGTCTGAAGTGGGGCATATTAGGAAAATTACCAATTACTATAGACTGTAGAAAGGAGGAAAACTACATTGTTCAGCTAAAATAAATTTCACTGCACAAAGTATTTAAAAAACATAAAGTGTTTAACTGACCGTGCCTTCTACGATTTCATTACAAGTATTCTGATAACTATTTACACATGATTATATTTGGTCACTGTCATGATTTCTCAGTAAACTCAGTACTTTTAAAGATCATGTTTTCATAATAATCATTAATACATATTTTTTAGGTCCCTGCTTTTAATCTAGTTCTATACATAATATAAAAAACTGATTGACTTCTATTTTTTAACATGTTTATACTTGATCATTCCTCACCATTTAACATAACCCAGTACATTAAATGCTCATAATTTTAAATACTATTTATTGGATTAATGAATATATTCTATATTTAAGGTCATTTGATATCTAGATATCTGGCTACAAAATTAAACAGACAAGTAGAAGTAAACTAACAGTGTGAACTAAATCTCGGGCAGAAGGTTGGGTGTAAGTGTAAGAGTAAATTGAATACTTTTAATAGAATGTGCTTCCCATTTGTTCACTAGAAACATATGATATATATAAGTGTGTATATATATTTCAGAACTAAATTAAACTCTAATAATACATATTCTTTGTAAATATTTAAAAAAACCTTAAAAATAAAATCACTTTAATTCAAAGAAATATGAAATGAGAAATAACCCAAAATTTCATCAGTTATTTTCAAATACTCGCGGTATGCTGTCAGTACGGACAAAGATGCACTCATGATTAACATAACTTAATCTAAGACCAAGCTGTTAGAAGAACATGACCTATTAAATAAAAATTTGCTGAATTAAGTCTTAAATGAGTGCCATGCTCTTTGGAGTAAACCAAAATTTTTTTTGGAGTATTTGTCAAGGTATCATCGATGAAGTGAGAATCTAAGGCAACAACCACTTTTCAACGTGGCTGATTACATCTCTTCAATGTCATTGAGGTTGAAGTGTTTGGATTCCCTATTGACTACAGCAGTATTTTTTAAATTGTGAGCATGCTGGATGGCCACAGAAACCTGATTTGAGGAACTTATACTAGAGGAAAAGGAAACCTAAAATGGTCAAAAATAAAGGGAGTGACACATCTTACCCTTCCTTTCAGAAACAGCAGGACTAAGCACTTTGGAAGCATATTTGCAATTTCTTAAATTCCCTTGAAATATCAAACATTTGAATTGAATATATGAAATATGAAATACAAATATCAGATGCTTATTAGCTGATAAGTTAGCTGCCAACATACAACAGTAAAAGTAATTAGTATTAACGAAGAGCCCAGATGTTCATCCACAGATGGATGGGTAAAGATGTGGTATATTTGTAGAGAATGTGATATTGCTCAGCCATCAAAAAAATGAAATCTTGCCATTTGTGACAACATGGATGGAACTAGAAGGCACTATGCTGAGCAAAATAAGTCAGAGAAAGACATTAATCATATGATCTCCCTGATATGTAGAATTTAAGAAACAAAACAGAGGATCATAGGGGAAGAGAGGGAAAAAATAAAACATAACAAACCAGAGAGGGAGACAAACTGTAAGAGAGACTTAATTATAGGAAACAAACTGAGGGTTGCTAGAGGGGAGGGGGACGGGAGGATAGGGGAACTGGGGGATGGACATTCAGGAGAGCATGTGATGAAATGAGCGCTGGGTATTATATAAAACTGAGGAATCACTGACCTCTACCTCAGAAACTAATAATACATTATATGTTAATTAGCTGAATGTAAATAAAAAATATATCATTCAAAAAGGATTTGCTGAGCCCATTATGTGCTCAGCTGAGGAAGAAAAACAAACACCATGCACAAAGCATACCATGGTGTCTGACCTCAAGCTGATTAAAGTCAAGTAAGAAAAGATTTTAAAAAATCATGAAAAAGAGAACAAAATTCTATGGTCAGAAGACAGAGATTCAGCAACTACCAAAACAGATAGAAAGGAAGGAAGAATGGAAAGGAGACAGGGAGGAAGGAAAGAAAGAAAGAAATTGATTCAGAGCTGGTGATTGTCTTGTAAAAGAGACAACCTAAGGTAAATTGTTAAAAAAAAAAAAAACAAACAGTTTTCCCAGCACCATTTATTGAAGAGACTGTCTTTTTTCCACTGTATATTTTTCCTGCTTTGTCGAAGATTATTTGCCCATAGAGTTGAGGGTCCATATCTGGGCTCGCTACTCTGTTCCACTGATCTATGTGTCTGTTTTTATGCCAGTACCATGCTGTCTTGGTGGCCACAGCTTTGGAGTAAAGCTTGAAATCAGGTAACATGATGCCCCCAGTTTTATTTTTTGTTTTTCAACATTTCCTTAGCGATTCAGGGTTTCTTCTGATTCCAAACAAATTTCTGGATTATTTGCTCCAGCTCTTTGAAAAATACCAGTGGAATTTTGATCAGAATGGCATTAAAAGTATAGATGGCTCTAGGCAGTATAGACATTTTAACAATGTTTATTCTTCTGATCCAAGAGCATGAATGGTCTTCCATCTTTTTGTGTCTTCTTCGATTTCTTTCATCACTGTTCTGTAGTTCCTTGAGTACAGATCCTTTACCTCTTTGGTTAGGTTTATTCCCAGGTATCTTATGGTTCTTGGTGCTATAGTAAATGGAAACGATTCTCTAATTTCCTTTTCTGTATTTTCATTTTAGTGCATAAGAAAGCCACTGATTTCTGTACATAAAAAAAAAAAGCAACATGTCAAAACTCATTATCCAGTAATTCCACTTCTAAGAATTTATTTCAAGGAAGTTATCAGATGTGCAGTGATTTATGATATAAGAGGTTTCCTATAGTTTTATGTCTAATTTAAACCTGAACCCATATATGAGTTAAATATAGGGCGATCTTAAATGAAATATTACGCAACCGTTAACACGTGTTTGAAAAGGGATCATCATTCATCGGCATTGTCGAGTTCCTTCCTCTCTTCCCGTCAAAGCTTCTCTGCCAAAGATGCTCTTAAGTATTCAGTTCCCACAGGAAATAATTCCAGCTGCCAGAGCACACACTCCCACTAATGAATTCTTTACATTTGGCTTCAAGATTTCCTCATATTTTCTACTTTTGGCTTCTTCTACAAAAATTGGTGCTAATAACTCAGCAAAAGTCAGGAGGAGTCTCCCTAGTTTCCTCACATAGGCCATTGTAGTCCCACTTTGCCGTCTGGGGTGAGGTCTTCATGGATCGCAGCCAATCTCTAAGGCACTGCCTGTGTATTTATCAAAATTCCTTTAAGAAAGTGTATCATCCAGACCTGTTTCTATATTCTGAGTATAATCTTTTTCTGTGTTACCAGCGCCATAATGGTATATCGACAAAAATTTATAACCTCTGAGTTTCTTGGCGTATGGAATATGATGGCAACTGGGCAGCGTCTGTTAAACGATAAATGCTGTTGGTTGTCTTCTGGTGCAAGGCGTGGATGGGACTGAAGACGGCAGGTCTGGCTCCCGTCTACCACAGAGGAAAGATGAAAGGGATGGACAATGAGATTCATGTGCGTACTCAGCAGGAAGAAGGCGTGTGTATCAGTGCACTGAACGGAGGGCTAAGATTCAAGACGTCAGGATTCTGGACCTTATAAGAAGATGGAGAGTTCATGTTTACCCTCTGATTCTTGTAGTAGAAAACAGAGCACTAAAGTAATGGGTTAAAAAATTAAAACGAACATTTTCTTGTGAATTCTGTGCACATCTGGAGGAGTGTGTGTGTGTGTGTGTGTGTGTGTGTGTAAGACAGAAATAGAAGGAAAGAGAGAGAAAGAGGGATTGAACTAGATGAACTATAACACTTGGAGACACTGGGCCATTTTAGTGCTAAACACTAAAGAAAAAGAAAGATTTCTATTTATGCACAAGAAGCCGTCATGGTCTGGAAAAACTAGTAGAGATTTATACAGGAGTAATATAGCAACGGTTAATTAGGCACGAGAAGATTTAAGGAATGACGTGGTCTGTGAAAGGAAGTGTTTCAACATACCTAATTGTGACATCTGGCCCAATAAGTCTTCTGCAGCTCGCACCTGTGTGTGCGACATAACCCTCAGACCAGCAGCCACCAAGGCCACGAGGCTACCAGCTCTGCCCGGCCATCTGAAGAAGCAGGTGGTTTATTTCCTTAGAACTTCCGGGGCTTTGGGCCTTTGCAGCCGTAGGAATGAAGGAGAACGCCGCCTTACGCCACAGCTGGGCACAAGTAAATCTCCATTACTTACTTTCCTCCACTTCACAAGCCAGGACAGCACAGAAACGCCGCACCTCCTCTTTAGGGATGGCTGCTGCGCTGGGCCCAGTACCAAGAGTTCAGGCACTGAATGAGGAAGTGGAAAAACCAGACTCCACAAAGGTTTGTGAATACGCGTTCGTGCACCTTGGAATTCTTGTGGGCGGGACTAACAGAGACCCATCAAGAAAGACAGAATCGCCTGCTGAAATCCCAGGTGGAGACCTGAGCTTCATAAGCCCACAGCACTGACTGTGTACCCCTAGGCGCCTGACAGCTGCCCCGTGCTAATTGCATACATAATTAATTATCTGGCACACTAGATGGTGATGTCTTGAGGAGGATTAATAAGACATCTTCATATTTGTACTCTCGGTGTCTCACTGTATTTATGAAGATTCATGTATTTGTAATAGATAGTGGTTCTTTCTTTAAAGAGTAGATGTTCAGTGAGATAAGCACAGGCCCAGAAATGAAACGCATCCAGAAGGCAGGTAGATAACATAAATGAGTGAATTCATGTTGTGTAATGGCAATGGAAGCGGGAAACGAGTGTCAAGCTCGCGTGGGCATCCGTGTGTATTGCCGTGTAACAAAGCCCCCCGCGACTAGTGGGTTATGCAACTACTGTAATCAGTCATAGTTCTATAGGTCGTCCATGGGGTCTGGGCTGCTCTGGCTGGTTCTTCCACTGGCAGGTCCGGCACTGGCACATTCACTGCTCCTGAGCGTGGCTGGAAGCTGCTTTTCCACACGGCCTCCCTGCATGGCGGGTGTTCACGACGGCAAACACAGGTTCTGCTTCTTCACCAGATGTTAAGCAGCTCACAGGTTCCTCATCTGGCCCTCAAAAGCAGCCTCATGCCTGCTAATGTCCCATTGCCTCGAACAGGTACATTATATACCTTGATGGTCAGAACTTAAAATTTTGTGATCATTCTTTCATTTTACCATAAAAGACATTTAAATTTTGAAATGTTTTAGAGATTAAAGCACCCTTCCATCCACATATATGACCATGCTGAACTTTTAGCCTCTGCTGCTAGAGCTTAACACTCTGCTCTAAATAACCACAATTTTTTAAAGAACCATTCCACTGAGAAATTTTTGTCTTGGTATAATTTGAATTTCTCTTGCTGTACCCTGAATGGTGAATGCACCCTTTTTCATGGCCTTTTAGTATTTCAGTGTCTAAGTCCCTTCAGGTGGTAGCTGACATGCTCATGCGTTGCTGTGAATTCAACTTCACAAGGGATATCCGTAGAGAAAGGTTCCCTTCGCAGCGTCCCGTGCACACAAGAGCTGAAGCGTATGACTTCTGCACTTCTGTGTACAATTATTCTCCAGGACCTCCTGTCTGCTTTACAGCATGCACAAGTGAAGCTTTCGTGAGTCATCATAATTACAGTTAATAACTCACTTTTTTGCTCACCAGAACAAACACTTGTTTGGTCATGAACAGCGGAACACCTGGCAGAAGGAGTGATAAATCCAATAATTGAGTATCGTTCTATAACCTATATACCAAAAAATATGGCATTTAGGATACATTCCAAGTTTTACCTGCTTTTTAAATCTGTTTGCAAGTCCCCGGAACAGAACCGGATACTCTAACATGATTTAACAGATCCTGTGAACTCATTCTCTGCGACGAGCCGTCTCCTCTCACTCCTTCCTTACGAAATGGTCTCGACATTTCAAACTCTGCATCAAGACTGAGCAGCAAAAGAAAACAAGACGTGAATGGTCTCTACTTTCTATTTAAAAAATAATCTGTTATTTTCATTATTGAGTACGTTCTTGTGTAGCATACTATTTCAACTTAAGATTTGACTAAAACTGACACCATGAGGCTCTGTAATAGATTGTCAAATAGAGGTATGAACGAATTTAACATCTTTGGTGCATGTATCATAATCTGTGTTTTGTTAACATTCAGGACATGTAGACTCTGGAGAAAACACCTGTGATTTTCCTGCAGTCATAAAGCGCGCTGTTTGAAACACTGAGTGTATCATAAATAAGAAAGCACGAGCAATAAATGAGAAATCCCACGGTACCAGGAAGCATTAGCGACGGCTCTCACTCCGACAAGGACTCACACCAAAAGAATGATGTGAGGATTAAGAAAAAGCGGCATTAATATCTTTAACTTAAGCCTCAGGGTAACTGAGTTAAGAGGGGCTAGCAATTATAGGGCTGTTTTACATGGTTTCAAACGGAGTTGGGGCTAACTCAGCTGACAGAAACGGTCCGTGAGCGCGCACAGGCCTCTGAGGAGGACTCTCTGCTGCCCCGAAAAACGCTGAGAATCGACATGGAGACTATCCAAGTCAGCGGCATCTTCATGTAGTTGCTGACTCGTGCAACTCAATAAAATTACGTCCCTTTTTGTTTAAAAAAAAATCATCATTTATTTATTTATGTATTTATAGTTAGCCAACATATAGTAACAGAACTTAAGGTGGGCTTTTTTTTTTAAGTATTTATGTATTTGGGAGAGACGACATGAGCAGAGGGAAGAGGCAGAGGCAGAGGGAGATGCAGACTCCCTGCTGAGCCGTCCCGGGTGGGTCATGAATTAAGGCCAACGTGAACCAACTGAGCCACTGAGGAGCCTCCTTAAGGCGGGCTCTCTAACTCGACATTTTTTTGTAAAAATATTGAAAGGTGGAGAAAGTTTTAAACTTACAAAGAATGATCTAGATACTCATACAAAAAAGAAAGAAAAAGAGAAAAGAGAAGTTACTAAAAACCGCCGTAAATGTGGTCTAATGCAAACGGGCCTTCACGATGCTCCTGTCCTTGTGCAGATTTTCACTTTCTCGTCCCCTCATGGTGCTGTTACTCCTCTCTGCTCCCGACATGCTCGCGCATGTGTCCTTGT
Organism: Lutra lutra; assembly: GCF_902655055.1. Classification (NCBI taxonomy): domain Eukaryota; kingdom Metazoa; phylum Chordata; class Mammalia; order Carnivora; family Mustelidae; genus Lutra; species Lutra lutra. The sequence continues at coordinate 1,157,627 of NC_062280.1, forward strand.
CTCTCTGCATGGGTCTCGATGCCGTAAACCACGGGATTCTCAGGACCCTCGTGGTCAGTAACCCACAAGTCAGCCTTGAGAGTTTCGAACTCACGTACAAAGACTGAACTGGTGTGTCCAGCCGTGTGCACAGGGGACACTGCGGACTCCGCACAGGGACAGAATGATTACATACGATTTGGTTTTACTCTTTGCCAAAACCAAGGCACATTGTCTGTGAAACGTGTATGACAAAATGTCACCTATTGCTTCAGTTTTGGGGAAAGGACATTGACAGACCTTTCTGGCTTTGATGTAGAAAAATAATACCCCCATCTGCCCATTGCCCAGGAAGTTTTCCACTTTACTCACATTCTGCCGCCACCTTACGTTTTCAAACACCATCCATCAGAGCCACAAATGTAAATGTATTTATTCTCCAAGAGGGGAGGCTTTGCTGAGGTTTTGCTGTGTAACGGCTTTCAGTTCACAACATATTAATTCCACACCACCAAACACGCCAAAGCCTGAATTCTTAGAGGACTTGTAAACCATCTTTTATTCCTTCATCTTCTGCTTTGAAAGAGATTTTGGGGGAGGGATGGATACACTGGTAACAAGTCTTTTTTTTTTTTAAAGATTTTATTTATTTATTTGACAGACAGAGATCACAAGCAGGCAGAGAGGCAGAGAGAGAGAGGAGGAAGCAGGCTCCCTGCTGAGCGAGAGCCCGATGCGGGGCTCGATCCCAGAACCCTGAGATCATGACCTGAGCCGAAGGCAGAGGCTTTAACCCACTGAGCCACCCAGGCGCCCCTGGTAACAAGTCTTTAACAGATACACTGCTGGTGAGAGAATAGGTAGACACTGAAAACGGATTCGGAGTAAAGCAGGTCGCCCTCCATAATGTCAGTGGATCTGATCCCATCTTCTAAGGTCTAAACTGGAAGAAAAGGGTGACCCCGCCACCAAGTAAGAGGAAACGTCTCCTGCCTGACTTACATTTGAGCTTCCCGTGCCTTTAGACTTGAACTGAAACGTCAGCCCTTCTGTGTCTCAGCCTGCTGGATTCGGGACTGGACCCGCACCACCAGGTCTGCTGGTTTCTGGCGTGTCTGCTGCAGATCCTGGGACTCAGCCTCCACGATTGTGTGAGCCGAGTCCTCACGAATTCCTCTCATGCTGTTCCGGAGGCCGACGGGCCCCAATCTATCTATCCAAGCCTACATACTTCCATATCTCAACCTATACGTGGATATCCGTCCTGCACGGATACACAGAGATCCATGCTCTGGCTTCTGTTTCTCTGGATAACCCTAACACAGGCCCTAATACATTATCTGCACAAAAAGAACAGCTTGCCTCATGACTGGCAGAGGGAAAATGTATCCCACTTTACATTTACATTTTTCCCTGGTCACACCTCACTTTTCTTATACTAATATTTTAGTATCCCACAGATTTTATTCTTTTTTAAAATTTTTTATTATTAATTATTTTTATTAACATGTAATGTATTATTAGCCCCAGGGGTACAGGTCTGTGAATCACCAGGCTTACACACTTCACAGCACTCACCAGAGAATATACCCTCCCCAATGTCCATAACCCCACCCCACTACCCCTACCCTCCCCCAGCAACCCTCAGTTTGTTTTGTGAAATTAAGAGTCTCTCATGGTGGGGTGCCTGGGTGGCTCAGTTGGTTAAGCTGCTGCCTTTGGCTCAGGTCATGATCCCGGCGTCCTGGGATCGAGTCCCACATTGGGCTCCTTGCTTAGTAGGGAGTCTGCTTCTCCCTCTGCCTCTGCCTGCCACTCTTAGTCTGCCTGTGCTCACTCTCTCTAACAAATAAATAAATAAAATCTTAAAAAAAAAAAAAAGAGTCTCTCATGGTTTGTCTCCCTCCTGATCCCATCTTTTCCTTAAGAGATTTTATCTATTCATTTGAGAGAGAGAGAGAGAAAGAAAGAAAGAGAGCACAAGCAGAGGGACAGGCAGAGGGAGAGGGAGAAGCAGACTCCCTGCCTAGCAGAAAGCCTGACCTGGGGCTCGATCCCAAGACCCAGAGATCATGACCTGAGCCAAAGGCAGACACTTAACCATCTGGAACCATCTGGGCCACTCAGGTGCCCCCCCGCCAGAGATTTTATTCTTAATAAAACAAACTAATTACACGCAGAGAGCATTTGTTGGTGATGAGTATTCCAACTGAGAATAGTGTTTCTGGGTCTAAATAGCAAAACCATGTGTGTGCATATTATTGTAGAGAAAGGAAGACAGAGAGGAGAGGAGAGGAGAGAGAGAAAATACCTTGGGTGGGTACAAATTCTGATCTGTCTATGAGCAGTATTTCCTTTAAATCATGAATGTTAACGTGTTCAGTGGTTAAAACAAAACAGAACATGCTAACAGGGTCTGACACTGTCTTCCGTGGCTGAACCCAACATGTTCTAACACCTTGTGTCTGCTTCATGCTCACCTCCTTCTAGAACCCTCTTTTTCCGCCTCTTTTTCTCCCTGAATCTGTGACTTAACAGCTTTTCAGAGCTCACCCAGTTGATGAATGACAAGGATCAGCTTCCGATGTGATTCTAAAACCTCTTATATGAGGTTCCAAGTGTGTCCTCCCTCACAGTACGCGCACTCCAGGGCGTCGCAAACCCCTGCCATAGGTTCTCCCGGTGCCGCTGAGGACTTCAGTCTGGTGAGCACATGTCTGCGCCATTATCACACCTGCCTGAGAGGGATTTAGTGCATCAATTCTCCTGTGTGGAAAATGGGGATAATATAAAAGTAATGGTACCATAACAGTGAGGGGAAAATTAGCAAGAACAAAAATTAATTTTGAGTAGTAAATTAATTAGGTACAAATCTCTTTTTTTTTTAACTCATTACCAGTCTGCAAATTAATCATTCGAATGGTCTAAGTTAAAATAAAAATGACATACTGATTTGCTGGAAAATCGGACGGCATGCTAAAAAAAAAAAAAAAGGGAATTATTATCTCAATATTAAAAGAGTTAATTTTTTAAATTGCATTGAATTTACTGATTACTATAGACATAGTGCTTTCCATAAAAGCATCATATACTTTACCTCATTTGATCATAAAAATTACCCTGTGAGGTAAATTTTATTGTCTTCATTTTAAAATGAGGAAACCGGGGCACCTGGGTGGCTCAGTGGGTTAAGCCGCTGCCTTCGGCTCAGGTCATGATCTCAGGGTCCTGGGATCGAGTCCCACATCGGGCTCTCTGCTCAGCGGGAAGCCTGCTTCCCTCCCTCTCTCTCTCTCTGCCTTCCTCTCCGTCTACTTGTGATCTCTCTCTGTCAAATAAATAAATAAAATCTTTAAAAAAAAATAAAAAAAATAAAATAAAATGAGGAAACCAGGCTTCTGAGATGTTAAGTTATTTGAGGTCACAGAGTAATGATCAGGGAAACTTCATTTTTAAAGTCCTTTAAAAAACCTTCAGCTACTCATTTGCAAGAAACACACAGTAATGAAAGGAGAATGTCTGCTTAAAGCAAAGAGGATCTAAGATCGTACTTGGAAAAGGAATAAAATCTAAAGGTTGAACACCCTATATGAGGCAGTTGGCTGGGTATTTCATATTTTTATTTTACAATCGAAGAGAGTAAATAATATAACTTTGGTAACAGTATTTTCACTTTACTTCTTGTTTTCTTTCAGAAATACAAGTTTTGGGGGAGGAGCCAAGATGGCGGAGAAGTAGCAGCTGAGATGACATTAGGTAGCAGGAGATCAGCTAGATAATTATCAAATCATTCCGAACAATGACAAATCCAACAGGAGATCAAAGAGAAGAAGAACAGCAATTCTAGAAACAGAAAATCGACCACTTTCTAAAAGGTAGGACCGGTGGAGAAGTAAATCCAAAGCAATGGGAAGATAGACCGCGGGGTGAGGGGCCGGCTCCTGGCAAATGGTGGAGCAATGGAGCACAAAATCAGGATTTTTAGAAGTCTGCTCCACTGAGGGACATCGCTCCAGAGGCTAAACTGGGGTGAAGCCCATATGGGAAGAGCATGGCCCCAGGTCCCACGGGGTCACAGAAGGATGGGGGGGTGTCTGAGTGTCACCGAGCTCGCAGGTATTAGAGCAGGGAAGCTGGCTACAGAGACGGAGCTGAGGAGTGAGCTCTCAACTCAGGGTTACCTTGAACCGTGATCTGTGGCACAGTCAGGCCACTGCTCAGACCCACAAGATCCGGGGAGACACCCCCTGGAAAAACTCAGGGATCTGTGGGATTTGGAGACTCCAGGCGGGGCTGTGTGCCAGGGACAGAGAAGCTTGGTCACAGGCTGGGTAAGCTCGGAGCGTGGCCAGAGGCCAGGGAGTTGGGAGTGATTGAGCACTTTTCTCCAAGGGCACACTGAGTGGGGCCCAGAACTCTTGGCTCCTCTGGGCCGGAGACAGGGAGGCCACCATCTTCATTCCCGTCCTCAGAACTCTACGGAAAGTATTCGGGGAACAAAAGCTCCCAAAAGCGAACCCAAGTGATTACTTAGCCTGGCCCCTGGTAAGGGCAGTGCAGTTCCACCTCAGCAAAGACACTTGAGAATCGCTACAACAGGCCGCTCCCCCAGAAGGTCAACAAGAAATCCAGCCAAGACCAAGTTCACTTACCAAGGAGAACAGCCGAATTCCAGAAGAGGAGAAAGCAAAGCATGGAATTCATGGCTTTCTCCTCATGATTCTTTAGTCTTGCAAAGTTAATTAATTTTTTTTAATTTTATTTTTTTCTTCTGTTAAAATTTTTTTAAACTTTTACCCTTTCCTCTTTTCACATTTTTTAACTAGTTTATCTTAACACCTTTCACAAAAAAATATATATATATATTTTTTCAACCTCATTATTATAATCATATTTTATCCTTCATTGTATCTAACTTTATTTTTTGTATACACATAGGGTTTTTTCTTCTAAAAATTTTGGGATACAACTTCTTCTAATAGATCAAAATATTTCCTAAATCTAGCACAGGGCTTTGTTCTAGTCTCCAGCCTGAGCAAATTCCCTCCACTTTCTTTTTCGTTATTCTCCCAACCAACTTATCTTATCAACTCCTTTTTTAGATTTTTTTAAAAAAATGTTCTTTATAGTCATAATCCATCCTTTCATCATGTTTACCCTTATTTTGTATGTGTGTTTGTGCATGAGTGTGTGTGTGTGTGTGTGTGTGTATAATCCTTCATTCTTTAAAATTTTGGGAGGTAGTTTCTTCTAAGAGACCAAAATACTCACAAAATTAAGTGGGTGACTCTGTTCTATTCACCGGTATTATTTATATATATATGTGTATATATATTTTTTTATTTTTATATTTTTCTTTATTTTTTTTTAATTCTTCCTTTTTCTGAACTTCTCTTTACCCCATTCTCCCCCACACAATTTGGGGTCTCTTCTGATTTTGTAAAAGCACATTTTCCTGGGGTCTTTGCCACACTTTTAGTATTATATTTGCTCCTTCATATAATCTTATTTGGATAAAATGACTAGGCTGAAAAACTCACCACAAAAAAAAAAAAAAAAAAAGAACAAGAGGCAGTATTGAAGGATAGAGACCTAATCAATTTGGTCATTGGTAATATGTCAGATCTAGAGTTCAGAATGATGATTCTCAAGGTGCTAGCTGGGCTCGAGAAAGGCATGGAAGATATTAGAGAAATCCTATCTGGAGAAATAAAAGCCCTTTCCAGAGAAATAAAAGAACTAATATCAAACCAAGTTGAAATGAGAAAAGCTATTAATGAGGTGCAATCAAAAATGGAGGCTCTTACTGCTAGGACAAATGAGGCAGAAGAAAGAATTAGTGATATAGAAGACCAAACGGCAGAGAATACAGAAGCTGAGCAAAAGAGAGACAAACCACTACTGGACCATGAGGGGAGAATTCGAGAGATAAGTGATACCATAAGATGAAACAACATTAGAATAATTGGGATTCCAGAAGAAGTAGAAAGAGAGAGGGGAGCAGAAGATTTTTGGAGAGAATTATTTTAGAGAATTTCCTTAATATGGCAAAGGGAACTAGCATCAAAATCCAACAGGTGCAGAGAACCCCCCTCAAAATATATAAAAATAGGTCCACACCCTGTCATCTAATAGTAAATTTACAAGTCTTAGTGACAAAGAGAAAATCCTGAAAGCAGCCTGGGACAAGAAGTCTAACATACAATGGTAAAATATTAGATTGGCAGTGGACTTATCCATAGAGACCTGGCAGGCCAGAAAGAACTGGCCTGATATATTCAGAGCACTAAATGAGAAAAACATGCATCCAAGAAGGAGAGATAAAAAGCTTCCAGGACAGGGGCGCCTGGGTGGCTAGTGGGTTAAAGCCTCTGCCTTCACCTCAGGTCATCATCTCAGGGTCCTGGGATTGAGCCCCACATCGGGCTCTCTGGTCAGTAGGGAGCCTGCTTCCCCCTAACTCTGCCTGCTTCTCTGCCTACTTGTGATCTCTCTCTTTCTGTGAAATAAATAAATAAATGAAATCTTAAAAATAAATAAATAAATAAAAAGCTTCCAGGACAAACAAAAACTGAAAGAATTTGTAGACACCAAACCAGTTCTACAGGAAATATTGAAAGGGGTTCTCTAAGCAAAGAGAGAGCCTCAAAGTAGTAGACCAGAAAGGAACAGAAAGAGTGTACAGTAATAATCACCTTACAGGCAATACAATGACACTAAATTCAAGTATCTCAATAGTTACCCTGAATGTAAATGGACTAAATGCCCCAATGAAAAGACACAGGGTACCAGAATGGATAAAAAAATAAAACCCACCGGGACGCCTGGGTGGCTCAGTTGGTTGGACGACTGTCTTCGGCTCAGGTCATGATCCCGGGGTTCCAGGATCGAGTCCCACATCGGGCTCCCAGCTCCATGGGGAGTCTGCTTCTCCCTCTGACCTCCTCCTTGCTCATGCTCTCTTTCACTGTCTCTCTCTCAAATAAATAAAATCTTTAAAAAATAAATAAATAAATAAAAATAAAACCCATCAATATGCTATCTACAAGAAACTCATTTTAGACCCAAAGACACCTCCAGATTTAAAGTGAGGGGGTGGAAAACAATTTACCATGCTAATGGACATCAAAAGAAAGCTGGGGTGGCAATCCTTCTATCAGATCAATTAGATTTTAAGCCAAAGACTATAATAAAAGATGAGGAAGGACACTATATCATACTCAAAGGGTCTGTTCAACAAGAAGATCTAACAACTTTAAATATCTATGGCCCCTAAGGTGGGAGCAGCCAACTATATAAAACAATTAATAACAAAATTGAAGAAACACATCAACAATAATACAATAATAGTAGGTGACTTTAACACTCCCCTCACTGAAATAGATAATACAAGCAAAAGATCAACAAGGAAATCAAGGCCTTCAATGACACACTGGACCAGATGGATGTCACAGATAATATTCAGAACATTTCATCCCAAAGCAACAGAATACACATTCTTCTCTAGTGCGCATGGAACATTCTCCAGAACAGATCACATCCTGGGTCGTAAATCAGGTCTCAACTGGTATCAAAAGATTGAGATCATTCCCCGCATATTTTCAGACCACAATGCTCTGAATCTAGAACTCAATCACAGGAGGAAATTTGGAAAGAATCCAAATATATGGAGGCTAAAGAGCATCCTTCTAAAGAAGGAATGAGTCAACCAGGAAATTAAAGAAAAACTGAAAAAATTCATGGAAACAAACGATAATGAAAACAACAGTTCAAAGTCTGTGGGACACAGCAAAGGCAGTCCTTAGAGGAAAATATATAGCGATACAAGCCTTTCTCAAGAAACAAGAAAGGTCTCAAATACACAACCTAACCCTATACCTAAAGGAGCTGGAGAAAGAACAGCAAAGAAAGCCTAAACTCAGCAGGAGAAGAGAAATAATGAAGATCAGAGCAGAAATCAATGAAATAGAAACCAAAAACAAAACAAACAAAAAAACAGTAGAAGAAATCAACAAAACTAGGAGCTGATTCTTTGAAAGAATTAATAAGATTGATAAACCCCTGGCCAGATTTATCCAAAAGAGAAGAGAAAGGACCCAAATAAATAAAATCATGAATGAAGGAGGAGCGATCACAACCAAACCAAAGAAATACAAACAATTAGAAGAACATATTATGAGTAATTATACACCAGCAAATTTGACAACTTGGAAGAAATGGATGCATTCCTAGAGACATATAAACTACCACAACTGAACCAGGAAGAAATAGAAAACCTGAACAAACCCATAACCAGTAAGGAGATTGAAGCAGTCATCAAAATTCTCCCAACAAACAAAAGCCCAGGGCCAGATGGCTTCCCAGGGGAATTCTACCAATCATTTAAAGAAGAATTAATTCCTATTCTCCTGAAATGCTTCCAAAAAATAGAAGTGGGAGGAAAACTTCCAAACTCATTTTATGAGGCCAGCGTTACCTTCATCCCAAGATCAGACAAGGATCCCATCAAAAAAGAGAATTACAGACCAATATCCTTGATGAACAAGGATGTGAAAATTCTCACCAAAATACTAACCAATAGGATTCAACAGTCCATTAAAAGGATTATTCACCACGACCAAGCCAGATTTATTCAAGGGCTGCAAGGTTGGTTCAACATCAGCAAATCATTCAATGGGATACAATACATTAATAAAAGAAAGAACAAGAACCATATGATACTCTCAATATGTGCTGAAAAAGCATTTGACAAAGTACAGCATCCCTTCCTGATCAAAACTCCTCAAAGTGTAGGGATAGAGGGTATATACCTCAATATCATCAAAGCCATCTTGAAAAACCCACCATGAATATCATTCCCAATGGAGAAAAACTGAGAGCTTTTCCGCTAAGGTCAGGAACATGGCAGGGCTGTCCATTATCACCACTTCTATTTGACATAATACTAGAAGTCATAGCCTCAGCAATCAGACCACAAAAAGAAATTAAAGGCATCCAAATCGGCAACAAAGAAGTCAAACTATCATTCTTTGCAGATGATATGACACTATATGTGGAAAACCCAAAAGACTCCACTTGAAACCTGCCAGAACTTGTACAGGAATTCAATAAAGTGTCAGGATATAAAATCAATGCACAGAAATCAGTTGCATTTCTTTACATCAACAACAAGACAGAAGAAAGAGAAATTAAAGAGTCCATCCCATTTACAATTGCACCCAAAACCATAAGATACCTAGGAATAAACCTAACCAAAGAGGCAAAGAAACAATACTCAGAAAACTATAAAGTACTCATGAAAGAAATTGAGGAAGACACAAAGAAATGGAAAAACGTTCCATGCTCCTGGATTGGAAGAACAAGTATTGTGAAAATGTCTATGCTACCTAAAGCAATCTACATGTTTAATGCAATCCCTATGAAAATCCCATCCATTTTTTTCAAAGAAATGGAACAAATAATCCTAAAATTTATATGGAACCAGAAAAGACCTCAAATAGCCAAAGGAATGTTGAAAAAGAAAGCCAAAGTTGGTGGCATCACAATTCCAGACTTCAAGCTCTATTACAAAGCTGTCATCATCAAGATAGTATGGTACTGGCACATAAACAGACACATAGATCAATGGAACAGAATAAAGAGCCCAGAAATAGACCCTCAACTCTATGGTCAATTAATCTTTGACAAAGCAGGAAAGAATGTCCAGTGGAAAAAAGACAGTCTCTTCAACAAATGGTGTTAGGAAAATTGGACAGCCACATGCAGAAAAATGAAACTGGACCATTTCCTTACGCCACACACAAAAATAGACTCAAAATGGATGAAGGATCTCAATGTGAGAAAGGAATCCATCAAAATCCTTGAGGAGAACAGAGGCAGCAACCTCTTCAACCTCAGCCACAGCAACTTCTTCCTAAGAGCATCACAAAAAGGAAGGGAAGCAAGGGCAAAAAGGAACTACTGGGACTTCATCAAGATCAAAGCTTTGCACAGCAAAGGAAACAGTCAACAAAACCAAAAGACAACCAACAGAATGGGAGAAGATATTTGCAAATAACATGTCAGATAAAGGGCTAGTATCCAAAATCTATAAAGAACTTAGCAAATTCAACACCCAAAGAACAAATAATCCAATCAAGAAATGGGCAGAGGACATGAACAGACATTTCTGCAAAGAAGACATCCAGGTGGCCAACAGACACATGGAAAAGTGCTCCACATCACTCAGCATCAGGGAAATACAAATCAAAACCACAGTGAGATCCCACCTCACACAAGTCAGAATGGCTAAAATTAACAAGTCAGGAAATGACAGATGCTGGCGAGGATGCGGAGAAAGGGGAACCCTCCTACACTGTTGGTGGGAATGCAAGCTGGTGCAACCACTCTGGAAAACAGCATGGAGGTTCCTCAAAAAGTTGAAAATAGAACTACCCTATGACCCAGCAATCGCACTACTGGGTATTTACCCTAAAGATACAAACGTAGTGGTCCAAAGGGGCACGTGCACCTGAATGTTTATAGCAGCAATGTCCACAATAGCCAAACTATGGAAAGAACCTAGATGCCCATCAACAGATGAATGGATAAAGAAGAAGTGGTATATATATATATATATAATGGTATGTTATGCAGCCATCAAAAGAAATGAAATCTTGCCATTTGCGATGATGTGGATGGAACTAGAGGGTATTATTCTTACTGAAATAAGTCAATTGGAGAAAGACAACTACCATATGATCTCCCTGATATGAGGAAGTGGAGATGCAACGTAGGGGGTTTGGGGGGTAGGAAAAGAATAAATGAAACAAGATGGGATCGGGATGGAGACAAACCATAAGGGACTCTTCATGTTACAAAACAAACTGAGGGTTGCTGTGGGGGAGAGGAGGAGGGAGAGGGAGGTGGGTTTATGGACATTGGGGAGGTTATGTGCGATGGTGAGTGCTGTGAAGTGTGTAAAACTGGCGATTCACAGACCTTTACCCCTGGGGCTAATAATACATTATATGTTAATAAAAAAATAAAAAATAAATTTAAAAAAGATTGAAAAAAATAAAGGAAATAATTTTAGAAAAGAAATAATAATTTTGAAAATAAAAGAAATGAAAATTAGCTATAATGTCACTACTTTGAATAACACTAATGACTATCTTTCCTTTTTCCTAAATTCATTCTATCCAATTGTTGTGAGCGAATACAGAAATAAATACGGTATGCATTTAACAAACTACTATTTTTTCTTCTATTTTACAAATGTTTCTCTAATTTTATGGTGTTTTAACATTAAGAAGAATTATTTTCTTTAAAGATTTATTGATTTTAGGGGCGCCTGGGTGGCTCAGTGGGTTAAGCCGCTGCCTTCGGCTCAGGTCATGATCTCGGAGTCCTGGGATCAAGTCCCGCATCGGGCTCTCTGCTCAGCAGGGAGCCTGCTTCCTCCTCTCTCTCTGCCTGCCTCTCTGCCTACTTGTGATCTCTCTCTGTCAAATAAATAAGTAAAAAAAAAAATAGTATTTAAAAAAAATAAATAAAGATTTATTGATTTTAGAGAGAGAGCTCATGCAAGTGTGAGTGGAGGAGGTGCAGAGGGAGAGAATCTTCAAGTAGACACCCCACTGAGCACAGAGCAGGACCCAGGAGATCATACAGGAGTCAAAAGCTTAATTGACTGAGCCACCCAGGTGCCCTGATATCAAGAAGGATTATTCAAAAGTTAGATTAAAAAATGGAAACAGTGGATATCACCATTAAAATAGAATTTTTTTACAGTGCTAAGCAATTTAATGAGTTAAGAGAAAATAAAAGGAGTTAAAACATTTTTTTTCAGACAATATGGTTGTTTTACTTCAAAATCATATGTACGTTAAATGAAAAACTTAAAAAATTATGCAAAAAATAAAATTGTCAGAGATGAAGAGAGTGGGAGAAGGGGTGAAACCGGTGAAGGATAAAGAGGCACACAAACTTACCGTTATAAAAGAAGTAAGTCATGCGGGTCTGAGGGACAGCATAGGAAATATGGTGAATAACGCCGGAACGATTATGTACGGGGACAAGTGGTCACCGGACTTACCATGGTGATCATCTCATAATGTACATAAATGTCAAATCACTGTGTTGTATACCTGAAACTTACATATTATTGTATGTCAACTATACTTCAATGAAAAATTAAAAAAACAACAGGTTTTGTGGATTTAATTGTGTCTCCTTAAAATATATCAAATTCCTTGGGGCAACTGGGTGGCTCAGTTGGTTAGGCATCAACTTGTGGTCTCAGCTCAGGTCTTCATCTGAGGGTTATGAGTTCAAACCATGTGTTGGGCTCCATGCTGGGTGTGGAGAATACCTTAAAAAAAAAATTAAATTTTCATTGTTAGTACATATGGATGTAACCGTCTTTGGAAATAGGGTCTTTGCAGACACTTGCAGCCTGTGTGGGGAGCAGTGATCAATGAGAGTGAGTACCACCACCCCTGTGTGGCCATGTCTGTTTCCTCTGGCCGATATAGAACTCCTAAAAGACCTATTAATATAAAACGGCTTGTCACGGACCACTCCATAGTGTGGTATAACTTCTATAAGATGTAGATATATGAGCATACAAGTCTATGCAAATTTCTAAAAAGGAAACAAGTCATAATAAATTGTTAACAGGGGTTACTGCTGGCAAACAGGATATGCATGAAGGGGAGATGTAAATGGGGGAAATAGAAATTAGAAAGGTCTTCTCATGCTTTCAACCATTAGAAGTTTCTTTTTAAACATAATAATGTTATATTGTGAATATATTCTATACTATATTCACAATATAGTATCCAAGCTATAAACTTGAAGTTATTCTGACTTTCTACTGTCCCAGCCCTTATAACTGATATATTTCTTTTGGAAACATTCTTTGGTCTGCTGGCTTACCTCTGACTTAATCTTATGTTTTTCTATTGCCAGTGGACATTGTCACAGTAAAATCTGTAGTGAAACTTGAAATAAATTTATTATTGAAATATTTATTATAGTCTGTTTACTTTGTTAGCATAAATTTCTAAATATTCACTATGTCTTATTATAAACAGTGGATCCATAGAAAATGACTTGGTAATTAAATGTTAAGAAATTTATTTTTACCCTGGGAGTGAAAAGGGAACTTCCTTGTACTCACTTAAAATTATCTTCCAAAATATTTATTTAGGAATGAATTATTTCAGTCTCATGCCAGCTCCCTCCAGCACCAAATGTCTGAACGTTCCGTGTAGCCGGACTCAACCTGAAGCCACCTTAAGGAGTATGAGTCAGAAAGCAAACATATTTGAAAGGCAAGTTAAGTCTTTAGAGAGAATTCTCCAAGAATGTCAAAAGGGGACTTGAGTGGTCCCAATTACAGTAAACCTTTGTTGTAGCTATCTTTTCCTTGCAAGTTACTTTAGTCCTTCTTATCCTTAAATCTATCTCTTCTCTCCTGAGAACTTGGAAAGTCTTCTCCAGTCCAGTCCGTGGAGGGCTTCTGTGGTTTCAGCTACTGTTATTCATCTCACAGATACTCTTACTTTTTTCTAATTCTCGTTTGCTTTTGCTCCTGTTCCAGCAGCTAGGATGAACGCCTAAAAACAGGAAACAGAGCATACCATTCCTTTCTCAGAAACCAGCTCGGTTTGGCCCCCTGACTTCTGAAATTCTCCTCTTGACTCACTCAGCTACTATATAAAAAGTGTGAACCAAAAAAAATCCATAGATATAACAATAAAAATGGGATTAGCCTGATGATCAACATCTCAGGATTTTTTTTTTAATTTTTTTTCTTATTTATTTAACAGAGAGATCACAAGTAGGCAGAGAGGCAGGCAGGTGGGGGGCGGGAAGCAGGCTCCCCGCCGAGCAGAGAGCCCGATGCAGGGCTCGATCCCAGGACCCTGAGATCATGACCTGAGCTGAAGGCAGAGGCTTAACCCACTGAGCCACCCAGGCGCCCCAACATCTCAGGGTTGATACATTTCATAAAATGCAACTAAAATGCCTTCACCAAAAAGCGATTGGTCAAAAATCCAAAATTTTAAGCTTATGCTGTGTTTTACTTTCAGTATGATAAGAGTACTGGTTGGCCTTAATAAGAATTATTGTAGCTATTGTATAAAACAGGCCCCCGGCAAAAAAATGAAATAGGCCAATTGAAATGAAAGTATTGAAAATTCTAGTTTAACTACAGAGAACAGGAGTGGCCGTGGGGGTGGGCTACCTGGATGATGGGGATTGCTGCGATGAGCCCTGGTGTGAAATGTAAGTGATGAGTCACTAAATTCTCCTCCTGAAACCAATATTACACTGTATGCTAACTAACTAGAATTTAAAGAAAAATTTGAAACAAACCCAATTAGAATGTTTCTTTTCTTATTTAAATTCAATTTCGAAGGTAAGTTTCTTAAGGTTTTATTTATTTATTGGACAGAGAGAGATCACAAGTAGGCAGAGAGGCAGGCAGAGACAGAGGGGGAAGCAGGCTCCTCGCCAAGCAGAGAGCCTGATGCAGGGCTCCATCCCAGGACCCCGAGACCATGACCTGAGCCAAAGGCAGAGGCTTAACCCTCTGAGCCACCCAGGTGGCCCTGAAGGTAAGTTTCTTAATAAATATTTACTCTATGTTTTGTTTTTTATGTGTGTGTTTAAATGAGTCAGTCATATAAATATATACTTTTTATTTGAATTAAGATGCATTTAATTAGGTTTGTAGCCAGTGTTTAATATTTTAATAAGAATCAGGTTTCTTAGTCTTCTTACCAGTTGTGTAAATTGAATAAGTCAGATGTGAAACAAAGTACAGGTATCAGGGAGTGTTATGCACCAAGTGTCTGACGCAAATTTTAATGCAAATATTTTCACACTTCAATGGATCATTAAACCTTTTCAAGATTGTAAGAAGTCCTGAAAAGAATAAAGCTGTCAAAGTAACTAATTCAAGTAAGGAAAAACACGTTGTGCCAAGACTCCTTACTCATCTGTATGATTATCTCGGAGTTTATCCAGAGAAAACTGTATTTATCTAAACTCTACTGGTGAACAAAGTTTAAACTAAAGCTATTCTCCCCACTTCATTTTTCTTTAAGATTTTATTTGACAGAGAGGAAGAGAACACAAGCAGGGCGAGTGGCAGAGGGAAGGGAAGAAGCAGGGAGCTAACGTGGGGCTAAGCCTAATCCGGTCTCCATCCCAGGACCCCTGGATCAGGACTTGAACCAAAGGCAGATGCTCAGCCGAGGGAGACACCCATGCGCCCTGTCCCCACATCTAGTAATTAAGCTGGCAGCAGTGCGTAGGACGGGTTAGAAGAAGAGTTAATGAATCTGACAACTGAACAACAGTAGTTCTTCTCAAATACTTATTGGAAGGAATGGGTATAAAGTATACACAGGCTTGGCTGTTTATTGGAAGCGCTGGTAAAGAGAACAATTAAGGCAGAAACCGAGATTTTGAGACAATGATGTGAGATAACTCTACTACCCGTAGTAGTTTTTACAGACTTTTTTCGAAGATTCTTAAAAGGTATGGTGGACAGGGTCATGGTGTTGAGTTGTAGTACGGCTTAGGCAAAAAAGGTCTCCTTGAACTTTAAGGCCCCCCCAAAAATAAGAGAATAAATGAATAAACTGTGAGATCCAGATCCTGTGTTCGTGTCTGACAGCATCTTTCATCTCTGTCAAATACGCTTGTGGTCACCTTCTGTACCTTTCTTCCGCACCTGCCTGCTGGCTTCCTTAACACTTACTGTTTCTGGTTCATACCTATTACCCAATACTTCCAACCAACTTATCTTTGACTATACGTCTCTCTTCAGGTATCTGTTATCCCTACCTGACTTCTAATATGATGTGCTAGTGATCATGTTCTGTTCACATTTGTACCCCTAGTGTTACCTACGGACACCTCTGAATTACACATTCTCACCATATATTCGAAAAACTGGCAAACTGTCTGAACATCAGTATTTGTGTCATGTTGATTTTCTCTCATGTAGAAAGTTTTATTTGACTTTGCTCCAAGTTTCAGCTAAACAGGAATAAAGCAAAAAGAAGAGATCTATATACTAATTCCATATACTAATTTCAACCTCTTTTGATTTAACTGTACTCATTCCAAAAACATTCTATTACTAGGAGTAAAACTTAGTAACAGGATACTCTGGGAATATTCTCAGAGCATAATTTAAAATCAAAGGGTAATTTAAGCCTTTAGGAACCAAATATTCTTAGAATATTTTATGGTAGAACAATCTTGAAACAGTTCAATTAAGTGATGTAATTATGTCTTTTGTACCCTCTACATTTTAAAACTTAAATAAAAAAATTATTGAAATTAAATTCAAACCATTAGCCCAGCAAATGTTCACAAAGATAATGATCTTTGTCACATTAGCAACTTCTTTATGAGTGACAGACATTTAGGGAATTTCAACTGTGTCATAAAATGTTCTCATAATATTTCTCCAGGCAACCTGCCTTCCATAGAGGCCTCCAGTTGTGAAATACAAAACAGATCTGTAATGGAAAGAGTAGTGAGCCTGTCTGTCTTGTGGCACCAGCCCTGTCACTAAGTAACTAGGAGACGGGGCCTCCAGTTCTGTCTGGGACAAGGTTAGAATGGAATACGTAGTCCTTCCAAATCAATTACAATTAATTATAATCAGATTCTTTTTTATACACATGTGATTTCCAAAGATCAGAATAGGCAAGATGATTTTTATAATGTTCTTAGTTACTTAGGTAATTGGATTTATATCAGAAATAATTAACACTTTGGCACACTTGGAAATGCCTCCTCGTTAAAATAAATTATATGAACTCTTAAATCAGTGAGGAACAGTAGCTGAGCCTGATTTGATCGGCGGGAAGAGAGATCCTGATATATTGTTGGATACTTTGAAGGAAATCTGTGACACAAGTGTAAGTTATACTGTTTCTTTGAGATCATTATGATAATTCAATTGATTTTTTCTAAAAAATAAATAAGAAAGCTAAAAGCAGTAGTTCCTACACCAGGGTAATATTTTGATCAAAACTATTATTACTTCCTGTTCAGATTATCTTAAAATGGATCTGTCTTCACAGTGTCATTTAACTTACCATGTGTAAATTGTCACATTTGAGATAAGAATCCTGGAATTTCTTAAAAATTTTAAAGAGAGGTTAAAAGTTTATTAATCAGTTGCAGCTGTTAATGAGAAGTGGACTATATTCAAGGACCTAAATTAAAAAACCCTTCAGAATATTAAACAAAAATTATTTTATTTTATTTATTTATTTATTTTTAAAAGATTTATTTATTTATTTATTTGACAGACAGATCACAAGTAGGCAGAGAAGCAGGCAGAGAGAGAGAGGAGGAAGCAGGCTCCCTGCCGAGCAGAGAGCCCGATGTGGGGCTCGATCCCAGGACCCTGGGATCATGACCCGAGCCGAAGGCAGAGACTTTAACCCACTGAGCCACCCAGGCGCCCCCAAAAATTATTTTATAAATAAAATTATTAATACTTTTTAGCACTTAAAAATGAGTGTAAACATAATAACAACAACAAAAGGCCAAAAAAGAAAATGAGCAATTCTCCTCTGGACACAATTCAGGCAATTATATAGAAATTTGAGATCTTTATGTTGTCTGGACACTACAGTGTGAGGAGGTAAGTGAGCCCAGTTTTCTCACCAGTAAAGTGAAGAGTTGTACTACTTAATGACTTCTGTATTTTTGGTTCTACCTTTCACTTTTTTTCAAAAATTAAAGAAGAAGAAAATAGAAAAAGAAAAAAGGAAAGGATTAGTCTTCCTTTTTCTATTTGTTGGGTAACATCGATCAGAATTATATGATAAATTTATACTTTTAGCTAAAATTAATGCAAGCTATTTTGTATGTTCTTAGTCCAAACCATAAACTTCTCCGTAAATGTAACATTTCCTTCACATATTGATGGCAGGAAGGTTTAGCTAAAATTTTAGAGTAAGAATCAAATTCCATTCAAAAATTGAAGCTATTTATTTTACCTTTCCCTAATACTTTTATGAACATTAGCCTAAAGGGCATGAATTTTCCCTAATTTGACAATTCTGTTCCAGCATATCTTTCGTACTAGTCTCTGCTAAGATATTTGCTGGAGTTTTTGAAGGTCAAATGGATTTCTGGGGAACATCCTAAGTTTTCACTTTCCAGATCACCTGGAATCTTGCTGGCCATCTTAGTGAATCGTTTTCATGGCATTGCTAATGTCTTTTGGCACTTTGGAAACACCTGAGGGAGTTCCAGTAAAGTATTGAAACTCCCGTCCAAAGCCACTCTGGTAGTGAGGCACGAGTCCAGACTGCTTCTCGGTTTGCTAGCCCACAGATCTGCAGTTCAAATAATCTCAAACAATTTGTGTACCTCAAGTCTGCCCCTTTGTCTTTGAGGGTTATGTTCACTTTTTTTGCAGCTGAAGAAGCAGGTCTTGGAGACTCCGTGACTCCTTCATGAGGAGTGTGACTATTATTTAGGTAGGCTTAGTACCTTTCATTATCTCAGGCATTAGGGAAAGTCAACCCCCCACCCAGATAGCTCAAGAGTTATTCGTACCCCAATTTTCCCTCAATTCTCTTTAGGAGATAGGAGCACATAAGACAATTAGATTTCATAGCAATGACACAAAAACACTCATCTTGATTGCATGGGAGTACAGACCAAGGTCAGTCTAAGTAAAACAAGCTCTGAAATTCACTGATCTAAGGAATTCCAGGCGTTGACATTTAGGAAAGTTGTGTTCTCTGAGCTAATCCAGTGACCCAATGATAAAATTTCTAAGTCAGGTTTAAGGGTTTGTGAACAAGGTAAAAAATGTAATTTTTCTGATTAAAAGGAAAGGAAACCCATTAAGACATATCAAAACCTAGCCATTATGTTAACTTGGAAGAACATTTAAATTTACAAAAATTATCCCTAATAAGTTATGACACTATGTATCTTAACCAAAACATTATCTGTGAAGTTTAAATGTAATTTAATTCATCCCATTTCTTTATTGTTTTGTTTTGATTGTATCTCCTTAACTACTTTCTACTAAAAAAACAAGGCTTTTTAGAAAATGTGTTTCAAAAGATTTATATGACCAAATGCTTATTTATTTATTTATTTTTAATGGTTTTTTTTTTTAAGATTTTATTTATTTATTCATTAGAGACAGAGAGAAGCCGAGGGAAAAGCAGGCTCCCCACTGAGCAGGGAGCCCGATGTGGGACTTGATCCCAGGACCCTGGGATCATGACCTGAGCCAACGGCAGACGCTTAACCGTCTGAGCCACCCAAGTGCCCATCAAATGCTTTTTTATATATTGCCACTGTTTTAAGAGATAAAGAGCATTAGAATTATATATGGATAACATGTTCCCCAGAAATGAATGGGAACAAATTTAACACATTTAAATTTGAAGATTATTTCTATTTTTTGTTGCTATGTTCAATTAGCCAATATATAGTAATCACTAGTTTTTGATGTAGTGTTCAACGATTCATTAATTGTGTGTAACACCCAGTGCTCATCACTGCATGGGGTCTCCTTCACGCCCATCACCCAGGTACCCCGTCTCCCGCTCTATCCCCCCTTCCATAACCCTCAGTTTGGTTCCCAGAGTTCAGAGTCTCTCATGGTTTGTCTCCCTCTCTGATTTCTTCCCATCCAGTTTCCCTCCCTTCCCCTATTATTTCCGAAGCTAAGTAACTGGTATCGCAGTTTTGTCTTAAAACACAGATTAGTTGGTGGCATCATTCATTTTTAAGAGCCAAATGGGTGTCTGTTGAGGTTTTATGAAATGTAATGCTTTATTTTGAACTGATCATTGGAGATAAAACTGTGGATTTCTGTTCTCCCGGAATGACCTTAGAAATAGTACATTAGATACTATGGAGAGGCAATGGATGTGAAGTAAAATTTATGATTTATACAAGAAAGGTTTTCAGAGTAATATTGTTCCACATTGGTATTACGTTTCTTAGATAATTTTGTTTAAGAGAAAAGGAGGAAAATCCCATTACTATAAGTAAAAGAGTATTAACCTGACATGCGTCGTGTCCACCCGGAACTTCTGTCTTAGAGGCGGTTGAAAACTTCGAAATACCTGCTGAGCTTGTGTCTCAGGAAACTGTGCCGAAGCTCAGAAAAGGGTACAGCACAGCACGACTCCTCAATCCCTGACCTGGGGTTGCAGGCCGCGGGCGCCGCCGGATCGCGCAGCGGTCGACTGTTTCCTCAGAGCCGGCCTGCGGCCTCCGGTCGTGCTGTCCGCGCGGATCCCACAGAGATCGACTGTTTCCTCAGAGCCGGCCTGCGGCCTCCGGTCGCGCTGTCCGCGCGGATCCCTCAGAGATCGACTGTTTCCTCAGAGCCGGCCTGCGGCCTCCGGTCGTGCTGTCCGCGCGGATCCCACAGAGATCGACTGTTTCCTCAGAGCCGGCCTGCGGCCTCCGGTCGTGCTGTCCGCGCGGATCCCACAGAGATCGACTGTTTCCTCAGAGCCGGCCTGCGGCCTCCGGTCGCGCTGTCCGCGCGGATCCCTCAGAGATCGACTGTTTCCTCAGAGCCGGCCTGCGGCCTCCGGTCGTGCTGTCCGCGCGGATCCCACAGAGATCGACTGTTTCCTCAGAGCCGGCCTGCGGCCTCCGGTCGTGCTGTCCGCGGATCCCACAGAGATCGACTGTTTCCTCAGAGCCGGCCTGCGGCCTCCGGTCGTGCTGTCCGCGCGGATCCCTCAGAGATCGACTGTTTCCTCAGAGCCGGCCTGTGGCCTCCCGTCGTGCTGTCCGCGCGGGGAACAGTGCCGCGGGCGCCGCCGGCCTCAAAACGGCCTCCGGACGCCGACGGTGGAGCTGGGCCCGGGCGCGCGCCAAGGTCGCCTTCAACGCGGAGGCGTCTTCGCTTCCGACGACGCGCGTCCTTGTCACGATGACTGGCCGTTGCCTGGCGCTTCGCGGGCTTTGTCAGACGCTCTGCCTGCTTCGCGGAGAATTTAATGGCGCCCGCACGACTCACCGTAGTACTTAGTCCCTAACCTTCACATCATTTCGCTACTGAGCGAAGAGCTTTCTGGATGATGTTGCCCAATAAATAAATGCAAACTTTTTTTTAAAATTTATTTATTTATTTTTTATTTTTTTATTTATTTGACAGAGAGATCACAAGTAGGCAGAGAGGCAGGCAGAGAGAGAGGAGGAAGCAGGCTCCCCGCTGAGCAGAGAGCCCGATGTGGGGCTCGATCCCAGGACCCTGGGATCATGACCTGAGCCGAAGGCAGAGGCTTAACCCACTGAGCCACCCAGGTGCCCCCAATAAATAAAATCTTTAAAACAAATGTGATCTTAAAAAAAAAAAAGAAATATAAACAGTATGGAGACCATGGTCATTAAAACTTTTTAATTGCTTTAAATTTAAAAAAAAAAATGGCAGGTGCAGATCAATCACTATCAATGTAAGAAACACTGTGAAAGACAAAGTTTCTGTAGTGACAGTGATACCTGCAGAGACGCTTATGTCCCAGGTCAGACTCTGCTGAAAATCAGGCCAAGATCTAGGTTGAAGGGAGGGGGAGCCACGCAGGATGTGGCATTTACATCTTCAGTAGGTTTCCAGTTTCCAAGTCCATATCTTCACAGGAGAAGAGTAAGACCTTGAAATCTGGGGTGCAGACTTCAGGTGGGTAATTCTGAGAAACTCGAAACCAAATTTCATGGAACCCCAAACCCGCTGGGCTGTCCAAAACAGCCTCCTCCCCTCCCCTGCAGGCAGAAAGTAGTCTTCCTTGTTCGGAAACACTGTGGGCACCTCACCGGAAGCAGACTTCTCACAGATTGCCGCCTGTCCTCCTCAATTTTGGTCTCTTCATGCCAGAGGCTGTTCGGGCATCACAAAACAATCTGAACAGAAACATGTGTGTCCAAGTCTGCCTGTTAACAGCAAACTCTCCAGAGGAACCGCAGGCTCTAGCTACCATGCACAGGCGAGAGCTAGAAGAAAGGCATTCAACCCTAGAGGAGAAGAAGACTGGAATTAAAAAAACAATTTAAGAACTTGAGAATATTCATTCTTGATTCACTACTCAGTAAACCGGCAGGGACACCTAGAACCGATTATGATACAATGCAGGATTAACACTCTTACAGTCTGCACACAGCGGTAGCCCAGAGTGAACACGTGAGTGGCCTTGCTAGGGTATTGAGGAAGAAGCCAAAGGCCCAGGGAGGTGAGAAGTTAAAATGGATTCATTATGGAAAACCAGAAAACCCATCACCTCACTGTCTGCTTCTTTCTTCAGGAGCATCTACAGAATGTTCCCTTTTACGTCAGTTCAGAATGCCCTGGTGCTGGGGTGGGGCAGAGGACGGGCACAGGATCTTCATGCAGCTCAGTGGCAGATTCCTGTGGCCGCGCTGGAAGCAGACGGAACTCGGTGCTGCTTTCACAGAGTTCCGGAATGTCAGAGGCAGGAGGCTGTGCTTAACCATCAAAGGCAAGTTAGACGTAACTGCTGGAATGGGCACCAAGAGCGGAGTAGCAGTGGGGGGGCCTGACTCTCGGGTGTGTGGGATGACCGAGAGAGCGGGCAGTTCCCGCGCAGCTGATAGGCTGTTATGTAATGTGCATAACAAGAAAAAAAGTGTGTTGGCAAAGAGAAGGCTGATGTCACCCACCGAAATGGAAAGTTACAGTTTTTCTTTGATCCAAGTTCCAGATTAAATATCACTGCCCAGATTCAATATCCATTGATTGACAAGAATGCTGGGTCCCCTTGAGGAAGGGCACAGCAATACCTCTATTAGAATATAAAATAATATATTCTGTATATTATAAAATAAGCTTCCCCTAGTCTTTCCCCAAAGAGATCCACGACCATTTTCCGTCTACTGAGGAGAGGAGAATATCTGCACTTTTGATGGCTTATTGGCTATAGAACCCAAGATGATGCTAGAAACGGGGAATCCAGAATGTTACCCTAGAATGCTGTTCGAGTGGGAGTACTTGAAGCCAGTTGATAAATGATCTCCTGACCCAAGATCATCTCACACTAAAATGCAAGAAGTCTTCAGATTTCCCCAGTTCTCATTTCTCTGGTCTCTGAATTCACACAACACAGTAGTTGGCACCAAACGTTCTTCAGGCCGCATCCTCTGATTTAAGTAACAAAAGCTGTTAAGGTAGTAGAGGCCAAGCTAAAGTACTTAAAACGGCTCTACCTCCCCAGAGACCCACATTATTACAATGAAACAATACTGTACTCCAGACGGAATGGGATAAACTAGTGCCATCCTCAAAGTTATAATGAATGCAAGGGTAGGTCTATCTACCAACATACCCCCCATTTGATTGCATTGACCTTCACAACATCCACATGGATTATGATGAATAATGATGGTTTTCTGTAATTTAACTTAGTTGTAGCCCTAAGCTCAGCTGCCGAACCAGTCGTGGTATCTAATAAAAGAGGTCAACACGGGATGCCTGGGTGGCTTAGCTGGTTAAGCGACCAGCTTTTGGTTTCTGCTCTGGTCATGATCTCAGGTTCTGGCCATCAAGTTGGTGTTGGGCTGCACAGTCAGGAGGGAGTCTCATCTCCTTGTGGATTCTCTCTCTCCTCCCGCCTCTGTCCCTCCCCACTGGTGCTCATGCTCTGTCTCTCCTTCTCTCTCTCGGTCTTTCTCAAATAAATAAATCTTGAAGAGAGAGAGAGAGAGAAACAGAGTCCCGAAACAGTATTCAGCTGTCAGTGTGAAGAGTACATTCGTCAAAGCGGCTGCATTTCTCTAGGAAGGACACAAGAGCACATTAAGCATCCCCAAGACAACTTAACTCTGCTGCTCTGTCACAATGTGGTGCACAGAAGACGTGACAACTTTGATACTG
The DNA here is from genome assembly GCF_902655055.1 of Lutra lutra. Classification (NCBI taxonomy): domain Eukaryota; kingdom Metazoa; phylum Chordata; class Mammalia; order Carnivora; family Mustelidae; genus Lutra; species Lutra lutra. The sequence goes on from NC_062280.1 coordinate 1,181,505, forward strand.
TGCAGAACACCACACTCTTCCTCCGCTGAATGGAGGGACTATTTTAGTATCAAATACAATAATTTTAAACACAGGACATTACAAAAGATGCGGGATATTTCACAATAATAATAGAATAATACTTTAAAAGACATAAGACTAAGCACATGTATACCTAAAAACAGAGTTCAAAATACATACAGAAACAGAATTAAAAGGATAAGAAAAACAGGTTCACAATCATAGTTGGAGATTTTAGATAACTGTTTCAGCAATTGATAGATCAGTTATACTAAAAATAAAGGAATAGCTAATATGAACAACTTCATCACTCATCTTGATTTTACACTTAGAGACCAGTAAGTGTTGCAGTGGAAGAGTGCACATTCTTTCCCTTTGGAAGCCTTTGGTCACCATACAGAGACATGTTAAGCTATAAGACAAGTTTCAAGAAGCGCCAGTTGGTTGAAATCATACACTGTAAGACCACATTCAGATTAAAGTAGAAAAAATAACAAAATATTGGTAGATCCCCCAATATTTAGAAATTAAATTATACATTTCTAAATAATGCATATATCAAAGAAGAAATCTCAGGGAAAATTACAAAATATTTCTAACAAATGATAATAAAGACAACATAGAAAAAGTTGTTGGATATAGTTCAAATAATATTTAGAGGAAAATGTAGAAAAGTACAAGTAGAAAAATTAGGGAAAAAATTAGAAAAGTACAAAGGTCTAAAATCTTTGGCCACCAAAAGAAGCTGGAAAAAGTAGTAAGAAGGAAAACTGAAGGTCAGGTCAGATATAAAGGAAAACACAACAGATAAGATAATCAAGCAAACATCTGGCTCTTTGAGAAGATCAACAAAATTGGTAAGCTATCTGCTAGACCAATCAAGAAATAAAATGGGAGCAACTCAGGAATATCGAAATAAATGAAAAGATATACCTCATTTATGTTTTGGAAGAGTAATTATTTTTAAAATGAGAACTCTGTACAAATTGGTCTGTAGGTTTACTCTAATCCCAAAGCCCCAATACACTTTGTTTTTTTAATTTGAGAAGCTGATTTTAGAATTTATGTGTAAATACAAAGGATCTAGAATATCTAAATCGACCTGAATGAGGTAGGACAAAGTTGAACGATCTACACTACTTAACTCTGAGACTTAATACAAAACTACAGTAATCAAAACAATGTGGTATGGTGTAATGATCCAAAGATAGATGAATGAGATAGAACAGGAACCAGAAAGAGGGCCATGTGGTTATTTGATTGTCAACCAAGACCTAAAATATTTTGATGGAAAAATAAAATTCCATTCAACAAATTAGGATAGACATCCACATAGGGGGGAAAAAAAAAAGAATCTTGACCCACATCTTATGCAATACACAAAAAGTAAATTAGGAAGGGTATATCACTATTTAAAATATAAAGCTATTAGGAGAATACATAATAGATTATTTTCACAGTTCAGGTCCCAGAACGTAATAACCATAAAGGGGAAAAAAAGCATTAGACTTAACCAAGATTAGAATCTGATCCTCAAAAAAAAGTCATTAAGAAAATGAATAAGCAAACCATGGATGGGAGAAAATACATGTAATGCATATATTTAAGGAAAAAACTGGTAATCTTGAGACACCAAGAGCATCCACAATTAATGATAAAAAGTCAAACACTCCACTAAAAATGGGTAAGTGATATAAACAGACACAAAATAATTTCAACACGTAGCCACAACATACATTAAAAAGTACTTCATTAGGTCAATACCTACAAAAGTGTATGGGAACATACATCTTTCATCCAAAATATGATACTATTTGCAACCACCAGACTTAACTGAGAGGTGTGTAGACCTTAGTAATGAGAACTGGGGAGAGTCAGGAGGATGATCTTGCCGGAAAGAACAAGGGCTTTTCCCTCAAAAACAGGAAGAACAGCCATCCAGAATGAATTCTGAGGAGCTAGAAGACCTCAGCCACCTCAACCACGATTCCAGGCTCTGAGTTATGTGGAAAGTGAGAGATGAAACAGGTGTAAGTGGAAAATATGAAGGAACTTGTGGGTCATTGAACAGTGGTGTTAGAGTATTAAGAAAATAATTTGATAGTGATTTCAGAGTTAAGAGATTGTTTGAGAATGCAGAGCACCATGGATATAATACTAATATAAAATAATTAACATAATAATATAAAATCACATGGTGAGTAAATGACCAGCAGGGTCTTGGGTGAGAGATATGGGAAAGTTAAGGTTAGTTCCAAGACTGTGTGTGGTCTGCCGGTACCATCACCCAACAACCAGGTGGGATTTTAGAGAGACCCAGTAAATGACAATGAGCTTCTCAAAAATCAACAAAAACTACTTTTACACATGCACTGTTGGGTCACAAAATGATTAGACTAATCATTAAACATTTAGAAAACAAAATTTAAAGGAAGGAAAAATACAGAAAATCAATCAACAAAAACAGACTACGTTAGCAATCATAAAATTCACCTAATTTTGAAAATAATTTTTAAAAGTAATTATGTTTTACTATATATATCAAGTACAAGTACAGTGTTTGTGCTGTATGTATTATTAAACACTTTTCTATTTTTCCCATAGTTGAGTAGAATATTCTGGCCTCAATATGAATACGTCAAGTAAAATGTGGTAACGTGTAAAAACGTGGAATTTATAATATAATTCAAGAACTAACAAAAATTAGTATAGTAGCGCCACAGATTTAACTTTAAAAGTATAATCCATAGGAAATTACGTTTAGCTTAATCATACTTAAATCGAAATCAAGGAATACCTCATAATTTCTTTCTCAGTGCTCCAACATCATTTAGTATTTCCCTAAGACGTTAAATTCACTCAGATGCCTTGCGCATCAGTAACATGAGTAATGAGAAGAATTGCTCTCTTTTGTAGGAAACGGAAGAACTCTGACGATTTATTTTCTAGTAGGGCAAACTGATGTTGTCACAAAATTATTTTACCATGAATTGCAATAGTCTCTTTGAGTCTGAAGGTTAATCCTTTCTATGTTTCAACTTAATGATTTTAAAAGCGAATGTAAACTTAGTATTTGGGGGAGTCCATGATGCGGTGAGCACTGGGTGTTCTGTGCAACTGATGAATTGTTGAACCTCACATCGAAACTCACGGCGTCCTTCATGTTGGCTGATTGACTGTAAACAAAATTCAGGGTGAACATATGTCCCAGTTTGCTTTACGCACGCCTGGATCGGGCCGCCTGGCTGGCTCGGTCGTTAAGCATCTGCCTTCGGCTCAGGTCATGATCCCAGAATCCCGGGACGGAGCCCCACATTGGGGTCCCTGCTCATAGGGAGTCTGCTTCTCCCTCTCCACTCCCCCTGCTGTGTTCCCTCTCCTGCTGTCTCTGTCTGTCACATAAATAATTAAAATCTTAAAAACAAAAACAAAAAACCAGACAGTCCTGGATTATGCCTATTTCCTGCGGGTTCTTTGTGGTTAATACCTCCTTTTACTCTGAAAGTGTCCAAGTTTGTGTGATAAATTATTATCTTACACAAAATACTAAGGAAATCTAAGTTTCTTAAGAGAAATCAAGAAACAGGGTGCCTGGGTGGCTCAGTCATTTAAGCATCTGCCTTGGGCTCAGGTCATGGTCTCAAGGTCCTGGGATCGAGTCCCGCATCAGTCTCTCTGCTCAGTGGGGAGCCTGCTTCTCCCTCTCCCTCTTGTGCTCTCTCTCTCTCTCTCTCTCAAATAAATAAAATCTTTAACAAAGAAAAGAAAGATACCAAGAGGTGTTTGAACTTGGGAAACATAAGTGGGAAGCCTTTTCTAAGGATGCTCCTGCCTTTTTCCTCTCACGCTTCTGCCTCGAGCGTGCGCACAGCTGCTGCAGGGTCCTAACACAAAAGTCTCGGCTCCCAGGGCAAGAGGGAGGAGACCTCGGGGGAAAGTGCTGGGAGGGAAGGAAGCGCGTGTGTGAGTGAGATCCCAGGGGGAGGCGTTCAGCAGAGCAGAAGCAGGCAGAGGTGCGACCTGCATCGACAGGTGCGCAAAGTCCCCCCAGGTACGGGCTGCAAACCCGCCACGCGGCCCGTCCTCTCCGCGACGAGGCAAGGGTGGGTCACTGGAACTTCTTGCAAATGGGGTCCAGTTTCTCCTTAAAAAGGTGTGATTTTTGTGGCACAGGAAGGGGTAACATCAGTCTAACAGTGATCGACATCTGTGCAAACATTTTTACCTCAAGATTTTAAGCAAAGTCTCATTCCTAAGATTTACTTAAAACATGTGATAGCCCTAAAATACGTGTGTTAAGGAATCTGTCATTTACTAATAGCTGCAGATTAACCTACTCAGACCTAAAAACATTTTTATTTACCAACGTGATTCTTCAACTCTTTAGATTTTATAACTATTCTAAAGAAGAAATTATCTTTGAAAGACATTTGAGTTGCTCACATCTGTTACCAAAGTATTTTTGAACACAAATATGTTACCAGGAATCTGAAAAGATCTCAAGCGTTTCATTTAATTTCCATTATTCCATATAAAATAAGAATTATGTATATCAAAATTAGCTTTATATATAACATATATAACTGGTCCATTTACAAAAATAATCTCTGTTTTCAAAATGAGTGAAATAAGCTTTACCAGTATCGTTCCGATGACTCTGCGCGTCTTCTCGGAGGCGTCCCCATCTGTGCAGCCGAGAGCGGAAATTATGCCCAGCGTTTCTGCTTTGTCCCACCATTGAGCTTAAGTTCGGAAATTGCCTTGGCCCTTTTCCGTCAAACTTGTCTCTTCACACATTTTGAAAGGAAATTAGTACAGAGACTTGTCAGGAGCACACGAGAATCAGCCTCCAGCAGTCCTGGCGCAGGTGCATCAGCGCTAAGATCGAGAAGTCTGTTTGCAAAACGACCCGTCGAAAAGGACCGGTTCACGGGACGATTTGTGCTTGTAGTTCTCCAAAATCTGTGGTATTATATTACCCTTTGTTCTCCCTAGAATGTGTGTTTTCGTCATCTTTAGAAAGTCAAAAATATAAATACAGGGTGTGGGTTGCACGTGTGCGCAGCTGTGCTCACACTGAGGTCAAGCCGAGGTGTCCTGTGGGCGTCATCGCACTCGGTTCCCAGCACGATCTGATGAGCAGGACGTTCCCGTGCTCGCACGTGAGAAAACGGAGGTGCCAGAAGACTGAATAATTCTCCCAAAGCCATATACCTAGGGAATGGCAAAACTGACGTTCGCACCGGGACTAAACTTTATCAGTCTGTTCCTTGTGGCATTTTAGGGGGAAGGAGGGTGATGGTGGGAAACCAGAGACACTGCAGTGACCGCAAGGGGCTGGTCACGGAAGTTACCGACGGTCTTTTAATAGAATGAAGGGCTTTAGGGATGTTAAAATGGAAGTGACCGAAACTGTGACAGGAATGCAATGCCGTGAGCTGAGCAAGTGGTTATTTCCAGCGAGAGTTTGGGTCAACCTGGAAGTGACAGGAAAAGAGGAACGGGTGTGTGTGCGTGTGTGTTTATGCATCCGTTATTCTTACAACGTGCTATTATTTTTATTAGACACATATGTTCGTTTATGGCACATGCCATTTTAACGTTTCAGTTTGAGAAAGGGGACAGAAGAGCCCTGCACGTGGAGAACTGCCGGCTGCACAGCCTTTCCTGTCCCGTTGCAACCGGCGCCTCTAACCGCTGCGCTGGGCGAGCTGGAGCAGCTGCACGCGGGAAGAGCAACGGGCCTGCGGGTTCAGCCCGACGCCTGGCCGGGGCACGACAGCCTCGCATTGTCGCGCGTTGGCACGTGGAGGCCGGTTCTCTGCAAGCCGGGTGACTCGTTCTTTCGGCTGGTCTCACTGTCACTCGTGACTGAGCCACCCCAGTAGAAGGGGCGGACGTTTTCTTCTCACTGGACGTTAGTGACGCCAAATAATTAAAAGCTGTGAAATTAAAAATTGATCATTATGGTTTCCATGATATTGTGAGTTCCTCGTCGGTCGATGCGGTTAGGGGTCTGCAGGAGCGGGGTTTCAGCTGTGCAGGCGGGTCTCGGCTCTCCGGACTCTGCACACAGTCACGCTACCGACGGCCGCCGCATCGCGTCCTGTTGTCAAGTCCGAGTAGACCCTCGCGCCGGGCCGTAGCAGTCGGGCCGGCAGTTCACGTGCTCTGAAGCTGACCTGGTATCTGGTTCAGAGAAGGTCGCTCCAGGCACAAACTGAAGAAACCTTCTAGGCACAGAAGAGACTTAAGTTACATCAGAGGAGAATTTAAGTCCAACGCGAACGGAAAACATATTACAGGTCTCAGGTAATTGCGTGGAATTGCTGGTGATTTTCCACAGTGACCTCGTTCTAACTGCAGAAAGGCGAAGTAACACATACAGGTGTAATTTGGATATAGGACGTTAGTCATCAAAATAACATCTTAGGAATCGCCAGGAATCAGGCGCCTGCTGGGTTCCTACCCCATTAGGAACGTCAGCCAGCGCTCCAAGTCCCGGGAAGAGGGCGGGCGCAGTGGCCCAGAAGTGCGCTTTCCACCGAGCGGCTCTCCCGCTGGACAGGGCTCTGGGCCACACAGAAACCAAAGAGCCTTTTCCTCTCCAAGTCTTCTGATTGTAGCAGCTGCAACCAAAAGGAGGTTTTCTCTCTCATTCCGCCTTCCCCAGCGCACAGCGTCCGCATCAGGCGCGCGAGAGAAGGAAAAAGAGAGCACAAGACGGAGAGCTTGACATTTTATTATTTCTTTAACAACTTTTTTTTTAAGATTTTATTTATTTATTTGACAGACGGAGATCACAAGTAGACAGAGAGGCAGGCAGAGAGAGAGGAGGAAGCAGGCTCCCTGCTGAGCAGAGAGCCCGACGTGGGGCTCGATCCCAGGACCCTGGGATCATGACCTGAGCCGAAGGCAGAGGCTTTAACCCACTGAGCCACCCAGGCGCCCCTCTTTAACAACTTTAATGAAGAATCTCAATTCCTATGAAGAGAAATACGAACACTCGTTTTTACAGCAACCGCTACCAAATACGCTGTTTTCTTAACCAGGTGTCCGGCTTTTTAATAATTGCGCCCAATTCTGAGATGCTACAGTCCTTTCTGTAGAAAAACGGTCCCTTTTCAGTTAAATATTAGTTCTGTCCTTTTAAAAGGGAAATCTCGTTTAATTAAAATGTCTCCTACTAGTAAGAGCGAGCGAGAGGGTGCCCGGCCCCTGGAGTGCGGCGAGAGGGCGGGGGCGCGTCCTTCTTTCCTCTCCTCTGCGCTCCGGTCAGTGCGGTGGCGCCTGTCACCTCCGTGGATGTTGGGAGCCAGAGAACGAAGGGAAAGGGAAAATAGGTCTTGACTTCAGTCGTGGCCCGTGGCAGGTCGCAGTCCCTTTTCCATCGGTTACCACGGCTATTGGTCTGGTTTGTTGTCTGCGGGCACAGCATAGGCAAACGCCCGCAGGGACCCGCACAGGCGGAGACTGGGATCCTCAACCAGCCAGACTGAGCTCTGCTGAGGCTCATTGATCTGGCGACTCCCAGTTCGAACCCAAGCCTTACCACCTGGGTATGTGGGCTTCTTCTCCAAAACTGTAAAGACCTCCGGCTGGCCTACATCCCCCAATATCACCTGTTATTTGGGTTCCCAGGTCCGGGCACTGTAGGCACAGAGGGATGACTCTTGGAGGTAGCTCTTGTCCCGTGAGACCCTGATTTATCGCACTAGCTTCTCCTGGGCTCCTCGGTCTCTGGTCAGACTGTATCAATGTCACAAGCCTGTGTAAAAGGACGTTCCTGTCAACAGTTAAAGCAGTCTCTCCCTCCTCACCCACACATAAACCTCCTTGAGTAATTCTTTGGTTTTCAGGTTCTCCTGGCTCTGGGAGGGGAAACTAGTAGAAATAATGTCATTTTGGTAAAGAACGTGCGCTCCAATAAAGCCAACCTTCTTCTCTCCCAGAGTCCTCTCATCTCTTTATGGGAAAGGTCATCAAGGGTCCTGCTTATTTTTCTTGCTTTTCACAAGTTTTGACAAAATCATTAGACACTATTTTTTTTTGTTGAATTTGTTATTTAATTTCTTCATGACAAGATTTGGGAGCATGCAAATAAAAACATAAAACTTTTTGAGTCTAGAATTCTATCTCATATGTAAACCACAGAAATAACTTCTTGTTAGTTAAGGGTTTGCTGCAAATGATGCATGTCCTCTCTCAACGAGCAGGTGAGATTACGGATTCCCAGAAGGCTGAGGGACCCTTGTGACCACTCAGCGCTCTCCTAACATTCCATGGCGACAGCTTTACCTTGGTCAATATTTGAGGGACATAATTAAACCATTTTTAGACCTTGATTTTCTTTAGGTGATCAGTTTTAGACACCACCATAGTCAAATTTGTTCTGTTCGATGAAAGTTGAAATATGGAAGTTGCTATTAATATTTAAGTCATGGTCATAAAAGAAACTTTGAATATAAGTAATATAAGTAGATCACACTTTTTAAATAAATCAGTTATTTAATCTTTTTTTTTTTTTTAAGATTTTATTTATTTATTTGTCATAGAGAGAGAAGCGAGAGTGAGCACAGGCAGACAGAATGGCAGGCAGAGGCAGAGGGAGAAGCAGGCTCCCTGATGAGCAAGGAGCCCGATGCGGGACTCGATCCCAGGACGCTGGGATCATGACCTGAGCCGAAGGCAGCTGCTTAACCAACTGAGCCACCCAGGCGTCCCAGTTATTTAATCTTTTGATGCCTCAATTTCTCACTGAACAAATGAGTGAACTTTAAGATTGAATTTTTACCATAAATTACTGCAGTCCTGTGAAGGGTTTGGTGGGAGAGGTGATGTATAGTTATTTCATCATTCTATTCCCACAGATGAGCACAGTTCTCAGTACAGAACGGCCATGCAGTAAATAATCACTGAGTTTATAATTCTGAGCTCTGAACTCGGACGTAATCAATGGTGACAGGTGACTTGAGTCTAAGAGTAAATGTATCATGCAAGAAAATATTCACCCCGGTATTAGATTTACAAATTTTGGTGATTGTGAAATTGTGGTTAATGATAACTTTAGGAAAATAGCATCAACATCAACAACTTTATTTATATATTTATTATTTGTATGAGGTGTAATTGACATATAACATTCTTTTTTTTTTAAGATTTTATTTATTTGACAAAGAGAGAGAGATCACAAGTAGAGAGAGAGAGAGAGGAGGAAGCAGGTTCCCTGCCTAGCAGAGAGCCTGATGTGGGACTCTATCCCAGGACCCCGAGATCATGACCCGAGCTGAAGGCAGAGGCTTAACCCACTGAGCCACCCAGGCAGCCCAACATATAACATTCTTTATTGATAACAAGGTTAACCCAAGACCACTTGTAACACCAGCCGTGTGCCAATGAGTGAAGTGAGCATTTTACGTAATTATCTCATTTGTTCCTCAACCACATATGTAAGTAGAAACTACTTACCCTTTTTTAACAAATGAAAAGAATAACACAAAAACTTCAAAGCTAGGGCTGAATGTGAGAGTTGGAAATTAAATCTAAGCATATCTGTCTACAAGACATCTGCCTTTCACCACTGTACTGCATAGCCTGGGTAAAGGGTAGACCATGATTACGTTGTCTGTAAGAACCTCACAAGATGAAATATATAACTTGAGAATTCAACATAGTTTACAATTACATTCAGTAGTATGATCAATATTAGAAGATTTAAGAAATAAGAATTACTGTTAGTCCAATGTCACAGAGGTGTAAGAAAAATGGGATAAGGACAAAATATTAGAAGGATTGTCTAGTAGAAGGACTGTCTTTTTGGTCTAGTTGTGGATCGCATTGTTAAAAATAAGCATTTTAGTAGCTTGGCTTGAAATGAAAAAATGGGGGTACCTGGGTGGCTCAGTGGCCACTGCCTTCAGCTAGGATCGTGGTCCCAGGGTCCTGGGATTGAGCCCCGTGTCGGGCTCTCTGCTCAGTGGGAAGCCTGCTTCCTCCTCTCTCTCTGGCTGCCTCTCTGCCTGATTGTGATCTCTGTCAAATAAATGGGTAAAATCTTTAAAAAAAAAAAAGAAAGAAAGAAATGAAAAAAATGTTTTCTTTTCATCTCACACATACTATTCAGACCTATATTCATTAGCTTTATAATGACTTTTAAAATTAACCCCAGAAAAAAATTAAAGTAAAATAAAATTAACTCCAGAGATCAAAGTTGTCCATAACCATTGTTCACTTTACATTTTCAAGTGGAAATGATTTGGAAAATTTTGACTATGACATAAATACCTATAGTCCCCACTCCTGGTCATAACATTACAAATGTTTAAGATAATTAAATCTCAAATAATCAAGATAGAAAGCAATTCCAAATCCTAATTTTATTCACTATTACTATATAATTTTCTTTTCTTAATTTTTTAAATTTTTTTTTCTTACTCTATTTTTAAAAGTTTTTCCTCTTTCCTATTTTATTTTATTTTTTTTTCAGTGCTCCAAAATTCATTGTTTATGCACCACATCTGTGCTCCATGCAATACGTGCCCTCCATAATACCCACCACCAGGCTTACCCCACCCCCCCACCCCCTGCCCCTCCAAAACCTTCAGTTTGTGTCTCAGAGTCCACAGTCTCTCATGGTTTGTCTCCCCCTCCGATTTCCTCCAACTCACTTCTCTCCATCTCCCCTTGTCCTCCATGCTATTTGTTATGCTCCACAAATAAGTGAAACCATATGATAATTGACTCTCTCTGCTTGACTTATTTCACTCAGCATAATCTCTTCCAGTCCCGTCCATGTTGCTACAAAAGTTGGGTATTCATCCTTTCTGATGGAGGCATAATACTCCATAGTGTATATGGACCACATCTTCCTTATCCATTCGTCCATTGAAGGGCATCTTGGTTCTTCCCACAGTTTGGCGACCGTGGCCATTGCTGCTATAAACATTGGGGTACAGATGGCCCTTCTTTTCACTCCATCTGTATCTTTGGGGTAAATACCCAGTAGTGCAATGGCAGGGTCATAGGGAAGCTCTATTTTTATTTTCTTGAGGAATCTCCACACTGTTCTCCAAAGAGGCTGCACCAACTTGCATTCCCACCAACAGTGTCAGAGGGTTCCCCTTTCTCCACATCCTCTCCAACACACGTTTTTTACTGTCTTGTTGATTTTGGCCATTCTGACTGGTGTAAGGTGGTATCTCAATGTGGTTTTGATTTGGATCTCCCTGATGGCTAATGATGATGAACACTTTTCCATGTGTCTGTGAGCCATCTGTATGTCTTCTTTGGAGAAGTGTCTGTACATGTTTTTTGCCCATTTTTTACATGATTATCTGTTTTGTGTGTGTTGCGTTTGAGGAGTTCTTTACAGATCTTTGATATTAGCCCTTTGTCTGTAGTGTCATTTGTGAATATCTTCTCCCATTCTGTGGGTTGTCTCTCTGCTTTGTTGACTATTTCCTTTGCTGTGCAGAAGCTTTTGATCTTGATGAAGTCCCAAAAGTTTATTTTTGCTTTTGTTTCCTTTGCCTTTGGAGACATATCTTGAAAGAAGTTGCTGTGGCTGATATCAAAGAGGTTACTGCCTATGTTCTCCTCTGGAATTCTGATGGATTCCTGCCTCACATTGAGGTCTTTTATCCATTTCAAGTTTATCTTTGTGTACGGTGTAAGAGAATGGTTGAGTTTCATTCTTATATACACAGCTGTCCAATTTTCTCAGCACCATTTATTTTTTTTTAAAGATTTTATTTATTTATTTGACAGAGAGAGATCACAAGCAGGCAGAGAGGCAGGCAGAGAGAGAGAGAGAGAGAGAGGGAAGCAGGCTCCCCGCTGAGCAGAGAGCCCGATGTGGGACTCGATCCCAGGACCCTGAGATCACGACCCGAGCCGAAGGCAGCGGCTTAACCCACTGAACCACCCAGGCACCCCTCAGCACCATTTATTGAAGAGACTTTTTTTCACTGGACTTTTTTCCTGCTTTATTGAAGATTATTTGACCATAGAGTTGTGGGTCCATTTCTGAACTCTCTACTCTGTTCCACTGGTCTATGTGTCTGTTTTGTGCCAGTACCATGCTGTCTTGGTGATCACTATTACTATATAATTTTCATGCTATATACCATAAGTCAAGACAGCATATTCATAGATGAATTTATACAAATGTGCAGCAAAAGAAGGTTATGTCAATCACATTCCCAAACCACTGTTTTATACGCCAAGTGTAACTTACTTCAAGATATGGATTTACTGTATTGTTTAATTCTGAGAGACAACAATTTAAGAATTCCTTTAGAGAAAATACGGCTGTGAGCCTTTGAATAAAAAGTGAGGTAAAGTCAAAAAGTGTTAGTTCCCCATTGAGAAACTTCATATAGTTGTTGCAATGAAGTGTCTTTAGTACTGTGCTTATCTGAAAGTTCTTTTTTATAGATTTCTAATCATTAAAATGACAAAAATTACCAATTTTATAATTTTAAGATATCAAAATGCTAGTTTTAGAGTTTTTGACTATACTAAAGATATTTTCATTCCAAATTTACATTGATGTAAAAATTAAATTTTTATCAACTGATATGTTGATTTGACAATCTTGCTTTCATACTCTAAAAAACAAAGAAAATTAAAAGCTGATATTGTTATATGTTATATTGTGTTATGTTTTATATCATGTTATGCTATTTTATGTTGGGTTATATTATGCTACAAAAAATTCACATATTTGATTAAAATTAGCTATAATAGACCAAAAAATTATAGAACACAGGTATTCATTTAAAAATTTTAAATTATTGATATAGTTCTGTGTTTTACATGGCTTTCTGTTTATTATTATTTTTTAATATTTTTCTGGTTTTCATAAGTATTAGTAGAGGATTTGTTTCTAAATTAATTTCCTAGGTTGGTGTCAAGACCCTTTCTGAAACACCACTTTGACTCGAGTTGGGCATGAAAAGCAACATGGTTGCTTATCTCAGCATCTGTGGTTTCTCTTTTTCTTTTGTTAATTTAACTTATAGCTTAGAACTACCTATAAACATAGTTTCATCATCTTTTTCTATAAGAAATAATGTGTCCAGAAGGTTTACTCTGTTAGTTTTTTTTTCTCATCAGCAACATAAACATTTCAATAATATAAATTGTAAATAAAAATATATACGCATACACATATTTTTTTCTTAGAGCAGGTCTTGGTTCACAAAAGATATGTCTGTAGAGTGGATGAAGGGATAAGGAAAGGTATGCCAGGCAAAAGGCAAAGGGACACTAAGTGGTGATATTAAACTAGAGTCAAAAAACTTAACTAAGATACAAATCACATGTTCATTACATTTAGTGACAAAAGCACTTAAATAATTCTAGTCTGGTGCAGTGGTCAGAACTAAAAGCAGGCGGAAATAGCATATGAAAGGAGTTGGACAAAAAGTAATTAGAATTAAGTTCTATAAGTCTTTCAAGAAGTCAAGAAATTGGTCTTGTAATGAAGAATACAGACAAGTCCACATGTGGAGAAGATGGGAAAGAGCCGAAGAGAAGTTGAGAATTCAGGGAAGGTAAGGAATAATCGGAAGTGCAGGTCCTAAAGACAGAAGGGAAAGTGATCCAAAGAACAGATGGTGGTCTCGAGTCACTATTGTCACAAGAAGGAAAATGAATGGGCGCCTGTGCAATGTGTGAGTAGGTATGGTAAAAAGAAACTGAGAGATGTCTTTTTTTTTATTTTTAAATTAATTTATTATTATTTTTAAGGATTGTATTTACCTATTTGTCAGAGAGAGAGAGAGCGAGAGGGGGGTACAAGCACCAGAAGGAGAAGCAGGCTCCCCGCTGAGCAAGGAGCCTGATGCGGGACCCCATCCTAGGACCCTGGGATCATGACCGAGCCAAATGCAGAAGCTTAACCGACTGAGCCACCCAGGCATCCTGAAACTGAGAGATTTCTTAAAGTCTTTTTTTCCCTGTAAAGTAAGAGGCAAGATTTTCTGCTGACTGATGGGAAATGCAGGAGGATCAGAGATCTGAGGGTTACTGAGAATGCTTGAAGACTAGGAAATCCTCAGGAGATGGAAAAATCTCAGCTAGCACTGAAATCTCAGACCAGATTATTGATCGTAAATCTTCTGTGCTGGCAACGTACAAGGTCATATTACGTGTTACGTCTTTGCTTCATTACGTAGAGGTGGTCCTGCGAAGATGGAAGTTGAATTCCACAGGAACATGGTTGAATGATAAATCCTAACCCAACCTAACAGTGCTAACCTAGAGAGGAAAAGCCATAAGCAGAGACGGACCTAACGCTGATGAAAGTTAAGCTGCAGGCCCTGTCCCTCGTTGAGGTCACTTCCAATGTCTGCAGCAAACCTGGCAATCTTATACTTGTGATTTATATTTTTACACTATGTTAACTTTTTTTAAGGTTTTATTTATTTATTTATTTATTTATTTATTTAAAGAGTGCACAAGTAGGGGGAGGGACAGAGGGAGAGACTCTCAGGCAGACTGTGCTGAGCATAGAGCCCAACTCTGGGCTTGATCTCATGACCCTGAGATCATGACCTGAGCTGAAATTAAGAGTCGGAAGCTTAACCAACTGAGCCACTCAGGCCCCCTATGTTTTTATACTATTTTAACAAGTATCCTGCAAATAGTTCACCAGCATAAAACCCCCAGATTGGAAGGCAGGCGCAGAAAATAAAAATGGTAGGAACACTAATAGGGAAGGGGGAAGAAAATAAGGGAGTGTATGAATTGTATTTTCTGATGAGAATAAAGTGAAAATGGTGGGACTGAAAAGTGCAAAGGAGCTAGGGGGTTAGAATTTTGTTCTCAAGAAGTGGAGTGAATGAAATCGTGATTTCACAGGTGAGATACTTATGACAAACTGAATTTGTGCTCTCTGTTCTATTCCCCTGGGACTTTTTTCAGTTTATTACAATAAATATATAGAATCTATTTTTGTAATGTCTTAAATAAATAAATACTTTATGGAGAACATTCAGTGACCTGTATGTGAAAACCCAACTGAGAAATCCTTTTATAGATTTTTAACATTTTTTTAAGTCAGCTCTATGCCCAATATGGATCTCACTCACGACCTCAAGGTCAAAAGTCGCACACTCTACTGACTGAGCCAGTCACGCACCCCAGAGAAGTCCCTTTAAGATGTACTTATAAGAAGATATTTATATCCAGTGAAGAACCAGGATGCTCGCTCTCTCACAGTCGTAAGGGTGATACAGCTACGTGTTTCCCTTTCTGGACCTGAAGTTTAAAGCTGAACACAAAAGCCGATGAAAGAAATAATCTTAAAATGTAAACATGCATCATTCATACTTTCCCAATTCTTTATTTTCTGGTACTGATAATTACCTTTGTGAGAGGTATTAGATCGTTATTAGATCAAAAGAATAAGTTATAAATGAACATGTAAAGGAATAATTGTCAAGAAGAAATTATTACAGCCTTTTAATTCATATGAACTAATTATGTGGTTTCTAAAATATAAGTCAAATTTTACAAAGCTGAACAATTACTTCAATTAATGTTAATTTTCTTCACAGCTGAGCAGAGTAAGATGCTTTTACAGCATTTGAGGGAAGGTGCCCTGGTCAGGAGAGCTGCTTCCTTGGAACTAGTGCGGACATGTGTGCATTGTGGCTGCTCCTGCTGTCCTGACTTCTTGACGGATGACAGTCGCCTGTTACTCGGGGCATATTTCCGCTAAGCCCTTGCTGCATCGACTGACATCAGCACGAAGCCCTCTCGAGAGAAAGGAGACTGGAACATCGCGACCTTCTATTTAACCTCGTTTTGAGAATCAATTTAACTGATCAAGTTCTCCATTGGTGACATATATTTCCTTACTCAGAATTTTAGTTCAGAGTTTCTTTCCATCCCTTTCTTTCTTCCTTTTCCTTTCTTCCCTCCCTCCCTCCGTTCCTTCCCTCCCTTCCCTCCTTCCTCTCCCTCTCTGTCTTTCTCTCTTTCTTTCTACCTCAGAAAGACAAAGACAATGCTCAGTGATTGTGTTCTTAAGTCTACTTTAAATACCAAGCATGAAAAAAAATTCAGATGACTTTTGACTGGGGCAAAATTCTGTCATATGTCATTGAATTTGAACGCTGAGTATATGAAGCTTGTCCTGAAAACTGATTGGATTTAGTGTTTAAGAGCGAACTCGCTTCCTTCCTTTTTTCCAAGACTGATTATCTCGGAGCTACCTTTCCGCAGGAATCAGCACAGCGTTGGGCTTGGGCAGACCCGGTGACTCGCCCAGCAGGTGCTCCAGGTGTCCTTCCGTCACCTGCCTGTTGAATTCAGCGAAATCTTTCTTAAACCGAGTTTGTCAAGACGAGCGAAGGTGAGCAGGCCACCTATCTCCGTGTCCCCAGTTTCATGCTGGCGACTTTGCCTTCTTGCTAGAACGTGTTTGTAATAACGGAAACCAGGTTTTGCAGTGCTCCTGCCGCCCTCCGGGGCCTGTGCCGCGCGGCCCCTGCACGGTCCCCCGGAGGCCAGACGGGCGACGGGACGCTGTCCTCGGCCGCTCCCCGCCGTCGCCGAGCGCAGTCGGGCCGCGCCACGTTCTTCCCTTTCTCTGCTTTTGTTAGCAATTTTGCGACTTCAAATACCTTCCAAGCGTGATTCGAAGTTCTGTGCAGTGTCCGGAGAACCCGCAAGGGCTGCGGTGGCGCACGGGGACCGCGTGTGTGACAAGCGTGGTCAGGCGTGAGTCGCAGGGCCGGGCCGCGCCTTCGGTTCCGGCAGCGCCACGACCTGGTCGATAAGGTCCGCGGAGAGGCGCGCGGAGAGGCGAGCGGGACTTGCGCGGCCGACGCGACCGACGGCTGCGGGAGCCCAGCGCGGCGTCCGTCTCGGAGCGGGTCTCGGCGCCCCGCACTCCGCGGTCCCGGCCGCTCCTCGGGGCGCCCCTGCGGGACACACTCCCGCACTCCGCGGTCCCGGCCGCGCTCTGACCGCGTCTACACCTCGACCTTCGCTCGCGTCCCGGACCCTGTGAACAACGCCCCTGGCGGGGACGCGCGTCCGTCCGGGAAGTGAGCAGCGACTCTCCTGTCCCCCCGTCCGCAGGGTCCCCGGGACCTTCCCGGCCTCGCGAGCTGAAGTGCGGGTCCCTCGCGGCACCCAGGCCCGCAGCACGGCCGGTGCCCGGCTCGCCCCGAGCGCGTTCCCGCCCGAGTCCGTCCGCGGCTTCCACACGCTCGGCGTTTCCGCGCGGGGCCCCGGCCTCGCTTTGCGGCCTCGGCCTCGCGGTCCTCCGCCCGCGGCCGACGCACCCGACGCTCGCGCTCACGAGCCGCAGACCCAGCGGGGCCCGCGCTGCTCCGGCCGCGACGGCCTCCGGGCTTGCGGGAGCCGAGGGCCCGGTCCGTCCCGCCGCTCCCCGTGGCGCGAGCAGGTGCCGCAGGCCGGTGCGGCCGCGGGTCAGGCCCGAGCGCGCCAGTGCGGGGTGAGCGCGAGCGCAGACCCGCCGCGGGACTTAACCGCCCGAGCGACCGCACACCTGCGTGTGCGCGACGGTGACGGAGACCCGCGCTCGCCGGGGCCAAGGGGGCTCCTGGGAAGACCCCGACCCCAGCACCGAACGCTCCAGACCCGACCCCTTGCTGGGAGCTCCGCCGCGCCCCTGCGGGGAAGCCTCCGCCACCGCCCTGCGCGCTCAGCGAGGCGGACGCCGCGACCAGGCACCTTCTCCCCCCGCGTCAGCGGGAAACGAAATCGGAGATTCGGGTCACGAGTCAAGGACATTAGGGCGGAACCGAATACTTGCAGAAAGGGCAGAATCAGTGCTGGGTCTTCAGCAGGGATGGGGGAGCGGCCTCCCCTGGGACGCGACGTTCGGATGTCGCGGTGCTTCTGCCTTTGCTAGGAAAACTGAGAACTGACTGTGGAGTGTACGACAGGGATCGTAACCATGAGGATAATCCTTGTGAAACACATAATCTCAGCCATGTAGAAATAATAAAAGCAAAGACTCAATGAAAAAAAGCTGAAAGATAATAAGTACATGGTCCAATCCGTTCTTGGGAAATACATGAAATGTAAATTCTAGGGACATAATATAATTTGCCCAACATCACATGGTCACTGGAAAAGTTAGGCTAAAGACCAGGTTTTTAACGATTTGTCTACTTATTTATAAACTTACTTACTTATTTTTAAAGATTTTATGTATTTGAGACAGAGCACGAGCCAGGGGGAGAGGCAGAGGGAGAAAGAAAGGCAGGCTCCCCACTGAGCAGGGAGGCCGTTGCAGGACTCGATCCCACGACCCTGGGATCATGTCCTGAGCTAAAGGCAGATGCCTAACTGACTGAGCCATCCAGGCGCCCCTTGAGGTATAATTTACTACATATTTTATGATGTTATGATGCTTTCCAAGTGATTTTTTACCCATTTTTGTTTCCAGCATGACTTCAGGGTCTTCAGGTTTTTACTTTCCTACTTAAAAAATTGCCTTATCCTGTGTCACCATTTTTTAGAGTAGAGGCGTTTGAAGACTTCCATGAATGTCATATATGAATATCATAGTTAAAGGTAATCAAATTCTAGCTTTAACATTTAAGTAAGAAATACAGAATGCGTGATATACTATACACCTTATGGAAATTGGATCTCGGTTACAACTGTAATTTAAAAACGTTAATAATATGTTGCCCTACACACTGTTTGTATATATTCACTCATTCTATGCACTATACTTTTGTCAAATATCTCTACTGGTTTCATGTACATTTGGTGTTTTTAAGAGAAACCTTTGGTCAGTTTATAACAATGGCATCCGATCAACTTGATAAAAACCAGCTCCAAGTAAAACTTAATTCATGACATTTATTCCAGGCTGATTTTTTTTTAAGATTTTATTTATTTATTTGACCAAGAAAGATCACAAGCAGGCAGAGAGGCAGGCAGAGAGAGAGAGAGAGAGGGAAGCAGGTCCCCGCTGAGCAGAGAACCCGATGCGGGACTCGATCCCAGGACCCTGAGATCATGACCTGAGCCGAAGGCAGCGGCTTAACCCACTGAGCCACCCAGGCGCCCTCCAGGCCGATATTTTCAGGTAAGTTCTGAAAGTCCAAAATTCGGGAGGCAGTGTAGTTCACAGATTTTTTTTTTAAGAGTTTTATTTATTTATTTGACAGAGAGAGATCACAAGTAGGCAGAGAGGCAGGCAGAGAGAGAGGGGGAAGCAGGCTCCCTGCCGAGCAGAGAGCCCGATGTGGGGCTCGATCCCAGGAACCTGAGACCATGACCCGAGCCGAAGGCAGCGGCTTAACCCACTGAGCCACCCAGGCGCCCCCACAGATCTTGTTTTTTAAAACCCAGCCTAGATTTACTGCCAATATCTTCCCTATCTCTACATACTATTTTCCACTCAGATCCATTAAAAGCATTTTGACAGAAATCTTTTTCGACCAGAACCACGGTCACAGAGGGAAATTAGGATTCCCTGACAGTGGAGCTACCGCAAATGTCGCTGCTTCCCGGGATACACTATTAGGTCCACCAGCCACTCGGTTTAACAGGCATAGCTCCCCAAAGTACCTTATAAAATACTTGTTTCTAGAGTTTGAGAAGGTAGTTGTTTTGTTTTTGTTTTTGTTTTTTTGGTCTGTTTTGCTTAACATGAAGTCTGAAATACCTTACGTCATAAGAAGTAACAAATGTGAAAGTTTTGCTCTAGCAAAATAGGCAAAAATATTTAATTATTTGAGTTTGTTTGATTGACGGAAGGCTAACATCAAAGGTCAGCTTGATTCCAGAGGAGGTCGTAAGTGTGGGACTGTGGGGTTCCCCAGCCTCATTGTTGCCGAGATGTGCAGAGGCCCCGTGTCGACCTCTGCTGACTGCGAATGTCCTTGAACGATCGGTTCCCGCAGGAAAGTGAAGTCGGTGATGTGAAACCAAAGGCAGACTGTCATCCAAATAGAAGTGTGGAGAGGGACTAAGTAGGGATAAAAGATGGAAGTTCGTCAGGGTTGGAGTATGTCCTTCCCCAAACTTACTCAGGGAACCAGTGTGTTAATACGTTGTACCTGTGGTAGGACTGTTTCTGAAGTACCTCTACCTGCCCCCAAAATATTTTTCTCCGTAGCTAGAAGAGCACCAGAAAGGTGTTTGGCTTGAGTCAATGTGTGACTGAATAGAGCCTTCGCTTGATTAATGCTTTGCCATATTCACCCACTTTTCTCCGAGTAGCTGAGATAAAGGACTGCTCTCCTGTACAGGTGAGGGTACTTTGAGCTGCCAAAACAGAAGTTCCTTATCAACCAGTTTAAAGAATATAAAATTGAAAAATACATATATTGTCTCTTTTAACGAGAAAACCAGGAAGAGAAGCTTCTCCATAGACGGCGGGTTAGCAGCTTAATGATGTCATGACAAAATCACGTGTGTGTGTGCCTAGGCTCCCTGTGACATTCCGGCAAGCCCACTCTCTTGACTGAAGTCAGAACTGCCCTGCCTGGGACTGCACTCGGCTCCAGGCGTGGAGTGTGCTGAGTAAGACTGCAGCTTGGTAGCCACGACTTCAGGAGTTCGTACCAGCCTGTCGGCACTGTGTGTGTGACGCTCGAGATCGATGACGTGTATCTGATGTGAGACTCGTGATGTTCCCGAGCCCCTGGAAAGTTCTCCCACTGAGCCAGTTACAGAGCAAGGCTAAACCTCAGTGGGCAACAGAGAATGGGAGTCCCCTGACTGGAACGACGGGGCACCCTGCTTCTGAGGGCTTCCAGGTACCTGCCAGATGGTTCTCGAGCAAGGGAGAAAGCGTATCAGTAAGGCCCTTGCAGAGGGAGGAGGACTGAAGTTTGAGCTTCGCCCCTCTTGTGCCCTGGCTGGGAGAAAGCCTTTCAAGGTGACGAGGATCCTCGAGACTGCTGCTGTATGCTGGCTTTTTTCTGCAGTAAAATGTAGATTTGTCAGCATTGTCGTTTAGGGTCCTGAGAGTTGGGGTCTGGGCTAGGGTCACACAAGTGTGCAGTATGTCATGTGTCAGGAGGCCCACTGGCTGTCCTTCATCCCCATCCTTGTGACTCTTCTCGTCCGTCAGCCCTTCTCGTCACCATCGGTGAACACAGCTTCATGCCCAGCCTGGTCGACTACGGTCCCAGATGCCACCAGGGGCGGTGAAGGCTCGGTGCTCTCTTGTTCATGTAGAGCAGGAGAGAAAACCTGAAGCCCAACAGTGGACCTACAATCCTTCCCTTAACTTCTTAATTTGGGACAGAGCACCTTCATCGCCAGGAGAACGCACAGCCTCTGGTGGTTTACTGATCACGGTGACTCTGGAGAGATGGTACAAGGGCAGACATCTGGGAAGGAAACATAAAATAATAACAGAATTTTGTGAAGAAGAAGAGGAGGTCTCGCGCCAGCAGGCACCCCACGGCGTCCACCATACCTTCTTACTAGCAGAAATGTGAGCTGGGTAAGGGCAGCTTATGAGTCAAATACCAAATACTTCTAACTAAAGTTAATAGTCTTCTATTTGCATTTTCACGATTCAACTGACAGGCTTAATTAAGTACTTTAAGTTTTCCTATGAAAACTTTTCTCCATTAATGCTTAATATAATACCATTCACATAATAGAAGATTACCATCAAGATGTAGTAACTAAAACATAGCTTAAGGCAAAGAATTTTTTTTTTAAGATTTTATTTATTTATTTGACAGAGAGAAATCACAAGTAGGCAGAGAGGCAGGCAGAGAGAGAGGAGGAAGCAGGCTCCCTGCTGAGCAGAGAGCCCGATGTGGGGCCCGAACCCAGGACCTGGGATCATGACCTGAGCCGAAGGCAGCAGCTTAACCCACTGAGCCACCCAGGTGCCCCAAGGCAAAGAATTTTGACTAGTGTTTGACACCGGTGCTCACTAAGATGGCAGGTGTAATTATCATTTTTTCAGCTGATTTCCATAAATCAGATAATTGAAAATTACTAATAATTTCTATTTCAGATAGGTTATTTTACATGACTCTGAAAATGTACTTAAAATTAACCTAAAGGCTTATTAAAGATGTAATTACTCCACATTAAAATCTTACTCATTTAAGTTCAAACCATGTAAAAACCAAGTAGTGTGTGGTAAGGGTGCTGTTTAAGTTGTTGCATTAAATGATACACTTCACCAGCAACTTCTCAGTTCAATGATTATTCATTTTATATTGCACTGTATACCTGGAAGATGATGAAAATGCCATTTTTAGCCTATAATCAACATACAAAATAAAGAAAATGAGAGTATTTTGCAAATAGTTAACAGTAAGGGGCAGAATGTTAGATATGTGTAATACAGTAAGGAAAATTAAAAGATCTAGGAACAAACTGGAGAGAGAATGAGTCTAGCAAAGAAATTATTTATATAACTTAGAAATTCTTATTAAAAATCTTCAAACTGATATATAATTATTTACATTACATTCCCATCACTTATTTTATTTTATTTTTTAAAACATTTTATATATTTATGGGAGAGAAAGAGTGAGCAGAGAGAGAACATGAGCAGGGGAAAGAGAGAGGGAGAGATGGGCTCCCCACAGAGCATCGAGTCCAGTGCGGGGCCTGATGCAGGACCCGGGATAATGACCTGAGCCAGAGCCACACGCTTCAGTGACAGCCGCCCAGGCGCCCGCCATGACCTGTTTTATAACTGGAGTTTGTTCTTCTGGACTAACCCCTTCATCTGCGTTCCCACAGGTATCCTCCCCGCCAACTGGCCTGTCTGTTCTCTGCATCCATGAGCTTTGTTTGGTTTGGTTTGTTCATTTGCTTCCTTTTTAGATTCCGCATACAAATAAAATGACATCGTGTTTGTCTTGGTCTCTCTGGCTTATTTCATTTAACATTATGTCCCCAAGGTACAGCTACATTGTTGCAAATGCCAAGATTCTTTCTTTTTCACAGCTGAGTGTTATTCCACTAGACACGTCCTCATACCACGTCTTCATTCATCCCATCATCGATGGTGTTCACGTCGTTTCTCTACCTTGGCCATTGTAGTAAGGATGCTGCAGTGACAGTAGGAGTACACGTATCTCTTTGAACTGATATTTTGTGTCCTTTGGAAAAATACCCAGAAGTGGAATTCTTGGATCATATGGTAGTTCTATTTTTAACTTTTTGAGGAAACTTCATTACTGTTTTCCACAGTGACGACAACAGTTTATATTCCCACCAACAGTGCACGAGAGTCCGTCTTCTCCAAATCTTCACTAACACTTGTTATTTCTTGTCTTTTTATGACGACCTTTCTGATAGGTGTGAGGCGGCATCTCATTGTGATTTGGATTTGTGGTTGATGATTAGTGACACTGAGTATCTTTTCATATTCCTGTTGGCCATATGCATCTTTTCTTTGGAAAAATGTCTGTTCAGGTTTCCTGCTTATGGTTTAATTGGATAGTTTGTGGGGGTTTTTGTTGTTGTTGTTTTTAAGGTGTATGAGTTCTTTTATATATTTTGGATATTAACCCCTTATTGGATAAATGATTTGCAAGTATTTTCTCCCATTCAGTACATTGCCTTTTCACTTTGCTGATGGTTTCTCTTGCTGTGCAGAAGTTTCTTAATGTGATGTTTATTTTTGCTTCTTTTAATCTTTGTTATGGAGCCATATCCTAAAAATCATTTCCAGGATCGATGTTAAGATGCTTACCACCAATGTTGCTTCTAGGAGTTTTATGGTTTCAGGTCCTTCTTTCAAGTTTTTAATCTGTTTTGTGTTAATTTTTATATATGGTGTAAGATAATAGTCTAGTTTTTTCCTTTACATGTGGTTGTCCAGTTTTCCCAAGACCATTTATTGAAGAGACTGTCCTTTATTCATTGTATATTTTCCTGTCATAAGTTAATAGACCATTAATTAACATTCTTGTATTCTTCCAATCCATGAACATGAAATATCTTTATTTATTTGTGTCTTCTTCAGTTTTTTCCATCAATGTTTTCTGTGTACAGGTGTTTCATGTCCTTGATTAAATTATTCATAGGTGTTTTATTCTTTTTAGTGTAATTATAAATGGAATTATTTTCTTAATCTCTCATGATACTTCGTGAATAGTTCATACAAATAAAAAAGTTTTTTGGATATTAATTCTGTACCCTCAAACTTAACCAAATTCATTTATTAGTACTTACAGGTTTTCAGTGGAGTTTTGAGGGTTTTCTGCGCATACAATCTTTTCTTCCTTTGCTGCCATTTTAAGCCATCCCAAATTAATACTTTTTAGATTTTTAGATGAGAATAAATTAATGAACACAATAACCAATAAAATAATACACAGAAGGTTAGGATATAGAAAATAAATTACCTTATCAGTCCTATTGCTACTTTGTAAAGACTTTTAGCCATTTTCTAATATTTTGATAATTATATCAAAATTATGTTGTTATATACATACTATTCTATGTGGTTTGTTTCAGAAGACATGACTTTCACATTAGACCTCTACTTGCCACATCTTCTCAACTCTTCAGAGATTTGATGCTATTTTATATTTATATTTATTATTTAAGCAATTTTATATTCCCTGCTCAAACCCCTGCTGTTCCACCCATACTCAGCTTCTCATATTATAATATCGGGACAGAATAATTCCTTCTTTGTCCCACCTTCTGCCTGTATCCTGTTACTTCTACATTCTGTCCCATTGTATCTATGCCTTAACAATGATTTATACATTGAAAAACAATAATTAACATTTGTAATACATTTTTATATAAATATGTAAATGTTCATCACCTGGCCAAGCTTTACTCTAGGATTGTGCTTCCTTCTCTGGGAGTCTGATGTCACACACAACCTGATATCACCTAAAAGCGAGTATCTCTAACACCAAGGTTGAGTAATCTTTCTCTTTTATTAAGTTGGTTACTTAAAATCATGCCACATCTCACTACTTTATATTTGAACTATGAGTTCCTTATAAAGAGCTTTGCTGTTTTTTAAGTTTCTGGTGTTTTGTTTTGTTTTGTTTTGTTTGCTTTATGTGAACTTCATGAAGCCCCTAGTTTTCCGTTGTTTTTACTACATTATCTATTTTATAGATTCTCCTACCTTAGTGGCCTGCTGATCTGATCTGGATGGGTCATTCCTGAGGTCTCAGTCCAGTCTTCCCTTTCCTGCCTTCTTTGAACTACTGTTTCCTGGAGCCCATTAACTTCATTATTCAAGATATTCATAGAAACAACATGTGGAAGAATTACTTGCTAAATCTCTACACACACACACACACACACACACACACACACACACACACAGGTAACCCTGTGGAGGTGATGGATGTTGGCTTGATTCAGATAACCTTCCTCTCTCTATCTCTCTCTATCTCTCTCCATATATATCTTATATGTCTGAAATCATTTTTATTTGCTATCATACTTCATTGAGTTTGATTGGGTTGTCTGTTTCTATATGTACTTCAAGATAAGAGGCAAAAAAAAAAAAATGTTAGCCATTTGACTTTCCAAGACTAGGTTAAATTATATTCTTTAAGAACTGTTTTCAGATTATTTCTTAATTTGTTATCTAAAACAAATTTATATTAGATCCAGCTTAGATTTAGTAAGGAGATAAATTTTAAATAATGATCTCATAATGTGTTTATCTTACTTCCATTGTGGGAAAAGCACTTTTTTCCTTTACAGTATGGTAAAATCAGTCCCTTCCTCAAAATAAGCAGAAAGTCTATCTTATCCCTGCATCTGCTAAAGATATATACAATTTTAATTATTTCACCAAAATTGATAGAAATAAAGTCCTAAAGCCCAGAAAACTGAGCAGGAGTTGTTGAAGAGCCTTTAATAGGCAGAAGAAGGTATTTTTTCTGAGATTAAGAGAAAATACATTGTGATGTTCTTTGATTTTAAAAAAAATCACATTAAAAAGTCACATACTGCAGCTGCATAGGAAACTGTAAGATTGGTCTTTGAGTCCCTGAGAATAAGAACTGTGGTTAGTCAAGATTCAGAGTCTTGGAACCAAATTAAATGATGCAAAACCCTGAATTTGAGGGAAAACAGGTCCTCTCTTTATTTAGATGCCCCAAATCTGTGGAATAAGTGAGCATGACATAATCTTGGTTCTTATGCAACTTGTTACTACCTATGAGATTTTAAGCACTCTGCTTAACTCTCTGAGGCAGACACTGTAGCTTTAGTTTAAGGGGTGAGGTAGTTAAAAGAAAAAATACTAACTGATTTGTGCAAGTGGCCTATGTAGAAAATAGAGTAGAAACTGCATTTCCATCATCAGTAATGCAATTGTTCTCTATCCTGTCTACATTTTAGAATTCCCCTTGAGAAACTTTAAATGGGAAAAAGAAGGAATGAATGGATAGAGAGCTAGAAGGAGAGGGAGAGAAAAGAGAGAGAAGAGAGGGGAAGGGAGGGAGGAAGGAAGGGAGAGAAAGAAAGGCCCTACTATTTTTCAGGACTCTGATTTAAGTGGTTTAGAAAACATTCTAGGGACTGGCATTAATTTTAGAGAGATTTTTGGGGAGATTCTAATGTGTAGCCAGTGTTGAGAACCACTATCCTAATCAGTACTTCTTGAGCCTAATGTCTGTATGAAACCCAGGGGGAAGCTACTAAAATGTAACTTTTCCCTTTGAGCCTACACCAAAATGGACTGGACCATAAGCAAAGTCACCTGTAAAATATTTTGTATACCACACGTCACTGAGGAAACACACCTAGGAAGATCTTTTGTTTCTAAGAAAAAGACTTACAGTAAACAGTGAAGAGATTTTGTGGTCAAGGTGAGGCAGAAGGAAATTAAGGTGGGAAATTAACTTTAGACAATGATTGTTGGTGTTGCATAGTAACCAATATTTAAATTATAATTCCCAAAGATCCCTTTGAGTTTTTAAAGAAAAAAAAAATTATTATGATGCTTATTAAAGATAGGAAGGCAGACTTCATAGTTTTTGTAGTAGGGAAGAGGGGTTGGGCTCAACTACAAATACAAGGGCAGTAGAGATGCGTGGCCAAGGAGAAGGCTGGGGGCCAGTGGCCAAGGAGAAGGCTGGGGGTCAGTGGATGGAAAATTACTAAGAGGAAACATCAAAGCCGTGGGCATTCTGGGTTGATCAACAGGATTCTTGCTGAGTATAGGACAGTGATCTACAGTGAGGATGGGAATGAGGAAGATGCGCAGACAGGTGTCAATGATGGGGATTATCAATAAACTCACCTAATAGGATTCTTCCTAAAAATGAAGAAATTGGGACAACAAAGCCCAAGGTTAGAGATAGTCAGAAAGAGGACTCAGAGGAGCCTCATGTTTGGTTAAAAGGGAGAGTCTTTGTCAAAAGGCAGAACAAGTCATAATAGAGACCCTTGCAGTTAATTGTATCGATATGTTTTAATATTTATTGGAATCTCGGAAAACTTTTAAATAAATCAATGGAAAATAATTAGGGAAAACCCATAAAATTAATTTTTAAAAAGGAGTAAGTCTTAATAATTAAAATCTGACATATTTCCTGTAAAAAATCCAAATACGTATTAAAGTCTTTATTGAAAGAAGGCAGTTAATTTTATTGCCAAAGAGACAGTAGGAAAGCGTTTGTGGGCTGCCTTAGAAACAATGTTTATAGTGCAGTTACTTTATGAGTGACAGCCCCAGAAATGACGCATGCATCTCAGCAAATTTGTTTTTCGAAAAAAGAAAAAACTAATTAGTGTGAAATGATATAAATGTCAATAAAATGTAAAAAATTGATATGACTCAGTATCTTAAAATAATTTGAAAAATGTTCCATTCCTGGATAAGACAAGTAGCAATTAGTAAATAATAGACCAAAGCAATCATTAGTTTTCACTTCTTTCCATCTGTAAAACATGAAGAGTGAGAAATAATTATAAATTGAAAGAAACTAAAAAAGAAAAAGTTCAATGTATTACACAATGAGACCTTCATTAAAATAATTTGAATATTGCTTATGTCCTAAAGGAGTGATTAAAATTATCTTGCTTTCTTTAATCACAGTTTAGGGTATCTCTCTGAGGACTTGGCACAAATTTTAGACACTATGGAACAGGAAGCCAAGATAAAATAGAAGCCATCTGAAATCTAGCCCTGAGAACTATATAGATCTTGGTAGACCTCTTTGTTTGATTAGTTTCCAGTATCTTTCTACAACACATGGCTTAAACAATTATCATTATTCATTCACTATCATAAATACTGAATACATTCCTTGAGAAGAAAGCCCATTTCCTGAAACTGAGGTAAACCTCAGAACAAATAAATAAAATTTAAAATGTAAAACATTGAACACAATGTAATCTGTAATTACTTGGAATTTTTATAGACTGTCATTAGCATACCTACTTAGTTATAATAAGATTTCAAAATATTGAGGGGAGAATAGAATAATATTTTGGCATGTGTAATTACCAAATGGATAGGATGAATGTTGAGTGTGTATCAGTAAAAACAGAACGACCACAGCAAAGACCCTGATGCGACTGGGATTGTTAGGCGCTTATGGTACCTCTCCCCACAGATATGAAAACATTTCCACTGTGTTTGGATAATCTACTCTACCTTGCTAGAGGATATCTACGAGGTGACATCTTGAACTCAGTCAAATGTTTCCATTAGTCGACATATTTCTTACGTTCCCATAAAATAATTTTTATTTTTCTCTCTCTAGGAAAATCTTTCCAAATATTGCTTTTTCTCACTGCCATTTCTCAGTATCGTGTTATGATGCCATTTTTGATTTTTAAAGTTCTTTTCCCATGGCTGCTGAGAGAGAGGAAGCCATCTCTGTTCCCATTGTCCTGGAGGATAATCTGGCTAAGAATTCAGCTCTAACAAGTCACTTAAACCTGCTGTTTAAATTAAACACTTGTACATTGTTGGCCCTGATGTTTAAAACTTTACCTTCTTATGTAATGAATATCAAGGGACCATATGGTTTCTCAAACTTCACGTTTGTTTTGTTCCCTTCTCCAGCAGTCACGCTGTCGTTAATCACGGGACGTGCTTGTGTATGACCCACTAGACTGAGAAGCTGCCTTGGTTTCTTCTGGTTTGCCCACGTGTCCAGTTCTGAGTTACCCAGCACTGTTGCTGAAGGTGTCAAAGCCCTCCTGGTCATGGTCAGGGTTAGAGACACTTTAATCCCAACTACAGTTCCTGAAAATTACACTCAAGTTTCCATTTTGCCCAGTCTTTATGCTATTATTCCCTTGTTGGTCTCAGGAAATCTGGGAGGTCATCTGTAGTACATTCTGTGACATGAGTAATTCCAGTGTCACATTTAATCTACTGATTAAGAGCCTGGAGCAGTGCGATGTGCTTTTTTGAAAATGCTGCAAGGGCTGTACATACTCAGATCATCTCTGAATAACAAAACACTCGGGAACAAAGTGCTGTAGATGCCATCTGCTCAGCAGTCGCGGTGAGGACGTAACAGAAGGAGTAGATGGTCACATCCAAGAGGTGATGATGTCAACAGCCTCGTCATGTAAGAGAGCACACGCAGACACCTGGAAGGTCAGCCTGGTACTCTAGAAGCCTCTCGGTGCCGGTTAAACAGATACATGATTATCAGGGCTTTGCTGGAGTACTAGAGCTGCTGAACATCCTCAGATGTAAGCATTGGTCAGTATGTCCCCTGAACGACTGGGACATGGGGAAGTGGTTACCAATTAATATTTTTTGCTATTAAAACATACTGTTCATCCTGGACAATCAATGTATTTTTCTTGATTCAAATGTGTTTATCTGCCTGAGAGAACAGGTCTCCTCCTATATGTATTCTAAGTACCTATGAGAAATCCTATAAAAATTTGATAATTGCATTGAACGTATAGGTCAATTTAGGAAGGTTTTGTGTCTTTGATATATTTTCTCCCAACTAGTGAATAAATAATTTCTTTCATTTATTTAGAACTTCCTAAATCTCCTTTATCAAAATTATGTAAGTTTCTTTACAGATTGTATACTTTTGTTGTTAGATTTATATATTTAATTCTTTCTAAATTAATAATTCTAAATTATTTAGAATATTATTTAGAATATTAATTATTCTAAATTAATTTTATATTTATTATTTTCAGCATAAGGATAAAATTGACTTGTGTACCTCCTGATGGTTTCTATTTCATTTTTTGTTTCATATTTTTTATTTGATTCTTGTGACTTTATCTTCCTGATATTTCAATGATTCACTGATATATGTATATTCCTTCTTATATTAGTCTAGCTTTTCTCATTATTTCCTTTGGAAGATGAATCAGTTTCCATTAAATGTAACACAAAATGCATTGACTTATTTTCATAATATTTAAGCATTGTTAATTTTACATCATAGTATTTAAGTAACCAGATATCAAGAAGAGTAAACATCGTGCAAAGCCATGACCTCTTCTTAGGAAGTACAATAAACCAGGGACTGAACAACAGACAGGTTCAGTTCCAACAAAAGCCACCTCTTCTTTGTATTGGAAAAATTTATATACAGCCTAGGTGCATCTTTATAACATACGTAATAGTAGAACTGACCTCTTAGAGCTCGGGGAAATTAAAAGACAATACTTAGAAAACAAAACAGTTTTCAGAACATTGAAATTAGCCCATATATAAAGTATCTTTATGATCATTACCATAATAGAAGGCCCTTAAATATTTCAAGTCTATCATAATTATCCTTATTTAATCACTGATTATTTAAATTCAGTTCTTGCTTTCATTATGACTTTCTTTATCATGCACAGGCTCAGTTTCTCCCAACAGAGTACACCACCCATTTCCCCCGTTTGTTAGACTTTATCAGATGGCGAAGATCGGACCCTTGATGAGGTGACCTCAGGTCACAGAGGTTATGGCAAAGATGCAAGAGGAAGTAAGGGAGGGGGAAACGGTTATGCAGACCTCGAAGAACTAGAACACACGAGGCCACATTCGGAGGAGGGCATAGGAAGGTTGAAGTCTGAGGCCTGAGCCACGAAATAAGCAAATTGTTCCAACCGTAATCAGAGTTATCACTTATTTACAAGAACCTCCTCCCTTGGATCCACTACCTCAAAGGTATTGTGATCATTTGTGTCATTGTTACATGTTTGTGCCTTTTTTCTTTCTATTTTCAAGCCACTCAATTCCTATATTCTTTTCTTTGATCATGTCTTTATCTCTCCTCTTAGGATCTAAGAATGTCTGACCATTCTAACATATATTTCTTATTCTTCTTTGATATATCCCCTTGAGTAACTGCAGAATCCGTATCTTCTTCCTTGTACAACACTTCCAGTTCATTCGAAGCTTTTCTAAATTTTGACCTGCTGGCGGAGATAATTTTGCTGTATTATTAGCTGCATCATTTGTTGTGCTGAGATGGACTTCCTGCTGTGATATTTTTCGTTCTTTTTTTTTACTATTCTTCCTTTAAGTATAAAAAATACAGAAAAACAGATAGACACAGATAGATCTCTGCAATAACTCTTCATCAGAAGCAAAATAAGATATTTTTGTTCCAGAATGACTGCTTCTGTTGTTTCATATTACACTTGTGTTCTAACAATTGTGATGCAATATCATACAGATTATTCATCGTTTAAAATATCTTCACTCATGGGGCGCCTGGGTGACTCAGTGGATTAAGCCGCTGCCTTCAGCTCGGGTCATGGTCTCAGGGTCCTGGGATCGAGCCCCACATCAGGCTCTCTGCTCAACGGGGAGCCTGCTTCCTCCTCTCTCTCTGCCTGCTGCTCTGCCTACTTGTGATCTCTCTCTGTCAAATAAATAAATAAAATATTTAAAAATAAATAAATAAATAAAATATCTTCACTCAGCAGTACTAATTCTTATTAAGAATATAAAAAAAAGAATATTTTTAACAGTGGGTAGCATCTCAGACAGACCATTCCTTATGAATTTAAGTGGTAGAAGTTAATGAAGCCCACAGTTCTGAAGTATCTACAACATGATTTCTTGATAACCACTTTGTTGTCATACGACCATATTATTTTTAATTAGATATATTGGATTTAGGATTTTTTTTATCGGTTAGGTCGATGTCAGTAGAAATGACAACATGGAGGCAATCTTACTTGAGCAAAATGAAATTTGTTGTTAACAATATTTGAGAACTTGCTGTGTGCTAGACACCGTTCTAGGTGTGTTCCGTAGAGTAATAATCATTGATTTACTTATTCACTGAAAAAATATCCATTGAAGGGCGAAGAGGAAGGGATCTTACTAGAGCTAATTCTGTGTGCTTGGAGTGCAGCAGTGAACAAAACAGACAAACCTTCACACACCCACTTTCATTGACTTTACATTCTATTCAGTGAAACTGGCCAAAAGGTTCATACGATGGGTTAGACATTTTAAAATGCTATTGAAAAAATCAGTGCTGGCAACGAGAGCAGACAACTCTGGAGTGGGATGGGCCATGTGATCTTGTATAAGGTGGGTAGTGAGAAGTTGATGTTTGAGCAAAGACCTGAAGGAGACAAGAGAGCAAGACAATGAGGGAACAGCACGCCCCACAGTGGTACGATGTCTGGCATTTTCGAAGATTGTGGAGCTGGAGCTGAGAGGAGGAAGGGAGGGAGGGGAAGCGGGAATTGATGCAAAAGAGATAACAAGGACTGAAGATTGGACAAGTGGAAATCGTATAAGGCAATAGTCCTTGACCCTCTCATATTCAACACCCCTTTCTCTGTAATAGCTACAGATGCAAACCAAGTTGTTTTAGGAACTGAGACACTATGGTGATGGGAGTTTCTAAAGTTGTGGAAACCACTTGTCAAATTATCAAAGAGAGCTAAGTATAATCTTACCTAAATAGTCCGATCACGGTATTCTTGGAAAATTCAGTGTATGAAAACTATTAGAAAATATTTTGGTCATATGTAAAATAGAACTAGTTTCTAAGCTCAGAAACATAAGCAAGTTTTTCATTTTTATGAAATTGTTATTCCATTTGAAAGCTATGGAAGGGGACAGACCTGTTCAGCCATAACTTACATCTTCTAGGATTTCTAGGCTCCTTAGATTTGGCTCAACAAATGTCAGTGGAAGCACCCTATCCTTCTTTATTATGATAATAAAATTTCCCCATATTTTTCCAGAACCCCTCTTCAAGAGCAGGACCAA
The DNA here is from genome assembly GCF_902655055.1 of Lutra lutra. Lineage (NCBI taxonomy): Eukaryota > Metazoa > Chordata > Mammalia > Carnivora > Mustelidae > Lutra > Lutra lutra. Next base: position 1,214,647 of record NC_062280.1, read on the forward strand.
AGCACTAAGTCGTTGATAGACATTTGTATTTTAGTCTGACCTGACATATCTTAAAAGGGTTGCTGTGGCTACTGTGTTGAGAATAGGAAGACAAGAAAGGAGCCAGGAGAGCAGTTCTGAGTCTACTGCAGTGATCCAAGCAAAACATAATGACGGCTTGGATCAGGCTTGTAAAAGCAGAGGAGCTGAGAAGTACTGGATTTTAGATGTACATTAAAGTTGAACAGATCTACTGTTGAATTGCATGGGAAGAATGAAAGAACTCAAATGTGAGTTTAAGTATTTCAGTTCATTGTGTTGCCCTATAATAACTAAAAGGATAGAATTATAATTTACTTAAATATAGTTTTTAAATGGACAGCAGAAGAAATCAGTTTGACTGGTGCTAGGTTATGTGATTCTCTCAACAGTCCAAAGAGGTAACTATTATTATTCCTATTTTACAGATGCTAAACTGAATCTTAGTATTTGGGGATGTTCTATAACCATTAATGCCAGAGTCCAGGTTGAACAGAGACATTAAAATGATATCATAAAATATGGTCTTGTTCTCTCCTTTTCTCAGCTCAGATTTCTTTTCTAGCAATTCCATTTCCAGGTAGTTCTTTCGTGGTACCAAGATGGCCGCCAGAACTCTAGGTTTGCATGTATTCTTTGTGGCAACTCAACCCTCTTGACTCTGAGACTAGTGCTCAACCTGTGGCCCAAGAAGATGTCACGGTTTAATGATCACATATTTACTCCCACTGAAACACGTCAGCTGATCATGTGTAGTAAGAAATTCTCTAGGAAAATATGATGCTTTTTTCCAAAGGTGGAATGATGATGATGACAGATGATAGATAGATAGGTAGACAGACAGACAGACAGATAGAAATAAACCATAGATAACCACTGAAACCATCATGAAAAAGTAAGTACATACATCCATGATATGTTGTCAAAATCCATATTTAGTCCCATTCAGCACTCTATCTCTATAATAATAATTATATTTCTAATATAAACTGTCAAAAATTACTGGACTAAATATTAACACTTGTACTGGCATTCAATATAGCCATCATTAAAAGTTGTGGAAAGCACACACACACATACACACATACACGGGAGTTTGTATCCCAGCAACTGACAAAGTAGGGTTTAAAAGAAAATGTCTGTTGTATTAACAAATGGGTAAATAAACACTGATTCTAAATGGAAACCCTCCTTTTCTTCTTAACACTTTAGGGAACTTGCTTTCACAGTGTTCTCCTAAAAGAATCCAGGGTTTTAGGGGCACGTGGGGGGCTCAGTGGGTGAAGCCTCTGCCTTCGGCTCAGGTCATGATCCCAGGATCCTGGGATCAAGACCCGCATTGGGCTCTCTTTTCAGCGGGGAGCCTGATTCCTCCTCTCTCTCTACCAGCCTCTCTGCTTGTTTGTGATCTCTGTCAAATAAATAAATAAAATCTTAAAAAAAAAAAAAACAATCCAGGGTTTAGACATTTGAGGGCCGTGTAGCACAGGAAAGTTAATGATGTACACCATTGATTCTAGCAGAAGGTGTTCCTGAGAGACGCGGAGAGTGTGAACCGGTTGTGTCGTTGCAGCCATGGAACCCCATAACGTCTACTGTCTACAACAGTGGAAGTGGGAAAGCATGGAATGTCAGGGTCTATGCATTGTTACCTTCTAAAAATGGGCATGGTTTTACTTTTTACCATTTTAGTTGATGATTTAATGTCCAATAATAATATTCTCATATGAGGACAGCTGTGTCTGGTAGTTGTTTTAGGATCACATAACCTGGTCCAAGCCTTTCAAAGATTTCCGTGTAAAACAGTTTTCTTTCTGTTTAAATAATGAGGATAAAATAAAAGTTTTTTTAACCTCAACCGAGGTATCTCATTACCGACGCCCATAAGCAAAATTAAGCAGTTTCTTCTACAAGTTTTTGTTGGAGATCTATTAGACCATCTGCTCTGTTTGCGCTCTGATACGTGGAGATACATAACCCCTGGCACCAGAGGCAGCTACAACAGCTGCGAGTTTGCTTGAAGCAGCCTAGTTGTGCTATCGAGATTCCAAAATCCTAGGGTAGAATAAAATCCTCCAAGGCCAAATCCTTTACACCAAGGTCAGGAGATTATTCTCTAGAAAGAGGGGAAGATAATAGTTTAGGTCCTGATCATCGCGTTATGATGATCATCAACCTTAGATATTGAAATTTATTTCACAGGTAACTAGTAATGTAGGCACAAGTCAACTTAATAGATGTGGATAATCAAAATAAATCGGAGTCTTTCCATACATCTCTGCGTTCCTTTGTGAAGGGCACGTAGCACACATGAAATTCTTCTATTAAACTCTTTATTTCTCTTGGGGCATCTGGCTGGTTCAGTCGGAGGAGTTCGCAACTCTTGACCTTGGGCTTATAAATCCACACCCACACCAGGTGTAGAGATCACTTAAAAAAAAAACAAACTTAAAAAAATCCTCTTGATTTTCCTACATCTTGACGCCTGCTCAATGTCACTGCCCATTGCACTGTTAGTAAATTCAAGTCAAAATCCTATCTCGTGGGGTCGTCTCTTCTGCTGGGTTTTCAGCAATCCAGAATATGTGCTGTTGGGATCATAGGAACGCCACTTGTCTAAGCCACATCCCTTCCTGAAATCGGGGGTTTCTGTAGCTCTAGGCCAAGCCTGCACACAGAGATGCTTTTCAGGGCTCCTACTACTTTCAGTGCTGAGGCCTGTGTAGTCCCTCTGTCTGTCCGCGGCAGCCCCTGTTCTCGTGCAGCCTGTTTGAGGGGACCATGGGCTACGATTTTGCAGTGCGGGGGCCTCGGCCCCAGGCGGACAGTTGGATCAATGTTCACATTTCTTTCCAGACTTCTTTCACACCTGTGTGAACAGCCTGTGTCCTCAAACAACCTGGATCTATTCTTTTCTAAAACGAAAGTCTGGTGGAAGTTGTTTTCTGGAAGTAGTGCCTCAGTTTGGTTGGTTTCAGATTTGCTAAGTCAAAATACCTGAGTACCTTCTGGAGATAGGAAAGTTCGCCACTTCCTTTCGTCCCCTGCGGTGAAGCAAATACAAAAATAACTACCTTTTCCCTTGTAGTTGTACTCATAATAGAGGGGAAAGTACAAAATATTTTATAAAACCTTTTATTTAAAAATATTTCTTTTCAGTGTGCTGGGTGGCTTAGTGGGTTAAGCCTCTCCCTTGGGCTCAGGTCATAATATCAGGGTCCTGGGATCGAGCCCCGAATCAGTCTCTCTGCTCTGCAGGGAGCCTGCTTCCCCCTCTCTCTCTGCCTGCCTCTCTGCCTGCTTGTGATCTCTCTCTGTCAAATAAATAAATAAAATTTAAAAAAAAAATTCTTTTCTGCTAAGAGGCATTTTATATCCTAAATTCTCCTGAATGGGTTACTTATGAGTAGGTTGGTTGATAAATTATATGGTCATCTTATCTATGAGTCATTCAAATTCCCCTTTGTGCTATGAATTCCTTAATGGTAAAACCATTAACATTAAGAATCAAAACTATTTCTTATTCAAGTGAGAAATGGAGTCTGGGTTGAGTGACCTTAATAGTTTAAGTAGCAGTATGAGTGGAGCTTCACGATCTCTATATTTCAGTCTCGATGAACAAACTTGAAGATTCTCACTAAATATTGTTCATCGTATTGTAAGACTCTCACATAATAGGTAAAAGTATGATTAACACATTATAACGATTTTGCCCTACATACAAGCAAACAACTTACATATTTTTAGAATTTATTTCTACCCAAGGATCAGGACAGGCTTTAAAATACTGTATTATTACATAATACTTCACTAGACGTTCCTATAATTACAATCAGAACCTTGCAAACAAGCTGTTGGCATTTTCTACAAGGAAGACGGAGGAGTAAAGCTCACCTCTCATTCATTGTCTCTTCGGGAAAGAGGACAAACGAGGAGGTTCGGCAAATAACCGATGGATATTAAATGACAGAGATCAGTATTAATTCAGCCTCATCATTTTAAAGGGTGGTCAGTGGAGATAACAGTATATAGACGTAAGTGTCTATTGACAATATGAACTTGATTTAGGGAGGGGAACTTAAAAAAAATTTTTTTTTAATTTATTTATTTGAGACAGAGAGAGAGCAGGAGCAGGGGGAGCAGAGGGAGAGGGAGAAACAGCCCCCCCACCCCGCCCCGAGCAGGAAGCCCGATGTGGGGCTCCATTCCAGAACCCTGAGATCACGACCTGAGCTGAAGGCAGACACTTAACCCACTGAGCCACTCAGTGCCCCAAGAAAGGGGAACTTCATTTCAAATGAGTCTTCATGTGGGCAAAGTGGATTTCAGGAAACATTCTGAAAATTCACAGGTGTCTGTTCCCTGTTGAAGACGTTTTTTCATTACCTCTCACGTAGATGTAATAGTTTTCAGAGAGTATATCTACATTTAAAATCGAAGTACCAGCCCATGCTTAATTCTCCTGGACCAGAATTCTGGAAACCAAAATTCATCATTGAATACTTCACTAAGTTTATTGTGTTTACTTCTTCCTTACTCATTACCCCATTTAATAATCAACATGTAACTCCTTTATATGACTCAATATCGGCATGGTATTTTTACATGTAAATCTGCCAGAGCAGAAAAATACATTCAGTTTCATTCTCATCACAGCAGACAGGAAATTGCTAAGGGCCATTGTACAAAAACGTCTGTTACTTTTTCTAGCGTCCGCAGCAGCATCTGCAGATTCTCTCTGATGCCACCTGGACTTACTGTCGTTCACACTGTCCGAGGACGAGGGCAGAAGCCTAACGATGAATTCTGTAACGAAGGGAGAAGACGGGGTGACTTTCAAAAATACAACAGCTTTTGTTTCTTCAAGTAAAAGGCCCCCTTAATTGCAGGGATTTTTGGCATGTTGTGTTTCTATGCTTTTGTTTGTGGGTCGCATAAGCGGGAGTATGTTACTTAAGCAACGAGCAGGTATGGGATGAAGTAACAGCGTGACACGTGGCTCATGGTTCTAAGCCCCCTACGAGCTTATCGGGGAGATCAGACATTTGTGCATTTATACAAATACTTAATTCAAGTTGCTCTGTGTGTGCACACACACGTGGGCGTGTGTTTGTATTACAGAAACACACACAGGAGAAATGGCACAATTCCGCCTTCAAGATCAGAGAAAGCATCTCAGAGAAAGAACATACCAGCTAGACTTTGCAACACTGAGCTTTGATTTTGGAAAATTGGCAATCAAGAGTAAGGGCAACTTACAATCCCTCTTTGCCTCAAGACTGAGGGATCTTTTTTCACCACGTGAGACTTCGCACACTAAAACCAGAGCAAACTGAGATGCTTGTTTATCCTGATTTAAAACATGAGTTTCTTTCTAGCTTTATCTTCTTTTCAGTATGATTCCCACTTTTACGTCAGGCCTCTCTAAACTCAACCTGTTTGAAATACTGATCTGACAGCCTATTAAACTCAGTCGAAATCAGCTGAAGACATTTCCCCCTTTCGTGTGGTCTGGAAAGGCTGGATCTTCTCTCTCTCATGGGAAGGGGTGCGGAGATGCCACATTCAATCTCCCCAGTGAGTCAAAGGAAACGCAGCCGAGTAATACCGGTAAGAGTATGAACCACTGACGCGAGCTGAGCTGTTGTTAAGTGTCGTGCGCACATTCATGCACTTCGTACTAACAACCACCGCTCAGGAGGCCGGGGATATCTGTGAAATGGGTATAATGAGGAAGCCCGGGCACTGCGGTATGAAGTAAGTAGCCCAAGTGCTGAAGCCAGAAGGGAAAACTTAGACAATACGGCTGCAGACTCAGGACTCATCATTACGCTACTGGATTCCATGTTAAATGCTAAAAGTGCTTATCCTGCCGTACTTGGAAGAAAATCTCTGGTCAAAAGAGGGCTGTTGTTGTTTAATTTCGTATTTTCTTTCTTTTTTTAAGATTGAAAGAATTAGGGTCATTTAAGACTGGGAAAGCAGTAGAAGTCCAGAAAGCTGAGCGGATAAGAGAGAATTAGCGGGGGGGGGGGGGGGGGGGGGGGGGGGCTGTGGGCCTTGAAGATTCTTCTTTCAGTGGAAGGAGGGAGGCTTAGCACTGTTACTTCCCTGACTTTGTAGGATAAAGACATGGATGAAACACAACATGCAGAGAATACATAAATAAGAATTATCTCGGTTTAAGTGAAATGCTGTGACTTTCTATATCCATTTCCTTCAAAATTTCTTCTTGTGTTACTTGGGAAGGAAGGAGAGGGAGAAGGATGTTAATGCTTTCTAGGGTAAAACGCTTTCCAGGAAGCTCCTTGCTGCCTCTGGAACACTTTACCTTTTCAATTTCAATTGACAGTGTCTTCGGTTCTCAGTGAAACTCTTCCCTTGACACCCAGGACACGCTTTGTTTTTCCTTCTACTTCTGCGAACTTACTTCGCTAGTATCTTCCCGAGATCCTTCTCTGTCTCTGTCAAATCAAGGTGTGTCCTGCAGACGGATTCCCGTGGTTTGACCGTTCATTCATTCACAGAATCGCTCACCTCGTCCCTGTGGTGGTGTCAACTCAGATTTTGCGTCTCATTAAATATTTGTTCAGCTAAATTAATAATGACGGAACTAGAAATCTCAGACTTGTCAAAATTTGAGAAGATAATTTTATAGCAGATACTACTGTCATAGTTTTTACATAGAAAAAGAATTAAGGGTTTCTAAAAATTACTATTTTTCTCCTTCTTGGCAGACTGTAAACAGTCCATTGTCATTTGGTTCTATAGCCATTATCTATATATAGTTAGACATTTAAACATCTGAAACGGCCTGCCTTCGTAAAATTTATAGTTTCTGTAGCTTTTTTTGTCTGTTTAATAAGTGTTCTTATTCACATTTGCAGTGACAAGCACAGCTCAAATATTTTTCCAGATCCAAGTCTACATCACCCACTTGAAACTGAATTTGAGTTGCCTGCACACATTTTAGAAAATAACTAATACTACACTATTGAAGGAAAAAGAAACTTGTTTTAAAGGAACAAACACTCTAGTGACTAGAGAAATTTTCTCTAATGATTTTCAAAAAAAAGTCCAGACTCTGGACAAATTGCTGCAAAGACTGATTATGGTTTTGTGGTTAAAAGCACAGACTCTGGGGCCAAATGACTTTGGTTCATATATCTTATCAGAGAAAAGACTTTTAGAAAGTTACTCAACCTCTGTGGCTCATCTAAAACAGGGATAATACAATAAATAAATGAAACAGGGATGATCCAACTATTTCACAGTAAGCATTAAGATAATGAAGTATCGGGACACCTGGGAGGCTCAGTCGGTGAAGCATCTGCATCTGCCTTCGGCCCAGCGTCCTGGGATCGAGTCCCGAGTTGGACTCCTCGCTCAGCAGGGAACCTGCTTCCTCCTTTGCCTGCTGCTCCCCTGCTTGTGCTTTCTCACTCTCTCCAATAGATAATTAAAATCTTTTTAAAAAGGTAATGAAGTGTTAATACTGACATATAGCAAGCACACCGCCGTCACTCCCGTCTGAGCGGTCAACCGCCCATAACTCCTTTACCAATACCTCAATTTTTGCTTTTTGTAAGTTAATAAATAAAGCAAATAAAGCAAAATTTCAGTTTCCATTTGAACCTTCTAAAATGTAGTGTTTCTGGGGAGCCTGAGTGGCTCAGTTGGTTAAATGTCTGCCTTTGGCTCATGTCATGATCCCTGCTTCTCCCTCTCCTCCCTGGTTGTGCCCTCTCTTGCGATCTCTGTCTTTCTTTCCCAAATAAGTAAATAAACTCTTCAAAAAAAGAAAGGTAGTGTTTCTATACTCATCTATCTTTAATTCTCAAAAGGTGAATAAAATCTTGCACCTAATGCATGTCTATTTCAATACAAGGATATCGGTATTTAATCTGATAGCAGTAACTTGTGACCATGCTGTTCTGCATACACACACTTAGTTTTACGACACAGCTAATGTCAGGAGCAGGAATGCCCACATGATGAAATACTGGGTCTTTCCTAGGACCAAGGAGTAAGTCTTTTTTTCTGCCATTTACTCTTTGATCTGGATTAAATGGTTGAAATTCACAAAACCTCAACTGTTTCAGGTTTAAGTGGAGAAAGTAAGATCTATATCGCAGTATTGTTAGAAATAAAAGAACACGAACTTTATTAGTTTGCTAGTGTGACCATAACAAATACCGTGGACAAGGCGGCTATCACAGAAATTTACTTCCCCGCAGCTGTGAAAGCCCGAAGTCCAAGATGAGGTGTGCACAGGGTCTGCTTCAGCGTGAGGCGTCTCTCTGACTCACGGACACCATCTTCTCCCTTTGTCTTCCCATGGCTCTCTCCGTGTGGGCATGCACGTCTGATGTCTCTCTGAGTGTCCGAATTTCCTTTCTTTTTTTTTTTTTAAAGATTTTTTATTTATTTGTCAGAGAGAGAGGGAGAGAGAGCGAGCACAGGCAGACAGAATGGCAGGCAGAGGCAGAGGGAGAAGCAGGCTCTCCGCCGAGCAAGGAGCCCGATGTGGGACTCGATCCCAGGACGCTGGGATCATGACCTGAGCCAAAGGCAGCTGCTTAACCAACTGAGCCACCCAGGCGTCCCCCGAATTTCCTTTCTTACAGGGGTACCAGTCACCGGACTAGAGCCCATCCTAAGGACCTTATATGAACTTGATCACATTTTTAAAGCCCTTGTCTCCAAATATGGCTGCATTTTATGGTACTAGGGACTAGGACTTCAACATATAAATTTGAGGGGAAATATTCAGTCCATAACACTCTACCTTCTGAATCCCCCAAATTCATGACCTTCTCACATGGAAAATACACTCATTCCCACTTCAACAGCCCAAAAGTCTTAACCCATTACAGCTTCAACTCTAAGTCCACGACCTGTAAATATTATTTAAATCAAGCGTGGATGTCATTGAAGTAAGATTCATCTTAAGGTATGTTTTTCCTCTAGCTGTGAACCTATGAAACCAGATAAATTATCTGCTTCCAAAATGTAATGGTGATACAGACACAGGGTAGATATTCTTATCCCCAAAGGGAGAAATCAGAAAGCAGAAAGGGGTCACTAGCCCCAAGCAAGACTGAAAACTAACAAGGCAGATTTTATGAGATATTAAGGCTCATTAAAACTAATCTTTGCTTGACATACTGTCCTCAAAGCCAACCAGGGAAGCGGCCCCTGTCTCTGCAGCCCTGGGCAACAGCTCCGTCCCCTATGCCCCGTGCAGCAGCTCAGGCCAGTGGAACCAAGAAAAACACTCCCAGTCCTCAGGTCTGTCTGTGTTCTGAGGTACTAGGGCTTAGGACTTCAATATATGAATTTGGGGGGTACATAGTTCAGCCCATAACATGCACCATTTTCTTTTTAAAGTGTCACAATTAATACAATTTAACATGTGAGCATCTTTGTTATTATAAAGAAACGAAAAAATGAGACCAAGCAGTTAAGTGACTAGTTTAGGATACACTGTTAGAAACACAGCCAGGCTGACACTTTTTTTTTTTCCTATTTTTCTGGCCATCTTTCATAACGTGCCTTTGCAGATTTCCTCTCTGGTGTGATTCCCTTGGTCTCTAGATGGAACTTCTTTCTCATATTCTCCTGGAACAAGCCCCTCGCCCCACGACTTTAAATACAACTGTGCTTCTGCTCGGGATTCTGTTCTCCGTCTCCATCCCAATCTGTCACGGAGTTCCAAATCCTCACACCCAAGTGACCCCGGACTTCTCCCCTTGGATGTCCCCAGACTCCTCCAACCCAGTAACTTTGACTCTCAGGGTATTGTCTTTCCTGTTCCTATGTACCCAGACTCCTTTGTCCAAGTCAGCAGGCCGTAGGTTACCTCGCTAAGCCGAAAGTCCTGGTGGAAGGCCTAACTCCTTCCTGTCCTGTCCCCCTCTCATCCAGCCAGTCACCAAGCCTTATCTCCTCCAGCTTCCCAGAAACCTGAAATACGTCCACTCCTTTTCATCAAGTCTTCTTCAGTTTCTAGAATGCTTCGTTTTGCTTCTGGCTTTTGCCCATGATACTCTCCTGAATAGGAAAATATGGAACCAACTTCACATGTGACTGATTTAATATCATGGAGTTTTGATACACACTTAGAAATAGCCCTTAGGGAAACTGATAATTTACACTGGGTTAGTCTCCTCTCCACATGCTCTGTTCCCACCACACTTCCAACTATCATGGCACTTACTGCCCCGGATTGTTAGAGCTCGTTTATTCACTGGGTCTCTACCATTAGACTGCACCTTTCTGATGTGTTAACTAATGTTTCTACAGCACTATTTTCTCGAAACATAAAAATCACTTAAAGGCTACATGTGAGAATGAATCCTGGCCCACAAGATTTTAATGCAATATTCATTGTGTTTTGTTAGGTTGTCACATCTTGAGCTAAAATTATTGAAGCCGCAAGGAAGAAAATGTATATAAAAACAGATTTTATTTTTAGTAGTACTGTAGCAAAGGGGTAACAGGTAGGAAACAATGTTATTTTCAAATTAGGAAGTAGGATATAGTGTCCAGAGGTGTATCATCATTAATTTTGTGTCTTGTTTTTTTGTTTTGTTTTTTTTTTTTTTCCTTTTTCCTGGAAAGCAAATCAAGGGATATGACCTATAAAATGTCTTGGTTCATTTTGCCTGCCCTGTCACTTTTACATTTATTCAAGGTTTTGAGAAACTGATGCTTGAAAACCGCAGACATTTAACAACATCAGTGTTCAGTTATTCAAAACAACCGAGAGCAGTAGGAAAGGAAGCGCAGAGTGGCTGTGAGGACCACAAAGCATTTCAAAGACACATAAACAAAATAAGAATGGGGTGGAAGTCACCTATCCAGCCTGAGAAGTGGTTGCCGGTGGGTGATATTTAAAGTCATTAGCAATTCTGACAGGGCAAATGGGCGAAGGAGTTGTGCATGAAGTCGTCTACTGCAGGGTTAGCCGCAGTCCGTTACTGACAGGCAGAACAACAAGGAGCCCGCGGAGAACACTCAGGTCAGACTTTCCGCGAGTCATGTCAGCGGCGACGCTTCCCAGCTCGAAGAGCACGTGGGGTAACATACATATTGTGTGCGTATACGGTGTGAGGACGTGTGTGTATTGTGTGTGCGTCTATGGTGTGAGGACGTGTGTGTATCGTGTGTGCATATACGGTGTGAGGACGTGTGTGTATCGTGTGCGTGTACAGTGTGAGGAGATGTGTATGTACTTTGCGTGTACACAGACATACATGCACACTGTCCTAGGGTATTTCAGCAATTAGAGAGATGAGAAAGTTTATCAAAATATATTCTATTTAAATATTTTATCAATGTTATATACTATGTTAATCTTACTATTTTATATTAAGGGTTTTCTATTTTGATGGGAAATAAATGGGATCCTTGCTCCACTAGCTGAAGGCATTTGCAAGGAGCTGAGTGCAGGTATGCTGTCGGAATCTTACAAAAGTAGAAAGTCAGGTGGGAATAAGCATCCACGTTTGGCTTTGGTCTTTATTTCATATTCTGCCCTGACCCTCTTTTGTAAGGTAGCACAGAAAGGTGCCAAAGTGAAGGTGATAGAGGCAGTGTCCAGACAGTGAGGGGTTTGTCAATGAATTTCATACCGAAGAAAAGACATGTTACTAGTATTAACATGTGCCTCAAATGCTTGAGGTAGGGGTGGTGCACTTTCTAGAAGTTAAAAAAAATTAAAAATACATCAAAAACTGCAAAACTAACAATAATAAATCCTTTGCCCAATTTTCCCCAATTGCCTTCTAAGTCTTTTAAATATTTCATTATTCCATTGGTTCAGATTCTTACCAGAAATCTGATCTACCTGTTTCACTGGATGATTCTCATTACCAAGTTGCTGTCTGGAGTGTAATAAAGGAGGACTTTTTCTCACTGATGTATAATTAACATATAACATCATATTAGTTTCAGGTGTACAACATAAGAATTCACTGTTTGTATGTATCGTCACATTACCACCACGGTAAATCTAGTTTACGTCTGTCACCTATACGCGGTTACAATTTCCTCTTGTGATGAGAATTTTTAAGATCTACTCTCTTAGCAAGTTTCAAATATGCAGTGCAGTATTATTAACTATAATCACCATGCTGTGTGTTATATCCCCATAACTTATTTATTCTGTAAGTGGAAGTTTGTATCTTTTAAAGGGGGTCTTACCGAAAGAGAAAGTACATGTGTCGTCTGTGACTTACCTCTTCCCTAAGGAGTAAATCTCTCCAGTGCCACTTTGGACTTCGAGTTGTCAGGATAACTAAATAATCTTCAGTCTTAAACAACTTTATCTGCCAGTCCACCCTTATCTTGACAAAAGTCCCTTTAGATGCTCTTACCATAGATCCCTGTTTGCCCCCATCCCAGTAACCTTGAAGCCTACCTCTTGATTGGACAAGGTTTCTGGAACCATGTGGAAGCGCCTATTATTACTAATTCCTCAGCATGTACACTAAAAATAACTATCCCGTGTGACAGTAATGAGATGTAATGATTTGTTCTTCTGTTGGACAATAGGGTGGGGAAGAGCTTCCGTGTGAATTCTGGGAAGGTCATTACACATAATCACCGTTCTAACAAGCTAAATTGCATTTTCTTCACATCAGCAATGGACAAGCCTATTAAAAAGTGATCAGCCTGGAGAATGTTATACATAGTGTATGTATAATTCATTTACAGATACTCAGATTTATGTCACAAATACCATGTCGTTAAGCTCCTATTATTTCCTAGGAGACTAACCTCTAGAAAGAAACTCTTGCATTTTAGATTGCCATTCCTATCAGTGAGCTCGCATGTATGTGTTTCTGTGTATGTACGTAGGTGTAGGTGTGTTTGTGTGTATATTCATATACTAGAAACATATTCATACATATATATGAAATGCAATACATCATAATAGAGGCCATACAAATAGTTTAAAATCTAGAGAAAATCTATAAAGTTTTCATTAGGACTTCTCTGGACCTTATGATTTCCAAATTCACTGCCGTAAAGTGAGTAAGTACCTTCTCTGAAATTTCCAGAACCAGTATAGAAACTTTGGCTTGGATAGCCAAAAACTAATTCCATCCTTGGGAACATTCTTAGAGCAGTAGTAAAATGATCCAAGTCATTAATTTATTTCATTCATCAAGAATTGGCTAAAGAAAAAAGAAGAAATCTAAATTCCTAACACAGATGAAGGAAGAGTATAAAAATTATAGAGTCATTGCCCAAGATTCCAGTATTTGATTAAAAATAGTCTGTATAGTAAGCTCCTGCCCATTCCCACCAGATTCCAGATTCTGTACAATATCTATGTCCACTTTCCCTGCTTACGTACTCTGAGGAGGATGTGGGTACATGAAAGAATTTATATCCTTAGGTTGTAGGAGAAAATAGCCTTCCTCTCACATAAAGGACTTTGAAATAAGCGTAAATAAGTGCATCTGGGTTGTCCTTTGAAAGATAAATTATAAATCAACATGTAGCTTCTAGATGTCCAAGGTAGCAAGATTGCAAGTGTTATAACTAAGGGCAAAGAGTGTCAATCACAATAAGGTAACAATGGAAACCTTGAAAAAGGTGAGTTATCAAAGCCTTGGCAACCCCTTCAACATTAATTAAATATCCTGTCCTATGGCAGGTTTATCCCTGTTACGGGAATATATGTATTAGGATATTGGAACATAAAGCTATCACACATTGACATCATGTAATTCTTCGTTCTTGGTCTCAAACCAAACTTACAAGCACTTGTCTGATTGTCAAGCCTTCATAGACACTGATTCTGTTGATAGTCGCATTTTTCATTTTAATTTAATGCACAAGTCCTGATTCATACAGTTCACTGTATTATGGTTGAATCTTCCTGAGTCATTCAATTTAAGAACACTAGCAAAATAACTTTTCTGTACTTGCCTAGGTAAGGTCAGGTAGAGGTCAGGTGAATGCCATTTTACTCAGCTTCCTGAAATCTAAATTTTCCCAGCTCAAATCCCTGAACTCACTGTCCATCTATCTGCACAATGTCAAAGATGCCTACTTTGTTGGTTGGTAATGGATATTAAATGAGATCATATACAAAACAACGTTGGTCCCATGCATTTTATATAGGGCTCGCGTACCTTTACTTCTCTTTCTGAACTAGAGAGCTCAACAACCACTTTAGTATTGTAGCTCTCTGGTGCTGTTCCTGTCACAACTGGAAAAAATTCAAAGCACTGAGCTAAAGCGACGTGGTATGCAAATCTGTTGTTGTTTCAATAGAATATGCTTTTTTTAATTATAAAATTAAAATGCATATTTAATTCAGACACATAGAAAGCTATAAGGGAAAGGGAAATCAAAACCTCTCGTAGCCAGTGGTGTGCTGATAAACATTTAACAAGCTCTTTGAATGCATGTGTTGACATGTACCGAAGTTTTTGTAAATTTTAGTGATAAACGAATAACACTAAAGTACGTAATACTCTTTATTGTCAGTTCTTTTTAACCTATTAACTTTCACAGAGTGCTTTCATGGATTTTTGCCAAATTACGTTATCTGTGGAAAAGCTGTGGTTGTGGGGCACTGGAGGGCTCCACTGGTCGCGTGTCTGACTCGATTTTGGCTCAGGTCGTGATCTCGGGTTGTGAGATCAGCCGTGCATGGGGCTCCGCACTCGGCCCAGAGTCAGCTTGAGATTCGTTCTTTCTGCCCCTGCACATGCTCCTGCTTTCTCTCTCTCTCTTTCTCTCTCTCTAAAATAAATAAATAAATAAAAATCTTTTTAAAAGAAGAAATATGGTTATAACCCACCCATAACTCAGCAAATGGTGTTCTAGCCTGATCATCTAGTCCTTTTCCCAATAAACAAACAAGTTGTCATCGAATCTTACTCAAGATTTGCTGTTAGACTCTTTCTTACTTTCTGCAAATTATGTTCATTAAAGCGAAATGTCTTTCAGCTTCTCTAAACATGGGGCATTTTAATCTACACTATTAACATGATTTCCATCACTTTCTTAAGTCTAGGCAAATAACAAAATACTGAATCAAGGCCCGACTTACAGCATAGGCTCATTTCAAGCTAACGGATCCCAAACGGTATCACTGGGCATAAAGTCAGGAAAATATGCCCCATTTCACGCCCATACACTATCTCAAATAGATGGATAAAGTAGACACAAACAGCCTTAAGAGTGTAAATAATAATAATTTGCCTTAAATGCATTTTTTTCTAAAGTACATATGAAGTGTTTTTTTAACGTGGGTTATGTGGATGGTAGATTCTCTGAGTCTCGGCAAATTAAAACTTTCAGTATTTTGCTCTAGTAAGAATAGATTCTACTAAGAGAAAGATGAAGATTCCTATAGGACTTGAGGTTCAGAATGTGTCCACCCATAATTCTGTTACTGCTCTATGGATTTCTTACCTCATCACCCCATTGTCTTCTTGTCTCGGAGAAGCCCAATAGTAGGGATTTTTGCCCTTTTGTCAGAAACTGCTTTTAGTTGGAAAAATTTAGGGTTTTATGAATTTTTAATTTACAAACTTTTTTTGCTGTGAGAACGTGTAGTCTGTTTCATTTTTCTATGAATGTGTAAGCTCTGCTTTATTATTTTCTCTGGGCATTCAGGGCTATTTTATGATGTTGGAAAAACTATCTTCAATTATGTTTTTCATTGTTTTCCTCTCTCTATCCTTTCCTTGTAACATTCCTATGAAATTTTAGAGCTACTCAACCTACCCCTTCTGATGCACTCAGTCACACCACTCCACGTCTGGGGTTTGTGCTATTTGAGGATCTGGCTTTTTTTACCCCAATTTTGAAGGAGTTTGGGGGGCATTCTGTACTGTGTCTGAGAAAACAGCTTTGGCAGAAAACGGCTCTGATATTCTCAACAACCGCAGTTCTAGGTGGTCCTTAACACCCGTGTTCTCTCAGTTTTCCCTGGACCCGTTTTCATCCCAGCGACGGTGTTGCTTGCAGTCGCTCAGCTCATGTTCTAGGCTTGGTCCTCTAGTGTAATGTCACTACGGCGGCGTCCTTGTTCCTGATATTGTACGTAGCAACCTAGTCTTATTCCTCAGGGCGATGTTTTCCCAGTCGTCCACCTCTAAGAACTCAATTAAATAGTTGTAAAGTGATATTTACTTCTGGGCCAGTTACTCATTTTCCGTCTTACTTTTCTCGCTCACAATTTCGTGTTTCCTTGATCCCACAGTGCCGGGCCCTTCCTCCGTGTTTATAAAGGCCGCGTCGGACGGATCAACCGTGGATGGAGCCGTCGGCAGCGCGGATGTGTGACACGCGTGTCGCCCGCTGGCTCATGGGTGGCCCTGCGGGTGTGACGAAGCTCGCTCTCCGGTCAGCAGACCTTCCAGTGTGTCGCATGAAGAAGGAGGCAGCTCTTCACTCTAGAAATGCAGCATTGAGTTTACTTCCTTCCAACATGGAACCAGTTTTCTTTTTTTTTTCTCTTGGTCCCACCATTGTGGGGACACAGACGATGCGACAGAGGCGTCCATACCTCTGTAAAGCTCTGCAGTCTGTCTGTCCCTCTGGGGCACTTACTCTGCCACTGACAGGCGTCTCCCACCTCCCTATTTCTTCTCGGTCCTTTACAGATGCAGGTTCACATCTGCACACATCCTGTAGCATTTTGTTTTGTGGTAGTGAACGAGGCACAGATACAGTATTTGTTTTTCTCCAAGTGATTACCGGCTACCTTAGGACCATGTACGACACAGGTCTCTTTCTTCACTGATTTGAAATGCCACAGTGATCATTTGCTTCGTAAGATGCTGCTATTAGGGGAAACTGGGTAAAGGAAACAAGGGATCTCTCCATATTATCTCCTAGAATTGCATATAAATATGCAGTGATCTTAAAATGAAAGTTTAATTGTGAAAAATAAGATGTTCACCTGAACATTAAGTATTTAACTACATGTTTAGATTTGAGGGAAATTCTACTTTCTTATTAATTTTTGTATTGCTTTAATTTTATGTCTAATTGTATATTAGCTTCAGACTCATTATTTTTTTTGCTTTTGGAAAAAAGCAGACAAAAATATGGAAAAATATAAATATAGCATATAGAGAACACATAAATGAAAAATGTTTTGTGAATAAATTATAAATTTCAGATGGTACTAGATAGGGTAGTATTTATACAGATGTTTAAAAAGGTAGAAATGTAAGGTAAATATAAAGGTTTTCCTCACAGGGCTAAAGTAACTGTCTTAAAAGAAGGCCATGTTTAAAATACATGAAAAGAAATTTTCCTTCAAGGGGAGAACTTGGGAACATCTCCCAATTTTCTTTGTAAGTTAAACATTGCAGCTTAATTGCAAAAAAATTTAGGATATCTACTAAGGAAAAGGATAAGTGATTATCATATGGGTTTGGAAAGTGAACATGAGAAGTCACATGGAAAAGTTCTGTGACTCTAATAAGAAAACTAATCCTCCTGGGTCTCCTTGAAAGATCCAGACTTTACAGTAAACACAGTAAAACCAGTGAACGTACACACACACACACACACACACACACACACACACAACATCACTGAATAGCAGAAGCTGATGAAGGTAAATGGGGAATCCCAGTAACAGCCACATTATAGCTATAAATAAC
Organism: Lutra lutra; assembly: GCF_902655055.1. Classification (NCBI taxonomy): domain Eukaryota; kingdom Metazoa; phylum Chordata; class Mammalia; order Carnivora; family Mustelidae; genus Lutra; species Lutra lutra. The sequence continues at coordinate 1,232,313 of NC_062280.1, forward strand.
CCCATGAGATTGAGACCCTCCCCCCACTTCCAGTGCAAGATTTGGTGGAGATGAATCACTGTCAAATGGAGCAGTGGAAAGAGATCTGTAAGAGGAGCACAATGCAGTATCCTTTGACATTCCCTTTTATTTTTCTTAGATTTTATATATATATTTGACAGGCAGAGATCACAGGTAGGCAGAGAGGCAGGCAGAGAGAGAGGGGGAAGCAGACTCCCCGCTGAGCAGAGAGCCCAATGCGGGGCTCGATCCCAGGACCCCGAGATCATGACCTGAGCCAAAGGCAGAGGCTTAACCCACTGAGCCACCCAGGTGCCCCTTGACATTCCCTTTTGAACGTGCAACATAAGGCAATGATTTTCAGTTGCACGTGAAGGAAATCCGAGTCAAAACAGTTAAAGCTAAACCTGGGTGTTTTGGAAGGATGTAGGTATCTCCGAGAATTAAATGCAGGCTGTGAGAACAGCACATCTCAGAGGCTTTATAGACTGGACCCGAGGGCCTGATCCTCTAAGACTCATTCCACCCACAGAAGCCTCCCAGGTTCTCTCCCGTGGTGTGAAAGACTTGGTCCCAGGGAAGATCTTAGACATACACTTAGTACTTGACGCCCTCTGAGAGGAGAGCGTTCTTCCTGCTAGTCCCACTCAGAAAGATCCCACAGAGAGACTGTGTGTGCCCTGACTCGAATCATGGAATTACTCCTCTCCTAGCACTGGGCCAGGATGAGAAGGACTGTTGTCGACCCCATGTGCATCTGCAGTAGAGCTCGGCCACCAAACTGAAGGCAGATGGGAATGTTCGGAGACGATCAAACTAGTGCACGCTACAGGACAAGGTCAACAAGCAAGGTCGAAGAGTGCCATTCAACACACTCTGACGACAGAGTGAGAAAATAGAGTATCTTTCTTTCCTCTCTGTTTTATTTTTGCTAGACTTTTTTTCTCCACTTACTTCAATAGATAGTTCTCTTCTCTTTTCTAAAAGATTAGTATTGAGAATTCATCATAATGGCTCAAATGTGTGAGCAGGGGAAAACAGTAGATTCCTTATACTTATACTCCTCATACTTAACTGTGACAAATATAGAAGATAATTGTAATATTTTTCAATATTGAAAACCAATAGCATGCACTAAATAACAGAGAGTCTTTGTTAATAATTTGTGAAAAAATTATAATGTACTGCTCTGGAAGTCTTGATTAAATGATGAACATAAGGTTATTTTTCCTCTGGCATCGCTGATCACTCACTACAAACATGAGAATATTTGTATTATTCAGTGTGCTTGAAAATAACTTATCAAATGTTTTACATTTTATATACTGTTACCATCCATAATTGAATAGATACAATGTGCAGATTAGCAATCGGGCTGTGATTTGGGGCCAATTAACGTGCAGCCAGCAGAGCATGCTAGCTGGAAAAAAAGCCAAGACGACCACATTGAGATTTTAATTTACAGCTCTAACACTACCTACAAGCAGAGAATTACTTCCGTAGTCCTGCATACTTATTTCACACCCCTGTTTGCCTTCCAAACTGTGGAATACAGTAAATAACCAAGAAACCAATGTGGTTGGTCAGAGAATGGGAGTTGGAGGCTCTCTAATCTGTCAAGAGTGTTGAACTGGAAAACTGTCCGTTCGTTCGTTTGTTTGTTTGTCTTTGATTGGGAAAATGACTAACTTTCTTCGGGAGTGTGGCCAGATGCCTTGTCTCAGAGCTTCTGGAATCCCTGGTTAGGGCCAGCGTCCTTCGGGACTTCGAGCACAGTGATGCACACAGCATTGCTCAGGGGCTAGCACTTGCCCTCGGTGGCAGTCCCTGACCAGGGACAGGTGCACGGCCATACTCTTGTGTTTCTCGGAGTGGTCGGTCTTGCAGATACAGAGGGGGTCTCTGTGGATGATGGTGGTCTTCTGCACCTTCATCGTGGTCACCACACCAGACAGAATCCACCCTCACATGGAGACATTACCAGTAAAGGGGCATTTCTGGTCAACATGGGCACCCTCCACGGCCTCCTTGAGCATCTCTGTTGTATGCAGGAGTTTCTCCTTGCCAGTTTCTGCAGGCAGGACCCTCCCATTATTTAGAAAGATGGTTGGCTAATTTTGGAAAGCACGCTCGGTCTCAATGTCCACCATCTTCCCAGGTGCCTGAGGAAAAAAAACAGGAAACATTTTAACTATAAAAAAAACCATACTGTGTTTCCTTTTTTCTCCCTAAGAGTCACTGTATTATTTATTCATTGTATTTCTTTAAATGTAAAGAATTAACTTTGGTAAACTTTTAATATTTTATTACTGACAATAAACTTCAAGAAGAAATCTTTATATCCCCTGCTGTGGGCTATCCTGGTTTTGTATTAGTATCTGGAAACCTATTTTCACCCTTTTTAAGGTGTTAAAAATAAATCTTCTAGTCAGGAAAAAAGCCTTGTGGTTAAATGAATTAAACTGTCCTCTGTACCTAGCAGACACATAAATAATCCATTAAGAGTTTGGGGAACTTCATTCCCACATACCTTATATTATCCAACGCACCGCTGATTTGCTGCACCACACCAAGTTCCAGAAGACAGGAAAGTTTCAAGGTCTGAGTCCGCGCCAATCCTGAGAGATGCGGCAAACGCCAGTTGAGTCGTATATTAACTAGACTCAGCAATTGCTCCTCATTACACTCCATATGCTCATGTGTTTTTTGAGATAAAAAAAATGTGTCTTCTGTTTGGAAAACTCAGACTTAGTTCAAAATGAAAGAAAAATTCCATTGATAGAAGTATTACTTAAAATGACAACAACAGAGAAAAAACAAAGCAAAAACAAAACCCAGTAACAAAATGAAATACCCACTGAGGTCTTTTCTTTATAATTACAAGAGAATCATATGAGAAAACTAACGTACAAGTATTATTTTAAAAAAAATGATTCATTGAGGGAAGTACAAGTATTTACTTTTAGAACATGAGTGTAATAGTATTCTGAAAAGCTGGCAGAGGTAAGTGTTGGAAAGTGAAACCAAGTTCATATAAGGAAAATATAAGGAAATTCATAAACAAATGTTTTCAGAGTTCCAAGTACCTGTGTTCCTTTACTACTCTGGAAAGCTGTCTTGTTTTGTACATACTTTTAAAATTTCCCCGACCTTCATGTGTTTTCCTCTTAATAGCTGTCTGAGGTGATTAGATAGAACAGTCATTATCACACCCTTTTTTAAAACTTAATTTTGATTTTATTCTGTTTTACTGATGTATAACTGACAGAACATTATGTTGGTTTCAGTAGTACAATGTAACGATCCGATTTAGTATACATCGCACAATGACCGCCACAATAAGTCCGTTAATACCATCACCATGTATTTTTACTATTTTTTTTTCTCATGAGGAGAACTTTCAAGATCTACTGTCCTAGCTACTTTCAAAAATTTAATACAAACATTGTTAACTACAGTCACCATGTTGTGCATTATATCCCCACAATTTATTCATTATTCATTTTGTAACTGGAAATTCGTTCCTCTTGACCCTTTTACCCATTTTTCCTCACCCCTAACCCCACCTCAGGCAACCACAAATCTCTTTCTGTTCCCTATGTCTTCAGTTGAGCTCAGTTTTGTTTTATTGTTGGTTTGTTCAAGATTCCACTAATAAATGAGGTCATACGGTATTTCTCTTTTTCTGTCCGATTTATTTCACTTGGCATAATGCCTTTGGGATTCATCTATTTCGTCACAAATGGCAATTTTTTTTATAGCTGAATAATATTCCATCTTTATCCATACCACATCTTTATCCAAAATTCATCCGTTGGTGCACATTTCGGTGGCTTCCTTGTTTTGGCCATTGTAGATAATGCTGCAGTGAACATCCCTCTTATTGAGTTAGTGGTTTTGTTTCCTTTGGTAAATTTTATATTCTTCTGAAATTGTTGGATAATATGATAGTTCTATTTTTTTGAAGAACCTCCGTACTGTTTTCCATAGTGGATATACCAACTTATGTTTTCACCGTTGGTGCTCAAGAATTCCCTCTTTTTCACATCCTTATCAATACTTGTTATTTTTTTTTTACCTTTTTGTTAATAGCTATTCTAACTGATGTGAGGTGATATCTCATTGTGAATTTTTATTTTTAAGATTTTATTTATTTATTTGACACAGAGAGAGAGATCACAAGTAGGCAGAGAGGCAGTCAGAGAGAGAGGAAGGGAAGCAGGCTCCGTGCAGAGCAGAGAGCCCAATGTGGGGCTCGATCCCAGGACCCTGAGATCATGACCTGAGCCAAAGGCAGAGACTTTAACCCACTGAGCCACCCAGGTGCTCCTCATTGAGGTTTTGACTTGCATTTCCCTGATGATTAGTTATCTTTTCCTGTACTTTTTGGCCATCTGTTTCTTTGGGAAAATGTCTGTTCAGATTCTCTGCTCATTTTTTTAATCAGATTGTTTTTTCTGTTATTGAGTTTTATGAGTTCTTTATATATTTTGAATATTAACCTTTTATCAGTTATATGACTTGAAAATATTTTCTCTCATTCAGTAAGTCGCCTTTTCATTTTGTCGATGGTCTCTTTTTCCATGCAGAAACTTTTTAGTGTGAGGTAGTCTTACTTATTCATTTTTGCCTTTATTGCCTTTACTTTTGGTATCAGCACACCCAGCTTAAATGAGAGAGAACTAAGAAATTTGTCACTAAAAGATTGGTCCCAGAACCCAGATAATTTTATTCTTAGGCTAATAAGTCTTATAGCTCAATGTGTTCTCAAAATTTTAGATACAGATATAACAGTATGGGACAACCTCAGTAACATTTAGGAAGCTTAAACTTCCTCAGTTTGTGTTAATATATTCCTCACAAAATTTGTTTTATTTGGTTGTTCTTCCTTTTTTATCAACCCCAGAAGCATCTCTTATTTATGAAACCCTTCCTTGATAATGGGTGAAGCATAAATTTATAAAACATAAAATATAATTAACAATGTTTTGAAATAATAGTTACTTTCTGGTTGATCTACTTCATGAATTTTTCTTCGAATATTAAGTTTCATATTGCAAATGGTCATTATCTCATTACTTACCTAATTAAATCACGCACAATTAAGTTGACACAGACCTTCAAAACAGAGGACATACCCGGAATCAGAAATAATATGGATTGACTAAATTTCAGAACTGGCTTCATATGAAGATGCTAAAAATCCTATTTAAGTAAATAGCAAAAAGTGAGTTTTTAAAATGTATTGGTATTTTAGGTTAGGACTTTCAATCACACTCACACATGTCGACCTAAATAGGTACTAAAATAAGCACAGTTCATTCACGGTGTGAGATTTTACTCATAACAATGGTATTTGTTCGATTCTATGCAATTTAATAGGCATTGAAAGATGTATCTCAGTTCTTGATTTAAGAATGCTTATTTTATTTATTTTTCAAAGATTTTATTTATTTATTTGTCAAAGAAACAGAGAGAGAGAGAGCACAAATGGGCAGAACAGCAGGCAGAGGGGGAAGCAGGCTCCCCACTGAGCAGGGAGCCTGATGGGGGACCCGATCCCAGGACCCCGGGATCATGACCTGAGCCGAAGGCAGACACTTAACCAACTGAGCCACCCAGGTGTCCCTAGAATACGTACTTGATAAAAAAACAAAAACAAACAAACAAACAAAACACTGATTTAATACTAACGTGTTGAAGTTTTTGTTTGTTTTTATAACCCCAAGACCTAGACATTGTATTTCACATGCAAGAGGGGTGGGGGGAGTCGCACTCGTTGCTTACCTAAGTGCCCAACATTTTATAGATTTCCATCATTTTTTAGTATGTCTAAACATCCCAGTGACACCTGTCCCTCCTCCTTACAAGTGTTTCTTAACATATTATGGATCGAGTCACCAAGAGTAAGAGTCCACATTGGGAAACTATTTCACTCTTTATGTGAACAGTAACATCACCACGTCTGTCGGACCTGGTGGCTGCCTCAAATCCTGAACAAAACTGCGACGATACTGACACTATGTGTAACATATATATACATATAACATTTCCAGAAAGTGAGAGTGAGAGAGAGAAATCACCTCTCAGTATGTGAGCACTGAGTGTTGTTTATTATTCATTTTAATCTCTTTCCATCCAGCTGCCAGTTTCCACGGGTGGAGGAGTTGGTGGGAAGGTACACCGGAACCTTGTGAAGTGGTCCCTGGCTGCTGGGGACTGCTCTGCGCCAGTTAGCAGTTTTCCTGGAGCTGACTGGAACTAATGCACAATAAATTCATCTTCTTAAGAAAATGTGACATTCTGTTCTAGACATATTTTAAAAACAAACAGGTGCTATCAGAAATACTTTTTCAGTTGAAAATATTGTGCCTAAAGGATAGAAGAGATGAGGAAAAAAATAATGTGATAATTCTGTTGCACTAAAATAATTTTTTATGTCACAGATAGTCATTCTTCTATTCTGTATAACATATTAAGTAAAAAATTAAACACGTAGTCCTCATGGAGGAAGCACCCAAAAATGATAGACGCTCATTTCATGACTTCTTTGAATGTACTCTTTTTTAAAAGAAGAAGCCAAGACTGTTGTCCTTTTGGTACATAATTGGAAAAGTGTATCTTGAAAGAAGGAACTGAAATTGTTACAACTTAAACCTGGGCAAGAGTGAGGGAAAGAAAGAAGAAAAAAAAAAGAAAGAAGAGGAACTCTCATGTTTATTTCTTTAATTCAGTCAACTAACATTCACTGAGCACACTGAGTACCACAAGACGTTGGACGTGGTTTCAATACAAACGTGAGATCAAAGTGATACACCAAAACCCAACCCACGAGAGACTCAGCAAATGAACAAACAACTCCAGTACAGTATGAACAAATAAAGAATGTGCTGAGGAGGCAAAAAAAGAAACAATCTGTGAATCCTGTTACCATAGGTGTTGATGACTGTGTTACATTGGAGGTGATGCAGGACTGAGTCCTGTGGACCATGTGCCCAGGTAAACAAGGAGGGAAGAGAATTGTGAGCAGCAATCATGGCATTATAACAACATCATGAAGAGAGCAAATACTATCAAGAGAACTATTAGAAAAGACTTGTTTTTAGGAAGAGTCGTATGATCCGCTGAGTCTGACTTCCTCAGCTATTAAAGGTCCATCCTTGTGTCAGTACAAAGAGGAATGGTTAAGGTTAATCATGTTTACAGCCACAGGATACTCTGTGTGAGAGTTCCTAAAACGAACTCATGGCCCACTTACATGTCCAAACCAGACCCGGAGAAGCCCATCCACGCCACCGACATCAGACATCCGGAATCATCCCATAAAACCCAGTGTTGATTTCCTGCAAGTTGTGTCTCAAGGTGCCCTTGACACGTGGTCCCTCTTCTGTCTGCCAGACACGTCCTTATATACACAGGCCCAAATACACAGAATGAGGAGAAAAGAGATCCATATCTAGAATGCTGCTTTCTTTACTAATATCATCAGATCTAAGGTGGTTTAGTGTGAAATCTTTTCCCTTGGAACATCTAAATGAGTTTTCAGAGGTCAAACACTCAGAAACATCCCAGTTAAAAGAATCTTTTTGCTTGAAGTTTAGACTATCAGCCTAATGGAATTAGACTCTTTCTTGTCATTTTTCTCATGCCTGATCACCCCAGGTGTCAGGTCTCATTAACACACTGAATACCCTGTTTCTTCTCTTCCTGTCACCAGTCTTCAGAGAACATGACCTTTATTATCCCTTCATATGTGGAAAGAGATTTGTAGTCAAATACCTTTAGGGAACTCCAGATGAAACAACATTAAATAGATTTCTTTACCACGGAAATCTCAGGACCTCTGTTGTACTAACATGCTAGTGTGGACCATGACTCTTTGTGAGGGGTGCCATGTAGTGGGCAGTGGCTCACCCATCTGCAGAGAACGTAAGGAGGCTAACCTTTCTTAGGAGCAGACACGGGGAGCAATTTCACCGCAGTCCTCTTAGCTTCCTTCCAGTTTGCACAGCCCTGGCTTCACAGAAATTATACCGAATCCCAGTCTGATTACAGTCTCCACACCGTATCTATCTGTCTTCAGCTACGGATGGTAATGGTATATGACATGGAAAACACCAGACTGAATAAAGGTAGAAGGAAATTCATGTTCTCAGATTTTACAATAAATGGGCTCCTAATAAATGATCTCTGTCCTCACACTGTTAAAGCACCATTAGTCCAGTTCAGTGAAGGTCTCTGAGGTAAAAACAGTAAATGGCCATTTTCTCATTCGGTTGCGGAGGCTGACCTTCAATAACTATGACACCTGATCAACAGTTATTGGTGATAAAAGTAAACAAGTAGTGACGACTAATTTTTTCTGAGGGCGCATGCATACAAAATATTTTGATTTATTAAAAATACACAATCAAATAGAATAAAATTTTAGTGTAGATAATTGCTGGGAAACATTGCTTTGAGGGAAAATTAGCAGATATTCATTTTATGCTCTAAAAATTATATCCTTGATAGGTTAAAGTTATATTTAATTAAGAAGAATTAAATTCTCATGAAATTCAAGGACTTATTTGTCCCATAAATTGAGGCAACTTTAGAACCATGACATTGTATATAATCATATCCATTTCCCTCTAAATAACTAATTTATTATGTATTTTACCCTTGTCTAAATTTTCTTAATTTCCTATAAAGCTGCTTTGTCTTGACCAGTATTCATATCTCACATCATTTTCTCTTGAAGTTCACGCAGAATAGTTTCATTCTTCTCTTCTTCAGTCTTCATTGTGTATCACCTGATAATAAAGGAGAGAGTTGACATTTGGGGAAAAGGAGCAGCACTGAACTCCTCTTCTACACATCTCTCCACCTGAAAACAAGCACCAAACACTGACGACTGATGTGGCTAAAATTTAGAGAGGACATCCACAGCGTTTCTAACAGGAAAAAACAGGGATGGAGTTTTTAGGGTGACCACAGCAGCTGGAAAGAAAAGGAGGGAATAAAGAAAAGGAGAGAAACAGAGGGAAAGTCCTATGTTCTGGATATGAACTCTGCCCAAATCTCTGACTGATCCCCTAAACGATGCATGTGCGGGCCGGTCTGCCAGGGGCCCAGCCACAGCTGAACAGATTTCAGGGCTATTCGTCGAACGGAAGCGGACGGAGATGGGGTTCAGCCACGTCAGCTACCTGCTGCAAACAAGAACAAGGAAATAAAAAAGCCAATGACCTTCTGCGGAACATAAGAGAATCTATGGTGTCTATCGCATGCAATGTCTAAGGGCTCAGGAGACAACTGAAAATTATTGAACACACAAAGAAACGGAAAAATATGGCCAAAATTCGAGAGAAAAGGCGATGAAGAAACACCAGTCCCTAAGTGTTTCAGATGTAGTAACCAGCAGAAACTTTAAAGCCATTGTTATAACTATGCTCGGGAAATATACTTGTTGTGAAGGAACAAATATGAGTCCCAGCAGAGAAACGGAAGCTATAAAAAAAGAACAAAATGGAAATTCTAGAATTAAAATTTACAATTGCTGAAATATAAAAATTAATCAGTGGGCTTATGAGCAGATCAGAGATGAGAAACTATGGGTCCATAAGTCTGACAATAGAGCAGTCATATTGATTCAATCTAAAGAACTGGGAGAAAAAAAAATTAGAAAACAATGTTAAGAAAGTCTCAGGGAGATGTTTAAGAATATCGAGAGTTCTGTTCTGCATGCCCCAGGAGAGAAAAGAAAAAAAAACAAGAAGAGAAAAAGTCTGAAAAAACTTATGGCCAAAATATTTCCAAATTTATTTTTTTTATTTTTTTTTAAAGATTTTTATTTATTTATTTGACAGACCGAGATCACAAGTAGGCAGAGAGGCAGGCGGAGAGAGAGGAGGAAGCAAGCTCCCTGCGGAGCAGAAAGCCTGATGTGGGGCTCGATCCCAGAGTCCTGGGATCATGACCTGAGCCAAAGGCAGAGGCTTTAACCCACTGAGCCACCCAGGCGCACCAGAAGAGAGAGAATCTTCAGCAGCCTCCAGGCCAGGCCTCACCACACAACTCTGAGATCATGATCTGAGCCACAATGGAGAGCAGGATATTAATTGACTGAACCAGCCAGGCACCCCTTTATTTCCTATTTTTAATGAATCATTACTAATGTACTTATTTTAGAAGAGAAATAAGTGAAACAAAATAATTGTTTTTTTTTTTCTTTTTTAAACAAACTCGTTTCCACAGAACCAGATATAGGACTCAGAAGGTTTATCGAGTTTACAGATTAATCTGGGAAAAACTCCTAAAAATCCTACTTCAAACAATTAACATGTGATATGCCATGACCCAAGTAACTGAAAGTATTGTTCCAATAATTAAGGTTAGTTCAACCTGTGCTTTCGATTATCCATGTGGAAGCAGGCATCATGGGGCATTGTTTAGACACATTGTACATAGCGTACAAGTAAGTGCATGTGAAATGTAACAGATGGGTACGAAGAATCATACATTGTTTATATACAACATAACAAATGCATGTATATACATATTTGTGTGTGTGTGTGTGTAATTTACTAAAAATTTCAGCAAATAATGAAACTTAAATCTGCCCATGAAAATACTATAAGTCAGAAATTAGATTATTTCCTTATTTACAATTTCAAACACTCCTACAGCCCTGTGTAGAAGTAAATAAACTTAGTTCACTGATTTCCCTGAAAGTGAAACAACTACTATTGTCTCCGGGCTGAGAACAAGGTAACTCATGGGAAACTCCATGTAATCAGCTGGTAAGTAGCACTTACTCTCAATTAGATCCTAGGGAATTAATTAGTGGTCAATCAAGTAAATTTTACTGTACTCAGATTGCCAGCATTGATTTGTTCTAGTTTAGTACATGAGGTAACATCAACATTCCTCAAATGGGTCAGGAGCCAGCGGTTCATTATTAGGTATTACGTGGGATCATCCCCAACCCTCAAAACAACAAGAAATGGCCTCTTCAGAAGTGGCTGCTGACAAGACTCCCCTGGGGTCCGAGAGACACACTGGTAGTTGCTCATTTCCATTCTGGGCTCAGCTATAAAAACAAGAGCAACAGTATAAGAAAATATTCTGTCTCCATTAATACTTTTAATATATAGTCCTGAACAGAATGTTGGTGGAAGTATGAAATTTAAAGGCGATTCTAGTAAGGGCCCAGAAAGAAATTAGGAAAAAATGTCATTTGAAACTGGAGGAAAGGTGATCTTTGTTATAGATCACAGACAACCTGGCTGCACGTGCCTTGCTGTTGCGGAGAAAGTAGAACTTACAAGTGATGAACTTGGGTATTTAGCTGAGTGGAATTCAGGAACATGTAGAAGGTGGGGCCTGCATTCTTGCTGCAAAAGTAAAATATAAGAAAAAGATAAATTGAGAAATGAAATGTTAATAAGCAAAAAGGAACCAGCTTTCGGTAATTTGGAAAATTCTCAGTGTATCCAGATTATAGAAGACACTAATATTAAATTCAGTGCCAGGAAATTGTGCTCTGGAGAGAAGGCCAAGCCTGTGGGTAGACAAGCATTTACTGAAGAAATTAGACGTGTGACTCTCTACATCCACTCAACCATCTCAACAGAAGCCAGGAAAAATTACAGAATAGTCCAAGAGGGATTTGTGGAGGATAAAGATGGGATAATTTAAGAAATATCTGTTGAAGGCCTTTTTGTCTAGTGCTATGAATCCCCGTGACATACACAGAAGACCCACAAGGTTTTAGAGAATGCTGTATCAGTCGACATACTTCTAGGTTGGACTAGGGACCTGGACAGGAAAAAATGAAAGGACAGAATGTGGCCAGACTTCCAGAATCCTACCATAGAAACTAGTCTGATATTGATACTCAGGTAAAAACATGCTGGGAAAAAAGCAACAAAACAAAACAAACAAACAGAAAAACATGCTGGGAACAACCAGCAGTCCCTGTCCTGATGGATGAAACTTACTCCAGACTTTGCTGTGAAAGAGAGGAGAAGGCAAGGGGGTCAATGATCAGAGACAAGACCCTTTGCCCCTCCTTGCTCCTTTATTGGTCCTTCAGGATAATCCCGAATCCTTATCACTGGGTCTCAGGGACGGGATGTGTGACAAGGGGTCTCACTGGAACTGGGAGGACCTGTTTCTGGGCGGGATGCGAAATGCTGCGCGTTCTACGAGTTCTGGTCAGCACAGTGCGTACATCTCTTAGATCTCAGGGCAGCTGTTTGGGCTAAGAAAGCATCAGGGAGGGCCGCTCCCCAGGGCATGGCTACGGCAGCGCGGTCACGCAGGCCTCCACAGTCTCCGAAACCTTCCGTGCCCTCAGTGCCTCCGTGTGGTGTTTTCGCAAGCCGGGATTACGGCTGAGGGCACGCGCTGCACTGACCCCAACACAAACGTGCACTGTCCTTTAGGAAAAATGAAGAGTGACATAGAAGGACGAGCCACAGGCATGGGGCACTCAGAGACACGAGCACCAAGGCCTGTGGGGTTACAGCTCCATAGCAAAGGCCAGAAGCACGTGTGCGGACACAGAAGTGGGAGCCACAGACGCACAAGAAGTGGAGACCTCCCGAGCCACCGGAGGCTTCTGAGCCGCTCTGGGGACAGAGACTGTGGAGCTGTCTGGCGCCGAGGGCTAGGCAGCTGCCGCAGACCTCGACCACAGAGCCGGCCGGGGGCAGAGCGCGGCACCGCAACGCAGGATTCCCAGTCCCAGAGATCGAGTAGAATGTGGCCGCTGGGCCTGGATTTGCCTGGGGCCAGTGATAGACGCCTTTATTCCTTCCGTGGTCTCCGTTTTGGGGGAGGGATGTTTGTAGCTGCTACTACCCTGTCCCAGCATTGCGTCTTGGAAGCGGGCGGCTTGTTTTCTAGCCTCACGGTTCCGCAGGTGGAGAGGACTCTTGCTCCAGGTAAGCCATGTCCAGTGTATCACTCATACCTGATTTCGATGACTTAGAGGACGACGTTTGGGACTTTTCGACTGATGATATTTAAATGAGATTTTGGACTGAGAGTCACTGCTGTGTTATGTTGAGTTCGGGGGCTGTTGGGATAGAACGGGTGTACTTTGTGTGGGGTCGGATGTAAATTTTGCAGGTCCAGAGGGTGGACTGTAACAGGCTGAGCGGCGACTCCAGAGACATTTGGCCGTCCTTATCCCTGACCTTATACATGTCACTTCATCTGGAAAAGGGGTTTATGCAGATGTAATTAAATTAAGGATATTGGTATAAAAAACTCATCTAGATTATCTAAGTGAGCCTTAAATCTAATGACAAGTATCCATGTAAGTGATACCCTGAGGAGGCAACAATGTTTCCATTGAAACTAAGGCTGGAGAGAGAGCGCCACAGGCCAGGGGGCACCAGGGGCACCAGGTGGAAGACACGAGGAGCGGGTTCCTCGCCCAGAGCGTTCAGACTTTGTGCAGCTTTGCCGACTTCTTGATTTTGATCCAGGTTGATGGAACAAATTTCTGTTATTTTAAGCCACCAAGTCTGTGGTAACTTATTAGAGCAGCCCTGGAAACTGGTACAATACGGTAGTCCTTGACTGGGAACTCGGGGAAAGGAAGTCTCCCTTTTCGGTCATATGCACCAGCCGTGGAGCTTCTGTCATGCTGCGTGCGGGAGCTGGGGGCACAGGTCATACTTGTGTCCGTGGTGGACACACGCGCCACATACTCTCACTGCTCTTACTGAATTTTTGTAGATTCTCTTGATTAAGTGTTTCTTTTGTTGTTGTTGTATGTCCTTAGGACAATTTCCAGATACTTCAAATGGTTGGTGGGTTTGTGTGTGTGTGTTTTTAAAAATAATTTTGACCAATTATGGTTGTTTTGTTGAGGATCTGCTCAGCAAAGCTCCGAACACTGGCACTTCCAAAGTGGATCCCCCCACTTTGTGTTTGTTTCTCCTGATACAGACTGAAGCACAAGTGAGTAACACGGAGAAGTCCTGTAAAAACAATCATATACTTTGTCAGTATATGGTCTTATACACTCACATATATTTTAAAAAATCAATTACCATGCTAGTCTATTTAGTTGAAAATATGTAATTTTCTTTTACAAACTCATCTGGCAAGAACATAAAACTGCAGTTTGGTTAAAATGAAGTAATTTTCCCTTATCAAGTGTTTTTTTTATTCCCAATAATATATTCAAAATACTGCGACCCTGCTCTCACAATCTTCCAAACCAGAGCCCTCATATACTTTGAGTATAGACAAAATGGGTTGTGGTTTTTGTGTTTTTTGTGTTTTTCAGGAAATAATGTTAGTTTTGCCTTTTTATAGTTTTTATATGCCTAGAATCTGGATAATGTTCTATCAGGGCTAAAATATGTCAGGCTTTAAAATTTTTATAATCCCAATCAAAAAGATAAAAAATTCTACATTGCTGTTTGATGTTATCTAAATAATGCACATGTCTTTTCTTTTTTTTTTTCTTTTTTTTTTTAAAGATTTTATTTATTTATTTGACAGAGAGATCACAAGCAGGCAGAGAGGCAGGCAGAGAGACAGGAGGAAGCAGGCTCCCCGCCAAGCAGAAAGCCCGATGTGGGGCTCGATCCCAGGACTCTGAGATCATGACCCGAGCCGAAGGCAGCGGCTTAACCCACTGAGCCACCCAGGCGCCCCGCACATGTCTTTTCGATCAGCTGCCCAGAATTCTTGCATTTTAGGAACTCTAATATTTTGTTGTCTTTTTCCCAGTCCTGCAGAGCACTATAGAAATGACTGATGTTCCAGAGAACTATGCTAAGAGACACGCTGTTTGCCTAGTTTCTCAAAAATCAGAACTCCACTTTCAAATCAATTGAGATCCTGAAAAATTACAAGCATAAAATATATATTACTTACAAAAATGTTAGACATATTCTATTTTTACTAATGCCAGTGATAAGAAACAAACACCTGGTGAATAACTCTACATGTTTGGTAACACGCATTCAAAACCATTACAGCCTTTTTTATTGCTGTAACACCTCATCACCATGTGATAGTAAATTTCCATAGAGTCCCAGACAATTCTGACCTAATTTTGTGTTCATGGTTGTGTGTAGTAATGTGTATGCACGTGAAAATTTGAGAATCACCAAACTACTAGAGCAAAAGAAAAAAAAAAATGAAAGTCTCTATTGAGGTACCAGAACTTCAGATGATCCTACCTTTAAGATACTATTTAATGCATAATGGAAGGAGACTATGGAGGTGATTAGAATAGGGTTCCTACTAGCTTGACTGGAACCTCCAACCTCTGTATCATGCAGACGCCAGAGCTTAAACAGCTGTCACGTTTCTGCAGTACACACGGCACGGGTGCTGAATTCTAAGAGCTTGGGCTTTCTCAGTGGATTTACTCTGTTTGATGTCTTAATAATTATTCTTCTTTCATCTTCCTAAATGGTACATTTTTTAGTGCCAACACTCATGTTCCTTGAACATTCAAGACTTTTTTTTCCCTTGTGTTCAGTTAGCCAACGTATAGCACATCATTAGCTTTTGATGTAGTGTTCAACGATTCATTAGTTGTGTCGAACACCCGGTGCTCATCATGACATGTGCCCTCCTTAATACCCATCACAAGCCTTTTTTTACTTCATAGTCTTGCTGTTTTCTCCTTCTTCTGAAATACTCTTATCCATTAATCCACATGGTTCAATTTTTCTTCCGTAGCTCAAATATTATTGAAAGACCTTCCAATACCAGTCTACGTATAATAGCCCCCCAGCACTATCTACACTCCTCATCTTTTTTTTTAAGATTTTATTTATTTATTTGACAGAGAGAGATCACAAGTAGGCAGAGAGGCAGGCAGAGAGAGAGGAGGAAGCAGGCTCCCTGCTGAGCAGAGAGCCCGATGCTAGACTCGATCCCAGGACCCCGGGATCATGACCTGAGCCGAAGGCAGCAGCTTAACCCACTGAGCCACTCAGGCGCCCCTACACTCTTCATCTTATTTGCTCATAGCACTTGTTATTATCTGGTGTTGACTTTTTAGTTTATAGTTCATATCTCATACTGCACATTCCCAGACCATAGGAGTTGCCAGGGCCACAGTCAGTTTTCCATAAGTAATTGCAGGACTCAAGAGTAAATGCGCCAGTTAAAAATGGAATGTGAGTGAAACAAGACAAAGTATCGTGATCTACAGTAAGTTAAGTGCATGCATTAGCAACTCTACTCCCGTGCATTCTCACGGGTGTTTGTGTACAGCCACGATCCTTAGTCATTGGAGAGTGTGAAAGACTTGACTCACCCCTCAGATTCTGGTGTATTAGTCTTTTTAGTGTCGAAGAACCATTACACACCACTGTGAAGAACAAAGGAATGGAGAAAATCAATGAATCTAAAAACTTTCTTTGAAAAGATAAAATTAACAAATTTCCAGTAAGGCTAATAAAAATAAAAGAAAACACAAATTACAGTAACAGATAAGATGGGTGGTCATGACTACGAAGTACAGAGATATACAGAGAAAAATAACTCTGTGACTACAAATTCAATAACTTAGATGAAAGTGACAAATAATTTTTTTAAGATTTTTATTTATTTATTTGAGAGACAGTGAGAGAGAGGCAGAGAGCATGAGAGGGGGGAGGGTCAGAAGGAGAAACAGACCCCCTGCTGACCAGGGAGCCCGATGAGAGACTCGATCCTGGGACTCAGGGATCATGACCTGAGCCGAAGGCAGTCACTTAATCAACTGAGTACCCAGGTGCCCAAAAGGGGCCAAACCTTTAGAAGATACAAACTAGCAAATATACATAAATTCAACTAAAAATCATACATTTTATTAAATCTGTATGTCATATGGACCTCCCAAGTTTCACAACTGATTATTTAAGTCTCAGTCTATAAGGGTGGGATGAATGAATCTTGTTACAAATTGGATATAACCTTCAAGTATATGTTAGGTTTTCAGGCATGAAACTGACAGAAATAGAAAGCAGAAATTATTTCCAGTGCTGGAAAAAACCAAATACTTAGAATAATTTCTCATACAGATCTACCTAAGTGGGTTAAAATTTCATCCTTCGATGTGCATTTGGTGAGTGTGCGAAGGCATGAGCGTTTCCAGGAGCTGCAACGGTGCAGGAGTTGGTACTTGGAGAAATCAAATCACGTTAGCCATGTCCAGTCAACACTACTGTAGTGTAGATCCGGTTATCAGATTTTGGAAGAGGAATGAGACAGAAGACACAATTTTTCGCAAAAATGAATTAAGTAAAAGAAATATAAAAACGAAAACGTGTATAGTAATTCTTCAGTGTCCTTCCGCGGACATTACTGCCTTCAGTCCTCCATATTTACCTGCTATAAACATCGATTTTGTTGTTTCCTAACAATTTTCAAATGTACTTTTCCTTCAACTCACTGAATGACTCACAAACCCTTTTAAGAAGCATGGCCTTTCACCCTTCCATGGATTTGCACGAGTGGCCCTAAAATGACCTTTTACCACTTCAACAAACTAAATCACCCACATTCAAGTATCCCCTGGAGCTTTCTGGGTTCATTTCTTCTAAACGTGGCATCCTATGATTGCTTCTAGAACAATCATATAGAATACAAATTAACTAATTTGGATTGAGAAACCTTTGTGATTAAGGACTATATTTTGTTTTGTTTTGTTTTCATGTTAAGACCTGATCACCAAATCCAGGGTCTGAATGAAGAAGGAGCTCAGAAATATTTGTTGAAGAAAGACTGAATGATTGGAGACGGCATGAACTTTAAAAACAGGATATGGATATTTTCTACTTCAGGAGAAAATGGTTTGTTATAGAAAAGACAAATAGGTCTGTAATCAGAACACAACAACAACGAGTAAGACTAGTTTCTGCTAATCTGTAAAGGCACATGGCTTCATGGATAGCACAGGCCTATCCTGGAGCTCGGTGTTGCTCAGAAATGGAAAAACTGCACATGAGAGTAAAATAGCTCAGAAGAGAGTGTAGAGCTTCCAGAACTAAAGGCATGAATGCTTTCAGATGGGCAAAGTAGAAGACACACAGGTTGGGGGGAAACAGAAGAGCTAAGACAGAGACTTCATTCTTCGTCCAGAGAAGGGCAGAGGCAGGACCTAAGAGTTTTTCTACAAGGTAGAAATTCACCAATTCCAGAGCCCCCCACCCCAAAAAAAAAGGATGAGGTGGTGTAGACGGTTGGGAAGGGAAAGAGGATACTATCAAACAGAAATCTAAGCACATTCTGGTGAAGCCTGAAGACCCACAAATCTTGGCATCCCTTTCATGAAATCCGCTTTGTACTGAAGGTTGATCAGTTTTATCAGTTATCAACCTAAGATTGTGCTAAACGGATTGACAACATGAAAAGAACTAAAACATTCTCAAATAACATTGAGGAAGGGAGCATACGGAGAATCCTAGACCCAACTCACCATTGAGAAAAGTTCAGGAATATCAATGATTATCATTAGTTTCCAATTATCTGGTGATAGTTTATATGTGTTTCAGAGAAGTAAAAATGCAAGTACTTTAGAAGGTGCTCCCCTTCCTATAGAATAGCCTGAAAGAGCTAAATAACTACACGCAAGCTAAATACCTCAGTGATGCTGGAGAAGAGAAGTCATGAAGAAAGGCTACCTGCGATTGAGACTGGCTCTAGGGACCAAAAAAGCAGAAATGTATCATGAAGAATGAATAAATAACTGAAAGAATGAAAAATGAACATTCATTAAATGTCATTTAGTCGCCAGACTTCACGCCAGACGTTTTCACAAGTATAATCTAAGTTACTTCTCTCAAAAATTGTACGACTAAGAATTTTGTAGATAAGATCATTCAAGTTCAAAGAATGACTTGGCTAAGCTCATCCAGGCAGGCAGGGACACATCTGTGTCAGAGAGCCCTTCGGATGACAAGCATCGTTCTGTCCCCTCCACTCCCTCCTGCCTCTTCCCTTCTGTCATGTTCCGCAGAACACAGCACCGACAGAAGAGTAACCAAGACGTTTTTACTTGCATCTCAGTTTGGCTAGAAACAAAAATCTCAATAAAAAATGTCATCAGGGGGCACCTGGGTGGCTCAGTGGGTTAAGCCTCTGCCTTCAGGTCAGGTCAGGATCTCCGGGTCCTGGGATCGAGCCCCACATCGGGCTCTCTGCTCGGCAGGGAGCCTGCTTCCCCCTCTCTCTCTGCCTGCCTCTCTGCCTACTTGTGATCTCTGTCAAATAAATAAATAAAATCTTTAAAAAAAAAATGTCATCAGAACATTTCATGGAAGGGCGCCTGGGTGGCTCAGTGGGTTAAGCCTCTGCCTTTGGCTCGGGTCGTGGTCTCGGGGTCCTGGGATCAAGCCCCACATCGGACTCTCTGCTCAGCAGGGAGCCTGCTTCCACCTCTCTCTCTGCCTGCCTCTCTGTCTACTTGTGATCTCTCTCTGTCAAACAAATAAATAAAATCTTTAAAAAAAGTTTCATGGAATCATTTAGCTTCTGTATTTTTTAGAATAAACTTGGTGATTTTTCTCATTTGAAACCATTAATATTCAATCACCAGAAGATAAAACTGTTAACATTTGAGGAATCATTTAATTCATAGTTTCCTTTCAATTAATTGTTATGAATATAGCTCTTTAAGAAACTCAATATATATGTTTAAAGGAGATAAGATAAATTATTTAATATTGAAATTTAACTTTTATTTATAATTTGTTAATATGAGAGCTCTGAAAACCTATTCGATATTCACAATGTGGAAATATAGTCCTTTTGTATGGGGGAACATTCAGCAATGCTTTTTTACAGCTTTTTTTCTTTAGTACTTGGAAATAGACCTAGAAGCAAATGTTTCAGAGATAATCATGAAATAGATGACAGAAATGATTTAATAAAAAATCACACACAGAATGTAGATTATTAGCCTTAGAACATTGACTGCAAAGAAAAATCTTTATTATCTTAAACCAAAACATTGAGATATTAAAACACTCTCTGAGTGAAAGTAGTGATCTCTGTTGTATGAAAATAAAAACTGGAAGTTCAAAGGTTAGAACATAATAAAAAGACAAAATAACATTCAACATGTTCTAAGGAAAAAAGAAAAAAATTATTTTCATATATATGATAGTGGTTTATATCATTTTAATGATGCTATATATATTCCAATCTTTGTACTTATAAATATATTAGTCGTAATCATGGAGTCAAAAGCATAGAAATTCAGGATTCTTTAAAAATAATTGGCTAATTCTTCTAAGTGGTATTATTGAAATTTTTTACATAGACTTCTATGAATTTTCAGAGTTCTAAAACAATTATTTATGAATTAAAACAAACTGATAGATTTTTACTTATTACTTACTGTTCTGTTACATAAATGCTATAATTTATTTATTTATTTTAAAGATTTTTATTAATTTGACAGAGAGAGAGAGATCACAGTAGGCGGAGAGGCAGGCAGAGAGAGAGGGGAAAGCAGGCTCCCCATTGAAGAGAGAGCCTGATGCAGGGCTTGATCCCAGGACCCTGAGATCATGACCGAGCCGAAGGCAGAGCCTTTAACCCACTAAGCCACCCAAGCACCCCTAAATGCTATAATTTAAAACAGAAATAGAGCTAGTTGACATTTGCAATTGGAAGTAAATAACAAAGTAATAAAGCAATTAAGACTAAATAAATATTTACATAATTATGCATGAAGAAAAATATAACATTATGTTTATAGTTTATCATTTTCATCCTGTCCTCTTACATAACAATTTATTTTCATTCCTCTTTAAACCTTTTATTGGATATTTAAATTTTGAAGGCTACCTTTTTATGTGTTCTTAATAAACTAAAATGTAAGACATTTTAAAAGAAGAAAATAAAGAAATCAGTTGCTTTCCTATACACTAACTGTAGAAAGAGAAATTAGGGAATTGATTCCATTTACAATAGCACCAAAAACCATAAGATACCTTAGAATAAACCTAACCAAAGAAGTGAAGCATCTATACTCTAGAAACTACAGAAAACTCATGAAAGAAGTTGAAGAAGACACAAAAAGATGGTAAAACCTCCCATGCTCATGGATCGGAAGAATAAACATTGTTAAAATGTCTCTTCTGCTCAGAGCAATCTATACTTTCAGTGCCATCCCGATCAAAATACCAACGGCATTTTTCAAAGTGCTGGAACAAACAATTCTAGTTTGTATGGAATCAGAAAAGACCCTGAATCACCAAGGAAATGTTGAAAAAGAAAAACAAAGCTGGGGGCATCATGTTGCCTGATTTCAAGGTGTATTACAAAGGGGTAATCACCAAGAGAGCATGGTACTGGCACAAAAACAGACACAAAGACCAATGGAACAAAATAGAGAATCCAGATGTGGACTCTCAACAGTATGGTAAAATAATCTTTGACAATGCAGAAAAAAATATCCAATGGAAAAAAGTCTCTTCAATAAATGGTGCTGGGAAAATTGGATAGCTATATACAGAAGAATGAAATTCAACCATTCCCTTACACCACACACAGAAATAAACTCAAAATGGATGAAACACCTCAATGTAAGACAGGAATCCATCAAAATCCTAGATAAGAACATAGGCAGTAACCTCTTCGACATCAACCATAGCAACTTATTTCAGACATGTCTCCAAAGTCAAAGGAAACAAAAGTGAAAATGAACTTCTGGGACTTCGTCAAGATCAAAAGCTTCTGCACAGCAAAGGAAACTGTCAACAAAGCAAAGAGACAACCCACAGAGTGGGAGAAGATATTCGCTAATGACACTACAGACAGAGAGCTGATATCCAAGATCTATAAAGAACATCTCAAACTCAACACCCAGAAAACAAATAATCATGTTAAAAAATGGGCAGAAGACATGAACAGACACTTCTCCAAAGAAAACATACGAATGGCTAACAGACACATGGAAAAATGTCCCAACATCATTAGTCATTGAGAAATTCAAATCAAAACCACATTGAGATACCACCTTACACCAGTTGGAATGGCAAAAATTGACAAGGCAGGAAACAACAAATGTTGGAGAGGATGTGGAGAAAGAGTAACTCTCTTACACTGTTGATGGGAATGCAAGCTGGTATAGCCACTTTGGAAAAGAGTGTGGAGGTTCCTCAGAAAGATAAAAATAGAGTTACCCTACAACCCAGCAATTGCACTCCTGGGTATTTATCCCAAAGATACTGATGTTGTGAAAAGAAGGGGCACCTGCACCCCAATGTTCATAGCAGCAATGTCTGCAATAGCCAAACTGTGGAAAGAGCTGAGATGCCTTCAACAGAAGAATGGATAAAGAAGATGTGGTCCATACATACGATGGAATATTACTCAGCCGTCAGAAAGGATGAATACCCACCATTTGCATTGACATGGATGGAACTGGAGGGGATTATGTTAAGTAAATAAGTCAAACAGAGAAAGACAATCATCACATGGTTTCACTTACATGTGGAGCATAAGGAACAGCATGGAGGACATTAGGAGAAGGAAGGGAAAATGAAGGGCAAGAAATCAGAGGGGAAGGTGAACCACAAAAGACTATGGACTACAGGAAACAAACTGAGGGTTTTAGAAGGGAATCTGATGGGGTGATGGGTTAGCCCAGTGATGGGTATTAAGGAGGGCACGGATTGCATGGAGCACTGGGTGTTATATGCAAACAATGAATCATGGAGCACTGCATCAAAAACTAATGATGTAATGTATGGTGACTGGCATAATAAAATTTCAAAAATTAAAAATTAAAAAAGGAGGGACGCCTGGGTGGCTCAGTTGGTTAAGCAGCTGCCTTCGGCTCAGGTCATGATTCCAGCGTCCTGGGATCGAGTCCCGCATCGGGCTCCTTGCTCAGCAGGAGCCTGCTTCTCCCTCTGCCTCTGCCTGCCATTCTGTCTGCCTGTGCTTGCTCTCTCTCCCTCTCTCTCTGACAAATAAATAAAATCTTTAAAAAAAAAAAATTAAAAAAGGAGAAAATAAATCTAATTAAAGAGGCATTATCTACATTTAATTTAAAAATAACTTTGTCATGGGACAAAGTAAGAAATGTAAGAAAAAATATTTTTCTGTTCTCTTTTCAAATAATACTTCTCTGAACTACCTTCAGGATTTAGGGTATTTACCTGTTCTTTTATGTAACAGTAAACCTGAATACAGACAAACGTGAAATTCTCTTTGACAAGCAGCTTTGCTTTTATCAAACCCACATTACACTGGTTTCTGGTGTCGGTCAAATGTGATGACGTTAATATAAATATCCTCTCTGTGAAACCGTTCGAACGTGGATTATTTAGGATTTTACTCACTAGCAACAGCAGGTTTTTGGACTTGTAGGGATTAGTTTCCATCTCTCCTATAATGTTCCTCTTTGTATCTACAGCCTTGTTCTGGTAGGCCAGCTGGATGTCAGTCAGGTTCTTTACATCTGTAAGTTTGTCATATAGACTTTCCATGTCTAAAATGTCATCATCTTGGGGCACCTGGGTGGCTCAGTGGGTTAAAGCCTCTGCCTTCAGCTCAGGTCATGATCTCAGGGTCCTGGGATCGAGGCCCGCCATCGCCATCAGGCTTTCTCCTCATCGGGTAGCCTGCTTCTCCCTTCCTCTGCCTGTCTCTCTGCCTACTTGTTATCTCTGTCTTTCAAATAAATAAATAAAATCTTAAAACAAACAAAAAAAGTCATCATTTTAAACATTTCAGAGTACATTGGATGTTATCATAAGGTAACTTTCTCTCAGGGAAAATCATTTTACAGCACAGTTATAATTTGAATTTGTTAAATCAAAGTTGAATTCCAAGTAAGTTGTAGTTTCAGTAAAGAATTTGGAAAAGCCATATTTAATTCCACTGCCTTTTTTTCTGGTAACACCATCTTGTATCCTGAAGCAGTCTTATTTCTAAAAAATGACTCATTTTCTTTGCCTAAGTTTTTGTAACGACCTCCATGAAACCTTGAGAAATTCAAGTGTCGTCAGCTCGTCTTTTCCTCATCACCATAGGGACTCTTCCAAGATCATCAGACATTTTAAGGAAACAACTGTGAGATGTTACCATCCCCTTCTCCACTATGTCCAATCCCAAATTATTTTCTGCATATTGTGCCAAATAGTTTGTTTTGATCATTTATCTTCCTAATGTGTTTATATGTGTCCTGCCATTAAAATAACAAAGTTGTTGAGCCTTCATTTTTTGTGATACCTGGATAATGCCGGTATTAGTATTACAATTGTTCTTATATTCATTATTTGAATTCTTGGAAATTCCTGGAAAACATAGCGATAATATTCACGGTATTAAATCAAACTAGCATGAAAGGCTGAATATACAAATAGACAAGGCCCAAACCATACATGACCACGGAACTATGACGCACAACTTCTGCAACAGTGAGCCACGGAACCAACCCACATCTCTGTAGCAGTCAGCCCGGAATGGTCAGGATTTGGTCAATAACCGTCAGCTTCTTTAATTTCTGTCCTTGCTTCCACAGAGAAAGTCAGATACGCCTCCCAAACCAGTTACCTAGGATGTTCTGCTGGTTCTTAACCCACTTCCAGCTTTCTTGCACCAATAAGCTCTGGTCAGGGCACACCTGAAGCCATTCCCTTTCTCCGCTATAAAGCTTTTCAGTACTTCTGCCTTTTGAGTTTCTGCCAAATGCAGGTGACGGTGGCTGATTCTCATGCTGTAACAAACTCTGAACAAACTGCCTCTGTCTGTTCTCATTTGGGCAATCTTCATTTATTCCCACAAACAGGATCTCAATACAAAGCACAACAATTAATCCACGGGCAAGTCAAAGACAGATTGTTAATACTCAGGATTACAGTGCACGAAAGTTTCACCCTAAACTTGCATCCCTTGGAGTGATCCAACAAAGGATGATCCACTATTGTAAAATGCAGATCACAGTCGCTAAGACCAGTGGCCAGAGGTAAAAACAGCAGCACCTATGAAAAGCAGGTAGTCTATGCTGTCTTCATTTAACATTAAAAGCAGGATTTGGGGTGTTTTTTTTCCTTTCGGTCCCTACTTTTTGGGTTGGATTTTCAGTTTGATATTTTCTCCCTAACTTCCTCACCTGAAAAATGAGACTTTTACATCCTGAGGGAGTATCTCTGGGATGAGGGATTTTTAGAGCTAAATGAGATTTTTACTCTCAGGGACGTATTACCTGAATGAGGGACCATCAAACCTGGAAAACTGGTGACTCTATTTTTTGTTTGTTTGGTTGTTTATCATGTTCTCATCCAATCCGTATTAGAAGCTGGAAAAGTCTGTCAGCCTCCGTGATGCCCGTTTGTCTCATCCTTCACGTCCAGCCAGGTCCGAAGGTGGGCTCTGTCCTCCCGGGGCAGGTTCATCGTAAATGCGGTGTAGACTTTGGGGCCCTGTCACGGACGGACGGACTCCTTCCAGCACTCAAGACGGGCTCCACCCATGTGCTCGGGATTCATATGTTTTAATTTTTCGAAGGCGACCATCACCGTCCGTTAAGACGGCTGCCTCCACCGTGACCGTCCCTCCCTGCGGGGTAGTGCCAGGGCGACCTCGACACACGCTCAGAACCCTGCGAAGAGGCAGTCCCGCTGGCGATACTTCAGTTTTGTTCCGTTGGAAGGCGTCAGTGTGGTGTCCCCTCACTTCTACGAACGGTTACATACTTGCTGGCCTTCCCGCCACAGCAGTGGCTTCCGGCCGCGCCGCGGTGACACAGCCGGCATCACAGCAGGAGGGTAAAGGCCACCATGCGCCCTGTGTGAAGTGCCCCCGGCACGGGCCGCCACGGCGTGAGGATGGGGTCAGTGTGGCTTCACGTGACGCAACCAGAAGCTAATACAGGGAAATTCTTCGGACTTTCAGACACAATTTTAAAAGAATATTTGGTTCCCATAAATGCCTACTCAGAGCAAAAGTTATCTGTGGTTAGAACGATGATTCATTGAGGCATGTGCAATTATTACAAACCTGCCATGTGTTCTTCTTCCTTTTTTTGATTAAAAAATGCTTGAAATAAAAATTTTCAGAATTCCCGTGTTCTGAGGGCGCATGCGGCACAGCTACCAGCAGCAGGTGAACTATGTGTAGAGCCACAGGGTTTTTTTGCATCCGGACTATCAATTTAAAAAATCAATCTTCTGTAAGTGAAAAATTCTTAATTTCCTCCAAATCTTTCCACAGAAAATACTATCTCAAAATTACTATCATGAAGATATTAAAGAATACGCATCCAAAAGTTTATGTATCTCGTGTACCACAGATGGATAATAGATGTATTCTTGTCACGTTAAAGCTGTCTCAGGAGAGTAATTCCTAGAAATATTTGGTCATTTGTTTGGATTTTATGAGATTTTTAGTATTTGTCAGTCATTCAAAGTTAGTTATCTATCGTGATTTCCTCCTTATACATAAATGTTTGCTTTCATATGTAATTTTGTATTTGTCGTTTTTCTTGGAGCCTCGAGCCTCACAAAGCTGGGAGCAGAGAGCTCCAGGCTCTGTGTCCTTCCCGTCACCCTCTGCCCTCGCTCAGGACGTCGTTCCGTCACAGGCAAGCCGGACCCCACACAATGTCCAACGAGCAGCTCTGCTTTCTTCAGTCCGTCTTCCCTGCTGCCACCAGGGTTCATGTTCTAAATCACAAATTTATTTGTCACCCTGGAACCCAAAACCATGTCCTTCACATGGCGCCAAGAGCATTCCGCAGTCCACTAACCGAAACGAGCTCCCTCAGCTCCTCAAACTCTCTCCTCGGAGGGGCCACTGGCAATTTCTCTCCTGCGTGTGGGAGCAGGATGCTCCGTCTCTCCCTGAGGGAAGGTCTGGTCGGTCCTTCAGAGTCCGCCTCAAGTGTCACCTGCTCAGTGACGATTTGCTCAACTTATTTACACATATAAGCCCTTGAAACATCTTGTGTATTTTTTTAAGTTACATCTTTCACCTCATATGGCATTTTCTTACTGATATGTATGTATCTCCTACTAATTAGTAAGTTTTTTGAAAGTAGGGTCTTTAACGTGTCACCATATCGAGTGGAACATGATGCTTGCTCGACTGAGCATTCATTCATTCATTCGTTCATTCATTAATCACATATATCTCTTATCTTATCCTGGTTATTAGAGATAAAATTTGCAGTAAATTCACAGGAAAATGAATAAATGAATAATTATCTTCTGATTTTGTTATAAAGATGAGCATCTTGCATCTTTACTTCAAGTCCCTTCATGTCAGTGTCATAGAACTGACAGAGAATACTTCCTCTCGTGTTCAAAGGATGGTTGTGATATAAAAATAGAACTGAACTAGGATCAAAAAACCCGGATTTGAGGTTCTGGGTATTGTTAAGGTCTGAGGATCTTGAGCAAGTCCTGGGAATACCTCTGGTAACAATTTTCTTCTTTTTAGAGGGAAGAAAATACACCTCCGTGACACACAAACAATTTAGTGGTACCATAGAGGTGGAAGTGCTTTGTTAACAGTTGTTTTGCACAACCCTGTTGCTTGCAGAGGAAAGGCGTTGCTGCTTTTCTGCCTCTGGTAATACCTTCCATTTACACAGAAAATCGCTGCATTTGTTGTTTACTGCCCACCTAGAAGGAAAACCACCAATACCACTTGCTCAATCAAACTGCGGTAACTCTCTATCCTCAGAGATAATGAAGCTGACCTGATCTCGGTGGGAATATGTTTTGCTAAATCAGAGTTACGGTCCTACATGTGAATGTCAAAATGGAACTCTAACTCTGGGTAGAGTCAAGCCCAGTATTTATCATACCAGGGGTAGTAGTTTACCTCACAATTATAGCAAGTGTAAGATATGCTTAATGTTTTTTCTCTTTTTCTCTCTAGAAATGTCGGGGTCCACTTATGAAGAACGAGGCCTGAAAACACCTGCGCACACTGCGAGACACTTCTGTTCACCCCACGTGAGATTAAATGTGCTCCTACTGCTATCTTTTAACACAGCTATACTCTTTGTAGTTGACGTCCTGTTATCTGACTTAAGAGAAGAGAGGATTTCTCTAAGTCAGCTGGGGAGAGACAAATACTGTATGACTTCACTCCTATGTGGAATTTAAAAAACAAACAAATAATCATAAGAGAAAAAAAGAGAAAGGCAAACCAAGAAACAGGCTTTCACCGAGGGCAAGCAAACTGATGGTCACCAGAGGGGAGGTGGGTGGCACGATGGGTTGGGCGGGCGGTGGGGATTAAGGAGTGTCCTTTTGGTGATGATCACCGGTAGTGTATGCAAGTGATGAATCACTAAATTCTACACCTGAAATCAATATTACACTGTGGGTTAACTAACTGCAGTTTAAATAAAAACTATAAAACTGGGGGAAGACAGGGTTATCTCTTGAAATTTGAAATAATTTATGAACTGCTTACAAGAATTTCAAGCCAAACCGTAAAATGTTACTGTGTAGGGGCGCCTGGGCAGCTCAATTGGTTAGTGTCCGACTTTTGGGTTCTGCTTGGGCCATGATCTTGGGATCATGAGATTGAACCCCATGCAGGCTCTGCCCTCAGAACACAGTGCACTTGAGTTTCTCTCTCCCTCTCTCTTTCCCCTACTTGTGCATGGACATGTGTTCTCTAAATAATAAATCTCTTAAAAAAAGTTATTGCATAGCATTTTCAGAAAAGTAAATTTTAAAAAAGTAAATAAATAGAACTTTATATGGTAGAATAATATATATCATTTTTTTCTTTTTTCTTTTCCTTTCTTTTCTTTTTCTCTTCTTTTCTTTTTTCTTCTCTCTCTCTCTCTCTTTTTTTTTTTTTTTTTTTTACCCTGTCAGTACTTTTCCCCTATTCTGCTAAGAAATCCCTTACTCTGAGGTGCCTGGGTGACTCAGTCCATTAAACATCTGATTCTTGGTTTGGTTCAGGTCATGATCTCAGGGTCATTACATCCAGTCCTGAGTCGGACTCCATGCTGGGCATGGAGCCTTCTTAAAATTCTCTCTCTCTTTCCTTGTGCCCCTCCCCACTCCAAATAAATAAATAAATCTTTTTTTTTTTTTAAGAAAGATGAAAGAAAGAAAGAAAGAAAAAAAGAAAGAAAGAAAGAAAGAAAGAAAGAAAGAAAGAAAAAGAAAGAGAGAGAAGTTGCCTATTCTTTTTTTAGGGAAATGGTTCAACATTTGCTCACACACATTTCATAGTGGAATTAATCTCACTACTCATGTTTTCTTAGGTGAGTATGTGAACTAGACAATGTCAATAGTCTTTCTCTCAGATATTTTAAATAGAGAATTAAAAAAATAAGAGTTGTGTCATTTTCTTTTTTTTTTTTAAAGATTTTATTTTTTTATTTGACAGAGAGAGATCACAAGTAGACAGGCAGGCAGAGACAGAGAGAGAGGGAAGCAGGCTCCCTGCTGTGCAGAGAGCCCGATGCGGGGCTCGATCCCAGGACCCCGAGATCATGACCTGAGCCGAAGGCAGCAGCTCAACCCACTGAGCCACCCAGGCGCCCCGAGTTGTGTCATTTTCACTGATGAAGCTGAAAAGATGTGAATCTTGGAGCTACTCGTGACCATAATTGCAACTTAATTAAGAAAACCACACAGAAAGGTTTAAGGCAACAAATACAGGGAGACAATGAGACAAATACTACAAAGGCTGGAAGAAACAAGGAATTAGACTCTCTTAGCTAGACAGAAAGAAATTTTGGAATGAAATACATAATCAGATACTAAAACTACAAAGAGAGGATATGTCTGAGTAATAAGTCAACAGAAAAAGGAGACTAAAGGTAAAGAGATTAGTTTAAATAGTTGTGGACCAGAAGACAGGCCCAGGAGATAAAGCTCACTCCGGAAGATGTGGCAATTTAGTAACTCTTGCAATGCAAAGTGTGTTGGATGTTCTAGGGCACTACCTTCACTTAACTAAGCTGTTCTTAAGATCGTTTACACCGAGTCAACCATTCGGCAACATCCTCTCCGTGTCCAGTGGTCTTCTGTGTTTGGTTCTGTTCAAAAACAAACAATTCATAGTCTCTTCTCTCTTATGGTGGAATCAGTGATTAAAGACACGACAGTCATTTGCAGACAGAGGTGGTGGCAGGAACGTGCCGAATATGGTAGAGCAGGGAGGTAGGAGACTGAGCCCCTACTGCTGTCCTTGGGCAGTCGTGCCGCCCCTAGAGGATTTATCTTCAGACATTTTGTTGTGTAAAATGAACAATGTCCTAAGGGTTTAAGCCCCTACAAGTCTGGAGTCTGGTCTGCCGGAGCTTGTAACAACAAGGATTTATTTCCCGGCCAGACTCCTGGAGCCATATTGGTCTCCCTCCTTCAGCATTAACAGATGTTCCCACAAAACCCCAAGAGAAGCCCTCTCTCTTCCAAGAGCCACTGTCCTTCTCTTAACATGATAGGTGGCAAACAGAAGTAAGACAATAGTAAGACAACTGACAATAGTCGATCTTCCCTCCTTTGCAGTAGCCGTGTTCATATTATGTGAAATATTAAGAAACCAACACATGCTTCCAATGGGCCCATTCGATTACATTACATCCTGAAGAGACTGTGAGTCATTTTCTCACACTAGGGAGGAATTTAATTTTCCACATCTTTAATCTTAATACCTTGGTTTATTTAAAATCAGATAACTCAACTATTTCAAAATTAATTTTATTATATAAGTCAGTGTAGTATGAAAACAATTCTTAAAAGTTGATTTGGGTCTTCCTTCTATTATAATTGATCCAATTTCAAATATGATTAGATTCGAAAATTGGCATGACATTTTAAAAAATAAATTATAATTTCTTTTTAAAGGGAAAAGTTGCTAAGTGGCTTAGAAATTTAAAAAATATTGTTTCATTTTTAATTTAAAAAACAAAACAATATTTCATCAAGAATTACTATTATCGTATTTCCTTTCTCTGGTGTTTAAAAAATGGTCATGTCACTTCAGAGTCATTCTGTTAGAGTGATTTTAACATTAGTTAAGTGCCATGGCTTTCTTTAACTTTCTTTTCTTTTTCCTTATTCATTTATACTAGTGAGCATTGCATTATATAGGTGCTCTAAGATATCTAATTTTAGCAGCTCTATATTTCCCTTTCATATTGAAACAGACTCAATATTATGCACCCCCCTCCAAAAATTCATGTATTGAAATCCTAATGTCCTGTGTGATGATATTAGGAGACAGACTTTGGGAGATTAGATCATGGGGGTGGAACCCTTATGAGTGGAAATAGTGCCCTTACAAAGAAGACTCCAGAGAGCATTTTAACACTTTTCCACCCATGTGAGTGTACCATGAGAAGTCCACAGTCTGCAACTCAGCAGAGGGAACACACCAGAAATAACCATGTTGGCACCCCCGTCTCAATGGACTTCTAGGCCCCAGACTGTGAGAAATAAATTTCTGTTGTTCATAAGCTACTCACTCTGTGGTACCTTGTTACAAAAGTCTGAGCTAAGACACCTACAAAATCGAAATGAGTGATATGAGCTCCTTGCTTTCAACCATTTTCAAAAGAGGAGCACATGACTGTCCCGTAGTAAGAAGTGACTTTTCCCCACATTTCTCTTGTGGCTTAAATTCACGTAGTTCACCTTCCTCCGTGACTGACCTTGACAGCTAAAATACTGCTCCTCAAACCAAATCCCAATACATTTCCCCTCATTTCTCCTATTCCTTATCCTTTTCCCACACTCAACAATTCTATCTGTATATAAGCTTTACTGGTATTTGATTTTGGGGATTTCTGGTATGAAAATTTGCACTTTGTCTCATTTCCCAAATAGTCTATCAATTTCCTGCCTTACTTCCAAAAACCAACTCAGTTATCACAAAGTAGCACTAATATACATATATAAAAAGAGAAGTATCCACTGTCTCAGTAAGCTTTTAAAACATTTCACAATATGTTGTTTACCCATTTATAACGGGATCATGTGTGTGAATGTCTGTTCCCACCTAGACTATGATATTTATCCCTAGCTCAGAAACGTTCCTGGTAAACAGAAATTTTTCACATATTTTGACTGAGTTTGATTGTAATGGACTTGAGATCGAGGACTAAGTCTTCTACTTCCTCCAGAACTCTTGACAAGAATTAACAGCACGCGGAGCTGTTTATTTAGCAAACGCTGAAAACAGAAAATGAGGCTAAACTGAATATGTGGCCTGAAAATGGACTAACCGTTGGTCTTTCTAGAGAATGACTTAGTTCATTATCCTTTATTCCTCGTACTAATTATAACAAAAACCCTGGACAAAATAAATAAATATCAGAGCAATCGAAAAGCAAAGAAAAGAAGGTAAACTGGGAATTTTATGACTTGAGGAATACGCTGAAGTGACTTCTCTGGGTTTTGTTTGTTTTGCCTCCTGTGCACCCCAGGGTGGTTAATAGAGAAACCCAGAAACTAGAAATGCCAATGCAAAGAGTTCTGTTTTTTTTTTTTTTTTTTTTTTAAGCCCCAAGAAAACATAGCTTCTTTATACAAAGACTGGGAAAAGGGCGACCCTGTAAAACATAACTCTTTTGACTCCCCCCCAGGTCTGGAATGATAAGAGCTGTGCTGCACCTCACTGTTGCCCACAGGGTGCCATAGAGACTGGACAGAATGCTGTCTTCCATCCCTGCTCTACACTAAGTAGGTAGCATCCCTACCTCCTCCCACCATGCATTGTGGGGACCGTGTGTCGGAGCCCTAATACCCCTCCCCAGACTGCACTAACATGAGCAAAGGTGCATTCCCCTCCCTCCGCACTGAGCACTGTGACTACGGAAACTGGAATTAAACTATGTGGATAATCCCAATCTTAAATTAATGAACATCAGCAAAGAAATAGCAGCCTTTTGTCTCTCTGCCATGTACTGTGGAGACTGAAACGGGACTCCTGTCGACTACGCTAAGCCTGCTCTCAAGCAATGACCACAGAGATGAAGCACCCAACTTGCCCCAAGTAGAAGCAGAAGTCACGCGTAGGGAGAGGAAGGCAGCTGCAGACAGGGATTCTGTGTGTGAAATTCTGGGCAGCTTTCAGAGTGACCTATGCATGAAACCAATTAGAATCACAAAGCAAAATATTTGAAAACCAATCTGTGGTGCAGAATACTACTAAGGCTTCACATTGGTCCCCCACTGAAAAGCACATAAACAGAGCAGACCAGAACAGCACTGCAAAGGTTTTGGGATCTCAGTTAGCATTTAAACTACAACCCGTGAAAGTGGGCCAGGACATGCATCCGGAACTTTAACGTGTAGATTACATACTGAAATAGAAGATATAAACATAAATAGTCTTATAATATGACTTAAAATTTCCAGAATATATTCCAAAATTATTCACTGTATTGACAATCAGAAACATCAATTTGGGAAAAGAAAATCAACAGACAGCAAATACAAGATAGTGCTAGAACAGTTTCCTATCCTGATTTTAGTGGAAATTATACAAATCTATGCAGGTGATAAAATTTTATAGACTAAACAACATCAAAATGCAAAAAGAAAAAAAGAAGTGCATGTAAAAACTGGTGAAATCTTAATAAAGTCTGTAGTTGAGTTTATTATTTTGTACTGATTTCAATTTCCTTAATTTAAAAAAAAAAATTTTTTCAGTGTTCCAGAATTCATTGTTTATGCACCACACCCAGTGCTCCATGAGGTACGTGCCCTCCTGAATACCCACCACTGGACTCACCCCATCCCCACACCCCCTCCCTTCTAAAACCTTCCATGCACTATGTGCCCTCCTTAATACCCACCACCAGATTCACCCACCACCCCCTCCCCACCCTGTCTATAACCCTCAGTTTGTTCCTCAGAGTCCACAGCCTCTCATGGTTTCAATTTCCTGATTTTGGTAGCTGCACAATTGTTTTGTAAGATGCTATCATTAGGGGAACCTAGCTGAAAGGTACACAGGAACTCTGTACTATTTTTGGCAACTTTATTTGAATCTAAAATTATTTCAAAATGAAAGTTTAAAACATTGACTCAGTACAGAATTTGGAATAGTATTTGGCATGAATTCTTAACTCTAAAGTCTTTTTCCTGATCCTACCCTATGCCATCCGTTGCCTAACAACCTCCTTTCTCATTGAGAGGCATTACAAATGGAAAAGTGCCACTGGATTACTTCCCACTGACTGGGAAGCAATCATATTTTTGTTTGGCAACTAGCTCAGGGCTGGACAAGCAGTTACTGAAAAAAAACAAAGCAAAACGAAACAAAAAACTCAAGTGCAGTTTTTATTTGAAATTTCCCCTGAAACAGAAGGATGTTCATCAATGCAGGTTGGGAGGGTGCATGGTTTGATAGAATATAAGCATGGGTATAACTTTGCTGAACTAAATTAGGAGGTTTCTTGTCAAGCTTCCAAGAAAAGTGTTAAAACAATGATACTCTGAAACATTTGATTTATATGTAATCAATATCAAGGAAATAGGTCAAATTTAAACAAGCACTACAGAAATCATTCCCCAAGCAAGCTACTGTTTCATTTCAACCAAGGAACCGACTCTATTTGGTGGCAGGACATTCTCATCATGATTAGTAAAGCTCTGAATTTTAGCTATATAAATAAACCAAATGAAAAACATAAAATGACCAATTTACTAAAATAAACATAAACATAAAGCAGATGGCCTCATATTCCTGCAAATTCTAGATAAAATTAAACATAATCCCACCAAATTAACTTCTCTATTAACAGCTCTTTAGTCCATAATTTTCCAAAATTCAAGTTGTGACTCAATTTTGTAAAATCAGCAGCACCTGGGAAGTAGTGACCAAAATAAATTTATTTCAAGGATTTAGAATTCAGATGTAAAAAATTAATAATGGTAAGCTTTATCTGAGCCATGTTTTCCCAGAAAGCAGTTACTTTAAGAAATCCTCCTACACGTTTGTTTTTGAAAACTTTCCCTTTGCAGCATTTTGTGTTCTGGTAAACAATTTACCATAAAGAACCACGTTTTTCCATAAGACATTGGTAAGTCTCACTCAACTCTTTTATTGACTCCCATAAGACCTGGAGACAAGTTCCTGAAATATGAAAAATAAATATTAGACATGGACCCTCTGGATTCTTGTTCTTTGTTTAAAGAATGACTAGCTTCTGTACAGCAACAGAAACAGTCAACAAAACCAAAAGACAACCGACAGAATGGGAGAAGATATTTGCAAATGACATATCAGATAAAGGGCTAGTATCCAAAATCTATAAAGAACTTACCAAACTCAATACCCAAGGAACAAATAATCTGATCAAGAAATGGGCAGAAGACATGAACAGACATTTCTGCAAAGAAGACATCCAGATGGCCAACAGACACATGAAAAAGTGCTCCATATCACTTGGCATCAGGGAAATACAAATCAAAACCACAATGAGATCCCACCTCACACCAGTCAGAATGGCTAAAATTAATAAGTCAGGAAACAACTGATGTTCCCCATGAGGATATAGAGAAAGGGGAACCCTCCTACACTGTTGGTGGGAATGCAAGCTGGTGCAGCCACTCTGGAAAACAGTAGGAGGTTCCTGAAAAAGTTGAAAATAGAGCTACCCTACGACCCAGCAATTGCACTACTGCATATTTACCCTAAAGATACAGATATAGGGAAAAGAAGGGCCATATGCACCCTAATGTTCATAGCAGCAATGTCCACAATAGCCAAACTATGGAAAAAGGTCAGATGTCCAACGAAAGATGAAATCTTGCTATTTTCAATGCCATGGATGGAACCAGAGAGTATTATGCTCAGTGAAATAAATCAACCAGAGAAATACAATTATCATATGATCTCACTGATGAGTGGGAATTTGAGAAACAGGACAGAGGATCATACGGGAAGGGAGGGAAAAATGAAATGAGATGAAACCAGAGAGGGAGACAAACCTTAAGAGACTCTTAATCTCAGGAAACAAACTGAGGGTTGCTGGAGTGGAGGTGGGTGGGAGGGATGGGGTGGCTGGGTGAGGGGCATTGGGGAGGGCATGTGTGGCAGTGAGCATTGTGTATTGTGTAAGACTGATGAATCACAGACCTGTAGTCCTGAAACAAATAATACATTATATGATAATAAAGAGAAAAAAAAAGAATGATTAGCTGAGATGAGAACTGTTCGTCTCTCTGAAAAGAGCTAGACACAGAGATAAGCATTTCCCGTTCAGCTAAAGGAAGGTGACTTCCCCTGCCCGTAGAAGAATCACAACTCTAAATTGCCCCATCACAACACACTCTACTTCTCAGATGTGGAATACTTTCCCTCTTGCAACAGACTGAAAAATGTCTCTTTTTGTCTTTGACAACATAAAATGCAATAAGGTGTTTTGATTTTTCTTTTAGAATATGCTGTTTGGCATAGTAAATGATTCTTGTGATCATAAATTTTAATGTGTCAATTTAGTTGGGCTGCCAGGATGCCAAATTCAATGTAGTTTCCACTTGTGTCTGCAAATGATACTAGTATTTGAATCAGTGTTTGAATCAGTGGTCTCAGCAAGTAGGTCATCCTTCCCAGTGTGAGTGGGCCATACCCAGTCTATCGAGGGCCTGAATAAAGTAAAAAACAAAGGAAGGGGGTCTTTGTTGCCTTACTGCATATCCACGTGAGCTGGAATATCAGTCT
Source organism: Lutra lutra (assembly GCF_902655055.1). Classification (NCBI taxonomy): domain Eukaryota; kingdom Metazoa; phylum Chordata; class Mammalia; order Carnivora; family Mustelidae; genus Lutra; species Lutra lutra. The sequence continues at coordinate 1,268,940 of NC_062280.1, forward strand.
CCTTTCTGCCCTTGGATGAGGATTAGCACCAACAGCTTTCCTGGTTCTCGAGGCTTCGGATTCAGACTAGAATCACACCCCCAGCTTTCCTAGGTCTCCAGCTTGCAGACAGCAGACTGTGGGTCTTCTCAGCCTCATAATTATTATGGGAGCCACTTGCTCTTAATAAATATAAAGGGTTTTTTTTTTCCCCCTTTGGAGAACTCTAATGCAATTCCAATGCAAGATTTAAACGTTAATAAATTCTAAACTAGTAGCACAGATTCTGATTAATGTACTTTAGAAAGATTGCAAGATAGAGCCTAAGCTGAGTAAGATGACTTGCCGCTTCAACACCAATAATGAAATCAACTTTAACACCAGTTTAGATCTTAGGAAGCCTTTCTCAGGCACTCAGGATATGTCCTCAGAGAGCAGCCACACAGGTCAGGCAAACAAGAAGGAGATTTTCCTGTTATACCATTGATAAATAAAAGATAGCTTTCTTATTTAGAATTTGTAATTCTACAGCAATTATTCCAAGTATATTTGGAGGTAAGTCCATCTTTTTAAGAAAGCAGAATGGGGAAAGACAAAGAAACTCTTTTAGTCTCCCTCCTCCATGTGCAGTGAGGATATGAAAGATTCTGATTCTGAAGTATATTTTTTTAATTTTCCAGAGACAAAAACAAATAAATAAATAAAATAGAGTGGGCATTGGAAGTTACTGCAAAGTATCAAGTGCTATGTTGTGCCTAATACAAAGAGAGAGAGAGAGATTTGATTCATTTTGAGGGGAAAATGTGCAAGTGGCAAAAGATAATTTGGTGGAAAGGGTGGGCATAAAAAAGAGAGTCTACTGAAAACGGGAAAAGGGAAGTGTAAATGGTGGATTTCCATTATCCATTCGTATAGGGTTGTTGGGTTAATGTAGAGCATGAAATTGTCCATAATACCCGGCTTGCCGAAATGTCAACACGGAGGCTGCTGAGGGCAGGAAAGTTTTGGGAGAAGCCCGTAGGCCTTTGGAATGTTGAGGCCTGTGTGACCACTCTGTCCTCGGAACGCGGCGAACGGACTTGCCTTCCTTGAAGCTTTCTTAGCCCAAATAAGCCACCCTGTGATCTAAGAGATGTATGCACTGTCCCCTAGGCTATGTTTAGCAGAACGCATAGAACACGCAGATCAGCATACAGCATCTTTCCTATAAACAGATCCTCCTAGTTCAAGTAAGTCCCTTGTCATGTATCACATGCTGGAGCCACAGTGATAAAGATTATAATTATCCTGGGCAGGTCAGTCAGTTAAGCATCTGCCTTCCGCTCAGGTCATGATCTCACGGTCCTGGGGTGGAGTCGCACACTGGGCTCCCTGCTCCGCAGGGGGATCTGCTCCTCCCTCTGCCTCTCTCTCTCTCTCTCTCTTTCTGTATCTCATGAATAAACAAAATTTTTAAAAAATTACAATTATCCTGAAGGACCAATGAAAGCAGAAGCAAAGAAGAACAAAGGGTCTTCCTCTCTGAGCACTGAGCTCTTTGCCTTCTTTCACAGCCAGTGTTTGGAGTAACCCTTCATCTTTCGGTACAGGGACTGCTGGCCTTTTCTGGCAAAGGATGGAAAGAGTATTTTCATCAAAAACTGATGCTGGTTTTGTGGACTTTTACTCTTCATCACTCTATAGCAGTGGCTCAAGCCTATAGGTACACGCTTCAGTATCTATTAAGTCTACCTCCTCTCCATTCTCACCGTAACTTCCATAGACCAACCCACCACTACTTCTCACTTACAACATCAACACGGATCTGCTCAGATCCACTCTAGCTCCTACTCTCAACCAAATCTCTCTTTTTTTCCCATTATGACTGGAATTTATTTTTATTTCAAAAGTGATTCTCTTTGTTTACGTAATAAATACCTTAAATGTCTCACGTTGTTCTTAGATTCACAGTCTAACTTTATTAACGTGTCCTATCTGCTGTTAAAATTCTTCCTACTTCTCCCAAGGTCTTTTCCAGCCATTTCCATCACTGGAGACAAATCAGTTGTTCGGTGCTTTTGCTTCTATAACCGCCATTCCACTGCTCCTGGCACATATTACTCCGTCTGCCCTAGAGAGGTCTTTTTCTCATTTCCTTTTTGCCACCCTAGGTTATACTTAGTTATCTTCACTTCCCCACAGAAGCTTCCCCTGGTCACTCCTCATCTCAAAAATTAGATTCAGTTTATACTCACATAACAGTTGTTACATTCATGGCACTTAACAAATTACAAATAAATACCCATATTTTTGTTAAAGTATGATATCAAGGCAAACTGGCAGAAGTCTTGTTTGCATGACAGTTTCTTTAGAATTCACCGTTAAATAGTGAAGAGCTTGAGTACTGTCATACTAAGGTCAAGACCTTCCATTAAATTCATAGGAGATTGTCAAAAGAAAACCACATCATGGAGGGATACGAAGAATGAAGTGTCTGAATGACCAGTTAAAAGTACCTTGACTCAGCCCAGGGGAAATTGCTTCACATTATTAAGTGGATAAAAGAATGTTATAGAGGGCACCTGGGTGGCTCAGTGGGTTAAGCTGCCTTAGGCTCAGGTCATGATCTCAGGGTCCTGGGATCGAGTCCCACATCGGGCTCTCTGCTCAGTGGAGAACCTGCTTCCTCCTCTATCTCTCTCTCTGCCTGCCTCTCTGCCTACTTATGATCTCTCTGTGAAATAAATAAATTAAATCTTTTAAAAAAAAAAAAGAGTGTTATAGAAAATCTAAAAGGACAAGTTACCCTTTGCAGAGCAACATGAAATAGTCGTGAATGTTGGCTGAGTGAGACACATTCTTTGGCAGCATTAGAGACAAGATCAGAACTTTAGAAAAAAATTTGCAATTCAGAAAAGCAGTAAATTGTAGAGCAAAACTAGCAACAGAAGTCAGAAAGATTTTACAACTATTTCTGGGAGCCATTGTTGACGATTCCAGAGTGTTTTAGGAAATTTGGAAACAGTTACGCAAGCCATTAAATTCTTTCCTTTTTCTTAAAAATGTAATTAGCTTTGTGTTGGAATTCTTTGAAACATAATACAAAATGTTACTAAATAAAATAATTACGCAGATAAAGAAAATTGATTTTTTTTCCAGTGCAACATGTATACTAGGGTTTTATCAATGTCGAAAAGTGGATAGCCCTTGGATAAAATACGAACTTAGTTGGGAAACTTAGCTGGGGGGATGGAAGTAAAGGGAACTCCTAGGATGGGAGGGGAACAACCCTGATCTGAGCTTGAATTAATAAGTATGGGGAAAAGGCAGGGTTTTTCCTAAGGAGCATTACAAATATGATTGCCTAAAGGAAGGGGAGAGAATTAAACCAGAGAGTCTACTGTACTGAGACAGGGAATCTGAAAAGGGGAATAAGATTTGTTTCTCAAATTGTTAATATTTCCTGGCAAAAAAAAAGGAGTGGAGAAAAGAAAAAAACACCTCTCTCGATGAAAACATCTTCAATCCAGGCCCCAGTATTTACACATGTTAAGATCAATCACATAGGAGCTTTTATCAAAAATAGTCAAATTTTTGAGAAAATAATCTTTTTAAAAATAATAATCTTTTTGAGGGAGAGAAAGATTGCCAGTAATTACATTTACATAAAGTATTTTTTAAAAATAAAGATAAAATCATACATCTGTGAAATATTTAAAGAAACAAGAAATGCAGTGATGAAAAATGAAAAAGAAAAAAAGATAATCCGGGGCACCTGGGTGGCTCAGTGGGTTAAGCCGCTGCCTTCGGCTCAGGTCATGATCTCAGGGTCCTGGGATCGAGTCCCACATCGGGCTCTCTGCTCAGCAGGAAGCCTGCTTCCCTCTCTCTCTCTCTCTGCCTGCCTCTCGGTCTACTTGTGATCTCTCTCTGTCAAATAAATAAATAAAATCTTTAAAAAAAAATTAAAAAAAAAGAAAAAAAGATAATCCAAAAAGACCAGATAAATTTGAAAATAGACCAAATAAATTTAGACATAAAAATAAATTTATACATAATTCTTGCTGAAATAAAAAACTCAATGACAGCAAAAAATTAGACTGACCTAAAGTGAGCTGCAGTGTATATCCAGAGTGGTAAACTAGAAACCGCACCTAAAATGTTACCCAAGAGGCAGCACAGAAAAGTAAAGATTTATAAAAATATAGAAGAGAATTCAGAAGATATGGTTAAGAATGAAACTGTCCAATGTATGCCCACTTGAAGGCCCAGACATAAAAAACTAGAGCAAATGATACAGAACTCATCTTTAAATAAATAATAGCTAAGAATTGTTCAAACATGGTAAAGGACATAAGTCCACATATACAGATGCATTTTGTGAACAAAACAGGATAGATAACAAGAAGTCCATACATAGACATGCTATAGTGAAATTGCAGAATGTAAGAGAAAATGAGATGATAGTAAGAAAGAAGGTAGAGGAAAATATCTGTTTAACTACAAAAGAATGACAACATATGGAATTCTCAATAACAAAAAAAATGAGAGCCAAAAGAAAGTATCTTTGAAGGACTGAGAAGAAATAATTGACAACCTAAAATTGAATACTAACTAAAAATATCTTTCAAGAACATGAGTAAAATAAATTAATTTTCAAAAGAAATTGAAAGAGTTTACTACCAATAGGTAAGTGTTAAATTTACTTCTAAAGGGTATACTTCAGAAAGACTGAAATGTATCTGTCCTGGGATGAGAAATCCATGCTTATTGGCTGATAAGAAGCAAAGTAGCTGTAGTAACAGTCCTTGGGAAAGGAGGAGGCAGCACTCGGACTTAGAGTGTATTGGCTTCTCCTTTCAGTTTTATTTAAGGTATTCCAACTCTGCATTTAAGACTAGCATAATAGGGGCGCCTGGGTGGTTCAGTGGCTTAATCCTCTGCCTTCGGCTCAGGTCATGATCTCAGGGTCCTGGGATCGAGCCCCACATCGGGCTCTCTGCTCAGCAGGGAGCCTGCTTCCTCCTCTCTCTCTCTGCCTGCCTCTCTGTCTACTTGTGATCTCCGTCTGGCAAATAAATAAATAAAATCTTAAAAAAAGAAATTTTAAGACTAGCATAATAAAGATCATCCATGTAAAACTCATCCTCAATGGTTAAAAACTGAGAGCTTTCCCTCTAAGGTCAGGAGCTGCATAAGGACGTCCACTCTTATCAGCATAGTACTGGAAGTCCTAGCCACAGCAATCAGCAAGAAGAAGAAATAAGAGGCATCCATATTGGTAAAGAAGAAGTTAAAATGTAACTTTTTGCATATGACATGATGCTATACATATAAAATCCCAAAGATTCCATCAAAAAAACTACTAGCAGTAATGAGCAAATTCAGTGAAGTGTCAGGATACAAAATGAATACCCAGAAATTGATAGCATTTCTATACGCTAACAAGGAAGTCACAGAAAGAAAAATTGAAAAAAACAAACATCATTTACAATTGTATCAAAAAGAATAAAATACCTAGGAATAAACTTAACCAAAGAGGTGAAAGACTTGCAGTCTAGAAACTATAAAATACTGATGAAAGAAATTGAAGATGACACAACTGGAAAGATATTCCATGCTTATGAATTAGAAGAATTAATATTGTCAAAATGTCTGTATTATCCAAAGCAATCTAAGAATTCAGGGCAATCCCTATCAAAATACCATGAACATTTTTTGCAAAACTAGAATAAGTAATACTAAAACTTGTATGGAACCACAAAAAATGCCAAATAGCCAAAGCAATCCAGACAGAGAAGAACAGAGCTAGAGGTATCACAATCCCAGATTTCAAGATATGCTACAAAGTGTGGTAATCAAAACAGTATGGCACTGACATAAAGAGACACAGAGATCAATAGAATAGTATAGAAACCCCACAAATCAATCCACATATTTATGGTCAATTAACCTAGACAAAGGAGGCAAAACTCCAAAATGGGAAAAGATAGTCTTTTCAATAAATGGTACTGGGAAAATTGGACAGCTACATATAAAAGAATGAAGCTAGATTACTTTCTAACACCATACACAGAAATAAACTCAAAATGGATTAAGTACCCAAACATGAGACCTAAAACCATAAGAATCCTAAAAAGAACACAGACAATAATTTCTCTGATATCATCCAGAGCAACATTTTCTTAGATATATTTTCTAAGGTAAGGGAAGCAAAAGCAAAAATAAACTATTGAGACTACATCAAAATAAAAAGCTTTTATTTATTTATTTATTTTTAAGATTTTATTTATTTATTTGACAGAGAGAGATCACAAGCAGGCAGAGAGGCAGGCAGAGAGACAGGAGGAAGCAGGCTCCCTGCTGAGCAGAGAGCCTGATGCGGGACTCGATCCCAGGACTCGGAGATCATGACCTGAGCCGAAGGCAGCGGCTTAACCCACTGAGCCACCCAGGTGCCCCAAAATAAAAAGCTTTTAAATGAAGAAGAAACCCATTGAGAAAATTGAAAGACAACCTACTGAATGGGGGAACATATTTGCAAATGATATATCCAATAAGGGGTTAATATCCAAAATATATAAAGAACTTGTACAACTCAACAACAACAACAAAAAAATCCAATTAAAAAATGGGCAAGGGATCTGAAAAGACATCTTTACAAAGAAGACATACAAATTGCCAACAGATACATCAAAAGATGCTCAACATCACTAATCATTAGGGAAATGGAAGTCAAAACCACAATTAGATGTTACCTCATGCCTGTTAGAATGGCGAAAATCAAGAAGACAAGAAACACATATTGGCAAGGAGAAAAAGAAATCCCCATGCACTGTTGGTGGGAATGTAAACTGGTGCAGCCACTGCGGAAAAGAGTATGGATATTGTTCTAAAAATTAAAAATAGAAATACTATGTGATCCAAAAACTTCACTACTGGGTATTTACCCAGGGGAGATGAAAACACTAATGTGAAAAGACATATGTACCTCTATGTTTATTTCAACATTATTTATAATATTCAGGACATGGAAGCAACCTAAGTGTCCATCAATAGACAAATAGATAAGGAAAATGTGGTACACACACACACACACACGAATATTACACAGCTATAAAAAAGGATAAGATCTGGCTATTTGAGAAAACATGGATGGACGTCCAGGATATTATGGCAGGTTAAAGAAGTTAGACACTTAGGAAGACAAATATCATATGATTCCACTCATAAATGGGATCTAAAAATGAGCAAACAAAGAAAAAGCAGACTCAGAGCTATAAATACAGAGAACTAATGGTTGCTGAAGGGGAGCAGGGCGAGAGGTTGAGTAAAGTGCATGAAAGGGAGAGGGAAACACAGGCCGCCAGTCATGGAGTAAGCCATGACAGTAAAGAGCAGAGCATAAGGAACACCATCAATGATACTGTAACAGCCACGTAATCGGACAGATGCCAGCTGTGCTTGTGGGGAAGACAGCATAATGTATGAACTTGTTGAATCACTAAGTCGTACACCTGAAACTAATGTAACATTGTGTGTCACCTGTCCTGAAATTTGCAAATAAATAAATAAATAAGAGACTAGGCTCACAATAGGAAGCATCACAGGTGTCCCACTGAGGATGGTAGGGAGTGAATTTGGAAATGTTCGGAAAGACTTTAGGAATTAGGGTTCCTCCAAGTTCTTCAGTACCTCCTAAATAATCTATTTCGGTAAGCGTAATTCTTTTTTTTTAATAATCATATAATGTATTATTAGCCTCAGGGGTACAGGTCTGTGAATCGCCAGGTTTACACACTTCACAGCACTCACCATCAGTAAGCAGAATTTTATTTTTTGTCTTTATTTGATTGATCTAAACACAGTCCAGAGTTTCTCCAGAAAAATATATTAAGCTCTATTTCCAAAATCTGAGACCACTGAACTCCAAGTATAGAAATTAAACATGCATTGGGAAATATCAACAGCTGAGTTACCTCTAGAGACAGTAGGTTGAAAAGAATATCACCTGCTTTGTGGAAATGATGCTGGATCCAAATCCTACAAAGTCAGGATCTATGAGTCCATATTATACCTTTTACTTGATTCTTGTTTTTCTTCTTAAAATACATTTATATGTGTAAGCCTGATGATTCACAGGCCTGTACCCCTGGGGCAAATAATACATTATATGTTAGTAAAAATAATTCAAAAAAATAATAAAAATTTTAAAAAAAGAGTATCACCTGCTTAAAATTTCTTCAGAATATTTTAAATGTGGAATGCCACACTACAATATAAGCACAAGAATTATATTTCATATTAGTGCCATGAAACGAGAGATCTGGTTATTGAACCCCAGTGGTGCCCAATGTTCTTCTGGAAGAGAAGTAAAGGATCACTTTTAGGAACATGGCTTGAAAAATGAAACAAACTTCTGAAGGATGACAATAGAAGATGCTGAGATTAATCTCTTCAAATTGAAGAAAAAAATATACGCAAACGTATATAATAGTTATCTTCCTCCTGATTAGACATTTTGCTTTAAGAATACTGAAAACACTTCTTTTCTCCATATTATCTTGCTCCTAAAACTGAGCACAACTTGATTTGATAAGATGTGCTTGACATGATCAGTATTTTGAGCATTTCTTCTGGTCAGTTTGGCTCACTGATGGTGGGTTATTTTAGTTCTCTCCAAATAAAACCGGGAGATACTAATAGTTGATTTTCTGTAAGTAAAGGACCTGTGTGGTTTAGTCAGTGAAGCCTCTGACCCTTGATTTTGGCTCAGGTCATGATCTCAGGCATGAGATGGAGCCTGCTTGCCCATCTCCCTCTGCTCTTCCCCCCGCCCCACCTTTCTCTCTCTCTCTCTCTCATATAAATAAATAAATAAATAAATAAATAAATAAATAAATAAATAAATCTATCTTTTTAACAAAGTAAAGGAAGTGACTGAGGCACTCAGATATTACGGACTCATAAACCATTATGAAAATGAATATCTCATTTTTTTCTAAAACATAGTTAAAGCATCTATGAAGGCAGTGAGGTAAGGAAATTTAAAAAATCTTAAAATCATCTTCAGAGCAATCAACAAAGGGTTAAAAATTTAATGTTTTTCAACAAATTATTTTTATTCAAGAAAATCAATTACACTGATAAGTTAGATTGCTTTAAAGTAGTTCAGTTCCCTAAAATACAACTAAGTAAAAATGTCCTACTTGCAATATTTTAGATATATAATTAGATAATGAGTATGCGCTTAGCTGTGTGAAAAGCAGTGCAAGTTTGCAAACTATAAAGGTCAAGTAAAATCTTTAAGATTTGTGGCAAAAAAAATATTTTTGAAGATCATGTTCACATGACAAGAAATCATGATTTTATTCAGCAAACGTATGATTATCTGGTATTTGAAGGGTTAGGAAAAATGAAGTGTCAAGCACTTGACTTCAGCAACTGAGAAAAGACATGCCGACAGCATCAGGAGATAATAATAAATCAAGTGGCATGAAGGAGCTCCAAGTGAGTCTAGATGAGTTTGAGTGTCGTTGTGTTAGGATAGGACTTCATCATAATTATCTCTTCAACATAAAATTGAAAAATTTGTGATGGCATATGACAAGGAACTTGAGTCAAGGAGGAAGAAAAGAAAATGTATGGAGTTAGGAAAGCATACACTATGTTCTGTGATCTTACAATAGTCTACTTAGGTAGAGGTCCATGTGGTGAGAAGTTGTAAATAACTAAGCTAGAAATGCACATTAGAACCAGATCATCCAATAAAAAAAAGAAAAGAAGAAATACAAGAGAATTAAAAACTGAATAAATATATAATATGAAATTAGGTAGTTATAACTACTACAAAGAAAAAACAAGGCAGGGTCAGAGGATAAAGTGAGAAGAGGTATGCTATTTTAGGTTGAACAAGAAGAGATATTTGAGCAGAGATCTAAATGGACTGAGGCAATTGAGTTACCCAGACAGGTCTAAGAGATTTTCAGGTGTGAAGAAGAGTGAGCAAAGAAGTAGGAAAGACTTGGTGAACTCAAAGAGGAGCAAGGAGTCTAGAGTGGGGGAAGAACAGGGAACAGAGGCCAAAGGAATCAAACATGGATTTGGAGAAACAGGCAGAGACCAGATCGTGTATGCATGGGAGTGACTTTGGGTGAAGTGTGGAGGAAAACCACCTGAAGGTTTACAGCAAAATGACTTGATATGATTAACAGTTTAAAAGGGTTTCCGGGGTGGGGGCACCTGGGTGGCTCAGTGGGGTAAGCCTTTGCCTTCGGCTCAGGTCACGGTCTCAGGGTCCTGGGATCGAGCCCGACATCGGGCTCTCTGCTCAGCAGGGAGCCTGCTTCCTCCCTCTCTCTGCCTGTCTCTCTGCCTATTTGTGATCTCTCTCTCTGTGTCAAATTAAAAAAAAAAAAAAATCTTTAAAAAAATAATAAAAATTAAAAAAATAAAAAATAAAAATAAAAGGGTTTCCAGGGTGCCTGGGTGGCTCAGGGGGTTAAGGTTTAGCTTTGGAATCTTGGTTTCAGCTCAGGTCATGAGCTCATGGGTCCTGAAATCAAGCTCCATAAAGAGCCCCCGGGGGAGTGCCACCCTCAATAGGGAGACAGTTTGGGATTGTTTTCCTAATTCCTCCCATACCCCCTGCTCTCTTTCTCAAATGAATGGAGAGGGGCATGGTGAGAAGAGATTGCCTCCAGGATCCATTTTAAAGCTGATGTCCTTAAAATTTGTTGTTGTATAGGCTATGGATTAGGAGATAAAGATGATGCAAGGATTCTTCTTGAAGTTTTGACTTCGGTCCACATGCAGATGGTAGCACTGTGCACTGAAATACGAGAACACTGTGATAGGAACAAGTGTCGTGAATGTGCTAAACTTGAATTCTGAATGTGCTAAACTTGACATCCCGCAGAGAGGTTAAATATTCATGTGGATGTGTGTCTACAGTTAAAGAGAAATTTAGGGCTAGAAATAAAACTTTATGATTATCAGCACATAGTTGCAATTAGAAGCCATAGAACTCAGAGTTTCTCGTAGGTCATGAAAGTAGAAGAAGAGAAGAAAAAGGTCTGAATGTAAGCTCTAGAGTATTCTGACACGTAGAGCTAAGAAAGAGGAGGACGTAGTAAGTGAAACTAGTAAGTGGTGGCCAGTGAAAAGTGTGTATTTCTTTTAGTTTGAGACTAAAGATAAAATAGTCAAAATAAGTAAACAAATCACATAATGAGAGGGACTAGTGTTAATGAATGTCACCAAGATTAAAGTAAATATTTTGTTGAAAGTGACTTCAATTTTAAGCTCTGCTTACCTTCACAGACAGCAATTTAATTGTTTAATTCTGATAGAGACTGAAACTTCTACAAAACTCAAATTGAAGAATGACCCAAGTGATTTTGTGGGGAAAAAGAAAAGAAAAGAAAAGAAAATCTGTACTGGGGCGTCTGGGTGGCTGTTGGTTAAGCGGCTGCCTTTGGCTCAGGTCATGATCCCAGCGTCCTGGGATCGAGTCCCACATCAGGCTCCTTGCTGGGCAAGGAACCTGCTTCTCCCTCTGCCTCTGCCTGCCTCTCTGTCTGCCTGTGCTCGCTCGCTCTCTCTCCCTCTGTCCCTGACAAATAAATTTAAAAAAAAAAAGAAAAGAAAATCTGTACTGCTGGGTAATATTGCTCTTCTTATAGAAATAGGCAGATAAACGAATAGGAGCAGTAATTTTTATAAAATAACTTTTAAAACAAAATCAAACCCCCAAAATCTTAGCAATTCCCCTTTTATTTAACCAAACTTTGCAAACATTCATCAATTTAATTGCATCCCTGAAAAAGTGTTCAAAGTTCAGGCTTAATCAGAACAGGTAATAAAACTCAAATTATTTTCTTGGAAGTTAACATAAGAGTTGGACTTTGAGTGAAATAAAAGAGTAAAGGGGCGCCTGGGTGGCTCCGTGGGTTAAGCCTCCGCCTTCAGCTCAGGTCACGATCCCAAGACAGAGCCCAGAGTGAGGCTCCCTGATCCGAGGGGAGCCTGCTTCTCCCTTCTCTCTGGCCGTAGCTCTCATGCTCTCTCTCAAATGAAGTAAAAAAAAAAAAAAAAATCTTTAAAAAGATAAAAGAAATAAAAGAGTAAATAAAAAATACATATTAGGGGTTCCAAGTCAGAGCTTCAGTGACTGAAAGAATAAAAACAATGAAAGCGTCACCTGAGCGAACTGCTCCCTTCTCGGAATAATCCACTGCAGCTTCTGAAATCAAGGCGACAACCCGTGGTGCCTGGACTGAGGCGCTGCGTCGGGGTCTGTTCGCAGGAGCGGAGAGGGACCGTTCAGAGAACTCCTGTTCGCCATTTCCTTCCTGTGATCTATAGAAAATTTGCAGGAAAACATCTACTTACTTACGTTCCCCGACTGGACACCAACAGTTCACGCAAAGCGGGACGGGAACGCCTCAGGAGCCCCAACGACGCGCTTTCTCCAACGCACACCCGAGGTCTGGGACGGCCAGCTCAGCTCCTCACCCGTGACGCCGTCGGTCCCAATGCGGAGACACGGGTCCCCAGCCCAGGCAAGGCGTCGGCCTCGTGGTCCAGCCGCGCCGCGGGGGCCTCTCCCCGCGGACGCACAGCCTGAGAGGTGGGCGCTGGGCAGGGGCCGGAGGTCCTCGGAGCTCGACACGACGGGAGGAGTCGGAGGCGGCTCACGGTCCGATAAACTGAGGACCTTGCAGTGCGCGTCCAGTTGGAAGCTCTTGTCGCTGACGTTTACGACTCGCCGCCGCACACCGGGGATGCTGTGTCTCTGACCCGGAGACGCCGAGTCTCTCACCAGGAGACGCCGAGCCTCTCACCCCGAGACGCCGAGCCTCTCACCAGGAGACGCCGAGCCTCTCACCCCGAGACGCCGAGCCTCTCACCCGGAGACGCCGAGCCTCTCACCCCGAGACGCCGAGCCTCTCACCCGGAGACGCCGAGCCTCTCACCCCGAGACGCCGAGCCTCTCACCCCGAGACGCCGAGCCTCTCACCCCGAGACGCCGAGCCTCTGACCCGGAGACGCCGAGTCTCTCACCAGGAGACGCCGAGCCTCTCACCCCGAGACGCCGAGCCTCTCACCCGGAGACGCCGAGCCTCTCACCCCGAGACGCCGAGCCTCTCACCCGGAGACACCGAGCCTCTCACCCCGAGACGCCGAGCCTCTCACCCCGAGACGCCGAGCCTCTGACCCGGAGACGCCGAGCCTCTCACCTGGAGACGCCGAGCCTCTCGCCTCTGACCCGGAGACGCCGAGCCTCTCACCTGGAGACGCCGAGCCTCTCACCCGGAGACGCCGAGCCTCTCACCCGGAGATGCAGAGTCTCTCACCAGGAGACACCGAGTCTCTCATCCGGAGATGCAGAGTCTCTCACCAGGAGACACCGAGTCTCTGACCCGGAGACGCCGAGTCTCTCACCCCGAGACGCCGAGTCTCTCACCCTGAGACGCCGAGTCTCTGACCCCGAGTCTCTCACCAGGAGACGCCGAGTCTCTCACCCCGAGACGCCGAGCCTCTCACCAGGAGACGCCGAGCCTCTCACCCCGAGACGCCGAGCCTCTCACCCGGAGACGCCGAGCCTCTCACCCCCGAGACGCCGAGCCTCTCACCCGGAGACGCCGAGCCTCTCACCCCGAGACGCCGAGCCTCTCACCCCGAGACGCCAAGCCTCTCACCCCGAGACGCCGAGCCTCTGACCCGGAGACGCCGAGTCTCTCACCAGGAGACGCTGAGCCTCTGACCCCCGAGACGCCGAGCCTCTCACCCGGAGACGCGGTGTCTCTCACCCCGAGACGCTGAGTCTCTCACCAGGAGACGCCGAGTCTCTCATCCGGAGATGCCGAGTCTCTCACCAGGAGACGCCGAGTCTCTGACCCGGAGACGCCGAGTCTCTGACCCGGAGACGCCGAGTCTCTCACCCCGAGACACCGAGTCTCTCACCCGGAGACGCCGAGTCTCTCACCCGGAAGCGCCCAGTCTCTGACCCCGAGTCTCTCACCAGGAGACGCCGAGTCTCTCACCCCGAGACGCCGAGCCTCTCACCCGGAGACGCCGAGCCTCTCACCCCGAGATGCCGAGCCTCTCACCCCGAGACGCCGAGCCTCTCACCCCGAGACGCCGAGTCTCTCAGTTGGAGACGCTGAGCCTCTCACCCGGAGACGCCGTGTCTCTCACCCGGAGACGCCGTGTTTCTAGCGAGCTTCGGTGCGGTTTTTGCTCGCAGGGATCCGGCCCGGCCGGCGTGGCCCTGCAGGTGCGTGTGCGGGGCCGGGGCGGTCTCGGGCTGAAGTTCCCGGGTCGGAGGCTGCAGGAACGAAACGTTTCAGGCCCAGGGGTGCCTCCGTGTCCCGGTGGAAACTGAGCTGGAGCCCCTTGTCTGGCCCGTCGCGGGCGGCTCCAGCCACACGAGTGACAGGACACAAAACACACTCGTTTTCCCACCCGGACTGTGAAGCGGTGAGTCGGTGGCTGCGGGTGAAACGACGGGTCCGACCGACGACCAGGCTTCCGGGAGGCGGTTGTCCGTGGGTCGCGTGTGGTTCACGGGCCGGAGCGACGCTGGGACCCGGGCCCTCCTGGTGGCTGGGGTCGTGCCGCCTCTGCTGGCTCCGGCCCCGCGCTGCGTGCGGAGGCCCAGGTGACCGGGGCCAGTCTGCGGCTGCAGGAGCTGCCAGGCAGCTCGGGAAAGAACAGAAAACAACGACGACGCCACGAAGGCTGACGGTTTAGGGACAAGCGCAGACAGAACTGCCATGCCAGCTGACCCGTGACTGACTCCGCGCGCGGCCGAGCCCCTCAGCGCCCCTGAAACCTCGGCTCCACTGCGGCTGGTGGAGCTGCTCCTCCGTCGGCCCGGCCGGGGCTGCACCTGCTAATGGCAGCGACTCCGTTCGAGGCGCTTTCGCCGGAGCTGTGCGGGCACCGGGCCTCACGCAGGCTCCGGACTCACTGTTCGAGCCTCTGTCCTGACAAGTTTCCTCTTGTCTTGCTGGTGTGCACGGGTGTGCGGGTGCGCGGGTGCAGGTGTGCGCGCGGGTGTGCGGGTGTCCGCTGGTGTGCGCGGGTGCACGCGCGGGTGTGCGGGTGTCCGTGGGTATGTGCGGGTGCGCGCGCGGGTGTGCAGGTGCGCGGGTGCGCGCGCGGGCGTCCGCGGGTATGTGCGGGTGCGCGCGCGGGTGTGCACGGGTGTGCGCGGGTGTAGGCGGGTGTGCGCAGGTGTGTGGGCCACACTGTCCTGTAGAACCGCGAGAGAAACTTCCAGGTTCGAGCAACAGACCGCGGCTCCACTTTTTCCCTCTCACGTGGATCTCAGCGCCACCGAGTTGGTGCCGGACTTCTTGTCCCCCGGGGCAGGGCTGCCCCCACCCCCGTCCTCGTCCGCTCCCGCACACACACGTGAGAACGCGCGGCCTCCATGCGCCGTCTCGGGCTGACAACTGGACGAGGACCCTTCGTGGCGGAGAAGCTCCGCGGCCTCCCAGCGACCGTCGGCACCTGCCGCGGTGACTCCGCGTAACCCGGGCAGTGAGCGCCAGATCCGGGACTCACCTCCAGTGAACAGAAGATGACAGAAGACGTGTCGCTTTCAAGATTTTACGTACTCATGCGACAGCGAGCGAGAGCGCACGAGCCAGGGCAGAGGCAGGGGGAAGCAGGTTCCTCGCCGAGCAGGGAGCCCGACACGGGGCTCGACCCCAGGACCCTGAGACCAAGGCCTGAGCCAGAGGCAGAGGCTTCACCGCCTGAGCCACGTCCGGTCACAGAAGAACTGGGCGCCCGCAGTGACTGTCCTGTCCCCACACTCTCTCCATCTCTCCTTAGACGCCGGCTCTGGGAGCACCGGGGCGCATGGGGCGGTTCCGGGAAGGCCTGCGTGGCCGCGCTGTCCCCCACCGGGAGCCGCGGGGACTCGGAGCCCGTCACGGCCTGAGTCAGCTCCGACAGGCCCGGACGCCTGCGGCCCCGCAGACACCCCGATGCCTTCCTCCGAGGTTTCCTACTCAGTGGACAAAAAACCGGCTCCAGCCCCCGATTTAAGACACAAAATGGGCTTTATCTTAAGAGGGAAAACTGCGGAGACTGTAGGTTTGGGGACGAAGGGGAGGCTCCGTCCCCAGCCCGCCGCTGCATGTGGACGCGCTGTCCCGCGCTGCTCGCTTCCGACTTTCTCAAGAAAATCAGATAAACCTAGTTTGATTTCGTCTGTGAAGCTTGTAAATGTTGACGACCGGCGATACGTCCTGAAAGACCCTGTAGTCTAACCGCGACACGAGAGGGGACCACAGGCCAGTTCTCAACCCCTGTCTGAACAAACATTCCTCTCTGAGCTCATTTAACCATAGTTTACTAAAAAAAAATTTTTTTTTAAATTTTACTTTCCAGGCAAGTTTTTAGCCCTCCTGGGGTAAACACGGAAAGGGAAAAACTTAATTGCGCAAGAGGACAGCTACACGGAGATGAACTTGATAGTGACACAGATGAAACGAAGCCCAAAGGAGAAGCGAAACTCAAGAAGAGAGTCCAGCGTTCGCCCGCGCCTGTACCAGAAGATTCTACCCTCAAATGTCAGCCCGGAACATCCTGGGTGTTAAGTTATGAAGAGAAGCTGGAGGTTTCCACATGTGGCTGTTGAAGTGTCACTTTCACTGAGGAGATGTTCCTGGGCTTTCAGATTTTTTTTTTTAATTTTATTACCTTTTTAAAAATATTTTCTGGAAAATATACTAGTCGACTGCCACAGTGGTCAACTAAGAATTGCAGAAAGTATTATATCTATTTTGTCTTACATCCTTTGACTATTTTTTAAACCTTGGAACACGAAGATTTTTCTGTTCTCTCTTAGCTTTCTCAACTGTTCTTTCCTACCCAAATCTAATCATGTTCTTGTCTGGTCATTTTCTTTTTCCCCACTCAAAAATATTTTTATTTTCAGGGACGCCTGGGTGGCTCAGTTGGTTAAGCGGCTGCCTTCGGCTCAGGTCATGATCCCAGCGTCCTGGGATCGAGTCCCACATCGGGCTCCTTGCTCAGCGGGGAGCCTGCCTCTCCCTCTGCCTCTGTCTACCACTCTGTCTGCCTGTGCTCATGCTCTCTCTCTCTCTCTAACAAATAAATAAATAAAATCTTTAAGAATATGTATATATTTTTTTTATTTTCAGACAGGACCAAAAATAAAATAGTCATGAAATTGTCAGTACACTTTAAACTACTGCTGCCTCAAAAGAAAAGACAATTTCAGTATTTAAAATATTTTTAATTTTTTTTCTAACTCACTACTCTACTCTATGATAATATGGGCAGCATACGGGTTGTTTACAAAACAAAAAAACTTATTACTGCCATTTTCCAATTATCAATTACATGAGGACACAAATTATCCTTCCTTATTTTTTATAAAGGTGGTAATAGTGAAAATATGCCTACAAAAGCAAGCCTCAGCCAGCATTTCCTAGTTTGATAGTTAAGAATGAGATTGGACATTATATTTAATACTTTCCAAGCTTTCAGTCAGTTGTAAGTGTTCAACCATATATTAATAGAAATAGGCCACAGATATGACTTTTTTCTGTAGAATAAATATAAAGAAAAATTATATTTCTTATGGAAGCATACAAAATTTCAAGAACTAAATATTACCTCATTCCAGTTTATTCATGCCTCAGCAAAATAACTTTAGGACAAATATTTTATCATATTACCTGCAATATTTTATCTCCCAATCAGTTGTGACTCTCCAAGTTCTTCTTTTTATTTACTTACTATTTCAATAGCACGGCCTAGGTTGTAATACTTTCCTAGGGAATTTATATTTTCAGCAAATGGGTTAGGCAAAAAATAAGAAGTACAGTGCCTTTTTCTTTTTTGCAGTAATAAATAAATAAATAAATAAAGTAAAGTTTCGATTTAATCAACATTTTAACACTTTTTATAGACATGACTATGCAGAATATGAAGATCAGTCCCTGTTCTATCAGCAGGTTAGAAATTACATTGTAATATTGTAGTAACATTAAATTCTTTTTAAGAGAAGCTGTATTTACATGACAGCGAAATAACTGAGGAAAGGGAAATTTTGGGTTGCTCATCTGTGTTTGGACTCTTCACGCATTATGCGTTAGTGTCCTTCTGTTCCTCCAAAACTTCTACGTATTACACAGGTGTAAACTAAAGCAATGATATCTCCTGCTCAGTAATGGGACAAGAGCAGTTAAACACAAGTGCTTGGTGGTCTTGGTCCTAGAACAAAGAGTAGGTGTGGTGATTAGTCCTGGGATAAATTTTGTTTAATATTTTAAAATAATTACAAACTTAAAAGAGGAGGTACCCAATAAAACAACTAACTATGAGAGCTGTGAAGAAAGAGAGATGATTAGTGTATTTTAAATTGTCATTTTAATAGATTTCCACTGCTGGAAAAAGTGATCAGATTTTTTACAATAGTGCAAAGTCAAAACTAAATGCAGGTGCCCAGAAGCCGTGGGGATGCAGTCCCAGACAGTCCCAGACAGTCTCATTCAGTGCTTCTGACCTTCCTAGGGGCATGTGATCATATCCACATTTAGTGAAAGGGAACTAAGCCCTAGGTCAGTTAATAAGTGGAGAATGCATGATTCTAAATTAGCTTTTTTTCACCCCAGGACTGTGTGTGCTTTACTTCACATGTGGGAAGAGAAACAAGACACAATTAAATGGCAGTATCAGAATATGACCAGACACCCATCCCGAAAAGTGCTAAATAGTTTGAGGAAATCGTTAACTTTATATATCAACTTTACTAAGCTCAGGGATGCCCAGAGAGCTGGGAAACATTATTTCTGGGTGTGTCTGTAAGGTTATTTCTGGACGAGTTAGCATTCCTACGGGGAGAACCAGTCAAGACCTTCCTCACCAAGGCAGACAGGCATCATCCAACACTTTGAAGGTCTGAGTAAAACAAAAAAAAGTAGAGGAAAAGTAAATTTGCTCTTTACTTGAGGTGGGACACCCATGTTCTGTGCTTGAATCAGTGCTCCTGCTTCTCAGGCTTTCAGATGCAGACTAAGTTACATCGTGAGCTTTCCTGGTTCTCCAGTTTGCAGATGGCAATCATGGGAACTCTCCATCTCCATAATCATGACAGCCAGTTCCCCTGACATCTTTCCCCCAATCTCCTATTGATTCTGTTTCTCTAGAGAAGCCTACTGTATCTGAGTAATAAATGTTCTGTATAAATACTGAATATCTGGAATAAACTGCGAGAAGTTAGGCAAGATCCCCCTGGAAAATAAGCCCAAAACTTAAACCAATGACTTTTCATGTAAAGAAACTAGAAAAATAGGAAAATTGAATAAATAAAACCCAAGCAAGTAGATAAGAATAGAATCAGTGAAGTAGAACACAGAAATCAGTAGAAAACATCAGTGAAACCACGGACTGATTCTTTAAGAAGATAAAATTGATAAGCCTCTAACCAAACATCAGGAAAGAAAGACGGAAGAAAGAAATTACCAGTGTAAGGAGTGAAAGAGGGGAGGCCGCTATAGATGGGTAAGATATTAAAATGATAATAATGAATATTAAATACAATGCTATGTTAATAAATTTGAAACTTAGGTGAAATAGACAAATGTCTTGAAAGACACAAACTACCAAAGTTGATTCAAAAAAGACTTAGATAATCAGCATAGTTTTATATTTCTTTTAAAAATTGAAATTGTAACTAGAAACATTTACACAAAGACAATGTTGGGCCCAGATGGAATTATGAGGAAATTGAATGAGGAATTTAACAAAGAAATAATACCAAAACCAGAAAATAGAAAAGTAGGGACTACTTTCCAACTTATAATATGAGTCTACCATTGATTTTACTCTAATACCAGGAGAGAAAGTAAAATATCCCTCATAAACAGACGGGAAGATCTTTCAATAGCAATTTAGCAAATCAAATCCAATGATATCTAAAAGGGATTATACATCATGACCAAGTGACATTTTAACCAAGGAATACAATTTCAGTTTAGTATTAGAAAATCTATCAGTATATTTCATCACCTTAATAAACTAAAACAAGATCCAAATGGACATCTCGATAAATTCTGAAAAAACATTTAACAAAATCCAATAATCCTGATGAAAAACTCTTAGTTAACTGGCAACTGAAGGAAACATTCTTACCTGATTTTTTAAAAATCTGTGAAACTGTTAGTTAACATTATAGCTAATGGTAAAAAATGAATGCCTCTGTGGGCGGATGGGTAAAATAAGGAGGTAAAATAATAAGGTAAAATTAAGGAGGGCCCTCGTGACAAGCACCGGGTGCTGTGTGGAGTTGCTGATGCACCAACTGCACATCTGAAACTAATGCAACACTGTATCTTAACTACACTCAGCTTAGAAAAAGTCTTCCCCTAGTATGAAGAACAAAGTAAAGATGTCACCCCTCATGTCTTTTATTCAACAATGTATTGACTATTCTAATCAGTGTAGTTAGAGCAAGGAAAAGGAATAAAATCATGTTAGTGGGAAAGAAAGAAAAAACACTGTCTTTATGCCCAAATGACTTGGTCATCTATGTAGAAAATTCAATGGAAACTACAAAAAGAAAAATCCCTAGAACTTGTAGTAATACATGTGGTAGCCAATTTGTAGGAAACAAAATCAATATACAAAAATTGGGCAGGGGCGCCTGGGTGGCTCAGTGGGTTAAGCGTCTGACTTCGGCTCAGGTCATGATCCCAGGATCCTGGGATCAAGCCCCGCATTGGGCTCCTGGTTCAGTGGGGAGTCTGCTTCTCCCTCTCCTGCTCCTCCTACTGTGCTCTGTCTCTCTGTGTCAAATAAATAAGTAAAATCTTAAAAAAAAAAATCAGGCATATGGCTACACAGCAGCAACTAAAATGAGATAAGCAATAATAAACATATTTATATAGCATCAAAAATATGAAAAAATTAGGAATAAATCTAGCAAAAATTTGTGAGACTTGTACATTTAACACTATATAACATTGATGATAAAAATAAAAGATGACATATAAAGATCTATAGTGTTCAGGAATCAGAAGAGTCAATATTGTCATAATGTTAATCTTCCCCAAATTTATCTAGAATTTCAGTGCAAAATGATCAAACTCCCAGCAGACTTTAAAAAATGGAAATTGCGGTGCTGATTATAAAATCAAATGGCAAAAAAATAAAAAATAAAAAATAAAAAAACAAGACAAAAACAAAAAATCCCTAGAAGGACTAAAAGTACTTTGAAAAAGAAAAAAGAAAAAAAGACTTACACAGTTTAACTTCAAGACATATTCTATAGCTACAGTAAGAAGATACTATGGTTTCAGGATAGACAAATGGATGGAACAGAATTGAGTTCATAAATATACTCATAGAATAAAATGTTTGTGACCTTGATTTGGCAAAGATTACTGAGAAACAACAGAAAAATTTTATGCATGAAAAAATTGATAGATTGGACTTAAAAATTACAAACTTCTGTTCATCAAAAGACATTACTAATAAACTAAAAATGTAAGGGACAGATTCAGAGAAAATATTTGAAAATCTGGTTCTGATAAAGAACTTATATCCACAATATATAAAGAACTTCCACAACACAACAGTAAGGGGGGTGGTGGTGAATTACTTAATTTCTAAAATGGGTAAAACATCTAAATATATATTTTACAAAGAAGATATATGGATGGCAAATAACATGAGAAGATGCTAAATGTCATCACACATCAGGTATAAGCAAAACAAACAGCACAACGAGCTACTCCACTCACAAATATCTGAACTTCAAACACTGATCATTCCTAATGTTGTCAGGAATGTGGTGTAACAAGAATTCTTAAACCATGTTGATGGGGATATTAAATAGTACAACTACTTTAAGCCGTTTTCCCTCTTTTTAGAGCTTTCCATTGTAACTGAGCATTTGATATGATTCAGTGTTATCCTCTTTCTCGATGTACCGTGTGTAATCTGTTGAGGTTAATGTAGAGCATGAATCATCCGTAATACGTGGTTTGCTAAAATGTAACACAGAGGCCACTGGGGGCAGGGAAGGTTTGGAAGAAGGGCATAAGCCTTTGCAATGCCGAGGTCTGCATGACCACGGCCACTCCATGGTTGGAATGCCCCAGGGAGTTGCCTTCCCCCAAGCTTTCTTAGACCTAACAGCCAGCTGGTGATCTAAGAGATGTATGCACTGTCCCTTAGGCTATGTTTAGCAGAACTCCTAGAACACGCAGATTAGCATATCGTTTCTCTCCCATAAACAGGCCCTCCTAGTTCCAGTGAGACCCCTTGTCATACATCACGTGCTTGAGACACAGTGATAAGGATTTGTGATTATCCTCAAGGACCAACAAAGGCAGGACCAAAGAAGGGCAAAGGTCTTGGTCTGTGAACGTTGACCCCCTTGCCTTCTCCTCTCTTTTACAGCAAAATTTAGAGAAATCTTTCATCCGTTGGTACAGGGATTGCTAGCCATTTCCAGCATAATCCTTTTAAGAAATACTTTTTGTAGTTGCTCTAGGATTTAGGCATTTTTAAATGGTTTGAGTCCACCTTCAAGTAATGCTGTACCACCCACTGTGTAGTCTGGGGAACTTTGTAGCAGAATGTTTAGTCCTCCCTCTTGTCATTGCAACATTCCCGTCTGGCGGCTCACTCATCCATGTACTATAATTACCCAATAAATTGCTACTCTTACTCCTTCTAACAAACAGCTGTCCTTTTCTTTTTTTTTTTAAGTGTTTATTTAAATTCTAGTTAGTTAGGGACACCTGGGTGGCTCAGTCAGTTAAACATCCAGCTGTTGGTTTTGGCTCAGGTCCTGATCTCAGGGTTGTGAGATCCTGCACTGGGTTCTGCGCTCAGCGGGGAGTCTGCTTGAGATTCTCTCCCTCTCCCTCTGCCCCTCCCACTCACACTCTCTCTCTGTCTCTCAAATAAATACAATAAATCCTTTATAAAAATTTTATTTAGCTAACATATAGTGCAGTATTGCTATCAGGAGTAGAGTTTAGTGATTCGTCATTTCCATACAACACCCAGCACTCATCACAACAGGTGCCCTCCTTAACACCCATCACCCATCTAGCCCACCTCCTACCCACTCCCCTCCAGTAGCCCTCAGTTTGTTCTGTATAAGAGTCTTTATGGTTTGCCTCTCTCTCTCTTTCTTTCTCTATTTTTCCCATTCCCTGAGGTTCATAAAGATTGAGAAAAAAATTAACAATTTTGTCTTTAGTTATCTATCCTCTGATGCTCTCCCTTTCTTTATGTGGATCCAGGTGTGTGACCTATGTTATTTTCTTTTTCTGTCCAAAGAACTTTTTTAAACATTTTTTTCGGGGAAGGTCTGCTGATAATACATTTCCTCAGTCTTTGTGTGTCTGGGAAAATACTTCTCCTTCACTTTTTTGAGGGGGGTGGTAAAGATTTTATTTATTTATTTGAGAGAGAGAGAGAAAGGATGAGCAGCAGGAGGGACAGAGGGAGCCCAACATGGGGCTTGATTCTGGAACACTTGGATCATGTCCTGAGCCGAAGGCAGATGCTTAACCAACTGAGCCACTCAGGGGCCCCTTCTCCTTCACTTTTGAAGGATACTTTCATTGGACATAGAATTACTGCTGGCAAGGTTTTTTCTCTTCTAACATTTTATAAATATTTTACTCCACTTTCCTCCTGTGCTCCAGTTGTGATAAGAAGTCTTGTGCAATTGTTATTTTTATTCTTCTATGGGTGAGATGATTTTCTTTAAGACTTTTTCTTTGCCTTCAGTTTTTGAAGTTTGAATAAAATATCCCTAACTGTGAGGGGTTTTGGTTGGTTCAGCTTGGTATTTAACCTACCTGGTTTTCTCTGAACTTCCTACAACTGCAGTTGGGTGTCTATCATTAATTTTAAATTTTTCTCAGCCATTATTATTTTAAATATCTCTTCTTATCTGTTCTTTCTTCTCCATTTGACCTTCCAATTATGCATGTATTGTAACTTTTGAAATTACCCCACAGTTCTTAGATCCTCTGGGTTTTTTATTTGTTTAATTTTTTCTTCCCTGTCTCAGTTTTGGAAGTTTCTATTAAGTTATCTTGAAGTTCATCAGTCCTTTTCTCAGCTGTAGCAAGTCTACTGGTAAGTGTGTTCAAGGTACTCATACTTCTTTCTCATACTTCTTTCTCTGGTGCAACATTCTCAATCTATTTCCTCGAAACCCTCTTCCCTATTATCTTCTCCCACACCTTAGGTGGGACATAGGCTAAAGCAGGTTGAACTCGGCGGAATTTTGATCGACCAGCTGGGATGAGCTTTAGTAAAATTTTGTGGTAAGCCTTCTGGTAACATCCTTCCCTCCAAAATGTAGCCCTTCATTAAAGAGAAGGATGTCGGTGGTTTTCACAATGGCTGTTCCTCCCCTCCCCTTTCCAGGTCCAGGATATTTGCCCCAATTCCTCACCATGAGAACACTCTGGACTTCCTGGGCAGAAAGTGCATGAAAATGTGGGGGACTCCTATGACTATAGCCTTTAAGATCTTCTCTTTCTTGCAGTTGTCTGTACCGTCTCCAGCAAGTTGTCAAAATTACTAGTTAAGACAGTGGTTCTACCCAGAGGATCTTCTGTGTTGAGGTTCTTCTGCCCCATGTAAACAAATCTTGGATAGTGTATTTCTCTGAATTCATCTCTGTCTCTAAATTTCGGAGTGATGGCTTTCTCTGCAACCTCTGTTCTCCTATGGATGGGTCCAAATACGGTTGATCCCCACCCCCTTAGCATTTTCTTGTTAAGGAGGGGAGGGACAACTTTCAAGCTCTTTACCTATCAGAGCTGAAAGTGGAAGTGGTGCAACTGCTTTGGAAAACAGTTCAGCAGCTTTTTAAGAAGCTAAATATGTACACGTATTGTATGATCTAGTCATTTCACTCCTTGGTACTTCTCCATGAGAAATTATAACATATGTCCATACGAAGACTTGTACATAAATGTTCATAGTAGAACTGCTCATAATATCCCAAAACATGGAATCAGTACAAATTTTCATCAGTTGGTGATAGATATATACTTTGTGGCGTATCTTGCCAGCGAAATACTATTCAGAAATAAAAACAATCAGCTCTTGATAAGTGTATCAAGAATGCCAAGGTTGTGCTGAGTGAAGCAAGTCGACAAAACAAAACAAGACTCCCACGTATGAAGTTCTAGAGAATGCAGACTAATCCATATGACAGAAAACAGATTAATATCTGCACATAAAGGGTCAGGATGGTTAGGTGGGAGGAATTACAAAGAGCACAACAAAACTTTCAGGGCTTACAGCTATGTTTTCATGTTCACCGTAGTGATAGTTTCATAGATGTACATACATGTTAAGACCTATCAAATTACACCCCAACATACACATTTTTCACCCTACCTCAGGACTGCTGCTAAGAAAAGGCTAAAGTCTATAAATTCTGATACTTCTCCCATCAGAGTGGAATCTAAGTTTCCACTCCTATCAGTTGATCTTAATTCATTGCTTCCAACCGAAAGAAAGTGGGAGATCTGCACTTCCGTGTCTTTGAGTGTGAGCTCAGAAAGGTTTGTTTCTGTCTTACCTTTTCATGACATTCCTCCTTGAACCCCATTCAGCATTTTGTAAGCATGGGAAGCTACATGGAAAGACAATGTGCATATGTTTTAGCCAAGGGTCCAGTTAAAGTACCAGTGAATAGCAGCACCAATTCCCAGCTGTCTGATTAAATACTGTCCCCAGTGACCCTGGTCCTCAGCCTTCAAGTTGCCTCAAGTGACACTGAAGAGAGCAGCAATGGGGTTTTCCTACAGAACAGTGCTCAAATTGAAGATTCGTAAATACAATAAATATTGTTTTGGTTTTAGCCACTACATTTCAGGCATGTTTGTTACCCAGCAATTGATAAATGGAACAGTTATTTATTGACTTTATTTGTCCTTTCTTTATTCCCTGTTAATATTAATAGGTAATCAAAGACTCCTGGTAAGTGTGAGTATGTGTGTGCAAGAAAGGATATTGACTATTTAAAATAAGGCAAAAAATGTATCATCATGTGCCCTTTTAATATGACAACTTCGTGCAAGCAATCTTTTGGGCTTTTATTCCGAACACCTCTGTCTTCTTTGGACGAAACCCTATTGATTACACTGAACTTAATGAAAATCAAGTCTTCCCTCTAAATCTTCTAGGGTTAAAATGAATTTGAGCCACTCTTTTGGAATTCCATATATTATATGCTTGTTTGGGAGGGAGGAAAGGTATTTATATATACATACAAAATCCTAAAGGAAATGAATATATCTCCTACTTTCATTTTTGAGAACCAGTGTTTGTAATTCTTATGACAAAGTGATTAGACTATTCTGAGATGGTTTGCATTTTTAGGTCTTGATTTATTACATAATTTATTATATCAATCTAATCCTCTTATCTAATAAATTAAGTCTAATCTGAAGTCACGTCTCTCCATATTACAGGACATCTGAACCAAAGTATAACCAATCACATGTTGTAGCAACCACTGGCATCACCTAACTCAGTCTCTGTTTGAAGAAGCTTGGTTCTTCCCCCTATTAAACTATGTTATGTTCAAATCAGGGTAATCAGGAGAAATTTCATATAAGTTATGACATTATTGTGGATTTTAAAGTGGGGATAAACTTTTAATAGGTATTTTGTTGAATCATATAGAACCATATAGCATTTTGTAGATCAAAATGAATACGTAATGCTAATTTTATATTATTCTGCCTTATTACATAGGATGCCTTAGAAATAAGAGAAACATACTATATTGCACACTGTCAGAGAAATACTTTTGATTTAGTGAACAGAATTTTAAAAGATTATGTCAGACATGTTCCAGTAGGAATCAAAGGGTATTCAGGCAATTGAAGCATGAAAGTTACTATCATTTCTCAAATAATTATATCCCACCATAAACCAATTTAAGAACCTGAACCTGAATATAAGTGACTCAACCATGGCCATTTAGAGTACAAAATTGTGTACTATTTCAATTAATACAGAAATTTAGATGTCCATGTAGTCATTTATGAGGTGCTGATATGTATAAACTTTATCTGCCTTATTTTTCTTTATTAAAATATTTGGTAACATGGGCAATGACTCCCTATCAGTAGACAATTTAGGCTTTCCCTGGTACTGGACACAGGTATCCAGGATAGTGCATGGAGAGAGAGTCATAGGTGGTCAGAGAAATAGATAGAGGTAGGTAGGCAGGCAGGTACATACATAAAATGCATTTCACACACACTTGCCAACATACAACAAGATACAGCAATTCCAAGTCACTACTTTTCAAATATATGCAAACATGAAGCTCTCTTTATTCTGGTTGTCTCTCAATACCTACCCCTCGTTGACAAAGAGGAAACTGAAGTTAGTTCTATTAAACAGAGAGTCCAGTCCGAAACTATTGTAGTCAAGAGAAGATGAGAATTTCAGTGATGATCTAGGTCCAGTCTTCAATTCAGGTTTTACTTCTCCTGTTATCATCCCTTCATCTTCTCCCTGGTCCTGCATTTAATTTCACAGAGTTCACCTGTGTTATTTTGGGAATAGTGTTGTGCGGGAGAAGTGTTAAGACCTGTTTAGGAGAATGTGTACTTGTGTGGCTGGTGACTGCTCTGCCGGCTGAAAATGCTGGTGTCTCAAATGGTCTGACCATGGCCGTTCTAAGGGGTTGGCTCTATCGGACAGTGTGTCCAAGATTTATCAGGCTGGCTACTGAGCCTCGTTCACACAATCTCAGATGTCAGGAATGATGACATGGGCACGGGCTAGGGGGATTTAGTGAAGGGCGAGCCTCCTGTCAAAGACAACCCAGGCCCTTGCTACCCTCCAGAGTCTAATCTAAATTCACAAGAATATACCAACCCCTAGAGGGATGGAATCTGATGTCCACCACTGCTCGTCTGGCCCCAGGCAGGTGACCTGCCCTTGCTGTGCCCCAGTTCTGGCACTAAGCACAACTGAGAGCTGGAGAAGATGTCGCTAGTATTTTCAACTGTGACCTTTCCCCAGAATAATCTGACACTTCCCTGTTAACCCTTAGCAGAGAGCACATCAGAAGGAAGGTATGAGTGTTTTACACGCCTCTATAAAAATGGAGAGCATTAGGAATGGCCCGGCAAAGTCAGTCAACGTAACAGGAATTTGAGTATTTCCGGGAAAGATGAAGTACGTCGGTCTCATCTGCACTAGCACAAGAGTAAGGAGATCGTTCTAGTCTGCGCTACCAGTTCAGAGGTGAGAGCCTGGGTTCTGAGCCTGCCTGGAACTGACTCCTGTTCTCCTAGTTGCTGTGTGCCCGTCGGCAAGTAAGTTAACTTCATGATTTCGTTTCCTCATCTATATAATAGGGATACTAATGGCACTTCTTCATAAGGTTGTTGTGTTGATTTAAATATCCCAATACCTGACATGCAGGAAATATTAAGTAACGGCTTTGTTGACATTAAAAAAAAAAAAAAAAAAAAACCTTAGGCAGTTAAATATCTTCACGGATTACACTGAACATCCCAACAATGATCTCATGAATAAATTAAAAACATAATTTATCATAATTATGGAGCATTTGAGAGTAGGCTGTGACATTTGTCATTGAGTTTCACACACACACACACACAAAAGTTCTATTTCTTAAGCCTAAATACCCAGTTTTCCCAGTGCAATGTCCAAAAGGACTGTTAATATTATAGGTTGAAAATGCATTATGAATTGTGTAGCGCTAAGCATGTTACTAATTACATATTTTTACTAACTATATATTACTACATAATATGTAATAATTATTACCCATTACTAATGGTAATAGTAATACTAATGGTAATTACTAATACTAAAGGTAATAATGATTTTTTTCTACTACCCAGTTTATTCTCAGTAGCTGTTCCTTGGATTACATATCAAATACAATTTTTGTGATCTAAGTATACATTGAACTTGAGAAGAATCAAGCTCATATGCAAGATAAAAAGCTTAGCTTTCCAAGTAAGCAGATTTGGTTTGTAAGAGGGGGCTATAAAACATTGCCTTAAATGAACTATGAGAATTTTTAATTACAGAGAAATCCGATCTTCTACAAATAATTTTTAAAGGAAAAAAAAAGAATACTGAGGAATAGAACTTTTTTGCTTAAACTCTATTTTTTATAAAATCTGTAAGGCAGCAGTAGAATTACTTATTGGCTCCAAGATATGATTATATACAATTACATTATTTGTACCTGTTCAGCCCTTATTAATCATTTCTGCGGAATTGACATCCAGTTACCAATCCATTAGGGTTAGCGCAGGCTGAACCCTGCACTGCTCTTTTCTGTGCGCATTTAAAGGACAGGCATGAAATCCGTGTGACTCTGTTAATGAGACAGCACTGGCCAGATACAGATCAGTTCCCACAGTTTGTTATCCTGGAAAGGGTCGGGTCAAAATTTCTTCCTGATTTCCTAATGCTAAAAAATAAGAAAGAAATGGCCATGTACTTTTTTGGGTGTAGGGAGCAAAAAAAACTGGGAATATTAACTCCCAATTATCCTTTTATATGACCCAAATTCTGGATTGTAAAGGCTTAGCTTCCCATTATTTTCACGTGAGACACATATTCAGCCAATCAGTAGTATGCATCACAGGGAGTTGGGTAGATATTAGCTCAAACCTGAAGAGTAAATCCTCAAATCTGGAATTGGGGCCATCCTGAAAACATTTCCTGAAGTTAACAGTGAGACTGATATCGGTAGAGATAGCACAACATACATTAAAATACAAACTTCATTATACCTGAAGAAAATCTCATTTTTAACCTCCCTACCCAAAAGATTTCAAGATACTTTTCTTCACAGGACATATGTTATTTTCAGTAAGTTTTACAAATTTGAACACACTCTGAAACAGAGACGTCAAACACTGCCACACAGTATCAACCTTGCGACACTGGCCAGGGGGGCCAGCTCCGTCCAGGAATGAGGAAGTGACCGCTGTCGGGGAAACGACACGATTCCTCCCCTTAGAGGAAGCAGTGGCGTCTCAGCTCCTGGTACTCGCTGTGGGGTCGCTGGACGGTGCGGTGTGGGAGAATCTCCACCGTTTCTCAGGACACCAGAAGCCCAGCACTTCCTGATTTCAGTGCGGGCAGCGATTCTCACGCAGGACAGATGGAACATCCCTGCAGGCCGCATCCGGCCGCCGGCCGTCGGTGGGTCCCACCCGCGCTCCTACCCCCCTACGGTGGGTCTGTCAGGAGAGGCCCAGGCCGGGAACGCACTTTGCACTGGGATTTCAGCCTGGAAATCTCCCAGTCATGTGTCTGCGGTCTGCATGAGCTCAATTTCTGTCTGGGATTCTTCTTAAGACCTTACTGATTTGAGAGAACACTAGTGGGGTGGAGTGGGGTGCAGAGGCAAGGGAGAAGCAGGCTCCTCTCCCAGCAGGGACCCAGCCTGGGGCTCGGTCCCAGGAACCCAGGTCATGGCCTGAGCCCAAGGCACAGGCTTCACCGACGGGTCAAGACACCCTTGCTGACCAGGGATGGAAATAATGTCTTCTCCCTCCGTGTTTGTCAGACACTCCTCAGTCCTTAGCTACCACTCACGTCCCGTATCTTGAAAATGTCTCATATCTGTGTCCAATTCTAAAACCCTTAACCATAAAAGCATGAATGATTTCCTATGAAATTTAATATCCACATTCATGAAGTACAACACCTTCTACAGAATAGAGTTTAAGTACACAATAAAAATAAATTCTAGCATTAATGTCCTCAAAGTAAGCTAATGTAGAGTGGTGGTTGTCATATGGAAACAAAAATTTCTAATGTTTTAAAATAACTGCATAATATTGAAGATTTATACCTTAACTGCATCTGAATTCATTGGGATAGGTATTGAGGCAATGGGGAGTCTGTGACCATACACAAAAGGCTTAAACCATTTTAATAGCTGACAGTAGCAATTCTAAAAATAATCCTTTAAATTAATACAATGAAATATGTTTAATGCCCAGAAGGATCAAAAAGCAATATTTTTCTAAAATTAATATTTGAAATAACAGAATTATGATTTAATAGGAATGATATAGCTTTCTCAAACTAGGTAATCTGTATTTGAATAGCAATCTAAGATGGCTCATTACCAAACAAAGAGGCAGCCCACGGAATGGAAGAAGATATTTGCAAATGACAGTACAGACAAAAGATTGATATCCAGGATCTATAAAGAACTCCTCAAACTCAACACACACAAAACAGACAATCATATCAAAAAATGGGCAGAAGATATGAACAGACACTTCTCCAATGAAGACATACAAATGGCTATCAGACAATGAAAAAATGTTCATCATCACTAGCCATCAGGGAGATTCAAATTAAAACTACCTTGAGATACCACCTTACACCAGTTAGAATGGCCAAAATTAGCAAGACAGGAAACAACATGTGTTGGAGGGGATGTGGAGAAAGGGGAACCCTCTTACACTGTTGGTGGGAATGCAAGTTGGTGTAGCCTCTTTGGAGAACAGTGTGAAGATTCCTCAAGAAATTAAAAATAGAACTTCCCTATGACCCTGCCATTGCATGACTGGGTATTTACCCCAAAGATA
Source organism: Lutra lutra (assembly GCF_902655055.1). Classification (NCBI taxonomy): domain Eukaryota; kingdom Metazoa; phylum Chordata; class Mammalia; order Carnivora; family Mustelidae; genus Lutra; species Lutra lutra. The sequence continues at coordinate 1,300,556 of NC_062280.1, forward strand.
CAGATGGAGTGAAAAGAAGGGCCATCTGTGCCCCAATGTTCATAGCAGCAATGGACACGGTCGCCAAACTGTGGAAAGAACCAAGATGCCCTTCAGCGGACGAATGGGTAAGGAAGATGTGGTCCATATACACTATGGAGTATGATGCCTCCATCAGAAAGGATGAATACCCAACTTTTGTAGCAACATGGATGGGACTGGAAGAGATTATGCTGAGTGAAATAAGTCAAGCAGAGAGAGTCAATTGTCATATGGTTTCACTTATTTGTGGAGCATAACAAATAGCATGGAGGACATGGGGAGTTAGGAGAAGGCAGTTGGGGGAAATTGGAAGGGGAGGTGAACCATGAGAGACTATGGACTCTGAAAAACAATCTGAAGGGTTTGAAGAGGTGGGGGGGTGGGAGGTTGGGGGAACCAGGTGGTGGGTATTAGAGAGGGCACAGACTGCATGGAGCACTGGGTGTAGTACAAAAACAATGAATACTGTTATGCTGAAAATAAATTAAAAAAAATGATTAAAAATTTAAAAAAAAAAAAAAGATGGCTCATTACCTTCCCTTGAATCGCATCAGACTGACCTTCAGTTAGACGATGACATTGATTCTGTTCTTGAGCTCTGAGTTATGGAAAATCCCTATGGAACACACCCCACCTCTATCCTTTCCCATCATGCCAATATTTCAAACCCAACAGAAAGAACAAAGCAATCAAGGGGCACGAATAGGTACTAAAATCAGCTGTAAAGAGGAGATAGAGAGTGTACTTTTCAAGAGTACTTTAATAATTACAAAATATGAAATAAGACTAAGAGCTACACAATAAATTTAGTAACCTACACATGGAGTTCATTTATGGAAGCAAATATCTCCAAGAGCTTATAGGCAATAAAATCTGACAAGCTCTAAATATTAATGCAGTAAGCTCTTAAAAATCTCCATTTCAGGCCAATTCTTAGACCAGACATGGCAAAAAACCTAATGTTTAGAACAGTATTTCTTTATTTTATATAACGTTACCTATCTTACAAAATATTTCTTATGTGTTATGTCTTTTCATAAATACAACTCTGCCAAGGAGAAAAGGTGAAATATGATATCCATTTTAGAATGAGAAACCAACAATCAGAGAAATTAGGTGACTTGCAGGGTTTTAACGATTAGCCAGTGATGGAGGCAAAGGTGGAACCCAGTTCTCCGAATAATACCTCAGGGCTCTCTCCACTCCATCCTGCAGCTTGTCACGGATTTGGAGTACAATCATGGAGCATCTTAATATACTTTAATGGCAAAAAGGGGGTTAGTTTTTTCTTTTTTCAGTTTGATTTAGATTGAATTTTGCTAAAATCACCAAGGATAAAGTTGATTTCCGCATCACAGGAGCTGGACGGAGCATTTGTTAGCACTTTCTTGGCGTTGACTCAACACTTCCCCAGGAGCTCCAGATTTTGTCTGACGCAGCTCCTTGTTTAGAGCAAGTGTCCTGAGTTAAGTCAGTCAGTTTTTTTGTGTTTTGTTTTTCATGATCTATCAATGAGTACCCATCATTCTCCCTAACATGTACGTCTTTTAGCATCAGTAGTGAACATAATAGCAGTAACTTATTGGGGACTTTTGATGAGCTAGGCACTGTTTTACCTGTATCAACGGTTCATTTAACACTTATAATTATGCATAAATCACGTTAGTATTTGGTCCATTTCATAGATAAGGAAAGTGTATGCCTTAAGTCTCTATACAGAACTATTTAAGATTCTTGACAAGGGGTTACGTAACTAGTGAATGACCATGCCAGGACTCAAAGCCTGGAAATCTACCTAGGCCATAAAATCTGGGAACATACATCATCGGCGTCCTATAGAAAGTATACACAGTTCGCAATAAAGGGATGTGCAATTCAGGCTTATATAAGTGCCTATATCCTAAGACCAATACTGCACTTTTTGTTAACTAACTGGAATTTGGATAAAAATTCGAAGAAAAGTGCCTGTAAAGTGTATCCTGTACGTACTGCCTGCCTCCTCTCCATGTCTGTTCTCCATTAATTCCCTTAGTCCAACAGCACTTGCCTCTCTGGCCCCCTCCCCGCAGTGTGTCTGTATCATCTGTAGTTTTGCATGTGTCTGGTTTATAATATATCTTTTGTGTCCACATTTGTGGGTTTTTTCCCCCCTCTTTCTGGGTCAGCACAAATAACATGGATTGTTTCGTAATCTAATATACTTGAAAACCCTGGTAGTCTGACACTCCCGTCCTCCGGCTTTGTTACTCTTGTTCTCTCACCAAGCATTTTGTAAAAGTAACACCACCAGCCATCCGAGTACCCTCCACACTCCAAATTGTGGAACTCTGGTTAGCTCCGGTTTTCGGGGTTGTCGGTTTATAGGGTCTGGAATTTACCATGTGATATTAACTCTTTAGAAAAGTACCAGAGGATGATAATCTAAGATAGCTCTTCTCTCCCTTTCCAGAGCTAATCAGAGTCCTCGGGATCAGGAAAGTGGAGATGGAGATGGGAAAAATGTTTCTTCCTTGAAAGGAATTGGGTATTTTTCTCTTTTAAGTGCAGAATTGTTTGACCATTGCGGGGTGAGCTGGAACATCAGCAGGAGGAAGATAGTTCATAGCTTTTCCAGGTCATCAAAGGACTCTCTAGCATTACCCCAGTATCTTTTTTTTTTAAAGATTTTATTTATTTATTTGAGAGAGAGAGACAGTGAGAGAGAGCATGAGCGAGAAGGTCAGAGAGAGAAGCAGACTCCCCGTGGAGCTGGGAGCCCGATGCGGGACTTGATCCCGGGACACCGGGATCATGACCTGAGCCGAAGGCAGTCCTCCAACCAACTGAGCCACCCAGGTGTCCCACCCCAGTATCTTTAATTGAGGACTTAGGATGCAGAGAGTTTGCAACATGACTGTATCTCAAATATGGTCTTAACTAACAAACAGACCCCAGTTATAAACCTTGAGTACCAGCCCCTAACCAGCGGACTGGAGCTACGGAGCACTTGTCATCACAGCAGTCTCAAAGTGAACAGAAAACCTTGAGTTTACATCTATCTTTTTAAAAAATTTAGTATAATTACGCTTTGTTACAATTTCTACAAATAGATTTTTACTGAATTGTCTCGGGAATGTTCTCATGACTATAACTGTACGGCTGTGTTGCAATGTTACTCAGCCACTTGGCTTCAAACTCTGGAATGACTGAACAGGAAAACAGATGACCTAACCGAGTGCAGAATTTAGTCTGTTTGGGTGATAATCAAGGCCTTACATTTTTATGGCTGTTGGAATTCCCTTGTCAATATATTTATCTAAGAGCTGCGTTTTTAACATCTGGAAAGTGTATGATCATGAGCGTTTCTTTAAAAGGACGAACCCTATTAAGATTACCATTAACATGACTGTCAACTTTTAAAGTGATTGATGTTCAGTTAATGCTAAATGCTGTATCTCAGAACTTCTAAAAATATAACATAACTAGAGACTTAATACTAGATTATAGCTTTACAGCTCTTGCTGTGTGGAATAATAATCAGAGTCGGTCAAAAAATGATCTATCATTGTACTAAGTGAAGTACATCCATGAAACCAACTTGGCAAACTAGCAAGCAAAAATAAATAACTGAGACAAACTTTTGGTTTAAAAACATCAGATAAGGAATTCTATTTGCTCAAATGTTTCTTTTGAATTTATAATTGCTATTATTAACACATTTTTTTAAAAAAGTCAAGAATTTTTTTCCTTCCTACATAATTTTACCCACACTTCTTTGATTGTGTGCTCTAAGATAATAATCATGGTTGCTAGTAGAGGCTCAGGAATTTTATAAACATCAATCAATGTCACAGCTAGAAGTAGATGAATCAAAGAATACAGCCGTAGATTCTGAAAGTGCCTTCCCTATGACACTAGTCAGTCTTGAATTAAGAATCATTTCAGATTAAAAGTAAAATGCACCGCATCTTTATCAGGGGAGACAAGGGTTACATTATTAGATGAGGAAAGGATGAACATAGATCCTCCAATATCTCATTTGAAAAGCGATTTGGTTGTGACCCTCCTTCTGCTTCTTCACCCTCAGACCAAACCAGCACAGCTTTGGACGCGAGAAACTCTGCTGAAGTGAAATAGAAATACGGAGCGAGGGGGTCTCTGTGCCTGTAGGTAAGAAGCAAAAGGAGTGACTCGCTCTGAAATCTGCTAATCTCAGGTCTCACCTTACTTCCCACATGTCCTAATGCATGGAAGTGGAGGATAGGGGTGTCTGGGTTCATCCCCTCTTGAAGAAGGATGATTTAGGGCAGGAGCCACCGGACATGGAAAAGTAGCCAAATAAATTAGAAGTAGCTATTTCGAAAGATAGAGTCTGTACAGGGTCCCAGGGAGGACAGTATACTTTTAAGTTATTTGTCCTTCCCTTTCCAAGTCAGAAACCCTGGAAGTGTTGCTGTTTCATATCCTTGACTCACAGCAGAAATGGAGCCAGAAGTCGAGCCCTCTGTGGGGGTTAAACTATGTCATTAAGTTTCCTGCTGCTGGAGCCAGAGCATGAGCCGGAGCACGTGCCCGTCTCCTCTTTGAACCTGCAAATGTTCCGTGGTTTCCGGCAGTGAAACGGTCTTCCTTGTGGAGTCTCGGTTACCCTAAGTGTCCCACATCGACTCCCGTATATTTTGGAATCTATGGAGCTGAGGGTTAACTCCTACTAACTGCCTTGAAAGGAAAACTCACGAGGAGAACGGTAGGTTATCCCTAGAATACTCTCTCAGAAATACATTAGTTTTAAACGTTCAGTAGTTGAGTCAAGAAAGCCAGGCAGTGTCTCACCCCAGGGCCTTGGCTACCTCGCTCATAGGAGTGACTGGTTTACAAGCTGACAGCCCAGGGTAGGCTTTCACAGTCGACCGGATCTTATGTAAAATATTCTTAATATCTTCTATGCCTAAAACAGAGGTTGTCATGGAGACACCATCATCTTCCTGTGGCCACAGCTGAAACGCACAAAGTCTCTTAATAAAACCAACAGATTCTTCTCACACATCCTGTCTTTCTAACAAGGCAAGTTGATGTCACATGGTGTAAATCATCCAGAAGCAGTCAACCCAGGGAGAGATTTAGAAAGCATACAGTCTATTTTTGTTACCTTTTCTTCTTTTACTTTGGAGAAGACAGCATCCTTTAATAGATTAACTGAAGATCTCAAATTTGCCTAGTTTAGAGTTGAAGAATTAGATACTTCCACATGATACGGTTAATTCCCAGATGTCTCCATGTTTCCCTAAATTTCATCTTGCTTAAACCTCTGTGAAATAAATTTAAATATCAGGAAGAAAAGAGAATATTATGAAACTGAATGTGGTGACTTAAAAATAATTGTTGGAATTTTTGTAAGCAATTCAAAATAGTAAAAACAAATTCTGTCATAACAACTTTTAGAGAGTCTCTGGGTTCAGGTTCCAGGGTCAGTATTCTGCTTGAAAAGCCTCCAGCTCACAGTTAAAACTGTCGCGTTTGCAATTAGGTGAAATATTTTATTCAAATTGATAGTTTTTGGACTATCTTTCTGAAATCATTATAATTCTGGGATTCCTATATTGTATCTACTATAAAATGCATAATCTCCTTAGATCGAGAAAGCCAAGCCAGGTAATTCTTGCCGTTATAGTTGTTTGTTTGTCTTTATCTTTTTCTGGAAGGCAAATTCAGTTGTCCTAAACTATTTAGTCTAGAAATGTTAAAATAATCTCAAAATATAGTCTGCTTTATTTTTATGAAAATAAGTCCTTATCCCCCTATTCTACATGTTGAATATCACCTTAATATCATATTAGGCTTCTTTCTCAAAAAAAAAAAAAAAGAATCACTCAATTTAATATTTTCTGTAAGAAGCATACAGGCTGTAGACACAATTATGCCAGTACTTGTCTAACCATGGTCTCTCATCAAGAAAACAGCTCAAAATAGAATCAGCTCTCCACTATGCTCATTGATCTTGCCGTGATTCCACAAATAGATTCTGTGTTCTACCATGTACAGTCTTAAAATAGAGCCTGAGCTACTAACTCATCAACAGAGCCTGTATCATGCGACTTTAAGACCCAGACTCAGAAGGTCCAGATGACATTCCCTTCTTATAGGCCATAGTGCATGAATTAGCCCCACCCATGCTTTTATAATATCTTAATAATTTACAGACTATTTTTACATTAATACACTGAATCAAGTAGACAAAGCGTGTGTCCATTTGTATGTTGGTAGTTTGATTTATTATTTAAAAAAAAAGAGTAAGTATAAAAAAACAATTAAACAGTTGGCTAATTATTACCAGAAAGAACAATTGAGTATGAATGAAATAAAGATTAAATCATAAGTTTTGAAAGAATTTGTCAAAGTTTAAGTTAATATTAAAATACTCCTTCTGATATATTAAGTAATGCTACCATTTGGGGATATTTTGCTGTAATTCTTCCTAAAATGTTCACTAGGAAACACCCCTTACCATAAAAAAAGGGAAGCTGGGGGAGGAGAGGTCAAATATTTGTGGTTGTTCGTGAACAACGAGGTGAAAAAGTGGTAATGGCATATCTTTTAAAAAATTATGTCAAAACCAGCTTTTCCACTTTTTATATTGCAATACATTGAAAATCTGCCCGAGGAACTTGGCAGTGAACATGCTCTCTTAGTTTTAAAAATAAAAATAGCCCTTCCAGCAAGTTCCGCTATAGTTCAATTCTCTTTGGAAGTAAAATGGTCTTTTACCACATAGTTTTCATTTTTTTAATTACTTTTACCTAATCCGTATTATCAATATCAAGAAATTTATTTGGCTTCTTTTAAATATTAGTAACCCTCTAGTTCTTGTGGTGCTGGATTATCACTTTTTAATTTTAACTTTATTTTTTATGTATTTATAAGTAGGTCAGGATGTATGTATGTATGTATGTATTTTTTTTTTTAGATTTTATTTATTTATTTAACGAAGAGAGACACAGTGAGAGAGAGAACACAAGCAGAGAGAGTGGGAGAGGGAGAAGGAGAAGCAGGCTTTCCACCAAGCAGGGAGCCCAAAGCTGGGCTCTATGTGGGACTCGAGCCCAGGACTATCATACCTGAGCCAAAGGCAGACGCTTAACGACTGGGCCACCCAGGCATCCCTGTATTTATTTATTTTGTCTCATAGTGTCCACTGAAAGACTGTACCCTGCCCAGGACTGTGCCGTCGAGAGAAAAGGGCAGACTTGAAAAGCTTTCCCTAACCTGTTTGTGAATTGTGACACCCAGGACTCCCCTAGCTTGAGCTCCCAGACCAGACACCTTCTGTATCCCGAGGGGCTGCCTACAGTCTTGTGGTCCTCAGACGCAGACGCTTTTTCCTCTGTCGTGGGCCAGTCCAGTTTTAGTCTGAGGGAGAAAGCCAGTAGACTTGCCAGTTTGCCATTTTGTCAACTCCTGTCATTTATATAATTTAGTATTGTGAGTCACTTTACATCCATTTTGAAATTAGTCGTGGTCTAATTGTGTTTTCTTACAAATGACAAAAACTACAGTTAATGTCTTTTCCCAGTCCCTTCACATTATACCACTTTCGGATCCCTGCGGGTAACGTCAGCCACCATCTCCACTCTCCCACGACCCATCCATACCTAGACGAGAACAGCATCTCCAAGTTGACTGTGCACTAAGAGCAACATTCCCCTTTATGACACTTGACACTTTTGCTCACAGTAAAATTCCTGCTTCAGCATCAGGTCAACTGTAAGTCAAAGGACCATAATGATAACATTAAATTATGGCCAAAGTAAAATAGATTCCTTTCTAGGCTAATCTGAAGGAGAAGGAGAAAAACACTTATTGTATATAAATCATGCCAATAATTAGAACTTACCTTATTTAGCTGTTTCCCCAGGCACTGTCATAATATGAAAATGCCCTAATTTTAGTAAAATTTTGAAATTTTAAAATTAGTTTTATTGCATAATTAATATGGTTTAAGTTATTGTTTTGGTTGAATTATGTTCTCAAAACTTCTCTGTTGGATTTTTATTTATAACAGCAGGTATTTACACTGTGTTAAGTCCTTTTTTTTAAATATTTTATTTACTTATTTGACAGAGAGACACAGCGAGAGAGGGAACACAGCAGGGGGAGTGGGAGAGGGAGAAGCAGGCCCCCCGCCCGGCAGGGAGCTCAGCAGGGGCTCAATCCCAGGACACAGGGATCATGACCTGAGCCAAGGGCAGAGGCTTAGCGACTGAGCCCCCCAGGCGCCCCGGGACTGCTTTGATTCCGAATGAGCTCACTTCCTAGGTGGAATTAAAGAGTTTCTCATTTGCTTCCAGCTTGCAGTGAAAGGTCCGCACGTTACTGAACTAACTTCTGAAAACGTGTGTGCTGAGGCTGCTCTCCAACACACCTTTTAAAATTAATTACATTTACAGTGATCATCTTAAATTCAATCTAAAATAATTTGTTGCACTTTTAAAATATGTAAACACTTCCAAGGACTTTTGAAGTATATTATATCTAAGAAAAGCACTAAAAAGGTAGCATCTTTTCAAGCATGTTTTATCAATACATACCAAGTTTCTGTATTTGTGTTTCTTTTTACTCACTGCAGTCCTTCTGATGGTCATTACACACTCTGTATATGGAGATATTTTAATATTTAGTCATTGTTTTACTCTACAAATGTATTTTGAATTCTAACCATATGTTATGAAACATGGTAATCACAAAGAATAATCCTGAGACAGTTGGGAGAAATGAAATGCATTTGAGCATGTTATAAATATAAGTATTATAAATTATAAATATAATAATAAATTATGTCTCTTTGTTATATTCAAAATATCATATTATTAGATTCATTACATATTATCAAGTAGTATTTTTACCATATTTATTTAAAGATTTTATTTATTTACTTGACAGGCGGAGATCACAAGTAGGCAGAGAGAGAGGAGGAAGCAGAGAGCCCAATGTGGGGCTCGATCCCAGGACCCTGAGATTATGACCTGAGCTGAAGGCAGAGGCCTTAACCCACTGAGCCACCCAGATGCCCCTGTACCATATTTTTATACCAAAGTACTTCATAAGGTTTGTGAAATACTCCAAATGGGAACTATGATATGCAGAAGCATGTAACAGACATCTGTGTTGCCACTGGTCAGCTTTAGCATAATTTAATGTTTTCATGTCTTTGCTTCATTTTTTTTTTTTTAAAGTGGAGCGTTACAAATAAAGTTGAAGATCTCTGCACAATTCTCTTGGATTCTCTCCTCCTTTCCCCAGAAGTATTCAGTAACTTGAATTTCTGTTTCATTATTGCAATTCATGATGTTATACTTTTATTACATAGGGATTCTAAAATAATACTCAGCATAAATTTGCATATGTTTATACTTTTGTAAATGGCATTCAACTTGATGTCTATTTACTTCATTCTTTTCCCATAGCGATATTATGCCTTTGAGATTTATTTACATCAAGTTAATTCTAATAATTTCCAAATAAAAGCATTGATTTGTGAGAAATTTTGTGTGTTTCCCTGTTCGTGTGTTAGAAGCATTTCTTTAGGATGTGTTCTGGGAAATGGAACTGCGTGGTGGGGTGTAAGGTAGATGTGGCCTGTGGCCTTTCCAGAGCCGCGCGACCATTTCTTCTCCTGCGTCGTTGTTTCTTTCCATCCTCACCAACTGTTGTGTTTCCAGGCTTCGTATTTCTCGCCAAACGGATGAGCACGAAGCAGTAGGTGTTGTTTTGGTTGGTGGAGAAATGGACTCCTCTTCACAGGGTTATCAGCTTCGTGATTTTCCTCTCAGACGTGTACTTTCTGTTCACGTTCATGGGCCAGTTTCCTACAGGCCGTCAAGCTTTCTTGTTGCGCTTTAAGTAGTAAAGGTCTAAAAACAAAGGTGCTCATTGATAACCAGCTAAAGTTTGTAAAGTCCTCATGGTTGTCATGAGAACTACATCAGCTCCAGCACATGAAGCGTTTATCAGGCCTGCACGTGCTGTGCACACCATGACGTTCACGACTACCATCGTCATCACTCATTACCATCATCTTCATTATATTGTTAGTATTGTTATTATTATATCAAATTACCATATACACGGGTATCTATTTCCAGACTCCATACCTAATCACCAGTTCTCTTTTGGTTATTAGATAACGGGTATCTATTTTCTATTCCTTTAATTTTATATTTTTGTATGATTTTGTTTTACTCTTGTGCTTCGTAAGAAGCATATTACAGGACTTTATTTAGTTTTTTCAAATCCACTCATTTCTAACTTTGTAGGTACATGAAACACAGTTACACTCAAGTGATTACTTGTGTATGTATGCTTAATTATCTTAACCTTGTTTTATGATATGTATGATTAACATCCTCATCTTTTAATTATTTTTTCTACTTTCTTGTCTACTACTGAGCTGATAATAGTTTCTTAATTTTCCTTTCCCCTGTGATATTTGGAAGCCATTCTTTCTACAGTTGCTTTTATGTTTTTGACGTACATTCTTAACTATAAATTTTTCTGTCAGAGCCTTAAAGTAATCATTATCTTTATCCTCCTCCTGAACACCGCAAGTCCAGCATGCTTTCATTACTCATCCTGGCTTTTCAGTCTTTATATTTTCATCTGTAGTTTCATGTGTATTTCGATTAACATATAAAAATGTGATTTGATTTTTCAGTGGAAATAAATTGAATATTGTTTTCTTTCCCACCCTCACTCTACATTGCTTTTTTGCATAGTGGATATTTTTTCCTAATTGTCTCTAATTATCCCTGAGTCACTGTCATTCACAACCAGATCTGATGATGATGCTTTATGGGTTCCTGCTCCAGGGGAATATTAGACATATTGTGGATTCGGTCTTCAGGGCGGTGCTTGGCTCAAGGTACGGACTAAGGCTGATGGTCCTTTTCTAGTCTATCACACCAGCCAGCAGAATCCCAGGCAGAAGATAAACGACTAGAACGTTGGGGCTCCTGGCTGGCTCAGTCAGTAGAGCATGTGAGGGGTTGTGGGTTCGAGCCCGTGCTGGGTATAGAGATTACTTAGAAATAAAATCTCAAACATGTTTTGACTTATTTTATGAGTGGAGTGCTGCCAGCTGCCTTACACCTAAGCTGTGAAGCAGTGTGCCTGCTTTCGATCCCTACCAATTCTCATGTTTTGTTAAACATTTTGATGCCTATTATCCCAAAGAGGGCAGACCATGAATATACTTCTGCCGGCTTCCAGACCCAGATCCTCAGCCTCACTTACTCCTCTGCATGTCTGGTTCTATTACTGGCTCACAGAGACAGCCAGGGGATTTGGGGAGCTGGTAGGTCTTTTAGATGTGTTCGGGTTTTCTTTATCCATCTTTGCTTTTGGGTGTGCAACAGAGAATAAGCATCAAACCAAGAAGATCCTGTGTCATCATTAGCATAAGTCTTGATCGGTTCTTCTAAATCTAGATATGCTTAACATCCAAGCTGTGTATTGAGGAAAAGAGCTATGACTTGTACTTCATTTTAAACCCTCATCGTGGAGCCGTGGGGTTAAGCACAGTTAACGACAAGGATGATTCAAACTTGATGACCAGCAGCTACTGATTAGTTTCCTGTCCGGATGTTACCAAGGTCGTTACTCTTTGTGAAGGAGCAGCCTCTATGGTATTACCTGAAGGTACTGATGAAATTCCATGATGGCTATGAGTATGTATTTCTATAAAGGCAAAAATAATTCCTCTTTCTTTCTGTATGAATTTTTTTAAAAATCACACCATTTGGAAAACAGAATACTTGTCTCATATTAACTTACCATAGACATAGAGTTGCTCAACTGTCTGAGTATCATAGAAGATGTAGCAGTGTTTAGCTGAAAAACGAAAAAAAGAGTCTGTGCTGTTCTAGTTAAAATTATAATCACTACTTTGATTGTATAACAACATTTAATTTTAGGTTAGATCACATACTTGTGTTTATTTTTTTTTAAGCTTTTACTTCTTTGTTTGACAGAGAGACACAGAGAGGGAGGGAACACACGCATGGGGAGTGGGAGAGGGAGAAGCAGGCTCCCCCTCTGAGCAGGAGCCTGATGCGGGGCTTGACCCCAGAACCCTGGGATCATGACGGGAGCCAAAGGCAGATGCTTAACAACTGAGCCACCCAGGTGCCCCAACATTTATTTTGTCTTATTTCCAAAACAGATATAAAATTTTCTAAACTCCTCCCATCATACACTGATCAATTTAAATTTATTCAACTTCCTTTAAATATAGACTCACTTTCATTACTTGTTCGAGGCAACAAGTCTACTACTTGTTAATAATGGGCTGTTGTATCACTTTTTTGTACTTTTGTGTAATTTCTATTAACTGTATCCCTTTCCCACTACCACATTACATACTTGGTGGCCATCACCTTGACTGATGTAGGTACAGACAGGTACTGCTGCTGGAGTCAATGCTATTAAAATAATACTTTGCCTATTTCACCCTTTGTCTAGAACTTTAACATATATTAGCACATTGAATTCTCAAAATCACTATATGAGAAGAACAGTCTGAGCATTCTCCCTGCACTTTATAAATCAAATACAGTGACCTTGGATAATTATCTGTCTACCCACCTACAGCAACAATGGAAAATAACATCCAGATAATTTGGTTCAAAATGGTTTTCCTTCAGACGTAGCAAAAATATTGAAGTAGAAGACAAATGATAACAGATAGTAAGATAAGACTGACTATAAATTACAGTGAAGAACATTAATTACTTGTTGTTGTTTTTTTCACATTTTAATTTTACTGAGACATTCAGTACATAGAAAACCATTCTTTCTTTCCCCCTGTAATGGATTCTGGCCCAGTCAGTTCTAGGCCAGAGGTGGTCCAAGAAATATGTGCTTTTCCAGTGGCACCTCTTGGTAGGAATTCTTCCAAGGACCCAGGCCTGAACTATTCTTGGCAAGGGTTCAGTAATTTAAAAAAAAAAAAAAAAAAAAAGAGGGAGGGTTCCAGTAATGAAAAATTGTAAAAGTTAGAAAACTAGAAAAATAATTGTATTACTTATAGAGAAAGGGTATATGTAGTTCTTTACTGAGAATATTGGAAATTACTTTCAGGCAAGAAAATAGATGGGTTTTCCAAATTTTTTTGATTGGGAAAAGTTATATGAACAGGAAAAGATTTATTCACGTGAATTTGTTTAGCAGCAGTAAAGACATTGGTCAGATTGTATATTACCTTAATGATCATACACCTACAGATAATGTCACAGTATTAGACTTTGTGTAAAGTAAAACTTTGTATAAATATAGGTATTCATCATACTGAAAAAAGTATCATGTATATGTCATACATACATTTTCAGAGTGGATGGTACTTGGGGGAAAAAAATGGGAGGCCAAACCAACTAGCCCCTGCTCATGTTGATGACTGTGTAAGAATGGGAAGAATATATAAATCATAAGTTTACACAAAGTATGTATTTGCCCAAAATACAAAGATTTTCAGTGCATCTTTCATAATTAATTATTTCATACTAATTTATGTAATGCAGATTTAAAAAATAACTACCTTCCTATATATTTTGAGACAATATAACTGAACTATGAATAATTTCTAGCTAAAATGATTCAGATTGACCATATTTTCACAGCCTCTCTTTCCTAATTTTCTTTATGGACTTACAGTTAATGTTGAAGGTCATATATTTATCTTATAGTCTTCATTGTTTTCCATTTGCATTATTATGCCAATCAAATGAAAAAAATATCAGGCAATAAGATGTGTTAAGCACAGTATGTCTGAGGATGTAATATTAAACACAGATTCTGCTATTACTACCAAAATGAATCCTAAAATAACAGTGCTACTCTGAGGGTAAGGCTACTTTGGAGAATATTTTCTAATAAGCTCACCATAAAATGACAGATAATTATACTGACGTATAAGGTTTCTGTGGAAATAGCTGATAAGCTATTGAAAACTCTATTCAGATGTGAAGTTCTTCAAGACTATAATATGATCAGGATTATTGTCAAAAACCAACAAAGATGAGTACGATTTCTTGACAAAATTAAATCTAGTAATGAGAAAAGTAGACACTGTCAATACACATTCTTTAGTTTTTCAGATAACCACCTTTCTTGAGTGATAGTAAATGCTCTGACCACATTCCCGCCCAGAGGCTCCTACACGGATTTGATGTCGGACTCCGGGCCAACGAAAACAACGGCTCTGATCATCATTATTTCACCAACATCACAGCTGGGACACTGAAAAATTAAGTGTTAAAAATAGTAGACATTGAGAATACCAGAAAGTTCTGTAACTGAAAATGTTCTGTTGGCTTTTAAAAAAGTGTAATTAGCATGTCCCGTGCCTACCTCAAGAGCCCTGTCATCATCTTACGTTGTCCATGAAGCTGCAGAATAAGAACGAGAAGATCATTAATCAAATTGGTGTCGTGTGTGTGTGTATAAATGACTCTGAATGGATGTGCAGGGAAGGTTTAGAGGACAAATGTGGAGAAAGCCCTAAAGCAATAATGAAAGTTTCAGAGCTTTAAAAATTCAGAGGATGACCTTTAAAAAGATACTCCCCATATGGTTTTTAGAAGCCGTAACTAAACATTAAAATCCAATCATATTAGTACTCATAAAACAAAGCTATAGGTATCAGACGTGACTATCTTAATCAAAATGCAGGTAGAAAATTCCTGCAAACTGTTAAATAAACAACATCATCATGCTCTAAATTTATGATATTTTCGCTTTCTTCAAAATTTTTATCTTAGATAATCATAACCCAGAAATTAAAGTATTTTTACTTCAATTCTTCTGAACATCTGCATCTTGTGGAATCTATCATCCGTCCCTTTTCGCCACCTCTATCAGTCTGGGACAAACGCCACGTCCCTTTGTCAGATGTAGGCAAACCACCACGGGTGTGACAGAAGCGGCGGGTCATCAGCCAGCTCCAGAACCTCGCGTGGCCTTCACCTGAACCGAAATCCAGCACTGGCCACACCTTGTTTTACTTTGTTTTTCACGTTGCCCATTCAAATGTGCTATATGTGTGGTCACTTAATGCCTATACTTTACGCGCTTACTTTACTCGGGAAACCTGGGCTGACGCGACAGCTACGGGAAATACATCCTCATTGCGCTCTCATCATCATGCTCTGGGTTACCTCCAAGCGTGTGCCTTTCCACCGCCAGCTACATCCAAAAACCAGATTCTACATTTATGATTCAAGATAATGACCATCCCCTATACCTCAGGGTAAAATTAACTTTAATTCTCTTTTTGGAGTTAGATTGGTACTAAACAAACCTGCACAGACACAGTAGTGCATGGATGCGGGTGTGCTGTGAAAGGTGGACCTTAGCAGAGGAAGCGATGAGGGATAATTCCTGAGTATAAAAGAATTGATGTTCACTTGAATACAGCAAACAACCCAAATTATCCTTGTCCCTGTGACAGTGACGAGGGAAGCAGTCAAGCGCCAGTATCACAGCTTTACAGGTCCCCTTGGCCCTGAGAACAGTGGGGACCTCTTTCAATTTCTGAGAACTGAGTTTATTTTTAGTTTATCTGGGCTATAAGGAGTAGCTACCTGTGCAGTATAATTCGGGAGATACGACATGATGACCTACTCCCAGTGACTGTCATGGCGGTACCATAAGAAATGTCCATCACAGAGAAAATAATATTTATTCACCCCCCCATTTATAAAGTATGAAACATATATTTGGGAAAATAATATAATCTTTAGAAGATTCAGAGATCTTTGGGAACAATATATGTTACTCTAGGATAGGGAAAAGTCCTGGCAAACGTCTGTAGTCTCTTCCATTATGTTAGTATTTCCCAGTGTTTTCTGTAAAATGTTAATGGATAATATAAATAAGATTCAATATCAAATAATTTTGGAGAAATAAATTAATAAGTTTCTTTACTTTGGGGATTCTTTTGTGTTTTGCTATGTTAATGTGCATCTTGCAAAAGTGTGTAACATTTTCCAAACTCATTTAAAAATGATTACTTTGGAGAAGCACATCACTCTTTGATACTGGGAAGTTACACTTTTGAAAGGTGAGAACTGTCAAAGGGAAATGGGCAATGTTGTTTTCTGCTGAAATAAGATTTCATCTCTATTAATCTCTTTGGTTTCTCTTAAGTCTAAGCTTTCCTCTAGGAGCCAAAAACATTACATTATACCTCTTTTGTTTTCCACTTTTATTCCCATTGGACTCTCCCACCTAAATGGTGAGATGAGGCAGCCAGGGCTATGGTCCTGTTTTGGAGGTACCCGAAGCTGAGGAGGGCTGGGACAAAAGGCTCTTGGTGTTGGAGAAAATTATCTGGCTTCTTGTTCCAGTCCTCATGCTCATTTACTTTTCTGTGCACTAAATTAGCTTTTTTCATTAGGGGATAGGATTAATGGATAAGAGGTCCATATGGTCATTTACCTGCTTGAACTTAGGCTCGCCTTTAAGGTTGCCAGAAGTCCTCCATTTGACTCTGCATAACTGATACAGATCTTCCAAAGGTATTCTGTATTTTAGCCTAATAATGATTGTGTTTACTAATCAGGCCTCCAAATTTGGGAATACATTTCCCTTGGGCATCTTGTAGGGCAACAAAAGACAAAATAAAGATAGATTACTAGTGTTGCAGGTCATCTAAACCAAGTTCCACAGTAGATTCCTAGAAAGTAGCTCTTGATGAATCAGTCTCCTGTCATCTCGATATATTTTGCTATCAGCACCATACTCACAGTCACCAAATTTCAACATCTTAGGCCTTTACATCCTACCCCTTAACCTCGAATTCAATGCCATTTCTTTTAAAAAGTTCCCCAGACCTTCTTAGTTTGGGTGCGTTGCTCTTATGAATAATCTGTTCTGCACATCTTCACTAGCCGATGAGCTTATTGAGGGAAAGGACTGAATTGTTCATCTCGGTGTTCCCAGAAATATTACTGTTAGAATAGCAAATGTGTGATGATGAAGAAGCACAGAAACAAATATGTAAATGAGTGACAAAATAAATTAGCATATGAAAGAATTCACGTTTCTCTTTATAATTTTCCAATCCATTCTTAATGACCTACACTTTTACCTCCACTATAGCCACAGGCTTCCATAATGACTATCTTGTTCTTCATTTCTCTTGTTTCAATCTGTTATATCCTCTGCTGTCTTACTTACCGCCCTATTTCATCTACCTGGTCATTTCATCCGATCGCTTGAAAACTCTCAGTAAGTCCCAAATGATCTAATCACAATGAAACCAAAGAGAAACAGACACATACTCAACTCCTCTCCTGTATAAGAAGAATACATGTTACCTGGAATGGGATAAACCATCCCCCTCTCTTTCCTGATGTCACTAGCCCTCTCATGGGTCTACTGTCTTCTCTGAACTCTTTCTCTGTCCCTCAGATTCCTGAGCCCATGTTTATTTTCCAGCCATCATGGCCCCTCAGGTTCTTCTCCAGATCAGGACAGTTGAGCCTTAATCTCCACTACTCACTGGCCTCTTCTTATTGTACTTCTTAACTCAAGTTCACTGGCTCAGCTTGATCATTTGCACAAAATATTTTAATATTTGCACAAAATAATGTGCTCCCTGAGAGCACAGAAGGGAGGCAGCGTCTTGTGACAAAGAAACATGACCTGTAAAACCCACCTTAGCAGAACAAGTGATATGAGCATAAATGTGGAATGAAAAGCATTAGTGCTGGACCCAGTCGGCACAACTCGCCATTGCAAGCCGTCTGTCCCTGGGCAAGTTTCTTAATCTTTTGTCACTAGTGTCTTCACTTGTATACTGGTGATTCCGATAGGATCAACCTGGGATGTAAGAGTGATCTGGCTGCAAAATCTGCCACCCTATTGATTGCCAGTGTTGATTCTTCTGATCCGGATGGCTGGGCAGATGTCTGCTTCTTCCCTCACAGCTCAATGTACATCCATCCAGAACACGTATACTTGGTGTGAGAGGACTCGACCTTCCCTATAGGGGAGGATGGTTCTTAGGTCAGTTGCACATGAGAAGCTGCACTCCTCTGCTAGTACCTCCAAACGAGTTCTCCAGTAGGACCAACCCCATAGGGTTAGTATAGGCATTAAGTGACCACACACATAGCACATAGAATGATACCAACCCATAATATGCACTATAACGTATTCGAGGGTCAATTATTTTCTAATCCCTTCAAGGCTTAGGTTAAATAAATTTCTCCAGTCTGAACTTACCTGCAGACCCCACTCACTACCATTCCCAGGACAACTAAATCACAACTATGAGTTCTTCTCCTCTGGGATCGTCCTCCCTCTATTTTATTACCAGCTCAGGCTTTCTCCTCCATGCTCTTCCTTGCTCCTCCTACCTGGGGATAACACGTATCAAATATTTGTTTAATTTAATTATATTCAGGTGGAAATCCCCACTTTGAGTTATGAATTTCTGGCAAGTACAGTACTTTCACTATTTGCAGGAAATATGTTTAATATTAAAGACTGTGACTAGATCTTTGCAATCCTTTTTTTTCCCAACTTGAAAATTCCTGATCTAAACATGGAAATTCAACACCTCATCTGGCCATTAGCTTCTCTCTGTTAAGAGTTAAGTGTTCTCCCTTATTTATTAGCTGAAGGTAGAATTAACATGTACAACTAATATTGGCAAATTCTGATATTCTGGTTCATCAGGATCCCGTTATGAATAAGTACCTTATAGAAGACTTGCAGGTGTTGAAACCAGATGAGTAATTGGAATAAAATGCCCAACTTACTAGTTGAAAATATCAATTACTTGAACATAAAGACCTCTAACACTAATCTAGTTGTCAAAGTTGTATAAATGCTCATTAAACTTTGTCTAAATGGTATTCAAGTCTCTTATCTCAGGAAATATTTGTTTATAACAAATGCTGAGTTTTCAGTGCCATCTATTTTTTATTTTTTTTATTTAAATTCCAGTTAGTTAGCATATAGCATAATATTAGACTCAAGTGTAACCATCCATCTTTTAAAAGGAAGTAAAATGGTCAAGATATATTAAAAATAAAAATTGCAAGCTGTCCTAATGGTTAAAAATGTTCTTTATTGCATAACTAATCCTAATAGTGGTCAACATGTAAATTCTGACCACTCTTTCTTTTAGAATACATAATACATATTTTGGTACTTCTTGAAAAAAAAATTAACCTCTTAGAGAACGAAATATTGTGAAGGCATTTCATTGTCCATAGACCCCCTAAACTTTCTATCTCTCACAGGTATAGAATCCAAACTCATCTCCACATCCAATGAAAGACTCTATTGGTTGATTTTTTAAAATGATTTCTTATATGACAAAAATAAGAACGAATAAAATCTTGAAAGACTGAATAACAGTGGCCTATAAGAGGGAAATCTCCTGTTTGGCACAAGATAACAGTTATTTAAAAGTGAAAAAGTCATTATTAGTTAATCTGAAATATCTGAAACAGACAATAAACTCTGACTCCAGTTACTTAAACAGGAAAGTGAGGACGGCTTAGGAAACTGAGACAACTGGCAGCAAGCCCGGGGTACAGGCTGTAGCAGGAGCTGAGTCACGAATGACTAGGATTTGAGCGTTTTCTAAACGGATGCCCACTGCTACCAGCACTGGGACCAAGAGCACTGGGACCAAGAGCATCTGAGCTCTACAAACACAGCCAGACCTCACCGCCCCCCACCACCCCCCAGCCTGCCACTGCTATCTCGGACCGGCCCCACTTCAGATGATTCTCGACTGAAATGTATTCGCCGTGGATTTCCGCGTAATGCAGCTTGTGTTCCACTTGTTAAAAGTTAAAGATAACACCATGCTGAGCAAATCACAAGTCATTCCTATAGACTATTGTGAATTTTTCAGTAATTATTACAGTTACAAATACCATTCAGTCTGTGTGCATGTGGGTGGGTGGCTGGGTGGCTGGGTGGGTGGGTGTCGGTGTTTGTAGTCTGGGGATTTTTTTCTTTTTAATGTTTTCCCAACTCTCATAATCCACGGCTAGCTGAAGAAGATGATCTGGAGGGGAAGCAAACACAATAATATTTAATTGCGATTCGTATCTCCATAGCAGACACAGTCACAATAATTCAGTAAATCAGACAGTCAATAATCATATATGTAAAAACTTAGCAGTCAGTAATAACCAACAGGACTGGAGAAGAGACAGCTTTTAAAATATGTGAATCATCTTTATATCAATATCTGTCTGCTCAGATAGTTATGTAAATTAGGTATAAAGAAATGTTACATTTGATATACACAAAGGCTTAAAAAGGAAACAGTGAGTTTAATTTTAAAGCAGTGATTTGGGAGTAAGAAGTTATTTGTATCAATGAAGCATACATTCTGTGTTATTCTTTCCAGGAAAGATGAAGAATTTTGGTTGATATCTCCTTTTGTGATCAGAAGGGAAAAAGTCAGCCAGAAGTCTGTAGCTGGGAGGTCTTCTCACAACAGCAAAACCGAGTGGACCACATACATGTGGAATGGGCAGTCCGCTCCCCATCACAGAGTCCAGGCCCACTGACTCAGCTCTTGGATACACAGGCAGTGGTGTGCTGCTGAGATATTTAACATTTAAGCTTTCTAAGTGTAGTTTCAATGCAAGTGCTGGTTGGTGTATTTGTAACAAAGGTGTATACCAAAATTTCCATTGTTTGTCAATAATGTGAATGACAGCTTTGCTTAGACCAATAATGTTTGAATACAGAAGAATATTTCCTCCATTTTTTATTCCATTTTCATTTTGAAATCTTCAGAATCCACACCCTTAAGTTGACATCTCATTATTAGCATTTAACCCATGACATCTAGTTTGAGCATTTATTCAGTTTATTCTTTATCACGACATTTCTGCTAGATGTATATATATCTAGTTTGTACATGTGTAAGATGGTGATTCAATTTTTATCTCATCTTTCACCAAATAAATTTAAAGATTAATGAATATAGTAGTATTATAGAGATAGTACTTTGTTTATGTATGAATACAAAGTATTTCTCAATAACTGGTTGGCTTGATACTTTGTTAATATTTATTTTATTAAATAGTAAGAAACAAATATAAGTCACTAAAGTGTGATTCTGGATCTCTTTCTGAGTAGGATCCCTTTGAGGATGGAATGAACATATAAATATACATACAAAATTTTGAATTAAATAGTTGAGGATTCAATAATCCCAATATTTTAAAAATGCACATACACATAAATATATGCACTCAATTTCCATCTGGTGCAAGCTTTTATTTATTTTGCTAAAAAACAAAGATATGCTAAGTTCCTTTCCATAGCCCAAAGGGATTTATACATCAAATGAATAAAAAGCATAATGTAAATAACTAATATAATTTAAAACTTCCTGTCTTTTCCCAGAAAATTAAACCAAACTATCTAATCAGTCCAATGTATTTAAATGGACAAAACCTGATTTAATTATGTGGTTTCTTTTTAAAGTGTGGCTTGATACACGATGTGACTCATTAAAAGTTGTGATATATCCTGCCAATAAAGTCTAGCAGATTGCACATTTACATAGGGTAATTAAGTTAATATACAAGACATAAACTCACACATTCCATTTTGAGCTTCTAATCAATCAGACACCAAAGGTAAGACAAATACTTGAAGTCCAATGTTTCAGATCAGCATACACACATGGTGTGTTAAAAAGGCAGACTTCATTATTTTAGCACATGTAACACCGTTAAAAGCCAAATCACAGAGGAAATTTTTCTCTTAACCTTATAAAAGGAGGCATCCATAATTTAGAATCACATTCTTAGCATTGTTCAAAAACATTAAATCATGCCTAGAAACCAGGATGACAGCATATAAGAATAATAGAAATGTGTTTCCTATTCCTTAGATTATAATCTAAAGTAGTGACAAAATATACTATAGCTACTATACTATATATTATAAATATACTATAGCTACTATAATGCTATATATGTCTAGATTTTTAACCACCAATATCTGAACATTCTTCCAAATGGGGAGGAATATGTTTTGGATTCCAAAACAGAAAGCCAAGGGGTCACATAATATCTGTATTTAGCCATATGCAACTGAAGTTAAACTCAGTTATACATAACATATGCTCAGGTCGTTGGTGCTTATCCTAGGAGTCTTAGGGGTAAGGTGAAGATTTGGCCAGTCTAGAAGCAGTTCAGTGGGGTCAGGAAGAGCCCACTAGCCCATCCTCTCGTGGCTGTCCAATTATGCTGACCAAACTAGTATTAGGTTTTGAAGGTAGCTGTGCTGTCCTACCCCGGGGTATCTGCCAGTATCCCAATGCTGATTTTTCAGATGTGTTGATGTTTCTAAGAATTACTCCATAGCCACCAAAAATTTCATTGGGGACTTAATTTAGAGGTGTTTTCTGTTGTTTAAAACTGAATAGTCTTACTGATACATATTTATTTACAGGATAAGGAGAGTAAAAATATGTGGCCATTGTATGAAAAAGAACAACAAAAGTACATTATATCAAAATAAAGTTTGACACATTTCAAGAATAGATGGGATATATAAATAAATGGGAAGAGATGGGAGAAATAGCCTTATAAAATGCCCTTACCCATAATAAACTAAGTAAATTATTAACTCCTTTATGATCAATTCAGAAAGATTTTCTGCAGTAAGTGAAATCATATTATACACTATTTAAGGGGAAAAGAGAAGGAGAGAGAAAATCAGAAAGTTTGGTAATCTTTAAAGGAAAATAATTCTAGGCTAAGACATTACTTTGAGAGAAGGAAACAAAAATCAAAGACAGTAATAAAGAAAATACGACATTAGGCTTCCTGGGAAGATGTTCAGAAAATTGTTTGGATTTTTAAAAAGAAGGAAAAGGAGAAGTATGCTTATTTAGTAGAAGGGTTTGATGTATAGAAAAGTAACTGGGACTTGATCTATAGTGAAATAGAAAGACAGAAATAAACTTCCAGAGCCTCGGAGTGGGTGTGATATGTTCAAAATAACCTGTGCTAGAACACTTGCAGCAGTGGAAACAAAGGTGGGTTGCTAGGGCAGAGGCTCAGTGGATGAGACAAGGAGTATTGTAGGAATCTCTCATGAAATAACCACTTCAGAAATTGTTCTAGAAGAAATGACATCTAGGACAGTGCTGAGGTTGACAGACGTGGAGGTATGGGGGAACGAAATGAAGAAGCAGCAGGGTATTAACAATCAAAGGGGAGAGGCACTGAAAATCACTTTGTGTTCTCACTTAAGCTGTCAGCAAAATGATAGCTTTTTATCCAGTTAGTCAAATGGTAAGTAAGTAGGAAAAAGTCAGGAAAAAACGTGAGGGGAATCGATCTCCCTCTTGTGTAGCTGACTTTGACAACAGACACCTAACCAGATTTGACGTGCAGCAGATGCTAAAGGAAACTGGACACAAACATGAGTGTGAGGTAGACGTCGGATAGAATTTATCACTAATTTATCACTGAATCTGGAGAGTTGAATTTTATGGATATGTTGAGCTGTGGTTGCTCAGGCTTCAAGATATACCCCATCTTCTTTATCCACTCATCTGTTGGAGGACATCTCGCTCCGTCCACAGTTTGTTCATACCCACAGTGGGATATGCCTCAGCCGTCAGAGAGGATGCACACCCACCATTTGCACAGACTTGGATGGGACTGGAGGGGATTATGCTGAGTGAAATAAGTCAACCAGAGAGAGTCAATTACATACAGTTTCACTCATATGTGGAACATAAGGAATAGCATGGAGGACCACAGGGAAGGGAGGGGAAACTGAATGGGAAGAAATCAGAGAGGGAAACGAGCCATGAGAGACTCTGGACTCCAGGAAACTGAGGGTTACAGAAGGGAGGGGGTTGGGGGAAGAGGTGACTGGGTGATGGGTATTACGGAGGGCACGTGTGGTGATGAGCACTGGGTGCTACGTGCAGCTCATGAGTCATTGAACACTACAATGAAAACTAATGACCTAGTATATGTTGGCTAACTGAACATAATAAATAAATAGATAAATTTCCAAGTATATAACTCCCAGATTTTTTTCTGTTGTTGACCTCAAATATATTTATGATCAAAGAACATGCCTTGAATAAATTTATTTATTTTTAATTTTAAAAAAAAGGTATACCCCATCTTCTGGCTGTCGCATTGGCCATAGTCTTCTCATTTAGAAGTAAGGGAGGAAACAATGATCACAAAGTTGAAATCAGAAGAATAAGACTCATTAGGCTGATCACTGGGAGCATAAAGATGTTCTTATTATTAAAATCAGTTAACTGTAGATCAATCTGAAAGCTATGAAAATAATTACTTCCTTCTGCTTTTGGTGATATAACTCTGTCAAGTCAAAACAATATTTTATTTTTAATCATTAAGCTTCACATATAAAAATCGCTGACAAAAGTTCACTCTGTCCCCCGACTGAAAATTTTATCTTAATATTTTAGTACACAAAGGTCGCCTTGGATAATACTCCCAAAAGCATCTATTATTTTCAGTGATCAAAATTGTAACCAAGTTATAACAAAAAGAGGAAAGATTTTCATTTTGTAACTCTAAGAAGCCCTCACTTTTAGTTAAAATAAATAAGCTGATTGTTTTTCAGAGTCCATAGTCTCTCATGGTTCACCTCCCCTTCCAATTTCCCCCTGAAAACAATCTGAGGGGTTTGAAGCGGCGGGGGGTGCAAGGTTGGGGGAACCAGGTGGTGGGTATCGGGGAGGGCACGGATTGCATGGAGCACTGGGTGTGGTGCAAAAACAAGGATACTGTTATGCTGAAAATTAAAAAAATTTTAAAAAATAATAAAAATAAATAAATTTTTTTAAAAATGGGCAGAAGACATGAACAGACACTTCTCCAATGAAGACATACAAATGGCTATCAGACACATGAAAAAATGTTCATCATCACTAGCCATCAGGGAGATTCAAATTAAAACCACATTGAGATACCACCTTACACCAGTTAGAATGGCCAAAATTAGCAAGACAGGAAACAACATGTGTTGGAGGGGATGTGGAGAAAGGGGAACCCTCTTACACTGTTGGTGGGAATGCAAGTTGGTGCAGCCACTTTGGAGAACAGTGTGGAGATTCCTCAAGAAATTAAAAATAGAGCTTCCCTATGATCCTGCCATTGCACTACTGGGTATTTACCCAAAGATACAGATGTAGTGAAAAGAAGGGCCATCTGTACCCCAATGTTTATAGCAGCAATGGCCACAGTCGCCAAACTGTGGGAAGAACCAAGATGCCCTTCAACGGACGAATGGATAAGGAAGATGTGGTCCATATACACTATGGAGTATGATGCCTCCATCAGAAAGGATGAAGACCCAACTTTTGTATCAACATGGACGGGACTGGAAGAGATGATGCTGAGCGAAATAAGTCAAGCAGAGAGAGTCAATTATCATATGGTTTCACTTATTTGTGGAGCATAACAAATAGCAGGGAGGACAAGGGGAGATGGAGAGGAGAAGGGAGTTGGGGGAAATTGGAAGGGGAGGTGAACCATGAGAGACTATGGACTCTGAAAAACAATCTGAGGGTTTTGAAGGGGCGGGGGGTGGGAGGTTGGGGGAACCAGGTGGTGGGTATTGGAGAGGGCATGGATTGCATGGAGCACTGGGTATAGTACAAAAACAATGAATACTGTTACGCTGAAAATAAATTTGAAAAATTTTTAAAAAATAAATAAATAAGCTGATAGTAATGTGAGGGCTTGGGCTGCCTGCGTGGCCCAGTGGGTTAAAGCCTCTGCTTTCAGCTCAAATAAAAACTTAAAAAAAAAATAACGTGAGGGCTCTATCTTCAAAGTGTGAAATGAAAATCTCTAAAAGAAAATGTGAATCTTTTCATCTGCATTTTTTGTGTGTAATTGAATGTGAAAATCCACATTTGGAAGTGTAGAAGAATATTTCCAGGAAAATGCCAGAGTAGTGTGAATGGACCTAAAAGTGAGACGTTTTATATTGGTCTGTCAGGGAAGATTCTTCCAAAATATTGCAATAAGCTCTGTCCTAAAGAGTAATTAGAATCTGACCAAGTAAACAGTGGTCAAAGAACATTCAAGATAAACCAAACTATATGTGTAAACACTTACCAAAAACAAAAAAAACAAAAACAAAAAAAACTCAAAGACATGATCCAAAAAGAAAAAAAAATTGATAAATTGAACTTTTTTAAAGATTTTATTTATTTATTTATTTATTTATTTATTTATTTATTTGACAGACAGAGATCACAAGTAGGCAGAGAGTCAGGCAGAGAGAGAGGAAGAAGCAGGCTCCCTGCTGAGCAGAGAGCCCGATGCGGGGCTCAATCCCAGGACCCTGAGATCATGACCTGAGCCGAAGGCAGAGGCTTCACCCACTGAGCCACCTAGGTGCCCGATAAATTGAACTTTTATTCAAATTTAAAAATTCTATAGTAAAAGCCATTGTTAAGAGAAGGAAAAAAACACAGATTGGTTGTAGATACTTGCAAAACGCGTGTGTCTGTGTCGAGATGCAAAGCAACAGAAACTCATTCGTGGCTGGTTGGAAGGAGAAATGGTACAGCTCCTTTCAGAGACCATTTGGGTGTTTCTCACAAAACTATACATAATTTTATCATACTATTCAGCAGCTGTGCTTCTAGTATTTACCAAACCAATCCGAAGCTTTATGTCTCCACAGCAATTTCCACGCGGATGTTTACGGCACCTTTATTCCTAATTACCGAAAACAGGGAGTGAGCAAGATGCCCTTCGAGAGCTGAGTAGATAAACTGGGGTGCAGTCATACAATGGGGTGTCATTCAGCCATAAAAAGAAATGAGCTATTGAGTCACAGAAAGAGATAAATCGTAAGTGAATACAGCTAAGCAGAGGAGCCAGGTTATGGGCTAGCTGATGGCCAGCTAAGTGATGTTCTAGAGAAGACAAAACCAGAGATAGTAGAGAGACCAGTGGATGCCAGGAGATCAGATGACAAGAAGGGAAACGAATAGACAAGGCACAGAAGATTTTTAGGGCAGAAAAACTATTGCGTGTGATACTTTCTCACAGTGTACACATGATACTGCCCATTTTTCAAAATCTGTATAACTTTATAGCTCAGAGAGATTCTTTATGCAAATTAAAAAAAACCATCAGGTGATGAGGGTATCCTAGAATGGAGTATAGAACATAACTGAACAATCCAGCCATATTAAAACTCTAAGAAACAACCTCACTGAAGAGGGTAAAGATAAAAAGTTGTAAGTAACTTTGGTAATGAGTGGAATCTGCGAGACTGAAGGCAAAAGAAACAGCACATAAGAATAATAGTCTAGTTGATAAGGTCAGTCTTCATGGGGATATGGTTTAACAAGTCTGATACTATTACACATGTATACTAGGTTTGAGAAATTAAATAAGTGAATGGTTGATGGTGTGAGCCAGATTTACAACTTTTAGAACAGGAGACTACAGATAAACCATTGAAAGAGTAAAATTATCCATGTGGTAATGGATTAGAGTTGGAGACATTAGCACAAACTCATGTTTAACTTAATGTAAAGATAGTTACATATAGAAATACTTATAGATAGGTGTATATACAGAAATAAATATAATTCACACATGTATTTCTTTGCTCTGTCATCTGAGAGGGTCTAGAAGCAATGATACCCCAGTAACAATGAGCACACCTAGTGCCTACATCTTGGTTTTTAATACCATCCTTTAGTAAAGGAAACCCGAATCTTTGGAAAATGGCTTATTCTAGGAAGGGGCCAGGAAATGTAGAGATGAGCATGTAGCAACTTTTAGTGTCAGAAAATAAGTGCTTAAAAAAGAAAAAAAATAAATAAAAGCCATAATGATGGGATTGTGCCCAAGGGAGTCAGAAGCCAGTTGAGAGAATTACCAGTGGCCAAAGCTGAAACTATTTGAGCAAAAAAATAAATGAAATGGTATTAGATGATAAGCCCTTATATTAAATAAATATTCATGAATCCCTACTGATACAAATTCATGATTGAATAGATTTTTAAAATGAGAAAGAATAGAAATCACCATTGCAGGAGAATTCCAAATAATTTATGTATATGCTCTGCCCTCAAAGAAATCAAATGTAACTGTCAGTTCTTAAGTGTGGGTCATGTACAGTGACTTCTTTCCAAAATGTACAGTATGCAGAAAGGGAAACAAATAATAGCTTTGCAGTTGAGAAACTTGGCAAATACTATCTCATGAGGTGACCACGGTAAGTCACATTGATAGTATGTACCTTTGCTATAATAATTTTAAAAAATGGCATTTTACCTCTGTGGTTTTCCTTCCTTCCTTCCTTTTTTCCTTCCTTCTTTCCTTCCACCTATAACCTCAATCTAACTATAAGAAAAACATCAGATAAATACCAATTTAGGAGCATTTTATAAAATACCTATCAGTACTCTTTAAAATTGTCTAAGCCTTCAAAAACAAGAAAAGTATGAGAAATTTTCACAGGCAAGTGATACTTCAGGGGACATGACAACTAAATGTAATGTGGTAGCCTGAATGGGATTCTGGAACTGAAAAATGACATTATGTTAGAAACTAAGGAAATCCAAATAAAGTATAGACTTTAGTTAATAATGTATTGATATTAATTGTAGCAGATGTAGCACATTAACATACAATGTAGCATGCTAATATACAATGTAGCATACTAAGATATAATGTAGCATACTAATATGCAATGTAGCATGCTAACATACAATGTAGCATACTAACATACAAAGGTAACACGTGGATAAAGAGTATAAGGGCATATAGGAAAATCTCTGTAGCAATGCCACAACTTTTCTGTAAATCAAAAATGGTCCTATTATATGAAGTTTATTTGAAGAACAATACTTAAAAGAGGAAATTATATACTCTGAAGGTGAAATATTTTATATGCAATAATTTGGAAGGAAAAGAACATGTGTTTTGGAAAGGATACTGCAGTTGTGTATACATGGGATTAAGGCTGGTGTGAAATTTAAGTACAGCCTAAAGCTAACTCCCTTGCTGCAAATTCTTTCATCTTCCAAATACATTACATATACATCCTTGGGAAGAGATGTGTCAGCAACTTCTGTTGTTTATGGATTATTCCCCAATACAATGAATGTCTTTGCACTTTTCCTTTGCTGCTGGTTCTGCCTATTTAATGAAGATCTTTTGGGTTTGCTTTTACCTATGCCGTATTTTTTAGAACAATGTGTTTCTCTATTATAGTTTCCAAATAATCACAAAATTATTCCTGCTTCAGTAAGAAAATCCCACCACATAATGAATTTAATGTTCATTAAATACTTATTTTTGTTTTTAATAAATTTTAATATAATTTAATATATTTTAATATAGTTAAATATTTAATTATTTCCACATAGTATAATGTATGATCTTACCTACTGATATATATTATATTATCTTAAATATAAATGAATGATAGGTTACCTTATTCATGAAAACATAAGAAAATGCATTTGTTCTGAGCTCTTTGTTTTACAATGATGCCAATCATGAAAGTCAAAAGCTTATACAAAAAGAAAAAGCTGACTTCATGGTTAAATATTACTATGTCTTTGTATATATAATTAAAAATCCAGTAAGATGTAATTTTTTAAACTGGATATTTTGATAGGGGAAAAAATGTCTGACCAGTTGCTGATTATTTGAATTGAATTAAGCCCATTTTTTTTCTGTTCACCCTGTGAAGTTCTTTAACCAAAGAAAAAATAGAGTGATTAAGTGAAGCCTAGTAAAAATCAGGCCTTAGCCCATTGTTTGGATAGTACGTGTTGAAGCACCCAGGAGTGCCTGGGTGGCTGGGTCAACTCAGCATCCAGCTCTTGATTCTGGCCCGGGTCATGGTCTCAGAGTCACGAGATTGAGCCGCACATGGGGCTCTACACACAACGCGAAGGCTGCTTGAGATTCTCTCTCCCTCCCTGTCTCCCTCTCCCTCTGCTCCTCCCCCTGCTCACCTCTGTCTCTCTCTCTCTCAAAATTAAATAAATAAATAAATAAATATCTTTTAAAAATTAATAAAGCTTTTGATAAACTGTGAAGTGGTATGCAAACAGTAAGGGTTAGTTATATTTTCATGCCTCTGAAAATAGGGGTTAGAGAGATGGGAAACAGACAGATAATTAAAACTGCTAAGGAGGGGACACTGGGTGGCTCATTTAATTAAGCACCTGCCTTTGGCTCATGTCATGATCCCAGGGTCCTGGAATTAAGTCTCTCATCGGGCTCCTTGCTCGGCAAGGAGCCTGCTTCTCCCTCTGCCTGCCTTTCCCCCTGCTTGTGTTCTCTCTCTCTCTGACAAATAAATAAATAAAATCTTTAAAAGAATTTTTTTTTTTAAACTGCTAAGGACATTTTAGGTCAACTTTAACAAGGCCAGAATTAAAATGAAAATAAAGCTCTCAAAACATGGCAGGACACTTTCCATTTTGTAACTTCTAGTTGTAAACTTTGACTTTTAGGGAAGTTCTATCATTTTTTAATTTCACAGAGTGACCTGGAAAGACTCAAGAGAGCTATGATAAGTAACTTCTGCCTTAAACTTTTCTCACTCTACTACCTGAATCCTGGAGTACTCACTTCTATTTTTAAAACGTTTTCCTCCCTCTTGATAAGGTAAAACCAAATTAGATTAGATTATCGTATCTTCTGTTTTCCCATTTGTGGATATTTTCATGGAGGTTGTCATTGTGGAAACTTTCCAGTCAAGCACCATTTGCCCAATAAAGCTCATATACACAGTTCTAATTTTCTTTAAAGACTGACATATAAAACCATGTAAAATGCAGAAGTAGGGCAGAAATAGGACAAAAAGTAAAATGACACTTATTAGCATTTAAGAAGACTTGAAATTTTTGTTTTAAAATAAACCCTATGGAGGATTTTTGTTTTATTTTCAATGTTCTTGTCCTCCCTTCAACTTTTCCAGGAATAGTAACAAAAATAACAGTAGCATCTTACATTCTGCTATAACTCAGCTTAAACATCCTATTGTGTTATCAGAAGTCGTGACTCATGTTTATCATTCTGGACTCATCATTTGGGGACCTGGTGCACTCTGTACTTGAGCATTCCGTACTTGAGCATTCCTTACTGCATGTAATTCTGGAAGTACAGAATGTTGTTTTTAGCCTCTGGCCATTTTTGTGGGGTCTTTTTTTTTTTTTTTCCTCTACCTGTCCTTCCTACTAACTCCTATTCATTCTGCAAATCTTGGCTAGAAAATAGCTTTTCTTGACCCTTAAATTTGTCTCTGGCCTTCATAAAACCCAGTACTTCCACTATTGGGGTATATACAATGTTGTAAAATTGCCTTTGTATTTATCTGTATTTACTGCTGTACACAAGAACCTTGAGTGACCTGTGTCTCCAGGGTGTACCGATCACATGTGCCCTGCCTGATACATAGGAGAGGATCAACAAATACTTACGAATCAATGAGCAGACAGAGGATGGAGGGTGCAACAGGCATGGCGTGTTATTTTTCAGGACTCATTGACTTGCTTAGCGTTCACCATTCAATCACACAAGTGTTGTTGCACAAGTGTCGCTGGCAATAACAGCGCCGAGCAACACAGCCGTGAACACAGTGCTTGTGACCCGGAGGTTACCTCAGGGTTTCTGAACCTCATCTTTACTGACATTTGGGGCCAGACAATTCTTTGTTGCGGGGAAGGCTCTGTCCTGGGCATTAAAGGATGTTTAACAGCAGCCCTGGTCTCTACCTACTACATTGCCAATAGCTCCCGAGTTATGACAACCGAAAATGTCTCCAGACGTTGCCAAGTGTCCTCAGGAGTCAGAACTACTCCTGGTTGAGAACCACTGGGTTATACTGTTTCGGTTTGTTCCGATATTAAGCTGGTGTTTAGGGTAGAGGACTGTGAGAGAAGATGTAGGAGACGATAAAGGAGAGACGGTGAGGGCAGGAACCCGCCGGGACACTAGAAGAGCCGCCCTTCAGCTCGGGGCACAGAGACGACTTGGCTCCTGTCCACGAGAGGACACAGTGTGGCCATACGGGACGTGGACAAAGCGGCCCTTGACACGTGCGGCGGAGGCAGAGAACGGCACAGACGGAAGAATCCCTCGTGACGCTGTCGTGGCTCCAGCCGGGGACGCTACACGAACGAGGGCGACGATGGCAGGAGCAGGTCGTCCCCACCGCCGAGCGCTCTGGGGCCCTCGGGGTCCGAGCGGGGTCCCGGCCGCGGCGGACGCGCCCGAACGCGCACAGCCGGTGTCCGCCGTCGGGAAACGGGACAGACTCGACGACGGACGTCGCGCGTGGAAGAACCGCTGGAGAAGGACGGCCGCGGGCCCCCACGGCGCGGGCGTGCGACAGCGTCAGCAAGGGCCCCGCCGCGGCACGGGCCTCGGGTGTGCCCGACACCGAGGAGACGCAGGCGGGGCCAGGGCCGTGCCCGGGGCGGGGACACGAAGACACGACAGAGGATCCCGCGCACTGAGAGACGCCGGGGCCGGGACAGGGTCGCGGGGCCGCCGGGGCTGGGGCACCCGGGGCCGGTGTGAGCGCCGGGCGGCCGCGGACGGGTCAGGCAGGGACGGGACAGCAGCGGAGCCGCGTCGGAGCGTGAGACCGGACTCGTCGCCGCGACACTGTAGACACGGGCAGTGGCAGGAACCCGGGGCGACGCGGCGAAGGCCGGGCGGCAGCGGGGACAGCGGTCCGAGCGCGGAGGCGGGACCCGAGGGTCGCCAACCGCGGGGCTCGGGAACGGGATCTTCACTCCTTCGTCTGCTGGTTTAAAATCCTGCGAGTTTGGCTTTGAAGAAAGTGACGCGACTCCAGAAACCGAGACGAGGAGAACAGAGGGTGGCGAAGGTGAAGAAAATCCAACTAAAATAAAGACCTTTTGTCTGGATCAGTGATTCTCAAATCTGATCGCATTTCCAAGGCCTCCGGAGAATTTGCAAGATGTTGTGCTCGAGGACCAGCCGCAGACGCCGACGTGTTGGCCAGTAAGAGGGTCTCTTAGAGGGTCTCAGAACTCCACGGGTGGTTCTTCTGTGCATTTGGGGCCAAAATCTTACGGGGTCTGGACTTACCCGTGGCTGTTTTCACGTGGAGACCGCTGACAGCTCTGTCTGGCACACAGTCCGCCCGTAGGCCTTCCCAAACGGTGACCTTTGGCCCTACAGTCTTTCCTCTTTCGGATTATGCGCCAACGCATGATTTCGATAACCTCCCTTTGTAGAGAAAGTGGATACAACCTCAGACCTCATAATGAATTAATCCGGCAGACTGGCGCTATCCCATACTAAGCATTCCCAGCTCTCGGTGATGGTTTTTACAAATTTATCCCACACAAAATGTTTCAGAATGAGATTCCATTTTTTCAGTGGAACTCTGTTTTCCCTTTCCCTTCTGAATGCAGAGGAAATGGAGTAGGAAGAGAGAGAATGAGAGGAAGACCTGCTCTTTTTTCGTCTCTCTCCATTGACACATTTTTCAACAAGGACTTCTTTAAAGAAGAGAGACTCATTGATTGGGTCCTATTGTATTCACGCCCAGCCATGCCTCTCTGCCCCTCCAGCGGTCCAACATATTTTCCCGATGAGTTAAAATTTTCCATGACTAGAAAAATATGAGGACAAGATCCCAAACCACAGCTCTGTAATTCGTTATGGGAAATGTGCAAAAGCACCGCGCTTAGAAATGTACCAAACAGAGATGGCATTGTGCTTACGTTAGAAACTCTCTCATGACACTTGGAATGTACTCATAATGATGCAAATTTACAAGGGCACATTTATTCACATTGTTCTGGAATGTTAAAAATTAAGATTCATTTTGAACCAGTAATGACAGGAATGATCAGCTTTAATCAATATCCTCCTTTACTCTAATATGAAGGGGTTGTTTGAATCAAGTCATTTTAGTCAAATTCCCTTTTTAGATACTTTAGATACATTTTAAAGGATAAATAAATGCTGGTTAAAAAGTGTGGATATGATCGGGTTGTTGGTCTACTTAAAACCACTTTGTGTCTTTGCCCTGCTTTGGCCTAAGTCCCACTCATCTGACACTGACCCGTGAAGTTTCCTTCTGCTCTCCCTTCTCTGTGGGCCGCGTCTCCCTTCTCTGTGGGCCGCGTCTCCCTTCTCTGTGGGCCGCGTCTCCCTTCTCTGTGGGCCGCGTCTCCCTTCTCTGTCCTCTAGATTTTAGCTCTTCTTTCACTTCCTCAGATGTCACGTCCTCCCCAGCCTAAAACTGGAGCCTGCCAGCCTCTATCCTGGACAGCCTCACAGGCTCAGTGAGCTTATCCTAATACGTCGTTTGTCGGGGCGAGAGCTCACTGTCCAGACAGACTGGGGCAGACTGTCTGTCATCTTGAGACCCTTCCTTTATGTGTGATCGTATCTAGTTGTACACTTTGTGTTATTTCTTGATTTGACACTTAGCATCCTGATAGCAGGGGTCTGATGAATTCATCACATTCCCAGTGTTGGCCCAGGGCCTGGCATAGGGCACGCACAGAATATTTACTGGATGAGCAAACAATTTGAGGGTTAAGTGTGGGAGCAAGTAGATGAGAGGTCTTGTCCCACCGGCTCCAAACTCAGAGCACAAAAAGCAATGACTCATGTTAGCATTCGTCGTAATTTGTTACCATCCTGAGATTAATAGACGTTTGGAGGGCCGTGAAAGTGGTAGGGACTCTCACGCTCTATATTTTGAAAGCCAAAGGAGAATCATACTCTTGTACTGAAAAATACATCAAACGATCAAAATACTGAATCTTTTGGACTGTACTGTGTAACATTGTATCAGAACATGCTCAGGCTCACCAGGGTCTCTGATTGGCTCTTATATATGCGGGAGTAATGCCGCATGGAGAGTGCTATTTAAGGAAAACCATTTAGAAGACAAAACCCTTTACAATGTGGATCCCCTAAGGAGAAAAACAATGGAAGAATCTCTGGAGAGAATTTGGAGGTTCAGGCAATGAGAGAGAGATCGGGATGTCAGCTCCCACATCTCAGCTGAGCCGATCCCAGCTATACAAATTTGTACAAGTTTGTAAAAGTAACTGAGCCCCAGTTCCTAATCTGTAAACTAGGCAGAATAATGTACACTGTGTACATGTAAAGTGCCTAACACATTGCCAGGCCAGAAGCAAGTTTACTGTCACTCACGAGTGCCAGTGTGCATAGTGATCGCGGAATTAATGACTCCGGTGGTCAGAGTTAACCCAACATCCTCTTTTACTAAGATGTCTTCGGTGGGATCTAAAAACAGTGTTTTTGTCATGCATGCTTTTCATCGGTTTAAGCTAAGCAGATGGCAGATATAGTTCAGGGAGGGAATTTTTACTACCTTAATCGACCAAATCTCATGTTTCAGTAAGAATTACATGAAAGCATCTAAAATCTAATTTTTGCCACTGTTTTACATTTAAGTTACTTTTATCCTGTGAATTTCTGGTCATTATAAAATAAATCTAACCTAGTTTACATTTTATTGAGCTACTTTAATTTGGTAAGTTTGTAACTGGTGTTTTTCTAGTCTGAATGATAATGACAAAAATTTTAATCACTGCTAAAAAATACAAAATATTTCTCAATTTGTATCTTATACTTAAACGATTATAATATTTTCAAGTGGATTTATCTATAACTTTCATAAATTCAATTATGTTTATTAGGTGAAAGGAAGGACAAAGATAAATCTTAATTTATTAGAAGAAAGTTTTATTGAGCCACCGTAATAAAAGGAAAATTAACACAATGGTTTTAGCATTCACATAAGGCAAAAATGATTCTCTGATCTCTATGTTTTTGAAAAGAAGGATCTCCATGTCTCACCAATGCACTCATATTTATTTTTACCCTGTATTCAGATGTAAGTCATTATGAAGATTTTATTTAAGGTTCTCAAATGTGATGCCAGACCCTTAGGATGCAGCGAAAGATACCCGCTGAGTAAGAATTGTGCGCTGTTACTCTGTATACCAGTATGAACATTAAAGAGGGGTTTCAGGGTGTCTATAAATTCTCTGAAAACTAATTCCAATGGTTCTGCATGTTTGCATTTTCTAATGATGCATCAGAAATTTAAAGGAGTCTCTGTCCCTGGTTCTTCGAAGGGAAGGCTGGTTCAGAGGAGGCACTGTCCTAGCCTAGAGACACTTCTGCACTCGTGACTCTTACATCCTAGAGCAGGCTGACCACAAAACTATGGTAAGTGAGCGTGTTAGTTGCCTCATTTATAATGTAAGACGTAGCAGCATCTACTTCACACTCATTCATTAAACATCTATTGAAAATATGACACACTGGGTTCTTTTCTAATACCTGGAGATAAACTTATGGGAAAAAAACATAAATAAATAAAAACTCTTATTGCAGTTATATCCTAGAAGTGGAAACAGATAATAAACAAGATCAATTAAATATATATAATATGTAGAAGCACAAATGTTTTTCCACATACTCAAAAGCTATTAAAAAGATAAAGCAGCAGAACAACATAGAGACTGCGGTGACTGGAAGAGGTGGCAACTCCAGGCACAATGACCAGGGAAGGACTTGCTGAGGCAATGATACCTGAGAATGAATTGCAGGAATTGTTTTCAAACGAATTATAGCCTGTCAGGAAGGAGAGCGCGTCAGGCAGACGGACTGGCAAATGCAAACTGAAACGAGGAACGCAAAGGCAGCAGCTTACCTGGCTTGTTCCGGAAGCAGCAGGAAGACCTATACACACGGAGTAAAGTAAGAAAGGGGCAAATTTGTAGGAGATCAAGTCAAAAAGGTAGGAAGGCATTATTCGTCCTTGTAAGAACTGTGTGTCTTATCTAGGAGACTGATGACTTTGGAGGGTTTTGAAGAAAGGATTAACATGAATTGACATTATTAAAGTCTCACTCTGATTTCCGAGTTGACAATACACTTTAAGAA
Source organism: Lutra lutra (assembly GCF_902655055.1). Classification (NCBI taxonomy): domain Eukaryota; kingdom Metazoa; phylum Chordata; class Mammalia; order Carnivora; family Mustelidae; genus Lutra; species Lutra lutra. Next base: position 1,337,566 of record NC_062280.1, read on the forward strand.
GACAGGCATAAAATCAGAGTGACAGGCTAGTTAATAGGACATTGCCATCATCGAGGCGAGATATGATCATTACTTGGACAAAGTAATAACAACGGACATGATAAGAGGAGAAAACTCCGGAGAGATTGTGAAGGCAGAGCTAGCAGGATACGATAACACATCAGATGTGCTGTATCAGAGAAGGGAGTAAAATGACGATGGGTCTTTATCCTGAGAAAATTGAAGATAGAGTTGGCATTTACTACTATGAGGAAGCCTGGGATACGAGGTTTGGGGAGTGTGTTTTTCTAGAATCTTGGTTTCTGACATACCAAGTTGGAGGTAGCTAGTAAACATCTAAGTACCGTTGTCCACTTGACGGTTTGATACGTAATTCTGGAGTTCAGGGGAAGGGTTTTGGCTGAAGCTGTAAGTTTGAGAGTCACCAGTATACACTGGGTGTTTAAAGTCATGGATTTATAGGTATTCACAAAAGTTATGGGTAAAAATTAGAGAAGGGTTCTAAGGACTAAGCTCTGAAGCAATCGTTTCCAGGGAAACGAGAAGAACCAGCAAATTTGGCCCCGTGAGTTAGAGAAAAAGAAAGCAAACATGAAACCCTGAAAGTTAAGTGAAAAAAAATGTATTAACTTTGTTTACATACAGCTGAACATTTAAGGTAAATGGGACTGAGAATTGACAGGTAGATTTAACAATATGGAGCTCGTTGATAACCTTGAAAAAGATCATGCTCAGACCGTAGGAGGGGTGAAACTTAGTAGAGACTTGTAGGAAATAAATTTAAGACTATAATAAGTAACTTCCTTTTCAATGGCTATTTCTCTAAGAAGCCTAGAAAGGCAAGGTCTGGCAAGAGAAGTAGAGTCATGAAAGGGCTGTCTTGTAGCAAGGCTCTGCTCCATATTTATTTTGTTCTCCATGCCCTCTAGAAATGAAACAAAGAGGTTTCAGTTGAGCTTTAGTCAAAGCACTAGCAGCAAAAAACATCGGTAAAGATTTTTCTAAATATAAAGTGACCAGTTGAAGGATTTTCGAGTCTAGAAGCACATTTTGGTCACCATTCTCTTGAAGACACAAAGCCCAGCCGTAGCATGTTATTTCTTTCTTCTGTCCCCTCAGTTGTAATTCGCATCTCATCACGACACTGACGGAGAAGTGAGCACCACATTTTCTTCAAAGAAACCAGTTCCCATTCACGCGGCGCATCTTCTGCTCCTTCCTCCACACGAAGAACCTCAGAGGCCAACAACCTCATTCTGCCAGCGACTGGCGGGACCTGGAGGGTGGCACTAACACTGGCCACGTTACGTAGTTCACTCGCTCCCAGTCAGGGGTAGTGTAGGCCAGTGAGAGCTTTACTGCAATTGTACAGCTTTTGCATTTATGTAGAAGTCTCTTCGAAGTGAGACCTACAAATGCTCTGTGTACAAATTACTATAATTAAGCCCAAGAGATAAATTGATAGCTAAGTAAATTTTTTTTTCTCTTATCTGGACTTCACACTTAATCTGTGATTGTGACTGGGCGTATTTTCTGTTTAAAAAAGGACTTTGACCTTACATTTTGAAGATTTTGCTTCTGACCATGGAGTCTGTAGTGAGCTACTTGTTGTGGTTCAGTTTTTAAAACAAATAGCTATACATTTAATACCTACTATCAGTACTTACTAATATATTCATTCCTTTTCATAATTTAGATGAAATATTTAGATTTGTCTTCTAATTTGGCATCAAGAGATAACAATAATTACCACATTTTAAGTTTTCAGTAAATATAATTACACCCATGAACTCGCAAGTGTTTCTTAAGAAATTCTTAGAATTTTTTTTTTAAAGATTTTTATTTATTTATTTGACAGACAGAGATCACAAGTAAGCAGACAGAGAGAGGGGTGGAAGCAGGCTCCCTGCTGAGCAGGGAGCCCGATGCAGGTCTCGATCCCAGTACCCTGAGATCATGACCTGAGCCCAAGACAGAGGCTTAACCCACTGAGCCACCCAGGCGCCCCGCAAGGGTTTCTAACACTAGGGCTTAAAACAGAATATGGTTGTTCTGGAATGATCACGGTGTGTGCAGCAGAAAGGTGAACGCGGAGAGAATTCTTGACATGTGGGGACTAAGATTCAGCTTTTGTGTATTTCTGCCATTATGGAGGCTGTAATTTAGTGGTCGAAATCTCTACCTAAGGAACTATCCCAGAGAGTCAAAGCAGCAACAAGGAGTTGTCGTTGATCTTTACGCCTCCTTGACGTCTGTGTTCAGGCTGATCTTGTGTCTGCCCCTATACCCAGGCCTCCAGAAAAGTCAGGTTCTCCCCTGTCCTTTCTCCAGCTCGTCTGCTGGTACTTCTGCCCCGTTCTTCATTATTTGTCCCACAGCAGCATAATGTGATTTGTGATGGAATTTAGAATATATTTCTGCTACTGAAAGTTAGCTTAGAGACAATCAAGCCCTTCTGTTTTATGGGCAAAAACACCAAAACCCAGAGAATTGGGGGGATTTGTGCAAGTTGAGACTTTCCATAGAGGCAGAAGTAGGAAATGGCCTAATGTCCCCTTAGAGAAATGTGGGAGTTACGTATATCGCAGGTCACTCAAATAGCTCTCATTCCAACACCTGCTTTTAAATCAACACCACCAATTTTGAATCATGCCAAAGAAAAGCAGGAAACACAAAATGTGCTCTACCCCAAGCAGGCCACACTGTGACAGAGACGCAGACTACATGTGCAGAGCAAATATGAGTAGGATGAGAACAGCGTCAGTACGACACGTCTGACCATTGCAGACCTGTGCGCAGAAAATAAGGCGTGTCTGGAGCTTTGACAAACTCCAGAGTAAAGTCAAGAGTATTAGCCACCAAATGTAACGAGCCGTTGTGGCGATGACCCGCAGGGACTCGCAGAGACAGAACCGGTGACGAGGCAGCTGTCCTCAGAGAGACTGTGGCAGTCTGTCATCACCCCTCTCTTGCCTAATCACAAAAATAAATGACTCTGTAGCTTCATCAATTCTAGAAATGGATGGAGTTTATCATCGACACAATCAGTTGTCCTCAGCCTGTCCGAAGAGAAGAAGACATGTCAGATTTATCAGAATGGCAGTATTTACTTGTTTCTACAGAACTCATTTGTTTGGCTTCCTCCTTTCCATACAGATTTCTCTATTAACGTTCCTGCCGATGTTGAGAGAGAATTCTGAATTCCCAGAAGATAAGGATCCAATATTAATTAGGAAGGGGGAGTCAGAGACTGGAGAATCTGCCCTTTTTTAACCCATGTACATAACTCGAAGTCTGAAGATCACAAACATTCTGGAGTCAAAGGAAATGTTTCTCTTCCGAGGCAGAAGCAATATATGAGATTTCTTTTTTTGCCCGGATACGTTTCCCTGACGACGAATCACCGTCCGCTGTCTTTCCATATTCCATGCATGAGTTCGTGTCATGGCCAGTGTGGTCTCCAGGGTGCTGTGTGACTGGGGGAGCAGTGATCTGGAGGTGACGGAGCACTAGTCACCTGGTGGCCCAGCGTGAGCTACCAGGCGCTCCGTCATAGCCTTTCGGGCTTTTCAAATGCTAATAACTCCCTCTCTCTGCCTTCTCAATATTCCAGACTTGCAAAGCTGAGGCACGATTCATAAAATGTATTTATTCCGCCTGCACGTCCCCGCGCGTGAAGAACTGGCTCCCTGTGTCCTTCCAACTCTTCATAAATGCGACGTAAACCTGACGCAGATTTTTTTTCAAATCTGGGAAAATCATGTGAAGTAAACATGAAATTTTAAAACATGAGAAGAAAACAGCATGAAACAACAAAACAGGAAGAGCTGGCTTTGTTTACTTGTTTCTCCTAAATGCTCCCAGAACAAACTCTCTCCTTTGGCTTTGCTCTCACTCACGCCGTCTCCACACACCACTTCTTCCAGAGGGGAAGCTCCTGGGAATAAGAGCTCATGATTACTCTCCTGTTTCCCTAGAATCTGGCATAATGCCTGCCATATAATAGTTAGTAAATAAATGTGTAATAATGAAAAAAAATGAATGAATGAATTTAATATCCAACACAAAGATACGATCCATCCTTTCCTATGTTGCTTATTATGCTGAGGGATCTATGACAAATCATTACCAATAACAAAGAGCATTGAGTGCCTACTTAGATAATATAATCCTATTTAAATAATAAATAAGCATACTCTGTTTCTGAACTACATGTTTCCTTCAATGCAAAATATTGAAGATTGAAATAGTATTCAAGGTAATTTGTTATAAGTACATTAAAGGAGGAAGAAAATTACACACAAATGAGGAAGATATGGGAAAATTTAAAGAAAGAGAAAATCCAAATCATTTTTCTTATATTGGATTCCTCTAGAGTTCTGACTCAAAACATGGAAGTCATAATTTTTTTAAAAGATTTTACTTATTTGAGAAACAGAGCGAGAGAGATCCCAGAGGGAAAAGGAGAGAGAGAGAAGTGTACTCCCCACTGAGAAGAGAACCCAACATGGGGCTCCATCCAAGGACCCTTGGATCATGACCCAAGCCAAAGCCAGATGCTCAACAGGGGGAGCCACCCAAACACTTGTGAAAGGCAAAAACTGAATCTTTGCCTTGTGTGTTGATCAGAAAAAATTTAAAATTTTAAACAGCTTACTTGATAATTCATCATTAGGAAATAATGACTATCCTTGTTTCCATTACTCGTGGACATTAGACCATATGAGTCGAGACTGATCATTTATTCCAACATCTGTGTGGACTGTAAGAAGAAGGACATCAGTGTTCGACTTGATAGTACGGCATTATGATTCCATTAAAATTGCACACAATTGAAAGAGAGCAGATGTTCTCCCAGTGAATGTTTGTGATTAGCAAAAAATCACTTCTCCCATATTCAAGTAGGCCATTGCAATGATAGGAAGATGGTAGTTCAGAAAATTATAAAACTTCCATTTAGTCAAAGTATGTCCTTCACCATGAACTCTGTAAGCACTTTTTAATGGGCTCTGTTGGCTGAGTGTGTGTCCTCTCTGGCTCTCACAGATTTCATCAACTTCATTAGGGTATTTCCATGGCACAGGCTGCTACTTGCCTTTTTTTTTTTTATCATAAAGGTATCATCATCACCAAATTATTGCAAGTGCCATGTCTCCAGCGTCTTTTTAAATACTGCAGAAAGTCTAAATGTTTTAAAAAGTAAGAATTAGGGGGAAATTCTGAGGAAACCAATCATTTTACTTTCCAACCTTCTAATCATAGCTTGGTCTTTCTGGTGGCCAGTATCCCCCCAACCCAAGAAGCCCATCAAGAGTAAACCCATTAAACAAAGCACATTTCTATCATCCAGGAAATTTCAAGGGATTTAGGAGTTCAGTGTTAAATACTCCTACCACTCGGAAAATTACAAAGATCTTGGGAGCTTTGTGTAGAAATTTTATATATATGTATATACACATACATACATACACACACACACACATATATATAATATTAAATGTATTACATATGTTATTTAATATATATTTAATATATATTATATTTCCTATTATTTCAGTTTGTTAAAAGCAGAATAGGCCTAAGTACCATGGGGAGTCAAGAAAGCAGTAAATGATTGTAACTATTTTGGCACATGGAAAGCTTTATGAGTGAGGTGGCACTTTAAAGAATGGTGGAAGTCAAGATATTAAGAAAAAGTAAAAAGAATTAAGGGGAGGTACAGAAGCAAGAACACACATGGTGTGTTCAGGAAATGTGCAAGGTCCAGATTGTCTATAGCACAGAATTCGTGAAGAATGAGACGGATCTGGAGAAGCAGGTAGAAGTTGGGCCACTGAGTACCTTAAAATACGACCTGACAAGTGTGGACGGTGGGCAGTGGGGAGTTATTGCCAGTTATTTATTCTTTTTTTTTTTTTAAAGATTTAGGGGCGCCTGGGTGGCTCAGTGGGTTAAGCTGCTGCCTTCGGCTCAGGTCATGATCTCAGGGTCCTGGGATCGAACCCCGCATCGGGCTCTCTGCTCGGCAGGGAGCCTGCTTCCTCCTCTCTCTCTGCCTGCCTCTCTGCCTACTTGTGATCTCTCTCTGTCAAATAAATAAATAAAATCTTTAAAAAAAATTTATTTATTTGACAGACAGAGAACACAAGTAGGCGGAGAGGCAGACGAGCGGTGGGTGGGGGGAAGCAGGCTCCCCGCTGAGCAGAGAGCCTGATGTGGGACTCGATCCCAGGACCCTGAGATCATGACCTGAGCCGAAGGCAGAGGCTTTAACCCACTGAGCCACCCAGGCGCCCTCATTGGCAGTTGTTTCTGCTTTGTTTGTTTCTAACAAGTGGGTGAAGTCACGAGCGTTCTGTTGTAGAAAGGCTGCACTTGCCGTCCCGCGCCGTGTGGAGTTAAGTGGAAGGAAAACAGGAGACCATTGCTCTGTCCCGTGCAGAAGGAAGCCCTGAATCTAAATGACGACGTCAACACAGAAAGAAGGGAGCTAACGTGGGTGAAACTATTTCCCTCTCTGAGATCTTGAAGGAAAATCTTTCTGCATTTACATTTGTAGCTATTATCTTGCCACATTTTACCAGTGAAAGTGTGTCATTGACATGTTCTGCAGTCACTTTTCTTTCTAAATACTGAAATCATTTGCTTTCAATGTGAAATTTTATTTTCTACGCAGGCTTTGTGAAAGTGTTCTGAAGGCTGGAAAAACATGGGAAATCCAAAAGACATTTGGTGGTCAAACGTATTCACAGTCAGTTTTGTATTTTTGTCTTTCAAAGGTATTTTGAAGGGTCAGCTTTGGGTTCCAAACTAGTAGCTCAAGAATGTAATAATAGCCTTTGGAAGCCATGGACACGTACAGTAGACATCTGCAAAAGAAAAGAAATTCAGTGCATAGTGACAAAGCTAATTTAAGTAATGAACCAGAATGCTGCAATCAACTCATTGGGAAAGGAAAGAACAAAGACAAAGTCGTCTGAGAGTGCAGAACTCAGTGAGTCAGACGGCGTGGCTTTCTCCATTCGTTTATTCACCATCTCATCAGTTAGCCACAGCCCAGATAATGACTTTAGTGTATTTGTAAACTGAGTTATCGGCTGTTTAGTATGAAAAAGAATTTTGAGTATATTTCTAATCAGAGTTACCAATTGTTTAGTATGAAAAACAATTTTGAAATGTTTTCTTAACATTACAGTATTTGTGGGTGCCTGGGTGGCTCATCGGGTTAAAGCCTCTGCCTTCCGCTCAGGTCACAGTCTCGGGGTCCTGGGATCGAGCCCCACATCGGGCTCTCTGCTCAGCGGGGAGCCTGCTTCCCCTCTCTCCTTGCCTGACTCTCTGCCTGCTTGTGATCTCTCTGTCAAATAAACAAATAAAATATTTTAAAAATACATTAAAGTATTTGTAAAGCTTAAGAAAACATACCAAGATTCAAAACAATATTCCAAATAATTATTTTCTTTAATAAATCTGCACCATAAATAAAATGTGTGAGCAATGGTGTTCCTTAGAGCACTCCTTAAAGTGGTGAAAATTTGGATACCATGTAATTTCTAGTTATTTTGGTTATATACATGTTGCTATTTACATACTTATACCTTTGAAAATCATTTTATAGTGATCTATTTATTGATATGAGAAAATATTAAATAATATTAAATTTTTTAAGGTAGGCTAAAATTTGCATAATACAATTTTTATTCTCGCTAGAGACTGAGAAAAAAAATACACACATGCGTGTGTATACATAATAAAATTTATAGAGATAACTTTTAGGATCTTATTTGTTTCTGAATGAGGGAATTAAGAGTGATTTTTACTTGTATATTTTTTCTTAATATAATTTTGTAATTGGAAAGAAAATATATATTTTAATTTTGTCAATTTAAATTAAATATATTTCTATTTTAAGCAGTATTTGGAGACGTAAAATTTTCAGATAAAATAACGTAGGCATTCTTGGGCGCCTGGGTGGCTTAGTCAGTGAAGCGGCTGCCTTCAGCTCAGGTCGTGATCTCCGGGTCCTGGGCTTGAACCCTGAGGCTGCCTTCCTGCTCAGCAGGAGATCTGCTTCTCCCTCTTCCTGTGCGCCAGCCCCCACCCCCGCTCTCTCTCTCTCTCTCTCCATCTCTCAAATATATAAATAAAATCTTAGATAATAATATGGGCATTCTTTTAGAATGCACAGTTTAAATTGTGCTAAAGAATGGAAGGAAGAACACAAAATTTACTCTAACTCGGGTTTGGTCGTCAGTGGAAGACGGTACATCCCATGAGAGAATATAAATAAAACGAGACCATCGATGTAATGTATGTACCTGTCATGAAAGCAGGTGCTGCCACAGCCCGTGGAGGAAAGTGCGGCACTCCCGGAACTCCAACTAGATGAAAAAGGAAATGTGGTATGATAGCAGCCAAACAGTAGGACACCTGTGGAGATCACCAACTGTAAGAAGTAGAGGGTAGATAGATGAATAAAATACTTAAGTTTGGCCAGATTTATCAGAGAGATTAGAGTACACTTAAAAAAAAAAACAAAACAAAAAAAAAAAAAAACAAAGAAAGAAAGTCCTCTCCAGCTGATCTAATCCTAATAATGCCACTTTCTTCCTCCCCTGATTCTGACCCTTGTCAACCACTAATCTGTTTCAAGACTGTCGTATCAGTGGAATCACAGATAATGTTACCTTTTGAGAGTGACTTTTTTCACTCAGCATAATGCCTTGGAAATCTGTCCGAGGGGTTGTAAGGATCATTCGTGTCTTCTTTGCTGGACAGTATTCAGTGATAGCAGGTAGAGTGATTTCTCCCACTTCATTTTTCAAAATTGTTTTTAACTATTCTAGCTTGTTTACCTTTCCATATACATTTCAGATAATCTTATCTATAGCTAAAAAAAAAAAAAAACAACAAAAAAAAACTTGCCAGGATTTTGGTAAGAATTATATTAAACAGGGGCACCTGGGTGGCTCAGTTGTTAAGCGTCTGCCTTTGGCTCAGGTTTTTTTCCCAGGGTTCTGGGATCGAGCCCCACATCGGGCTCCCTGCTCCGGGGGGAAGCCTTCTTTTCCCTCTCCCACTCCCCCATCTTGTGTTCCTACTCTCACTGTCTCTCTCTGTGTCAAATAAATTAATAAAATCTTTTTTATTTTTTATTTTTTATTTTTTTAAAGATTTTATCCATTTATTTGACAGAGAGAAATCACAAGTAGGCAGAGAGGCAAGCAGAGAGAGAGGAGGAAGCAGGCTCCCCGCCGAGCGGAAAGCCCGACGTGGGGCCCGAACCCAGGACCTGGGATCATGACCTGAGCCGAAGGCAGCAGCTTAACCCACTGAGCCACCCAGGCACCCCATAAAATCTTTTTTAAAAAAGAATTATGTTAAACTTATAGATCAACCTTGGGAGAAGTGACATCTTTACTATACTATGTTGAGGATTCCAAACAATAACAATGACATGTCTCTCTATTTATTTAGGGCTTTTTAGAAAACAACTTTCATCAGTATTTTGTAATTGTCAGCATAAGGATGCTATACATATTTTGTATACCTAAGTATTTCATTTTTATTGGCACAATTGTAAATGTTCCACACAAGTGCGGTATTAGCACACAGAAATGTACTGATTTTTGTGTGTTGGTCTTATGCCCTGAAACCCTGCCCAAACTCATTCATTAGTTCCAGGAGGTTGTTTACTGTTTGCCTGTTGTTTTTGTTTTTATAGATTTCTTGGGATTTTTGACATAGACAATCATGTCATCTACAAACAGAGAGTAAATTTCTTCCTTTCCAGTCTGTATGCCTTTTTTAAAATTTTACTACCTTTAAAGGGTGATATTATGGATAGATATAGAAGGATACCAAATTTCTAGCAATATATACCTCTATGTATATATAACAATATATAATTTGATTTCTTATTTAGAAAGATAGTTAAGTAAAATGAATATGGAAAGATAACAACAGTGTAAACATTCTCTCAATTGTTTTATTTTATAGTCACTTCAAGTCTATACCAAAAAAATAACATTAATAGCACTGGTCAGAAAATTGCGTTACAAATTTTGCTTGACTGTAACAAGTATGTGATTTAAAAAAAAAACAAAAACACTTTTTCTTCTTTCAGTAGCAACCAATTTCTTAGAAACAAATCAGAATAAAGAGATTTATATATAATAATTGAATCTATTATGGTTTATAATCTTAATCAAGAGATTTTCATTTAATCAGTTCAAATAGAAATGAGTAATCTTATTACCACAAATTAATTATAATTGAGAGTTTGCATCTCATATGAATTAAAGCTCTACAAAGTCTTGTCTATAAATGTCTAAATGAGAGAAATAAAGTAAAATTATAAAGGATTCCATATACTCTTATAGAAATACCTCCAAAAATAAAATTTCGTGCCATCTTAGCTTTGCTTTGCCTTTGTACCAGGAACTCTTGCTTTGCCAAATAAAGAGGGATCCAGGTATCACACGGTACACTTAGTATCAGTAGGTCTAGGAGAGCACGTCCCAAAGTCTGGTACATAAAATATTGGCTAACAGAGATAGTATAGGACAGATGTTTTCATTGATTAGTTTCATTTGGAATAAAATGTAAATCCCTTTTTGAGATGATTATCTATTAGCTTATCAAATTATGCCAAAGTCCTACCACACTGAGTCCTACTTGCTTTTGTTTACTTCATTGTTTTGCTCATTTATTCAACCAGCGAAGACCCCCCTGGAAGGTAAGCATATGGTGCATCAGGACTCGTGCTGGGAAATGCGGACACAGACGCTGGTCTCACTCATTCGGTACCTACTTCCTCTTCAGGGTTTGGGAAGGAATTTCGGCAGTGTCCTTGGGATCCCCTTCCTGTCCTCTCAGTCTCTGCTCCTTTGGACACAACTTCACCACCTTGTACCATATCGTGTCTTCAGAGCCGGCTGGAGGACTAACGGTGCCCGCGTGTGTCAGTGCACTGCTGGGCACAGTTCACTGTGTCAGCGCGTCGTGGCTGACGTCGTCAGTGACTATGAGCTCCGTGTGCACAGTTCAGTGTTCACAAATGTCCGTTTGTCCTCACACTCGCTTCTTCTGCCTCTGAGACGGAGACCCAGCTAAAATTCAACTGTGAGCACCGCAGGAACTGTGAGCCTTAAAAAGCCTTTTGGACCCAGCAAACTTTCCGCTTCCCAAATCCCATAGCACCTGAATGACCAGCCACTCTAAGAAGAATGTCTGTTCAAACAAACGACATTCAATTTTAACTGCTCTAGTCAGTTTTAAAGAAATACTAAGATTAGGTTACTTTGAAACTGTCTCAATTTTTTACAGATATAGCAGCAATAGAATATCCTATAAACTTCTAAACTATAGTAGTGAATTAATGTACAAATACAGGGAATTAATGTACAGATTTCATATCACTGAGAACTGTTATGTTTCTATCAACGTATTTGCACCATGTATTATTTTAAAGTAAACCACAACATGAAGGAATTACTTTTAAATTATTTTATCAGCTTCCTTTAATCGTTCTAATTATTTTTCTGCTATTTGTCAGCCTTTCAAAAATCAAATTCCTCTTTTTTTTTTAAAGATTTTATTATTTATTTGACAGACAGAGATCACAAGTAGGCAGAGAGGCAGGCAGAGAGAGTGGAGGAAGCAGGCTCCCTGCGGAGCAGAGAGCCCGATGTGGGGCTCGATCCCAGGACCCTGAGATCATGACCTGAGCCAAAGGCAGAGGCTTAACCCCCTGAGCCACCCAGGCGCCCTCAAATTCCTCTTAATGGAACATTTGCCGCACTTCATTCTCTGTTTATAATAATGAAAAATTAGTGAATATATCTCTGTTCTAAACACTATTACATCAAAATCCAAACTCTTCATGTGAAACTGTCCACTTCATTATCTTAGCAAGAACCATTAAGTCAGCTAAGTCCTCTTTCATTAAAAACATGCCAAAAACATTGACTCAATTTAAAGCAACCCTGGTTTACATCGTGTTTTTTGTTTGTTTTTTTAGTAGTGTTGTATTTACATAACCATTTCTAGATTTCCTAACTCTGGATGATATTTTTTTCTAGTTCACCCTTTATAAGTAGCCAAACCAACATTTGACATTTTAAAATCTAACAAATAATAAAAGCAAAATGAATTTTTCTTCTATACATGTGTTTCACCCTTAGATTATTTTTCCTAGGGTTTGTAAAACTTCACTTTCTACTTAAATTATTCTGAAAAAAGGATTAATAGTTTGAGGCATTGGGGAGATGTTTTACTGAGATAATGAGGTATAAAATATCAGTAACATTATTATGAAGCAAAAATATTTAGCCTGATCTTATGTTCTTCAGATACAGAAAGGAAACTCTTTTAATCATGCTGGTGCATTTCATGTTTTATTTTCAGGTCACATAAAATGTTTTCCCCATTAGCTAAGGAAGTGTTTGTGTTTATATCTCAGAAAATATCTGGGCTTCATAGTACATACAGACCTGGAACAAATTATTCCGATAAATATTCAAAAACAAGCTTGGTAGGATTTTCAAGAATGCAAGTGACTAATTAGAATAGGGGTTTTGACTAATTAGAATAGGGGCTGACTAATTAGAATAGGGGTTTTGTAAGAATTTGCTCAGGCAATTAAGGGTTATGAAATAAAGGATGATTGGAGCTATAGGGACCCTTGTAGATAATTCTCTCATTCTGTCATTCTAAGGAAAAGACTGTGGTATCTGCCTAATTGTTGTACATTCTAACAAATGAAAGTAACTCTTAAGCAAACCTAGTTCATGGCAAAATTATCCAGACATGTTAGCCCCATTCAGCTACCTCACTAGGAACCAAATATTAAGACACTCATAATGTGTTCTGGAACTCTTGGGCTATCTGGTTGGACATGTATGGACAATGAATCTGGACATTGAAGCTATAGGCTGCAGAAGCTCTAGGTGCATAGTTCCTTCACAAATATAACTCACGCAATACTTCAGATTTAATGCGTAGGGCTTTTTGACTCTTCTGCCTACAAGGAACAAAAACTTGACCTTTAACGTTCGGGTCACTCCCACAGTCCCTGTTCTGTAGTAGGATTGCTTCCCTATGCATCAGCAATAGGTTACCAAAGCCAAAAACAAAACAAAACAATACAAACAAACAAAAAACTGAGCTAATCAAATGTTTTCCCTAAAAATGAGTAGTTTTAAACTAAATCATAGTTTATACTGAGTTCATGGGAGCTGAGTTACATCAATGGCAGTATGTTAGGGGGGGGAATTTTCATAAAATCTTGCTTTTTCCATATCTTGTTGTCCAACTAGTCATCAGATTGGAATCAATGATAGACCCAATATTCCACAATGGATTCATATGCTCACATAAGTTATTTGTAACTAAATAATACCTTTCACATAGGAATATGCAATTTCATCAAATACTGAATGACAGGCACTGAGAAAAACTAGAAACCTGGATAAACTGGGGAACTATGGTAATGTTTAAAATTTTTACTCTATAGCACATTATTGAAGAGGCTTCACTAAACGTTGTAGTCCTTCTTTGAGTTGATCTCTGATAACATTTCTCAATCTCCACTATATATTTTTTTCTCCTGTAGCATCTGCTGAAACTGAATGTCAGCTTGCTTGGGACCTTGACTTATTATAGTCTCTCATAGTTCTGTCAACTTGATGGCTTTTTCTTAGCTTCTATTCTCATTGCTATGTTTTTATTTTCATAATTGTAGTTAAATTTCTAGTAAGGAAAATTACCTTTTCTTGCCTGGATTGCCATAGACTGTTGGACAACCAGTGGACTGACTACTACTAAGTTGGAAGAAAACCCTTTGTTCATCTAACTGTGAAATCTCAGAATTTGTATATTTCACCCATTCTACCATTTCAGGCCCATCTAGTACAATAACAAAGAATTACTAAGCTCAGAAGCCTTTGAATTAGGAAGAGTTGAATTGGGGGTGCCTGGGTGTCTCAGTGGGTTAAGCCTCTGCCTTCAGCTCAGGTCCTGGTCTCAGGGTCCTGGGATCGAGCCCCACATCGGGCTCTCTGCTCAGCAGGGAGCCTGCTTCCCCCTCTTTCTCTCTGCCTGCCTCTCTGCCTGCTTGTGATCTCTGTCAAATAAATAAATAAAATCTTTAAAAAAAAAAAGAAAAAGGAAAGAGATGAACTTAGAGGAAATTACTCCAAAGCTAATAAATAATTTTATTTTAAAATACAAGGGCAATAGGGGTGCCTGGGTGGCTCAGTTGGTTAAATATCTGCCTTTAGCTTCAGTTGTGGTCCTGGGGTCCTGGGCTCTAACCCTTCATTGGGTTCCCTGACCAGTGGTGAGTCTACTTACTTCTCCCTCTCTCTCTGCCCCTCTCCCTTACTTGTGCTCTCTCTCTGGCTCCCTCTCTCTCTCAAGTAAATAAATAAAATCTTGGAAAAAATATACAGTGGAAAAAAGACAGTCTCTTCAATAAATGGTGCTGAGAAAATTGGACAGCTGTGTATATAAGAATGAAACTCGACCATTCTCTTACACCATACACAAAGATAAATTCGAAATGTATAAAAGACCTCAACGTGAGGCAGGAATCCATCAGAATCCTAGAGGAGAACATAGGCAGTAACCTCTTCAACATCGGCCACAGCAAATTCTTTCAAGACATGTCTCCAAAGGCAAAGGAAACAAAAGCAAAAATAAACTTTCAGGACTTCATCAAGATCAAAAGCTTCTGCACAGCAAAGATAACAGTCAACAGAGCAAAGTGACAACCCATGGAATGGGAGAAGATATTCACAAATGACATTATAGACAAAAAGGCTGATATCCAGGATCTATAAAGAACTCCTCAAACTCAACACACACAAAACAGATAATCATGTCAAGAAATGGGCAGAAGACATGAACAGACACTTCTCCAATGAAGACATACAAATGGCTATCAGACACATGAAAAAATGTTCATCATCACTAGCCATCAGGGAGATTCAAATCAAAACTACACTGAGATACCACCTTACACCAGTTAGAATGGCCAAAATTAGCAAGACAGGAAACAACATGTGTTGGAGGGGATGTGGAGAAAGGGGAACCCTCTTACACTGTTGGTGGGAATGCAAGTTGGTGCAGCTACTTTGGAAAACAGTGTGGAGATTCCTCAAGAAATTAAAAATAGAGCTTCCCTATGACCCTGCCATTGCATGACTGGGTATTTACCCCAAAGATACAGATGGAGTGAAAAGAAGGGCCACCTGTACCCCCAATGTTTATAGCAGCAATGGCCACAGTCGCCAAACTGTGGAAAGAGCCAAGATGCCCTTCAGCAGATGAATGGATAAGGAAGATGTGGTCCATATACACTATGGAGTATGATGCCTTCATCAGAAAGGATGAATACCCAACTTTTGTATCAACATGGACGGGACTGGAAGAGCTGATGCTGAGTGAAATAAGTCAAGCAGAGAGAGTCAATTATCATATGGCTTCACTTACTTGTGGAGCATAAGGAATAACATGGAGGACACGGGGAGATGGAGAGAAGTGAGAAGGGGGAAATCAGAGGGGTAGATGAACCATGAGAGACTGTGGACTCTGAGAAACAAACTGAGGGTTTTGGAGGGGAGGGGGATGGTGGGTTGGGTGAGCCTGGTGGTGGGTATTAGGGAGGGCACGTATTGAATGGAGCACTAGGTGTGGTGCAAAAATAAGGAATACTGTTATGCTGAAAATAAAAAAAAAATAAATAAAAATAAAAAAATAAAAAAATAATTAAAAATAAATAAATAAATAAATAAAATCTTTTTAGAAATAAAGTAAAATACATGGGCAAGATAACTCTATCTTTGATATTAGGATTATAATTTCCAGAATTGTCAGATGCCAAGTTCTTAATTCAACCATTAAATATTATAGAACATCATGGGGACCTAAGACTGGGGAAGGTCACAGACAGATGGTCTTTAGTGCTGGTTTACTGTGGCTCTTTATACTGCTTTTCTGAGCCTGTTGTCATCAAAAGTATCAAGGTTGCCAGATGGCTTTTGCTCCTTTAGATAGTAATATCTGCATTATAGACAAAAACTGCGAAGGAAAGTACAGGAAGTCTTACGTTGTGGGCCTTTCTCTTTTTATTTGGGAAGAAAAGCTTTTCCTAGGATTTGTATCCACTACCAGTTACCAAAACTGTGTCCCATGGTTACCCAAAGCTGTGATGGAAACAAAGTCAAGTCACACAGCTTCCCAGCCGATACAGTAACAGAAAATAAGAGAAAAGAAGTACAAATTGTCCCAGGTGAACCTAGACACAATATCTGCTTCAGCAATACTAAGTTACTCAGAAAATGGAGGATTCTAGTCTAGAAGGTGAATTAGTCGATAGACAAATGGAGTGGAAAATGAGGAACATGGTCTAGTTATGGCTGTCTTTCTTATGTAAAAATATCCAGATTCAGAAAAAATTATTTGGACAGTTCTCAGCTGCGTTAAAGACATTGCAAACTGAAAATGTACTTATCAAAGTAGTTGAAAACCCACAATAAGTGTCTTCTGTAAACATACAAATAAGAAAGCTTCTCAGCAGTCAAATATTTATTGTTGGATGTTTGTTTCTACGGTTATGTCTGCTTTGGCTCATGGTGTGATCCCAGGGTCCTGGGGTGGAGACCGTGCTGAGCTCCCTGCTCAGGGGCGAGTCGGAATCTCCCTCTGCTTCTACCCCTCCCCCCACGCATGCTCTCTCTCTCATAAATCAATAACTCTTTAAAAAATAATAATAATAAAAACAAAAAATAAAAAAAGTTAATTTTCTGATCAACCACAGTTGGTAGTGAAACAGACTTAAAACCTCACTATAACAAAGACATTGTTTCTTTGATTTGCTGAACTGTGGTGAAGGTTTAATACCTACATACTCTTCCAACTGCTTTTTTCAATTTATTATAACTTGTACAATGGTAGCACTCAAAGTATTTTTTTCTGCTGTGTGGGACACAAGTTTTAAGTTTCAAGTAGAAGATCCCTTCCATCCAATTTTTAGTGTTACTAAATATAATAAAACCCTTTCTCCCTTACTCATAAAACATCTGAATGTCATTGAAAGTGACATTATTGAAGGAATAATTTGAGTCCGCTTACACTTATTTGAGATATAAATTATTCAGAATTCTTAATACCTTTTTTTTTTTAGAGAATCACTGTCAACATGCTTCACAATTGATTGGAATAAAGCTTTAAGTGAATAATTTGTAACAATATGGCACTACTTAAAGTGTTACATTATGAAAGAAAAGTGAGCCCAAATAAAGCATATCATTTTTAAGACATGTATTAATTGTACGGATATGATAAGTAAAAAACTACATTGACACCAACTCATGTATATTTTATCACGCTTAATTTTAATTATAATGACTCAAATTCTTATATAATATCCTCCAGAATTATTTCTGTCATTCTCCTTATAAATTTCAAATTCCTATCAACTATGGGGCATTGAAAATTGATTATCACCTTCTTAGAATCAAAGATAATGAAGATATGTGGTAGTTACATATGAAGGAAAAAATAAGGAGCATGTAGTTAATTCTTCATAAAATTCAATGGAGAAAAGTAGGAAAACAAAAATGTTAGTAACTGAAGATATCAAATAAATAAATCTTAAAAAAAGAAAAAACATAGAAAAGTAGATGATAAAGAGATAGATGATAGAGAGATAGCTAGATAAGCTCATGTCAAGAAAACATTGTCAAGCAAGAATAAATTTAGGAACTACAACAGCTATGAGCATTTCTTAAATAAAAAAACTAAAAGTCCAAGCACAAATCAAAATAAATTATCTGAATTAGAGAATTTGTAGAATTTGTGGTAAAAAGACTGACTGTGAGCATTGAATCTACTTAAATATAAGAAGAAAACTAAAATCTATTACAGCTAAAATGTGTCATGATTATAGCAATAGATGGTATTTAAGAAAGAAAACTACCTTTGACCTTGATACTGGGAATATGCCATTTTATATACCACCGGAATCACTGGGATGTTGAAAATGTAGAGGAGGAAATATAGTGTCTGAGGTTCGAACCTACAGCTTTGGCCACATCAACAGGCTGCCCCAGAGTTAAGGAAGAGTGCACAACTCGGGGCGATGTTGCAGGGGGAGGAGGGGGGAGAGAATCTCAAATAGACTCTGGCGGAGCATGGCGCCCAACGTGGGGCTCATTCTCCTGACCCTGAGATCACCACCGGAGCCACAGTCAAGAGTCAGATGCTTAACTGATTAAGCCAGCTGGTTGCCCCATAAATTGAATTTAAAGAATAATCAAATTCAATTGCAAATGCACCAGGTGATTTTGCTTTTCATAACTAACGTTCTTTTGAAATGTCAATGTTATCACTTTATGTTCTTTATGATTTTTCAATTTGTATAAGGCTGTAGAGTACACTGCAGCCTCTACCATTGTCTACTCAAGAGGCTAAATAAGGAAGATTAGCATTAAGAATTTGGAAGGGAAAAAGGCACATTTTTTTGTTACTTTACTCCCAAATGCTATATTTGAGAAACTGCTTACACCAGCCGTGTAGGGACAAATATGACGCATAAGTAATAACAGGGAGAGGGAGGAAGGAAGACACACCAGTCTCCTTCCAAACACTTACAATAGGCATCTGGGGATGCACCGACGGAAAACGCTAATAGAACTTATTGGCAAATTTAGAAATATTAGGCCTAGGGGCACCTGGGTGGCGCAGTGGGTTAAGCCTCTGCCTTCGGCTCAGGTCATGATCCCAGAGTCCTGGGATCAAGCCCCGCATCGGGCCCTCTGCTTGGCAGGGAGCCTGCTTCCTCCTCTCTCTCTGCCTGCCTCTGCCTACTTGTGATCTCTCTCTCTGTCAAATAAATAAATAAAATGTTTAAAAAAAAAAGAAAAGAAATATTAGGCTTATTATAAAGCCAGGTTTGTGCAGATACAATTATTTCTACCCTTAGGGATAAATGAATCCTTGCCTGATAGTTTCATAAGAAAACATTTTGTTCAATTTCAAGCCTTTCATAAACAGATATTTTCAAATGGAGATAATAATGAGAGATTTTTCTTTTTTTTGTATTCTTTTTGTACCCCAACCCAGGCCCACCCCAGCTGATCAGTAAAGAGTGGGGCTGCAGGTTCTATTCCCAGCTGCTGTGGGGCACTGACAGCACCTTCGGAAAAGGACTCCTCGAGGTCCATATAGTCCCGTTGTTTTCGTTGGCTGGTGGCTTCATTTCATTTTGTTTTACCCCAGGAAGACATAGTAATAATCAGCAGAAGAAAAAAACGGTAGCTGTTTCCTGATCACTGGGAGTTCTCGATCTGAGGCATGCTGAAGGGAATGCCAGTCCCCTGTGGCGCCCTAGAAACAGAAAAGACTAAGGACGCGGGAGACACCTCTCCCGAGGTGTCCCTAGCAAATTAAACAGCCTGATCTCAAGACAGAGAAGACAATGTACGCTCACACTGTAACACATTATTTCATATTTTAATTATATTTGTAAGTATGATTCATTCTGTACTTAATTATCATCTTTATCATTTAATAGTATCCAGGTTAGGATAAGTAATGAGAATCGCTACATTTAGTGGGTTACATAAGCTGTTCTGAGCAGTAGGAAAGAGCTTTGCTTCATGCATAAATGCGTCCTGGATCTGGTCGAATTACTTACATGGAACTGATCGCATAGTGTTCTGCTGGGTAGCAGGTGAAGGCTATTCTGTTTGCCGAAATTATCAAAATTATCCTACCAATGATGAAGGAAAAAAATTAGCCCAGTGGATGATTTTGTGGACAATTTACTTTTGGATGAGCATGTTCTATTTCGGCTTTCAACCGTTACTCTGTTTCACATTTTAGAAGTAATCAATTATGAAAGGAAAAATAATAATTATTACGTATATAATCATTACTGTTAAATATATATATATATTTCATTTATCTTACATGCACACATACATCACACACACGCTGAGTGGCCTCTAACGCGGGCCGCGACGGCGGGAATTGCTTTGGGAGAGCTGCGTGTCCCCATGCGGTTGTCGCTGCAGCACTGTGTCACTGAGGCTACGGCCTTCCGCTCCGTATCAAGCTATTCCTAACGGACCGGCTCGTTCAACACTTCCGTTGCTGATACGGTAATAATACGCAGCGATTCTTAAAATCAGCCACTTTGAAGCGTCAGCACATTTGCAGACACGGAGGTGAGAGTTCTTGTGCTCGGCCTCCCGGCTACGAGTTTCTGACACTTGGGCCAGGGCGTGAGCACCCCAGTGTTTCATTTGTTCGTTTTACATCTACATTGTTGTGAGCCTCAGATCACCGACAAACGGGAAAGTGCCTTAGAGCTGTAAACGGCTGGGGGGTGAACCGATGGCATCACTGCAGTCATTTCTGTGCCCCATAGTTAACTGAAATGTGTGTTTCTAACTCCAGAGGTTAAGGAACTATAAGGCTCTTCGGAATGCAATACTTTGAACTCACTGCTTACCGAGTGTTATCTAAGAGAAGAATATCACTGTAACTCCATTATTTTGTATGTATTTTGAACAGCAGTTTCACAGAAGGAATCTTTTAAGACCTATTTTAGGCATTATGAAAATGACATAATAATTCCAGAAGCACTCTGTGAATCTTCAAAAAATGACAAAATTACACTTTTTCATTGAAAGAGATTATATTTGGGGATCTCCTGGCTAATTCCTGATAAAAGATCCCCCCAAATTATGTACATATTATCATAACATAGATCATATTATCATGTATGTTTTCATACATATCAAAGTCACAGAAACAGAGTGGAAGATGGGTACAAGGGACTGAAGCATCAGGGAAATGGGGGAAAATGGGCCCAAAGGGTACAAACTTCCAGGTACTGCATGGTGACTGTAATTTGTATTACATGCTTGAAAGGTCCTTCAATATTCTCATCAAAACAACAGCAGCAATTAAATGGTAATTACATGTGGCGAAGGATGTATGCACATTTTACAGTATGTACATGTGTCAAGTCATCACACTGTACATCTTAAACTTACACAGTGTTATAGGTCAATAATATCTCAATAAAGCTGGGAAAAAACATTCCCAAATAACGTAACATTCTGCTGTACCATGGGTTAAGATTTCAACATGTCTTCAACCCATAATGAGTACATTAGTGTTACTGAAATTATATATAGCAAGATAATGATAACAAAGATGGAAAATCTAAGTTTTTTATTTTGCAATAAATTAAATGCTAATGAATATATTTATAACTCATAATTTCTTAAGATTTATTTATCTGTTTGAGGGAGGAAGGACAGGAGAGGGAAAGAGGGACTGATGCAGACTTTGTGCTGAGCACAGAGTCTGACCCTGAGATCCCACGACCCTGAGATCTTGTCCTGAGCCAAAATCAAGAGTCAGACGCTTAACCTACTGCATCACCCAGATGCCCCTCATAATTTCTTATAAGGTACTTAATTCTATCATTCCATAAGCTGGAACTTTAAATGCAAGTGTTACTGGAATTGTATCATCTTATGGAATTAATTTGAAAGAATTGAGATCTTTATGCTACTAAATATCCCATCCATGAACATAGTATTGTTATACACGCAAGTATTATTTTTATATTTTCAAATTAAAATTACCTTTCATAATAGTCTTAGTCATTCTTGTTTGATTAATTTCTAGAAAATCTGTACTTCCACTGATGTAATTGGTAATGAAGTCTATAAATTTGTGTAAATTAATAACATGGGCTTATAAGCACCTCTCTCTCTCCACACATGTTTATACACAGAGACACATACATAACCACATCTACATATTTTGAAGACATTACAGAGTATGTTATGATGGGGTGGGAATTGGAGTAAGATGGATATTAAGAAATGAGTAATAAAAGAAGAAAACGACTTTGCATGGTTTTTAATGTTGTTTTGCCAGTAAATGAAGAGGGTGATTAATTGGGCCTTGTGCACTAAAGGGAAAATAATTTAATTGCTAAATCCATTCTCTCTTTATGATTCTGACTTTTAGAAGCCAAGGGAAATTTTTATATCCAATGTGGTAACAAATATAGTGAGAGAGTAAGTTTCCTGTGACTAATTAGTCACATTGAGACAGTCCTTTAAGGTGATATCATCAAAGCATAATGGCAGCTTTAAAACTGAAAACAAACGTGTTCTTTGTTGAAAGAGCAGGAAGAGAAAATGGAAAAAAAGATTTTCCTCCTTTGGCTTTGCTCTGCTCACCAAGGGGCCTTCTTAGTTTCAAGTCACATTCAGACCCCTCTGGTCACCCTTACAGCGGTGTCACCGGAAGAGTTTAGGTCAGAAAACACACCTTCCAGAAAGGCAGCATCAGCCCTTCCGTGTGAGCTGACTTCGCATTGTGTCTGCAGCAGCCTCCACGCTCTCACGGGCTCTCTCTTTGCCCTCAGGTGAAAGCGCAGGTGGAAGGGAATGGGCTTCGCAGGGGGTAGGTGTGGAAGGTGCTTTGGCTTCAAAGCCCAAGGAGCCGATACCTCTTGTAGTATCTCCAGTGGAATAGGTCCAGTTTCAGAAATCATTGTAATTGGATCAATGTCAGATGATATAAGCTCTTTTTTTAAGGTTTTTATTTATTTATTCATTTGAGAGAGAGAGATCACAAGCAGGCAGAGAGGCAGGCAGAGAGAGAGGGGAAGCAGTCTCCCCACTGAGCAGAGAGCCCGATGCGGGGCTCGATCCCAGGACCCTGAGACCATGACCCGAGCCGAAGGCAGCGGCTCAACCCGCTGAGCCTCCCAGGCGCCCCGAGGTGATGTAACCTGTTCCCCGCTTGCCAAGGGAAACGAGTAGAGAAATATTCTAGCACAGGGTGAAGGAGAAGGTCCCCGCCGACCCTTCAGAGGACGGCAGAGCCGCACTCGGCCGCGGTGCGGGTCGGACTGGCTGCGGCTTCCTCTCCTGAGCGCGCTTTCTGCTTTTGGGCCCGAGTCTTCCGTCCCGTTCCCCCAAGCCAGAGCGGGAGAGTCATCGCGCTTCCCCGGCGCGGCAGGTGGCCGTAGCGCGGACTGTGAGAACCGGCGCAGTTGACTGTCGCCCTAGAGTGGCTGGACTGGCTGCATTAGGACTAAGCGCACCAGCACCGCCGCGGACCGGGAGGCGCCCGCCGGCCGTCGCTTGGAGCACGTGTCCCGTGCGCCGAAGGCCGCAGGTCGGCGCGGCCCTGCTGTGCTGGTCGTCGAGCCGCGGCGCCGCCGTCTCGCTGCTCGCGCCTCCCGAAGCCGCCTCCCCCGCCTCCCCCGGCCGCCCCTTCTCTCGGTCCCGGCACCGGGCGTGTCGCGGTCGCTGTGCTCCCCGCGTTCCCTGCCTTTGTCGGCTACCGCACTGTCCGTCTAGCGCACATTTTCTCCCGCGTCCTCCCTTTCCTTTCCAGGCCTCACTTCTCATTGGCAGAGGCTAACGTGCAGGTTTTTGTTTAAGTCCCAAGGAGAAGTGTGGGTGAAGGAGGCTTCCGGCGGCGAGCGGCGCGGGCGTCTCCCAAAAGGGAAGGGGAGGCGCGTCGGGCTGGACCCCGCGCCGGAGCGCGCGGCCCGGAGCGCACGTGCCAGGAGGCGCTGAAGCCTCGGGCCTGGGCCCCTGCGCGGTCCGTCGCCGCGGGCCGGCGGAGCAGGCGCCCGGGAGGCTGCGCGGAGCCCAGAGGGCGAGCGCGGTAAGTCATCGATGTGTTCCCGGGCGCGCCGTGCCCCTGTCCGAGAACGTGCTGAAGCCCAGGGCTGCGACTCTCTGGCCGAGGCTCCGCAGCCCGCCCGGGCCACGGCGGCGCCAGTAAGGCCGCGAGAACCCGCCCCGGCCACAGGTCAGGAAGGACAATTAGCGGACGTCGGGCGGAACCTTCCACCTCGGGAATCGCGTCCACATGGTAACATTGTATCCGGCGGCTGGTTCCTTCCGAGATGAATCAGGTGTGAATTGTAATGGCAAATCAGAAAATAAGGGGCGCCTGCGCGGCTCAGTCGGTTAGGCCCCTGCCCTCGCCTCCGGTCATGGTCTCGGGGTCCTCGGGGTCCTCGGTCGAGCCCGCAGCGGCTCTCTGCTCCCGAGAGCCGCCTCTGCAGACCCCGCCTTCTGCCCGCCGCTCCCCTGCTTGTTCGCTCTCGCCCTCTGTCAAATAAAAAAATAAAATCTTTTTAAAAAGAGAGAAAAGAAGCAAAATGAGATGGTAGAAATCAGATAACTATTTATGAATTTTTCTATTAAAAGAGTAAAATTTGCCCTTGGAAATTCTGTTTCCTTAATTAACTCTTCAGTGACTACTCAGGTTATTTTCCTGGATGGTTTTCTGTTGGCCTCAAGAATTTAAGTTACTTCGTTTCATTTAAATTTTCCAGTAATATATTCAGCCAGCACCCTTTAAACTGTGGAAATGCATTTCTATTTGTTCAGTTCTTTTCCTAGCTGACCGTCTCCATTTCTCTGTGTTGGGTTCCTTTTTTTTTTTTTTTTTTTTTCCAAAGCTGATAATTTTTCTCTTCTTATAAAAAGCCACTTTTATTTGCTGATTCTTCTGTTCCCAGATTAATTAATTTTTCTATTCATAAGATTTCTCACTATGTTTTTTAGTAAGCATTTATTTTTTCCATAAGTCTTGAGATCTGTTGCTTTGCTTTTTAAAAATCTTCTAAAAAGTACTATAACAGGGGCACCTGCGTGGCTCAGTTGGTTAAGCATCTGACTCTTAAGCTCGGCTCAGGTCTTGATCTCAGGGTCATGAGTTCAAGCCCTGCGTTCGAACCTACTTTAAAAAAATGAATTAAGTAAAATAAAAAATATTATCGTGAAAATTGATATCTAATATAATTGAATACAATTATATAAATATATATATAATATATATAATATATAAATAGATATATATAAATATATAAATCAATACAATTGAAAATTGATATCTAATAATAATATATAATATCTAATAAATAAGCAGTTAAGAGATTTTACTTTGTTAGGAACTCAGAGACCTCCATTTTTGTACTGAAGAGTGCTCTATAATAAATTAATTTTATAAAATCATGACTTCACACAAAATGCAATGTATTTCCACATGTTCCAGTAACAATGGACGCCTTTGGCCCAGCAGAGGTAGTAACAGGTTCTGCTCGGACTCCTTCTGGAACACGAGGCGGAGACCACAAGTCCTCCACAGCCAGTTTCTCACTATGACACCAACTCGTGCTGATGCTATAGATGTTAGTGGGACGCACATGAGCGTTTACGGCCGAGATCCCAGGGAATGGCCTAGTACTTGCCACTCTCTGTTTTCAGCCCTGTGGTGGTCAGAGCTCAGGCTGGGAGATCATCTAGAGCGAAGGCCCCTCTCTCAGCAACCAGGAAACGAATAGAGAAAACTGTTACTTTATGAAAATTACCATGATTTTTTTAAAGAATAAATGTAAACGCAAACCTGATATTCTGCGCCGTGTGAAAACGATAAAGCTCTGTTGGCAGCGTCCAAGCTGGGTCCTCTTGCTGTTTATCCTTGAATGCAATGTCTAAAGCATAAGTCGTCTAGAAAACATCCCTTTGTTTTAAAGGAAAAACAAAAGAGAAACCCAGAGAGTTTAATTTATCAGCTCCAGATTACCCAGCTAGTTGGGGCAGAATAGAAATAGAAACAGAACAGACTTCCTGACTCTAAGCTCTTTCCATTTGATCTTACTCTCTAAAAATGGGAAAATTGGGTTAATTTTGGTCTGGACTGAATTACTGTCTTTGTGAAGGGCAAATCCCTGACCTACAACTTAAACCAGATTCTGAATCCTCATTATGTTAACCAAGAGATAGTAAATGACCTCATGAGGGTCATATTTATCCTCTTTCCCCTGTTTTGAACAGCCCATGTGGTCATTACCCCCATGACAGCTGATGCTCTGTTTCTCCGTAACTTCACATTTTTAAAAAATTCCTCTTCTTTGCCCCGGCAACAAAACCTTTCAGTCCCTTGAACACAGCGTTATACCTCCTGGCTTTTGCACTTAATCTCCTCTAAGTGGTACTATTACTCCTCCCGACACTTGCGTGGCTCCTTACTACCTTCAAGGTTTTGCACAAATGTCACCTTATCTATGAGCACTTTGTTAATCACACTGTATAGAGTAGGTCCACCCCAACTCTAAGACTCCTTATCTCTTTTCTATGCTTGGTTTTTCTCCATAGCCCTTATCTTATTTGATGCTGTTTTACATATTTATTTGTTAATGTCCTATCCACTAGAAATATAACTTCTTTGAGGGGAGATTTTTGCTCATTGTATATATTGCTGTATGCCCAGAACCTAAAACAGTGCCTGACGTAATATGTGCTTAATAAGTGTTTATTGAGGGGCAGCTGGGTGGCTCAGTGGATTAAAGCCTCTGCCTTCAGCTCAGGTCATCTCAGGGTCCTGGGATCAGGCCCGCATCGGGCTCTCTGCTCAGCAGGGAGCCTGCTTCCTCCTCTCTCTCTGCCTGCCTCTCTGCCTGCTTGTGATCTCTCTGTCAAGTAAATAAATAAAATCTTAAAAAAAAATAAGTGTTTATTGATGAATTAATTAATACACAATACTTCTCCTCCAGGTACCCATTTCTCCATTTTCCTTCACCGATCAACAAAAAGGGTTCCCACTCTTTCTCATTTAGGACTGTTAGGCCTTCCTACTGTAAAAAGATAGAGAAGACTTGAGATTAACTGAACCACTAAGGAGAAATTACATCAGCAAAAAGACAACAAAGCATTAGGTCTTTGTTGGATATGTACACATAATAGGAAATGAAACATAGATGTCAAATGTAGTTTCTTTCTACCTTGCTCTCAATCATATAAAGTTAGATCTTTTCTCAGAACTCCCATAAATTAAATATATATATCTCTTACCAGTTACTACACCATGCTTTATATGTTTTAAATGTTGGTCTCTGCAACTGGAATATGAGTTTCTTAAGGTCAAAGACGGTGCTACATATTTGTTTCTCTCGGGATAATGACTTAGATATAGGAAATACAAGTAAATGCTTGCTTAGTTGATTAAGTTGAACATTACAGTGAATGTGGGACAAGAGTGCCATAAAGCCTGGTATTTCTAGAGTTTCAGGGCTTGGAGGAATGTCTGCAAAAAGGAGGGAGCCAATAAATTTGGAATTAATAAAATTTAAGGAGAAAGAGTTGGAAGAAGAGAAAAATATAGAGTAAGGGGAAGATAGGCAAGTGATTCATGACAAAAAGTGAGGGGGAAAAAAAAATTAAAGCCTAAGACAGAAACAGACAGGCTTATCCAGAAAAGACTAAAACCATAGATACATTATTATCTCTTCCTATAAGTTTTTATAGACTTGCTACATTTATAACAATCAACTGCTCATCATTAATGGTCTTCCAGTTGTTACTGTCTACCATGGACCTCTGCCCGAAAGGTGTCACTCTTCCTTATTCATAGAAAAAATATACCATGAGCCAAAACATACTACAAACCTTATTTGAACTATTTAATTTCCCTAAACACTCTCACTGAGATTTTACTCCACAAATAACTCCAAATGGCTGCAATTCTCTACATTATTATTAATATTTCAAGAAATAATATTCAATACTCTTGCTTCAAATAATATTCACCTAAAACAATTTTCCATAAAATTTTTAAACTAAATACTCTTAATTTATTGAACATGTCATAATAATTAATTTTTATCAAATTCCCTAGGAATAGAAACTTCAGTTCCCAAAGATCTGGTGTTTGGAAACATGAACAAAGATTTATAGAGTGACCCTTAGAAATCCATTATTCTGTCGGGTGCTTGTTAACCACAGCAAAAGAAGTGTGTATTGGCACTAAAATAAGTACTTATCTGAGAACCCAAATCCTATAAATCCAGATAAATTAACTTTACTCAAACTAATTTGATCAGAGAATTATCTGGAATCAGAGGCATTTGCCTCTACTAGCAAAAATAGTATCCTAGACTGTTGTCGAGTTAACCAAAAACAACAGTTGGATAAAGGATAGTATCAACAGGGAACATTCTGAATCATTCCTTTTGGTGCTTCTAAAGGAATATACCCTGACTTTATTTGAGCTATTGTATGTATAATTGTAAAAAGCACTGACCAATAAGAAATCAATGGCAAACTCAGAATCATTTAATGAGTACACATACAACTTGAGTGTTAGGAGGTTTTTTTGTTTGTTTGTTTGTTTGTTTGTATATATCATATATATCAATAGAAAGTCACTATTATTTCCCCCAAAAAAGTTAAAGAAATAGTACAGCATAGCTAAGGCAGAACTTTGGTGCATAACACATTTAGAGTTAAAAATGTTACACTGATGCACTTAAGTTAGAAAAATTTTAAGCTTTGAGAAATTAATGTATGTTTGATGGATTAACAGAGAAAGAAAAAAAATGAGGCAATGAGAATAACATAATCATAATTAAAAACTACTGGAAAATAGAGAGGGAAACAGAAAACTTTCCAGAAATACCTTCATTACAAAAAGCTCTTTTCTTCATTATGTCTCTTATTTCTTTTTTATTTACAAAACTACTCTGTAAAATATACGTTGGGTATTTAAAATCCCCAACTATTGTATCTATATTCAAAATCCTTAATTAATCAATCTTTCTTATGTGCATCTCTTGACTATAGTAGTTCATAGTTTTCTTAGTTAAGAGTTCATAATATTTTTTACACTCAGTAAACTAATTTTAAATTATGAGTCTTTTTTTTGTTCCTATAACCTTTCAGTTTCATGAATGTAATAAAGAAATAAGGTAGTTCTTTAAGCAGTTTTAAAACACACCATTTTACAGAAGGAAGAATATTTACTTACAAACTTCTTTAAAGGAAAACGTTTTCCTATGCTAAGAGATTCTCTTCATTGGACATTGAGGTAAAATAACCATGAAAGGAAAATAAACTTTTGTTCAAGGATTGATAGTTGTTTGAAAAGGTTATTGTACCTCCTTGGTTATCTCACCTATTTCAAAGGAACATAATCTGCCCCTAAAAAAAAATGTTGTATGTTCCACACAGAGAGTCCAAAGGCTCGAAGCCTGTGGGGAGCTGATGCTTATTCTTGAGAACTAGGAAGTCTGTTCTCCTGTACAACAAGATCCCTTCGGAGCTTAATTATCCTGGGTTTGCCCATCTACTGAGACTCCTGCTGTATCTGCTCTAAGAAGGGGTTCTAGAAACTAATTCCGTTTACTGCACAATTGACAAAGGATTTCTTCGGATTTTTCATAACAATCTCTTCATTAATTCCTCTTTGAAAACCCGCTCGCTAGTCTCCTCATGCCCAGGACCAACAAAAGCTCACACGGAAAGGCAGTGTCACGTCCTATTTCCAAGTCAGCTGTTTTTCCCATGCTCACGTCGCTTTAACCCAGTCTGTGTGTCCGCTGATATTATTTCCTTCGCTGCATATGTTTGGGAACCCCCCCCTTCTTTTCTCTGACTTCTCTGAGTCCCATCTTTTCTAAAAACACTTTCTGTTCTCTCTGGAACCCACACTCCGTGTTTACTAAGCTCTCGTCTGAACTCGGCCTTTCTACAAAATCCTATCTTTGCCCCAGCTCTTTGGCCTCCGCTACAACGCGCTTCTTCCCATGGAGTGATCCTTACCCTGGAACCTTTCTGGAGAACCTCTTCTTACGTTCCACTTTCCATAAGCCATTTGGCAATATGAACCACGACTTCATTCCCCAGTGCTACCATTAACCTACATCCTTATCAGGCCTGTAGGGTCACTGGAAACTTTTCTCCTGAGAAACGAAATTTCTGGAACTCTACATTCCAGCATTATGCTATAATGGTGACTCTTTGAGACCTCAGCTCCATCGAACTGAGCTTTCGTTCCCTTAAACCATCCGTGTTTGCACCCCTACCTTCTTTCTCATCGGTCCTCACAACCACTCGAGCTCGTCTTTATTCTTTTATAAACTCCTGGTAACATTCCTCACTGTTCTCTGAACACGCCAAGTTTGTTCTTACCACCTGCTTTTGCATAAGCTTCCTCCCTTCTGGAAGGTATATATCAGGATGATTTCAGCTGCAAGTGGCAGATTAAAAAAAAAAGTCTATTAAACAGTAGGACATACAATAGTTTCCATAAATGGAAGTCAGAGGGAGATCAAATTTAGGAGTGTTCAATCCGAAGGTAAGCACTGTAACCAAGTTCATGAATTCTTTACGGCTTTTCATTCATTCATCCTTACTGCTGGCTCCATTCTAAATCTAGTCCTTATATTCCAAGGACATCTGGCAGTTGGAGTCATGATGAGATGCTTTCTCATTAACATCCAGAATTGGATTCTCATCACCCTCCAGGAGAGCTATAAACTTCCTTTCCAGAAACTTTTATTAAGGCCTCTTTTCATTCATTCCATTGAAAAGAATCATTCATTGAAAAGTTACTAAGTCAGTAACTGTGGCCGGGCAGGTGGAATTACTTTGATAAGCAAGAGTTAAGACCCACGCCTGAAGCCAGAAACAACATTTCAGGAGGCATCTCTAGCTGTCTATCCTCTACCTATGCTAAAGGAATGTTCCTCTGTTGGGTATTCATCCCATATGATTCAGGAATAGAGTTTAAAGAACCTGTGGGAAAGGGCGGTATCTATGATCCTTAGAACAGTGATTTACAAACCTTATTTTGGAGGGGATCCAGAATATGTTCTCCAAACGAGTGTTTGTACAGGGGCTAACTACTTGAAAGATATCAAAGGAGACTTCCTTTTTTTTTTTTTTTTTTGCAGAGGATAGAGATTAGTAGTGGTTCCTTATCCACCTAGGAAGCTGCTTAAAGCTATCTTGAAACTCTCTGGAGAAACCCTGCTGCCTCATAAGGTGCAATTTGAGAACCATTGTCTTAGATTGTTTCTTGAATGATATTTAATTATCTCAACCAGATTACTAAGAGTAGCTGATTATTAACTAATATGAGAATAATGTCTAAAGTCAGGCTAGTCATTGTTATTGATTGAAAAAAAAAAAAAAGTCTGTATATTCTGAATACCAGGCATGTTGTTATCATAGTGGATATTTAATTATGAAAATTAAGAAAATCATTGTGAATCTATTTCAGATGCAGAACTTTCTTATCCCTGCATAAAAGTAAACATTAAGACTGTCCAGAGATAGAGCCAGTACTTTCGCATGTCTCCTAAGATTAACTCTATCTACATCAAAATCCAGCTGGAGTTAATTTATCTATCCTGACCAAAGGAAATTCTCCATTGGACCAGTTGCTGTCTAGCCCGTAGCCTGAGTTTAAGACCAGCCTTTTTTTTCCCCCTCATCACTAAATACTTGACCATATTGAGCCTAAAACACTCATTCACATTTGGAGGTATTTACATTTTGAGTACTTGACATTTTGATTCAAAGTTTGAAGACCAACCTGTAGCACCTACCTTTCTCTGCCCCATGTACTCCCACCATTCATTTACTGTTGAGGAGAAAATAAGATGTCACCTGTCTGTAGTAATCAGTCCAGCCTTTCCACAAGGACATTGCTATCCTGGAAGGATAGTCAGCGATCAGTCTCATGGGGAAGTTAATAAAATGTATTAAACTCGGATATCTAAATTGTTTTTTTTTTATAAGAGCTAGCAAGTCTTGATATCGCCCATCAACCTCTGATCAGAGACAACCGCTGTGATTTAAGAATAAAGTGAGTGGTAGAATTATCCACTCGGAAACTCCCGATTTCTCCTTCTTAGACTTCAAGACTGTACAGAACTTCTGTCTGCTCAAGTCACCCAAGTGTCTCTGAGTAGAAATGAAGCCAGGATTACATTCTAGAGGGTCAGTCCCTCGGTTTGGTTATTATATGTGCTCCTTTGTGTGCTTACATAAAACGAAGTCAGGAAACAAGATAAGGAGATGCAGGGCCTGTGCTCCGCATTTTTCAACTTTTGGCTCATAGTAGGCATAATTAATCAGAGATGCCCCCTCCTGATACAACCTACTTGCCATTTCTGATTTAATACATTAAAAGTAAATTTTAAAGTGTGATGTTTTGGAAGATAATACCTAAGACAAGAAAACAAACAAAAACCCTATAAACCAAACCAAATGAAGGAACATGGGTTTCTCTAAGGAAATGACCACTTAAAACTGCAGAAAGCTGATATAAGAAAAGAGTGGGAGAAAAGTACAAAGGTTCACAAGTATATGAAAATGTTACTTTAAAAAAAAAACACTAAGATTTAAACAGTAAATACATAAGACAAAAAAATTAATGTGGAGAAAAGGGAAAAAGTTAAAAACGAGTATTAAGAGAAAAAGTAGAATAACTTAATTGGCACGTCTCATAGACATCGCAAATTAATAAGTCTCCAACTTAACTTTTGATCTTCATCTCTGAATTTAACTTTTCTCTTGCTTCTGCTCTGTGACATTCACACCATCATCCACTAGCCTTGGAGTCACGCTGGACCCCTCCCAGGCCCTCACATGCTTGCTTTCATCTGCATCTGGTCCCTTCCTGTTGACTATGCCGTGCAAACGTGCCCGAGGTCTGTGTCTCTTTCCTTTCACCAGGAGCCAGCCTCTCACACCCGAACCGTCCCAGCACCCGGGCAAGATCTACAAGGTTCTGCATAACACAGTGCTCCGTGCTTCTCAGTCTTTTTGTTGTTGTTGTTTTATTAAATTTATTTTTTAATAAACATATAATGTATTTTTATCCCCAGGGGTACAGGTCTGTGAATAGCCAGGTTTACACACTTCACAGCACTCATCATAGCACATACCCTCCCCAATGTCCATATCCCCACTACCCTCTCCTGTCCCCCCTCCCCCAGCAACCTTCAGTCTGTTTTTTGAGATTGACTCTTTTATGGTTTGTCTCCCTCCCAATCCTACCTTCTTTCATTTTTTCTTTTCCTCCCCCTAACCCCCCCCCCACATTGCATCTCCACTTCTTCATATCAGGGAGATCATATGATAGTTGTCTTTCTCCAACTGACTTATTTTGCTAAGCATGATACCCTCTAGTTCCATCCATGTCGTCGCAAATGGTAAGATTTCATTTCTTTTGATGGCTGCATAGTATTCCATTGTGTATATATACCACATCATCTTTATCCATTCGTCTGTAGATGGACATCTAGGTTCTTTCCATAGTTTGGCTATTGTAGACATTGCTGCTATAAACATTCGGGTGCACGTGCCCCTTCGGAGCACCACATTTGTATCTTTAGGATATATACCCAGTAGTGCAATCGCTGGGTCATAGGGTAGCTCTATTTTCAACATTTTGAGGAACCTCCATGCTGTTTTCCAGAGTGGTCGCACCAGCTTGCATTCCCACCAACAGTGTAGGAGGGTTCCCCTCTCTCCGCATCCTCACCAGCATCTGTCATTTCTTGACTTGTTAATTTTAGCCATTCTGACTGGTGTGAGGTGGGATCTCCTTGTGGTTTTGATTTGTATTTCCCTGATGCTGAGTGATGTGGAGCACTTTTTCATGTGTCTGTTGGCCATCTGGATGTCTTCTTTGCAGAAATGTCTGTTCAGGTCCTCTGCCCATTTCTTGATTGGATTATTTGTTCTTTGGGTGTTGAGTTTGTTAAGTTCTTTATAGATTTTGGATACTAGCCCTTTATCTGATATGTCGTTTGCAAATATCTTCTCCCATCCTGTCAGTTGTCTTTTGGTTTTGTTAACTGTTTCCTTTGCTGTGCAAAAGCTTTTGATCTTGATGAAATCCCAATAGTTCATTTTTGCCCTTGCTTCTGTTGTCTTTGGAGATGTTCCTAGGAAGAAGTTGCTGCAGTTGAGGTCGAAGAAGTTGCTGCCTGTGTTCTCCTCAAGGATTTTGATGGGTTCCTTTCTCACATTGAGATCCTTCATCCATTTTGAGTCCATTTTCGTGTATGGTATAAGGAAATAGTCCAATTTCATTTTTCTGCATGTGGCTGTCCAATTTTCCCAACACCATTTATTGAAGAGGCTGTCTTTGTTCCATTGGACATTCTTTCCTGCTTTGTCGAAGATGAGTTGACCATAGAGACGAGGGTCTATTTCTGGGCTCTCTATTCTGTTCCATTGATCTATGTGTCTGTTTTTGTGCCAGTACCATGCTGTCTTGATGATGACAGCTTTGTAATAGAGCTTGAAGTCTGGGATTGTGATGCCACCAACTTTGGCTTTCTTTTTCAATATTCCTTTGGCTATTCGAGGTCTTTTCTGGTTCCATATAAATTTTAGAATTGTTTGTTCTATTTCTTTGAAAAAAAATGGATGGGATTTTGATAGGGCATGCTTCTCAGTCTTAACAGGATGCTCGGTTCCACGCTCTCATCACTGCCCTCCTGGGCTTCCCTCATTTTGTCACACCTACTAGACTGTCAGTCGTCTCAGAGCCTCTGCCCACACTTCCTTCTGCCCACAGCGTTCCTCTTTGCCTAGGGAAGTGCTGCTTCTTTTCATGGCTTAGCATTCCTTCCTAAGGGAAACACTTCCTGACCTCCCATGCTTGGCAGAATTACCCAGCTGTGGTCAGCTGAAAATCTAGTTTTAAATAACACAGTTATGATCATCTTTTTTTTTTTTTTTTTTTTTTTACTTGAAGCAATTGCCTATTCACTAGAGTGGCAGGAACGTGTCTGTTTTTGTCTCTTTAAGCCAGCACTTGGGATCAGATATAGGTACTCAGTGAAGACTTTTGACTTCTGATTTTGAAAACAATGAACAAAAGAAAAAAGTTGAACTTTGTCATCAAAAAGGCAGTGAATGATGCAAAAAGACTCTCAGCATCACTCATCCTCAGGGAAATATAAATCAAACCTACAATGAGATACACATCACACCTGTCAGAACGGCTAAAATTAACAACACAAGAAACAACAGGTGCTGGTGAGGATGCGGAGAAAGGGGAACCTCCTTACGCTGTTGGTGGGAACACAAGCTGGTGCGGACACTCAGGGAAACAGTGTGGAGGTTCCTCAAAAGTTAAAAATAGAGCTACCCTATGACCCAGCAAGCGCATTACTAGGTATTTACCCAAAGAATGCAAAAATACTGATTTGAAGGCGCACATGCACTCGATGTTTACAGCAGCATTTCCAACAAGAGGTAAACTAAGGAAAGAGCCCAAATGGATTAAAGATGTGTCTCATATATACACAAATATATATATATGTACACACACATATGCTATAAGTATGTATTTATGACGAAATATTACTCCTCCATCAAAAGAGTGAAATCCTGCCATGTGAATGATGTGATGGAGTCAGTATTGTTGTGCTGAGCGAAGTCAGTCAGTCGGAGAAAGATAAACACCAGATGATTCACTCATGGTGGAATTTAAGAAACAAAACAAAGGATCCCAGGAGAAAGGGAAAAAATAAGAGAGAGAGAGGAGGAAGCAAACCGTAAGAGACTCTTGTCGATAGAGAACAAACGCAGGGTTGATGGAGGGCGGTGGGGGGGGATGGGCTAGATGGGGGATGGGCAGTAAGGAGGCACTTGGTGTGAGGGGCCCTGGGTGTCGTATGTCAGTGAGGAGTCACTGAATGAAAATACGGGCGGTGTAATGAGCACGGAATCGGCCGGAACAGGAAAGACTAGAGAGGCAAGAACGCAGTGAGAAGTCCGAGACCGGCAATTGCTCTCTCAGGGAACTCACGGTCTTCCCGCAATCTCTTCATTAGACAAGGCGAGTAAGCCCAGGTGGTGGTTGTTTTTCTCACAGATTTCTCCAGTTTAGCTTTTGCAAATAAGACTAATAGTTGTTTGTCGTTGTCTCATCCACTTTGAACAACTAGATACCCAGGTTCAATGCCAAACTCAGAAATTAAAATGGCTATTAGGTAACTTTAATATTCATCATTCTCTACCCAACAATTTTTAGTGTCATCCAATCAATACCCAAAAAATCCCATTATATTCTAGTTGAGCTCCAGCATCTCCTTGTCTAACTGCTTTGTGATGAATAGTTAAGACAAGTTCTTATTTGACAATAATCCTTTTCACCTTTTTGTATTAAAAGAATATCTGATTAAATATTTGATAAGAATCCTTCAAACAGAAACTTCATCACCATGATCCCCAACAATTAAGTTTTTATGTGTGTGTATTGGAATATGTTTAAATTATTTTATTTAACTTAAATATGCAACACTTTCAAAAGTTATTAAAAATCATATTAAAATCTAAAATTTCCTAGGAAAATTTCCTTTTAAACGAAGGAAGATGACTCTGAAGGTACAGCCAAAGTAATTTAATGTATTTGTCTTCCAAGAAGAGAACCTTCACGGATCCCACAGTAAATGTTGTGACTGTTCTTCGGATCAGGATGTAAACATCATAGTTGATGCTGTAACTGAGAAGAGAACCTGGTTCTTCAGAGAAAGTGGCACAAACAAGATAGAACAAGTCCGTGACAGCTCATCCTTTGGGGATTCCGTAAGTGACGGGCACAGAATAGGTAAGAGCGCTTGTTGAGAAACTACGCACACACTCACACATGCGCGCACACACACACACTCACATTCACAGATAGGATTGTCCGCGTTCATCCGACTGTGCTATTACAAGGATTGACAGCTGAGGTGGGTGTAGTGCAACAAAGAATTCTTTTTTTTTTTTTTTGCCTCAATTTTTTTATTTTTTCAGTATAACAGTATTCATTATTTTTGCACCACACCCAGTGCTCCATGCAATCCGTGCCCTCTACAATACCCACCACCTGGTGCCCCCAACCTCCCACCCCCCACCCCCTCAAAATTCTCAGATCGTTTTTCAGAGTCCATAGTCTCTCATGGTTCACCTCCCCTTCCAATTTCCCTCAACTCCCTTCTCCTCTCCATCTCCCCTTATCCTCCATGCTATTTGTTATGCTCCACAAATAAGTGAAACCATATGATAATTGACTCTCTCTGCTTGACTTATTTCACTCAGCATAATCTCTTCCAGTCCCGTCCATGTTGCTACAAAACTTGGGTATTCATCCTTTCTTTTTTTTTTTTTTTTTACAGCTTTATAAACATATATTTTTATCCCCAGGGGTACAGGTCTGCGAATCGCCAGGTTTACACACTTCACAGCACTCACCATAGCACATACCCTCCCCAATATCCATAACCCCACCCCCTCTCCCAACCCCCTCCCCCCATCAACCCTCAGTTTGTTTTGTGAGATTAAGAGTCACTTATGGTTTGTCTCCCTCCCAATCCCATCTTGTTTCATTTACTCTTCTCCTACCCCCTCAACCCCCCATGTTGCATCTCCTCTCCCTCATATCAGGGAGATCATATGATAGTTGTCTTTCTCCGATTGACTTATTTCGCTAAGCATGATACCCTCTAGTTCCATCCACGTCGTCGCAAATGGCAAGATTTCATTTCTTTTGATGGCTGCATAGCAAAGAATTCTAAACCAACGTAAACGTTCCCTGAGTTTGAAGAATAAACTCTCCTCCTTATTCCCTAATCCAGGTTCAACCTTGAGAGGTGGAGAGAAAAGGAAACAAAGACAATTCAGTCATTTGACCTTCAGAACAATGACTCCACTTTAAGAATTTACTACTTCGGGGCACCTGGGTGGCTCAGTGGGTTAAAGCCTCTGCCTTCAGCTCAGGTCATGATCCCAGGGTCCTGGGATCGAGCCCCACATCAGGCTCTCTGCTCAGTGGGGAACCTGCTTCCTCCTCTCTCTCTGCCTGCCTCTCTGCCTACTTGTGATCTCTGTTTGTCAAATTAATAAATAAAATCTTAAAAAAAAAGAATTTACTACTTCTGGGCACTGGCTTTTCTATTTCAAACTAATTTAGATTTGTTTGGGGTTTCCAAGTATTGAATGGTGTATTAGATAAACTCGGAGGGAAGCAAAGCTTTCTAAAATGTCTATTAGCAAAAACCCAAGCCATGCTCAAGTGTCAAAGTGACTGCAGGAAATGTAACCAAGTGAAGGGCAATCAAATTTGCATTGCTCTCCCCTGCGGTTCCTCAGGAGACTGCTAGACCTGAGAAGACTGCACCCTCCAGCCAATCCAACCATACCAATTACAAAAATATCCTTACACACAGCTAACGATCCAAGATAATGCTAAATGTCAGGGTCAGCTTAAATGTATGAAACCCAAACTCATTTTAGAAAATAGCCTCATTTTTCTTTCCACCCATACATCTTCTTAATGGAGACGTCAGCAAATGCAAATTAACTTAAACAAGCTTCATGGCCTACAGGTCTCTTTAAGAACCCAGGATTGAGTGATATTAAAAAAAATTTTCAGGGGCGCCTGGGTGGCTCAGTGGGTTAAGCCGCTGCCTTCGGCTCAGGTCATGATCTCAGGGTCCTGGGATCGAGTCCCACATCGGGCTCTCTGCTCAGCAAGAAGCCTGCTT
This sequence comes from Lutra lutra, assembly GCF_902655055.1. Classification (NCBI taxonomy): domain Eukaryota; kingdom Metazoa; phylum Chordata; class Mammalia; order Carnivora; family Mustelidae; genus Lutra; species Lutra lutra. The sequence goes on from NC_062280.1 coordinate 1,375,964, forward strand.
CCCTCTCTCTCTCTCTCTGCCTGCCTCTCTGTCTACTTGTGATCTCTCTCTGTCAAATAAATAAAATCTTTAAAAAAAAAATCTTGTAAAAAAATAAAAATACAAACTATAAGTGCAATCAAAAGAGAGAACGAATGCGGAAATCTTAAGTACGAAAGTTAAATGATGGTGTTGCTGTTCTCACAGACTGTAAGCAACATGTAAAACAACGGGACCAAAAATTCGCCGTGATTTTTACCTGTGTGAACACTTCACCCAGCACAACCTCTTTTATCAAGACTTCTTCACAGAAGTGATGGTTTTAGTCATTTCAATAAAGATTTCCATTTAATACCTACAGTATTCATGATGTCACCATACCTAATTCATCATACAGTCGACCCTTGAATAACTCAGGTTTGAACTGTGCACGTCTACTTATATGTGGCTTTTTTTAGAGAAATACAATACTGTAAATGTGTTTTCCCTTCCTTGTGATTTTCTTCATATATTCTTCTCTCTAGTTTACTTTGTTGTAATAATACAATATATGATACATGTGACATACAAAACGTGGGTTAATCTACTGATTACGGAACTGACAAGGCTTCCAGTCAACAGTAGGCTACTAGTATTTAAGCTTTGGGGGACTCGGGTTATACAGGAATTTTTTACTCTGAAGAGGGTCAGTGCCCCTAAACCATTGTTCAAGGATCAACTGCATTTCCTTGTAATAGTTTTGTAAATGGATTCTGATTTTGAATAATTTCTCCTAAAGAAATCAGTTGTAGGGATGCATTATTCAAGGTGAAATATTCTTCCGTCCATAGTAGTTATCAATTTTGTTCAACTTTTTAAAGTTCATTTTAAAATGTACTATTTCTCGTATTTTTGGCTGCCCAGCCTGTGGACTCCATTTGCTATATGTAGAAAATTCTTCACCTTTAAGTATTGGTGTAAAGTAGAGCCTACACCCCACTGTAGAACCTGAACTACTGGAAACCTGGTGTTCTGGCCTCTCTGACAGCTCAGACACTCTGATACATGGAAAACAAAAGCTAGAGATTCAAACCTAACTTGAAGAGATTTCTTTGGGGAGGAGTACCACCCAAATATCATTCCCATGGGCACGTGGCAACAATGGCAAATGTGATGTCACTATCCTATATCAGCAGTACCAAAATTAAAAGCCATGAAAACAAGTGTTCAATGGTGATGTCATAAAGTCCTGGTTGCCTTGTTCCATCATGATTTTGACTGTGACCCTGATCGTGTGATTCCCATGTCACCCTTCATTTTTTTTTCCAGGAAGCTCTACAGTCATTCTTCATTCTGTTAGCAACCCAGTATTATTTTAATAAATTTCCAAGTCAGCCAAACTTAGTTGGTATTGATGATATATTATTGACACATGAACAAAGAAGACAATAACATATGTATTTATATATAATATATATAACTACACCATATTTAATATAGTTTAATATGCATAGCTGAATTACACTTATATAACTAAACTTTTTTTCTAAACTTCAGAAAGATAAGGACCTATTAATAGATTATACATGAAACAAAAGAACTAATGTAGAGAAAACATACAATGGTATAAAAATAACAAATCAGCAGTAACTAGCTGGCTGGAGAGTAAGGGAAAGATAATAATCATACTTATTTATGGAACACTATGCTATGCCACGCACTGTACTAACATCTCATCTAATCCTCAAAACAAGCTATGAAGTGGGTATTACTGTTGTGGACGTGGATGAGAAGCGGAGGCTTCTGAAGGTCAGTTAACTGCTTTATGTACACAGTGAATATGAAGATCATATGTGAACCCGATTCCAAAAATGAGCTCTCAACCATCATAACAGCCCCATTATGTTGTACTTACAGTTAATGTGTTAATCTCCAAGACTGTATATAGAAGGATTGTTTTCGCACTTATCAACAGTAATTATAAAGGCGAAGCAAATATTGGAAATGACAGCTTTAATGCAAATTCTGCTTAGGATCCTGAATTTAAATTATGCCATAGCAAGAAATCTTTTCCAATTCTCCAGTCAGTCATTTTGATTCACCCATCGGTAGATCTTCATAAAACGTATACAGTGTAGTGTACTAAAAAACAGGAAGTTGTAAGTTTTCATTGAATATATTTATGATGCAATAAAAAAGCAATTGAGTAAATTATTTTTATTCTCCAGCTTAATGCATACGTTTATTTCTTTTATGGAAATGCATAAAATCTGAGTCAGTCAAAAGAGAACTTAAATGTGGTCCATTTTTCCCTTGTCTGTGTGGTACTTTTTCCATATTGACACATATGTTCTTGTCCTGGCTCAGCAAAATGAAATACGGAGCTACTTCACCTCTGGTTTCTGGCCCCACTCAGCCTGATCCCAGGAAGTGTCAGGAATGTCCTACCTAAGACCAGGCCACAGTCAGAACAGTAGAATTTCGGTCTGCTCTCCTAGCCTCCATAACCCTTTTGTCAACTCATTTGTATGCGTAAGTCAAAGACAGGTAGAATGATTCTTACTAACGCTGTTCCTAAGTTTTTTTAATAATGACCACAGAGCAGAGCCAGGCCTCCTTAGAAAAGCACAGCAGTTTTTGGGTGAGAAAGGCCCCTCTCTCATAAAAGAACACACGTGCAAATATTCAAGGAATTCATTGCAATGAATCTTTATTACTATAAGAATTTTAAACTCATTATGTTGGGGAGAGGCCATGGGGAATGCAGCAGTGCATGGCCCTCACAGGGCCACCACGGTGCCTGAGGGCAGAGGATCAGATTCCCTGGAGAGACCAGCCTGGAAAGTGTTCAGAGCCAGCTGACCCCAGGTGACAAATGGCTGACCCTTGAAAGTTGTATTTGGCATTCCCACTACACACAAATGTGATAATCAGGCATAGCAGTCAAAAAATTCTTCTACAAGAGGAAGATGAATCCTACCATACCAGATGATGGCTGTTTCTCAAAATGTAATTTTTTTTTTTTTTTTTTTTTTTTTTTTAGAAAGAACAGGCAGGGGGCAGAGAGAAAGGGAGAGAGAATCTTCTTCTTCTTTTTTTTTTTTTAATTTGATAGAGATCACAAGTAGTCAGAGAGGCAGGCAGGAGGGAGAGGAGGAAGCAGGTTCCCTGCTAAGCAGAGAGCCCAAAGCAGGGCTCGATCCCAGGACCCTGGGATCATGACCTGAGCTGAAGGCAGAGGCTCTAACCCACTGAGCCACTCAGGCACCCCTCAAAATGTAATTTTTTAAAGACATTTTTTCTGAAGAATATTTGTCACAATTTCTCAGAATGTTACTTTTCTTTATTCATATACTTAGTAGAACTTAATCAATATTTGGATGTGGAAAATAATTACCTTAATGCTGATTCTTATCCTAAGTGGTAAGACTTAAGATTAACCACATCAATGACCAAAAAAAAGAAGTGTTTTTTTTCTTCATTCTAATCAAATCTTTTTAATTTTGCAGTTTAATCATGAGCCTTATTAAATAGACATTGATCTTAATGACATAGATTGTTTTAAAAAAACAGATTAAGCTTTGAAGGACAAAGTTTTGCCACCACTAAGGCTGTTTAATAAAAATTACTCTAGATTACAAAGAGGAATCTGCAGTTGACACCAGAAAAACAATCTTTGGGTCCACAGTTTTTCTTCAGCTATGCTTGAAGATTATTTCCTGTGCTGGAATGGCTGGAGTTGAAAACACATGGATCTAGAAATTATGCTAAATGTTTTTCATAAGAAATGTACCATGAAGATGAAAATAGACAGAATGACCATTAGTATACCTGACTCCAGAGGAAAAGCAGTGCCATCTACCATGTTGCAATGAGTTTACATAACACAGGAGTTTTTGTTTTCCATGTTCTCAGAAATCTGTCATCCCCACTTGGTAAACTTCACATTTACCGCTTACTTGTTACAAATCAATGTGGCTTCTTGTCATTTCAGATTTTTCCTCACCTGCATTTGAAGCATCTAGTGTTGAATATTCAAGTCAATGGGTCACTCATATAAACCTTATTATTCTAAGCCTCAAATCTTCGTATTCTACATTTAACATAAATGTGTGTAAATGTGTGTGTGTGTAATGCAGAGACAGAGGAAATGATTCACATTTTATGTGATAAATAAAGCTTCTAGGGAAAAAAATATTCTAATGCATAAAATTTATTCTAATACATAAAGAATATTCTAATTTATCAGCATCCACTTTCATTATTTACCATCCATTTTATTTATTTTTAGTATGCTTTTCTGAATCTATAAAACTTTCCTTAAAAACTGTTAAGTCCTTTTTCAAGAGAATGTTACTTTTCTTTGTTGCAGCTCCAAGCATAGTTTTCCTGTGATTCTGTTTCTTTAGGCCTGGGGCTTGGGTGGTGGTTCCTTGTATTGTGTACAGATTTCTAAGAGGAGAAGATGAAATTTTTTTGTACAATCCGGTTAAACTGAAATCAAGGGGTCCAAGGTGTGACTAGACTTTGGAGACGGGTCTAATGCATTTCTTATATGATCACATTCCAGGATCGGGGTCACATCACAGCTGAATAGTCCAATTTACTAGGGATTTTTTTTTTCATATTGAGTTGAATCAATGTTGCACTGGCAATACATAATTTTAATTTTTTTCCAAGATAAAAGACTCTGCAATTTTTCTGCCATTCTTTGTGGAATTCAGCTGAAGTACTACCCTGAGCAACTTCTTTGCTATCTCCTCTCCGTCTCACAGGTTAGACCAGTATAGAAGCTTCCTCTGCTGTGCAGTTCCAGGCCCCTATTCCCATCTCCACTGAAGTACTTAGGCGTCTAGTAATTAATTATACACTTGCAGATGTCTTCCTTTCCAGACCGTGAAATCGGAGGACCTGTCTTATTCAGCCTTTAACCTTAGCATCTTGCATCATGACTACCATGTAGCAGATATACATTAAATATTTGCTTAATTGAATCGATTATCTGCCACATTGCCATGTTGATAAATACCATAGTACGAACAGGGGAGGATTTATTGGGTACTCAGCGTGTGGCCAGGCACTAAGTGTCAAGAAGTACAAATGGTCTGAGATTGTTTTCCGACTTGCAGACTAACAAATTAGCTTACCACAGTTACAAAATAATCGCAGAGGGGCTTCTGGGTGGCTCAGTCGATTGAATGACTCTCGATTTCCACTTGGGTTGTGATCTCAGGATCCTGGATCGAGCCCCACATGGGGGTCCTCGCTCAATGGGGAGTCTGCTTGAGATTTTCTCTCTCCCTTTTCCCCTCCCCTCTTTATCTCTTTCCCTCTAAAGATAAGTAAATAAATCTTTTTTTAAAAAAGATGAGTCAGAAAAAATAGACTTCAGGGTCATAGGCAAGGACTTTATTACTCATGGCAAGCAAGCAACTAAGCTTTAGGTTTGCATCTGTTTTCCTTACCATAAGTCTGTGGACTCATGAGGCTGCTGCCCACACAGTGGGTTTAAGTCACAGCTTAGGAACCGCAAGTTTGAGATGCCCCCTATCTTTTTTTTTTTTTTATTTTTTAAAGAATTTTTTAAAAGATTTTATTTAATTATGTTGCAGAGAGAGAGATCACAAGTAGGCAGAGAAGCAGGCAGAGAGAGGAAGAGAAGCAGGCTCCCCGCTGAGCAGGGAGCCCAATGCGGGGCTTGATCCCAGGACCCTGAGACCCTGACCTGAGCCGAAGGCAGAGGCTTTAACCCACTGAGCCACCCAGGCGCACCACCCCCCAACTTTTTAAAGAGTGTTGTAGCAAACCTGCCTAAACTTTGTCCTAGAGAGAGATGTTACCTTTAAAAGATAATGCCCTGCTCTGATGGGAGACATCTCTATCTCTTAAGGCTGTTTCCTCTACAAACATCCTTAAAAATAGTCCAGAACAAAAGTTAATACAAGACTTATGGAGAATTATTTCCCAGCAAGAGACATTTTATGTCCATTAACTCACTTACTCTTTACTTCAACTTTATTTTATCCCCCTCATAGATAAGCATACTACCAAAATTGACAGGCCACATGGAAGGAGAGTGACGACAGTGATGGGATGGTTTCCTTTGCCTGCTGCTTATAACAGGATTTCAGAAAACCTTTTATCTCACCATTTTGATTTAATAAGTGTTTAGTATGTGCCAGGAATTATTTCATGAGGTTGTATTCTCTTTAAAACAACTCTAGCATATAGGTATTACAGGAATATAAACCATGCCTACTTCACTAACATGGCGTAAACAGCAGTTGAGTTAGTATCTGAGAGCAATTTTCTTAGTACCTGGCATCTAAGTGCTCAATAAATCATACATACTATTTCATAGATTGTAAGAATATACATAGCAAGATTGTATACTCTTCAAAATTATAAAACTATAAGTAGCAAAGCTAACATTGAAATACAATGTCTGTGTAGAAACAGACATTTCTGCAAAGAAGACATCCAGATGGCCAACAGACACATGAAAAAGTGCTCCACATCACTCAGCATCAGGGAAATACAAATCAAAACCACAATGAGATATCACCTCACACCAGTCAGAATGGCTAAAATTAACAAGTCAGGAAATGACAGATGCTGGCGAGGATGCGGAGAAAGGGGAACCCTCCTACACTGTTGGTGGGAATGCAAGCTGGTGCAACCACTCTGGAAAACAGCATGGAGGTTCCTCAAAATGTTGAAAATAGAACTACCCTATGACCCTGCAATTGCACTGCTGGGTATTTACCCTAAAGATACAAACGTAGTGATCCGAAGGGGCACGTGCACCCGAATGTTTATAGCAGCAATGTCCACAATAGCCAAACTATGGAAAGAACCTAGATGTCCATCAACAGATGAATGGATAAAGAAGATGTGGTATATATACACAATGGAATACTATGCAGCCATCAAAAGAAATGAAATCTTGGCATTTGCAATGACATGATGGAATTAGAGGGTATTATGCAAAGTGAAATAAGTCAATCAGAGGAAGACAATTATCATACGCTCTCCCTGATATGTGGAATTTGGGAAACAAAACAGAGGATTATGGGAGAAGAGAGGCAAAAATAAAACAAGGCAAAATCAGAGAGGGAGACAAACCATAAAAGACTCTTAATCTCAGGAAACAAACTGAGGGTTGCTGGAGGGGTGGGGGTGGGGGGATGGGGTAACTGAGTGATGGACATGAAGGAGGGCACCTGATGTAATGAACATGGGGTATTATGTAAGACTGATGAATCACTGACCTCTACCTCTGAAACTAATAATACATTATATGTTAATTAATTGAATTTAAATTTTAAAAAGTAAAAAATTTTAAAAAAAGAAAAGAAATGCACTGTCTGACTCCAGAGTCAGTTCTGTTGTGAGCACAATATAATGGTGTCACTCAAACCTGCTTCTCCGCCCTTCTGTCTCACGACATCCCTTCTGCAGGGCACTTCACTTTCCTAGCATCCCTCTGATTCTAGTTCTGATTTGTTTCCCTTCTTGACACTTCACACTGTCACGCAAACCCCAGCACAGTGAATGATGCGTCTCTGGGGGTGAGATTCTCAGTGCCCCTGACCTTCTCACATCTTTGGACATCTCTCCAGGTACAGCACACCGTGCTCTGGCGCTGAACCTCTCCTAGTCTCCACGTCCCTCACAAGAAGGCTCTGCGGTGAAGTGACTCGGAAACTGCTGGATGTGGCCTGCGTGTGGCAGGAAGTCACGGAATGTGCTAGAAGCAGCCTCTTAGTGCAATAGCCTGAAACAGAATAGAACAGAGAGAAACAGAAAAGCTTAGAGTGCATCACACCCAAGGGACGTAAAGAATGTGTGCATGTGTGTGCGTGTGCACATCCAGCTCAGGTCTCCATGTAAACTGTCACGGGTTTGAAAGCCGCTTCCGCACTAGGATTGTGCCCGTGGAATCCACAGACTGGTAAGTCCTGTTTGCTCTTGACTCTAAACTTCTGGCCTAATTCTTTTTTTTCTTTTTTAATCCAGCTCTTTCCAAAGCCGTTAGGCAAAATAGGCAACTTGCCATCATATTTCCACCAAGCACTTGACCATAACCTTTTTTTTTTTCAGTGTCGTTTCCCAGAGGCAAATATTCCAGTCAGCGAAAAGCCTGTTTTGTAGCATTTTGAAAGTCATTCATTCACCTGCGCCCTCTCCCAACAACATCAAGGAGCTTCTGTTCGGGCAGTAAAACAACTAATCAGACTCAGGCATTTTGACAGTGTCTTATTTAGACTGACAAAGACCTTGGTATTAATAGTAATAAATCTGTTCTCTAACTAGATATAAAAATTTAAAAGTTTCATGCTAATAAAAAATTCTCTTGGGGCACCTGGGTGGCTTGGTCATTAAGCTTCTGCTTTCAGGTCAGGTCACCTGGGATCGAGCCCTACATCAGGCTCCCTGTTTGCTGGGAAGCCTGCTTCTCCCTCTCCCACTCCTCCTGCTTGTGTTCCTTCTCTCACTGTCTCTCTCTTTCAAATAAATAAAATTAAAAAAAAATTCTTCTCCTATGGTGACCATTTGTCTTTATGCTGCTCACACGCAGTGTGCTTCTTAACTAATTACTTTGCAACGTCTTCACATATTGAGTCCATCCTTCAAGGGAGTTTTCTTAATTTTCATCAACAGTCAATTAGGAATCATCAGATATTCTACCATTTATCTGATCTTTTAATGCCAACGTTCCCTTTGATGAAATATTCATATCCTTCAAATGTATAGGAGACGTAGAGGTTATTAATTTAAATGAGGAAAGAGCAGCTTAGGGACTTCAAATGCCTCACGAAGCTTTCTCAGTTAAAAGCGTCGGCTGAATTCCCATGTGTATGAGTTTCCTGTGGCCGCTATAACAAGATGTAGTGGTTTAAAACAATACAGATTTATTATGTTACAGCTCTGGAGTTCCGAACTCTGCAATGGATTTCATTAGGGTTGTGAGATGTCAGCAGGGCTGCATTCCTTCTGGAGGCCTACATTGGAATCTCTTTCCTTGCACTTATTAACTTCTAAAGGTCACGAGCTTCTTTAACTCGTGACTCTACTTGTCTGTTTTCAGAGCCAGCAACGCTGGGTCAAGTGTCTCTCATGCTACCATCTGTCTGTTTCTCTTCTGTATGTCTCTTCCATTGGTAAAGATCCTCGGGATTATACTGGGACCCTTGAAATCGAAAGTAATTTTCCACTGTCAAAGTCAATTCATTAGCAAACACAATCCCATCTTCAACTTTAATTTCTTTTTTTTTTTAAGGTTGTATTTATTTATTCATTTGTCAGATAGAGAGCATGCACAAGCAGGGGGAGTGACAGGCAGAGGGGGAAGCAGGCTCCCCGCTGAGCAAGGAGCCCAATGCAGGACTTAATCCCAGGACCCTGGGATCATGGCCTGAGCCAAAGGCAGATGCCTAACCTACTGAGCCACCCAGGCATTCCTCGACTTTAATTTCTCATTGCCATGTAAACTAACATATTCACAGGTACTGGGTGTCTTTCAGTGGCCATTACTTTGACCACCCCACCAGGCATGAAAAATAGAGTTAGTATTCTTACACACACTGTTATACATAGGGCACTATGATAAATGTGCCCTATGAGAAAAAGAACCCTAAAGAGAGAAGGAAAGTGATAATGAATAATGAGATAGAAATAAGAGTCGGTATGGAAGTAACACATGACCCCAATCACTTGCCTTGGGTACAAGTAAAATCATTTTCTGTAATAAAAACTCGTCTCCTAAGTGCCAAAATTAACAAGAAATTCCAAAACTCTTTTTTATTTTACCTCTGCCCAGAATTATTCAAGAACTTTAAGGGTTTACTCAGTTTCATTTTAAAAGGAATATTCTTTCTTCCAACATTCTGGAGGAAAAGGATTGGAAAAATAAGTCAGGGGAGGATAAGCCTTCATTTTAGTGGCCATTTTTAAATTATTGCCAACACAATGGAAAGAAGGTACAAACAAAATAAGAAATATGAAAGCTAAAGAGAAATTTATCCATTAATGAAATTAAAATTATACCTAGTACCAAAATAAACAAAAATACGAGGTATAGTGAGAGTTTCAGGCAAATTATATCCCAATCTGTAGCTAAATGTTAAGAAGTGCAAAAAAAAAGAATGGCCCCCAACTCATTTTATGAGATGACAATGACCTTAATGCCAGATTTGACTAAGAAAACAAGAAGGCTAGTTTATCTATAAACATAGCTTATGTTTTTAAGAATAAAATATGAGTGATCAAAATCATGCAATGGAAATAAAATCAAATGGTCAAGTTTTGTTTCATCTCCAGGATACAAAAAGATATGAATTTCAGAAAATACATAAATATACTTTTTTTCTTCAACAGTTAAGAAAAATCATGTTTTGAGTCAGAATAAAGGAGTTAGATTAAAATTTTAATAAACTCAAGAAACATGTTTCTTTTCTAAAAGAAACAAGTAAATTTCCTATCAAAAAGGAAATAGGACTTCTTTAACATTATAAAGGGACTTTACAAAAAGCTAGAGCAAATGGGAAATTTAATGGAGATTTTTTTTTTAATTCTCTTTAAATCAAGAACAAGAAAGGGGTGTCCATTAGAGCAACTATGTTTTGGAATTACACGAGGGACAAGGTGAAGCAAGAATTAAGATTAGACACAGAGAAAGTAAATTAATTCTCTTAACGGAGATTTTTCTTTTATCAAGACTTGATCTTTTTTTAAGACTTTATTTTTTTAAAGAAGTTTAAGGTTCACAGTTAAATTGAAAAGAACTTACAGAGATTTCTCATACACCCCCTGCCTCCACATTTGTTAAAATTGACGGACCTACACTGACACATCACAAGCACCCAAAGTCCGTAGTTTAAATCACAATATACTCCCGGTTCTGTACATTCTAGGGTTTGGACACATGTGTAACGACACGCATCCCGCATCATGACCTCATGAAGAACAGTTTCATTGCCTGAAAAATGCTCATTCTCCCCCATGCGTCCTTCCCTGACTTTAATCCTTGACAGCCACTGACTTTCTTTTTCCCTATATTTTGCCTTTTCCTGAATGTCATATAGTTGGAATTACACAGCATGTAGCCTTTTCAGATTGGATCGTTTCACTTAGTGATACGCATTCAAGTTTCCTCCATGTCTTTTCTTGGTTTGACAGCTCAGTTTTTTAGTGCTAGAAAATGCTCCCTTGTCTGGACATACCACAGACTATTCATCCTTTCTCCTACCAGAGGACATTTTAGTTGCTTCCCAGTTTTAGCCATTATGAGTAAAGCTGCTATAAACATCTGTGTGCAGGTTTTGGTGTGAATGTAAGTTTTAATTATTTTAGGTAAACACCAACAAGCACTGTTTCTTGATCACGTAGTAAGATATGCTTAGTTTTGTAAGAAGCCAACAAACTGTCTCTGCATTCCCACGGTGGGGTATGGGAGCTGCTGTTGCCCCTCGTCCTCACTAGTGTTTGATGTTGTAAGTGTCCCAGAGTCGGGCTATTCTAACAGTATGTAGTGGCGTCGCATTATTGTTTATCTGCATTTCCCACTGACACGTGATGTGCAGCATCTTTTCATCTGGTTATTCACCATCTGTGTATCTACTTCGGCAATGTGTCTGTTAAGATTTTTGGACCATATCTAATTTGATTGTTTTCTTGTTATAGGGTTTTAAGAGGTCTTCGTATATTTTGGACAACAATCCTTTATCAGATGTGTCTTTAGCAAATACGTTTTCCCACTTTGTGGTATCTCATTCTCTTGACATTGACTTTCACCAACCAGAAGATTTAACTGTGAGGAAGTTCTGCTTATCAATTATTTTTTCATAGACCGCATCTTTCTAAAAAGTCACCACCATATTTAAAGCCATCTAAAGTTTACTCCTATGTTACCTTCCAGTTTTGTACTTCTGCATTTTATACTTTGGTCTATGACCCATACGATCCACATCGGGTTAATTTTTGTGAAAACTGTGAGGTTTGTTTATTTCTTCTTCTTTTTTCTTTCTTCCTTTTTTTTTTTTTTTTTTTTTTTGCAGGTAGATGTCCAGTTGTTCCAGCACCATTTGCTGAAAAGACTATTTTTGCTTCATTGTGCTACCTTTGCTCCTTTGTCAAAGAACAATTAACTGTATTTGTGGGGGGCCATTTCTGGCCTCTCTACTTTGTACCGTTGGTCTATTTTCCAAGACCACACTATCTTGATTACTGTAAATTACATTAAGTCTTAAAGCTGGATAATATCAGTCTTCCATCTTTGTTCTTCTCCTTCAATATTTTGTTGCCTATGAATGTTAAGTATGATGTTGTCTAAGTGTTAATATAATGTTAGCTGTAGGTTTCTTGTAGATATTCATTACAAGTTAAGAAAGTTCCATCTATTTCTAATTTAGTGAGACTTATTGTCATGAATGCATGTTAGGCTTTGTCAAATGCTTTTTCTGCATCTATTAATACGAGTAGATGATTCTTTGGTTTTGGCCTATTCATGTGATGGATTACATTAACTGACCTTTGACTATTAAACCAGCCTTGTATGAATGGGATAAATTTCATTTGGTCATGATGTACAATTCTTTTAAACATTATTGGATTTTATTTGTTAATATTTTCTTGAGGATTTTTGCATCTGTATTCCTAAGAGATATACTCTATAGTTTTATTTTCCTGTAATTTCTACATAGTTTTGGTATTAGGGTAATGTTGACCTCATAGAATGAGTTGAGAAGTATACTCTCTGCTTCTAATTTCCAGTAGAAATTATAAAGAACTGGTATTATTTCTTCTTTAATGTTTTAAATTCCCAGTCTGATAATTCCAAGATTTCTCCCATGTCTGGGTCTGATGCTTGCTCTGTCTCTTCAGATGTGTTTTTTGTCTTTTGGTGTACCTTGTAATTTTGTCTTGACAGCAGGTCATGTTGTACTGGATAAAGGGAACTGCTGTAAATAGGCCTTTAGTAATATGGTAAGTTGTGGGAGGAGATGCATTCTATGGTGCTATGCTCGAGTCTTGGCCTTTTAATGATCCTATGCCCTTGGACTGTGAACTTCATAAAAATCTCTCAGTCTCCCCTCACCTCCATCTCCTTAGGTGGAACAAAGTGTCTAGATTAGGCTGGAGTGGGCGTTTCCCTTCCTGTAGGTCAGTTAGACTCCAATAATAGCCCTGCAGTTTCAGCTCTGGTTAAGTAGTTTTCCCTTAGGACAGACTGTTAAGAATAGAATACTCCAGTTTATTTCAAAATGCTTCCTTTCCCCTTCCCCTGCAGTACCCAGGAGGGGATTTCTTTCTGGTATTTATTGTGGAAAGCTGGCTGAGATCCTGGTGGTAAGTCTCACAATATTGTGACCACCCTTCTCCATGACTGGGTCCCTCTGAAGCTTTTCTCTCTCGAAGCTGTCCACATAGAGCCACCAGAGATTCACTAATTACAGTCCAGGTTTTCCTCTCCTGTCACTGGTCTCTGTGGTAAATTCAGCTGGTGAGTCTCTGGTCTGGTAAGCTGGGATGGGCTGTCTGCGTCTTCAGCCCTGGGGTTTGTCTTGGATCCTCCCCTCTATTAAAGATCGAGGAAGAGTTGCTGATTTTTCTATCTGTTCAGCTTTCTACTTGTTAGGACAGAGTGGTAACTTCCAAGCTCCTTACATGCAGAACCAGAACAGAGATTCATTACAAAGAAAATTCAAAAAAACATAAAAAGCATTACAATCACTCTATAGTAACCTTCTTAATAATAAAATCTTCCTTGACCAATCTAGGCACCCCCTCCAGACATACTTCACATCATCATTTTTTGTCTTGCTGTATTTTATTTCTCTTTAGTATGTATCACTACTTAATGTTCTGTATGTTTCATTCATATATTTTGTTTGTTACAACCACTAGAATATTAAGTTCCATAAAAGCAATGGTTTTTCTCTGATTTTTCCCATGCTATACTCCCAGTATCTGTAACACTGCCTGGAATGGAGTAGGTATTCCATGTGGATTTGTTGAATGAATGAATAAATAAATGAAAGAACTCATAGAATGGTTCAACAAGGTTACTATAAAAATGAATTGTTCTATATGCCACTGACAAACATTTAGGAGTGCAATTTTTGAAAATACATTTACACTTTAGCAACAAACATTTAGCAACAAACTATATACATTTAGCAACAAACAGGATGAGATACTTAGGATGGTGTTAAACAAAAAATAAGATCTAAGTAAATGTCTTTATTTATATGTTAATTAGGGACTGTTAACAAGAAAACCACAGGCCAAAAAAAGAAAAAAAAAGTATCCCTTAGGTTAAATTCCCAAGTCAGTAAACCAAGACGGAATACCTAACCTAGCTGCAGTTTCAAGCCCTCGGGAATGTAGCCTTTAACCAATCAACACAGCGTTTATGGTCAATAGTAGAAGTTTTCTGATAGATCCCTTGTGCTCCCCTTCGGAGGGCAACCTTGGCTAAACAATGCATTTCTTGCTAATAAATCCCTGTTGTCTGGGGTTTTTTTTTTTTGTTTTTTGTTTTTGTTTTTTTGCCTCCTCTCTGCCTTTCAAAGCCTTTATTTTGCTCAGAAAAGAAACTGAGTGGAGCTTTGAGATTTATGAGTCATTTAATAAAGCCAATTAGATTTTCAAATGTACTTGGTTCAATTTTGTTTTTCAATAAGACTAATCAGTGTCATATAGGAATCCATTCAACTCATGAATCCATAGATTTGGTGTATTTCTAACCAAAATCTCAACAGGGCTTTCAATAAGGAATGATCCAAAATATGTAGAAGAGCAGAAAAGCCATGAAAAGCAAAGAAAAAATTTAAGAAGAGCAAAAAGTGGAAGAATGAACTCAACCAAAAATTAAGGTTATTTTAAACCTTAGTATTTGAGATTGTATGGTTCTTATTGCAGAGTTAGACAAATAATGAAACAGGATAAAGATACTTGATAAATAGAATTTCAGTAAAAGTAAAAAGATGGATGATTTTATAAACTGTGATAGAAAAATTGGTAATCTGTATGGAACAAAATAATGCTCTATTTCTGTATCATCTCATATACTAAACAGTCACATTTCAGGTGAGTAAATACCTTAAGATAAAGAACAACTTGTATCATGTCTAGAAGTAAAGGTAATTCCCTGTATTTATGACCCAGATAAAAATGAATTTATTAAACAGACATGAAATGCATAATCTCCAGAAAAATTGATAACTTGAACTACACTGATATTTAAAATATTAATGCAATAAATAATTTCATAAAATGTGAAAAGTCTAGCCATTATTAAAATTCAGAAATATTAAGGTCACCTACAAACCAAAAAGATAAAGAAAAGCACTCTAATTAAAACTAAAGCAACAACAACAATGGCTAGGAACAGGCAAGCTGCAGAAGGAGAAACCCAAATAGTCAATAAACAGACAAACAGCTATTCATCTCTCTAGTAATTAAGGAATTAAAAAATAAGACCCCAATAAGATGCCATTTCACAGTCAACAATTGGGAAATATTTTCTAAATGCCTAGTATTAGAGAGGAAGCAGAGATAAAGAAATTCTCACCCATTGCTAAGGAAAGTATAAATTTGTAAAATTTCTTCTAGAAAGTAATTTTGCAGGAAGGATCTTGTAAAATGAGAGGTTTATATTGTAAAATGAGAGGTTTATATTGTAAAATGAGAGGTTCATGCGATCTAAGACTGAGCTTGTTCACTCCTAGGGATAGATCCTAGAGAAACTTGCTCGTTTATGTACAAGAAACCTGTAGAGTAAAAATTTTAAAAATCATTTTATAACAACAATAGGTAACATTATTATGCAGCATCTTACTCTACTAAATAATTTATCTTTTTTTATCTCTTCTTAGGTTTCACAAAACCCTTCTGAGGTAGATGCTAACTGAATCTACATAAAAAGAGTAAGGAGTTCACCAAGTTCATATAACTGATAAATGTTGGAACAAGGATTTTCAAAGAGCTACTCCAGGGACACCTGGGTGGTTCAGATGGTTGAACATCTGCCTTTGGCTCAGGTCATGATCTCCAGGTCCCAAGATCGAGCTCCACATCGGGCTCCCAGATCAGCACGGCATCTGCTTCTCCCTCTGCCTCAAACCCTGCTCTCTCTCTCTCTCTCTCTCTCAAATGAATTAATAAAATTAAAAACAAAAACAAAAACAAAAAAACCAAAAAGCCAAAAATCCAAGAGCATCTCGAGCCCCAGAGTCCATCATCCTGACCTATACGTTATACTCTCAAAAGCCTAAAGGGAAATATTTAGAAACAGCTGAGAATAAATAAACATAACCATAAAATAGGAAATTTTGTATTAGCTTCATCTATTAACACGGATATAAGTTAAATCATAATCATGAACTAAAAAGTTACAAATGAATATGTCAATTCAGTATCACTTATATGCCATTTTACAATATATAAAACACATTTTATTTTTATGGATATATATGTGTAATAATGGTAATATATACACAAGAATAATAAACATCGAGCTTTGGGGCCTGGCATGCTGAGGTTTGGACTTTTTTCAAACTTCAGGAACAGTGGTTCTACCGATACTGCAGTGAATTCTCTCTGTTGTACCATGATTTGGAGAGCCTCCAAAAGTCTCTAGGAACTGAATAATCTCCTTTGGTACTTTTGGAGGAAAAATGAGGAGGAGGGGCAAGATGGTGGAGAAGTAGGAGACCCTGCTTCAATCCATCCCCTGAAGAGAGCGAAATATCTACCAGAACACTCTGAACACCCATGAAATCAGCCTGAGATGTAAGATTATACACTTCTGGATCTCTATGGGAGCAGAAGACATCAGTGGAGAGGGGCACTTTGACTGGATTGAGGTTGATATATTCAGCTATACATCCCCTCAACCACCTCTCACCAAAATGACTAGGAGAAGGAACACCCAACAGAGGAAAAATTCAGAATCTGAGACCTCTGCCACAGAACTATTGGATATGGACATAAACAATATGTCAGAAATGGAATTCAGGGTAAAAATTGTCCAGGTGTTGGCTAAGTTGGAGAAGACCATTAGTGGCAAAATAGAATCTCTAAGGATGGAAGTGAAAGCTAATCTGGTAGAAGCAAAAAATGCTATTAATGAGATCCAGTCTAATCTAAATACACTAACTCCTAGGGTAACTGAGGCAGAAGATCGAATTAGTGATCTAGAAGACAAACTGATAGAAAAACAGGACCAAGAGTAGGCCTGGAACAAACAGTTTAGAAGACATTAAAATAGAATTAGGGAAATAAGTGACACCACGAAATGTCCCAGTGTCAGAATTATTGGGATCCTGAGTGGGTGGAGAAAGAAAGAAGACTAGAAGATATAGTTGAAAAAATACTGGATGAAAATTTCCCTGATCTGGGGAATGGAACAAATGTTCGTGTCCTAAAGGCAGAAAGGACACCCCCCAAGATTGATGAGTCTAGAAAGACATCCAGACGTTTGATTGTGAAATTCATAAATCATAATTTCAGACAAGAGGTCCTAAGGGCAGCTAGGGGGAAGCCATTCCTTACGTACAGAAGAAGGACCATCAGAATAACGTCAGCCCCTTCCACAGAAAGCTAACAAGCCAGAAAGGGCTCGCAAGACATATTCAGGGCACTAAATGAGAAGAACATGCAGCCAAAAATACTTTATCCAGCAAGGCTGACATTCAAAATGGATGGAGAGGGGCGCCTGGGTGGCTCAGTGGGTTGAGCCGCTGCCTTCGGCTCAGGTCATGATCTCAGAGTCCTGGGATCAAGCCCCGCATCGGGCTCTCTGCTCGGCAGGGAGCCTGCTTCCTCCTCTCTCTGCCTGCCTCTCTGCCTGCTTGTGATCTCTCTCTGTCAGATAAATAAATAAAATCTTTAAAAAAAAAAAAAGGATGGAGAGATAAAGGGCTTCCTAGACTGGCAAGGTCTAAAAGATTATGTAACCACCAAGCCGGCACTATAAGAAACACTAAGGGAGGTTCTATAAAAGAAGAAAGATACCAAGAGTGATATAGAACAGCAAGTTACAGAGAAAATGTATTAAAAACAGGGACTTCACAGGCAACATGATGTCAGTAAAAACTTATCTTTCAATAACCATTCTCAATGTGACTGGCCTAAATGCACCCATAAAAAGGCATAGGGTTGCGAACTGGATAAAATGACAGGACCCATCCATATGCTGTCTACAAGAGACATATTTTGAACCTAAAGATATACCCAGAATGAAAGTGAAGGGATGGAGAACCATCTTTCATGCAAATGGGCCTCAAAAGAAAGCTGGAGTAGCGATTCTCATATCGGATAAATTAGATTTTAATCTAAAGACTATAGTAAGAGATACAGAAGGACACTACATCATCCTTAAAGGGTCTATCCACCAAGAAGACCTAACAATTGTAAATATTTATCCCCCAGCATGGGAGCAGCCAACTTCCTAAGCCAACTGTTAAACAAAATAGTCATGTTGATATGAATACATTAAATGGAAGAGATCTGAACACACCACTCTGACCAACAGACAGATCATCTAAGCAGAAAAATCAACAAAGAAACAAGAGCTTTGAATGAACATTGGACCAGATGGACCTCTTAGATATATATAGAACATTCCACCCTAAAACAACAGAATACTCTGTCCTGTTGAGCACACATAGAACTTTCTCTACCATAGACCACATACTGGGTCACAAATCAGGGCTCAACCGATACCAAAAGATTGAGGTTATTCCATGCGAATTCTCAGACCAGAATGCTTTAAAATTAGAACTGAACCACAAGAAAAAGTTGGGAGGGAATTTAAATACTTGGAAGCTAAAGACCATTCTGCTCAAGAATGTTTGGATCAACCAGGAAAACAAATAAAAATGAACCACATGGTCCTCTCAATTGATGCAGAAAAAGCATTTGAGAAGATGCAGCATCCGTTCCTGATTAAAACCGTTCAAAGTATAGGGATAGATGGGACATTCCTCAAACTCATAAAATCTATCAATCAGAATTCCACAGGCATTCTTCAAAGTGCTGGAACAAACAATCCTAAAATTTGTATGGAACCAGAAAAGACCCTGAATCACTAAGGAAATGTTCAAAAAGAAAAACACAACTGGGGGCATCATGTTGCCTGATTTTAAGTTTTACTACAAAGTTGTGATCACCAAGACAGCATGGTACTGGGTCAAAAACAGACATGTAGACCAATGGAACAGAGTAGAGTACCCAGATATGGACCCTCAACTCTATGGTCAAATAATCTTCAACAAAGAAGGAAAAATATCCAGTGGAAAACAGACAGTCTCTTCAATAAATGGTGCTGGGAAAATTGGACAGCTATGTATAGAAGAATGAAACTCAACCATTCTCTTATGCCATACACAAAGATAAACTCAAAATGGATAAAAGACCTCAACGTGAGACAGGAATCTATCAGAGTCCTAGACGAGAACATAGGCAATAACCTCTTTGACATCGGCCATACCAACTTCTTTCAAAACATGTCTCCAAAGGCAAAGGAAACAAAAGCGAAAATGAACTTCTGGGACTTCATCAAGATCAAAAGCTTCTACACACCAAAGGAAACAGTCAACAAAACTAAGAGGCAATCCACAGAATGGGAAAAATATTCACAAATGACACTAGAGACAAAAAAAAGGCTGATATCCAAGATCTATAAAGAACACCTCAAACTCAACACACACAAAACTGATAATCATGTCAAAAAATGGACAGAGGACATGAACAGACAGTTCTCCAAAGAAGACATACAAATGGCTAACAAACACATGAAAAAATGTTCATCACTAGCCATCAGGGAAATTCAAATCAGAACCACATTGAGATGACACCTTACACCAGTCAGAATGGCCAAAATCAACAAGACAGTAAAAAACATGTGTTGGAGAGGATGTGGAGAAAGGGGAACCCTCTTACACTGTTGGTGGGAATGCAAGTTGGTGCAGCCACTTTGGAGAACAATGTGGAGATTCCTTAAGAAATCAAAAATAGAGCTTCCCTATGACCTGGTAATTGCACTACTGGGTATTTATCCCAAAGATACAGATGTAGTGAAAAGAAGGGCCATATGTGTCCCAATGTGCATAGCAGCAAAGGCCATGGTCACCAAACTGGAAAGAGCCAAGATGCCCTTCAACAGACGAATGGATAAAGAAGATGTGGTCCATATATACAATGGAGTATTACTCAGCCATCAGAAAGGATGAATACCCAACTTTTGTATCAACATGGACAGGACTGGAGGAGATTATGCTGAGTGAAATAAGTCAAGCAGAGAGAGTCAATTATCATATGGCCTCATTTACTTATGAAGCATAAGTAATAACACAGAGGACAGTAGGAGAAGGAAAGGAACAGTGAGTTGGAGGAAATTGGAGGGGGAACCGAACCATGAGAGATTGTGGACTCTGAGAAAGAAACTGAGGGTTTTGGAGGGGTGGTGGGGCGGGGGGTTAGGTGAGCCTGGTGGTGGGTATTAAGGAGGGCACGTATTGCATGGAGCACTGGTTGTGATGCATAAACAGTGACTCTTGGAACACTAAAAAAAATAAAATTAAATTGTTAAAAAAAGAATAATAAACATCAAGTTCTAGATAATAGTTTAAGAAGGTAATGGGGTCAGGGAGGACTACACAGGATTTCAAATTTATCTTAAGGTTAAAAAGAAATCCAAAGCAAGTCTGGCATTACATTAAAATTATGACGTGGGTACTCAAATATTTCTTGGTTATTTTGTAAAATATTCTACATGTGTGAATTTTTCACAAAAATTATGAAAGAAATTCAGCCTGCCATAGTATGTGCAACTTTCATCTTTGTTGTCTTCTTGATTTGTGAAATATGTTGAAATGGTACTCCCAGGAAGATAAACTCGTCTACCCCCAACCTTATTATCTTATGCAGGGTTAAGGATCCTTTACAAGTGGTACTCCTAAGGTTGTGACTTATCTCATTGTGAGCTCCGCTGTCACTAATTGCTAGATCAGAAGTGGAACCAGTCTTGGTAACATGCAGTGTTGAACCAGCTCTCCTCACTGCCCATCATTCTTGGCTCTGATTCTACCTTATCCATCCTGGTGAGTTTCCTTAGGGAACATCTCGTATCTTTTGCCATCCAAAGACCTATGTAAGGAGCAACTTCTCCTGTAAGAGTGGTTATAACAAGTATCTTCTGGAAAACAGTATGGTTCCTGTACCCTTTGTCCTGAAAATCTCTGCAGGTATTATACAAGTTTTTCCTTATCCTACTCGGGAGACATTGAACTCTTCCTACCAAGAATATGAAGGTAATAGTCTTTATAAGGAAACAGGGGCAACAGTAGCAACAACAAAGTTTTCATTAACTCTAAATTCATATCATTAAGATGAGTCACTTAAATGAACTGAAACGACGCAATGTGCTCCAAGATGACCCCATCTGACCCCAAACTGACTGAGAAGCTGGTGGCAATACCAGCGTCAATCACTTGTTTCTGGATAATCACATTCCCACCAATATGATTCATCCATGTTTAAATTCTCTCTTTAGGAAAATCTGAGTGTGGATATGATGATAATCTGTCTGAACCTATCAAGGCATCTGCAATTTAAAAGAGGTATTTTTTTATTGTGGTAAAAAAAAAACACATTTTAACAGGAATTTAAAACTTTAAGTGGAATGTGGAATGAATTCTGCTTCTGCAGCTCAATTTGAGGCATCAGTGAGCAGGTGGGAGATTTACCCCTTACTTTCTTCTCGACTTTGCTTATGTCTAAATCTAAAAACATTCTTTTACTAATGTCTATTTCTTTTCACATAATTAATTCAAATTTCTTCACCTCAACATATATCATTTCTACCTAAATATTTATTTTTATATAGGAAGTATCCAATATTTGTCTGTTGTAATAATTTTTAAAAATCTCTTCACCTCTTTTCACAATACTGTTTAAAATGCAAAATAGTAATGATTTAATATACACTTACACAATCTCATAGAAACTATTCTTTTTCTCCCTGTCTTTCTGTATTTATATAGGATGTCAAGATGTAAAATAATATTGTTAACTATTATCATGTTTTTGTGAAATATAATTTAATCTAATATTTTTTAAAAACAATTTTTAATTACTTTTCAGTGTACTAGAATTCATTGTTTATGCACCACACCCAGTGCTCCATGCAATATGTGTCCTCCACAATACCCACCACCAGGCTGGCCCAACTCCCCACCCCCTGCCCCTTAAAAACCCTCAGATTGTTTCTCAGAGTCCACAGTCTCTCATGGTTCATCTCCCCCTCCAATTTCTCTCAACTCCCTTCTCCCCATGTCCCCCATGTTATTCCTTATGCCCCACAAATAAGTGAAACCATATGATAATTGACTCTCTCTGCTTGACTTATTTCACTCAGCATCATCTCTTCCAGTCCCGTCCATGTTGCTACAAAAGTTGGGTATTCATCCTTTCTGATGGAGGCATAATACTCCATAGTGTATAAGGACCACATCTTCCTTATCCATTCGTCCATTGGAGGGCATCTTGGTTCTTTCCACAGTTTGGCAACCATGGTCATTGCTGCTATGCACATTGGGGCACAGGTGGCCCTTCTTTTCACTCCATCTGTATCTTTGGGGTAAATACCCAGTAGTGCAATTGCCAGGTCATAGGGAAGCTCTATTTTTAATTTCTTAAGGAATCTCCACACTGTTCTCCAAAGTGGCTGCACCAACTTGCATTCCCACCAACAGTGCAAGAGGGTTCCCCTTTCTCCACATCCTCTCTGACACACGTTGTTTCCTGTTGTGTTAATTTTGGCCATTCTGACCGGTGTAAGGTGGTATCTCAATGTGGTTTTAACTTGAATCTCCCTGGTGGCTAGTGATGATGAACATTTTTTCATGTCTGATAGCAGTCAAGTACCTGAAAATAATTATTATTACTGCATTCCATATATACAAGAAGCTAAGGGGAGGAGTGAACATGTTAAGTAGCGCTAGGAATATCAAAAAGACAAAAATCAGAACATATGAAGGACATTCAAAATTTAATAATGAGAAAACAAACCATCTCATAAAAATAACAAGCAAAATATTTGAACAACTTGCCAAAGAAGATATATGGATGGAAATTATGACTATGGAAAGGTTCAGTATTATTAGTCATTAGGAAAGTGCAAATTAAAACCTCAGGGATATGTAACTACAAACCAATCAGGAGCTAAAATCAGAGACTGAGCATACCAAGTGTTGACAAGAAAGCGGAACAACGAGAACCTTCATACGCTGCTGATAAGAATGTAAAATGCTACAACCACTTTAGAAAACATTTGGCAGGTTCTTAAAAAGGTAAATATCCACATGCCTTATGACCCAGTCATCCCATCCCTAGGTATTTACCCATGAGAAAAGAAAGTCTGTATCTATACGAAAACCAGTGCATAGATGCTCCTAACAGCTTTATTCAGTAGCCAAAAGCTGAAAAACCAATATTCCACCAATAGTTGAATGAATAATCAATTTGTGGCATATCTGAACAATGGTACACTAGCTGGCTATTAATTAAAAGGAATGGCCCATTGCTATTCAGACTAACACAAACAGATTTTAAAATAAGCAGGCTGAGTGAAGGAAGCCAGAAGAAAAAGGTAACATATGATTTCATTTATTTTACATTCCAGAAGATGAAACTAATCTATAGTGACAGAAAATAACTCAGTGGTTCCTTGAAGATGGGGGGAGACGGAAATAGAAAGATTGAAAAGACATATACAGACTTCTGTGGATGATGGATATGTTTATTATCTTGATGTTGATGATTTTGCAATTGTAAACATGTCATCAACTTAGCAATTTGTATACTTTATACTGTTTATTTTACCTCAATTTTGCTTCAGAAAGCTATTTTTTTAAGTACCCAAACAAAATCACATGTAATTCCTGCAATATAAAAGATAACATAAATATATATGTTATTAATATATAGTATATTATAGCGATAGTGATATATAATATAAAAATGTGATTTATAGTGAAAAAGTTCTCTTCTGGAAGAATTGAAGACAAGATTTTTTAAAAAATTAAGGATAGCCTTGTCACAAGTAACAAATATTAATACATTTTTAATTGTTATGTGTTAATATTTGTCACTTGTGGAAAGTATTTTGTGAAAGTACTTTACTTTCAGGCTGCTGGCAAAGTCTTTCATGAGAGAAATTGGTACTATTAATGATAAATTTTTCCTCAGCATCGGGTTTCTACTGTACTGATTCCAGTGTATGTAAAGAGAATGATGCAGAGAGACTCTCAAAGAGCAAAGGACTCAGAAGATTTCTTCTGGTAATTCTACTGCACACACATTTTTAAAGGGCAAATAATGAATGTTTCCCAGCCGAGGAGGAGGGACAGGAATTAAGGACTTTAAAATATTATAAATAAAAGGAAACTCCCTGTCTTCCTTACCCCAGTTGTGAGATTAATCTTCAGTAGGACAGGAACTCAGCTGCTCATAGGAGAAACTATCTTCCTTAGAACTGTCTTGCCCAGGTTCGGTATTTTCCAGACAGTGATTTTCTGTTCAGAAGGGCTGTTCATGGGAAAACAGAAACTGAGGAACACACGGCGTATAAGCTTGGAGCCAGAGAAACTTGAATTTGAATCTTGGATGTTCTGCTCATCAGATGACCCTTGGATTTTTAAACTATGTGTACCAGGATCATTGTAAAGATGAGAGAAAATTTGTACAAAACATGAAAGATCAGAGGCTTTAGGAAGATAGCAGCCTGAAATTGCCCAAGCTTCTCTATATTCACTTATTGATTCATGCATGTTTTCATAGGGGTCACTGTTTATTTTAACCTAAACTATAAATCAGATGTTAGACACTGGTCAATGCATGAGTGGCATCAGTGAAAAAAAATAAGTTTTCCTAACCTTGTTAACTTACAGTATGGGAGGCTCACGATTAAAACAATTATGATAAAATAATAAAGCAAGTTAAGGGAGATCAGTGGTGGAAAGGTGAGGCATTGGCATTTGCCAAACACGAAGTCGTCCTTCCGTTGGCAGCAGCTTCCCAGGTACTAATCGATGCAAGAGACTCCGCTCCCTTTCCTCCCTCGGAATGGGCTATCTCGACTCCAGAGTGTCTGGCCTAAAACAGAAGCCTTTGTTGGGACTGTAATAGCAGCTCAACATTTTCCTCTACCCAATTCTGTCTCCTTTCCCTTTCTTCATTGGTTGTTGATCTGAAGAGCACTCCATAGTAAAGGTCCCATACACCAATTCCTATTCCAGGGAGGCCCAACCCATGACAGTCCCCTTGCAACGGTACCTGAAAAAGAGAGAGAAGACCGAAGGCAACAGCTCACCTGTGGGGTACAGTATAAGGAAGAGCAGCAAAACTTGGGGCAGTCTCCTTTCCTGCAGTGCAGTCTTTGGAGGAAGAAACTCTACTCTGAGGATGCACATGCACAAAAGAACTTCTGGAGACACTGTGCGACTGTGAGCTGAGAATATCTGCAGATAAACCGGAGTACGGGCACCGTCTGGGGGAGGAGACACAACACAACCAAAAACACTAACAAATGGAAAACGTGAGTGAGGATAAGAGACTTGAAAGACAAATGGAGGCAGCTTATATAACATTTAAAAAATAACTGTTGCAGAAGAGAAAAAATTACCAAGAGAAAGGCAATGATGAAACAAACAGTAAAGGAAATTTTGTCCTAGCTAAATGAGCATTTAAGCTTGTTGATTAAAATTCTTCATCAAATTCCAAGTAGAACTGATAACAAAAGATGTATATCATGGTAGATCCTAGTAGAAATTGTTGAACTCAAAAAAATTATGAGAAAGTTCTATAAGCTTCTAGATAAAAAGAACAACTCACTTTCAAAGAATCATATATATCCATCTTCTTATCTGCTAGAAAACATTGGGTTAATACTCAGACTATGAGAAAAAGGGTGATACTGGAAAGGGCAGATCTCATTCTCCTGGCAGAGAGAAGGATACATGTGGGTTATCTAAGGACTCAGGGAGTTTATCATCCACATTCATTATCTGAGAAAAACTGGTTAAGAAAGATATAATGGTTAAAGCACAAAATTCAAGATAAAAAATAAAAAGGAAGCAAGGGTTAGTAATAACCCAATATATGGATAATTATAGACTATCTAGGAATATGGAATATAAGTTTTTAATTTAAAAAAATTTTAAAACAGAGGTGCACCTGGGTGTCTCCATTGGTTAAGCATCAGAGTCTTGATTTCGGCTCAGGTCATGATCTCAGGGTGGTGACATGGAGCCCTGCATCAGGCTCTGTGCTCAGTGTGGACTCTACTTAGGACTCTCTCCCTCTTCTCTACCCTTCCCCCACCACATTCTCTCTCTTTCTCTCTCAAATTTCTTTATTTGAGAGAGAGAGAGCACAACAGGAGGGGGGAGGGGCAGAAGGAGAGGGAGAAACAGGCTCCCCACCAAGCAGGGACCCTAAAGAGGGGGCTCAATCCCAGGACCCCGGGATCATCATCTGAGCTGAAAGCAGATGCTTAACTGACTGAGCCACCCAGGCACCCCTAAATAAAATAAAATTTAAAAAAAAAAGATTCTCTCTCTCTTCCCCTCTGCCCCTTCAAGCATGTATGATCTCTTTCAATCTCTGTTTAAAAAAAAAAAACACATTAAAACAGAAAAGCCATGTTCCAATAGAAACTATACAGCTTATGAAAACTAAAATATTTGACTGTCTTAATAAAATGCAGGAGCAGAATTAAAAGCAGAGAAGGAAAGGGCAAAGCGGTGGTGAATGTCTGAACAGAATCGGGGGATGGGATGGAAGAGGTTCCAAACACCATGTTATTAGACTGGAGAGTACAGGGGAAGGTGGGCAAACCTGGTGTCACAGAAGAATTAAGTTTGTATCTGTTTTTTTTTTCCATATTATGTAGATTGCTACTTATCTATGAGATTGAGTTAAGGAATTTGAGACAGTAAGAAAATGGAAATCCAAAATAATGAAGTAGCAGGGATAAATAAATAATAAATGAAATTACATTAGAAGGAAAGAAATTTTAAAAATCAAACAATAAACCAGAACTTCATATATGTATATAAATGCACGTATAAGAAAGGAGAAAATTGTGCAAAGACATGGTGGGAGTATGAAGTGTCTCCCCTAGAAACCATTCAAATTATTAGTGGAAATCATAGTAGGAATAGTAGTACTAGTAGTAATAGCAAAATAACAAATGGAGTGTTTTTGACAGGATACAGAGATCCCTAATACAGTAAATATAATATATGACATAATATATGTACTATAACATATAATGATATTATATATATATTATATAATTTATAATATAATGATTTGTCAGCTTGATTGGGCTGCAGTCCCCCATTATTCCATCAAACTACAATCTGGATGTTGCTGTGAAGGTACTTTATAGACACAAGTAAAGTTTCTAATCAATCAGCTGTAGGTAAGGGAGGTTATCCCAGGTAGGCCTGACTTAATTAGTCAGAAGGCCATGGAAGACAGGCTGAGACTTTCCTCAGGGAGAGGAGAGATTCCTGCCCATGAACAAAAGCTTCAGCTGTGCCTTTGGGGTCCCAGGCTGCTCATGACCTCCTGGAGGCCTTTCCTACAGACCCTGTACTTGCTTCATAGCCCTACAGCTGCATGTGCAATTTCTTGTAACGAGTCCATATACAACCTACTGATTCTGATTTTCTGGTTGAACTCATATATAAAATTATATATATATATATATATATATATATATATATATATATATATATTATATATATTAACTCACAGATATATAGATAAACAATGGCATATTTTGCGAAGTGATAGACATTTGTTATAATTTTATAAGTGGAAATATATCACAAATGGTTTTCTTAAAAAGTTAGTCTGTTTAAACTTAATAGATATGTATAGTCTAATATTTTCTAGGAGGGACCTGTCATGACTTAGTAACACATTGCTCTGAAGTGATAAACATTGTTACTAAGAAAAAGAAACATTTCTTTTTTGTCAAACTGCAAAAAAATAATCTTAATTATTGAAATTTAGGGGCACCTGGGTGGCCCAGTTAAGTGTCTGACTCTTGATTTTGGCTCAGGTCATGATCTCAGGGTCATGAGATCAGGCTCCACACTGGACATGGATGCATCCTGCTTAAGATTCTCTCTCTCCCTCTTCTTTTGCCCCTCCCCCCATGCTTGCTCCTCTCCCTTTCTCTCTCTCAAAGAAAAGTTATTGAATTTTATATGGTTTCTTGTTAAAGCCAATTGAGCATAAATGAGCATAATATGAGCATAAATACATGAATCTATCTTTTGAAGATAGATTTTATATTTGAAACAATTAAAACCACAAAGATTATTAACATTTCTGCTTGTATTATCATCAACTCAGGTAGATAGCTATATTTATTATTATAATAAAGGATCAACTCTTAGTTTCTAAAATATTACATATTTGATATTAGATTAAGTAAAATCCTATGTCCAACAGTATGAAGCAGTCGTAGCTAGTCTGTTGGAGACCAGAGTCATGGTAGTCTCGTTACCTCTAATAGACAATATTATTGGAGAAGTTACTTAACCATCTGGCATTGGTGGCTCTAATTACTCGGGAAATATTCATTCAGTAAATATAAACAGGTTATAATTTACAAGTCACACACTGTTCTGTGCCTTGGGAACACAACACTGAACAAAACCCACAAAGGTTCTATCTCATGTGTCTCCGATTTTAATTAAGAGACAAGATATTAAGTAAATATATACAAGTGAATGAAAGAGTGAATGAGAAATCATCACTGAGTGACGTGTGCTTGCAGAAAACTAATATAGAATAATGTAAAAGAAAGTTAAAGGACGCAAAAATAATCCAGGCACAAGAGCCTTCACTAGGTGATCTTGAAATCTGTACTTGTCATAAGAAGTGGGACCAGTGTCACAGTTTGCCAGAATATAAATGACTTTTGATATGACATTTGCCAATACTTAATATAATAATCGCCAATTCCATAAGAAAGAGAATAGAACTGCCTAAGGGAAAAAAATCTAGCAGACTTCAAAAAAAAAAAAAAAGATACAAACAGCTACAAATTGTTTTTTTTCCCATTCAGTTACAAAACGTATTCCTCTCCACTCAAATCAAAAAAGTTTTCACCTTGAATCTCAACTCTCATTGATAAATTTTACTAAATAATTAATCAGGTAAAAAGATTGAATGAATGAGCAGGTGAATAATAAAATGCACATATTGAACTCCCAATTAAAAATACCACAGGAAAGAAAAGACAGCGTTTTTGAAAGAATTTACTCTGGGAATCTCCATTTTAAGGTACTTCTTTTTCAGAGTATCTTTTGTCTTTTTTCTTTACCAATGTTCTCTACATAAAATGAGTTCAGGTTTTTTTAAGTCATTAATCAAGCACTTAAAAAGAAAGTGTGTAATACATGCAAATTAAAGCATTTTTCCAAAATTTTTCATTGTGCCATGTCTGTGAATGGGAAGATGTATACATGCAAAATCACCAATTTAGCTTATAAAAAATAGTTTTAGAAGCATTATCTACTGTTCCAGATTTTTTCTTTCTTCCTAAATACAGATAAAATAATATGTAAGAAGAAGGGTGTTTTTTATCCTCTAAAACTTTTTAGCCAAAACCATAACACATACTGGAGGAAGATATCTGCAAAATGACTGACCAAATATTAGAACCTGGATCTATAAACTTCTATAAAGCAATATGCAATTGCTTTATTATGCACAATTTAAATGAAAAAATGAACAAGTTTTAAACATATCATGATGGATTTATATCTGAACATGTTAAAGGAAAACAAGCAAATTCTAAAGGTTTATTCACACCTGGTATTATCTATGTAAATTTAAGATCAGGATAAATAATAGTATAAATAAATATGTGTAAATGGACAGGTGCCTCCAGTAAGAGAGACGCAGGGATTCATTGGGGAAATGGGCCCGGCCTGCCTGCCTGCCTTCCTTTCTCTCTTTCTTTCTTTCATCAGAATTTGAAACAAATGTGACAAAAAATGAACAT
Source organism: Lutra lutra (assembly GCF_902655055.1). Lineage (NCBI taxonomy): Eukaryota > Metazoa > Chordata > Mammalia > Carnivora > Mustelidae > Lutra > Lutra lutra. The sequence continues at coordinate 1,406,022 of NC_062280.1, forward strand.
GTTTAAAATCTAGAAGAGAGGTACTTCAGGTTAATTAAAATATTCTCACTATATTTAAATATTAAACCATATGGCTTTTGTGCCATGAAACACTGATTATGTTGTTTTGAGTTACTCTGAGCAGCAAGCAAAAATAGATTATTTTAAAAAAAATGTAGTACCTGACACCGTTTTTGTCTTTCAAACACTGGATTTGTCATTTCATCTTTAATAAAAAGTTTAATAATGCCCCAAAGAGTTAATCTTTGCATTTTATGAAAATATATTTAAATGAACTCGGACAGCTTGGAGGAGTCAAGATGGCGGAGAAGTAGCAGCTGAGACTACTTCAGGTAGCGGGAGATCAGCTAAATAGCTTATCTAAAGATTGCAAACACCTACAAATCAAACGGGAGATTGAAGAGAAGAAGAACAGCAATTCTAGAAACAGAAAATCAACCACTATCTGAAAGGTAGGACTGGCGGAGAAGTGAATCCAAAGCGACGGGAAGATAGACCGCGGGGGGAGGGGCCGGCTCCCGGCGAGCGGAGCAACGGAGCACAAAATCAGGACTTTTAAAAGTCTGTTCCGCTGAAGGACATCGCTCCAGAGGCTTAACCGGGGTGAAGCCCAGGCGGGGTCAGCGCGGCCTCAGGTCCCGCATGGTCACAGAAGGATCTGGGGTGTCTGAGTGTCCCAGAGCTTACCGGTATTAGAACAGGGAAGCCGGCTACAGAGACAGAGCCGAGGAGTGACTCTCAGCTTGGGGTTACCTTGAAACGGTCACAGGCTCGGTCGGCTCGGAGCGCGGCTGGAGGCCAGGGTGATGGGAGTCATTGGGCGCTGTTCTCTGGGGGCGCACTGAGGAGTGGGGCCCCGGGCTCTCGGCTCCCCTGGGCCAGAGACCGGGAGGCCGCCATCTTCATTCCCGTCTTCCAGAACTCTACGGAAAGCGCTCAGGGAACAAAAGCTCCCGAAAGCAAACCCACCGGTTTACTCAGCCCGGCCCCGGGTAAGGGCGGTGCAACTCCGCCTGGGGCAAAGACGCTTGAGAATCACTACAACAGGCCCCTCCCCCAGAAGATCAACGAGAAACCCAGCCAGGATCAAGTTCACCTACCAAGGAGCGCAGTTTCTATACCAAGGAGAGCGGCGGAATTCCAGAGGAGGAGAAAGCAAAGCACGGAACTCATGGCTTTCTCCCCATGATTCTTTAGCCTTGCAGTTAATTTAATTTTTTTTTCTTTTTCAATTTTTTTCTCTTCTTCTGCTAAATTTTTTTAACTTTTACCGTTTTCTTTTTTAACGTTTTTTAAATAGTTTATCTAATATATATATTTTTTTTCCTTTTTATATTTTTTATTGGCTTTCTTTTTTTAATAGTTTCTTTTTTTTTTTTCTTTCTAAACCCCTTTTTATCCCCTTTCTCCCCCCTCACGATTTGGGATCTCTTCTGATTTGGCTAAAGCATATTTTCCTGGGGTTGTTGCCACCCTTTTAGTATTTTACTTGCTCCTTCATATACTCTTATCTGGACAAAATGACAAGGCGGAAAAATTCACAACAAAAAAAAAGAACAAGAAGCAGTACCAAAGGCTAGGGACCTAATCAATACAGACATTGGTAATATGTCAGATATAGAGTTCAGAATGATGATTCTCAAGGTTCTAGCCAGGCTTGAAAAAGGCATGGAAGATATTAAAGCAACCCTCTTGGGAGATATAAAAGCCCTTTCTGGAGAAATAAAAGAACTAAAATCTAACCAAGTTGAAATAAAAAAAGCTATTAATGAGGTGCAATCAAAAATGGAAGCTCTCACTGCTAGGATAAATGAGGCAGAAGAAAGAATTAGCAATATAGAAGACCAAATGACAGAGAATAAAGAAGCTGAGCAAAAGAGGGACAAACAGCTACTGGACCACGAGGGGAGAATTCGAGAGATAAGTGACACCATAAGACGAAACAACATTAGAATAATTGGGATTCCAGAAGAAGAGGAAACAGTGAGGGGAGCAGAAGGTATGTTGGAGAGAATTATTGGAGAGAATTTCCCCAATATGGCAAAGGGAACAAGCATCAAAATCCAGGAGGTTCAGAGAACCCCCCTCAAAATCAATAAGAATAGGTCCACACCCCGTCACCTAATAGTAAAATTTACAAGTCTTAGTGACAAAGAAAAGATCCTGAAAGCAGCCCGGGAAAAGAAGTCTGTAACGTACAATGGTAAAAATATTAGATTGGCAGCAGACTTATCCACAGAGACCTGGCAGGCCAGAAAGAGCTGGCATGATATATTCAGAGCACTAAACGAGAAAAACATGCAGCCAAGAATACTATATCCAGCTAGGCTATCACTGAAAATAGAAGGAGAGATTAAAAGCTTCCAGGACAAACAAAAACTGAAAGAATTTGCAAATACCAAACCAGCTCTACAGGAAATATTGAAAGGGGTCCTCTAAGCAAAGAGAGACCCTCAAAGTAGTAGATCAGAAAGAAACAGAGACAATATACAATAACAGTCACCTTATAGGCAATACAATGGCACTAAATTCATATCTCTCAATACGTACCCTGAATGTTAATGGGCTAAATGCCCCAATCAAAAGACACAGCGTATCAGAATGGATCAAAAACCAAAACCCATCTATATGTTGCCTACAAGAAACTCATCTTAAACCCGAAGACACCTCCAGGTTTAAAGTGAGGGGGTGGAAAAGAATTTACCATGCTAATGGACATCAGAAGAAAGCAGGAGTGGCAATCCTTATATCAGATCAATTAGATTTTAAGCCAAAGACTATAATAAGAGATGAGGAAGGACACTATATCATACTCAAAGGAACTGTCCAAAAAGAAGAGCTAACAATTTTAAATATCTATGCCCCTAATGTGGGAGCAGCCAACTATATAAACCAATTAATAACAAAATCAAAGAAACACATCGACAATAATACAATAATAGGGGATTTTAACACTCCCCTCACTGAAATGGACAGATCATCCAAGCAAAAGATCAACAAGGAAATCAAGGCCTTAAATGACACACTGGACCAGATGGACATCACAGATATATTCAGAACATTTCATCCCAAAGCAACAGAATACACATTCTTCTCTAGTGCACATGGACCATTCTCCAGAATAGATCACATTCTTGGTCCTAAATCAAGTCTCAACCAGTATCAAAAGATTGGGATCATTCCCTGCATATTTTAAGACCACAATGCTCTGAAGCTAGAACTCAATCACAAGAGGAAATTTGGAAAGAACCCAAATACATAGAGACTAAACAGCATCCTTCTAAAGAATGAATGGGTCAACCAGGAAATTAAAGAAGAATTGAAAAAATTTATGGAAACAAATGATAATGAAAACACAACGGTTCAGAATCTGTGGGACACAACAAAGGCAGTCCTGAGAGGAAAATATATAGCGGTACAAGCCTTTCTCAAGAAACAAGAAAGGTCTCAGGTACACAACCTAACCCTACACTTAAAGGAGCTGGAGAAAGAACAAGAAAGAAACCCTAAACCCAGCAGGAGAAGAGAAATCATAAAGATCAGAGCAGAAATCAATGAAATAGAAACCAAAAAAAACAATAGAACAAATCAACGAAACTAGGAGCTGGTTCTTTGAAAGAATTAATAAGATCGATAAACCCCTGGCCAGACTTATCAAAAAGAAAAGAGAAAGGACCCAAATAAATAAAATCATGAATGAAAGAGGAGAGATCACAACGAACACCAAAGAAATACAGACAATTAGAAGAACATACTATGAGCAACTCTACGCCAACAAATTTGACAATCCGGAAGAAATGGATGCATTCCTAGAGACATATAAACTACCACAACTGAACCAGGAAGAAATGGAAAGCCTGAAAAGACCCATAACCAGTAAGGAGATTGAAACAGTCAACAAAAATCTCCAAACAAACAAAAGCCCAGGGCCAGATGGCTTCCCGGGGGAATTCTACCAAACATTTAAAGAAGAAGTAATTCCTATTCTCCTGAAACTGTTCCAAAAAAATAGAAATAGAAGGAAAACTTCCAAACTCATTTTATGAGGCCAGCATCACCTTGATCCCAAAACCAGACAAGGATCCCATCAAAAAAGAGAACTACAGACCAATATCCTTGATGAACACAGATGCAAAAATTCTTGCCAAAATACTAGCCAATAGGATTCAACAGTACATTAAAAGGATTATTCACCACGACCAAGTGGGATTTATTCCAGGGCTGCAAGGTTGGTTCAACATCCGCAAATCAATCAATGTGATACAACACATTAATAAAAGAAAAAACAAGAATCATATGATACTCTCCATAGATGCTGAAAAAGCATTTGACAAAGTACAGCATCCCTTCCTGATCAAAACTCTTCAAAGTGTAGGGATAGACGGCACATACCTCAATATTATCAAAGCCATCTATGAAAAACCCACCGCAAATATCATTCTCAATGGAGAAAAACTGAAAGCTTTTCCACTAAGGTCAGGAACACGGCAGGGATGTCCGTTATCACCACTGCTATTCAACATAGTACTAGAAGTCCTAGCCTCAGCAATCAGACAACAAAAGGAAATTAAAGGCATCCAAATCGGCAAAGAAGAAGTCAAACTATCACTCTCTGCAGATGATATGATACTATATGTGGAAAACCCAAGACTCCACTCCAAAACTGCTAGAACTTGTACAGGAATTCAGTAAAGTGTCAGGATATAAAATCAATGCACAGAAATCAGTTGCATTTCTCTACACCAACAACAAGACAGAAGAAAGAGAAATTAAGGAGTCCATCCCATTTACAATTGCACCCAAAACTATAAGATACCTAGGAATAAACCTAACCAAAGAGACTAAGAATCTATACACAGAAAACTATAAAGTACTCATGAAAGAAATTGAGGAAGACACAAAGAAATGGAAAAATGTTCCATGCTCCTGGATTGGAAGAATAAATATTGTGAAAATGTCTATGCTACCTAAAGCAATCTACACATTTAATGCAATTCCTATCAAAGTACCATCCATTTTTTTCAAAGAAATGGAACAAATAATCCTAAAATTTATATGGAACCAGAAAAGACCTCGAATAGCCAAAAGAATATTGAAAAAGAAAGCCAAAGTTGGTGGCATCACAATTCCGGACTTCAAGCTCTATTACAAAGCTGTCATCATCAAGACAGCATGGTACTGGCACAAAAACAGACACATAGATCAATGGAACAGAATAGAGAGCCCAGAAATAGACCCTCGACTCTATGGTCAACTCATCTTCGACAAAGCAGGAAAGAATGTCCAATGGAACAAAGACAGCCTCTTCAATAAATGGTGTTGGGAAAATTGGACAGCCACATGCAGAAAAATGAAATTGGATCATTTCCTTACACCACACACGAAAATAGACTCAAAATGGATGAAGGACCTCAATGTGAGAAAGGAATCCATCAAAATCCTTGAGGAGAACACAGGCAGCAACCTCTTCGACGTCAGCCACAGCAACATCTTCCTAGGAACATCGCCAAAGGCAAGGGAAGCAAGGGCAAAAATGAACTATTGGGATTATATCAAGATCAAAAGCTTTTGCACAGCAAAGGAAACAGTGAACAAAACCAAAAGACAACTGACAGAATGGGAGAAGATATTTGCAAATGACATATCAGATAAAGGGCTAGTGTCCAAAATCTATAAAGAACTTAGCAAACTCAACACCCAAAGAACAAATAATCCAATCAAGAAATGGGCAGAGGACATGAACAGACATTTCTGCAAAGAAGACATCCAGATGGCCAACAGACACATGAAAAAGTGCTCCATATCACTCGGCATCAGGGAAATACAAATCAAAACCACAATGAGATATCACCTCACACCAGTCAGAATGGCTAAAATTAACAAGTCAGGAAATGACAGATGCTGGTGAGGATGCGGAGAAAGGGGAACCCTCCTACAGGGTTGGTGGGAATGCAAGCTGGTGCGACCACTCTGGAAAACAGCATGGAGGTTCCTCAAAATGTTGAAAATAGAACTACCCTATGACCCAGCAATTGCACTGCTGGGTATTTACCCTAAAGATACAAACGTAGTGATCCAAAGGGGCACGTGCACCCGAATGTTTATAGCAGCAATGTCTACAATAGCCAAACTATGGAAAGAACCTAGATGTCCATCAACAGACGAATGGATAAAGAAGATGTGGTATATATACACAATGGAATACTATGTAGCCATCAAAAGAAATGAAATCTTGCCATTTGCGACGACGTGGATGGAACTAGAGGGTATATTGCTTAGCGAAATAAGTCAATTGGAGAAAGACATCTATCATATGATCTCCCTGATATGAGGGAGAGGAGATGCAACATGGGGGGTTAAGGGGGTAGGAGAAGAATAAATGTAACAAGATGGGATTGGGAGGGAGACAAACCATAAGTGACTCTTAATCTCACAAAACAAACTGAGGGTTGATGGGGAGAGGGGGGTTTGGAGAAGGGGGGTGGGGTTATGGATATTGGGGAGGGTATGTGCTATGGTGAGTGCTGTGAAGTGTGTAAACTTGGCGATTCGCAGACCTGTACCCCTGGGGATAAAAATATATGTTTATAAAAAATAAAATTTTAAAATAAATGAACTCGGACAAAATACAATATCTGACTCTGTCTTTAAATGGAATATATCAACAAAGAATTAAACATGAGCATTTTTCTCTTTAAAATCACTGTGCATGGGGTGCCTTGGTGGCTCAGTGGGTTAAACCTCTGCCTTCCGCTCAGGTCAAGGTCTCAGGATCCTGGGATTGAGCCCCACATCGGGCTCTCTGCTCAACGGCGAGCCTGCTTCCCCCTCTCTCTCTGCCTCCCTCTCTGCCTACTTGTGATCTCTGTCTGTCAAATAAATAGATAAAATCTTTTAATAAATAAAAATAAATAAATAAAATCACGGTGCATACTGTTTGCAGGTTCTCAGTTACTGTTTTCCTTTCTCCTCCTGTTCTGTGTCCAAGGAAACCACATTTCCTAGAACCCCTTGCCCCCTGACTCTAGCTGGTGGGCTAGATCGGCAAGAGCATGGAAAACAAGATGAAGTGAGAATTCAGGGTACTTTACACCACACCCCCTTTTCACAAGGGTTGACCTTTCCTGGCATCTCCAGCCAGGGCTGAGTTTTCACTGTGGCCATTAGCCACCGAACAGTCCCCCTGGGGATGGATTGGGGTCTGGATCCATTCTGGCTTCTGCTAGGCCTACTACACCCGCAGCTTCTAGCATGTGGCTCTGGCTTCTGGGACCCAGCTTTCCTGCTTTGTCCTTCTGCCCACTAAGGACGGCAGTTTCTTGTGCTCTGCTTCCTGGGTTGTCTCACCATCTTTATTTGCTTTGCACCTCTGTTTTCACCTTATAAGTATTCTCCGTTAAGTCGTCTCTGATAGCCAGAAATGCTTTCCGTTTTCCTGACTTGATTTCTGTCTGATACATCACTATTGTCAAAAACAAAAACAAGAACAATCCGATGTGCGTTGCTGTTACTAGAGCCGCTGTGAGCCACGAGTATAACACATATGGACAATGTGAGACAAAGCTCTTTCTTTGGGAGTTTCCACTCAACTCAAGGCAGGGAGGAACGTTCCCAGTTCATTATCTGCCTTTATACATCAGATTTATCTGCACTCATACATCACTGTACTTAATTTTTTTCTTCACTTATCTGTTCATTCAGCAAAATATTTAATGAGCATCTTCTTTGTCCATAAATCCTGGTAGCAGCGAACAGAACAGAATTACCACTTCCCAGGAACTTACAGTGTAAATCTTCTGGGATACTATAAAAAATGAGATAAGATAATTCTTGTTCAGTTGTGAAATTAATGAAGTAAAATTATCAGTAGCCACCTGTCATAGATGAAGTGGTTATATCCCTTCAAAACTCATATGTTGAGGCCCTACCTACTCCCCATGGGGATTGTATTTGTAGATTGGCCTTTTCAAGGTAATTGTGGTTAGATTAGGCCTCCAGGATGATAGTCTCATGATGGGATTTACTACTAATGCCTTAAAACAAGAGGGAGAAAAAAAGACCTCTCTCTCTCTCTCTCTCCCCAATCCTACTCTCCCCCTTCCCTCTTCCCTCTTTATTTTAATGCAATCAACAGGACAGGTCTGCCAACAAATAGCAAGAAGGTGGTCTGCAAACCCAGAAGAGAGCTCTTACTGGGAACTGAGTGGGATGGCATCTTGATCTTGGACTTCCCAGCCATCAGAATTAGAAGAAATAAATTTCTGCTGTTCAAGCCACCCCTACCATGGTATTTTATTATGGCCGCCCAAAAAGACTGACATGCTACTCCACTGAAGTCTAGCAAAAATATGTATACATTATGAGGATTCCAAAGTTGGCCGACCCTTTCCTAGCTGGAGTAAAATAGCTAGAATTTTTCATTTTCCATTAAGAAATTCTCATTTAACATAATATATTTCAGTAGATGATCAAAAGGTTGTTTCACTAAAAGTACAGCTTAAATTCCCACACTTGTTGGTTTAGGAGAGAGCTCCAGATTACTCATAAGCGTTCCAACCTTCTGATTATCTTGACCCAAGTGCCACGGCATTCTTGTTCCTTTATTAGAATAACCTCTAGTCTGTTCATTGAGTGGGTAGCATAGGACCTCAAAGCCAGATACAGGTCGATTTAGAGCTGTTAGAGTAACCCGAAGATAATTACATACATTTATCCAAAAAAAAGTTTGTTTTTTGTAATTCATTGTTTTTGCTTGAGTGTTGATGGATTTTGTTGTGTTGTTACTTTCTGTGGCGTATTGACTGCTCTGGCCAGGCACGTGGACTGCTTCACTTGGTTGGATTTTAAACAAAGTTCACAGTTTTCAGCTTTGAATATTGTCTATTTGATTATTTGTTTATGACACTGTTATTGTGTATTTTTCCCCACTGCATATTCACTTCATTTTTTGATCCTCTTGTGTAAATTTCAAAAACCAAAACAATGTGATAGCTTAGAATACATATTTGACAAAACATGCACTTTGTTTCAATACTCTATTGCAATAAATAAAACTTCTGATGTGGGAATGCTTTAGAGTGCCTCTAAATTTTCAGATTTCATTATATACAATCTGATGAGGGAAAACCCAAAACAATAAAAGAAATGGTCCCTCAAGACGTAGGTATTTACTTATGAAAATACTGTTGGAGTCATCATACCCAATGCCGTGCTGTGTTCAGTTTATTTTTTTCTTCTTTTCTGGTATTTTTATGCATTCAGGATGTGTTTTACTTTCACTTTGCTTTCACTGTGTTAGGTACTGGTAGACAGAAAGGTAAATTAGAAAGAATCACAACCTCAGGAAGTCCTCAATCTTGGAAATGAGCAGATATTAAGAAATAATTGCAATGCAGTATTATATGTGGAAAGATGGCGTTTAAGAGGCCAAGTGTTGGTACAGAAAGAAACGATGGTGTTTGCATAGAGGAGGTAAGGACATAGAGATATATGTCATCATTGAAACCTCCAGAGAAAACATAGCCATGATCTTTGTGCTGATCTTGACATATTTTACTAGAAAGGGTATAAATATGTGAAGCACCCAAACAACATGTCTGGGCAATGCAAGTGATTTTCTGTTGCTAGACAAAAACAGAGGGAAGGATGATAAGGCAAGTTCAAGATAAGAGAAGACAAGATAAGTTCAAGAAGGAAGGCCCTTGAACTCCTATACCATCATTACTTTCTTTTTGTATCAGCATTCTCCTGGTTTTAAGCAACAGAAACTCTTAACACATAAGCTCAATATAAAAAATTTATTTTTTATGTCTCGGAAATAACTGGGGCTATCATTAGAAAAAGAATCTGGATACTAGATCCAGGTGACATTTATTTTATTTTTTTTAAGATTTTATTTATTTATTTGACAGACAAAGATCACAGGTAGGCAGAGAGGCAGGCAGAGAGAGGAAGGGAAGCAGGGTCCCTGCTGAGCAGAGAGCCTGACGCGGGGCTCGATCCCAGGACCCTGGGATCATGACCTGAGCCGAAGGCAGAGGCTTTAACCCACTGAGCCATCCAGGTGCCCCCCAGGTGACATTTATTAAAGGCAGTATTTAATAATCATAAAACTGCTGGAGATTCATGGCACCTGGGTGGTTCAGTCAGTTAAGCGTCTGCCTTCAGCTCAGGTCATGATCCCAGGGTCCAGGGATCGAGCCCCGAGTTGGTCTCCCTGCCCAGTGGGGAATGTGTTTCTCCCTCTGCCTGCCACTCCCCTACTTGTGCTCTCTCTCTCAATCACTCACTCAAATAAATAAATAAAACCATTTTTAAAAAATTGCTGGAGATCAAGGTGATGTGCTAAGACACTTAAGAGGATTGGCCAGCTGCCTCCTATGGCTTTCTGTGACCATGTAGGACTTAGAGACAATTGAGATACAATTGCCTTGGCAAGAACACAGTCAGTGGTGAGGAAACCAGGGAGCCCTGTGAAGCTCTCTGAAAAGACACTTGGCTGACAGCTTACATTATCCTTTGCTGTGTTTATATTCTTTGAGCCTATAGATATAAAATTGAACTTCTGAAAAAGCTGGAGTATTAATTGAAGTGCTCATTTTCACAATGTGTCAAAGCCAGTGCTCAATGGGAGTGTTTCATAAGAAAATTTGGGGTGTCATTCCCAGAAGGACAGCATGTTAGGTAAGCAAAAAACATAAAGTCATTCAAAGGCTTACTGCCTGATGTGTATAGGAAACTGTAAATGCCTTAAGGACAGGGAGAATGTCCAAAAACTTCTTAATTTTCTAGAGCACTCAGAAGAAAGTTGAATTAGAATGCATAAAATTGGTAATATTTTATTAAGAACAACTAACTTTTGTACAGTATTTTTTCCTGAGTCCCAAAGGACTTATTTTATATTTTACACATTTTATTACTGACATTTAGAGCCTAAAAATATGCTGAACACTCAGAAGATAGGCTATGTTTTCTATTCTTTTCCATCTCCAGCCTCTACTACAAAGTCATTAATTAATTTAATCATTCATATATTTATCAAATAGAGAATAATACTATGCATTAGACAATGTGCTAACTGCTATAGATACAAAGATAAATATGACAATTACCTTACCACAGATTTCAGATTGACAGTTTTATAGTATTGCTTACTATAAATTTATCCTAAAGGAAGAGTTGGATTATAACAAATTAATACCCTGCAAACAAAGAAATACTCATTAGTGTATGAAAAATGAGATCACAAAGAATGAAATAAATGTTATCCTATGATAGATGAAGAAATTCTCAGGGCAACCTCACAAATGAGAAGATTGTTTAGACTAAACTCAGAGATTCAAAGTTTATTAGACTAAGTCATATAATATAAACTGGGTTTACTTAAGAAAGGAGGAAAAACAATTTATTTCAGTATGTGTGTATGTAGGTATTGTGGATCTGCTGATGAAAATTTCCTTTGAGGGGCGCCTGGGTGGCTCAGTGGGTTAAGCCTCTGCCTTCAGCTCAGGTCATGATCTCAGGGTCCTGGGATCGAGCCCCGCATCGGGCTCTCTGCTCGGTGGAGAGCCTGCTTCCCCCTCTCTCTCTGCCTGCCTCTCTGCCTACTTGTGATCTCTGTCTGTCAAATAAATAAATAAAATCTTAAAAAAAAAAAGAAAAGAAAATTTCCTTTGAATTCTCTTTTTCTAGGGAAAAAAATGATTTCTTAAATTTTGGAAGACTTTTTTACTGGTATAGAATTCTAGGTTGGGCTTCCCCCTTGCTTTGGTGCTATTAAAATGTTATTCTATTTCATGCTGGTTTACATAATTTCTCTATCAAAATCCTAGAGGGGAACATAGTAACTTTTTCCACATCGGCCACAGCAACTTCTTTCAAGACAGGTCTCCAAAGACAAAGAAAACAAAAGTGAAAATGAACTCTTGCGACTTAATCAAGATCAAAAGCTTCTGCACAGCAAAGGAAACAGTCAACAAAACAAAGAGGCAACCCACAGAATGGGAGAAGATATTCGCAAATGGCAGTACAGACAAAAGGTTGATATCCAGGATCTATAAAGAACTCCTCAAACTCAACACACACAAAACAGACAATCATATTTAAAAAAATGGGCAGAAGATATGAACAGACGCTTCTCCAATGAAGACATACAAATGGCTAAGAGACACATGAAAAAATGTTCATCATCACTAACCATCAGGGAAATTAAAATTAAAACCACATTGAGATAACACCTTACACCAGTTAGAATGACCAAAATTAACAAGACAGTAAATAACCTGTGTTGGAGAGGATGTGGAGAAAGGGGAACCCTCTTACACTGTTGGTGGGAATGCAAGTTGGTGCAGCCACTTTGGAAAACAATGTGGATATTCCTTAAGAAATTAAAAATAGAGCTACCATATGACCCTGCAATTGCACTACTGAGTATTTACCCCAAAGATACAGATGGAGTGAAAAGAAGGGCCACCTGTACCCCAATGTTCATAGAAGCAATGGTCACAGTCGCTAAACTGTGGAAAGAACCAAGATGCCCTCCAATGGACGAATGGATAAAGAAGATATGTCCATATATAAAACAGAGTATTATGCCTCTATCAGAAAGGATGAATACCCAACTTTTGTATCAACATGGATTGGAATAGAGGAGATGATGCTGAGTGAAATAAGTCAAGCAGAGAGAGTCAATTATCATATGGTTTCACTTACTTGTGGAGCATAAGGAATAACATGGAGGACATGGGGAGATGGAGAGGAGAAGGGAGTTGGGGGAAATCAGAGGGGGAGCTGAACCATGAGAGACTGTGGCATCTGAGAAACAGAGATTTTGGAGGGGAGGGAGATGGGGGGATGGGTGAACCCAGTGGTGGGTATTAAGGAGGTCATGCATTGCATGGTGCACTGGGTGTGGTACATAAACAATGAATCTTGGAACACTGAAAAAAAAATTAAATTAAAAAAAAGTCATTCCATTTCATGCTGGTTTTCATAATTTCTGTTACAAAATCATCTGTAAGTCTTTCCATTGCTCTTTTGAAGGTTATGTGCTTTCTTTTCTAACTCATTTTAAGATTTATCTTGGTATTTGTTTTTCATTAATGTTAATAAAATTGTCTAAATGTGCTTTCTTTGAATTTGTTCTGATTTAGTTCAGCGAGCTTCTCAAATCAGTTTTAAAAAAGCATCAGCCATTATTGCTTCAAACATTGACTTCTCACTCCTCTCCTAAAGCTCCAGTGCTAGTGAATAGTAGAGGTATAATTTGATCACCACCAAGAAAAGATGACTTTCTTAATTATGTTTTTGTACATCTATACTATAACATGTACTTTAGCTAAATATCCAAGATGACTTTTTCTGAGTCCAGCCTTGTTCAAAAAAATCAATTTTGAAAGAAAAGAATTAATTTCTCAAATAACACTTTTTCTTTTTTAAAAAAAGCTTTTATTTATTTGACAGAGAGAGAGCACAAGCAGGTGGAGCAGGCAGAGAGGGACGGAGAAGCGGACTTTCCACGGGGAGAGAGCACAGTGTAGGGCTCAGTCCCAGAACCCTGGAATCATGACCCAAACCGAAGGCAGACACTTAACTGACTAAGCCACTGAGGCACCCCTCAAATAGCATTTTCTATAAATTTGTTATTTTAATGTCTGTTCAAACAAACTAAGGACTTCTAAGACACAGTCTAATTTGCTGACTTGCCATTTTATTATATTTTTAAAAAGATTTTTTTTTTCCCAGAAACACAATTTAACCTACCATAAAACATCTGCTAAATGCGTGTGTGTGTGTGTGTGTTCTCAATTTCTCTACTGCTGGAGATTTCTTAGATCTGGATTTTCCTACTCGAACAGTTTACTGACTTACTTTTCTTTTGTAGAGAGAGAGAGAGCACAAGCCAGAGCTGGGGGAGGAGGGGAGTGGCAGAGGGACAGAGAGAGAGAGAATCTTAAACAGGCTTCATGCCCAGTGAGGAGCCAATGCAGGGCTTGATCTCACAGCCTTGATTATAACCTGAGCAGAAATCAAGAGTTGGTTGCTTAACTGACTGAGCCACCTAGGTGTCCAGTGGTTTCCTGACATTGATGCTAGCATCTTTTCATTTACATATGGAGATTTTCATATTGTTTTTGAAGTTGTTTTTACATTATTTCTGACACCTTTAATGGGCAATTTTCTATTTCCTAAGAGGGCATTTTTTTTTTAAGATTCGATTTATTCATTTGACAGAGAGAGAGAGCACAAGCAAGGGAATCAGCAGGCAGAGGGAGATTGAGAAGCAGGGCTCCATCCCAGGGCCCTGGGATCATGACCTGAGCCGAAGGCAAATGCCCAACTGGTTGAGCCACCCAGACAACCCCTAAGGAGAGCATTTCTAACAGCATTAGTTCTCATGGTTTGATTCAGATTTATAATAGGCTCAGATTTATGGTAAGCTTTCTATCATATACTGTTTAAGAAAATGATTTTAAATGTATAACAAGGCAGAAAGATTTTTATTTATACCACAATGTAGGAAACATTATATAATAATAATAAAGAACATATTATATATATATACGTATATGTATATAAAGTAATATTAGTAAAGAACTATTTGCCCCAGGAAATATTAAGACCAAGAAAAAAATGAACCAGTGTTATTAGAATAGTATTTGAATTAACAAAGAATTTACTACTAATCTCTATGTGCTTTACACTAATATATCTACACAAAAAATGAACTTAAGTCCAAAATATTTTAAAATGATCAGATATCCTCTAAGTACTAATATCATTTTTCCCAAATATGTTATATATTTTTCATGTGTTTAGTTTCACATTTCTTAATTTGGGATTAATTAATCTAACAGGAAAATTTATTGTCAAGTTTAAAAAAAAAATGTGTTAAATTGAAGCCACAGGGAAACATATAGTAGGAGGAATGAAAACATGAGTTTAAATATTTTGATAATTACAAATATGTTTTCTTATAAAAAATTGCAATGTTTATTTTCATTTGGAAAAGACTAAATTATCTTACATTATTATTGTAATTAGCAGTCTCTAATGTTGATATTTACTAACCTGTTTTATCATACATGCAGAATTAGCATATATACCAAGATGTTTGGTATTTAACATACCATACTACTTCAATTGTAGAGGACAATTGAAGTAGTAAAATCTTTGTCAAATTATTTATGAAAACAGTATGTAGCTTTTATCAATTAAAATTGTATCTTAAGTGGTATTTTTCTTTTTTTAAAGATTTTATTTATTTATTTGAGAGAGCAAGCGAGAGAGAGAAAGAACAGGGTGTAGAGGTGGGGGACAGGGAGAAGCTGACTCCCCGCTGAGCAGGGAACCCCATACGGAAGTTGAACCCAGGACTCTGGGATCATGACCTGAGCTGAAGGCAGACACTTAAGTGACTGAGCCACTGAGGTGCACCTTCAGTGGTATTTTTCTAAAGTTAATAGATTTCACACTGATTCTAAACACTGTGTTGTATAATTGAAATAAATTATCTATTTCAGCTGAGAGTCCAATGAATCAGACTTGTCTGAGTATTTTGAAAACACTGTGGTGTATCACTGGAGACGTTGTGCTTGGCTCCAGTGCATCCTATAGTCCCTCCAGTGTCAGGAGAAGAGCTTAGCCAGGGCTGAGATTGGAGAGGTTAAATGGGATGTTTTGCTGGCCACTGTGGGTATAGTCAGAAATCCAAATAATTATATTTGAAGGATCAGGAGAGAATTAACAGAAATGTGATACTTATACTTAGGAAGCTCTTAGTCCAGTTACTGGAAATAGAGACATCAAATGCAGTATGGGAAGTGACAGGTATCCCAGCAGGATCGGAAAAATACACGACCTGGATATCTGCCCCAACCAGTGTGAGTTTTGGGTTTGTTGCTGATAAAGAAGGAGTATCCTAGTCCAGAGGAAGCCGGCAAAATACAACTGGGTATCTCCATGAAAGGGGCCTTTAATTCCAGTAAGTGAAAATGAAAAATAACAAGAAATATAAAACACAATGGAAGAACAAGAACTGTGAACAGAAAAGAGTAGATTTGGGATGCCTGACTGTCTCAGTTGGTTAAGTGACTGCCTTTGGCTCAGGTCATGATCCTGGAGTCCCGGGATGGAGCCCCGCCTCAGCCTCCCTGCTCGCGGGGAGTCCACTTCTCCCAACTCTGACTTTCCCCCTCTTGTGATCTCTCTCATTCTCTCCCTCTCAAATAAATAAATAAAATCTTTTAAAAAAAGAAAGAAAGGAAGGAAGAAAGAAAGAAGAGTAGATTTGAAAAAAAAAGTAAAACTCTGAAGTGAAAAATACAGAAATTGCTCTTTAAAATTAGATGTATTGTTAAATAGCAAGCTAAGACACAGAGAGATAACAGATGATTAGTTAATTAGAAGATAGAGAATGCTGAATATATAAGAAACTTTTTAAGTAGAAAAAGCCTAATATACAAGCAAAAATTTAAAAAAAGGAGTTCCAGAAAAAGAGAAAAGAAAGATAAAGGATAACAGGATGATAAAACTGTTTTTCATGTCAATAAGTATTGACAAACTTATTCTAATCCAGACAGGACAAATATTTTTAAAGTAGAGTAAATAAGAGGTAAAGAAAAAAGAGATATAGAAAGAGAAAAAAGAGAATAAGAAAGGAAAAGAGAGGAGTAAAAAATGAGAAGAGAGTTTCCCTTAAAGATGTAAAGATTTTTTTTTTTTTAAGATTTGTTTGTTTATGAGAGAGAGAGACAGAGAGGATGGGGAGGGGTAGAGGGAGAGGGAAAATGAGAATCTCAAGCAGACTCTCTGCTGAACACAGAACCTGATGCAGGGCTTGAACTTATGGCCCTGAATCACGACCTGAGCCGAAATCAAGAGTTGGATGCTTAACTGACTGAGCCACCCAGGTGCTCCAAAAGCTGTAAGAAACTTTTGACCAGGACCTGGCTAATAGCAACTAATATTTTAAATGATACAAAATAAAGTATTCTAAAAAAACAAAACAAAACAAAAAAACACCAAATTAGCAAAAATAACTTACTTTGTTTTTAAGGCTTTGTTTTAAAATATTTAAATATAATCTTGTTTTAAAGATCTTTGAAAAAAAGAATTTTTTCTTACTAGTTGAAATAATAAATTATAATACTCTTGACTTAACTAAAATCATAACCTACTTGCAGTTTTAAACATTATTTGAAGTAGATGATGAAATAATATTGTTTCAATTATTCATGTGAAAATTCAAGCATTGTGCTAACAGACACCCACAAAAAACTAGATTCCATCATGATCTACTTTGTTTGCGGAAGACATTTTAAGAGTTAGTATCATAAACATATTATGTTTTGCCTAAAGGCATTTGAGTGGCTTCTGATGTTTGGGAATTATGTAGATGATTTTTCTAAATATCTTTTGTGGATTTTCATATTTATTTTAATATCAAATTGGATTTCATGATACCCACTAGGCAACAGAAGTTTTTAAGCTTATAAACTATTTCCATTTTGTTTTTATTTCATTCTTCCATCACATAAATTTGACATATACAAACACATTCTCAAGTACATGTGTGATTTTTCTATATTTTCTCATGTTCCTTCTGTTTCCAGTGACTGTAAAATGTATTTGGAAATGATAAAGAATATTCCCCCATGCTAAATTCTATGCTGCCCTGAATTTAATAAATCCCAAACCAAAAATACTCATATAGACTAGACCTTCTCTATCAGTAGAGTTACATTCAAATAAAGTCCAATGTAAATAAAGATAACTTTTCTTGCATCTTACAATATATTAGTTCAGTCTTGAATAGGGGCGCCTGGGTGGCTCAGTTGGTTAAGCATCTGCCTTCAGCCCAGGTCATGGTCCTGGGGTTGGGCCCCGCATCAGGCTCCTGCTTGGTGGGGAGTCTGCTTTTCCCTCTCCCTCTGCCTGCTGCTCTCCTTGCTTGTGTTCTCTTTCTGCCAAAAAATAAATAAAATCTTTTACAATAATAAAAAATAAATAAATGTCTTGAATGTGTTCATTCTAACCCTCTAGATTTACTCTCCATCTTCTTTTTATCCTCTCTGCCCCATCTAGGGCTTCATGCAGTTGCTCCATTGTCTTCAGTGGGGCACTGGGAAGCACCAGCAGATGGGAATGTGGGAGGAAAGCCATATGGCACATTTATTTCCCTTTTTCTCTTCCTGCCCAGTTTCCACTTGGCTCTTCCCTTTTACTGAAGGTCGCAACTGCTATTAGATATCTTCTCCATATAGTTATCCTCTCTAGGTTCTAGTAACTTCCCCTTTCCTTCCTCTTACCTCTTTAGGTCTAGGGGTAGTAACGGCTTCCCAAAGTATTCCCAAAGTATGTGAGGGCAACTCTCTCCCTCTCTCCCTCCCTCCCTTCCTATCTTCCTTCCTTCCTTCCTTCCCTCTTTCCTGAAGATCTTCTTTTCTAGTCATCTCTACACCCAGTGTGGGGCTCAAACTCCCAGCTCCAAGATCAAGAGCTGCATGGTCCGTCGCCTAAGCTGGCTAGGTGCCCTGAGGGGTGCTATTTCTTAAACCCTACCCACACCTTTAGAGTCTCTTTATTAAACTTTTCTCAAATTATCTGGTTTGAATGAGCTATTTGTTTCCTTCCAGGACTCTGACTAACACATACAATTTCCATAGAACTTTGTAAAATAGGTATATAGGCTAATGTTTTTGGTACTCATGGAATCTTTATGTAAACTCGAAGGTCAACCCACTGCTAGTTTGTCAAAGAGCATGTAGCCTGAATTGCCATTGACTATGCATTTCTCTTTAATATCTCATCAGGTACTATTGTATTATCTGGCTTCCACGTTGTTCAGTAATAATTAGAATGTTCTTTTACTGTTTACCTTCCGTCATGAGCTTCCTACTCTTACACTTTCTGAAATTCCTTCACTTGACTTTATTTCCATGACTTTAAATTTCTCAATAGCTGAGCTCAAATATGAACTTAAAATCATCAAAATAATAACTAAAATAATTAAAAAGTCACTTTAGGAATACAGATTAAATAGGTCCCTAGGATGTGAGGGTGATCTGGCTGTGACATCTGTCACCTCATTGATCACTAGGGTAGGTTTGGCTGGTCTGGCTAGCTAGGCAGGCGTTCCCTTCCTCACTTACCACTCCATCCTGAAGCCGAGTGCTGTGTTCAAGAGGACGACCTTCTGGGAAAGAGGAGAGCCATCCTTCTGTCACCGGCATAGGAGTAGCTGTGCTTTCTTGCTAGAAATTCCAAAGAGACACTCGAGGACTATTTGTAGGAGATCGTAGGGTAGTCAAGCTTCCAAGACTCCAGACACATTCAAATGAGGTGTTGCATGTGGCAGTCTGCCTTTCTAAAACAAACAAACAAACAAACAAACAAATCGATCTGTCCATCCCTGGAGGCACTGACATCATTTTAATTTCCTGTACGCTATCAAAGATTTACTCAGATAAATCAAAGCTGTAAGACCATATGACAGGTACCTTTTCCCAATGCAATAAAGAATTACATCACTCTAAAATTTGTCATTTCTATACCCTCTTTGTTTAGCTTCTCAGATGCCCAATAATATTAAGCTCGATATAAAGGGAACCCAAGTCCCCTAATTGGTCTCCCTACTTCCAATTTCACAACTTCAATATCTTCTCTAAATGGTCACCAGAGTATATTTTCTAAAACAAAATTGTCTCATTCTAAGACTTCAATAACTCCTGTTACAAAGATTTACAAGGTAAGTTCAGGACCCTCACTGAATACTCAACTGACACACTGAGCTCTTTAAACTGCTCTGTATCTATTTCAAGTTTCTCAGCCTTTAAACATGACATTCTCTCTCCCAGAAATGCCTTTCTCCACCTTGCCTGCCTGTTGCTCACCCAGTCAGCCTCCGAAACTCAGTTCAAAATGTGACAACATGCCTGGTTTCTATATTATTAGCACACCCTGCCCCCAACGCTAAGGACCATATTTTTATTTTAGTGTCTAGGCTGCATTTATTTATTATCCTCTGTGGGACTGTGAATTCCTTAGGGCAAAGGCTGTGCTTATTCATTGTGATTTCCCCCACACCAGCTCAGTGACCGGCATCAGACGTACTCTGAATGGTGTATGAATGACGATGGGCTCCCAGAGCAGGTCTGATCTCCATCATTCCTGCTGCCCAGCAGTATCCTTATTCTGGTTCTCTGAGTAGATGGCATTTTCAGATTTGGACTGAACTCAGTTAAAAGGTGATGTTAGGTGAGGCAGAAGAAGTGCTCTGCCTTACATAAGAATCCCAATTAAGAACTGTAAAAATTGTGAAGGCAAGAGAAAAATCACCATTAGAACACTACAGTATAATGCTGTGGGCAGTATCTATCAATGTGTGTTAAAATTATTAGGCAGAAGTCTAGGGAGAAACCGGATGTGTATATAGTCTCAAAGTATTTCTTTCTAAATATTTTTTAATTACAAAGAGAAAAATGGTAGCTTTAAAGTGGGAAAACCTGGCAGACAACACCTTAACCAAATTGACATCACCAGTAAGAACTCATGTCAAGTTCACATACCTCCAGTATGATACAACGAGGAAACCTCACCTCTGTGGTCTCTTCTCCAGTAATTCATGACCCCAGTTTAACCATGAGTAAATAACAGACAAACTTGATTTGAGGGACATTTTACAAAGTATTCAACCTTCACTCTTCAAAATAGTCAATGATATGAAGTCTAAGGAAAGACCAAGGAACCGTCATAGATAAGAGGAGACAAAGGAAACAGAAACATTATGTGGAATTCTGGAACAGAAAAGATAACGCTGATAGAAAAAGCTGACAATATCTGAATAAATTCTATAGATTAGTTAAGAGATAAAAATA
This sequence comes from Lutra lutra, assembly GCF_902655055.1. NCBI lineage: Eukaryota > Metazoa > Chordata > Mammalia > Carnivora > Mustelidae > Lutra > Lutra lutra. The sequence continues at coordinate 1,426,898 of NC_062280.1, forward strand.
AACACATAACTGGAAGTTGGTATCTTTTTTTTTTTTTTTACTTTTTTAAAAAAAATTAACATATGATGTATTATTATTCCCAGGGGTACAGGTCTGTGAATCGTCAGGCTTACACACTTCACAACACTCACCATAGCACATACCCTCCCCAATGTCCATAACCCCACCTCCTTCTCCCTCCCCCCTCCCCCCAGCAACTCTCAGTTTGTTTTGTGAGATTAAGAATCTCTTATGGTTTGTCTCCCTCCCAATCCCATCTTGGCTCATTTTTTTCCTTCCCTATCCCCCACAACCCCTCACCCTGCCTCTCAAATTCCTCATATCAGGGAGATCAAATGATAATTGTCTTTCTCTAATTGACTTATTTCGCTCAGCATAATACCCTCTACTTTCATCCACATCGTTGCAAATGGCAAGATTTCATTTCTTTTAATGGCTGCATAGTATTCCATTGTATATATGAACCACATCTTCTTTATCCATTCATCTGTTGATGGACATCTAGGCTCTTTCCATAGTTCGGCTATTGTGGACATTGCTGCTATAAACATTCAGGTGCACGTGCCCCTTTGGATCACTACGTTTGTATCTTTAGGGTAAATACCCAATAGTGCGATTGTTGGGTCATAGTGAAGTTCTATTTTCAACTCTTTGAGGAACCTCCATGCTGTTTTCCAGAGTGGTTGCACCAGCTTGCATCCCCACCAACAGTGTAGGAGGGTTCTCCTTTCTGGCATCCTCACCAGCATCTGTTGTTTCTTGATTTGTTAATTTTAACCATTCTGACTGCTGCGAGGTTGTATCTATCTCATTGTGGTTTTGATTTGTATTTCCCTGATGCCGAGTGATGTGGAGCACTTTTTCATGTGTCTGTTGGCCATCTGGATGTCTTCTTTGCAGAAATGTCTGTTCATGTCTTCTGGCCATTTCTAGATTGGATTATTTGTTCTTGGTGTTGAGTTTGATAAGTTCTTTATAGATTTTGGATACTAGCCCTTTATCTGATATGTCGTTTGCAAATATCTTCTTGCATTCTGTCAGTTGTCCTTTGGTTTTGTTGACTGTTTCCTTTGCTGTGCAGAAGCTTTTGATCTTGATGAAGTCCCAATAGTTCATTTTTGCCCTTGCTTCCCTTGCCTTTCACGATGTTCCTAGGAAGAAGTTGCTGTGGCTGAGGTCAAAGAGGTTGCAGCTTGTGTTCTCCTCAAGGATTTTGGTGGATTCCTTTCTCACATTGAGGTCTTTAATGTGTGTCTGTTTTTGTGTGTGGTGTAAGGAAATGGTCCAGTGTCATTCTTCTGCATGTGGCTGTCCAATTTTCCCAGCACCATTTGTTGAAGAGGCTGTCTTTGTTCCATTGGACATTCTTTCCTGCCTTGTCGAAGATTAGTTGATCATAGAGTTGAGGGTCTATTTCTGGGCTCTCTATCCTGTTCCATTGATCTATGTGTCTGTTTTTGTGCCAGTGCCATACTGTCTTGATGATGACAGCTTTGTAATAGAGCTTGAAGTCTGGAATTGTGATGCCACCAACTTTGGCTTTCTTTTTCAACATTCTTCTGGCTATTCAGGGTCTTTTCTGGTTCCATATAAATTTTAGGATTATTTCTTCCATTTCTTGGGAAAACATTGGTGGTATTTTGATAAGGATTGCATTAAACATGTAGATTGCTTTAGGTAGCATAGACATTTTCACAATATTTGTTGGAAGTTGGTACCTTTTAACCTCTGGTTTAAACTTCCAGTTATAAGGGCACCTGGGTGGCTCAGTCAGTTAGGTGTCTGCTTTCGGCTGGTGTCATGATCCTGGCGTCCTAGGATGGAACTCTGCTCAAGGGGAGTCTGCTTCTCCCTCTCCCTCTTCCCTTCTCCACCTTCCCCTCTACCCCCACTCTGCTTGTGTTCTCTCTCTCATGCACACTCAGTCTCTCACAAATAAATTAAAAAAAAATCCTTAGGAGGAAAAAAACATAAACTTCCAGTTATAAAATAAATAAGTACTTGGAATATGATGTGCAGCATTATTGACTATAGTTAATAACACTGTATTGTATAAGTGAAAGTTCCTAAGAGCGTAGAACTTGAAACTTGTGCCATCACAAGTAAGAGAACTTATAACTACATGTGGTGGTTGATGTTATTGAGACTTATCTCAGTGATCATTTATCATATATGATATGTCATATTTGTACATATCATTGTATTGTACACCTGAAACTAATATAATGTTGTATCTCAATTATATATAAGTAAAAACATTTATAAATACATAAATAAAATCCTTTCTTCTCTTGACCAAAAATGCCAGAAATATATTTTACTTCTCCAAAGAGAAATCCACACTTCTATTTTGATTTTTAGCCAAAACTATTGTTTTCCTTTTATTTTGGCCCACATTGATTCACTTTTAAGACAAGCCCTCATTAATATGTCAAAAGTTTGAACAGTTTTACCCGTTTACTTGGACAACCATTATTTGTTTTAAAGTTATTTGTGACACTATGCTAAATAACTAATTTACTAACTAGTAATATCAACAACTCTGTTTCAGAAATGAGGAAACTTTTATTAAAGGAGGAGAAGTTACTTGCCCAGGATTCCACAAACCAGTAAGTGGCAGAGCACAAATTTGAACCCATGATTTTATGACTCCAAGTCCATGTCTTAAAACTCTAAGCAGTTTTAAGCTATGATACTGCCTTCAAAAATCAACAGCCCAAAACTTACATTTATAAAAAATATCTGAAACTTAATTCAGTAAATAAAAATTTAAGCCATGACAGCTTTCTCTAAATGTTAAGATCTATGGAATCATTCACTTACCCTTCATTAATTCTCCCCCCAAACTCATGACACAGAAAAAACAATTTTTAATGAAAACAATTTAGCTTCATTAATTACTTTGTTACATTCTTCACTTGTACACTGTGTAGATTTTCAAACAAACATTGTATTGATAGTGGTGTTCATTTAAGTCCTTAACAATTTATTTCTATGTGGAAAATGGATGAGCCTTACCTGCACTATCAGTGTATGTGAAAGATTTGTGTAATTTTGAAGTGGCTTCTAGAAGGTTTCGTTTTTTAATTGAACAATGGGCTTGTGCAGTCATACCCTTGGCAAACCAGCAGATTTCTGCTGCACTGATAGTAATTCATCTGTGTGTATTCTCAGGTTCTTGGGATAGAGACTGTTGACACAGAGCCAACATGACAAGTCTCTTTTCTAGCAATTCCTGCCATAGATTGTCTTTTGCAGAAGAGTCACTGCTAGAATTATTTTACCCGTGTAATGAAAAAGAGAGTCAGTGAGAGAAAGTCTTTTGTTGTTAGATTGCGATAGGAGCCAATGTCCCCTTTGCATTTTATTTTATTTATTTATCTGACAGAGATCACAAGTAGGCAGACAGGCAGGCAGAGAGAGAGCAAAGAAGACTCCCTGCTGAGCAGAGAGCCCGATGCGGGGCTCGATCCCAGGACCCTGAGATCATGACCTGAGCTGAAGGCAGAGGCTTAATCCACTGAGCCACCCATGCGCTCCCCCCACCTTTGCATTTTAAAGCACGATGATATTTTCCCAAATCACGTTATGTCAGACCCAAGCATATAGGTGTCTTGCTTTGCTTTGCTTTTCTGTCAGGCTCTGTCATTAGGTCTGGGCAAATTCTGATATAGGATTTTGAGGGGAACTTAAGATAATATTCTAGTGAAAGATAGCAAATCATAATTTTCAAACAAAGATCTCTTTTGCCAGAAAATATTTTTTAGACAACCTAGAATGTATCATTTGTTTCCAGTCTTATTGAGAAAAATAAAAACATTCTTCTATTTGCAACAAAATTCTGTTTGTTCTATTTTTGTATTTTAAGTATGTGAGTCTTCAAGAGGGCAAAATATTTTCTGAACTCAGCAGTTTTTCGTGCAATAAAACTGCTTTGAGCAAACGTTCCAGGCCTGCAAACACTGGGGCGGGAGAACACATCTCAGGAGACCACTCCTGGTCATTAGGCTAGACCTTTCCATAAAACACGTCCAAGGTCTGCTCTCTTGGTCACGACGGGCTTTCACCTAACACTCATTACCGTCTACAGTGCTTAGAAATGGAACTGGAAGTGGAAACCTGACCTGCATTGAAGTCTGCGTTTTCCTTCATTTCTCCTGGAAAGCAGGGCTGTTGCATTCTAAGTGTTATTTGTATTCTGTGCTTTTGTGGAATAATGATTCTTTCACTCTTAGCAGTAACCAGGAAACTAACAGGGGCAGTGTAATGGGTTGGAGGGTAAAGATATAACATGAATGGGTGCAGGAGTCTTTTCAAGTTGGAAGTGCATCTTCTATTTCAGGATCAGAAGAAGAAATATGGATAAAGAAGTGATTCAAGTAAATGGATATATATATTTATAGTGCTTCTAACAGAAAAGTGTCACAGTCAAAAGTAGGGAAGAAAAAGATGTGATGAGGAAATTTAACAGAATGTTTCCAAAGTTCAAGTGGAAAAATAAATTTGAGAAGATACTGATAAAATTTTTAAAGGGAAAATAATGAAGAACTTGCCTAAACAGACATTTGAACAATTACGGGCTGAGGTAATTAATACTGATGTATTGCACAAATATAGCAAAAGATAAAAGGGAAAGGGTTGCCGCTAGCCTACATGGGGTCTTTGTATCAATTAGAGAAACCCTCTGCTGCTTCTGAAGAATTTAAATTAAGTTTAAGGAAACACCTTACTTTTTGCTAGAGATGAATACATATAATAAAGAATGCTTAAAAACCTGTAAGAAAAAGAAAATAAATCCATTGGAAAAAGAAAAAAATGAATAAAATATTCAAATAGCCAGTTTGTAAAAGAAAATACAGATGCTTACTAACTGTATGGAAACATATTCAGCTTTATTGATATGAAAGTTAAACAATAAAACAAGAATTCAAAGAATAATTGAGCTAAATTTTCACTTAAAGGTGTTGACAACTTAAAGGTGAACTTTAAGTTGAAACTTAAGTTGAGAACTTAAAGGTGTTTGGAGAAAAAAGTAACAACCAAGATGGAGTAGTTTACACAGCAACACTTACATACATTAAAAAAGCATAAACATTAAGAATTTTGTAAGAATACATATAAAATTTTTCAAAGGATCACGTTAAGATACATTAGAATGAATGCTGGTATTGGGTTAGCGAATGGAGAAAATGGAGATAAAAACACATCATGAAACAAAATTGAGAGGGGACTGTGGGCTCTTGCTGGACGTTGTCCAGGACACGGAGAAGCACGCCTCACACAGCCATCTATACCCGCTCCCTCACTAACCGGGTAACACAGGTGAGAAAGAAAACATGAGTGCTGCACAGAGGAGAAGTGGTACTCCCTCACACACCACTCTTAAGAGTGTGCATGCCCATTAACCTTCCAGAATTAGTTGGGCAATGCAAATTTCATCTGTTACGAGTGGCCAAGTGGGGTAAACATCTGCACTGGGACTGGGATGGGGGGATCGCAGTGGCCCCAGCAGGCTCAGGAAGCCCAAGTGTGGTGAAAAGTGTGGCCTCATGGAGGAACAGCCTCGTGTAACAAGTTGGAGCCCAAGAGAGACGCAGAAGGAGTCACACAGAAGGCAGCCTGGCCATGTGCTGCAGCCCTGGGTGTGTGCCGATGCCAGTCTGTCCTGAATCGTTGCCGGGAGCAAGATGGTAAAGATATTCCTGCGGAGACTAGGCCTGGCCACACAGGGGAGGGATGGTGACAGCCATAGGAAATCCGTTACAGACAAGGACACTGGCTAAATATAGAACTAGATTTTCACTGGAGAAGGGACTTACAAATACGAAATTTGGAATTAGAGGTACATGTACGAGCTCAAGATTTTCAAAATGAAAGATACAGCGAGAGAGGGAATAAAATCTGTAAATGCACACACGTATTCCCAGGTTTTGGCGAACGAAAAGGACTCAGGAAAGCAAAAAGCCCAATGGCAATGACACAGCGCCTAGAGGTCAGACTGTAAATACCATCCTCAGGGGAAGGGGCCGGCTTCTTCAGAGCAGAGGCTCCTTCTAGAGCTGGGGCCAGGAACATGCGAAGTGAGACCTTAATACCTTTTTGTGTCCTATAGTGAGGAAGTGCTCCTGGATGCTGGAGACAGGGCCATGGGACACAGACGTCAGCTTGAAAGGACTCACTTTAGCCAAATCTGATACAATCTGAATCTCAAAATAAATCATGAAAATAATAGATTATAATCATTTGAATAAAATAGCAAACTATGATCTATACTAATATAAGTAAATGAATGAACTGAAAGCTTGATGAGGAATGAAACATTTACATAGTTTCAAAGCACCTCTTCAGAAAATACCTGCTAATTACAAAGGGAAAGAGATGAAGGTTATAGAGGAGATGCCTGACAGGGACCATCACCTTAAGAGAAGACGATCCCTAATGGGATACATCAAAATGAAATGCAATATAACAGAATAAAAAGAGAATATAGTATTACACTTCTGTGTTTTACCCAATGATTCATAACCTGGGTCTAACATAAATATATGTCCAGTTGGCCACAGTTTGCTTATAATGGCATAAAATATAGTAATAAACACAGGTGTGGGGGGTAAGACTATGATATATTATTAAATTATTACTAAGTAGTAAATATGTACCATTTACTTTCCTGTGAGAAAAAGAAAGAAGTGGCTATAGATACTGGGTAACGCCTTTTCTCAGCTCTTGATTTCTTTGCTAAAATATTTTTTTCTGGGTCTTTACTCATTTGCTCTTGGAGTGGTGTTGCAAGGTATTTGATAAATACATTTAGGAACGAACTTGGAATTTCTGGGTGTGCTGGTTTTAGATACACCCTTATCTCTCGTCTCTCTCTCTCTTTCTGCCTTTGCCTCCATATCTCTCTTTTAATCTTTTTTTCTCTCTCATAGATCTCAGGAACAACTCCTTTTTCAAAAATATCTCCTAAGTAGGGAGACCAGGAACGATGTGACTGAAACTACTATTTTGATTGTTCATTTTTAGATCTACCAACTCAAACCAAGTCTCTGTCAATAATACAGGCAATATTTTAGCTTCCGTTTTGAACTTTTGTTTTATTTCTCAATTTCTTCCCAGCCCAGACGTTGAGAAGGGATGTTATTTATTGGAGAGTCTCTCAGGGTCCTCAATAATCCTTGGAGGACACAGTGTAAAGGTTAGCAACGGGCACTCCTGGTGGTAAAAATGCAGGTGGTATTTATTTCTTTTTTGTACTGGCCTTATTCACACGGTTTTTTGTTTTGTTTTATGGTTTTTTTTTTTTTTTTTGCAATGAGTTTCATATTCTTAATCAGAGTAAGACATAAAAGGATGATGCAAAAGTAAATGTAACATTAATTTTGGAACCCAGATCCCCTAGGAACTCAGTGAATAAGATTTGGCCACTGTTTCACATAATAAAAAGAAATATGCTCCCTTTTCAATTTCAATTCACACAACTGAGATTTTGAATTACATCTTGGTTTTTCTTTTCTTTAAAAAAATTTTGTCTAATGCTCTAAAATATGGGTTTGTGGTAATACAGTGCTAAAAACCCAGCATGTCTCTGTGTACAAAAAAGATTTACTTATTTATCTTAGAGAGAAGTGCACGAGTGGGGGTTATGCAGGGGAGGGGAGGAGAATCTGAAGCAGACTCCACCTCAGGAACCTGAGGTGACGACCTGAGCAAAAACCAAGACTTGGGTGCTTAACGACAGTGTCACCCAGGCACCCTGTTTTTGTGTATTTTCATAATAATCAACAGTGAAATTGTTATTCTCACCATTAAAAAAACATGTAGTTTTTTTTCCTTGTCAAGGTTCTTTCAGTTCAAGTAAGAGAAACTTCAAACTGGCTTGAGCCAGAAAATTAATTTAGAAAATATTTTAAAGGAGCCGAATCTCTACACACAGTGATGAATGTGGAGAGTTTTCAACTAGAAACCCGAGTACTTTCGGCGGCGGGGTTAGGCGCCCTGCAGTGCCAGCGCCCGCCGGGCCTGCGAAGCCCTCCGTGGCTCGCTCTTCCGTAGCAGGCCTGGCCGCGCGCCTCGGCCCGTCCGGTTGCAGCGTTTCTGACGACTTGGTTCTCGGCGTCCTTGCGTGTCTGCACCTCCCAGCCGCCTCATGGAGCAGCTCGTGTCACGTCCGGTTACGAACGACACAGCCGTAGCCAGTTCGGAGAATTTCAACACGGGGAGAAAACATAAAAACGAGCCACGTTCAGCACCGCGTGCCGTGACGGGAGGAGCGCGGTGGGGGTTCATCCCCCCTTCGTCGGCCATGACGGACGCGCGTCACAGCATCCAGCGTTTCTTTTCGGGCAGCTTCGAAGCCCCGTGGAAAGGCGCACAGACCGGGCCGTCCGACGTCCTCCAGAACGACTTCAGGGGTTAACGGAGGAGGAAGCGAGAGCGGCGCATCCCGCGCGGAGGGAGAACAGTCTTTCCTCGGAGAACCTGGGGGCGCGTGGAGGTCCCGTGGGTCTCGGCGTCAACGGCGGAAGCGCCGGAAGAACCGCTCTCCACGGCCGGAAGCAGGCGGGCGAGAAGCGCCGGTTGCGGGGATTCTTCCTTACCGCGTCGGGAAGCGCGGACGGCGCGTGATCTCCGGAGCCCGATCTGTCTCGCGGCCCGCACCCGTCCCGCCGAGCTGCGACAGGTCGACGCGGGTCTCGCGCTCCTCACTTTGCGCCGCGCGCTCCGGGGGTCTGCGGACGTTCTCGCGGACCCGGGCTTCTCGGTCAGAGCGCAGAGCCCCGCGGCGCGAGCAGAGCGCGGACGTGCGTGACACCGTGAGGGAAGCCGCCGCCTCGCGGCCCGGCGCGGACTGACCGTCCCGGTCTTCACTGTCCACAGCGCGCATCGCTTCCTGACCGCTACTGAGGAATGACTGAAATCGATTTAAGGTTATTTACAGAAAAAGCAGTTAACACGGCCCTCGGACTGTTGTTACTCAATGATCTCACCGCGCGCTGGGCCGTTGCGGTAACAAGGAAGACCGGACGGGCCGCCCTGACCACGTCCAAAGAGGCCTCAGTCCGGTAGTGGCTCCGGCTCTCCTCACTCACGGGGTCTGAGGTGGGTCCGCTGGGGTCCAGGACTGTGGTCACGTCGCATTTACCGTGAGAGTCGATGAGGGCCGCGTGTTCCCTCAGGTTAGCGTCTGCTCCGGAAACCGCAGGCCGCGTCTTCTCCCGCGGGAAAGGCGTCGGCGGGAAGAAAACTGCTTCAGTCAACAAGTGGGGTGGGGGCTTCCCGGTACCGCCTTGTTCTCCGGACGGTGAAGTGCGGTGGGAAGAACCGGACGCCGGGCGCGTGGACGCCGACTGCGTGGACGCCGGGCGCCTTCTCTGCGCTGACCCTGCTCTGCTCCCGCCGCTGCGGCCGCGCCTCTGTCCGTCTGACCGCACGAGCGCCTTCGGCAGCTGTGATCCTGCGGGGCGTCGCGGGCGCGGAGCGGGGCGTCGGGGTCTGGGAGGGTCTGTTTGTCCGACTGCAGGCCCCGCACCGCACGGCGGCCCTTCCCCTCCGCCGGCCTCACAAGGCGCTGTCCCTTGACCGTCTATGCTCAGCCCCGAACGGAACCCTCGCAGCCTCCGTCCCGGGCGTCTCGGACACACGTCGAGGCCCCCGCGCTTTAGGGTCGCGCTTTCCCGGTCCGCGCGCGCGGGGAGGCCGCTGGCCGTGTCTCCCGCACGCCCCGCGCGCAGTTCTGGGCTCCGATGGGCATGTGCCCGTGGCGGCGGGTCGCGTGTCTCACGGCGGGGCGGGACCGGAGCGCACGGGGAGGGCACAGCCTCGCTGGGGCCCGCGGGGGGGGGGGGGGTGTCCAGGGAAGGTTGGGGGGGCGAGGCGCGGGGGGGGCGTGGTTTCGCTTCCGTCCCGGCGCCGGTCGGGAAAGGCCTCCGCTGTCGGGGCCGCTTCTCCCGCGTCCCCCTCGGCCCCTCCGCCCGCCCGCACCCGGAAGCCCGTCAGCACCCGCAGCCGGTCCCGCTCGCGGGGATCCCGCGCTGCCACCGGCGCTCCCGCCGGCCGACAGGGGGCGCCCCGCGTCCCGCTGGCCCCGCCCGAGGCCCGCGCAGGCAGCCCCGCCGCGCCAGTGAGCGCTCCGGCCGCTCGGGAGGCGGCGGGGCGGGCAGCGCGGGGGGCGGGCGGGCCGCGGCCGGGGGTGCGGAGTCCGCGCCGACGTCCGGCAACTTTCCGTGCGGGGGCGGAGCCGGCGGGCCCCGAGGACGCGCAGCGCGGCCGACTGCGGCGGCGCGGGAGGTAAGGAGCGGCCGCGCGGTGCCGGGCCTCGGTCGGCGGGAACCCAGTCCGGCCGGGGTGCGCGGGAAAGGCGCCGGGCAGGGGGGCGCGGGGCGCCGGCGGGCAGGTTGCAGGGGGAGGGCGGCGCGAGCGCGGGGTCGTCCTCCCGCCCGGAGGCGGCGAAGACCTGTTGACGGCGGTGGCGCGGCTGCCGGGAGGACGCGGAGCTCGGCGGGGCGGGACCGGCTGGCGCGCGGCTCCGGGACCCCCTCCTCGGCCCTTTGTGGTAACTTGGGGCGCGTGTCCGGCCGGGGGGGAGGGGGGGAGCGGGGGAACCGGCGCCGCCGAGGGGGCGCGGGCGCGACGGGACTGACCCGCAAGTCGTCTCCGGGTCCCAGCGACACGACCCCGGAGCGAAACTTGTCGCGGCGCGACCCCCCTTTGTTGGCGCCGGGCGGAGTGGGCGTGGGGGCGGGGAGGGCGGCGCTCCTCGGCCGCCTCGGGGGTCCTCAAAGCCGGGGCCCGGGGCCCAGTCCGGGGGGCGCCCGCGCGGAGAGCCCCCGCTGCGTGGGTCCCCCGGTTCCCCGTGGGGACGCCGAGTCAGGGGCGCGGCGGGGCGAGGGGACCCGGGCTCTCGGTCAGCCGCCGGGCTCACCGCTGGGTCCACTCCCCGCGTGCCGCCTCGGCGCCCGGAGCAGAACCCGGGGCGGCCGGGGGTGCCTGTGGTCCCGGAGGCCCGCGCTGGTTCCCGTGTGCGGGGAGGGGGCTCGGGGCCGGCTGTGCGGGGACGACGTGGCGGGTCCCGAGCAGGGACGACGCGGCTGTGGGACTTGCGGGCGAGCTTAGCGTGCGGGACGCCCGCGCGGTGCTCCTCCAGCGTCCCCGCAGTGTTCCCGGCGGGACTCGCTCTACTTTCGGGCACTCCGCGTGCGCCCGCGCTGTGCTGGTCGGTGGACCGCAGCGCCGTCCCCCGAGCCCTGCGTGCGTCCCCTCCGGGCCCGCTGCTGCGGGGAGACGCCGCGTCCGCGCGCGAGAGAAAGTTCTCGTTGTGGGTGTCCCGCTGGCTTCCGAGCGCGGGGACACCGCCGCGCCGACCTCTGGCGGCGACACCGAGCGCGCGCCCGGGCGCTGAAGGAGGCGCGGACGGCAGGGAGCGTGCGGGGTGGGGAGGTCCGGACTCGCGGATCGCCTCTTCCCCGCCGGCCGTGCCCCTTTCCCCGCACGAGCCCGCAGCCCGGCGGGAAAACCAGGCGTCGGGCCGGCGCCGGCGACTCCCCGCCCTGCTGCGAGCGCGTGCGGCCGAGGTGCCTCCGCCGCGGGACCGAGGGCCTCCTTGAGCCGTGCCGGAGCGTGTTCGAGTCCTCACGACCGACGCGGACAGGAGAGGGGCCTGGCCGGCAGCCCGAGCGGGCCCGGCGCAGCAGCGGGCATGGGGGGGGTCGGGGAGCGTGCGGGGTGGCGGGGAAGGAGCTGCTGGTACGCGGGTTTGAACCGGGGTTTCTTGTGCGGGTGACTCGGCTCAGCCCTCTGGGCAAACGGAACAAACCGAGCCCAGGGGCAGGAGGTGGTGCCAGGGGCGCTGGGGGTCTGACCCTCCGCCCGCGGTGCAGTGCGCTGGCCCGGCCTGACGCCGCCTGTGCGGGTCCTCGTGTTCAAGTTCGCATTTTGTTGCCGTTGGTCTCCTCAGCCTGGGCTCCGCCTGCTGCGCTTCAGCCCCCTGACCTTGACCTTCCTTGATTTCCGGCGGGAAGAATGCGGGACTGGGGCGGGGAGCGGATGCTTTTCCACCTGCGTTGAACACTCCAGTTAGGCGCTCTCGGGTGACACAGGTTCGGGTCATGCACTTAAACTGGAAAACGTGCCCGTCACAAGTGGCCCCCGTGAGTAGGTCTTGCCCTTTCCTCTGCGAGAGGAGAACTTGGGGTGATCTCACTGTTTCACACAGTATTTGCCCAGTTCCGAAGGCCCTGCTGCGCCCAAGTTCCAGATTAGGCAGGAACTCGGAGCCTTATATGCAGCTCAGACCCTCCTTCTATGTGTTAAACTTGTGTCCCCGTCTGTCCTTCTGTCCCTTCTTCTTTCTTTCATTCCCTCCTCTCCAGGGAGGTCGGTTTGCTCTTGTGAGTTCGCAGGCTGGACGTACAGTGCGCTAATAGGGATTTCTTTCCCCTGGGTTGAGGAGTTTGACATTGTATCAGGCTGCCCTCTGAGACTGACTTCATGAATCATCCTTGGCAAAGTGTTTTCCCTGTGATTTCAGTTTTTCCACTTGCAAAGTAAAGAAACTTTTCTTTCCATAATTACAAGTTTACTGTGAGCATTGAAGAGATGAAGTTAGGTTAATAGGTTTTTAGAAATAGAAAGGTCATAGAGTTTCTTACTCAGTTGATTCACTTGAGATTATGGGGTAAAATAGTAATATTTATATCTAGTATACACGTGTATCTATTTAATGTAAAACAATGACTACTTTTGCATTTGAATCATAGCTTTAATCAAATTTTAATCTTTGATTGTATTGGGTGAGATTTTGTTATGGTTAAAGCTGAGTCATTCTTTCAGAAAAATACAATCAGCAAATTAATATGTTTTTCTTTTGGTTTATATTTATAGTTAGGACCAGTTATATTTTAAGTCCAGCTCAATTTTGCCTTTCTGAGAAGTTACCAAATATATTTGCAGAATTTGGCTTCCTTCTCGGAAATAACACTTGAGGGACTAAAATTACATTTATGGTGTACAAACAAACTTTCTTTTCTCAAAGGCCACAACAGTTTCCTTTTAAGAGTTTAGAAGGTAGATTTAGGAGCCTTTCAAGAAATGATTCAACCACTGTTTGTTGCATATCTTTTATGTCCAAGGCAACAGCAGGCTTGAATTCAAATCCTAGCTCTGAACTTCTTAGCGTTGGGATCTTGTTTGTGTTATTTTACTTTTTACCAACATTTACCAACATTTAATTTATTGTCTGTTTGCTGTCTGTAATGTATGAACTTGTTTCACACATGGTAATTGTGAATATTTCATTTTTAATTTGACATGTCAATTAGCAAAATGAACCACCTATTTTTATAGCTTAATGTACTGTATTGTATGCATGGATGTTTATTTTTCAGGTGAACAGGTCAGTGTACTAGAAAAAGAAAATAGTAAGCCTGGATAAATTGTTTAATAAAGGGGCGCCTGGGTGGCTCAGTGACTTAAAGCCTCTGCCTTCAGCTTAGGTTATGATCCCAGGGTCTTGGGAATTGAGCCTCACATCGGGCTCTCTGCTCAGCAGGGGGCCTGCTTCCCCCTCTCTCTCTGCTGCCTCTCTGCCTGCTTGTGATCTCTCTCGCTCTGTCAAATAAATAAATAAAATAAAAAAAATTGTTTAATAAAATCTTTGGCAAAATACTTCATCATAACTTTATTTGAAAAAATTTCTTTAAGATCTTATTTATTTTATTTGAGAGAGAGCACAGGCAGGTGAGCATGCATGGGGGCGGGCAGAGCGAGAGGGAGAGAATCTTAAGCAGACTCCCTACTGAGCATGGAACTCATTCTCACAACCCTGAGATCATGACCTGAGACCAGACCAAGAGTCTTAACGCTTAACTGACTGAATCATTTAGGTGCCCTGTTAGACTATCTTATTAATAGTGAATGTATAAAAAAAAGTAGTATATGGGTTATAATAGTAGAATTTATGGTTATAGTAACAAAATAGCCCCTTTTTTTGAGAAATCAAAGGACAAGTGAACTTTCAAGGATATATTAGGATAGTAAATTTAATGTAAAATATCCAATTTTGCTTTTGATTTTAAATTAAAAATCTTAAAATCTTTAATCTCCATTGCTGATTATTAGATAGTTTTTATTTAAATTTCACTTAGCAGAGCAGTTTGTGATTCATTCTATAAAATCGTAGTTTTCTAAAATCTCTAAAAGAGAAAAACAATGTTATTTTATTTGAGTACAATAAATTCAGAAGTAGTTACTTCAGGAGTCAGCCATGTAGTTACCTGAGCCCTGTCCTAACTGTCAGAGGCTGGTGGTTCTAATAGTGCTTGACTTAACCACATTTAGAGATCAAGAAACTTAAACTTGTTCCTATGGGAGCTTAAATATGTTCACATTGGAAGAGGAAAAATCGTATAAATTTTGAGCAAAGAAATCTCTTTGCTTTCAAGCAATGGAGGTATGAAATTGGAATCAGGCCTTTAAAGATAATGGCTAAAAGTCATTGTGTAAAACTGTTTTTAAAGACTCTGTTATTTGCTAGTCTTGTCTATGTTTTATGCTCAGAAAATATTTTCAGCCACTCTGTGATACTTACAGTTCATGATTATTTTCACCAGAAGATAGTTAATTGACACAATATTGCAAAAAAGTATAAATGCCAATTATCGGCTCTCACTGTAACGGTATAGTTATGGTGAATTTTGAATTCATTTCATCTTTCGATATTTGGGTACTTAAGGATAGTGTTGGAAAGGCAGGTCACGTAATATGAATGAATGAGTTAATATAATAATTGTGATTCAAAGATTTAATATGACTTTTTTTTTTTTTTAAGATTTTATTTATTTATTTGACAGGCAGAGATCACAAGTAGGCAGAGAGACGACAGAGAGAGGGAGGAAGCAGGCTCCCGCTGAGCAGAGAGCCCGATGCGGGGCTCGATCCCAGAACCCTGGGATCATGACCCGAGCTGAAGGCAGAGGCTTTAACCCGCTGAGCCACCCAGGCGCCCCTTAATATGACTTTTTAAAGGAGTTCTGAATAGCACTGTATTTTAGAGGGTCCACCTAAAAAAACATATCTAGATAATAATAGCTGTTTTTATTTCATATTCGTTTTTGCTATTAACATATATCTACATATTGGTTTTATCATTTTCCTTCTGAAGAGGAAGTTCAGAATATATCCTAGAAATATCCAGGACTTAGGTGACTAATGCCTCTTTTTCTCTGTATATATAGATTTATCTCTATATAGTATTTATATCTCTATAAAGTATATGTACATATAATTTTGCCATGTATGTTTTTTGATGTTTCTCTATTATGCTAGGTATACTTTTATGGAAAAGTATTCAGTTAATTGATATTTCTAGGCCAATTTTAACCCTCAATTTAAAATCCTTTTTAGATAACTGTTGCTAGAGATTCTTGAGGTTCCCCCCCCCCAAAAAAGGACCATTCAGGCTTTTATTTATGCCTGTAAATGTAGAGAAAAATAGTGGCAAAGATCTGCTACCCACAGTCCCATGGTCTTGGGTAATGCCTCTGATGGTGACGGAATCCTGGAGGCCTCTCTGCCCTCCGGAAGGAGAACAGAGGCAGATGTGCCGCTGAGGTGAATTCACTACTCGGAAGGTAGCTCTACTTGGTGTGTTTATAAGGTACGGTGAAGTGAGAATTGGGTGTACAGGTAGTGTTTTCCTGGGATTTTATAGCTTTTTCTTTCAGGATTACCAGATGTTACGCTTGACTTGTTTCCTGAAACTTGGACCCCAAGTCCTCTAAGAATTTCAGGGAACTTCATGAGCTGAACCAGAGCTACCAGCAGAGAGCAGGTGGAATGACTGGTGCAGTCCTTAATCCACTGCCCCGGGGAGATGATGACAGTTCTTTAACTGGCTGAAAGCAGCTTGTTGGGAGCTTTGATAGAAGAAACTACAGAGCATAAGTAACCTACTAACTGAATCATTAAGGATTTGGCTAACATCGTCACATATTATATAATATTTCATGAGATGATAACTAAGCTCTGTTTCTCAGTTTGTAAATGAAGTAATATTGATCTCACACAGTGCTTTAGCTGAAAAGCAAACAGAACCGTCTCTGCTGTGGTAGCAAATCTCCAAGTTTGAAGTAATTAAAATTTGATACAAGAGAATGAACTTGATTTTAGTCTCTCAGTTTCTCTCATAGCTGTTTACAACCATTAAGAGAGCCCTATATTTTAAAGTAAAATTTTAATAACAAATAGGTTAATTTACTCAGATTTCCACTTGTGTGAGTTAAAACATAGTGTGGTAAGTACTGAAAAGAGTTTTATTTAGGAAGAGTACTTAGTGACATATTTTTAAAGGTCAACATGAATGTTATTCTCTGTAATCTATTCAATTTTTGTTTGTCTTTGTGCAACTCCTTGGTAATAATCCCTAGTAAATTTGGTCGATGGTGGAACTCTCCTGGTACCTCCTCGAGGATGTGCACTATTATAACCATAAAAGTGTCCTCCAATATAAATACTGATCATTGCTGGTAACGAAAATACAAAATTTGGCTTATTGTAAAGAACAATATATAACTGAATTAATTCGTAAGTGATTTAACTCTATGGTGTATTTAGTAATTGATTATAATTACTCATATGACACTGCTTTTGAAGTAAAGGTTAGCAAAACACAGTGAGGAGAATTGTTAAGGAGCATTTGAATAAATGAGTTGTATTTGAAATTATCTAATGACATCTGAAATGGTAAAAGTCTGTTTCAGATCTACAAAGTAGCACTTCTTTATGAGAGTAGATACTGTTGAAATTTTGTGAATTGTTATTTCTGTCTTAATGCCTCATTGTGCCTCATGTATAGGAGAATGGCTTAAACCACTAAATTTAAAACATCTGAATTGTCTTAAACTTCATTGCTTAGATTAAGTGGACTAGGAAATTTATGATCGACTTGGAAAAAGGAAATTTCCTAGAGTGGTGCAGAGAAGGCTTTAAAGAACAGTTTTGTGACATGATATAATAAATATTTCTTTGGGACTTCCTTATTCAATGAGATACTGATTTTCTTCTAGGTTTTCATAAAAATTTGCAACCTTTTTATATAAGCCCCTCTTCTCATTCTGGAAAATGTAACTGTTTAAATTATGAGTTGACAAATAAGGGGATTGTGATATGATCCATTTGCATTTTTTATTTTATTTTATTTTTTATTTTTTATTTTCTTTTTAAAGATTTTATTTATTTATTTGACAGAGAAATCACAAGCAGGCAGAGAGGCAGGCAGAGAGAGAGGAGGAAACAGGCTCCCTGCTGAGCAGAGAGCCCGATGCGGGGCTCGATCCCAGGACTCCGAGATCATGACCTGAGCCGAAGGCAGCGGCTTAACCCACTGAGCCACCCAGGCGCCCCCATTTGCATTTTTTAAAAGATTTTATTTGAGAGAGAGAGAGAGAAAACGAGTGGTGGAAGGGGGAGAGGGAGAAGCAGACTCCCTGCAGGGAGCCGGATGTGGGACTCAGTGTGGGACTTGATTCCATGACCGTGGAATCATAACCTGAGTTGAAGGCAGACCTTAACTGACTGAGCCACCCAGGCACCCCAATCCAGTTGAATTTAGTAAATATTTATTGAACACCACTTTTCAAAATTTTTTGTAGTTCTCTCCTAATTTTTTAGTAGTAAATGACAGTGATGTATCTCAAACTAACTTTAATAGATCTGTATAGAACTTGTTATTTCCCTAAATTCTGTGCTACACTGGAGAGGATGGAGTAGGGGTGGAGGGATGGAGTAGGGGTGGAGTTCTTTATCAGCATTAGGCACACCAGTGTCTGGTAACAAAGTGTGGTGATAATTGTTGGGCAGAGGATGAAGATGAGTTGCCAGACAAAGAAGGAGGGACAGGCAGTTCAAGACAGACCAGGTGCCAAAGGCAGGAGATGTAGGACCATGTAAGTGGTTTAATAGAGCAACTTGCGGAGTTTGGAACTGTAGAGATGTTTCTCCTTTCTGGCTTCATGTTGATGATCTTAATCATTAGTAACTACATATAGATTTAAGAATTTTAACTGGATGACTTATCTTAAAAAACTGCTATCTTATTTTTATTTCTTTTCCCATCTCTCCAGATCTAACTAATGTGTAATTGGAGTCACAGAGAACTGAGCATGCTCTCCATTTCACATTCCACGGTGTCCGTGAACTTGGATAGGAGACAACGACATCATTACTCTCGTGAACACCAGACTTTCTCTCACACACACGCATGTGCACACATGTACACATATGCACACAGACACAATCTTAACAGTACCTGTAGCTTTCCAGAAGTTGCAGCCATTTATCATCCGGTCTGATTGCTGTGGCTGCACATATATTGGAATGTTTTTATGCTTATGACTAGTTTGAAATTGTGATAATAATTACATCTGCTTTTAGGGATTCTTTTTTCATATGTAGGTGTGTTTATAGGCATGTAGCTATGTCTTCAGTTGTTTCAATGGAATTTTAAGTCTGTTTCTTTTACATAATTTATATTTTATGCATTTAAAAGCACTTTTTGAGAAAGGGTTCATAGACTTTACTAGACTGCCAAATGGATTTATGGCACAAAACAGATTAAGAACTCCTGGACACTTATGCTGATTTTTTCAGAGGTGCCATTTGGCTTTGATGTCTTTTTTTTTTCTTTTTTAATATTTTATTTATTTATTTGACAGAGATCACAAGTAAGCAGAGAGAGAGGGGGAAGCAGGTTCTCTGCTGAGCAGAGAGCCCGATGCGGGACTTGATCCCAGGACCCTGAGATCATGACCTGAGCCGAAGGCAGAGGCTTAACCCACTGAGCCAACCCAGGCACCGGGTTTTGCTGTCACTTAATGAGGTTAAAAGAAATTAAAGTTATTTAACTCAATTTTATGTGTTATACAGAGATATCCCAAATATTTTTGAAAGTAAATCTAATAAATAATGCTTATTTTCTAGATTATTTGCTTTATTCACGAAACTTGTGCAGTTTTTGGTTATCTTGCTTAGTGACAGTTCAGCCAAAAAGGATTTATATTTCATTTCAGAACATGTAAATTTAAAAAGCAGATTTATCTTTTTCACTTTATAGCATTAACTATATTTGGAATGGTTATGATTGAGCTGGGAATTTTGCCTTGTGGTGCTGGTTTATTTTTCACATATAAATGTTTTGTCTCCTCCACTACACTTCAAGTTCCAGAAGAGAATAGGTTAGTTTTATAAGAGAGAATAAATATATGGGGCTCATGGATAGCTCAGTCAGTTAAGCAGCTGCCTTGGGCTCAAGTCATGATTCCTGGGGTCCTGAGATCTAGGCCAGTGTCAAGCTCTCTGGCCATCAGGGAGTCTGCTTCTCCCTCCCCCTCTGACATGCCCCCTGCTTGTACTCTTTGGCTCTTTCTATTTCTCTGTCAAATAAATAAATAAAATCTTTAAAAAAAGAGAGAGAGAACAGATATGTTGAACAGTTATTTGTATCTTCTACTTGGTAGGAACTATGCCAGTATTAGTAGTTTTCTGTGAGTATTAAGGAAAAAAATAATAATTTTATTTATATATAGAAGTGATTTTTTTTTCTATGCATCGGTCACTGAGTTACTTAACATTATGTATTTGGTCATATGATGTGTATTATTCATGACTACTTTGGTGAAAAATTAAACTTATTAATTAGATAATTGCTGTATAGAGCTTTACATTCCTAAGTCCAATTTTGGTAGGTCTGAATCACCTTAAAACTTCAAGGGGTGGATGCAATGTAATTTTTTGTATTTGAAAACTGACAGTAACTTCAAGATCACAAGGAGAGTTGACTGTCTTTCAGTCCCTTTCTTGTTTTTGGCTCCACTTTGTGTCTTCTCTAATGGTAAGCATGCAATTATCACTTCTTTAAGGCACTCCCACGTTGGGATCTTCAGCTTCCTTGGAGTGACAATGATTAGTTTAAGCCAGGTGTGATCCTTTACCTGAAGTTAATTCCCCTTTCCATTTCCTGCACATTGATTCATGAGCGTATTTTCACTTCAGAGAGTGCTATCCCTTTCCTTGTTGTGGCAGACACTACTGATTGGTCACTCAAATAATTTACTTATTCCATTTTGTTCATAGAACTCTGGTGTTAATTCACATGTCCCCTCTACCTCACATGACTCCAGGAAAGGCAGTTCATTCCTAAAAAAGTGAAATTTCAGTTAGCCTACATTAATAATCATGGTGCTTCTGTTCCCTTTGTTAGTGATTCATTATTGAGCGGACCCGTTTCCTTCCCGCGGTCGTCCTCAGTTACATGAAGTAATAAGACAGGAGAGATGTGTCTTTGCACTTTGCAGAGGGACACTGGATGAGAAGGCGTGTGCCAGCTCTTGACGTCCATGCTTTCTGGAATAGCTGTTTTGAAATTGCTACAGAAGGTCACCCTTTATCCACTAGGCAATCTGGCTTGAGGGCAAAACAAACACATCAATGATAGCAGAAAAAAATGTAAAGAATGTAGGTGTTTGAGGACATTATTGGGCCCATAAATCAACTTTCCGTAATTCTGGATTTATTACTGTGTGAAATAATGAAGTTCTTAATTTTTCAAATGAATTTGAACTAGACTTTTCAGTTACTTAAATGAGAAAGTATCTTAATTAGAACAGTTATTAAGTGGTATCTTAATTTGAAATAAACAATTTAGAAGTAATAATGTAGGTTATTAAAATGTGTAGACCACTTGAATTTTGTAAACATTGGGTATGATTATTGCTATTACTGTATAAAAATATTTTATTACTTAAATCACCAAATGTTATTATTCATCCTAAGTATATTCTGAGATAAGCAAATTCTACATATATCTCAGAAATATGTTATTCAACAAAATAAATTCGAAATAGAAACGTACAACCCAGTCATCTCATAACATCACACCACTTTGGCGGCTTTAGTGTATTGGAAACGTTAACTGTACCTTAAGAATCAACGAAAGAATCTCACACCTCATCTAAATAACCTAAGCTTGAAGTCCTGTTAGAACTAACATAAGTATTTAAATATAAAAAAATAAAGCGAGTAGGAGTAGAATTAAAATTGTGAAGGGCACATCCATTCACAGAGGTATACAAAATGCAGACATACAATACACTTTTAAGTAGGAACTAGTTTTGTAAAACTGTAGTTCACTGACACCATTAGCAATTTAATTATTTTCTGCCACCTTGTTCTTGAGTTTTTTTTTTTTTTGATGATTTAACATTATGCATATTGGTTTTTGTAATATGCTGTATCAAGGTATGGCGATCTGAGTCTTTGCCCTTTTGCTTTAAAGATGGTAGGAATTATCCAAAGCTGAGAATTGATAAAAGTGGTAGTGTAATATATTTTAGAGCACTGATGCTGCCCTTAGCGAAAATGATTGTTAACCAGTGGTTTAGGCAAGCAAAACCAGGAATAATCTGTCAAAGAATAAGTAAGTGTCACAGTGGGCAGCTTAGTTGGGGTGAGGGGGTGTGAGAAACAGGAAGCTAAAGGTTGTGCGGGCAGGGCAGGTGAAGCAGAGCAGCTGGTGAAGCCGCAGGTGGAAATACTTCATTTGTCGAGAGCCTGCATTAGAGCAGAGTGGTAGCCAGAAAGAACAGGCTGTTGTCTTAGAACGCTCTCCGTGTGGATGTTGGAAGCTTGGAGAAGGCGTTGGGTTGGGGAGGAGGAACGTAGCCAGTAACTTGAATGCGGAAGGAAAAAAAGACAGACCTCAGAAGAGTGGTTGCTGATGGAGAGGTCAACATTACTGTAATCCAGATGTGCATATTAGTTTTTTGCATAAATATGCAGTAAACATGCCTGAGATGCTTCCTGTATGAGATCATGACCTTCTTTCAAAGCTAGGCCAGAGAGACCCCATCCTACAAAGTGCTGCAATTCTCAGAGGATTTTTGTTCCTGCGGAAGCTGCTGTTCAGGGCTTGTCCTGGGGGCATCCCTTTGCCCTTAGGGAATAGGAGGCCTCTGACCTTTTCCTGGCTTAAAAGGGAACCACATTCTTGTGTCTTTGAATGCGAATGAATTATTCTTGGTATGGTAATGAATATAAGGGGACTCTGCTTATTTCCTTTGGGAATCTTTGTAGAAAATATAGCTTGGTTTACAGCAGATACTAATTGAGGAAGTGGGTAAGTATCCAGATAATTCATATTCCAACTTCCATTTGTAAATCAACCAGATAGGTGAAAACAGGTTTCCACCCCTTAAATCCTCTCTAATTGGGTCTTTGTGGAACCTACACTCTTTTCTTAACCCATCGTACCTATGAATCCACACCAAAAGTGAATTTTTTGAATCAGAGAGAAGTGGTAACAATAGGACAGGGCTCCGGGTATGCTGCCTCAAAATAGGCATCTCTGTATCCTGGGAGGAAGGAACATCCTTATCTCTGAAAGCACAGGGACCCGGGGAGGAATCTGACTGATCTGGCTAAGTTTCCCAGGTTACTCTATATATACTAAGCTTGTAATCTTTCTTCTATCGTGTCTTTCCAAGACTGTAACCCTTCTACAAACCTAGCACGAAAACGGTCAAGTTTAACCATTTCTTCAGGTCTTCCTTTCCTTAAGAAGGCCCTGTGTCATGTTAACTAGGTATATATGTTTTTCTCTTATAAATCTCTCTTTTGCTAGAGTCCCAGTCAAGAGCTAAGAGAGGTAAAGGAAAAAGATATTTCTTCTCCTCTACAAATAGCATTTATAGAGTGCTTACTATTAAACATTGTGCTATGTTTTTTTTTTAAATAATTTATAAATGTTTATGAAACTTGTCTTAGGTTCCACAACTTAGACCAGGGAAGATAGTCGGATGGGAAATGTTTTAGTTACTATACCAGCTGCGGGAGTGTACAGTTGACATCAACAGTCATCCTGGACGATTAGGTCAGCCTGGGTAGATCTTTTTACAGTAGAGTAGAATGCCTTTAAATAACCTGTCTACACACCTGGTTGATGCTTGATTCCCCCGTTTTTTCTGGCTTGATGAGCTACTCCTCTCCACTCTATGACGTGTCAACTTGGAACTCCTATGTGACAAGATATTTGTTCATTTTATCCTACTGAGTTAAAGCATAAAAATTAACCCATTGACTCAGTTGTGTCTGCATATTGCTTTGGCTTTTGCTTGATTTGATTTATCTGGAGGGTTAACATATTGAGTGAGAAAATCTGACATTTTCTTAATCCCTTTTTCTCCTGGTTTTGTCAAAATGATAAGGTTTGAGTAAATAAAGCATAAGATGTAAAATCATTAATATTAATAGTTTCTAATAGCACCACAAATACTTTTCACTTAGGTATTTGACAACATTTTCCTTCACTGAGAGGAAAGACTAGACAACCTCAAAGTTTCAGTCCTTCAGGTAGTCTAAGTTTTATTTATTTATTTAATTATCTATTTATCTATCTGTTGATTGACTGATTGCTCCCTGCTGAGCAGAGAGCCCAATGTGGGGCTCGATCCCAGGACCCTGAGATCATGATCTGAGCCAAAGGCAGAGGCTTAACCCACAGAGCCACCCAGGCACCCCTGTTTTATTTTTAAATAATTAAAATTTTTTTTCTTAATTTTTTGAAGATTTTATTTATTTATTTTAGAGAGAGAGTGCAGGCCCACGAGTAGGGGGAGGAGCAGAGGGAGAGAGAAAGAATCTTAAGCAGACTCCCCACTGAGTGAGGAGCCTGATGTGGGGCTCCATTTTAGGACCCTGGGATCATGACCTGAGCCGAAACCAAGAATTGGATGCTTAACTGAGCCACCTAACACCCCCCAAAATTTCTTTTTTTTTTTTTTTAATATTTTATTTATTTATCTGTCAGAGAGAGATATAGAGAGAGAGCACAAGCAGGCAGAGTGGCAGGCAGAGGCAGAGAGAGAAACATGCTCCCTGCTGAGCAAGGAGCCTGATGTGGGACTTGATCCCTGGACTCTGGGATCATGACCTGAGCCAAAGGCAGCAGCTTAACCAACTGAGCCACCCAGGTGTCCACCTAACACCTAACACCCCCCAAAATTTCTTAATCAAAATATCATATTCAAAGTTTTCCTATTTTTATTTTTTTTTAATTTTATTTATTTATTTATTTATTTTTAAGATTTTATTTATTTATTTGACAGAGATTACAAGTAGACAGAGAGGCAGGCAGAGAGAGGGAAGCAGGCTCCCTGCTGAGCAGAGAGCCCGATGCGGGACTCGATCCCAGGACCCTGAGATCATGACCTGAGCCGAAGGCAGCGGCTTAACCCACTGAGCCACCCAGGTGCCCCAGTTTTCCTATTTTAATATTTGATTTTTTTTTTTTTCATTTTTGACGTAAACTGTTAGATATTTGACCCGTCATGGTATTTTATAACTTGGATATTATTACAAGGTTCTCTTGAATGCTTGAAATTACACACAGGAACTTTGACATATACATGTTAGGGGAAAGACACCTGTGTAGGAGGCAGTGAGAGTGGAGAGAGTGTTTCAAGCATGTAGGGAATTGTAGACAAGGAGTGAGTGATAGTTTAGGCATGGAACTAGAAGCCTTGAAATATAGCTAGAGAACAGAGTGGAAGGGAAAGACGGACTAGAATTGCTGGGGGTGAAGCAAAGGAGTCAGAGATCAGATCTTGGGGGGCTTTCTAATCCAAATTTCGTGTTTCTTTCAAAGAACGATGAAAAATCCTGGAAGATTCTAACAGTGGTGACAAGATGTCGTCTTCATTTTATGTTTGAATAGATGGTAGTAAGCCTAGGCAAGAGAAGACGGTAGATGGTGATGAGAAATAAGTTTATAGTTATTCAAGAGAAAAAAATGTGTACATTTTGATTTGTTAACAATTGTGGGAGGTAGGCAAGTGGATGGTATAAATGCTGATTCTGTACAGGAGTATAATATTATTTCTACCTTTCTTGGTTCTTGAGTGACACTGATTAATGAGGAAAAAAAGCAGATTAACAAGAGAAAAATAAAAGTTTAATAACATGTATACTTCCTATATACATGGGAGATACCCAGAAAAGCTGAGTAACTCCCCCAAATGGCCCAGGCCATCACCTTAAATACCATCTCCATCTGCAGACAGGAAGATGTTGGGAGGGTGGGAATCTGGTCGCAGGAGGTTTCTAGGAAAACACAGTTAACAAGGGTGTGGCTGTTATACAGATTTAAGTCAGTGTCTTCTCCACTGATGAGTTTTAGAGATTTGTTCATCCTTCTCCTCCTGCTGTGAGAGGGAGACACCTTTTTACTAATGGGGTATGTCCTTATAAATGTCCCTTACAAAGGAGTTCCTTCTGTTCGGTTTTCAGAGCTTTCCTACATCTGCTGTTTCTTAAAAATAGCCAACTCAAGATAATCCTTATGCCAAAGGCGTATTTTGGGGTGGCAAATTCCGCTCCCCTTCAATTCTAAGATTTCTTGTTTTGGCAACCTGGGTGTTTAACTTCTTCTTAACTTCTTCAACTTCCAGGTGGAAATAGAATTATTGAAGAAAAATAATGATTTTCTGTTTAGGACACATTTTGATGTGTCTGAATCATCTTGTTACAGATGTCCAGTAGTCATACAGTCACGCGCGCACACACACACACACACACCCCTACTCACCTGTAGCGAAGAAGTTTGGTGTGGGCTCGTGATGTATGTGTATATGTATGTATTATTGGGGCCACCCCAAGATGGCCACTTTGGCATGAAGATTATTCTGAGCTGAAGACAGCTGAACTGTATGGGCTCGAGAGGAATTTTGCCATCTCTTAATTACATAGAAGAATCTAAATTGACGATCTTTTCTAGAATAAGGGTTGTTAGTGAGAAATAACAACCCAGAGGTAAACTTGCCTGAATGACACATGTGTATAGAAGGACAAACATCTAATTATCAAATATCTGCTCTTCTTATCACCCTTCCTTTGAAGTTCCGGCTCCCACCCACTTCTCCTTAGTTCAGGGTGACCTAGATACCTCATTCTACCTGACTATTTTTGGAATTTATATGTCTGTATGGATTCCCCCTACATATGCTATTATATTTGATTTTTCTCCTGTTAATCCGTCTTATGTCGATTTGATTTTGATTTTTAGTCCAGCTAGAAGGACCTTTGAAAGGGACAGAGTTCTTGCTCCTTGATTATGTATCTATGTATCTGCGTATGTATGCACACATGCGTCTTAAGCTTAGAAAGGGTCATGAAAACAAAAGTTTATATAGTGGAGGGAAGTTTATGACACGGTTCCAAGGAACACTAGTATTTTAATCAGGGTGGGAAAAGCAAAGCCTACAGACAACATGAAGAAGGAATTATCAGGGAGAAGGAAGAAAACCCAGGAGATACGATGTTATAAAAGCCAAGATTAAAAACAAAAACAAAGTGCACCTAGGTGGCTCAGTGGGTTAAAGCCTCTCCCTTCAGCCCAGGTCATGATCCCAGCATCCTGGGATCGAGTCCCACATTGGGCTCTCTGCTCAGCAGGAAGCCTGCTTCCCCCTCTCTCTGCCTGCCTCTCTGCCTACTTGTGATCTCTGTCTGTCAAATAAATTAAATAAAAAATTAAAAAAAAACCACCCTAACATTTAAAAAACAAAACAAAGCAAAACAAACAAAAAAAAGATTTGAGAAGGGGATGATCAATAGTGTTAAATGGTATAGAAAATCAATAAAAAAATACACAGATAAAGTGTCTAATGTACTTGACATAAAGGTCATTGGTGATGGTGAGAACCATGTTGATAGAATCACGTGTTTGATGACTTAATTATGAAGTAGAGTATTTAAAATAGAACCTGAAGACATCGCTTCTCGGCCTTTTGGCTAAGATCAAGTGTAGAACCTGAAGACAAATCTGTGTGTGGTGTAGGAGAGGGAAATTTTTTACTCTACCCTTTTTGGTTCTTTTGGGTAGTCTGTTATTTAAATTGACATAAAATGATTTAACAGGAGAAAAAGGTAATTATGTAAGTTAATAGGCACCTCATAAAAAAATATGAGACCTAAGGACGTGTCGGTCAGTTGAGGTTTATATGCTATGCTAAGCTAACGAATGGGATGGGGACGTGGGGCTTCACAGGGGAGGAGGGTTATTCACAGGACAGTAAGAGGAACAGAGGTTCGGCAGTTAGACGCTCATTCTGCCATACAGAAAGGTCTTTCACATAAAAAGTTACCTCTGATAATAGCCCTCTTTTGGGGCCAGACGCCCTTAAAAATTCTTTTAGGTGGTTAAGGGAGAAGTAAAAGTTTGTCTTGAGTCTACTGGGTCTTCATTGCTTTCAGCTGAGAATAATCCAAGTGCCAAAGTGGCGTATTTGGGGGTCATGTATTTGTCCCCCCTGCCAGGAGACTCGGAGAGATAGTATAGAAACTGAAAAGGGGCTTGGGTTCTACTACAGAAAGGGTTTCTTTAAGAGGGGAGGTACATCATTATACTTTTTTTAAAAAATTCAATTTATTTAAATTAAAAAAAAAACAAGAACAGTTTGTCAATTTCTCCACTCCCCACCCACCACCTCTGGCAATCACCAGTCTGTTCTCTGTATCTATGAGCTTCGTGATTTATTTTTAGATTCTACATGTAAAAGAGATCATACGGCATTTGTCCTTCTCTATCTGACTTATTTACTTAGCAAAATGCCATTGAAGTCCCTCTTTGTTGTTATAATGGCAAGATTCCATTCTTTTTTTATGGCTAAACAGTATTCCATTAAATATAAATACCACATTTATGTATCAGTGGACATGTAGATTTTTTTCCCTAGCTCAGCTATTGTCAATAATGCTGCAGCGAACATGGGGTGCCTGCTGCCTTCTCAGATTAGTGTTTTTGTTTTCTTTGGTGAATATTCAGAAGTGGAAGTCCTGAGTCATGTGGTATTTCTGTTTTTAATATTTTTGAGGAACCTCCATACTGCTTTCCACAGTGGCTACACCATTTATATTCCCACTAATAGTCCATAAGGGTTTCCTTCTCTTGAGACCCCCACCAACACTTGGTATTTCTTACCTTATCTAAAGCCATTCTGACAGATGTGAGGCGGTGTCTCACTGTGGTCTGGATTTGTGTTTACTTGATGATCAGTCCTGTAGAGCATCTTGTCCTGTACCTATTGGCCATCTGTATGTCTTCTTAAAGAAAAAATGTCTGTTCAGATTTTCTGCACATTTTTCTTAGATTTGTTTTTTGTTTTTTGCTATGTTGTCTTATGAGTTTTTTAAAATATATTTTTGCCACTAACCCCTTACAGATACATAATTTGCAAATATTTTCTTCTGTTCAATTAGGTTGCCTTTTCATTTTGTTGATGGTTTCCTTTGCTGTGCCAAAGCTCTCCCCATTGTGTATTATCGCACCTTTATTGTAAATTAATTGACCATATATGTGTGGATTTATTTCTGGGCTCTCTGTTCTGTTGATGTATATGTCTGTTTTTATTTATTTTTAAAAAATATTTATTTATTTGACAGACAGAGCACAAGTAGGCAGAGAGGCAGGCAGAAAGAGAGGGGAAACAGGCTCCCTGCTGAGCAGAGAGCCCGATGTGGTGCTTGATCCCTGATATCATGACCCGAGCCGAAGGCAGAGGCTTTAACCCACTGAGCCACCCAGGCACCCCATGTCTGTTTTTATACCAATACCATGCTGTTTTAATTACTACAGATTTGTAACAGAGTTTGAAATGAGGGAATAAGATGATGCCTCCAGCTTTGTTCTTTCTTAAAATTGCTTTGGCTGTTTGGGATTTTTTAATGGTTCCATACAAATTGTGGGATTATCTATTTTTTCTTCTGTGGAAAATGTTATGGGTGTTTGTTTTTGTTTTTAAGGAAAGAGAGAGTAGGGAGGGGGTGGGGGAGAAGCCGACTCCCCTTTGGGCAGAAAGGCCAACATGGGGCTTGATCCCACGATCCTGAGACCATGAGCTGAGCTGAAGGCAGACGTCTGACCAACTAAGCCGCCTCGGCACCCCTCATTCATGTTTTGATAGGAGTCGCACTGAACCTATAAGTTGCTTTGAGAAGTATGGATATTTTAATGATACTATTTCTTCCAAGAGAGATTTTCTTATACTTAAAGCAGTTTTGGCAAATAGTGTCTGGAGAGACCAACAAGTATCTGTATGATGAAGTCGTGCCGGGTGGTGGGCGCTGAACTGAGGGTGCGCAGCCTTTGGCGGGACAGCTCTTTGCAGGGGTGGATAGTGAGAACGCAGACTTGTCGCATCCATTGTTGTGGGGAATAAGAAGATGTGCAGACTAGGATAGCATGTTAGGATCCCAAAGAATATCGAGGACCACTGGAGATTTATTATTGTATTTATTACAGCTTTATGATTTTTCCGCCCTTTAGGACTCTTAAACTTAATTATGCCCCCAAAGGTCCCATTTTCAGATAACGTCGCATTGGGAGTTAGGTCTTCAAGGTAGGGATTCTGGGGGTGGGGATACAATTGAGTTAATAGCACCCACAGATACACTGAGTTTCTTTGAGAGAATGATGAGACTTTATTGCGAAAGTAGGTTGATCGATAGCTTGTACTGTTCTGATCGTATGCTGTAAGCCTGCTTTTGTATACTGTATGCTGCTGAGTTAGCGCTTCACGTTTAGAGTGTGCGAAGCTTCAAACACATGGGCACCGGAGCTCATATCGTTTTGCATGATCAGTGTAACACATTGCAGAAATTTCTATATTATAGAAAAAGCCTGAGCTTTGACTTCTTTGGAGATAGGATTCGATATTTACAGTCTGGATGCTCTTCAGCAGACAGTCTAATCGCATAGGTCTTCTCCTCCTTAACCTGTAAGGTGCTGCGTAGAGTAATCTCACACGGTTTCTCGAGAGAATGAAACACGGCAGTTCCATGAAGTGCGCTACCGTCACTTAGTAGGCGGTCGGTGCACGGCACCTGGCATTATTATGCAAAGTGTAGTTTCGTGCTGTTGTATTTAATTGAATGGTAAAATATAACATTAAAACACATAAGATATGTAAAATATATAACATATAAAAACATTCTGATTAACAGATATGCTAATTTATTTAAATGAATGTATTCTAAACTATAAGTACAAATGGAATAATTTCAATGTGGTGTGTTGAGACTTAGAAAAGATTAAGACTGGAGAGGTGCAGAATGTGTTTGACTACCTCTCTGTCAAAAAGTTGTGTATTTTCCATAAAAAGAAAGAAGGAAAGAGAACTCACACTAGTTTAAAACATTCTGTAATTTGAACTGAGATCTTTTGTAGAATAATTTTTGTTCTTTTTTATACACAAATGAAATGTCATGGGAGAAAATTTATAATATAAAATATTAATGTGAACCACATGAGAAATCCTTAATCCTAAAATTACATAGGAGAAAACTCTTGTTATCATTTTTGGCATATATAGATCAACACTTGCACAATAGTACATGCTATCAAAACAAGTTTAAGAGTGCTGAAGAGTAGAAAAGAACAAAAATGATCTGGCCATTTTAATGATATTTTTCTTAATTTTTAAATTACAGTTGGGATCACTTAAAACACACTAGTTTGTAATTTGACTTTTTTCATATAATATGCAGATATACAGTAATTGATTAGGTAATGTACTAGGATGGAGGCAGGAGGAACTTGAAGGAGAACCCTGAGGTATAATTTCATCGTTTCAGATCATGTTAGTATTAAAGGTGAGTGCGGAACACTGCAGATTGTTGACGTCTGAACAGAAAAGAAATAATCAGAGAAACATAAATCATTTGGCAGTGGTTTCTGGCAGAGTCACAATTTTTCTGCAGGAGACATGACTGAGAAAGGATGAGTGCATTATAAACGGATTTGCACCCATCTGGGCCCTTTTGCTTTATCTTTCTTAGCACTCCCAAGATCTGGCTCGTTTTGAACAAGTAACTGTGTCAACAGTGACTAGAGGTCTATAAGTTGGATCATTTAGGTCATTATTTTCTGCATTGTTTTCTGGATACACATTAGCACCCACATGTGCCTGGACTCAACTTATTTTGGGTCTGAGAAGAGCCTGTGTCTATGAGGCTCTTCTTGATGTCTACATAGGCATTAAAGTCACTTGGATCTCAAGGATAGAATCTATTTTTCAGGTCTGCTGTTTAAAATGCATCATTTCCATGAAGGGCTAAGAGCATGCTATGTTTTGTTTTGTAACTTTGCATGTGAAAACAGTTACCACAGGAAAAGTCTTTAAGATATAAATTTTCCTCAAGGTATTAAAATTAAAACCTTACAAAAATCAGCTTTTGAACATTTTTCCCCCTAATACTTTTTAAAGAAATGTCTCCTGTTAAAATTTTGAAAACAAAGAAAAAAATAAGGAAAAAAAAACAAACAAACCCACAAGACAAAAATGTACCGAGGCTTTGTTTGGCTTTTACTTATGTATTCTGCCCCCCTCAGTACATCTAAAGTATTGGACTTTTGCAAGGAAAGATGAAGTGAAGTGTGAAGTTTGTGGGACGTTATGGAAGAAGACCCCAATGAGTTACTGACTTCCTGAGATACAGGTAAACCTGGCCCCTCGCTAAACGTTTTCTTGTCATGTGTAGTCCTGCCTGTGGATCCATCATTTCCTGGTTTAGGGATCCTCGGGGGATTATGTTCTTAAATGTAAATTGAAGATAATAATATGAATCTCCTATATATCACAGAGGAGTATAAAAGCCAACATCTTTAGTGACACCAGCAGATTCCTATGTATCTCTCTCTCGTATACCTCCTCCTGGGGCCCCAGGATTTTGAATTCACCCCATGTGTTGGGTTTGGAGAGCAGTCAGCATTGGGTTTCATTAGTCTCCTTTTTAAGAAAATACCAGGGCTCTGAGAATCAATAAATAATTAAAGTTCCTATCAGCACATTATTATTTTGTAGCTTGAGACATTGCGTAAGAAGATTTATAAGGTCCAACCATGATAATAATTGAAGTTTCAATGGGGTGATCAGTCTTCTGGAATAATAATTGTAAAATAAGGGAGAGCCAGTAATTTTGTGCTAAGTGGCTTAAAGCTAGAGGTTTTTCCATTTAATCATACAGACCTTCATTTATTCAAAACAGTTTTCAAACTATTCTCCTGTGCCCGCTACTGTGTTAGATTCCTCCAAAGCATTCCCATGTCCAGGAAGTGTTGACTGAAGGTTAATCTGCCTGTTGCAAGTAGAATGCCGGTGGCAAGTACAAGTCTCAGATTCCTTTGAATCTGAACTTCTACTCAATAAACTTTGTTTTAAAGTAAAACTAACGGATTTGAATTATAATGAGGCAATACCAGTCCTCCAGGATTATGGGCTATTAATCCTGTGACTTTGTTTACCCCTTGTGTGGATACTATGTTTCCCTGAGTACACATGTGCCTCTGTCAAAGTGCAGTCACCGCGAGCTGTGTGGAGTCCTTCAAGGTTTTCAGATGGAAGAGAGTAAAGGAAAAAGGAGGTAAGGAACCTGATAAACTGCACTTATGAAACCTCACAGCTTTTGGGCAAGAAGGAATGAAGAAGTGAGAAGTAGCTGTGTGGAACTAACTTAGGAAATGTTAAATGGTCTAGATGAGAGATGATAAAGGCCCACATGTCAGAGGTAACGGTGAGGTTGGAGAAAGATGGACAGGCATGATGTTTCATTTGTAGAATGTTGGCTGATCAGGTGTGAGCATTTCAAGAAGAAGGAATAAAGAGGGTCACGTGCAGACTTTGATTGACTGACTAGATGGTGGTGCTACTTTCCACCAAGACAAGGACATAGGGGACAAAGAATGTGATTGGAGGAAAAGACTGAGAATTCCAGTTTGGATTTTCTGAGTTTGAAGTGATTGGGGACCGTTTGGGGGAAATGCACTACAGTAAATTGGATATGCTTTTTGGAAAGAAGGGTTAGTCCTGGGATGTGGGTGCATACTTGAAAGTTGGTGGCATGAGTGATTGTTAGTGCCATTGGGTCTGACCTTTGAGAGCATTGGTATGGTAGTAAACAGGAATCAGAAAATGAAAAGGCAACAGAACAGACTGAGGAGAACCCAAATATGAATCCAGAGTCTCCATTCCAAAGTTAAATCTTCACTCCCAGAAATAGGTAATAGAGATCTAAATCGTTGTACAGGGGGTAGAATAAAAAAGGACTGGCTTGCCAGATATTTCAGAAGAACTATTTTGTGTTACTAAGGACCAAGAAGACCAAAATGCACCTAATCTAAGACAGGCATTTCTAGAATGGGCTGGTTTAGCTGACCAGGGCTTCGCTTCCGTGTTCACACGGCTCCATTCCAGAAGCAGAATATGGATTTTGGCTGGGCAAAGTAAACTTCAACCCTTGGTCAAAGACAAGATATTACAGACCTCACTAGGTTATCCTGAATTCTCCAAGGAGCATCTCTCCAGTTCTTTTTCACAAAGCCATGCTTAAACGCAACCACAGCTGTATTGTAGAGTTCCTTGTTGTTTGTAACTCCCTTTTGGGCTTTTCTGAGTCTCACCCCATCTTGAATTTAACCAATGGTTGAAGTAGGAGTACCTAGTAGTAACTGTCAGTAGATGGAACCAATTTTGACAAAATGAATTTTTCTACGTTAATGAAAACTAGTTACTAGGCAGTTATATTGATATTATTAGAGAGGCATTTCATGACAAACATTATAAACCTGCATCTGTATATTGAATATAGTTATATTATTAAACATTTTTATTAAATCAGACTTGATTTTTATAAACTAATTCTGCCAGAAGAATACAGATTTGAGGAAAAGATCATTGAAGGAGATTTCAAACCCTACTTCTGTTTTGGTCTTTTTAGTTTCATCAGTGTCATTCAAAAACAGCATACCTGTATTTGTTACTCTCTTTATGTCACAGGTATTTCATCAGAACCGTAAAACATACCCAAAGGCATTTTCTTTTTCTTTCAAAAAATTTTTCATAAAAAAGAAAATAAAGAAGACAATTCATTATAAAAGGATCTTTATAAATTAACATGGTAAGACACTGTTCTTGGGTATAGTACTGAAATGAAGTCTTGTAGTGCTTTCTGTAGAGGCATTTTTTGTGTGTTTTTACTTGTAGACCCTTGAATTTTCTACTAGATTTTTGGTACTAACTGATCAAGTTACTTAGTCTCTTTCTGCAAATGGAAAGGGAGGAATGAGGAATCATAGTGTATTTAGGTGTTAAGCTACTTTTATTTCTTGCTCATTGCAACAGAAGCCCTTCAGGAGCGGGAGTTGCTGTGCACTTGCTTATTCCCAGGGACCCAGAACCTCTCCCAGTGTCTGGCACCGTCGGCATTCAAATACTTGATGAGTAAATGGAGAAAGAAGGAATTCAAGATCCGGTTCCCTTAAGAGAAAGGACGCCTCATCCAACATGCGTGTACTGAAGCGCAGCCTTGGGGGGAGCTGTTAGAAAGCGGCAGATGTTGGCTAATGAACTGGGGCAGGGACACAGCTGCACGTTGACCCACATTAACCTGTCTGTTACTTGAGGGCCGGTAGTAAGAGACGTTCGCAGAAACATTCCAGTCTGTGCCATGAGCTGTGTCGCTCTGTAAAATTTTGCCTTGGCCATCTCATACCTCCTCACACCGCATGTGAAGGAACAAGATTTTTCATGGCCTACTTTTCCTGGTTATATAAGATTCTAAACGTGGTTATGCCCACATGAGGACTTCAGTCCTTAAGAAAACGTTTCTTCTCAGGTTGAACTGGAATATTCTGAGATTGAATGAAATAGAGTTTGTACTTTTAAAAACTATTCTGGAAGCAAAATGTAGATGACACTATCTATTCAACTGGTATTTTAGGTGGCGATTTAGGAAACAAATTCTAAGAAGCGATGATAACTGAAAAGAAATGTATTTAGCCGAATTTAATGGTAACTTGCTTTGCATGTGTTTGTTGAAATAATTACATGGATTTATTTTTATATCTTTTGCATTATTTCAAGTTTATTTCTGCATATTTGGGTGCAAGCTGTAAAAATGTTTATATATTGAAAAGTGCCCCTTAATGATAATAAGGAATTTGTTTTTGATTTATTAGTTGATGCTACTTGAATCAATGGGTAACTTTACTTGAATAGTTGAGGATACGGATTTTATTTATAACTTATAATAATAAACCAAATTATATAAGTATATAACTAAACCATGCAGTGTGTTTTTATAAAAACCTATTTATAATGTATTTTACAATATTCTATAAACTATTAGAAGTATTATTTTTGTATTGTGGTGTTATATCACTTAGAAAATGATATTGGATGGAACAAGAAATGTTTTTTTGTAAATGAAATTATAGTTCCATAAGGAGATTGATTTTATGATCAATTCAATCTCAGAATATTCCAGTGTTTTCATTTCCACTTTCTCATTGTTCATTTTTTATACCTTGGCTAGCTAATCTTCAGCATAAGCCAAAATGTCACTTGTCTATTGTAAATTACCCTAATTGGTGAGTGAGAAAAGTTTGTGATATCTGCCAAATTTTAGGGGGTGAAATAATTACGATTTTCTCCTAATTCGTATTTTTGTCCCTAAAATGATATGTTAATAAATGAGAAAAATCAGTCATAAAATAGAAAGTACAGTCATTCTTGCTCATAATTAAAGAAAACAGGATAGAAAAAATTCAAATTATTTCTTTAACTGCTCATTGACTGTTGCTTTATATACAATTAAAATGAAGCTGAGTAACCCTCAGAAAAGTTGTGAAACATGTTTGGAATCCATTTCAGAGGTGGTAAACTTTTTTTTCTTTTTAAATACATTTTTATTTACTTATTTTGGGTGGGGGCAGAGGGAGAGGGAAAGAGAATCCCAAGCTAACTCCCCACTGAGCACCAGTGTGGGACTTGATCTCATGAGATCAGAAATCCAACGTTAGATGTTTAACTGACTAAGCCATCTGGGTGCCCCAATAAATTTTGTCTTGTTTTTTTTTGTTTGTTTTTAATTTTAATAATTGTTAGGAGAATCTTTAAGTTCTTAAAAATGTGCTGATGGTATCTGTTGGTTAGTTTCTAGATAGGTATCAACATAAAAGTGTCAGTTTAAATTCCCAGTAGTAAAGATGGTGTGCTGATGGTGTTCAGTTTTTCTTTTCTTTCAGTAAACTCCATATATGGAAATTTAACTCAATATATCACATAATTTATAAGTGATACTTGTTTTCTAAAAAGTTTTTAAACCTATGAAATAAACTCTAGGATTTCTTTAGCAAATTCCTTTATAAGAGTATGATTAAAGCTATTGCTGCAACTTTTAAACAGTTTGTATCTCCTGTAAAGTAAGGTTTTATATTAAATATTTGCAGACTATAGAAGAATTTTTGCATTTTGCTTTTGGGGAAATTCATTCTTTAAAAAATGTAATTATACATGGATACATTCCTATTGTAAAAGATTCAAATACTGCCAAGATCTAGAGAGCAAAATATGACTATTTACATTCCTGTCCCCCTTATATCTGTGTCCCTCCAAGGTAAAAACTGTTAATAGTTTAGTATGCATCATTACAACACAAATTCTATTTACAAGCAACTCATTAAAAAGTAAAAAATGAGGGGCACCTGGGTGGCTCAGTGGGTTAAGCCTCTGCCTTCGGCTCGGGTCATGATCTCGGGGTCCTGGGATCGAGCCCCACATCAGGATCTCTGCACAGCAGGGAGCCTGGTTCCCCCTTTCTCTCTGCCTGCTTCTCTGCCTACTTGTGATCTCTCTCTCTCTGTGTTGAATAAATCAATAAAATCTTTAAAAAAAAAAAAAAAAAGTAAAAAATGGGATCGTAATATATATTCTTTTAACTTGTGTTGGAAGAGATTAACATCTTTGGAATTAAAGAGATTTGGTTTGTGAGTTCACGGTCACTGTTTTTTGGACAGTCTGTCTGAGTAGACTCTGCTCAGTACGAGTCTCCCCCAATTATTCTAGCATTTTCTTGGTCTGGCATCTATGAGGAATGGGAAACGTGTTTATGAGAGAGTAAAACAATTGTATGAAAGTCAGTTCACTCATCAACAAGCCAGAAATATGGTTTAAGAAATAGGCATCCTTTTTCCTTTTATAAGTGCTTGTCAAGGGCTCTTGGGAGGCTCAGTTGGTTTAACACAGGGCCTCATCTCATCTCTGGGATGAACCCGGGCCGGCTCCTCCCCTCCTTGTGCTTGCTTGCTTTTTCTCTCTCTCTCAAATAAATAAATCAAAAAAAAAAAAAAAATACTTGTCAGGTTCTCCTTTTTGTATGTTTCTGCTCATTACTAGTTTGGCCCCATATTTGCATTTCTCATATTAGCCGTATGTAAATGTTAAAAATACCTTTTATTTTTAATGGATTCCGATCTTTTATATTTTATCTTCTCTCTTATTTGACCTTCTGTGTTTTTCTCCTGTTTTGACCCTAACGTTTTAGAAAAGCATGTTTCGTGGTGATTTGTTTTGGACAGAATTTCTCAACCTTGGCAGTTTCGACATTAAGGACCAGATCATTTTTTGTCATCCAGTGGGGGAAGAGGGTACTCCGTGCATTGTAGCATGTTTAGCAGCATCCCTGGTCTCTTTCTAACCCTAAACCAGTCCATAATGTGTTTTGAAGTCATTAGAGTTGTGGGAAACACAGCACTATTAAACCTTCACTCCATGTATGTATAATTGACTTTAACTCACTTCATGGTAGATTTGTATGTTGTGTATTAGGAAAAAATGTGGAAATATTTGCTGATGAAGAGGCCTCTCCAATTTGAAAGAAGTGCCCTTCCTTACCTATTAAATCAGAAACCTGAAATCAGACCTTTCCTATGTCATGATGAAAGTTTATTTACCACATTACTTCTTTGTACTTTTGGGCTAGTGCAGTGCCACATATGAACGTGTTTTCGGAGGTGTTGAACAAAACAAAACCTGCTTCCAGAATAGATGCTGCCTCATTAGATCTGGATACACACAGATTTTTCTCACGTGAAACCCCTTAACATTTATCTTCAAATGTGTGATATTCAAATGTGTAATATTCAGTTTAAATGGAGATAACATAAACTAAGATTTTAACGTATTAAATTTGCAAAGCTTAGTGAAAGTGTTTTAATAATAAAACTCCTATGTAGTATCTAGGACTGTTTTCAGACACATTTATCTTTGAAA
This sequence comes from Lutra lutra, assembly GCF_902655055.1. Classification (NCBI taxonomy): domain Eukaryota; kingdom Metazoa; phylum Chordata; class Mammalia; order Carnivora; family Mustelidae; genus Lutra; species Lutra lutra. Next base: position 1,465,051 of record NC_062280.1, read on the forward strand.
CTTAACATTTTGGTACCTCTCCCAAAAATGGGCCAAGAGCAAAAACACTGACCTTCACAGTGATATTCAGTCTACTTCTAACAATCTTTCCTGTATCTTTAGACCTAATGGTCTAATTTCCGCCCTTGGTATATATTCTTGCTTAATTAATTTCCTGTTGAATTTAAAATGAATTCATACTCTAGGCAATTTTTTTAAAAAAGATTTTATTTATTTATTTGACACAGAGAGATCACAAGTAGGCAGAGAGGAAACAGGCTCCCCGCTGAGCAGAGCGCCAGATGTGGGGCTTGATTGTAGGACCCTGAGATCATGACCTGAGTGGAAAGCAGAGGCTTAACCCCCTGAACCACCCAGGTGCCCCTATGGGCTATTTTACAAGAACTGTTTATTTCTAGCTTTTCCCAACATGTGTTTAACTCACTTCCTTTACAAGAACAGTACTTAACTTTTTTTGAAGTAAAAATTTGAATGTGAATCCAAGCATTGAATTAATTTAAAGTACCAGTTTATTTTGCTGTTTTCAATACATGTTACAGAAATCTGTAGTTTCTGATTCTGCTTTTACAATTTCTTTTTCTTCATCAGTTTTAAAGATCTGAAAATGGCAGATCCGATAGAAAGATGACATATTTTCAAGCTAATATAAATCACATTCTAGATATCAGCATTCTATTTAATACTGATTCTGACTAAATAGACCTGATTCTCCATAAACTTGAGATCAAGTAAAAGTTTTTAAAAAGTAATAATTCTGATAAAAATGTCACTGTGTTTATTGGATATTAAAATCTGCGCAATCTCCTGCTAAAACAGTTTATTATGTTTATGTTTATTGTATCACTGGAAATATTTGAATATCATTTGTGCAGCCTTTAATATTTTTATTCAAATAAACTTTTTTTTAAAACTTAAATGTATTTAAAAGGGAAGTATCCTGTCGTGGTCTGTCGTGTTTCAGTGTGTACTAAAATACGTAGTGAGACAAAAAGGATTACAGCAGGGTTACTCAGGAGTCACTTAAAGTCGTCTCCCGTATCACCTGCCACATTCTGGGAAACGCTGATTTGAGGGCAGTAATTTGTGAACTATAAAAGTTAGGCTTTGATTTGCAGAGTTTTCAGATTATAAGTAGGAATTTTCCAGAACGTGACCAACAGTTCTCCGGCTCCATTATTTAATCATTAGTTAACATTTTGTGGACAGCGATCTGCACAGAACAGGAGCCGCTGCAGAGCGGCGTGGAGTTCCGTACGTTGTGTCCTCCAAGTGTCGGGAGGGGCGGCCGTCGGCCGGGAGGCGCGATGGTGGCAAGTACCCGCGTGGCCCCGTGTGGCGTTCGCAGGACGTGAACTTTAGTAGCACCTCAGAGCGAAGGACGGAGTCGAGCTGGGCTCGGGGTCCGTGCGGCGCCGCACGTGTCCCCCGGCCTCGGGACTGCGGCCGCCTCGCGGGTTCGCCCCGCACACGGCCGCGGACGGCAGCCCTCGCGCGTCCTCGCTTGGCTCTGGGCGGCGCAGCTCGCGTCTCTGTGAACCGCCGACCTCGTGGCGGCGGGTCCCTCTGCTGCCGCCGCCGTCCGGAGCCTGCGTCAGGCCGCCCCACGCCGCGCGGTCCGAGACGCCCGCTGGCCGCCCGCTGGCCGCCCGCTGGCCGCCTCTCCTGCGGTTGGCGTCTCCCCTCCTAGTTGCCTGCGGCCCCGCCCGCTCCGCCCTCCTGGTCCGGAGCCGCCGACTCTCCCTCCGCAGAGGCCATCGCGTCTCCTATCTGCTCGCGCCGCCGCCGCGGTCGGCACTGACCGGGCGGCCGCCGGGGGCTCGCGAGGTCTCCCCGCTTCCCTTGTCCTCTTCTCGGTCACTGACCGTTTCCGAAGAGCAGAATAAGCTCCCGTGTCTGTCAGTCTGTCCGGGTCCGCGCTCCTCCCGGGCTGCGCTCTCGCGGGACCTCCGCGTCCCCACGCCAGCGCCACGTGACGCCCGTCCCCTCGGCGAACGGCCTCGCTCTGCCGCTTTCCTCCCCCGGTCTGACAGCCGGAGGCGGTCTCCGCGCACAGGACGGACAGGCTTGCGTTTGTTTTACTTTTTATTTACTTTTTGGAAAAGCATGAATTTTAGACCCGGACCTGCTCTGTTCCCTGTGTCGCTGCCGCGAGCGGGGACCGCGCTGGGGTGTTCCTCCTCCGCGCTCCAGGGGCTCCGTCCGCTGCGCGCGAGCTGGCCGGCGGCGACACATGTTGGCAGCGCGAAGAACCACTCACTCATGAGGAGACGGTTCCTTACTATTAGTTCAAACGACGTCCTGGAGTCCCTGTCTCTGCCACCACCGACGGGCGCTTTCCTTCCCCGCTCACGTGCACACCGCGGAGGAGTCGTGTGTGGGAATCGGGTGACAGTGCACCACGGCGGTGACGTTTGAAGATTGCGTGCGTGCGGGGACTGAGCCGTCGTCGTCTACCGCGGTTGCTTTCCTGTTTTCCAGCCCGTCCGCGCCCACGAAACGCAGGGCGCGTCCCGGGCCGTGAGACTCCTCTGCGGTCGCTGAAGATCCATAACGCGAGTTTCCGGTCTTTACAAGACAAACTGCCTTGACGTGGCATCGGGAGATGCTGGGACCTCGCGGTCCCTCATCCTCCCGTGTGCGGCGAGTGGCGTCGGGGAAACCGGGCGTGCTGGACGGCGGACACCCAGTGACTGACTTGATACTCTAATGATTGAGTCATGAGGTGAGGCTCCTGGTGGCAAGTGACAAATGACAAAAACCAGAAAAGGGATTTAATTCTAAGACATCCTAATCCCTGAACAAGTCTGAACCCTCGGGGCGCCTGCGGGGCTCCGTTGGTGAAGCGTCTGCCTTGGGCTCAGGTCGTGACCCCGGGGTCCCGCGGTCCAGCTCCGCATGGGGCTCCCCGCTCGTGCTCGCTCTCATAAAATCTTCCAAAAAATAAGTCCAAACCCTCGTGCCGTGGATGCACAACGGCGCCCGCGGTCACTCCGAGCGCTGTTCTATCTACCTGGGACCAGTGAAGGCCCGACTGTCGCGCCGGTTTCCTGCATCGGTTGAGGAGGCTCCGAGGCCCCGAGTCATCGCCGTCGCCTTCCGAGCGGAGCCTGTCGCGGCTCGTGCCTCGCGGACACACGAAGTCCCGACAGGCACTTCCGCGCCGTCTCCTCGTCTCCCCAACAAGGATTCAGGGGAAGCTCCTTTGGAATCTCCCTCCTCGCGTGGCTGCTGAGTTTTATTCAGGGAGCAGCTTAGGGGCCTCCAGGCTTGTACCTCAGCCTCATGACTCCACGCGCTCAAAACCGGTTTCCTGTAGAAGCTTTGTCTCGTGTCTCCTCGGAAATCTGCGGCCCGTGTGCGGCGCTACACGCAGCTGCGCGCCGGGGCGTTGACTGCCGAGCCGACTTGCTGAAACGCGTGTGCTGACACGTGCGCGGCCGCCGCCCGGGAGATCCCGCAGGTCTGCGGGCGCCGCCTGCGCGGGACACTGGCGCCTGCGCGGGACACTGGCGCCTGCCCCTGCCGAAACACGGGAGGCCGGGCGGTAGGGGCGGGCTCCTGGAGAAGGCGCTCGTTCCCGTTGTAGCTTTGTGTGTGAGGAGATGCTGCGAGAAAACCAAGTATTTGTGTGTGCCGGTTGTTCCTTCACGCCTTGTACATCCTCATGTCCGGTCAATATAATTATATGAAGTTAGATTTGATTTGTTGTTTCCGTCAGAGATTCATATTGTGCTTAAATTATGTCAGAAAAAAAATCCATGGTTTTCTGTCCTGAACGAGTGTATTCAGATTGGCCGAAACTCCCCAAGTTCTCGATCGCTCCCTTACTGAGGGTAATGATACTGCTGGAGTGGTCTTCCTTGAATTTTAAGAGGAAGAAGTAACTAGTTTGAAATTTTACTTTCATTTTATTTTATGGTGAAATTTTTTTTTTCTAGCTTTCTTTTTATAATTCTTAATTTGGAAATAATTTCAAAGCTAGAATAAGTTTATAAGAATAGTTGAAGGGATTTCTTTCACCTGTGTTAACCTATTGTTAATAACTTGTCTCATTTATGTTGTCATCGGTTCGCCGTCAGCATTTTTGTGTGCATGTGGAGTGTACACACGTCTGTGATTGTTCTCCGCTGTTTGAGGGTGAGGATTTTTAATTATTTTCTCAGTAAGCTTTTTTATCTCCTTCATTTTTGAATATCCACGTTCATGATTTCAGTAAGACATTTTGGTCTGATTTAGTCGTGGTACTCAAACAGCATTCTAATAAATTTGCTTTTCCATTACTAGTAATTTTTATTCTGGCTAAAAATCTTTCATGGCCCATAGGGGCATCCGTGGAACAGTGGAGCCGGTATGTGCTTTCTCTCCTCCCTACCTTTGAGGTATTCTGGCCTGTAGTCGCAGAGCAGGGGGTGAAGCAAGGGGTGGTTCCCAGAGAGGACGGTGACAGCTCTCCACAGGATAATGTCCGCGAATTGGAACAGAACAAGCGGCTGACCTTGTCCCTTAGCATGCGGTCATTACTTGCAATTTAAAGGTAGACATTTTAGTCTGAAAATTACATACTGAGTAACAGATATTTCTCCGCTCTTACTCTTCAGAGATCCTTGACTTTTGAGTGTTTAGACTGATGCTTTGTCTTGCTACTCACTTCACTGCTCTTCCCGTGTGCACTCCGAATGCCTGGATGGCCTCTGTGTCCTGCAAATGCAGTTCCGGGAGGACAGTGCGAACACTCGCTCGGCAGTTTTTGCTGCCCTAGAGAAGGCTTTTAATACATGCTGACCCGCGTAAATGAGGTGCCCACACAGCTGCTGTTCTGTTCTTGTCAGCTTGTGCTTTAAATCTGCGGAATCAGCAGGGTGGGGCCCTGGATCACCTGATGGGATGCTCGAAGTTTTCTGTACTTTGTGTTACACATCTTGAGTGTAGAGGTAATATTTATATATTTATAATCTGTAAAAACTATAGGAGTTTATAACATTTTAATAACATGTTATACATCTACTATTGAATCCTCAATACTTTACCTCTATTATTTTTAATTTTTACTAAAATCTTACAAAGTAAGTGAAGTTATCACTGTTTTACAGAATAGAAAAATGAAGCTTAGAGAGTTAAAATAATTTGCCTTTTAGATAATGATATTTCCCTTCTTGGGGAAATGGGAGAATTAAGGCACCATGTCTGCAGCAGCCCACGCAGATGCTGGCACATAGTAGCCCCTCAATAAATGACCGTTTCATTACTCTCATCATTGCCAGTGTCTCAGCTTGGGGCGTGACCAGGGGTCGGCCTGATCTGGACCTGCACACGGTATGGACTGTGTTTGCTGCCTTCTGAAGTACACACGAGTGACGCTTGACCCTGCGTCATGTATCTGTGCTCTCAGTCATTGCAGGGAAGCCAGGTGTCAGTGACCTGGAGTGGTTCTGTCACTGGCTCTACATCCCAAGCAGCACTTTCATGACGGTTGACACTGTGCTTCAGGCTGACGACCCTGTTCCTCGAAGCTCTGCACCAGAAGGGGCTGGTGTGCAGATTGAGCTCAGCTCCCCAGACTGTGCTGCGCTGCCGTCTCGGCGGACTCGGCCTGCACACGGCACCGGCCTGTGGCAGAGAGACTGACACACGCGCACGCAAGTGATTCTCGTTAAAGTGGGCTGAGGGCTTGGACTGAGCTCTGGTCTCTGTGTGGCATTTGCATCAGATTTGAAAAGCAGATGGCCTGAGCGCTGTTTCAGCAGAAGGCCAGTGAGCAGAGAGCTGGTGTCAGATTCCAGATAAACCACAAGTTTACATTTTGCCTCGGACCGTTTTTATCAGAGAGTTCTGTGTTTTACAAGTGCTCACACGAGGGCAAGATGCCTGGTGTACAGAACATGCATTTGATGAATGCCCCGGGAATCACGATAGGGAGATGAGAGGCCTGTGCCAACAAAGGACTCTTTGTTTCACAGAAATTTTTATCATTTTGGGCAGGATTGTTTGACTCCAGTAATGGATGTAGAAGGCCTGCTCTTGCTTGTCCCTGTGAATGGGGAACCCCTTCTATGTGACATGTGGGAACTCTTCGAGAGAAAAGAGAAGTGTGTTTGCTTTTCTGATGTGCCTTGTAGGTTTCCCTGGCAGTGCTCAGATGACAACACTTTCAGGGGTAGAATTGGAATTACAGAGGTGATTTCCTGTGAAGTTAATGGACCTTATGCTTCAGGGCCCCCTTGTGTTCCCATGCTCTGTCCAAAATCCTGGGCCTTATTCACATGATAGCATGTGAAATTTGCAGTTGATTTAAACTAATCAGCTAAGTTGGGGTCTTTTTGCCCTCCCCTGCCCCTCTGCCATATTTTCCCTCGTGCAGAGTGTGTTAGAGGGGCTACTGGCAATTTTGGAGTCTGACTAACAGGATGCTGAGCTGGAGATACATTTATTTTGAGCATAGTGGGGTATATTTGCATGAGCCATATGAAATTGTCATTTTGGAAGTGGAAGATGATTGAACATTGGCCATTTCATATGGTCCTATGTGGTTCGAAGTTCCTCAGCATATAATTCAGTTATTTCTACTGTCCTGGTAAAGAAATGTCTTCAGGAATCTTCCCACTGCTAACTGAGTCTGTGTACCCAGTGTGGTGGATGAAAGTACATGGCCAGACGTCATTTTGTGATATGCATGTGTCCTAGAGCACTTGACACAGAAACGTGGGTAGGGCAGAAACAGCGACAAAACTTTGGTTGACCCTGATAGAGGAAAGATTGAATTATCTTTCTAGTCTCTCCTTGGAAAATATGATAAGATCTGTGAAATATGAAGAAGCAAACAAAATGCATGAGTCAAAGCAAAACAAAATAAGTATAAAAAGTGTACAAAAAAAAAAGGCAGGCCAAACCATATCTAGTAATTATTTGAAAACATAGGCAGTTTTTCTGGATTTTATCATTTTTGTGATAACTGTCCAATTATTTATTTGCAGCATTTTGAAATTTATTTATTTATTTATGTATCTATTTACTTATTTTTTGAGAGAGAGAATCTCAAGCCAGTTTGACACTTAGCAAGGAGTCCCAGGCTCCATCCCATGACCATGAGATAATGATTGGAGCCAAAATCAAGAGTCAGATGCCTAACCAGCTGAACCACCCAGATGCCCTTGAAACCTTATTTTCTTAAAGGGTTGCCCTACCCCCATTATATAAGCTTCAAAGTTTATAATACTTGGATCTGACCCTGAATGGGAAGCATATGGAATGGGGGCCCAATAGCAAACAGGTTTTCCCCAGGAACCCAAAGATCCTTTTCAGAGATTATTTTTATAAGTTCTTAAAGTAGGGATCTATTATAGTAACATAACCGATTTCCTTTCAGGGGAAAAAGGGATATTATAGGATGAAAATAGATGGTAAGAGTGATACTCAAGTATATAAGATTATGCTTCTGGGGTTAGGATTAGAGTACATTTCAGAAACCATAGCAACCCAGTCTATTTCTATCTTCCATCAACCTTGTTTAGCACCGTCTTTCCTTTCAGGAAAGTGAAGACAGATAGGAGTCATCATAGAAGACAGATAGGAGTGAGATTCTTCTCTTAATGAAACTGGGAGCAGGTATGAAGGATCTTTTTTAATGGTATCCTCTCGTATTTTTCACTCTGTTTCTCTTAATAATATGTTACCCTGATTGTTTGTCTTTCCTTTTCTTTGGGGGTGGACAGGGAGGTGCTTCTAGAATCAGCAAATATATAACTTGTTAATAAGTTCTCCACCAACATGAATTCTTCAGTATTTAGATGTAAAACAGATGTTCTCTCCCATTGCCTTATCTTAGCCTCTAATTGCACCATCTTTGCGGAGTCTGGAAAACTCTAACAAAAGAAGTAATGCTTTTCTTATTGTTCCACACAAGTGCCCAGATGTCACAAATAATTCAGAAAACCAGGGAGTCAGAGGTTCTACTAATGTTTGTTCCTCAAAGAGCTTTTCTTTAATGAACCCTTGCCTCATCTTTATCATCTCAGCTTTTCTTTAATGAACCCATCTCTCATGAGAGTGAACTGTCTCATGAGAAGCCTTGCTTGATTTATTCATGGTGGATTCCAGTATGTAGGATGGATAGTAAACATTTAATACTCTCTTACCTTTCGGAATATAGCATATGTATGACTTCTTGTTTCATTGTCTCTTATTAGAAACATCTGTGATGCACATCGAGCATCATGATTCAGCTCATCATAAATCAGCTATAAGGCATTAGGATGTCAGGAGAGGGGACCATCAGTGTAGTCCCCACTTACAATCTTACCTTTTTTCTCTTTTTATTTCTCTGTCTTGGTGAGTGTGATAAATAACCTTCAGTTCCATAAGGCGGAATCTGAGGCCTGCAGGGTGCCTCACAATTTACTCACCGTATCAAGTTCATGAAAGCCTCCCAAGTCTCTGCTTTGGGATGACCTTAGTGTCTCCTGACTCCTTCTGACTTACAATCAGAGGAGTTTTTTGTTTTGTTTTGTTTTAAGTAAATACAGTTTGTGTAGCATGTTTACAGCCGATTCAGTGGTCAGCCCCCATTGCATCATATTAATCCATTCAACAAATATTTGAGTGCCGGAGAGAAACGGAATGAAGTTGGTAGTTTGGAGTCTCCTCCACGTCTGTTTTCTACCCATCAGCCCTGGGAGACAAATCAATATAGACTAGACTCATGGGCCCCCTGGAAAGAATGCTGAGGGAGGGAGAAGTGTGAGTTCAGCTTGTTTATTCTTCTAGTTCTTTTAGTGTGGCGCGCATTTCATTCTCGGATCCTAGCTGATACCAGTGCTAGTCAAGAAATCAACTCTGTGCTGCTTTGACATTTTCTGTGACATGTGAAGGACATGAGGAGAATGCCACGGAGGTGGGTAGGGAAAGAACCTTCTGCATAGAAAAACTCTTCTTGGAATGTTGAATGGACAGCAGGGTGGACTGGGGGGTTGGACTGAAGTAAGGAAACGGGATAACAGTAGGAGACCAGGTCAGAGGGACAGTGGAATGAGGTGGGAAGACCACGGAGTTCTTTATAGGACCTATTTTCATTGTGAGATTGGAAGTCATTGGAGGTGATGAAAGGCTTATAATGTGTCACTCTGGCTACTGTTCGGAGAATTGACTATATGGGGTCAAATGTAGAAGCAGGAAGGACAGATAGGAGACTACTGAGAAAGGCAATGGTGATGATAGTGGCAAAGATAGTGAAAAATGCTGGGATTCTAGATGTGTTTTGGAATACAAGGACAGGATTTGGTGATGGATGTAGGTTGTTAAAAGAGCAGTTCATGATCATGCCAAGGTTTAGGAACTGGATGGATGGACCTATCATTTCTTTAATTTTTTTTTTTTTAATTTTTTCCCTAAGTTTTTATTTATTTTTTAAAGTAGTCTCTACCCCCAAGGTGGGGCTTGAACTCACAACCCTAAGATCAAGAGTTGCATGCTCTACCGACTGAGCCAGCCAGGTGCCCCCCACCCTTTTTTTTTAAATTATTTTTATGGACCTATCATTTCTTTTTCTTTTTTTTTTTTAAGATTTTATTTATTTATTTGTCAGAGAGAGAGAGAGAGATCACAAGTAGGCAGAGAGGCAGACAGAGACAGAGGGAGAAGCAGGTTCCCTGCCGAGCAAGGAGCCCGATATGGGACTCGATCCCAGGACGCTGGGATCATGACCTGAGCCGAAGGCAGCCGCTTAACCAACTGAGCCACCCAGGCATCCCTGGACCTATCATTTCTGATATGAGGATGTCCATTAGAGGAAGAGTTTAGAGAGGAAGGTTAGGAATTTGATTTTGGATCTGTTAAGTTTGAGTGGGCACATCGTAGGAAATGTCTAGGCTAGATATACAAACTTAGGAGCCATTGACATATCGATGGTATTTGAAGTTGAGACTTACTGAAATTGCCTGGGCTGTTGACTCTCAAATTCCTTAGTTGGGTATTATTGAAAACAGTTTAAACTGTAAATATATAGTGCTTGGGTCAGCCCGGTTGGCCTCCAAAAACAACGCTGTATTTTTTCTAATTTTTATTTAAATTCTGTTTAGTTAACATACAGTGCAATATTGGTTTCAGGAGTAGAGTTCAGTGATTCATCACTTATGTACAACACCCGCTGCTCATCATAGCAAGCGCCCTCAACTCCCATCCCCCGTCTAGCCCATCCCCTACCCACCTCCCCCCATCACCCCTCCATTTGTTCTGTCTTTAAGAATCTCTTATGGTTTGTTTCCCTCCTTTTTCCCCCATCCCATATGTTCATCTGTAAAAGCAATAGTATTAAGATTAGAAATGATATTTTATAAAAAATAAAGAATATGTATATTCTATAATTAACATATATACAACATAAACACCTATAAACATGCATAACCACGAAATACTGATGTGTGTGTGTAAACTCATAGGTAGACATATAAAGTGTGTGTAACACAAAGACTATGTTTGAAAATACTATTTGTCTTTTTGGAAGGCATTTTTTTTTTTTAATGTCAGAAAGTGAGAGTAGTCACTGATTTTCCTGCCAAGCGGGGAATTAAATTGTAACTCTGAAAAGTGAGCATAAGGAACGTTACTGCAACTACCCTTGAAATGTCAGTCTGCTTTTAAAATGCAATGATTTTAGGCCATTTGTTTACAATATGGCAACTCTATATGTAAAAATTTCAAACACTTAGCCCTCTGTGGTTTATCTCTAATGCTTTAGGATTTTGAATACAAGGCATTGTAGTGGTAAAAAAATCTTTGATATCCAGAACCCTACAGTGGGAGTCGAAAGAGTGGTTTTCCAGGGTAGTTACTTTGTCACCAACGAGCCATGTCAGTTTATAATACTTACACTTTCTAGGTCTAACTTCTATAGACTTAACTCCTGTAGGTTTTTTTGCTTGAAAATGAGAAGATTTAATTAGATTACTGGTATTACCATAGTTCTAGCTGCCCCCTCGAGCCTGGTAGCAATGGGCCAGGTATACCAAAAATGCCTGGATCCTTCACTGTTTGTTGTTCTTTTTTTAAAAAAGATTTTATTATTATTACTATTATTACTACTATTTTAATGTAATCTCCAGTATGGGACATGAACTCACGACACCATGATCAAGAGTCACGTGCTCTACCGACTAAGCCGGCCAGGTGCCCCGGTCTTTCACTGTTTCAACCAGGGCCTTTAGCTTTTACTTGCTCCGTGTTGGTGTTCCCAAGGAAGACATTTTTGAGCCAAAGGAGCCCCAGTTTAAAAGTCTTTTAAAAACAGTTTTTCATCTTTTCTAGAAAAACAAAATTTCAAATAATGATGTGCAAAGTTTTTGTCAGCTTTGAGAGCTGTCTTACCTCTAAACCACGGCCCAAACAACATACCCAGCCCATTCCATAACTGTCTACGCAGGTAACTATGCTTTTTTGCCTCTGAAGTATAATTTAGCCTTAACATTCTTTAATTACAGTCTTAGATTCTTATAGTTGAGACAGAAGTAGAAATTGCCTCTTTCAACCTCTTTCCTGATACAGAATGACCACACTTCCCTGAGACTAGTTATTCAAAATCTATTTGCAGACTGCTGTGGGCTCATCAACTCGGAGGGTAACACATCCCATTCTGTAGCAGCTTGTGTTCTTTCTTATGTGCTGCCAAAATAAATACCTTTGAAACCTTCATTTTTCTGTCATCTTACCATAGTGATTTGAAAACGCTATCTGTGGTTGGTGGCTCTCAAAGTTTACTGTACACAGGAATCACTTAGAGGGTTAAGATGAATATCCCAGGATTCTCTGTACAAAGATTGTTTCAACAGATGGAGAGATGAAGCCCAGCAATCTCATTTTTAATAATCATTTCATGTGATTATAATTCTAGATTATTGTTATAATTCAACAAAGAATATTATGAAATGGTAAATTCAGTTATAAAATACTTTGTGTAACATGATTCTGTTTTGGCATGCAGTATAATCTTGGTGTGAAAAAGCTCAGTTGAGGGGCACCTGGGTGGTTCAGTTGGTTAAGCTTTGACTCTTGGTTTTGTCTCAGGTCATGACCTCAGGTTCCTGGGCTTGAGCCTGTGAGGGGCTCCATGCTCAGTGGGTGTCTTCTTTAGGATTCTCTCTCCCTGTCTCTCTCACTCTCTCTAAAGTGAATGAATAAATCTTTTATTTTTATTTTTTAAAGATTTTATTTATTTGACAGACAGAGATCACAAGTAGGCAGAGAGGCAGGCAGAGAGAGAGAGGGAGAAGCAGGCTCCCCGCTGAGCAGAGAGCCCGATGCGGGACTCGATCCCAGGACCCTGAGATCATGACCTGAGCCGAAGGCAGAGGCTTAACCCACTGAGCCACCCAGGCGCCCCAAAAGTGAATGAATAAATCTTAAAGAAAAGATCAATTTAGGAGGATATCCCAAAAATGGTATCCATGGTGGATTGTTTGTGGTCATTGGGATTGTGACCAGTTTATACTTTTACTTCTTTTTATGTTCTCATATTTTCACAAAGACTGTATAGTGCTTTTATCACTGAAAACAGCACATTTTAGGGGCACCTGGGTGGCACAGCCAGTTAGGCATCCAGCTCCTGGTTTGGGCTCAGTCTGTGAGATCGAGCCCCGAGTTGGGCTCCATGCTCAGCTCCGAGTCTGCTTGAGATCCCCCCGCCCCTCTTCCTGCCCGTGTTCTCTCTGTCTCTCTCTCAAGTCAGTAAAGATTTTATTTATTAACTTGAGCGAGAGTGAGCGAGTGCACGAGTGCCACCCAGGCACCCCCCAATCATAAATATTAATGAGTAATTATCAGCCCCACTTGTTAGGGTAAAGGTGACTTTTATAGAACACGGGGACTCGCGAGGATGAGAGAGCCCTGCCAGCCTGCCCGCATTCGGACCGCTCCCGCTCGCTCAGCGCACGTCGCAGGACAGGTCCTCCGTGGAGCATACGGACTCCTGTGGCCTCCAGCGGGAGGATGGTGGGCGCTGGTAGGCAGAGCGTTGCTCGGTCCGGACCCGGGCGGGGCCCCTCGCCAAGGCCGCAAAGCCGAGCTCCCGCCTCACCGCCGGGAAAGAGCTGCCTGCCCTGGGGCGTGCACAGCGGCCTCGCTGAGGACTTGGCCAGTGCACGGAGCCGTGAGGAGTGAGGGACGGTCCCATCCAAGCAGACGCAGCCCTGGGGAATGCTCCCTTGAGAAGCACGTGCAGAGCCACAGAAGCCGGAGCCAGTGTTTCATAAACGGGGCGCCCTGAAGCTGGTAGGGCCGGAGACTGGCCGCCCCGAGAGCACTGCAAGGGGGCATTTGGGCAGTGAGCGGGGGTCCGGGCTGGCGGCACCTGACATGCCGGTTTAAGGAATTCGGTAATTCCGGCAAATAACTGGATTAGCTTTATTCTCGTGGCACCAGTGTGTGCGGCGGATCATTGGAGGGGCTGCTGGAGGTGGTGAGACCAGCCGAAAGCTATTCTGGTACCAAGAAAAGTGTTGGAGACAGTTTGTTAAGGGGCTGCGATGACCGGGACGTCTGACTGACTGCGTGGGGGTCTGAGTAAGAGGGAGGGTCTGGCCTGACTCCTAGTATTTCATGGGACGTTGCTGGGTGGTTTGGATCCCAGCACCGTGTTTGCAGGGCGGGCGGTAGGAGGCTATCAGTCCTGAAGCTCGTTTTCTTAATTTTCCTCCTCCTTCCTCTTTTTTTAAAAGGAGATAGAAGTTCATTGAATGCGCCGCAAAGGAGTGGCGGGCAGGACAGCCGAGAAGAGGCTTCTAAAGGTTGTTTTCAGGATAAAGTATTCCTGCTCTCTCATAGTATAGAAGGAGCAAAAAGTCGGGGCGCCTGGGTGGCTCAGTCGGTTAAGCATCTGACTTCGGCTACGGTCACAATCCCAGGGTCCTGGGATCGAGTCCCACATCGGGCTCCTTGCTTGGCAGGGAGCCTGCTTCTGCCTCTGCCTGCTGTTCTCCTGCTTGTGCTCGCTTTCTTGTTTTCTCTCTCTGACAAATAAATAAATAAAATCTTCAAAAAAAAAAAAAGAAAGAAGGAGCAAAAAGTACATGGCGTATAGAGTAGGCAATAAAATATCTGAATTCACCATCTGGACACTTGTTTTCCGTGTGCCCATCTCTATATTTAATTTCAACATTTCTAGGTCTCAGAAGATTGCTGTGCCCTGGAAAGTCTTTAGTATATGTGGTTTCGTAATTTTTCGTTTGGATGCTCCTTCCCCCTTTGCGTAACTCTAGAGAACTGTGAGGGAGATAATGCCTATAGAAAAATCAGAAAGTCAAGCCAAGAATGAACCGTTTGGGAAGGGGAGGGATGTCAGAGAGCCAGGATAAGTTTCATGAGGTGTTGGCTATTCAGTGATAGCAGATAATTTAAATTAAGTGGCAGCGTCTAGTCAGCTGTTGTATCTGGACGGCTAGAATCCGTGTGTATGTACCAGACAAGAGCAGGATATGCCTGTGATCTCTATGGGACGTTCTGCAATTCAGAATTTGATTTAGATAATTTTACATAAAGGAATAGACTCTAAATGAGCTTAAACGATTTTCCCATGTGCTAGTGGTAGCTGTTAATGAAATGTATGTACTCTGTTGATTTGCAAAAGTCATTTTTTTGTACCTAGACTAAGAAACAGATTGCTGACAGATGCCCTATATCTTTAAAGTAGATTTATTGTATATTTCTAAAAGTAACATATGCTCTTATAAAAAAAAAAAACCAAGGTATGGAAATGGAAGTAAAATGTAAAAGTCTGCTTACTTTCCTTTACTACGGGTTGACGAGTATCCTTCCATATTTACATGTGTCTGTATAAATGCCTGCTCATTATTTCTCGAAGTGTAGCATTCAGAGGCTTTGAGATACGATAATAGAGATAACAGCCATGGAAAGTATCATGTAATTTAAATTGTGATCATCAGTACTAGTCTAGCTCTTCAAGCAGGTGACAGTATTTGGGGCAACAATGCTTATCTGTTCCTAAATAATTAGCAGCTGGTTTAGGTCAAGCCAGGGATTAATTCTCTTTGTGATTTTTTTATCTAACTCAAAGGGAATAGGAACCGTGTATGGCATTTCTTAATCTGTAAACTCTGTCTAGAGATTCTTTTCTGGTCATCCCAGGAACCTACTAGCCTTGGTTTAGTCCAATAAGAACAACTGGTTGAGGAACATGAAGAGATAGATGCCTCTTTAACCTCCGGTTAAAAGTAGAGTCACTTTTATGCTCCGTAGGAGTGGGGAGGGTTGTATGTTAGAAGCCAGTGTCCGTGACATCCACTTTACAGCCACCAGCGTCCTCTGGGATGGATTTATATGACCGCACTATCACTCCGAATTCTCTGAGGCGCTTGGCCCTCTAGCCTGTGAGCGCAGTTTGCAACCAGATGATTCCCTGAGATCTCTCCTGAAGACCAGCGGCACTCTGGAATGACCGCTCACTGTCCCGGCTGAAGCAGCTTACACCCAATGAGGCACCCTGCGGACTCTCCCTGCACAAAGATGTTTCTGTCCCACACAGGCGAGCACTTGCTGTTCTCCAGGCTCAGCTGTGGGGTCTGCTGAATTGATCAAAGAACACTTAGACCACATTCCTCCAAGACCAGCAGATTTCTATAGCGATTCTACCCTAACGCTGTGAACTCTTGCCCTTTTAAATGTTCTTCGGACAGCTGGGGATCTGAGAGCAGTCTAACCCTCGGAAGACAGTTTACCGATGAGAAATGTGGGTCTACCTGTTGTTTTGCCGGTCGGAATTGTAACGACTGTTTTTAAGTACCTAAAATTTAGCAAGCACTGAATTTGATGCTGACTCTCACGGTTTCATTTTGCCCCAAATCAAATACTCATAATTATTTCTGTTTTACAGAGAAGGAAATGGAGAGCCTGCTGGGATAGGAGTGTATGACAGCAGCCTGGGAGGGCAAGTGGTTTTCCACTCTGGCAGCATCTTTGAATCACTTGGAAAGCTTTTTTTTGATATGCAGATTCCTGGGTTTATGCAGATGAATTAGATTAGAATAGCTGGGGGGTGGGCTCTGGCATTGGCATGTTTTATTTATTTATTTATAACGATTTTGTTTATTTATTTGACAGACACAGCAAGAGAGGGAACACAAGCAGGGGGAGTGGGAGAGGGAGAAGCAGGCTCCCCGCCAAGCAGGGAGCCCAATGTGGGGCTCAATCCCATCATGACCTGAGCCCAAGGCAGACGCTTAAAGACTGAGCCCACCCAGGCACGCCTGGCATTGGCATTTTAGATTTTATTTATTTATTTGAGAGAAAGTGAGAGAGAGCATGAGAGCTGAGACGGTCAGAGGGAGAAGCGGACTCCCCACGGAGCTGTGGGAGCAGGACTGGATCCCGGGACTCTGAGACCATGACCAGAGCCAAAGGCAGTCACTTAACCAACTGAGACACCCAGGTGCCTGGCATTGGTATTTTAAAACAGAAACCTTTCCCAAGTGATTCCCATTTGAAACCAGGGTTGAGAATCTTTGTCCTAATTTGTTTGACACTCATCCCTTATCAAATCGTGGTCCCTGCACCAGCTGCATTTTCATGAGGTGGAAGCTTGCTAGAAATCCAGAATATCAGGATTTTCCCAGACCTACTGTACGGAATCTGAATTTTAAAAAAGATCCCTAGGGAACTATTTGTACTGCCTTTGCAACTCCTCTATAGAGCTAAGGCTCTTCTAAAATTAAAAACGCTTATTAGGAAAAAAAAGGTCATGTTTGGGATACAGAGATCAAAACCTTCCCTCCAGAAGCTCAGTCTTGCAAGAGAGAAACTTATTAAAAGGCAATTTGCTAAGAGCTATAATGGAAGGAATGTAGAAAGTGCTGTCACTTTATGGGAGGAAATGAAAAATGCTGCTTACAGGAATTAAGTGGAAATTGCCAAAGGAAGGTGACTTGGAGGCATTCCAGGCTGTAAAGGACAATACCTTTAAGAAGGGCTGCTAATAAAGGGAAAATTAAAAAAAAAAAAGAAAGAAACGTGAAACTGAGTTTTGATGAAAATATACTCTTTAGTACTTATGAATGTATTTATTTAAATATCATAAATCCTAATCCAAAACTAAAGATCAATGCCAGACTAAGGAGATAACAATTATGGATAGTTTCTTTCTCTTCTTTGAGAAAAGCAAAGTAATTAAGGGAAACCGTCATTTGTAGCATTAGCACTCGTGAAGGCATGGGGGATAGACGCTTTCTTGAAATTCTCTGTTCTGGGGACTGTTGAGCCCCTCCTCTAGCTTAATGTTTCAGGTTCTTAGAGGTGCCGTGCTTCA
The DNA here is from genome assembly GCF_902655055.1 of Lutra lutra. Taxonomy (NCBI): domain Eukaryota; kingdom Metazoa; phylum Chordata; class Mammalia; order Carnivora; family Mustelidae; genus Lutra; species Lutra lutra. The sequence continues at coordinate 1,482,350 of NC_062280.1, forward strand.
TTTCTCCTGGGGACTTGGAGGGTGCTGTTTTCTCTGCTGGGCACGTCTGACCCTTTCTTCTACTCCTGGTGAATTCCTGCCATCCTTTAACTAGGATTCTGCTCAGAATCACTTCTGCTAAAAAGCCTTTTCTAATTTACAGTCTGGGTTAGTTACCATTCTTCCGGATTCTTATAGCATCCTGTGTTCATGTTCTTGTTACTTTTCTTTCTGTTTGCTTCTCCCATGAAACAATGCCTTGAAGGCAAGCGTTATTTTTCAGTAACGTTTGATTCATTGAACGCTTTGAAATAAATGAAAGACATGGAAACAATAGCCTGTTTTTGCCCTTCGTTTACAGTGACAAGGTGGTACTTGGAGATGGCAGTCAGAGTTTGGGTTACTCTCTGAATTAACAGCTAGGAAGAAATTTAGAGACTTCACCTGTGCGTAACTGGTGTCTGGCAAATAGCAGATTGCTGACGCGTTTTAGTCTGATTAGACTCTGATTTAGATTACGTTGAGGATATGTCTCTCTTAGCGTATTATTAAGATAATGTGAACTCAGACATGGATCATTACTCATAAATGGACTCTAATTCTTATAGCTTCTAGTTGTTAAATGCCTCTATATATCAGGTGTCACAGAAATAACATATATGTGTAATATACATATGTGGTCACATTTCATTCTCTGAAAAACTTATGGGGCCTGTATTAGATTTGGAGAACAGATTTGGACTCAGAACGGTGTTCTTTCTCCCTTCCATGCTGCCTCCCTTTCTTTAAGAAGCAGCTCCCACCTTTCTCCTGGTGGAAACTCTAAGACTGGGAATCAAAGATTGGGCCTTTGATCACTGGTTTGCTGTGTGATCACGTATAAAGCACTGAACTTCTCTTCAGTCTCCACATTTATAAAATAGACCTATTAAACTACATCGGGAGTTCGTTCCTCATGCAAAAGAGATTTGGAAGGCTAATGGAGGTGCTGAAGACACAGGAGCAAAAAGAACAGACAAGACCCACAGTCCTGGGGCATCTGGGGGGCTCAGTCAGTTAAGCGTCCAACTCTTGGTTTCAGCTCAGGTTATGATTTCAGAGTCCTGAGACGGAGCCCCTTGTTGGTTTGTGCACTCAGAGTAGTGTCCCTTGCCCAGCTTGCTTTTCTCTCTCTCTCTCTCAAATAAATAAATAAACAAATAAAATCTTAAAAGATCCATAGCCCCACAGAGCTCACATTATGGTGACTGAGGTAGAAAATAAACAAGTAAAACAATCCAATCGTGATCAGTGCCCCAAAGCAAACAGAAGAGGGTGATGAGGAAGACCAGGTAGGTGTGAGGCCATCCGTGGAGGGGTGGTCTGAGAAGTCTTCCCTCAGGAAGTGGCATTTTTAAGTTGATCTACATGAAAGGAAAGCAGGAAGCACCCATGAATAAGTTTGGGGGTGGAGAGTGCTAGTCAGAGGGAGGCTCCAGGCCAGACATCCCAAAGCTGTGAAAGCTCTGATGTTGGAAGACTGCTAAGACCAGTGTGGCTGGTGGGAAGAGAGGAAGGGGATGAGAGGAGAGGCTGGCAGGTCTAGTTCCTGACGTTGGATAAGTGGTAGACACTGTTTCTCAAACTCCAGGGTACAGATACTCCAGGGGAATCCATGACGATGTCTCAACTCTTTGATACCTTTGACATCTTTGATGTTTCCTTCTAACATCTTTGCCACTTTTCATGTATTTGGGAAAATCGTTCCTTCTTAGTAATGTCCCAGAATAGAGGCCAGACACTCATTTCTTCATTCTCTTGCATCAAGGACCCATGCGGAGGAGCCAGGCTCTGTCAGAGCAACCCAGATAAGACTTCCCATTGGAAACCTAGTGACCAGAAACTGCGCTGTGGAATCGCTCTGGCAGTGATGGTGGCTGGTGCATTTCATCTTTGGGGCAGCCATGGCACAGTTTCCAGTACCGAAGCTGGTGCCCAGATCCCGGTTAGCCAAAGGGCCTTCGGCGAGTGCCTGGTGCTGGTGGCAGCCTTGAGCACACCGGACCAACCCTGCGCTATTGCTTTGGTGCTGTTGCTGACTGCACAGCTTCGTTCACTGGCCACCGTGGAGTTTCTGTGAATCTCTAATAGCCTCCTAGACATTTCTTTTTATTTAAATTCACTAGAGTGCATTTCACTGTTCGCAGTTAGGAACCCTTTGCTGATGCCCTAAACTTGAAAGTAAGGGTCACGGAGATTTACTACCTATGTCTGAGAAGCATTGGATCAATGAGATTCATTACAACTCTCAATTCTTGGGCTAATTAGTGGCCAGAAATGACCTGGAGATATAAACAGTGCTTATTTTATAACCCTGTTTTCAATATTTTTATTTGTAAAATTAGTATCTGTCAACTTGTCTCTGTTAGAGAAGCCTACTCTTTTATTCTATGCACTTATGGGAAGTTGGACTAATTATTCCATTTTTCTTCTAGAAACCTCTTATTGGTCCCTCCTTAACTTTAAGAATAGGATCTAGTACAAAGATACTACCTTTATTTTTTTTTTAAGATTTTATTTATTTATTTGTCAGAGATAGAACGTACAGGCAGGGGGAGGGAGAAGCAGGATTCCCAGGAGGAGAAGCAAGGAGCCTGATGTGGGACTGATCCCAGGACCCTGGCATCATGACCTAAGCCACAGGCAGATGCTTAACCCATGGAGCCACCCAGGCATTCCCCAAAATACTACCTTCTTGACTAGACTTTGGATCTCTCCAGGCTCCCAGATACATCATTGATAAGGATTACATTGCCCTGGTCAACTTCTCTCCACAAGAGCCCCTTTGTCAGTAACGCTAACCGAGTATTCAGTGATTAACATAACATTAACATAACATTTACATAACAGTAACAATCCTAACATACATGCATTTATAGTGTCTGTTCAGTACTGATTCTTTCAATAAAGCATGTAGCTAGCCGTTTTTGAGGTCTATGGTGCTACATTTGAGAAAGGGCTTCTAAATTTTAAATGGTTCTTAATTGCTGTACAAAAGTAAGATGAAAATACGCTTGCTGGGATCACCACGCGCATCTGTTCCATACTGGTGCCAAGCTGGTCTTGGAAGAGTTGTTAAAAATGTAGCTACTTCTCTAAAATGGCTTTCCATTTTCTGCCTCTGGCCATCTCTCCACTCTGTGTTGAAGTTCTGCATCTTTACTAACTCCTGCCAGTTTTACTTGTTAGAAGTTACTCTTCTATTTATAACTGAATTTGTTTTCTTTTCTTTTATTGTCAAGTCAGTTGGTGCAAGGCTCTTCATGATGACCTCTAGCAAAGTCCCTCTTCCAGCATGTTCGTAGGTAAAAATGGTGATTGATTCTTGGAAATAATTCCACTTGTTTACTTTAATGAAATTGTTCATTGTTATGCAGAGGAGAGAATGAAGCACCCCATTTTTTTCTTATTTAAAGATCTTACCTCCTGTGATACCAATAGACACTTGTAAGAGTAGTTTACTTTGAATATCAGTTAAAAAGTAGATTTTTGACTCAAAAACATCTTTCTGTCAGTTATAACCATTAGGCTTGTGCACATTAGGTTTCACTTTGCCAGTGCATTTTCAGAGACTCCCTATTTAGTTCATGTTTGTTGATACATTTTTGGTGACAAGTTTCTGGTAACTTGAATGTTACCACCTAGGGATATATCTTTGTCTTTATAGTTTAGAAACAGTGCTTTGGGTGAAAGATTCTCATTATGGAATATCTTTTCTGATTGTCACTTTTCCCTCTTCTTTCTTAAGATATGATGCACATTTTAAGTCATCTTATGGCTGGAGATGTCCTTTGTTGTCTCATTAGGGACATTATGAGAAATTGAAAGTAAATCTTCTAAAGAAAGATTTTAGCCACGTAATGGGTACATGGTGATTTATTATTCTGTTCACTTTATACATGTTTGATTTTTTTTCATAATGAAAATCTGAAAAAAACACCATTGTATATTAGATTAATTCAGTGTTATGACTTAGGCAGTTCACTAGGCTTCTCTGAACCCAAGTGTCCTTATCTGTAAAAGGAAACATAAAAAAAGAATAAATGCTTCATTTGTAGGATTAGGATTTGATCCGGAAATGAATGCTCCAGTGTTGTAGTGTGGACTGTACTCTGAAATACTGTTCACATGTTGAGTATTAATTATAGAAGGGTTTTTTGCAAGTGTCACTCAAGATTGCTTAACCTAGAAAGAACTGGGAAGATTTGCATAATTGCTTTTTGTATCAGGATCATGTAGGGTCATCAAGGCCAAGAGAGAAGATGACTTGCCTTTAGAAGGTAGTCCCTTGGGAAGTGGAACAAATCAGAGTTTACCATATGCCTAGGAGTGTGCAAAATTTTTATCATAAATTTCTTGCTAACAACTACATAATAAAAGAATACCATTATCTTTTGTTATACAGATGAGATAGGTCATTTGGCTCAGAGGTTGAATATCTTGGCCAGGTTCATATGACTAAAGAAAAAAAGACAGAACTAAGAACAGAAATTGCCTAACTCTAGGACCTCAGCAATTATTTCAAGTCAGGCTTTTTTTAAAACTTTTTTTTTTTTGTTTTCATACTTCTTTCTGTATGCAGTTTTATTCAGCTACATGAGCAGATATACATGGGGTTTTTATTATAATAGTCCAAAAAAGTCCACTTTTGCAAGTGGAAAGGATTTAAATGAAAATGCATAAATGCATATAAATAGTCCTATATTGTGTTTCCCGGGGCTGCCATAACAAATACCACACACTCGGTGGCTTAAACAACAGAGATTTACTTTCTCATACTCCTCTTGGCCCGAAGTCCAAAATCAACGCCTTGGCAGGGTGTATTCCTTCTAGAAGGTCTGAGGGGAAATGATTTCATGTTTCTTTCTGAGCTTTGGTGGCGGCTGGCGATCCTTGCCTTGTAGTCTGTGCCTCCCCTTCACGTGGCTTTCGCCCGTGTCCATCTGTTACCAGGTCTCCTCTCCGTGTCCGTCTGTTACCAGGTCTCCTCTCCTTTGTGTATGATGATGCTGGTCATGGGCTTGAGGGCCCGCCCTATATCCAGGATGATCTCATCTGAGATTTTTAACTTAACTAATTATATCTACAAAGACCCTGTTAATAATGTCATTCACAGGTACTAGAGGCTAGGATCTGGACATATCTTCTTGGGGCCCACTGTTTGACTTGCTATGTATTTGGAACTTCATATTAAAGAAACAGCTCAAATAGTATAAGAACAGTACAGACTTTGGTTTCAGTCCATTTTAGTTCACAGATTACTTCATGTTAAGTGTATTTTATATACGAATGTTATTTTGTATATATCACCTAAAATAAACGCTATCTTCATGAAGATCTTAGACTTAAATTTCATTTTCTCTTTGCTAGCTCACTAGTCAAAATCTGTGTTGATCATCATCTTTCAGTTATCCCAGGATATACTGTGGCATATGTACATTTAGTTACTCATTACTTAAAACTTTGATATTTGAGATTACTTTTAAGAGATTCTAAATGGTAAGAAAACATTTAATGTTTCAGTGAGATCTCCTGATTCTCCTCCCGAAGCACTTACCACTAAGACCAGAATGTTAGCACTAGACTCAAAGAGGAGATAACGAGTTTGAAAGATGGACGCAGTGGTCTTTGATGATTGAGCAGAATTGGGGGCAGCTGAGAGAGAAAAGCCAAAAATACACTAAAACGGGCATTAAGAGATCTAGATTCTATTCTCCGCATTTTCTATGTTCTACATCTCTGCAGAGCAGAACAGAAAAGAAAGAAAACTTCTAGAGAAGTGGAGATGACCGCTGCATGCGGATGGTTAGGGGCTCTGGATGGGGACAAGGTGCTTCAGGAAGATATCAAATTTTGAGCAAACTTTCAGAGATTAAAAAGCAGGGCATAAAGGATGAGAGGTGATGTGTACACTTTTAAAGCCATCAGTATGTATTTTTGACAGGAACTTAGAAGTAATAGATTTGTTCTGGAGCAGTTCAGTGGCTTACTGAGGAGGAGAAGCTGACTGGACGGCACCTGATCGGTGAGCGGTCGGGAAGGCCGGCTAGTGTAGCGCCCGTGCAAAAAAGAAGCTTGTGCGCTGAGACTGTCCCCACTGAAAGCTTATACAAATGGGGGCGCCTGCGTGGCTCAGTGGGTTGAAGCCTCTGCCTTCGGCTCAGGTCATGATCCCAGGGTCCTGGGATCGAGCCCCGCATCAGGCTCTCTGCTCAGCGGCGGGTCTCTCTTGCTTTCACTCTCAAATAAATAAATAAAATCTTAAAAAAAAAGAAAAAAAAGCTCATGCAAATGTATTGATTTGGCAAACTTTTTAATGTAAAGCCTTTCCTTTGAGTATGAGTCTGCCAAAGACTTTCTTTGGTAAATAATACCCGTTACAGGTCGTCCCAGTATTTGTCAGATGGGAGGGAGAATGTAGGGACACCTAGATGCCACGTGGGTGCAATTTTTTTCCAGACTGTAATAATTTCATCTCAATCTTTTATAGCCCTGTTGTCAGCCTATAATGTGACAGTGTGAGAGTGACTGCTTGACTAAACTGTGGTTTTGTTAGGAAGGGAGAACGAGGAATGGGTGCCTGTTAGGCAGCCAACATTTTCATTCCAGTGAGCGCACAAGAGAATTGGTGGGAACAGAACCGCTTAAAAATACGTGTGGGGCAGGTTCTAGCGCTGTGAGCTCTCAGTTAGCTCTGGGCGCGCCTGTTGTACACTCTAACGGGACTGTCAGTCAGTCTGGTGAGTGGGCAACTGGTTAGGTAGGATTCTGTTTTGGAAAACCCTTATTTGTTGAGTGGAGCTTTACAAATGCTGCAAAGGCTCACTAAGATTCGAGGGGAAAGGATCGACAGAGAAAATTATATTGAGTCACCTTTGAAGGACAAAGTAGTGGAAGCATTTGTGATACAGCGAGCGCCTGTTTGTAGGGTTGAGAAATTGTTGAGTCCTGGAATTCGTGTATCACAGGCTGAGAGATAAGGGTGGAGGAATTTCCAGCCTGGATTTCAGGTTGCGAGCGATCATTTCTGTGACTGGGTCACATCCTTGTGTCGCTGTTCTTGGGTGGTCTGTTCCGGGGTGGCCGTCCGCGTCTCGCTTGAGCTTGGTGAGTCAGAGCCGAAATGGAGATGCAACATTCTTGGAAGGTTTATTTATTTATTTATTTATTTTAAAGATTTTATTTATTTATTTGACAGAGAGAGATCACAAGCAGGCAGAGAGGCAGGCAGAGAGAGAGGAGGAAGCAGGCTCCCTGCTGAGCAGAAAGCCCGATGCGGGGCTCGAACCCAGGACCTGGGATCATGACCTGAGCCGAAGGCAGCGGCTTAACCCACTGAGCCACCCAGGCGCCCCTCTTGGAAGGTTTAAAGCGGTGCTGACTGCATGAAATCATTTATATTTGTATATATGCGCACATTTAGTTTAAGGTCAGTTTCTTTGGATAGGTACAGCTTGCAAAATTAGGTTACACACTTTTTTAAACAGTCTAACTTTGTCATTATAAGAAACAATGAGGATCTTATGTTCATGAAAAATAAACTTGATGCCAGAACTCTGAGCCATGCGCATAAATACCTGCTTTCTTTAAAACCTCAGATTATGTACTTGAGGCTCTGCCCAAAGTACACTCTTGGCTTCCTGAGTGGGGTTTTGAAAAATTGTCTTCTTTATTGTTTCCATGACCTGTTTGTAGCGCTGGCTGTGAAGCAGATGTATCTCCTCCTTTCCGTTCAGTTATGCAAGACGATTTTCCCAAGTTGTTGGCATCACACCACTCTCCGGAGCAGTGCGCACTATTTGCTGTTGCCCCTGCTGTCACAGCAGAATGGTGCAGAATGGTTTTCAAGATCCTTTTTATTTCACTGATGTTCTCAGATCCCCCCCAAGAAACTTCAGCACCCTGCAGTGGGTTTATTTGATTTCAGAGGAGACGGTGAGAGGCTGAACTATCTCAAGAGGAAAAGAAGTGGGGTAGACCTCAGGGAGGTAGGATGAGTTGCTGTGGTTTCAGCAGTCTTGGGAAATGAGGAAATCCAAGTCTTGTAGGTAGAAGTTTCAAGAAGGTAAGCTGTCAATGGAGAGGGGTTGGGTGGAGAGAAGATTTTATTTACCGTGAAAGAGGAAAAAGCCAGTAAGGGAGGGTAGAAGTTTTGGAAGAAGACAAAAACATTGATGTATCTTCATCCTGTTCCTTCTTCCTGAGACAGTCTTCCTCCTCATTCTTCCAAACTCTTAGTAATAGCTACACCCCGATACTACTTGAATGTATTGACTGTGTCACTTGTCGGATGTTATATGAAGAAAGCAATGAAGTCTTACTCTTGCCCTTTGAAATTTATGGTCTAAAACCATATAGCATGTGACGTGAATAAGGATCCATTCCTACTTTGAGTGCATTCTTTTGCAGAGTTTTAATGGGGCCTGTTGTTTCGAGAGCCATAATTCAATACAGCGATCTGTGTGAATCATGTAGAGCGGAGCTTCTTTTTAACCTTGACATCAAAAGCAGGAATGACCCCTATTTTATAGGGTCTAGTGCTAGTGGTGTTTTATCAGGCTTCTGTTGTTTAAGATGGTGGCTTGATCTGGGGTAGAGTTAAGTCCATGTCATGATTGGTTGTGTTAAAATGGAATGGTTGGCTTGAGCCCAGAAAGAATTTTCAAAGTCATTGCAGAAATGTCCAGGTGAAAGGGACTTCCTGATGAGTCAGTTAATGCCTCCAAATGCTTATCAGAGTGGTCATTTAGTGGCTGTTAGACTCAAGTATATACGAAATTCTAATGAGGGCAATTATTAGAGTCTAAAAAAAAAAAAAAACCCTGCAGAAGAACAGGTTTATGGAGGGTTTTTTTTTTTAAACAGTTAGCTTCAATTCCATAGTGAGTATTTGATAAATCATGATAGTAAAGACTGTTTTACATTTTTGGAGGGCATCTTCCTCACAGTCCATGCTCTTGACTCACAACGTAGCTGATTCACGGCGGAGCAGGTATTGTTACTGGGCTAGTGGGATATAAACCGGAAACTGAAGCTCAGGAAAGTTCGGAATAACAGCTGACGTATTGAGGGCTTGTCATGAACCAGATGCAGCGTTAAGAAATTTACATTTAGGTTTTTTAAAAAATTTTATCTCCACTACTATCCTATGCTGTAAAGGTTACATTTACTCAGAGTTTATGGTCGATAAAATTGAAAAGAGGTTAAGTAACTTATCCAAGTGTACAGGATTGGTAAGTGACCAGGGTCACAGCCCAAACCCAGGTGGACTGACACAAGGACGTGATACTGTGATACTGTGTGATACTGTGTGATACTGTGTGACACTGTGCAGCTTTGTTCCCTCCTTCTGCACCCGCCGCCCCCCCCGCAAACAAATAAATAAATCTTTTAAAAAAGCGATTAGGAGTCCTCATCAGGAGCCAGGGAGACACTTTTATAGAAAAAAAGGCAGAAACAAAGTAGGGACATGACTGATAGTGATTGGCTGTGGCTTAAAGCCCCCTTGTCCTTAGCATTTTGATTTCCTTGTGTTGAGGCATGTACAGGCCTGGCCTTTGGTCTGCCGAGGTAGGCTGCCAGAGGATTAGAACTGCTGTCGTCTAATCGCCTTCTTTTTAATTAACTTCACAGTCAGAATCAATGCATTACATTATATGGTTGCGCAGATGCCCTCAGAAGAGCTCGTGGACTGATGTAGTATGTTCATGTTTAGAGCTGGCACACGTGTGGCTTCAGTGTCTGCTCCGTGATTGGTTCTTCTCGGAGGGTTATGTTCGTCGTATTAGCGAATGAGAACAGATATTGTCTGCTGTTTATCAGACATTATCTGTTGAAATGAATTTCAGAACTTACTATCAGCTGGAGCCAGCGCATGTTTTTTCTTTGGAAATAGTCTAGCTACAGTAAGTATCAAAGGAAGCAAAATTCAATATAGAAGTGATTTGCCATGAAATGTTTGACTAATGAATGATGAATTTCTAGAATAATTGACAGACATTCTTTAGGATGCTAATTTTAGTGAAACTGTTCATCAATATGAGATATCAATGTCCTATAACTGTTTTCCATTATTTTTAGGTGTGTCTCAGAAAAGTGCTAACCACACTATGAGGCAGTCATCTGCTTTTAATAGTTAATGTGTTATACCCACAATAACACAAAGTTGTCTGACTAAACATATAATTATTTTTTTAAGATTTTATTTTTAAATAACTCTAGACCCAATGTGGGGCTCTGACTCACAACCCTGAGATCAAGAGTTGCACGTTCCACCCACTGAACCAACTGGTGGCCTAAATGTGTTACTCTTGCAGTAGCAAGCACTAAGCCAAATTCCGCCTTTATTAACTAACAGCCCCCGGGGTGTGGCATCCACTAGTGATTGCTGGAGTGTGCCCGGAGACTTGCGTCCTGACTGGATGTAGCCTGTTGTCGGTATTATTCAGTGGTGAGTGTAGGTAAAACATTCACTTACCATTGATCCCATTAAGGTGGGTAAAAGGAAGTTTTAGATAAAAGCCTAGTCTTAAATTTGTTTTCCAGCCATATCTGAAGTAGAACATCAGAATACTTGAGAGGGAAAAAGAGGAGTCACTTTTTTTTTCTTCAAAATTTTATTTTGAAAATACTTCTAGCGTCATCAGATTGCAAAAATGGGGAGAAGTACCATGTACCCGTCACCCAGCCTCCTCCGTGGTCATGTAACAGTAAATAATCTGAAGCAGCAGTTGCTGAAGTATGAACCAGTTGTGCAAATGCTGAAAATTAATGGATTTTTCTCAATAGTAGATGACAATTGCCAAAGCTTTCTGATAAACCAAAAAGACAAGTTTTAAAATCTGCTAAAAAAGAAAACTTATTTACATTTCTTCTTAAAAAGTAAATTAATGCAGAATGTATTCCAAATTTTGTGGTTTTTTGGAAACTTCCACATTCGAAAGAAACGAAGACTCTGCATATGCGTCGCTCTGATGCAACGCAGTCCGTTTGTGCTTTTGTCTGTCGATGCGCATTTACGTTGTTTTCACTTTTTTGGTCTGTTTTGAAGAATGCCTTCAAACAGTTGTGTTTGTGAACAGTTGTGTTCAGACTTTTGTGGACCTGTGTTTTGAATTTCGGGGGCCACGTAGCTCAGAGTGGAATTACTGGGTCATATGGTAAATCTATGTTTACTATTTTGAGGACTTGACAAACTTTTCCCAAAGGTTCTGCACCAATTTACAGCCATTTCTGGGGTCCCAGTTTCTCTTTCTGTTTGCAGATGCTTCATAATGTCTGCGTTTTCTCCGTCCTAGGGGGTGTGCTGTGGCATCTCTTTGTGGCTCTGATTGGCATTTCTCTGATGCCTAATGATGTTGAGCATCTTTTTAAGTGTTTATTGATAATTTGTGTATCTTCTTTGGAGAAATATCTATTCAGATCCTTGCCCAGATTTTAAATTGAGTTCTCTTATCATATGTAATTTTTGCAGATATTTTCAGCCATTTTGTAGGCTGTCTTTTCACTTCTTGATGTTGTCCTTTGAAGCCTAAGAGTTTTTAATTTTAATGAAAACCAGTGTGTGTGTGTGTGTGTGTGTGTGTGTGTTTTATTGCTTTACTTTTGGTGTCTTATCTAATAGAAACTGTTGTCTAAATTAAGGTCACAATAATTTACTTCTGTGTTTTCTTCTAATGGTTTTATAGTTTCAGGTACTGTATTAAAGTCTATAATCTACTCTTTTGCGAAGAGATAGCCAGTTTTACCAGCCCTATTTGTTGAGAGACTGTTCTTTACCCATTTATCTGTCTTGGCAGAAAATCAGTTGACTATAAGTATAGGATTTATTTCTGGACTTTCTGTTTTACTCCATTGATCTGTATGTCTAGCCTCATGTCACCACACTCTCTTAATTACTGTAGCTTTGTAGTAAAATTTGGAATTGGAAAATGTGAGTCTTCTTAACTTTTTTCTTCTTTTGCAAAATTATTTTGGCTATTCTGGGATTCCTATATTTCTGTATCAATTATGATATCAGCTTCTGAATTTCTTCAAAAAAGGCAGCTGGAATTTCATTAAATTTGTAGCTCATTTTGGGAGTTCTAGTATAGAAATATGGCGTATCTTTCCATTAGGCAGATCTTCTGACTAACTGATTTCTGTGTATTTACTTTAATTAATCTGCTTATTAGTTCTCAAAGGTTTTTGGTTGTTTCCATTGGATTTTCTATATATAAGATCTTGTCATCTGTACAGAGATAGTTACACTTCTTCCTTACTATATTAGTCTGCTCAAGCCACTATATCAAAGTACCACAGATTGGGTGGCTTAAACAACAGACATTAGTTTTTCACAGTTATGGAAGCTAGAAAATCCAAGATCAAGATGTTAGCAAATATGGTCTCTGAAGCAAGCCCTCTTCCCGTCTTGCATATGGCTGTCTTTTTGCCATGTCTTGCCACGGTGGAGCTAGATCTGGGCCCTTCTAATAGAGACAGGAGTGTCTTCATGGGCTCTACCCCTACGACCTCATCTCAACCCAGTTATCTCCTGAAGGCCCTGCCTCACATGCCATCACGGTGGGGGTAATGGCTTCCACGTGTGAATTTGGGGGGGAAACAAATATTCAGTCAAATATTGAGATTCACTTCTCAATCTGGATGCCTTTTACTTCTTTAACTTTCCTTTTGAAAATGCTATCTTTAACATGTAATACATTCAATAACATTTAATTGGAACAGGCTTTTAAAAGTCACAATAATATATATTTGGGCATCTGCTTCAGTCTGTATTTTCAGTTCAGCAGTGGGCAGACCTGGAAAGCAAACTGTCCTCATTTTGTTGATACGGTTGTCAGCAAACATTTATTGAATGTAACATCATTCCCAGGAATGTACTAGGCATTGTGGAGGTCATAAAAAAATGAGCTCTGTGTATGAACTTAATTTCATAGAGAAGCCAAGTTTCAGTATGCTTGAAATACCTCCAGAGAAAATGTAACACTCACTATAAATTCCATGGATAGTAGCAAAATGACACTGGCACTTACACAGAGGTGAATCGCAAGACTCCGGATGATAGAACACAATGGAAGAATGGATGGGATTAACATGGGCAGTGAATCAAGGGGAAGCTATTTTACATAGAGACCGCTGTGGGTAAAGTCAGAGTGTAGAGACAATTTTCGGGAAAGTTATATTTAAGTCTAAGAAACAGATAATGAAGATGCTGGACTATAGTTTGAGGAAGACTAACAACCATGACTAATAAGATGTATAGAAGTAAGATAGATATAAAGTGAAAAAGGTGATTTTAATAAAAGTAGGAGAGAAAGGTGACAAGAAGAGAACTTCCGAGGGACCAAAAATAAGGCTTAGTAAAAGATTGATGATGGCAGGAGGATGGGGAAGGAACGGTAAAAATTACTGGTGTTTCCAGCTAAAATATGAGAAGAGGGCCTGTGAACGGCTCAAGGTCCCAGAGCCACGAAGGGCAGAGCTAGATTTAAAATGCAAACCTTTTGACCCCCAACCTTGTGTTCTTTATACCACGCTGCATTTTAGGGCTAACTGTGGAGGGTTGTAGCCTTTATTACATTCCCCAAATCTTCAGTAGCATAATCCAACCCATGTCCCTAAGTAGAAGGTTTTATGTTTTTTGGTGACGTGTACCTTACAGTAGAGGAGTGTAAGCTAATTCTGAAGGTATTCATGATTAGTTGGGAAAAAAGATCAAGTATTTATATTAACAATTTACACGAATGTGTTCTAATTCATAATAAGCAACCACTGTTTCCGTTAGCGTCATGCGACCTTGTCACACGGGTTTTCACTCCCAAGGGTCATCTCACCACAGGAGCGAAGTGTGACTGATACATGGCGCCCCTTGGTATCTGATGTGAGAATTCCTGTGCGCACGTCGTGTATTCAGTTCTTTATCCAACAAGTGCTTCGTGTGGACTGCATTTCACGCTGCGGGAGAAATTAAGGCTTTGGGAAAAGAAGAAGGCAGCCTGCTTTTTCTTCTAGTTGAAATTTTCTCTACAACCTCACCCTTTCAGCTGGACCAGTGCTGCATCCCCACTGGCCGTAGATAGCCCGAGTCTGAGCCAGTTGTCCCGGTCCTCCATCTAGTTAGCTTGCTTTTCACTCTCCGAAGTGTCCCAGTTCAGTCGTAGATGACACGGTCACAGTACATGTAGTACGTTCAAATTCATGTTGCAGTAAAATTTCAGTTTGAATGCGTATCTTTCATCTTTCAGCTTCACTGTTGAGGAACTGAAATAGGAAAATGTTAAGTATATGAGTACCAAAATTCTACAGTAATTATAGCTTGAGTTTCCAAGAAAACAATCTAAAATAGAGGTGAAGAGATTTGGTAATCCACAGAATAGAAAAATAGAACACTGATTATGTAGCACTTAGGGCATATATTTCTGCTTTAAATAAAACCAATTAAATAAAATCTTTTATCCCCCATCAGTTGATTGCTGAGATTTTAGTAGAAATGTGAGACAAGTTACTTTTGTGTGCAAAGACTTGTAGTAAGCTATTAGCCTGGCAGAATCCGTGGGGTGATAAATGAGTAGGAGCGCAGCGTCGAGCATCCCTCGTTCGCTGGCGGAAATGCTTTATTCAGTCTTTGACATAAATTGCTTTAGGAAAAGACTCGGTGGGGATGAGAAGAACCGTGGTCAGTGATAGCACATACTAAATAAAAAATGAAAGCTAGGGGTGCCTGGGTGACTCACTGGGTTAAGCCTCTGCCTTCGGCTCAGGTCATGATCTCAGGGTCCTGGGATCGAGCCCCGCATCGGGCTCTCTGCTCAGCGGGGCGCCTGCTTCCCTCGCTCTCTCTGCCTGCCTCTCTGCCTGCTTGTGATCTCTGTCTGTCAAATAAATAAAAAAAAAAAAAAAAGGAAGCTAACATTTCGTTCACCAAGCGCTCACCGTATGCCTGGTTCTGTTCTAAGGTGCTTAACGTACACTAACTGCCATGACGTTCTTGTTTTAACTTGACAGATGAAGAAGATGAGATACGGAGATCAGTTAACTTGCAAGTCCCCTCAACTGGCATAGCCAACGCTGTAGCTACCTGGTGCTGTAACATTTTTTTAAAGATTTATTTATTTTAGAGAGAGAGAGACGTGGGAGGAGGGCAGAGGGAGAGGGAGAACCTCAGGCCGACTTCGTGCTGAGCACAGAGCCTGACACGGGGCTCTATCCCCATGACCCTGAGATCATGACCTGAGCTGAAATCAAGAGTCAGATTCTCCATGGACTGAGCCACCTAGTGCCCCCTAGTTTTTAGACTGCCTGATGCTCTTACTGTGTGTTTTATAGGTACCCATTTACAGACAATATCTATGATACGTTTCCAGGACATACTATGGTTTACAAAGTCTCTGTCCACATATTCCGTCATGTTTTTTCCCTTTCTCCCTCCCTCACAAACACACGCACACACGTGCACGCACACAGGCCCTGTGAAGCAGAGCTCGCGAGGATACCCTCACTTTATAGTTAGGATATATTTATGTGGTTTGCCCAGAATTGCTCATTAGGAAGCAGCGGAACTGAGATTGCCTCCAGCTTAGCTCCTCGTAGTCTGTGAGCGCCTCGTTCGGCAACGCGGAGATCACAAGTGCACGTGCTGAAATCGTCGTCGCGTTGGACCCTACAGGACTCCTCCTTGGCAGTATAAAAGTAGAAACCAGCATGTTTTGTTCTTTTTTTAAAAGATTTTATTTATTAATTTATTTGACACAGAGAGAGAGATCACAAGTAGGCAGAGAGGCAGGCAGAGAGAAAGGGGGAAGCAGGCTCCCCGTTGAGCAGAGAGCCCGATGCGGAACTCGATCCCAGGACCCTGAGATCATGACCTGAGCCGAAGGCAGCGGCTTAACCCACTGAGCCACCCAGGCGCCCCGAAGCTGGCATGTATATCAGCCTTTTACCTTTAAATATTTTCCCATGCTTAGGGTGGTTCTTTAAACATCTGTGCTGATACAATGAGCCCAAGAAAGTAGGCCGATAGTTCACTTTAATTTTCCATCAGTGAAATGCAGTAATATGAGTACTTATTCGTAGACTTGACAGAAATAAAACAAATAATACACTTGTAAAGCACACGAAACAGTGTCTGGCACTCTGTTGTTCTCTCGCATTGTTAACGAGGACTGGGTGTTGGAAACTATGGGCAGGTTGTATGAAGTCGTTCTCGTTACTGGAAATTGCTCCCAGTGCATGAGTGTCATTGATGTCCAGAAAACCGGGTGATGTTCTTGTGCTAATTCTGAAGAGATTTTATTGATGACCAACATGTATTTTAGGAAAGAACTCTGTGCTTTGAAGAAATACAAAATATATTTTCATGTCCTCAGTGAGTTTAAACTTTCCCATCTATTAAAGATACAGTATTTTTGTGAAGGCCTGCAAAGGTGGGGAGGGGGTTGGCAGTGGGGAATGGATGTCTGCCAGAGCATAGAGTTTCAGTTTTATAAGGTGAAAGGAGTTCAGGAGATTGGTTTCATGACAGTGTATGTGACTGAACTTACTACTGAACTAAGTATTTAAAAATGCTTTAAGATGGTCAATTTTTTTAAGATAGTAAATTTTATGTATAATTTTACTACAACAAAAAAAAACCTTAAAAAAGAAAAAAAGCACATTTATTTTAGTGTTAAGAAATCTCAATCTGGGGTGCCTGGGTAGCTCAGTGGGTTAATGGTCTGACTCTTGGTTTTGGCTCAGGTCCCGGGAGCTCCACACGGAGTCCTGCTGGGTGCCGAGCCCGGTTAAGATCCTCTCTACCTTCTCCCTCTGTCCCTCCCTTGCCCCTCACTTGGGCATGTACACTCTCTCTCTAAAAAAATTAATGATAAAAGTAAGTTTTATTTTTATATTATTTACACGGATAAAAAATATTGTTTCCCTTTTTTCCCTCTTCTTTTTCTTCCTTTTTCCTCCCTTCTTTCCCTCTCCCTTCCTTTCTTCCTTTGTCAACATACCCGGTCAAACTTGATTCTGCAGAAGATTCCCTGTGTTTGTTTTTGGCTTGGTTCTCTAAGGATTGCTAGTTAACTGATAAGATTTTTGCTGTCACACAAAGTCAGACTTGGACTTCGGGCAGATGTTTAGGAGAGCGTTAACGGGGCCCCTTACTGTGGCAGGCCAACAATGCAAATGACTGCATTTCCCAAGGGATTTTTGTTTGTAGGGCTCTTTCTTTTTCTTTATGCCATTTTTATCACGTACTTGACAGTTCATTTACATATATTTGTTTATGTTAAATCAGAAACTAAGTGAAATATTTTTAAGGTCTTTTGACCCATGTTGCTAGTTTTGTGTGTATGTGCTCTTTTTTTCTTTTCTTTTTTTAAAGATTTTATTTATTTATTTGACAGACAGAGATCACAAGTAGGCAGAGAGGCAGGCAGGGGCAGGGGGGTGGAGGGGAAGCAGACTCCCCACCGAGCAGAGAGCCGGATGATGCTGGGCTGGATCCCAGGACCCTGAGATCATGACCTGAGCCAAAGGCTGGGCTCTCAGCTCAGCAGGGAGTCTGCTTCCCCCCACCCCCCGCCCCACCTGCCTCTCTGCCTACTTGTGATCTCTCTCTCTGTCAAATAAATAAATAAATCTTAAAAAAAAAAATAAAAGCACAAATATTGGCCATTTCTAGTCAGAAAAAATTAAGTAATCGACACATTAAGAAATATGTAATCAGTATAGCATCTTAATTGTATAGTGGGTAACAGCATCAACTGTATTCTTTTAGTTTCTAGATTCTTTTTATTTTGAGAAGAAAACCAAAAACTCCTTTTGATTTAAAAAAAATGCTAAGATAATTATAAGGCAACTATATAGGAGTATTGAAAGGTTTATCAATTATAATTTTCTTCATAGATTAAATTTAGTATTTTAAATTGGATTTGGATGACAAAGAAATACATAATGTTATCAGATATGTATTTCAAGGTATCTGTAAATTGATATGCTACCATCCTGTTCTCAGTTCCTTATCTAGTTTTAACATTAATTTATTCCTTTAACAGATAGTATTGAGTTACAATTTTATATCAGGAGCTCTGCCATATATATCTCCATGTTGGAGATAGAACGATGACCCAAGCAGATAGAGTCGTGGTAACTCACCAGGCTCTAGAGTGATACATGCTATGAAAGAGAAATGAATTGTGCTATGATTGTGTGTTTTACAGTCCTTAAAATGACAGAACACTGTAATTTACTAACTCAAAGTACCTATATAACTAAGCCAAACTTTTGGAATGCTTTTTTCCGCTAGTAGGTTAATAAATATACTTCCTTTTTGTCATGTTTGCTTCATGCTTCTACAGCCTGCAAGATGAAAGCCTTTAATTGGGTTGGGATCAAATTCATCTCATGGAAGAAGCTATGTTATTGTAATTTTACTTTATTTTATTTTATTTTTTTAGTAAAAGTGGTCACTTAGTCGCTATCAGATGTAAGAGCAGGATGAATTAAAAAATGATGTTCATTTACCATTAACTTTAACTTTCCTGAAGAGAAGAAAGTGACAGACCTGAAAGAGCCAACTGTTCTTTTTCCTGTAATTTTAAAAGGAAACCATTTTGATTTTCCACATGGCCTTAACCATAACTTAACATGTGGCCTTAACCACATGGCCTTAAATACGGGACTTAAAGAAGTGAGCTCGATTTGAGATGTCGCTTACACAACAGTGAGCTTGAGGAATTGTACAAGGGGATATACCAGACTCATCACAGGGAGGAAAAATCAGTAATAAAGAGGAAAAAAGTTGGAGGCCCCCTAACCATAGAGGTTTTCACTGTGTACTTTGTGATTGTTCCATATTCTGTGACCAGGTTGCTTTAAAAACATCGTACATATGCAGACTTGTTGACATTTTGTAATGAGAATGTGAACTCCTCGGTGTTGGAGAACGTTGTCTCCCCGGTGGCAATGAGCTCTGCTCCCTCTTGATCTCCAATTGTGTTTGACTGAAGTCCTATGGTTAGTACCTCACTGGTGCCCTTTGATGATTTTACCCAGTTCATTCGCAGGTTCTCTGCTTAGGATCTTATAAACAGTGTGACTCATGACTAGAAAGAATGTATCCTGGCCAGGATTCTCTGAACCGAGAATAATTTTCAAGCAGAAAGATCTTCAATCACAGCCTAAAAAGCCCATGTCTACTTAGCATAGCTTTTAAAGAATCTTGATTGAGCATCGTAGACAACTGCATGCCTTCCTTGAGCACTGATGTTCAAGCAGCGACCATTTCCACTACTAGCTGAAACTACTAGAAGCATTCCAAGGCTTTTATCGCTTTTTTTCTGACACCAAATCTTGCATGTCTCAAGTGGTGGGAAGCCCTTTGGCAATAAGAGCTGCTTCTACCTGTGAAGCTTTATTCTGATTTCTTAAGAGCAAGACTGATTTAATTATTAATGTTGACTAAGTCAGTGGTGAGCCTTTTGTTTTTTGGTCAAGGGTGTGCATAGCGTTTGATCCCAGAGCTCTTGACGGTGCTCTTATCCGTCGGATGCTGAGGAGGAGATGAAAGCAACTGTTCGGCTGCTGCTTGGGGCAGGACAGGAAGTCGTGGCTACGGACTTGAACGCAGGGCAATAAACCACCAACCACCTTCTAGAGATTTTATTGTGGAAGCTGATATTTCATTTTACTATCTGATTATAAAAGTTAAAAGGTAAGTAGCTAAAGTAACACTTGGGGTTTAATATATCACAGTAGTTTAATTCACCGTACGACTGAAGACTCTTACCCTTCAGCACAGTCTAGAATATCGCTCCTCTTCTGTGGTGGCATAAACCTGAACACTTAAGTATATTCCCCCTAAAATTAGCAATTGGAAGTGTTTCAAGTGTCACTGCACTGTGAAATATTAAGCAGATGACATTTACAGATACCGTGATCGTTAGTACGAGTGGCTGAACACTGTACGCAGCAACTCCGAGTGTGTCGTGCTCCGTAAGTATACCTGACAGGAAGTAGGTGTCTTCATCTGTGTGAATCATTCACTCATCCATTTGCCTGTCATGTCCCAGGCATCTTTCTGTCTAGTTGTTTTCAGGAGACTGAGCCTGTGCCTGATCTCAGGCCATTTAAATGAGAAATGCAGAGTTCCCAGGCATTTGTACATTTTCAAAGCTCTTAGGGTGTTTCTAATATACAACTGGGTTTGAAAACCATGTTTTTTAGTAGTAAGGAAAAAAATAAGGCCTCATTTCTTATTTTATTGATGGAAACAAACAATAAAAACTGATGAAAATTTAAGCTACCGAGAAATGCTAGAAAGGAAAATAAAACAGGGTAAGGGAAGAAGGCATGGCAGTGTGGAATTATTATAAAACAGTAACCAAGGAATGAACACCTCTTAGATGTTGTGACAGTTGAGTAGAAGGTTAAAGGATGGAAAGGTGTATGAGCTACGTGCAGGTGTAGGAAAAAGGCTCAGGTAGAGACCCTAAGATAGGAGTGTAATGGGTGGTTTGAGGCAGAGCAAGAAGACTTGGGTGGATGGTATGTAGGAGGAAGGAAAGAGGAGGAGAAGATAGATGATAGAGACAGAGAGAGAGGGAGAGAAAGCATGGCTAGCTCATGTAGGGCCTGTAAGTCTGTGAGCAGAAGCCGTCAAATGATTTGATCTTATCTATATATTGAGAAGATCATTATGACTTTATAATTAATATCATTACAGAAACAATACGGAGGACATTCTTGGGCATTCCACATTTGATACTCATTATGATTGTCAGACATTCACACCTAAAGCAAATCCATGTGATTCTTTTTGGCAGATTCAGTGTATGAGAAGAAAAACTTATTGGGGCAAATTGACGCTAATCCATGCAGCTTTTAATGACTTGTTTTAGAAAGCAATTCGGTGCTTATCATGCCTTTGATGTGTGTATACGGTGATAATTACCCTCTTCTAATGGGGAGGAGCCACATTTCTTTTAGAAAAATGTACATGTCATTTATGTTCAATAAAATTTTTTCTTAATTCAAAGGGACTTTGAACAAAACCTGGTTCCCATCATGATTGCCTGCCTTTCCGAATTTAATTCTGTTTCCTTCTTAATGACAAAATGTTCAATATGAATACTGACATATACAGTCAGCTCAATTTAAAAAAATAAAAATTATTTCGTAGCTTCTTTATGAACCTTATTTTATAAGCTCATGCCTAGTTGTCAGATCCTTCTGCATTTCAGCTAACAATTTAGTTGTAATAATTGACTCATTTTCTGGAAGTAAAATTGTTAATCATGAAGCCATCTCTATCTCTTCATTTTTCGAGCGTATTATGAATAAAACTGTGGAGATACCTCATGGGAAAGTGTTTTCTTGATGAAATGGAATGAAGAATCATGATATACTTTGGGAGCTTCAAAATACATAATAATATATTTAAAACAAGAAAATACCAGAGTAAAAACATTGTTTAATCTATTTATCTAAATGTTTTCCAAACATATTTGAGTATAGAGTCTTTGTGTGTGTGTGTGTGAAACTTCATATTTCATAGAAGAGTGTTTCTCAGAATTCATTTTGAGAATCCTGGTTCCCGCATAGATAGCTGACTTTTATTTTTGCAAATGTTATTATTGATGTTGCTCTACTCATCCGCATGTTTATAAACAAAGCAAACAATGGAAGTTAAGTCTTCCACTTAAGGATTCTTTCTGACACTGAACAGATGTGAAGTTGATTCCTATATTACGCCTGCAGGACTTACAAATAAACCTGTTAATTGTTTTTTGCTTGTTCTTGTAGAGTATTAAATTTAATTCATCGATGACTTCAGGCTCTTCACAAGAAGAGTAACTTAAGGCCTTCTCGCCATGTGTCAAGATAGTAAATGGTTGTGTTTCTTTCATAAGCCCCTGAACATTAGGGAGCATGGACCTTTTTGTCTGTTTCCTCCTCTGTTTTCTGATTTAGAAGGCCCGTAGGTAATACTGGCCAAGAGAGTATGATCTTTGTTTGCACAGTGGCTTTTCCTGCCAAATATATGAAACTTGAAGCCTGTGGAGAACTATCACCAGTTACTTCTATCCAGTTACAGGGAATAGAATTCAGAAAAGGAAACCAAAACTTGGTAGGAGGAGGGTTCTAATAATAATAATAATAATTAAAAAAACATGGCCTGTAAAGACAGGTGATGAACTTAAGTTATCAGAAAGCCCTTCCCTCTCTTAATTTCCCAGGAGCTATGGAAGCATTACATTTTTCCTATTAATGTAGTTGCCTGCTTTTCTCCCCTAGAAAACATTGTTTTTGTCCGTTTTGTTGTAAGAATTCAGAATTATAAAACATTTAATTGTACGTTCCAATGTCCATTGTCATACCTTTGAACAATGATAGTATGTCCCTGCGTGTGACGGTTCTAGTCACAGAAGATGCGCAGTGACCTGTGGAGTTGTGGGTGCTGTGCAGTCACTCTGGGCTCGCTTGGGGAGTTGAGTCCCGTGGACTGGAACTGGCAAGCGCAATGGGTACCCATCAGGAGACGGCTGACCTCGAGTTGAGTTTAGGGTGTCTCAGGGACTGGAGTATGGGGGAGCATAGAACTTACCCTGAGAATTCCGAGGAAGCCTTGATAGAAGGTTAACAGGTGGGCGGCAGAATCAAGACTAGCATTTCCCGAACTACGGCTGCAGAAGGCAGAGCCAGGAGGAGGAGAGGCAGAGGCAGTGTAAGGAAGGACAGTCCGTTTGCTGGTCAAGGCCAAGTTACTAGTGTCTGGCAGTGGGATGGAGAAGATGCAGGAGATTCTGGAGCTCTTTTGAAAAAGGGAAATGCCGGGGCGCCTGGGTGGCTCAGTGGGTTAAGCTGCTGCCTTCGGCTCAGGTCATGATCCCAGGTCCTGGGTTCCAGCCCCGAGTCGGGCTTTCTGCTCAGCAGGGAGCCTGCTTCCTCCTCTCTCTCTGCCTGCCTCTCTGCCTGCTTGTGATTTCTCTCTGTCAAATAAATAAATAAAATCTTTAAAAAAAAAATAAAAATTAAAAAAAAAAAAAGAAAAAGGGAAATGCCCGAGATGTGGCGACAGGGGATAGAGTCGAGGAAAGGGAAGAAGGGTGATGTAAGTTGAAGACTGGTCAGCATTTTCCTAGCCGAGAACTTGGGTAGCAGAGCAGCTTTGGCGGTCATGAAGATGAGGGCTTCCTCGGACATGCCTGATTTGGGACACTTGTGGGTGCTGACCAGTGGCAGTGACTTGCTTGTCATACTTCATATGCGTGTGTTCTGTTGAATTTTATAGACTGTGTCCTATTAAACATATCAAGTCTAACATTGCAGTTTTTACTAAAAATCTTTTTAGTAGATTTTACTAAAATCCTCAGTTTACATACAGTGGGCTTGATGTGTGCTGTTGCTGCCGTATCCCCTGTCTCTGGAACTAGCCGACCACCCTCCGCGTTGCTCAGGGGCGTCATTTACTGTGGTTAAAAAGTAAACCCTTGGGTGCCTGGGTGGCTCAGTGGGTTAAGCCGCTGCCTTCGGCTCAGGTCATGATCTCAGGGTCCTGGGATCGAGCCCCACATCGGGCTCTCTGCTCAGCAGGGAGCCTGCTTCCCTTCCTCTCTCTCTGCCTGCCTCTCTGCCTACTTGTGATCTCTCTCTCTCTCAAATAAATAAATAAAATCTTTAAAAAAAAAAAAAAGTAAACCCTTGTTTCCTATGCAGTCGTCCTGCTCACAGCGCTCGAGTAATAGGAAACCCTTTTGCAATTCAGTGCTTGCAAGTCCCGGGGAGAGCCTTGTTGGTTTTCTATGTGGGGGTTCGGCGTTCTGTTGCATGGAGGGAACCATGGTTACACTGAGAACGCTGGCGTTCTCGGCACCCACTGAAAAGCGCCCCTTGAGACCACTTCCTGGTCCCCGGGATTACCTGGGTTACTTACTAAGACAGAAATATCTATGGAGAGAATTCACGGTAGACACTAAAGATTTTACATTCCAAACAGCACGTTCGGAGTACTGGGTTCATTGTACGATGCCTTCAGCATTGCATTTGTGTTCTAATGAAGCCCAGCTGATCTGAATTTCTATCCCCAGGAAGTATAAAATGAGATCACGTTTGTATTTGTTGTAGTAACAAATGGACAATGATTTTACCTTTATGCGTAATTATAAATTTTAGTTTATTTGTGCAGGTAAATAGAACACAGATTCCTCGAAGGTGGAGAATCTGTCTTGCGCATCGTTGTGTCAGTACTGTCCGGACACATCCCCAGTACACAAACCATACTGGTTGCCTGAATGGACTCTGGTTCCTGGAGCAGTATTTCGTTTTTCTGTTAGCATTCGTCCGTGTCTGTGAGGATGGGCTATGACGGATGGAGGAGACAGCAGGTGCGGGGGAGTTGCCTAAGCTCTAGGTCACACGGTTGAGCTCCACTGGGTGGACAGACGCGTTGTGCTCCAGGTTCCTTTCGACTCCCTCCGGGCAAATCTGAGGACACGTAGTAGCTCCAGGGTTCAGGATGGAGCAACAGGGAGCTTTAGCTTGTGCCTAGCCATGGAGAAGCAGATGGCGTTTAATATGTAGACACCTGGGGCTTTCACGGGTGTCCTTTCGGCAGTCTGGGCCTACCCGTGCCAGCGGGCGGGATTTCTCCGTCAAGTTTCAGCTATGGAGGGCAGTGACACGAAAGTGCGGAAACGGGTGCCAAGACAGGGACGGGTCCACGCTGAAGCTCACAGGAGGAGGCACAATTAGAAACGTGGGCATCTACGTCCTTCTCCCAGAATAGTGGCTTGAGGCGGGAGGAGGCCAGTCAGAAGAGTGACCTAGAGAGCTGCATGCACAGTGGAAGAGGCTGGGCGCGTCGGCCGTGGGGCGGGTGAGGATCCCGTCTGAAGCCCGGCACTGAGGACGCGGTGGTGGACGGCGGGTGCGCCCGAGCTCTTCGCCTCCTCGTCCTTTCTCCTTCTCGGTGTAGCCTTGCCCTGTCATCCTTCCTGTAGCCTGTCCTTTCCTCTTCTCTCTTTCAAGCTTCTCTTTCGCCTTTTCTCACTCTCCTTCCTCCCGGCTGTGCGGTGTGGTTTTGTAAGTGGTGGTAAGTGCGGCGGGAGTTCTGTACCTAGTATTTTCTAGTACAGGAAGGTGAGTTCTGATGTGTAACTGCACGTCATCTAGGAAAAGGGGGCTGGGCTTTCTTGGCGTTGAGGGATCCATAAAATGGAAAAGTGTATTTTTTCTGCTCTATTGATTGAGTCTATGAATATATTTAACTTAGCCTCAAGTTACAAAAAAAATCCACAAAATGTTTTAAGCACAATAAAGAAAATACAGAAGCTGTAGACAAATTATGTGTGCTTTATTGTTCTTGTGAGGAAAGAGAAAAATCATAGCACAGGTTGGTTTGTTTTTGCTTTGGAATTAGCTGGAGGGGAACAGGTATCTCCAAATGGAGAGCATTTTTGGAGAGCACACTTTTTCCAGTGACTTGAGATGCCTAACAAATTCGCGAGGCCTTTCTTTCCTTTTCATTGGGTTAGTCTGATGCTTCAAGAGTGTATTAAAAAGAATAAAAAAATATTATTTTCACAGTGTTGTATGCGATGTTTTGTTCCTTTGCAGTTTTAAAACTGGTACTGGAGGTGGCTGTTGAGACCAGACAGAAGAGGCGACGTTAGGTTCCTTTGACGCAGGCAGGAAGACTCACTTTCGAGTTGTATCTCAGTAAGTTTGCGGCGTGAGGAAGACCCGAATCCCAGCCACTCGTCTAGCCTTTCAGGGAACCCAGGGAGAAAGGGCGGTGATTCAGAAACGGGGCGTCAGCGGGGCAGCTCGGAGCTGATGCCCTCCTTGTCCCCTGCTGGATGGAGTTGATCTCAGCCGTGGGGTGAGGTCTCTGCTTCGTCTGCTACCACTGCTCTCTCTGTCCCACGTAATATCTCTTCTTCCGACTCAGTGTCTGGTCACCTGGCGTCCTTCTTCCTGACTTCTCCTGTCTGGGGACATCTGTGAAGCACCTTCTCCCAGTCCCACTAGCCCCGTTGTCTTCCCCGCCAGGGTTTGGAGCACAGAGCGGGTTCCCGGTGGGGACGAGCCGCCGCTGCTTCCTCCGGTGGAGTCTTCGCCCCGGGTCCCCGCTCCCGCCTTTGACGACCTAGTCGGAGCTCGGTGCCCAGCCCAGGGCCCTCGAGGGAAAGCGTTATAACGAGCGCCTCGACGGGTTATTCCTGCAGCAGGAGGACGGGGCAGGCGCCCTGCGGATGGGGTCTGTAGGCGCAGCGGGCGCTGTGGAGCCGGGGGTGGCAGCTTGAGGATGGCCGGGGAGTGCGGCCTCGGGCCCCGCTGCTCCTCCCGGCCTCCTGGGCCTTCCGTGATTCCGCCTCCGTAGGGCGATGAGCGAGTGAGAAATGACTGCCCCTTGCTCAGTCTCTGGGATGTCCTCGCGTATATATTCGTCACCTCCCTCGGTGACATCACACATTTCCTTTCCAGCTGAATGTTCATTTATTACTTTGTGGGTTGTTTTCGTCTGTAGGCGGGACGTGAGGGGACGCAAGTAACTTGTGCGGGGTTGGTCATGGTGACATCTGTACGTGTGTGAGGCTTGTTCAGTTTTAGAAAGCGGGAGGATGTCCTCTCGGAGCGTTGCTGCTGTCTTGAATGTGTCCCTTCTCCGTGAAGTCCCTGAGCAGGGACTCGAAGACTACGTAGGTGACACTGGCAAGAAGCAGAGTTAGAGATTTTGAAAAGTGAGACATGTTGCTCTTAAATGTGTGTCCCGCTCCCATTTACTCTGTGTGTGAGTGTGTGTGTGTGTCTGTCTGTCTGTCTGTTTTGTTGTTGATTTGGTGTGTTTGGTTTTTGGCAAGGTGCATCTTGATGACCTGTTAAGAGTTCTCTCTCCTCTAGTGCACCTTTGCCTCTCCCCCACCAGCTCCTGCCCAGATCTCTCTTGAGCGTTTACTATGTGCCGGGCATGAGACAGTGATGCGGTTTCTACGTAATCCAGAGAGCCGGCGCCCGTGATTGCCCCGCTTCCTAGTCAGCCGGCAGGATGGGAGCCGCTTGAACAGAACGGTCGCCGTGATGAGCAATTTTCATCGGCGCACGAGCACCTGATATGTTTTTCAGGCTTCCCTGCGTCTGTTTTCTTCTGTAGTAGGTTCTCCTGGCAGGTACTAATAGAAAAAAAGAAATGTCATTTTTTTTTTTTTTTTTTTTAAGAGAAACAGATCACGTACCCATGAGTTGGGGTGGAGAGAGGCAGAGGGAGAGAGAGAAAATCTTTTTTTTTTTTTTTTTAAGATTTTTTTTTATTTATCAGAGAGAGAGAGGAAGAGAGAGCGAGCACAGGCAGACAGAGTGGCAGGCAGAGGCAGAGGGAGAAGCAGGCTCCCTGCCGAGCAAGGAGCCCGATGTGGGACTCGATCCCAGGACTCTGGGATCATGACCTGAGCCGAAGGCAGCTGCCCAACCAACTGAGCCACCCAGGCGTCCCAGAAATGTCATTATTTCATTTGGCAATAAATTCATAGCGTAGGACAGTTTTCTCACATGAGCTTGCTTTAGCTATAATAGGCGAAGATTTTTCTTTAACTGTATTATCAATAGTCATAGTTTGAAAAAGAAAAAAGTGAGGTAAGATAATAAATAGTACAGAGGATTTTAGCACGCAAAAAAAAAAACTGTCCTCCAGTTGTGAAAAGGAAACGAAGAGTCGGAACTCCTGGGTTGTGGTCTTGGCTCTGATGCTCGTAACTCATCAAGTATTGATTTTCTTTCTCAGTAAAAGACGGACCCTTCATAGAAGACGGTTGTTTTGAAAATAAGATGTTATTATAACAATGAAAACGTTCTGGAAAGTTAAACTTGCACATTCATCACCGTCAGCACAGAACTAGTTTGAATAGATTGTTCAGACGTTAAGAATTAAGTTAGATGCAAATGCTGGGATGCAAATAGCATGGCCTCTATTTTAGCGTTTATGACAGCAAGGTCTAGTTCGTATGCGCGCCCGACTCCTCTGTGAGATGAGAAGCTTCATGATTCCGTTGTGTCCTCAGTGTACAGCGCTGGGCAGGTGTTAGGGTTAGGGTTAGGGTGAGTAAAACTGGCAGACACGAGGAAGGAGCAGATTCATGATGTCACTGGTCCTTACAAACCAGCGCACCAGGTTTCGCTTACATTTTGGAGAGGGGGTCATTGTTTCCCTCTGCCTTAGTCTGTGACACGTTCAAGGCTTTTTGTTCCTTTCATTTTGCCTTTTTTGCTCTAACCACTTACAGCAAAGGTGCTCTTGGTAGTACGATCTTAAGTAACTGAGCAAAATGAAGATTTCATTGTCTGAAAGAATGCACTGTCCTGAGTGGATTTTAAGTGTTTCCGTGCCTAGCGAAGAGAGAAAAGCTGGTCTGCCTCGTGTTGCCTAGTTGGGGGTTTTCCAGAGGAGGGACCTGCTATGGCTAACCGTTGTACTTTCCACCTCAAAATAGATCTAGAGCGTTTGGAAGACCACTTTTTGGTCATTGACTTCTTTTAACTACCGAGAGCGTGGAAATCAGGTGTGCTTGGTGTGTGGCAGGACCTTCTTTTCTCTGCGGTCAATACTGGATTCCCACAGGACGTCCTCACAGAGACTTTCCTGGCAAGTGCAGGCTCTGACATCGCTTGCTGGGAAAGGGGACTTTGCTTGCACAGTTTGTTTTCTCAGCACAGGTTGTAACTTCTCCTGGAATGTGTCCTTTTCGCTAGTAACAAGACCTCGTATTTGCACAGTACTTTACACTCCTGAAAGCGCTTTTATGGATGGGCGGCTCCTTTGAGCCTAAGCCCCAGGAGAGGAAGCACAGGTGTTATTAGCGTCCTGTGGCGAGAGCTCTGTGGTGGACTTTGACCTAACCCACATGCAAAATATTTGTGCAATGAAATTAAACTTGACCCAATTATGATGACATTGCCACAATTTTTACTTTTTTTGATAAATCTGTGAACAAAGAAAAGGCCTGCTCTGTGTTAAACCATATCTTTGGGTTCTGGAACTTGGGGAGATTAGGTTCAAATGAGATGATTGTAATCTTCTTTGCTCACAGATAGGAAACTATCTTCATTTATCACAAAGCGATTGAAGAATAACTGAAAAACTAGAGATCTCGTTGATGTTTGGTGAGGATAGAAATCACTCCCTCCTGATGAAGAAAATGTGTAACAGAGGAGGCTGCAGAGAAAGAGCTTCGTAGCTTGGGTAAATATTCGTGTTCATTATAAGTATTTTCTATATTCATTTATAGCTTAGATTCTATCCTGTGGGGTTGGGGAAGGAGTGATTCAAACATACGGTTATAATCTAAGACCTCTTTCTTCAGTGATGGTAGTTCATTGAGTGCTGTTTGAGATGGGGCTAACAAGGGGAGAAGAGAATTCTGGGGAAGGATCAGGTACCCTGGAGAACAAGGCTTATTGAGATATCATATTACATTTGAACCTACTTAATAAAAAAGGAAAATGGTTATTATTATTATTATTTTTTTAAACAGGGAACAGTGAAGAAAAGCAAAGCTAAACTTTTCTTTCCTTATAGCTGACATGTATTTGGGGAGAACTTCTTGGGGTCTTAATGATATTTTGTGCACTGAGTCTTCAAAAATAGTGAAACTGTACACCCAGTTCTCTGATATAGCCTTATTAAGTCTCTTGCAAAATAAAGTTGGATTTATTTTTCCAGCTTTGTAAACACTGATAGTTCAAGTCTTTATTTTTGATAGGCCATTGAGGTACTGCATAGTAGATATCAAACCCTTATCAGATAGGGAAGAGCTACGGAAGGTTCAAGGGTCAACATCACTAACTACCCGGAAACTTCTATAACCGGTTGGTAAGGCACAGAGTTCGCTTAGGTGTTGTCTGTGAGAAGCTCCAAAGAAAACAAAAGTAGAATCGAGTAGGAATAATTCTGTTCAGCTGCCAATCAGGTCTTTATTTGCTTTTATACAAAAGATAACATTAAGTCATCAGGAATGAAGGGATATTATTCATCTTGTGTAATTTTTTTAATTAATAAAATGATGCACATCTCCTGTTGCATATCGGATTTATAAAGGTGTTCATATCCGTCCTGACTTTGTTTACCAGTTGTATAAATCAATCACATTCACGCTGTCTTCAGTAGAGTGTGTGATTAATGCAGTGCTCCAGTCCAGAGTTCATGAAAGCCCATATCGTATCTTTTTTTTTAAGATTTTATTTATTTGAGAGAAGGAGAGAAGCATGTAAGCACAAGCAGGGGGAAGGGCAGGGGGAAAAGCAGAAGCAGGCTCTGCGCTGAACAGGGAGCCCCATGCGGGGCTCGATCCCAGGACCCTGGGATCATGACCTGAACTGAAGGCAGATGCTGAACCGACTGAGACCCCTAGGCGCCCCCTATATTGTATCATTTCTTAAGAAAACACAAACGTTTTCAAAAACAAAAACAAAAAGAAAAGGAAACATTTTAAACTATGTAAGTTCTGCCCTCTTAATTCTTTTTTTTTTTTTTTTTTTTTTTAGATATTTATGGGGTGCCTGGGTGGCTCAGTTGGTTAGGCATCTGCCTTTGGCTCAGGTCATGATCCCAAGGTCGTTGGATCCAGCCCTGCATCGCTCTCTTCTCACTGCTCCCTCTGCCTCTGCCCCTCCTCTCCACTCATGCTCTCTCTCACGATCTCTGCCTTTTTCTCTCAGATGAATAAATAAATAAATAGAATCTTAAAACAAATAAAAAACTAAGAAAATATTTATTTATTTATTTGAGAGGGAAGGGGCAAAGGGGCAGGGGAAGAGGGAGAGAGACTCTTAAGCAGAGTCTGCTGAACTCAGAACCCCGGGCGGGGTTTGACCTCAGGACCCTGAGACTGCAGTCCAAGCTGAAATCAAGACTCAGTAGCCTAACGGACTGAGCCACCAGCTGCCCCTCTCCCATCTTAATTTTTAAAAGGCTGCTGAAGACTTGTGTGACCTACCATGTCCTTTTCTTCAGATGTCTTCAGAATACCAAAAAAGTAGCTGAATAACAGTTTTGTAGAAAATTTTATTTTTTTCAATGTATCTTTCAATTATTTGGCCCATTTTCTTTTTTTTCTTTTTTAGATTCTTTTTTTTTTTTTTTAAGATTTTATTTATTTATTTGACAGATCACAAATAGGCAGAGAGGCAGGCAGAGAGAGAGAGGAGGAAGCAGGCTCCCCGCGGAGCAGAGAACCAGAAGCGGGGCTTGATCCCAGGACCCTGAGATCATGATCTGAGCCAAAGGCAGAGGCTTTAACCCACTGAGCCACCCAGGCGCCCCTATTTGGCCCATTTTATAGTGTTAGCTCAATTTGGAGAAAGTAAAATGAAAATTCAATAAATTATATATTTACATTAGTAAATAGTATATATTCCAGAGTGATAATTTGCTTGAACTTGACAGAAAAGCAATTAAAATTCAGTTAAAGAATACATGTTGGTTATTATAATTTAAAGTTCTAGATGCTTCAGGCAAGGCTGAATCCAGGCCTGAGGACAAAATGGCCGTCAGTCTTTCAGTCCTCAGTTTAATCAACTCATGTGAAAGGGATGGTTTCTTTATAAATAGTTTTAGAAAAAGGTGCTGATTTGATTTTCCTTACTTTAATATAGTGCACATAGTGCACATTTCCAAATTCCTGAAAAATAACAAAGGGCTAGGGTCCTCGTACTCTTCTTGGCCAGTGGAACTAGCCAGTGAAACTAGTGGAACTAGTGGAACTAGGTGGAACTAGCACCAGAGCCCCCCTCAGTGAAACATAACATGCGAGGAAGAAGGGAAGAAGTACAGGTCTGCAAAGAAAATCCAGGGGCAGTTATGAGAATGTGGTTTTTGGTTTTGTTTTGTTTTTTGGCTTACTTTTTTTTTTCCCCATGGGGGTATGGTGGCAGGAAAGGCCAATGTATGTATGTACTAAATTAAATGAAGAGTGAAATGTATGCTGTTAGGTGAAAACAACCATTGAGCAAAAGAAGAGCCGGTTAAAACGGTACACTGATACTTCATAGCGGATTCACAAGGGTGATGGCAAAGTCTGGATACTGAAAATGTTTGATTACTGAACAGAGGCCTCGAAACATAACCATACTCGTGATGATAGCATCTCAAAAGGCTGTTTCTTCATCCATAAGATGGTAACTGTTTAGTTAATAGTGGCTGTGTGTATATACTTTTCATGTGCTGAATTACATTGATACACAAGGTTTTCTAGGTTTTATTGAGCATTGTTTGTATAATTTAATTTTATCCAATTATGGTGCTATTGCAATTATTTTAGAATAGAAACAAAAAAGAATAAAACTCTCCTCCCCACCCCTACCTTTATTGTGGGAAATTGAAACACGGAATTGCAACTCACTGAAATTTGCCTTTAAATACATTACATACTTCGTAGACATTAACATGAGGAAAATTAAACTCCACAGGACTGGAAAAATTAAAGTAAAGAATTTTTATGTAACCCAAGTTTATGCATGTTCTCTGCCCCAATTTTTTATTAAGGAATCAACCATAGTTTCTTGATTTCCTTCATTTGAGCAGTCTCTGTTGTGTGGCTGTTTACAAAAATGCTTCCTAAGAGCCTTTATTGAGTAGGTGCTCCTTTCCTCAAACACTAAATATATTTGTATGGTTTTACAACTTTTTAAATAATAAAGTTTTTTTTTTTTTAAATTAAGGATGGCTTTTAGCATAGGTATTTTGTAAATTGTTTGTTTGTTTGTTTGTTTCCTGAATAGTAACTCATGATTTTGTTTTCTGAGATAGAGGAAGGAAGGAAAGAAGAGTGTAGAGAAAGTAAGAAGAAGGACAGGAGGGACAAAGGAAGGAAGGACAGAAGAAGGAGCTCAAAGTACGGAGAATATTTGAACAAAATTCCGTTTTTAAAGAATGTGGTGTTGAAATCCGTATTTTCAGTGTTTTAGAAATAATCCTAGCGTATTAGAACTAAGTAAGACGATTAGTCAAAAAATTAAAACTAAATTTATAAAATACATTAGATATAACCATTAAATGAAATTCTTTGACACCTTTGATAATGATTTAGCTGCTTGAATGCCTTTGTATCAGCTCATAGCCAAGATCTTAAAGTAAGGACTAGCAGCTTACGTTGTCTTATAGACATTAAGGGAAACTGAAAACCAACCTTTCCTTACCTAATGAAGGGGTTGAGTGTTGAGTGTGGTTACCTGGAAGAAGAGCAATGAAGGCAGAGAGAGAATAAAAGGTTCAAAGGCCCTGAGGCATTTATTTACATCAAAATCTCCAAAAAGCTCATTAAAATATAAAAACAGTATGCCAAAAGGAAAATGAAAA
Source organism: Lutra lutra (assembly GCF_902655055.1). NCBI lineage: Eukaryota > Metazoa > Chordata > Mammalia > Carnivora > Mustelidae > Lutra > Lutra lutra. The sequence goes on from NC_062280.1 coordinate 1,515,699, forward strand.
TTAGAAGATATTTAATAAATCTAACACATAAAAGCTGTGCCTTACTTGTAGTTAAAGAAATACACATTTTAGAAAAAGACACGTTTTTGAACAATCAAATTGTCAAAAGATTAAGAAAAAAAAATCATTGCTGGTAAGGGTGGTTGCACTTAGCATTATCACCTGCTATTGATGGAAGCCTTTGTTGGTAGAACTTTCTAGAAAACACGTTGGTGATGTGTATGAAAATGCCTGAAAGATCAAATACTTTGGAACTAGTAATTTCACTTCCAGGAGAGCACGATAAAGCAGTCATTTGAGATGAACCCAAAATTCCTGTGCAGAGATGTGCACTGCAGTTTCTCTGTAATGCGGAAGGGGGACGATGGCGGAAGCAGTAAAGTGATGTGAATCACTAAGTCGTGCTTTTATGTGCCAGGCACAGGGATGACTGCTATGGATGGAATATCTCACGTATTTCTCTCTAAATTCTTATGATGTAGAGTGTTGATTTGTTAATTTCCCTGCCACTGTGTTTATGATGCGCTGGTCTTCTGTGGCCGAAGCCCCTTTACCGTGGACAGCAGCCGTGTGATTGAGGAGAGCTGACTGTACCTGCATGTCCAGGAAGGTGCCCTCGTTGGCCGAGGCAAATCAGTGCCTCTGTGTTCCCAGTGTCACCTTCCCCGCTCAAACGGAGTGAATCAGACTTTTGATGATGGATTGCGGGAGAATAGCTTCCTCTCCTGTTGCTCTCTTGGTCTTCTTTCTTCCTCATTCCTCCAAACATCGCTGATTTCCATCCCTTTTCCTAGTCAAATTTATTTTACTCTTCGAATTCCTACTGTATTAAAAAAAGTTTTTCTACCCTAGTATGATTTTCACTCTGTCCTATGTCATTCATTAACCCATCATGAATTTTTTTTAAGATTTTATTTATTTGAGAGAAAGAGAGAGAGCGCGCAGAGGGAGCACCAGGCACAGGGAGAGGGAGAAGCAGACTCCCCACTGACCAGGGAGCCCCATGTGGGGCTCAATCCCAGGACCTGAGCCGAAAGCAGACGCCTGACGAGTGAGCACCCAGGCATTCCCCATCATGAATTTTTAACCTATGGCCTGTTGTCAGTGTTTCAGATCCATCTCATTGCTTTACTGTGTTTTTTCCTTAAATGGTTCTTAATATTTGAGAAACCAAAGTTGGTGAAGAGTTAATGGTAAAAAAGAACAAAGGTTCTACCTTAACCCAGTCAGGCTGAAAAATATAATAACCAAAAGTTTCACAGAAAGTGACTTGTGTTTTCCACCGATTTCACCAGAAAGGGTGAATGACTTGATAATTTTTCTCCTACTTCTTCTAATTAGGAAAATTTCCTGCTGGTGACAGCTTCAAAGCACCTCTAAAAGTTTCATGTCAAATGCAGAGGAAAGAACTAGGTTGAATTTGTTTTTAAATTGGTGAATTTAAAATTGTTATTAATTCTGAAATAGTTTGTCATGTGTCATCCTCTGTCACTTTTTTCTTTCCATAATGAGAGCCGAGGAAAGGGAACTTAAAATGCACATGGAATGACAACAGATGATATGAATTCTTGGTCCGGACTGACATCTCTGAGAATAGGAAAGCCCGGGGCCAGAGCTGTCTTGGTCTTGCTCTTGTTCTTACATAAATTAAATCCCAAGCACCATTCCAGCTTTACATCTTACAAATACGAATGCCCAGAGTCTATACTTCTGTTTTACCACTTATCAAATATACGTAGATTTCTATGGAGCAGTTTCCTCTCTCAGCTTCTCTCTTCCATGGTCTCCAGAGCCACATTTGCCTTATGACCTTCCTGAAATACTTATCTTATTGCTTCCCTTCCCTGTTTTATCATACTCCCATCATCTTTAGGGTAAAAATCCAAACTTTACAGTATGGTGTTCAAGAGCCTTTCTGATAATGGCCTTATCTTAGTGTTCAAATCTCTTATAAAACAATTCTGGAAGCATTCTCGTTTCAAATCGTGTCTACCGAACCGCTTGCCTGTCCTCGAGGGTGGCACGTTGTTTCTCAGTCATGTGCCTTCGCTGTTGCTGTTCCCTCTGCCGACGGTGGTCTTTCCCAGTTTCTTTATTAGATGACTTCTAAACCAAAGGTTCACAGATTCCATCCTTTTTTACGTAGGACTTTCCTAAACATTCTCTATGTTTCTTTAGCACTCGACCTTGCCGTTGACATAGTCCTTGTCAACTGACAAATGCAAAGGAGGACTTGGACTTGTTTTCTTCTCCCTAATGACCGGTGCAGTTGGGTGTTCGGTACGTGCTCAATGGATATTTGTCCGATGAACTGAATTAATTTTCCAGCTTCACATTCCTTAGAGCGTGGGGTGTAGTTATGACTGTAGGTGTGCCGCCACCTCAGTGAGAAGACGAACGTGAACAGGAAATGACTGCCCCAAGCCACCATGATAGTTTATACCCTTTTCGGGCATTAGAGTGAAAATCTTTGATAAGACATTATTAGGAAGAGATTCTAAGGCATTTGGACTAGGATGCTAATGCATGCTAAGTCCTTTGGACTTTGTCCAGCGGGTGATGTGACCAGCTTACTTGTTAGACCGCTCGTGGCTGACTGCTGATGCGTTGGTGAGGATGTAACTGGGAGAAGAAACAAAATGGCGTCTTTTGTATTAAGTAGAATTGAATTTATTCTGATTTAACTTTATGATGATGGGCAAAGGAAATGAAGGATTATGATAATGCCAGGTTTCTGCTTGAATAAGTAGAACAGAAATTTTAGTATTAATTAAAATCAGAAGACAAGAAAAAAAAAGAAAAAAGAATATCACAGGCCGAAGATCTGATTTTGTATATTTGAATTTTGATGCCCATAGAGAATAAAAGATGAGTATCTAGGAAGACGTTTTTTTGCAACATTTTGTATAATAGTTTGAGATATTGCTAAATTCTTGGGGCTAGCTACAAAGAGAAAAATAAGTAGCAAAATGATTTTGAGAAAGTTTTAAGATCCTGATGATGCTGGTTTCTGTTTCATTTGATGACAAGTAGAAATGTGTCTTAGCCTGACTTGTTTGTTTTAATTGGCTTTACTGTGTATGAAGTACTTGAAGGTGCCGTGTTGCACTAACAGATTGAAGCATCTAGTCATATCACAGTGTTAACAATGTTAGTTTCTTTAGTGTTGGGAAAAATGAAGGTTCTGGTGAAGACATGATTCTTTGCTTCATTTCGTGCACACCTTCAAATTTCATGTCAATCTGTAATAAGTGCTGGCAAAATAAGATGAAATTGAGTGTATTAGGGTCATACTCAAGTTTTAAGAATCATTCAAATTGGAAACAGGATTTTATATTTAAAAATATGTATTCAAAAGAACAACCTATGAACATCTTATTTTTTTGCAAGACTATTTGAAAATGCTCTTCCTGTGCACAAATGTAATCGTATCAGACATGGAACCACAGTCCCACTTCAGAGTGCAGGTCACTCTCTCGCAGGAAAAAGATGGAAGCACAAGTTCGTTCTTGTTCTTCGATGTGGGTGTCTCAGTGCTCGTCTTCATTCTGTCACATTGCATAGAGTATTCTCGTCTGAAAACACTTCCTCAGTAAGACTGGGTTTCAGTCAGTCTGAGATAGATATAAAACCTGTGAGGGTGTTAAATTGTATTAACCACTTTAAGGAAAATATTTACTTTCCTATAATATTTCAGAATGGGATTTTTTGGAATAGTCTGGTTACTTATGTTATCTTAGGTGATTTCTTTCTTACTTATTTTCATGAGACCAATATTTGCATAAAATGGGCAAGACAAAGAAGAAAAATTATCTAGTCACTTTGGAAATGATGACATAGTTTCATGGTTACCTTTTAGCTGTGTCATGTTTGAATTCTAAAGCTGGAGGTATGTGGTCATGGAGCCTTTATATTTTGAGGAAAGAGAAAATGAATCGTATCATGAATATACCCTAAGATTCAGTAAACACTAAGAGAGTACTATGTGATTTAGTAAATAATAGCATCACTGGGTAGATAAACTTTTTTTCACGAAAATTATAAAATACCCACATATGGCCTTAAAATAAACCATGCTCATATTTTAATTCAAATTTGACGGTCTCTGTCTGTTGTGGCAGATGTTATGGATTATCTCTATAAACCCTTTCCTTCAGCATCTTCCCAGCAAACTTACTTGAATTACTACTTCAGAGTTTCCCTCTGGAGTCACCCAAATGAAGATCCTCTCTTTTCTTTCTCAAATTTTGTTAGAAAAAGAGCAGGAATAGTGTGAGCAAATAGACAAACAGAATTCTGAAGAAAATTGTGGGTGAGAAGGAAAAACATAGTGTTCAGAATATTCAGATGGCTTAGATACAAAGAGGCAGAAATAAAATATTTGAAATGTGTCTCTGGTCTATAATTTGAGAAAGTCAAAGTCTTGGATTTGGGTTTACCAATGGTCTGTATCAAAATTATGGAAGAAAGCAGAACCAAACAGTGAGATACATGTTTGTATTTTTGTGAAAACAAAACAGAGAAAAAACCCAGCTATTTTGGCAAGAAGACATACTATATTGTGAACATTTTGCTAGTATTTGAAATTTATATCACAGGTACATTTGAAATGACGAAATTAAGGGAAGGTATAATTTGTGTTGCATCTGGAAAGACTTTTTCCTTTCATCTGTTGGGAAAAAAAAAATGTAAAAATCTTAATCAGCCTCTACGTCTCTTCACATATAGCGTGAAAATGAATAGAAGGATGAGTTACCTGAATGCTTCTCCACAGCAGTGGAAGTGGAATGAAAGTTAAAATAGATCAATGCTTTCTAAAATTCTGTTTCATCTTCTTAATCAGGGACAGAGTATGCGCTTGGTTGGTTTAATTAGCTGATAACTGAGGGAGATAGCTGGGGCTAGCTGTGCAGCCCGCAGGGGAAAGCGGGGTACTGTCAGCCATCATCACTGTGCTTTCATAGTAACATCTCCCTGAGTTAAAACACTTAACTTATTACTAGCAATTTTGGTATTTGACCTTATCTAGCAATCTATTACTCTAGCTTTTCAAAAAAAAAAAATTACATGCTTTACCTCTGTTTTGTTTTGTTTTCTATTAAGTAACTTTCTTGAACTTTCACAAGAAACATACTTAGAATTTTAGAGTATGTACCATAGGTTCTGAATTAAAATACACATAAGTGTAATTATTGGTTACTTCTATTCCGTCCAATTTTAATTTTATTTTTAGTTATATGTGATTCCTTTTGATATACATAGGAGAGAAAGTAATTGAAGAACTCAAATGGCGACTGTATGATTGAAACTATTCGAAGCCAAGAGTCTACATACTCTTTCAACCATATTCAGGCTCTCCCAGGTAAGAGTAAGTGGTTGTTTACATACTTACACCATTTTGAAAAAAATTTGAAACTATAAACAATTTTTTTGTACTAAATATTTAAAGAGATGGTTTTATTGCAGGATATGTTAAAATACATAAAAGCAAAAACAAAATAAAATTAAAATCACAAATGAACGTGTGTTTCAAAAAATAACTTCCTGGATGCCTGTGTGATTCAGTCGATTGTCTGACTCTTGATTTCAGCTCAGGTCTTGATCTCAGGGGTCGAGAGTTCAAGCCCAGAGTTGGGCTTCACACTGGTCCTGGAGCCTACTTAAAAAAATAAATAAATAAAACCAAAAAACTTCTGTTACCATTTTGTTCTATATCATTTAAGGTTTTATTGGTTTTCCACTTGAAACGAAGTTGGGATGTTTCTTTGTTGAATTTCTTTATTATTTTTGTAACAAATCTGTTTTGCTCTGACAGTATAAATTAATGTTTCATATTTTTCTTTGTATCTGTTAAACATAAATGATTTTAAAATATTTTTGAGATGTGTTTCTTATTCATTATATCTTTGTAGATAGATTGGTATGTACATCACTCTTTTTGCATTGGTAGAGTTACTAAAATTAGCATCACTGGCTCAATGGCTGTAAAATTTCACAGGCTTTTTATTATTTCTGAATTTACCTCCAGAAAGTAGTAATGAGTTACAGTTACAGTTTTTGTTAGCCGTTCTTGAAAATGTTGATCCATGACTTAAAATGTTTTCGTTCAAAGAAATTCCCAAACAAAACCTAGTTTGGGTTGAAGAAAAAATTTCACAGTTACGTTAACCTTCTAAATTTTACTTGTAAGCAGTAGCATCATCTACTCACGTATATTCAACCAATGTATCTCTTACATAACTAAATATAAAAGAAAAGCAAATATTATATATCCATAATCTTTCTACACTGTCTAAAAATACATTATTTATAAATGATAACAAATATATTTATTCAGTTAGTATTTAGTGGAAATTTATTCTTGTACTAAGCCTAAGTAAGCACTATGATTATTTGATTATCATTGATGGTAGTGGTGATGGTAGACATTAAGGACAGGAAGGTATAGAAGTGTTTTCTTATCTCTTTCAATTTTCAATAAAATGTGGCAAGATAAGAAATATATTTTATTTCCTTAGGTAAAAGTAGAATGTGCTAGGTGCCAAGAACACTTCAAAAATGAGCAGACCAGTTGAGTTGTGCTTTTCAGAGTAGGTAGAACTTTGGAGGGCCGACTTGGAGCGAAGGTACGCAGCTGAGAAAGTAAGGGGGTGTTCAGGACACGGGAAGGATAAGGTAGATACAGTGGAGTGATGGGAAGTATGTTGTGGATTTGGATTTCTGTGCTGAGGCATTTGTATTTCATCATTATACAGTGAAGGAACAGCTGTAGGGGAGTGAGATGGTCGTGCAGTCCTTTAAGGAGCCGTATATGTGTTAGACTACGGAAGGGGGAGCAGACCAAAAGGAAGGGAGATGATTTACAGACTTTCCCTTTCATTTTCATCAGCATTTGTTAAACTCTTGCTGTTTGCCACGTACTTGAAGAACTTGAGAAACTGTAGAAAAAAAGATGAAGACGTAATCTTCATTCCTGAGGAGCTTGTAGTGTGGGGGATGAGGCACGCAGACCGACAAATGAATGCAATACGCCATAGTAGCTTAAGAATTGAATCGCGTTTTTAAAAATGATTTATTTATTTGAGGAGGGGAGGGCCAGAGGGAGAGGGAGATGCAGACTTCCTCTTGAGCAGGGATTCCAGGACCCTAAGATCATGACCTGAGCTGAAGGCAGACACTTAACCGACTGAGCCTCCCAGGCACCCCCAATTGAATCACATTTTTAAATGAACTAGTTGGTAACTACTTATGTTGAGATGAAGGTACTAGATTATCAGCTGGTGGGGTTTTCTCAAAGACATGGCGTCTGATGAGGTTACCAAGGAGGCAATGTGACAGAGAGGGAAAGTTTAGTGATTGAGATCATAAATGAAGTTTAGATTCAACTCTGAGTATAATGTGGTTTTAAGCTTTTAGGAGTATGAAAAGATACATCCTCATGGACATTACAATCTATTAGGCAGAGCATTTGAGGAATAGAATGTAGTCATTCAAGACAGTGAGGTGTAGAATAGAGATGACAGGAATGTACTGCAATGTTAAGAAAGCAGAAAAGAACTAGAAGTATAATTTCTTTTGCCCCTTTCTGTTGTGATAAGACTAAAGCTGTCTTGCCTGAAGAGTCTCTAGGGAGATCTTCAGTGGAGAGCAAACTCCCATCCCATTCAGGAGATGTATTATGCTTTACTGGAATTTAAATACAAAAGAAAATAACCTTTAACCCATTCAAGAAATTGAGAAAACCATTTTGGTATCACTGACCTTTGGCTGTACATTTAAAATTTATGCTCAGTGTATCTATATACGTAAATGATGCTTCTCCAATAATTAATGATGTTCAGAATAATCTCTATCCATATAGTAACATTAGTTTTCTTTTTATGAGAAGATTTAAAGGAATCCTGTATATTTATTTACGTAATACATAATTGTAGTGAATGACCATAAATTAATTATTATTTGAATGACATAGTAAAACCTAGCAAAGTGGTTATCAGATACGTTGGTCTCTATATTGCAAAGTGGTGAACTATGGGCCTTTTAATGTAAACTAATAATTCCTGTCTCAAGGGTGTCGTGTATTTTACCAAAGCCTTTATATGTTTAGAGGTAACTTTTTTTTCTTAAGATTTTATTTATTTGAGGGGCGCCTGGGTGGCTCAGTGGGTTAAAGCCTCTGCCTTCAGCTCAGGTCATGATTCCAGGGTCCTGGGATCGAGCCCCACATTGGGCTCTCTGCTCGGCAGGGAGCCCCCTTCCTCCTCTCTCTCTCTGCCTGCCTCGCTGCCTACTTGTGATCTCTCTCTGTCAAATAAAAAAAAAAAAAAAAAAAAAAAGATTTTATTTATTTGACAGACAGAGATCACAAGTAAGCAGACAGGCAGGCAGAGAGAGAGGAGGAAGCAGGCTCCCCATTGAGCAAAGAGCCTGATGCGGGGCTGGATCCCGGACCTTGGGACCATGACCTGAGCTGAAGGCAGAGGCTTTAACCCACTGAGCCACCCAGGTGCCCCTAGAGGTAATATTTTTTAATAAAATATTTTAATTTGCTTTTTAGAGCATGATTTACATTGAGAAACTCTAGCTCAGTGAAACTAAAAATTTTTTTTCAAAGGATAATTTTTATCTGTAGGGATAGAAATAAGTGAAGGAGAAGGTTTTACACTAATACGTGCAGTACATGCAGAAATGGAAATGGCTGTGTCAGAGAAGGAAGCTGGCAGCCACAAGTTACAAATCGCGTGGGTTGTCCGTCAGGGGCCGGGCAATCCGGCCTGGGACATTTTGGTCAGATGACTGTCTGCAAAAGAACCTCGGTTTGTCCAGCAGTCTGTCCTTCCTAGTAGTCGCGTCTACGTTTGAAGAGTCTCGCCGGCCGTTACTGTTCTTAGATGGCAAGTAACAGAAACTCGTTGTCGGTAGTTTAATCAAAAAAGCAGTCTGCTGAGAGGATAGGAGTTAGTTCGGAGAATGGGAAGGTCATCAGCCATGACGGCTTGCAGGGAAGAGAGGAGTCACAGCTTCTCCAGGAAGCTGGGGAGACCGAAGGGGACGTCCTGCAGCTCACCCTGGCCCGGTCCTGCGTGGCAGCACACAGAGGGGGTCTGCATGGCTGAGTTTGAATTATTTGCCCTCTGCCAGCAACAGGGACACTTGATTAACAATTCTCTGGAGACTGTGTACTCAGGGAGAGGTTGGATTCCCAAAAGGAACTTCAGAGTTTTGAGACCAGGATGGGGAATAGATACGGGGCAGTAAAAACAATGGACGTTTCTTAAAACCCTTCTTCAGGGCTGTCATTCGAAAGCCACCAAACTCTGACAGCAATGATGCCTTGATAAAGATTTCGCAAGGAAAATTAACATAGATTAAGTAATAGTGTTACTCAGGTTTCAGAAGATATCAGCTATTATGAGAAATTTATTCTTTTATGCATTTTTTAAAAGATTTTATTTACTTATTCGTGAGAGAGAGCACAAGCAGGGGAGCGGCAGGCAGAGGGAGAAGCAGCCCCCTGCTGAGCAGAGAGCCTGACGAGGGACTCGATCCCAGGACCCCGGGATCATGACCTGAGCGGAAGGCAGCGGCTCAACCGACTAAACCACCCAGGCGCCGTGTGCGTATTTTTATTAATCACCTGTCATGCGTCAGTTGCTGTACTTAGCAGTGAACACGGAACTGGAAGAACCAGTCCTTGGTTTGCATGGAGTTTCGGGTCCAGCAAGAACTGAAATACAGCGACTCAAATACTGCAGTCATTTAAGGTACACGGTGGGCGAGTTTCTAGGGCTGCTGTAACAGAACCACAGACTGGGCAGTTTGAAACAAGAAAACTTCTAGAGACTAGACGTCTCAGGTCAAGGTGTCCTTAGGGTCGTAGAATCTAGAGGGGATCCTTCTTTGTTTCTTCTAGCTTCCGACGGCTGCTGGTATCCCTGGCCTTGGGATAGCATAAATACGTTCTAGCTCTGTCTTCTTCATATGGCCTTGCTCGCCGTGTGTCCCTAGGTTTGTCCTCTTCTCTTCTTATGAATGTTCCAGTCATTGGATTTAGGTCCGTCCTAGATCCAGAATGATTTTTTCTCTGATTACATCTGTAAAGATCCTATTTCCAAATAAGCTCAATGCTGAAGTTCTGAGTGAACAAGAATTTTGTAGACGTGCTATTTTACCCACTCTAGGAGGGCACAGGACACTATTCCCGGCAGAGTCCCTGAGCCTGTTCTTGGGGTGTGCTGGAGGGGCTACTTAAAGGATTAAGGGTGAACGTTGGGTGGATCCTGCCAGCATTTATGAAGACGCGTAGTTTGTTAGAAGAACTGACGGCAGTCCGGTCCAGCTGCAGCAGAAATTACTCCGGGTTGGATGTGGTGTGGAGAGGAGAGATGATGGTGAGGAGGCTAGTGAGACTCACGAGAGGGGAGCTTGTTAGGACTCTGACGTTATCCTGAGTATCAGTGGGGGCCACCAGAAGGCTTGAAGCAAGTGAACGACCACAGCACATTTCTGCGTTACGGAAATTGTTTTGGGTGTGGTGTAGCGGTGAGAGATGTGGGAGCAATGCTGGAGAAAGAAAAGCTCGCTAGGCGCCTGTGAGGCAACCCGGGTGTGAAATAGCAGAGGCCTGGCGAGGGAGATGCTGGTGGGAACGAAGGGAAACAGCTGTAGCTCAGCAGGCCGAAAAGGGGAGCTGATTTCATGTGAATTACAGACAAGAGGAGTCAATACGACGGCGCAGGTGCCGGTTTCTGAGTCTGGACGACGGTTGTAGGTGCTGAGATTGGAAATGTGAGTGAGAGACAGAGGGAGATGAGACAGAGACAGATGGACACATAGAGAGAGACCTGGAAACAAAGTAGTGGATTCAGTTTGTATATTTTCAGTTTTATTGCTCTGGTGCTTCTCCATGAGTATGTTCAAGAAGCAGTTTCTGTACGGGACGGTGCTGTTGAGTAGGGAAGTACGAGCACATAAATGGTACCTGAAATTGTTGAGTATATTTTGGAAAAGAATTTTTTCTGTTATTACTGTATCCAACAAAAGAATATGAGGCAGAGCGAAATAATGACATTTAGAAATAATATTTATTTGCTTTTTGTGACAACATGGGTGGACCTGGAGGGTATCACGTTTAGTGAAATAAGACAGGGAAAGACAAAATACCTTAGGATTTCCTTTGTATGTGGAATCTAAAAAGCAAAACAAATGAACAAACAAAACAAAACAGAAACAGATGCATAAACGCAGAGAATGAACTGGCAGTTGCTAGAGGTGAGGGCCCTGTGAGCGGCGGGGCGAATAAGTGAAGCGGTTAAGAAGGACAAACTTCCAGTTACAAAAAAATAAATCACAGAGACGTAAAGACAGAATAGGGAATATAGTCAATAGTACTGTAATAACTTTGTGTGGTGACAGATGATAACTGCACTTACTATCATGGCGAGCCTTTCATTATGTATATAACTGTTAGATCACTAGGTTGTACACCTGAAAGTAATATAGCATTGCCTTGTACTTCCGTTAAAAAAAGAATATTTAATGACATAGGAAAAAGCCGTTATAAAATGCAAACAGAACAGAATTGAAAAGGACAAAACTGGGACACACAGCTATATCGATGATCAGATCTCAACACACTACATCTGCAGCCTTTAATAGGAAATACTCAAAGTAAATGGTTTTCCAGGTCAGCGGTCACTCTTTCTTGGTGACTTTAATATTTTTTTTTAAATTTTAAACTTATTTTTAAAGTATAGTGCACCTAATGAGCGTATACTGCTTTTATAATCAGGGAAAAATGTATTTTTTAGGTAAATTATAGCACATAAAATGTACCTGAAATACAAATTTTATAGGATTAATGTTTCTAAAAATAAGTAATTGAGTTCAAGGATTGAGGATCTTTTGACTTTGGAGGAAGAGTTGTGAGTGAGTAAAGTATTATACCACCTGAGCCCAGGTAACCCATAAAACACCTTGAAATGTATGTGGGGATATAGATTGTCTGTCCTCAGCTTGGTTAAGTAGTTATTTGATAAATCAGGGGAAGAATTACTACTTTTGAATGAAAAGTTGAAAAGAATGCACATTGAGAGCATTTTTCACCTGATTTTGAAAACCATATGAGTGAAGAGCGATTTAATAAAACAGGAACAGATCCTTGTATGCAAGTTGTCATCAGTAATCCCACGTTACTTCATGGAAGGTGATCACACAACATTTCTGTGCAGATTTTACTAATTTTTGTAAGACTGAAGTGGTATTTAGATTTCTGGAATGCAATGTTAGGGCTTTAATATTAAAACCGCTTTATTATATCTGAAGTTCGTGCTGTGAGAACAGAACATATTTGCATGTTCTTTTTTTTCCCCCCACCCAGTTTCAGAATATTTAACAACTATTCCATTAACACATCCTGGATGATATAAAGAAGCAATTAAAACTCTCAAGCCATCTTTAGGCTATTTACATTTTTTGGAGTTACCAAGAGATAACACAGGGTAATTAATGTTGCATAAGAATTTTAATAAAAGGCCGAATGCTGGCTACCACCTGCAGAAAGGAAAAATTATTTGACATTTAGGTGGAAAGTGTTCTTTACTTTTAAATTTCTATAATTGCTTAAATAGCATTGTTTGCCTTGACTCATCAGTACAATTACTTGCTAATTCTAACCTGGGATGAAATATAAAAATTTTTGCTGTTTAAGGACAGTTCAGAATTCAATTATACTTTCACTTGCTGATGACTATAAATTAAGCAGACCTTCTTTCTTTAAAAATAATTTTGAAGTGAAATAAGTCAATCAGAGAAAGACAATTGTGTGATCAATGATAGGTGAAATTTGAGAAACAAGGCAGAGGATCATAGGGGGAAAACGGGGACAAACCGTGAGACTCAATCTCAGGAAACAAACTGAGGGTTGCTGGAGGGGAGAAGGGTGGGAGGGATGGGGTGGCTGGGTAAGGGGCATTGAGGAGGACCTGTGTGGTGGTGAGCGCTGTGTATTATGTAAGACTAATGAATCGTAGACCTGTACCCCTGAAACAAATAATACATTATATGTTAATAATAAAAAAATTAAAAACCCACAAAAATAAAAAAGTAAAAATAGTTTGTATGTACTTTGTAATAGATATACTAGATATAAGTTTCTTGGTTAATTATTTATGAGAAAATATAGATAATTATAATAGAAAGGGAATATAAACTTATATTTCATTCATTTCAGTGGGATTTTGAATTTTTCAAAGCACGTTTATATCTTCTATATTATTTAGTTAGATTATCCCAAGAATATTTTAGATGATTTCTCCTATGAAAAATTTGACTCGGTTAATACTATAGGTCTGGAATTGTACTACACGATATGTCTGCTGGAATTTAGAGGCCTTTTTCATTCTTAAATGGAGTTTTCTAAACTCCTGAATCATCAAAACTCTGCCACAGGATCCTCAGCAGCATTCGCAGTAAGGGGCAGCGGTCTGTGTCAGGCCCTGTTGTAAGCTGTGTGCGCATGGAGTACATTTGCTCCTCACGCAGAAATTTCTAGGTAAAGAAGTCAGGGTGCCGATGGGAAAGCTTAGACACAGAGGGGTAAAGTAAACTCGCCCAAAGTCAAATGGCAGAGATGGGATTAGAACCCAAGTAGAGTCTTCATTGTGTCCACTCTACTCTCCTGCAAGAAAAAGACAGGTATTAACATAAGAGAGTATTTTAATCCAAAAATATCGAGCCCCCCAGGCAGCATTCCCTTGTCATCCTGCGAGACAGGCTGACTCTCAGCTCTGTGCTGCGCCTGTTAGAGTCCGTCCCCTGCGTTTCTGGCCCGCCCTCCACATCATTTCAAATCCCTTAACTCTACTCTTCTGCCTGATATATAGTTTTATTTACATGTTTTCTAGTATGTATCGTTACAAAGAGTTTCCCAAATAGGCCTCTTATTTTGTTTAATTAGAAAGTACGAAAATAACATTTTGAGATACTTTTGTGCCCTCGGTTAACCCTAACACAAACAGCAGTAGTAAGTTTTCAGGGTGGGGAGATTATTAAAGAGCTTTGATACCCCCTTTTATAATTTAAACCTATACTTGACATTTAATTATATTTTGAGGAGAAAATTATAGGTTTGGTATTCCTTAGGAGAAACCAAGCACACGTAGTCATATCCCACTTACAACCTCAAATTCCTGGGTAGAACAGAGAATGAACATAGATAATTCTGTTCAGAACTGTGCTGGAAAATAGGGAACCCTGTGTAAGCCAAAAAGTATGAGAAGTTTAGGAAGGGATACAGTGTCGGATTTGACATGTCAGATTTGAAAACCGCAACTCAGTCTGTGCACAGTGGAGGTGGCTGACCGGGGGCGGTGTCGTACCAGAAGGGGCAGGTTCCACGTCCTTGCGGGAGCCGTGGGGAGCCGCACGTTCAGGGGTCACAGCTGGGTGCTTCGCTGACATACAGCAGGGGACCAGTCAGATGCTCACACGTGCAGACCTGCTTGTGTCTGCCGGGGCCCGACAGTGAGGGTGTGGGTGCGGGTTGGAGAAGGACCCGTGGAGCGGGCAGGTGGTGAGCAGGTGAGCAGAGTTGGGGAGCGACCGGTTCCTCAGTGTGTGCCACCGCTCCCCCCCCCAGACTGACAAGGGACTACGGCGCTGACACAACAGTGCACTAACCCTAGTGCCATTCGTGTAGGACAGCCGAGGGATGGGAGACAAATTGCTGCAGTAGAGGAGAATCGAGTAGAAATTGAGTGAATGAAAAAACTTGATCATAGACCTGTAGCATTTCAGCTAGGCTGAAGCAAAATGAGAACTATTTCAACCTAAAATTCCACTGTATATTTAAAACATGAGAAATAGGGGCACCCGGGTGGCTCAGTCTTTGAGCATCTGCCTTTGGCTCAGGTCGTGATCCCAGGGTCCTGGGATTGAGCCCCGCATTGGGCTCTCCGCTCAGTCTGCTTCTGTCTCTCCCACTCCTTCTGCTTGTGTTCCTTCTCTCGCTGTCCGTCTCTGCCAAATAAATAAATAAATAAAATCTCAAAAAAAAAAAAAGTGAGAAGTAGTGTTCACAAGCAGGGATAAAGATGGAGAAAAAAGGTCATATAGTTCTAAGACAAAACGAGTTACTTTTTGAGAATGCTCTTTTAAATTTTATTTTGTGTAATTCTTTCCAAAATTACTATGTTTAATTTTTATATTATAACATGTCCAATATTTCAACACTAAAATTGTAGGAAAGGTTTAAGTGTTAAATGGTGCATTAAACCAAAGTTTTAGTAAGTTATTTTCTCAAAAGTGCTAATAGCTGGGACAAAACTGTATAGAACTTGAGTATTTCACCATTTATTCTCACTTCTGAAAGTCAGTATAAGTAATTTTGAGAAAATAAACCCTGATAAAAAATAAAGTGTTTGTGTATTCCTTAAACTTATGTTACTTGTCAAGTCTATTGAAAAAATTGTTAAAATGGATAAGTAGTAAAGAATGTACCTTTTTATTTATACCCCACTCCTCATTTCAGAAATAAATTGAATCCAATTTAAAAAGTAGCCAGTGGCACCCTGGTTTGTCCGGCTTTATAATGACGGGATATTTATTTATAATGACAGGATATTTATTTATAATGACGGGATATTTATTACGGAAAGAGAGCGGGATGCCCGGGTCTCTCTGTAGTAGGACATATTAACACTTATGAGGAAATGACTTTTTCTGTCTCCCCAGCGCTAGAAGTTTCCACATAGTAGCTTTGTTACTACTCCGTGGTTCTGTTACAGATTCTTAGTTCTGGAACACCGGCTCGTTTCTTTGAACCTGGACACAGTGCTATGTGGTTATTTAACATAGTCTCCCCAAGCCTGACAGGTTTCTGGTCTCGTTTTTAGTGTTTCATGCAGACAAACCCTTTGAGCCTGTGTAGAGGGGTGTTGGGCAGCTTTTTTCCCTTTGTATACTGAGGAGACTCCGAATCTTTGGGATTCCTCTGTTCTTTCCAATTGGCAGAACTGGCAGTTCATCCACGTTCTTGGGGGTGCAGAGTCGGGCTGCTTCCGTGACAGGTGGGCGCGGTGGGTTGCTGTGATGCAGGAGTGAAGGGGAGAATGTGCGTGTCACTTCAGGTGTGTTTTAAAACCCCACTTGTGTAGTGCCTGGTGCTGGTGGAATTGGTGCTTTCCTATCGTATCCAATAACTCATTTTCTTCTTAAAAATAACTCCCTGTGTAAAGACTTGACCTTTCTTCTCATGGTGCAGATCAGGAAACTGGAGGCCAGAACATTTGAGGGGCTTCCCCCAGGCGCTCGGAACGCAGTCCTGAGGACACGTTCAGCTTAGGACTCGGGTCCTTCTGACCGAATGTGGGTCGTTTGTGCCACGCATTCATTTTCTCACGATGCTTCTTAAACATTATTAATAATTCATATTGCCAGTAGTTTTAGAATTCTTAAGAGTTCAGTTGATGATCTGGCTTCCTACACTTGGCCTTGATTCTCCTGGTTCCAGCCGGTAGGTGGACTGTAGACGGCGGCACCTGAGGGCATCCTTCCCGCCCCCCTGGGCGGTGCTGCGCTTTCCTGGACCTGCAGGTTTCCGTGAGCACCTGTGCTCCTCGTCCCGCTCTGAGGCTGTGTCCCCGGGGCGTGCGTTCGTTCGTTCTGCAAACATTGAGCAGACACCCCATGCCTGCCGGTGTTCCAGGGACTGTGAATTCGGTAGGAAACAAAACAGAAAACCTGCTGCCTTTCTGGGGCTTTCTTTCCAGTGCGAGAGCATTTATTTATAGCCTCTTCCTTCTCAGTTTCCATGAACTAGAATTCAGGAACTTCTTTAAAAATAGAACCTTTGATGTCAGCCTTTTACAAAATTTTTTTTTTTAAGATTCTCCTTTTCCTAATTTCGAAAGCGAGAGAGTGCGTGCACCTGGGCAGAGGGGCTGAGGCAGAGGGAGGGACGTCTCAAGCTGACCCCACCCTGAGCGCGGAGCCCCGGCGGGCTCCATCCCACGGCCCAGCAGATCACAACCTCGCCGAAAGAAGAGGTGGACAGTTAACCGGCACCTTAGGTTTTTGCATATTTTAGAAATAAAATCGTAATGGAAAGTGAAATCATTATGTAACTAACTGGGCAATCACTGTTCTCAGGAAAATCTGACCAACCTGGAGAAATTGTTGGCTTTCAGGCAGCGCTGCCGTTTTTTCGCGTGAAACTCCCAGTCGCGTGGCGAAGGGTACATTCAGGACAAGAGACACCCACACGGGGTCCTCGAGTCAGTCCCTTCCCACGTCTGCCCTAGACAAGGCCCGCCAGGCCCGTCTGTCGTCTGGGCCGCGGCCGAGTCCGTCGCTCCCTTGGGATGCGGGATCACGGCCCCGCGCCTCGGAGCCGTGCGGTCCTGCGAGTGTGGCCCGGCGCTGGCGTCCAGGTCGCGCGCTCCGGCGGAGACACCTGCTCTCCGGGCCGCTGTCGCTCCTCTTCCTCTGCACGCGTCTGTCTTGTTGGAGCAGGATCTGCGCCCGCTTTCTAAGGCAGCGAGGATCTGGCAAAATCTGGTTGAGTGTTCCTACTCCTTTCCGTCCTCAGAAGTGTTTGGTAAGGCTCCCTGCGGGGACGGCCCGCCCCGCTCCCACGTTGAGCGCAGACGCGTCGCGGCGCGCAGCCTGCGGGAGCGCCCCGGCCCGGTTTCCAGTGCCCTGACCCTTTGCAGGACGCCCGAGCCCCTTAAGCAGGAGCGGTGACTTAACCGCCGTGTAGCCGCATCGAGTCGGGCGCGTCCGCTTTGCTAGGGGACCGTCGCTGCTTCCCGGGCTCCGTCCCCTCCAGACCGTCCGGCGCCGCGGGAGCCGGGCCTGCGACGCTAGTGCCGCCTCCCCGCGCCTTCCCTGCAGACAGCAGCCCTCCACGACACCTTTCAACATGACGCATTGTCTTCCTCGCGCTCAGAGACAAGCTTCGTGCCCGCGTCACCGGCCCCCGCGGAGCAGCCCGCCCGGCCGCCGCGTGCACCCGTCTGCGTTGGCGCGCGGTGCCGCTTCCAGTTGCTTCGCGTCGCCGGCTCCCGGGCCTGCGGGTTGCGTCGGGCTCGCATTTCTTCTTCACGTGCGCCTGCTGTCCCGCCTTCTGGTTCCTCTGCTTTCCATCCTTTTTGGTCTGTTTTCAGCTCTTCAAACGCCGTGAGGTCACACCTTCGGATCTCTGTCGGCCGCGTGGCTTCTGCTCAGTAGCTACCGAGCCCTTCAAGTTGCAGCTGAAGCATCATTTGCTTAGAAAAGGTCCCCTTTAGTTTTTATACTAGTGAAAGTTCTCTTACAACGCCACCATAGCACTCTTTAAAAAAAAATTTCTCAGGGCGCCTGGGGGCTCGGGGGTTAAAGCCTCTGCCTCAGCTCAGGTCATGATCCCAGGGTCCTAGGATTGAGCCCCACATTGGGTTCCCTGAGCAGTGGGGAGTCTGCTTCTCCCTCTCCTCCCCCTGCCCATTCTCTCTCTTACCCTTTTTCTCTCAAGTAAATAAAATCTTTAAAAAATTACTCACTATATATACAGTTATATTTTCCCCAATATCTGTCTTTCCTGATAGTGTGTAAGCAACATCAGGGCACAAGTTAATTCTGTCTTGTTCACTCATACGGTATGATATCATCTGCAGTGTAAATTTTCAGTAAATATATATTTTTAAGATTTATTTATTTAAGAGAGAGAGAGAAAGACAGAGGGAGGGGGAGAAGCAGACTCCCTGCTGAGCACGAAGCCCTACTCTGGACCTGATCTCACAGCCCTGAGATTATGACCCCAAGATCATGATCTGAGCCGAAATCAAGAGTTGGACACTTAACTGACTGAGCCTCTCAGGCGTCCTACTAAATAAATATTGTTAAATAAGGGACTGAATGAAAGATACCTTGGGGCACCCGGGTAACTCAGTCTGTTAAGCTTCTGAATCTTGATCTCAGGGTAATGAGTTCAAGCCCTGTGTTGGGCTCCATACTGGGCAAGACGCCTACTTAGAAAAGAAGGAAAGAAAGAAACCTTGTTGCTACTTTACAAGATAGGTTTTTTTGGGAGAAGCAAGTTTATCCCTTTTATGTATGTTTCGGACTTTCAAATTGTCTGACATTGTCTCTAAATAAAAGAAACGCATAGTTTAGAAGTCTTACCTTCACCATGTGGACTAATTATGACTAAGAGTTGAAATCAGCTCTGGGAGGATAAATGGTATTACATAAATGGGTTATTGTGTTTGTTGAGAGATGTTCCTATTTCAGTTTGCTTATAAAACATGAAATTTATTTTACTACATTAAATAAACAGTGTGTTAATGTTGTTTTCTAAGAAAACTGAACTGTTGATTGATTTTTATACAGTTCCTAGTCGGTAACCAGTTTTTGTTATGTCTACTGAAATCTTTGTCATTTTCTTTGCAACGAAGCTGCATGAGTATAGATTTTTAATTGAAATATTGACTGCAGCTATGTCACCATTAGACTAATCATTTTTATGACTTACTAATACGACTCTAGCCAGTAGGCAGTTATTCTAAATTATGACACTTCAGCAGTCTTCCTTGGAAAAATAGTAATTTGTGTGTTTTTTAGAGCTCAATTTAGCAAGAACTACGTGAAGGATTTGAAAGATAAGATGCTTGCCCTCCCAGAGCGTTCAAAAGAATGCTGAAGCTTGAAAGGCTAAGTGTGTCAGTAGCTTGACAATTCCTCTGAGAACTCAACACTGTTAATCATTAAAAGGAGTTTTTATAATATGTCAGGGACTTCTAATTTTGTTCTATTCTAAAATAATATTTGTGACAGGAAGGTGATTTCAGTTTCTGTGTTACTGAATCTATGTAAATTTTTTAATCACACAATAACAGAAATAGTTCTGGTCTTTAAAAAAAAACAAACTTCATATAATTAGTGTAATTTAGGATTTCGTAAGTAGAATTAATTTGCATGACTGTTTGATAATTGTGAACAGGATTCTAACAGTGAATGGGTGGTGTCTGAGGGCCTCCTTCAACTCCTTTGTAACAAACTATAATTTCTGGTTTTATGAAATAATACTGTAACTATGTTACCATGTGGGGTAAGTCTTAAGATGTCCGATCACGGTGTTTAAAGATGACATTTAACAGTACTTAAGACCAAAGATGACATTTAACAGTACTTAAGACCTTAGACAAAGTTTCCTTGTTTCATTTTGCAGTCCCAGAAATTACTCTATAAATAACTAAAATTCCTTGTTACAGAGTAGTATGATGCTGAGATCCTTCTCTCCATGTAGTCCTCTGGTGCCTCTGATAGAGTAAACAATAACCCTGAGGAAATCAAGAGTAAAGGGCACATTTGGGGGACTTTTTCCCCTTCTTTTTAAGACTCTAGTGTGGAGGCTACTAGGGTTTCTATATCTCAGGGCTAGCTAGAATGATGTTTCATAAAATCTGTTTCATTTAGGTAGTAAAGCAACTTTATCTCAGAAGACTGTAGAGCTATTTATATCTGCCTGTGAGATGTAGCCCAGATCCTGAGAAGTTTAATGATAATTCTTGGGAGTTGGCTTTTTGGAGAGTCCCCTACTAATTTATAGGATGTGACTCTTATTCTGCTGTCCTAGCAAATTTCAAAGAGAAGTAAGTTTGGATGGAATGTTGACATCTGTCCAAATCTGTTGTCAGTGTAGAACAGCTCAGAGAAAAAGGTGTGGGCATTTGGAGAAGGCAAGCATGGAAGAACGTGGACTGTGCCCTTAGAGAAGACGTAGGCGCATACAGGTGAATTAAAGCAGCCCCGTTGCCCGTTTTCTGATTGCCAGTCCTGCTTTTGTTTCACGGAAGTCCAGCCCCTCTCAGTTAAAAGTCATTTCCATGGTTTGCAAAGTGGAAAAAGGAAACTAAGGTGCCCCAGCGTTATTACAGGAACATTGTTGATTTACAGAGCCCCCCCCCCTTTTTAAGGAATCTTCATTCTGTGCTAGTTAATAACTAATAATGATTAATAATGAAAAAAGGAGGGAAGGTATAATCATTTAGAATAGTGTGAGAAATACACTTTAAAATTTGTATCGCAGGGGCGCCTGGGTGGCTCCGTTGTTCAGGCAGCTGACTCGGATTTCAGCTCAGGTTGTGATCTCGGCATTGTGAGATCCAGCCCTGCTTTGGGCTTCATGCTCAGTGTGGGGTCTGCTTGGGATCCTTTCCCTCTCCCTCTGCCCTTCCCCATGCTCTCTCTCTCTCTCAAATAAATAAGTAAATAAATCAATAAAAATAAAATTTGTATTACATGTATCTTTCCAGCATTTTTTGTTTCGTTTTGAATCGTTTTCCTCTTTGTGATGGAACTCTTTCTGTGCAGAATTCTTCCCTTCATCGTTCCCTTCTTCTCCCCCTTCCCCTTTCCCTCTCTTTCCCTTCTTTCTTCTTTCTTTCCTTTGGATGGGAGTAAGAGGCCTCTTTTGGAGTGATGAAAATGCTCTACAATTAGGTGATGATAATGGTTGTGCAACTTTGTAACTATTTGAAAAAACATTGACTTTTATATTTTAAAGTGAGTGAACTCTGTGGTATTTAGATTGTAGATCAAGTAGGCTGTTTTTAAAAAAAAGGAATGCCAGCCTTAGGTTAACTAAGGTGAGTGGAGTAAGTGAAGTACAAGGACAGTAGCCAGGTCTTATCTCAGACTGATCACAACAAGTCACAAGGCCAGACACTCGAGGACGCAGCTGGTGTAGGCTTTCCGTTCTGAACAGTCTTGTGCTTCAGTCTTGCGATGGAGGAGACGGACGGACAATCAGAAAACTGGCATCCGTCGCAGCTTTCTTTAGTTCACCTGCATCAGTTCGTGGGCTTTGTGTCCTCCATGCTGAGAAGGGAAACCAGCAGTGATAACTCAGAGACAGGATTTGCCCTTTATGAAGACACGCCTCGGGATAGCAAGCGCTGGAACATACAGTACTCGGCGTTCGATTGAAAAGTGCGTAAAAAGCACACAAAACACTTACTGCATTTAATCAGATATAGTTGCGTAAATATATTTGAATGTTGGTTTTTTAAAGTCTGGTAGGCTTTATTCAATCTTAAGTAAATGCCAGATCACAATGGCAAAAATTGGGTTTTTGAAAAAATATTATAATTTCCGTTTATGAGAAAGTTTTGGGTGTTTGGAAAATGGTCTTTGTCTACATCAGGAAACTTCAAGGTCCTTAACAGTTAAGCTCCATTGTAAAACCAGAACAGTGGGCATCCATGCGATCTGATTACATGTAGTGTTACACAAATGCATATTTGTGGTGTTTTCTTTAATTACAAAAAATAAAAAAATAAATTCCAGTTAACATACAGTGTGATATTAGTTTCAGATGTACAATAAAGTGATCAATACTTCATACGACAGCTGTGCTCATCAGAAGTGCCCTCCTTCATCCCCATCACCTACTTAACCCACCCCCACACCACCCCCTCTCTAGTAACCATCCTTCTGTTCTCCATAGTTAAGAGTCTGTTTTGTGGTTTGCTTCTCTCCCCTTTTCCCCCCGATTACAAGGTGGTTCTGTTTTTTATTGTTCTGTCAAAGCAGTGCACTTGTTTTGGTTTTGCTGCCTCATCTCGCTCATTATGACAGGGAATTCCTTTTCCCCTATCTCTTATGACTTAAAGGGTTGCTTTTTAATTGACTGTGTTTCCCAGGGAGCACTGGAAATTTTAGAGCATGGATCAGTGGAATTTGAAGAACTGTTTTGTTATGTTGGAATTACCAAATAGTTTGTCACTTACTTCCTATGCCAGGAGTTTCCTGCACACTCTAAATTATTGGAATAGCTCAGCTGACCTTTGTTAGCAGGAAAGATGAGATACATCTTAAGTTTTTTCCTACTGGTAACTATATAGTAATTAAAAATAGCAAAAATGCATCACTATTATAATGTCTAGGGAGTTGGTTTATATATTCAATTTTGCTGTCTTTCTTAAAAAATTATTTTTGCTTCATTTAAAAACCCTATTCTCTTATAAAAGATAAATCCTTTTTTTAAAAGTGAATCCAATCTTAATGAAAGTTTGGTTTAATGGAAGCTTGGCTTTATGGAAACAGTTGCTTAAAATAATAATTCAGAAAAATCCCTATTGATTATCTAGTTTTACCTCTTTATTGACAAAGAACAGATTTATTCCTTGAAAGAGGAACTTATATTTCCCCAATCTGTAGATTTCAAATTAGTCAGTAATAAATTTAAGTCAGCCCTACTCCTGTAAAAGTTATGAAACTTTAAATATGTGGAGTCCAAACTAATAGAGTTTATATTTTAACTTGGAATGTGTGTGTGTGTGTGTGTGTGTGTGTGTGTGTGTGTGTATGAATGCATGCATGACTGTGTGCGTGTTGTGGAGTGTTGTAGGAATTAATACAATGATACAATGGTCAACATACCAAGATAGATTTCTTTGCATTGAAACATTTTTTACTAAAATTTCAGGTGAAAAAGATGAAGGGTTGGGGCGCCTGCATGGCTCAATGGATTAATAGTCTGCCTTCTGCTTAGGTCATGATTTCAGGGTGCTGGGATTGAGCCCCGCATCGGGCTCCCTGGTCAGTGGGGAGCCTGCTCTGCCTCCTCCTTCTGCTGCTCACCCTGCCTGTGCTCTCTCTCACTCTTGCTCTCTCTCAAATCAGTCAATCAGTCAATCTTAAAAAAAAAGATGAAGGGCTATCATTGCCAACCCTTTTTGTTGGTACTTCCCTCCATCCATTCCATCATTCATCAGTCAATTAAATGTTTTCTGAGTACCCAGTATGTGTCATGTTTGGGGTTAAAAATCACGTATTAGGGGCGCCTGGGTGGCTCAGTGGGTTAAGCCGCTGCCTTCGGCTCAGGTCATGATCTCAGGGTCATGGGGTCGAGCCCCGCATCGGGCTCTCTGCTCAGCAGGGAGCCTGCTTCCTCCTCTCTCTCTACCTGCCTCTCTGCCTACTTGTGATCTCTCTCTGTCAAATAAATAAATAAAATCTTTAAAAAAAAATCACGTATTAGGCACAGTTTTTTGCATTTGAGATCTTTTGGTTTAGTGGATGAAAGCATGTATAAGTGAATAATTTCAAATAGTGTGATGGAGAATATATAGAGACTCATATATCAGGCAGGGACCATTTCTGTGAGAGGGAAGCTCTCAAATGCATGCTTAATATGGGAGAAAGCTTTCAAGGCAAAGAGACAAACAGTGCCAAAGAATGGAAATATGAAGAACTCAAAGTAAAAGAATGGAAAATCAAATCTTCACTTTTAGAAATATAATCCTAGGTCCTTTTTGCTTTCATCTAGAAAAACACCTTAAGTATAGCTAAGTAGCTCTTCTTTATTTTTATTCAAAAGAAAAGTGTTGAACTTCTTTATATTTTTTACATTTCGTCTATGTCAAGAAATTAAATTTTAAATAATTTGTTCGTAATGTAGGTAAACAGTGAATAATCTCTGGCTATACTGTTATTTTCTTGACCTTTTCATTTCTTTATAAATTTCCTTTTTTATCTAGTGTGTCCTATATCCTTTAAATATTGTATTTCTTCCTCTCAAATTTCTCCAAATTCCTTTTATTCAGTATTGAATTTGTCAGGTTTTATTTAAAATGCTAATTAGCGATAATTATAAGTAGGAATTAGTTCTTATCAGTGGCCTTTTAAAACTTAAACTTACATATAGTGATTGGTTAATTTCTTTCTTTTTTTTTTTTTTAAAGATTTTATTTATTTATTTGACAGAGATCACAAGTAGACAGAGAGGTAGGCAGAGAGAGAGAGGGAAGCAGGCTCCCTGCTGAGCAGAGAGCCCGATGTGGGACTCGATCCCAGGACCCTGAGATCATGACCTGAGCCGAAGGCAGCGGCTTAACCCACTGAGCCACCCAGGCGCCCGATTGGTTAATTTCTAAGAACGAATTCAGTTGTTACACTTGAACAAATCATGTGTCTATGTATATGTACGCATACACGTACATGTAATCCTTCTCATACCACGCACATACCACATGCATACATATAGTTTATATTCATAATCTCATTTCATTCTTGGAACTGAATGATAGGCCTTCCCTTCAATCTCCTCTTATATTAAAATTGTCTTGGTCAATTTGATATTTGTTAATGTTTTATTCATTAATTGGGAAGCATGAAATTTAGTAATAGAGATTTATTTTCAAATTGTTTTTCATTTTATGTTATGAAACTGATAACTTTATTAATTTAATTGAAATATGTGTACATCTATTTAAAAAAAAATCACTGAAACTAAGTTGGTTCCTTAGAAAGAATAAACAAAATTGACAGAACTTTAATTGGCCTTACCAAGAAGGAAACTGAGAGGACTCAAATAAATAAAATAAAAAATGAGAACTGTTAAAATAGGTACTACAGAAACACAAAGGAGTATAAGAGGCTACTATGAACAGTTACATGCAACAAATTGGACAGCCTAGAAGAAATGGTTTGGTTACATTCCTAGAAACATGTAACCAGCCAAAACTGCATCAGGAAGAAACAGGAAATGTGAGCAGACTGATACCTTTTTTTATTTTTTTTAAGATTTTATTCATTTATTTGTCCAAGAGACAGAAAGAGAGCAAGTGAGCACAAGCAGGGGGAGAATCAGGCTCTCTGCTGAGCAGAGAGCCACATGTGGGACTCCATCACAGGACCCTGGGATCATGACCTGAGCTGAAAGTAGATGCTTATCGACTGAACAGACTGATTTCTAGTAAGGACATTGAATGAGTAATCAGAAACCTCTCAATAAACTGAAGTCCAGGACCAGATGGCTTCACTGGTGAATTCTACCAAATATTCAGAGAATTAATACCAATTCTTCTTAACATCTACCAAAAAACAGAAAGGGGGGAACTCTTCGAAACTAATTTTATGAGGCCAGTATGACCCTGATTCCCAAACCAGAAGAGGGTTTATCACAAGAAAAGAAATGCATAGGCCAATATCCCTGATGAACATAGATGCAAAAATATTCCACAAAATATTAGCAAACCAGATTCATTAATACATTAACTGACCATGCACATGATCAGGTGTAGCTTATTCCAGGACTACAAAGATGGTTCAACATTCATAAATTAGTCGCTGTGTTACACCACGTTAACAAAACGAAGGATACAGATCATATGATTATCTCAACAGATGCAGAAAAAGCTTTTGACAGAATTCAACATCCACTTCTGGTAATACCTCTGAACAAAGCAGGTATAGGGGGAACGTGCCTGAATATAATAAAGGCCATGTATGACAAGTCCACCACTAACATACTTCAGTGCTGAAAAGCTGAAAGCCAAAGACAAAGATGCCCCCTCTTGCCACTTGTATTCAGTAGAGTATTGGAAATCCTCACCAGAGCAATTGGGGGGAAGCATCCATATTGGAAAGGAAGAAGTAAAGCTGCCACTATTTGCAGATTACACGACACTACAGAGAATCCTAAAGGCTTTATCAAAAAACTGTTAAAAGTACTAAACTCAGTAAAGTTGCAGGATGCAAAATCATACACAAAAATCTACTGCATTTCTATATGGCAATAATGAACTATGAGAGAAATTAAGGAAACAGTTGCATCTACAGTTGCATCAAAAAGAATAAAATACTTAGGAATAAATTTAATGAAGGAGGTGAAAGACATAACACTGAAAACTGCAAGACAGTAATGAAAGAAATCGAAGGCAAATAAATGGGAAGGTATTCCAGGCTCATGGATTGGAAGAATTAATATTGTCAAAATGCCCATTCTGCCCAAAGCAATATAGATCCAACACAGTTCTATCAAAATTCCAGTGGTGTTCTTCACAGAAGTGTAACAAACTGTTCTAAAATTTATAGGGGAAAAAAAAAAGACCTTGGTTAGCCAAAGCAGTCTTGAGGTTAAAAACAAAGCTGGAAGCATCATGGTCCCTGATGTCAAGCCATACTACCAAGCTATAGTAATTAAAATAATATGATATTAGCCTAAAAAAGAGACATTTAAATCAATGAAACAGCATAGAGAGCCCAGAAATAAACCCACACAAATATGGCCAATTAATTTATGACAGAGGAGCCAGGAATATGCAATGGGGAAAGGGTAGTCTTTCCCACAAATGGTGATGGGAAAACTGGACAGTCACATGCAACAGAGCGAAACTGAAACATATGCAAACTTTTACTCAAAATAGATTAAAGACTTGAACATTCAACCTGAACCTTAACATTCTTAGAAGAAAATATAGGCAGTAAGCTCCTTGCCACAGACTTCTGTGACGATGTCTGACTCTGACACCAATCCTAAAACAGCATAAGCGAAAATAAGCAAGTGGGACTAGAGCAAAGCAGAAAGCGTCTGCACGATGAAGGGATCAACAGAATAAAAAGCCACCCTGCAGGATGGGAGAACAAATTTCAAATCCTATATCTGATATATAATCCCGTATCTCTTAATATCCAAAATTTATAAAGAACCTGATACAACTCAATAATGAACAAACAATCTGTTTAAAAATTGGGCAGAAGATCTGAACAGACATTTTTCCAAGGAAGACATAAAAATGCCCCAAGGGTACATGAAAAGATGGTCTACATCATTAATCATTAGGGAAATGCAAATCAAAACCACAGTGAACTATCACCTCGTATCTGTTAGAATAGCCAGTATCAAAAAGATAGAAATGATACAGGTTGGCAAGGATGTGGAGGAAAGGGAGCCCTGTGCAGTGTTGATGGGAATGTAAATGGGTATAGCCACTGTGGAAAAAATATGAAGGTTCCTCAAAAAATTAAAAATAGAGCTATGAAATGATCCAGCAATTCAACTTCTGGTTATTTATCCAAAGGAAATAAAAACACTAACTTGAAAAGATATGTGCACCCTATGTTCACGGAAGCTTTATTTACAATAGCCAAGATAGAGAAACAACTTAAATGTCCCTGGATGGATGAACGGATAAAGAAGATATGATATATAGGGTTAGGCGTAGACACACACATACACACACAATGGAATATTAGTCAACCATAAAAAGGAATGAAATTTTGCCATTTGTGGCAACATGAGTGGACCTTGAGAGCATTATGCTAAGTGAAATAAGTCAGAGAGAAAAATGCCCTATCATCTCTGTTATATATGTGGAATCTTAAATAAATTTTTAAAAAAGCCAACCTCATAGAGAAATCAGCTGGTAGTCGCCTAAGGCAGGTGCTGCGGTTTGGGAGAAATGGGTGAAGTGCGTCAAAAGGAAAGTGAAAAAGAAATGTCAATGTATAAATTAATATTCAAATTAAATAGACGGTTTCAATAAAATATTTATCAATATTAAACTTCAAGTAGGAATTTTGATTTAAAAATTCATGTAGCAGGGCGCCTGGGTGGCTCAGTGGACTAAAGCCTCTGCCTTCAGCTCAGGTCATGATCCTGGGGTCCTGGGATCGAGCCCCGCATCGGGCTCTCTGCTCACTGGGGAGCCTGCTTCCTTCTCTCTTTCTGCCTGCCTCTCCGCATACTCATGATCTCTCTCTGTCTAATAAATAAATTAATTAAATCTTTAAAAAAAAATTCATGTAGCACACTAAAAAGAAATGTTCTCAACTATTACTGAAAGTACCTTCTTAAGTGTTTTCTAGGACACACAGGCTACAGGACATAATAAAACTCTCTTCCTCCTTTGTGGCCGTCTATGAGAGAGGTAGAGAGTCTGTGCCTGTACTAATTAGGAGCACTGACCCTGTATGGCACAATTTATTTCTCTGCTGCTTCAGTTTCCAGATTTCCGGACTTCTCAAATATCTCTTTGACCTCCTTTCCGAGAAACACTACCTGGAATCGGAGTTGTTCCCAAATCAGGTAGATATTGAGGTTAAGCTTAGACTAAACAGTCCGCTCTTCAGAAGTCAGCCAAGGATAGCTTCTTGTTCTTGGCTATTTCCAGTTCATTTACGGCTCCTGAGGAAGAAGAGTCAGGTTCTACCAGCAGAGGGTGACTTTTTGAGAAACTGTGTGCTAATAATTGTACCCAGCTTTTCTATAGCACTAGACTCAAAGAGCTCAGTAAAGTATTACTCATCCCGTTGTAAAGGTGAGGAAATGTCTTTTATTCATTTGAAATTATTCATTGAAATAATTGAAATGATTGAAAGTGTTTATAGAAACAATTCATTCCCAATTTATGGTACTAATGAAAGAAATTGTATTCCAGACAATACATGATCTTCTGTAGGCCTCCTAGATAATGAAATTTAGAATTAGAATTTTTATCTATTCCTAAAGTAGTATTTTTCCAGTCACAAAATACTGTTAACACATATATGCCTTCTTCATCACTTTTAAATAAAATAGATTCTCCCAATGATTCCATTAGTATGACCTATATGCATTTTAAGAATACTATATCTTTTGAATCATAGTCTTTAGAAATTTCAAGAAAGCACTGCTTTATGTTTTAAAAATGTGATTTAGGGGCACCTGGGTGGCTCAGTGGGTTAAGCCTCTGCCTCCAGCTCAGGTCATGTTCCCACGGTCCTGGGATCGAGCCCCACATCGGGCTCTCTATTCTGAGGGGAGCCTGCTTTCTCCTCTCTCTCTGCCTGCTTGTGATCTCTGTCTGTCAAATAAATAAATAAAATCATTAAGAAAATTCTATATACCTTTAAAAAAATGTGATTTAAAAACAAAATTTCTGTGCTAATCAGTATTTTCTAGCTTCTTAAAATTTTAATAAGTTGAAAGTTAAAGATTTTATTGTGAAAATTAACACATCAAAATCATTTTCTGATGAGTTAACAGAAATAGGAACGTTCATAATTAGCATCTCAAAATGGATAGAGTTGGATTGAAATAGCACTTTTAAAATTTATTTCTTTAAAAAAAAAAATAAAGGAGTGCCTGGATGACTCAGTCGGTTGGGTATCTGCTTCAGCTCAGGTCACGATTCCAGAGTCCTGGGATCAAGTCCCTCATCAGGCTTCCTGTTCAGTGCCTTGTCTGCTTCTCCCTTTCACTCTGTAGCTCCCTCTTCTGTTCCTCCTGCTAGTGCTTTTTCTGTCAAATAACTAAATATATCTTTTTAAAAAATGTATTTCTTTCTATCCTATTTTCAGACTTCCATTGTTTCTATTTTTAAAAATGTTTGTGTATGTATATACATACATATATATATGTGTGTGTGTGTGTGTGTGTGTGTGTGTGTGTGATTGAGTTTCACTCCCGAAAATAAACCTTCTTTAATGTCAAGTGTACCTTTGCCTCACTTCAGAACACTGCTGTTTCATTTACTGGAGGCATTAAAAATAACTTAAGTGTGTGGCTATTAGAGGAATCTCTCTCTGGACCTGTGATAACAATCTCACAGTTAAATTAGAATGTCGATGCAAAGCTGAGTAGCTGAGAACGTACCTTGAACTGATGAGAAGGAAACTACTAAGCAGTAGCACATGGGACGTGCCTCTCCGAACTCTGCAGCTCTCCTCGTCTTTTAGTATTTTCACATCATGCGTGTAAAATTTTACAATACAAAACTGTCACTAAGAGCAGTTAAATTGAGTTCATTATAATAGTTGTAAATCGCTTGTAATTTTTACTGTACAAAATTTCCAGCACGTGCCGAGGTTCCCAGAGTAGTGTCAGGAGTCCTCACGTATCCATCACCACGTCTTACGGCCGTTCTGTTCGTCCATGTGCTCACTCCTGAGCTCACTCCTCTTGTTATTTTGGTGCAGACTCTGGCGTCATATCATTTCATCCATAAATATTTCTGCGTGAATCTCTAAAAGAGAAAACTATGTTAAATACAATTACCATGCCATTTTCACATTCAAGTAATTAATAATAATTCTTCAGTAACATCAATAGGTAGCCAAGTTCAAATTTCCAATTGTCTCATCAACATCACAATGTTTTCAATTTCCTTGTGTTAAAGACAATCCGTATTCCCCAATGGGGCCATAATTTGCAGTTTTTCATGTCTTTTCAATCTGTATAAGCCTATGATATTCTCTTTCCCTCTTTTTTCCTGTGTAACAAATCAGTGTTGTACAAAGCTGATCCTTGGTGCTGTAGAGTTTCCCATAGTCTGGATTTTCATGATAGCATCCCTGGGGAGTAGCTTGACCTGTTCCTCAGTTTTCCGAATTTCCTGGGAAATATTAATCAACCATCGAGCTTTAAGCAGAATCAGGTATGATTTTGTAGTGCTGTAGTATTCTGACATTGGGTTAAGGTTGCTCTCCTTGTTTCTCGTTTGATATTAGTAGCCATTGATGCTCAGTGCCTCTTTAACTCGTAGGGATTGATAGTGCATGTTCCTATTCGGTCATTACTTTTACGTTTATTAGCATAGTACTTCTAAGGGAAAATGCCCTTGATCTACTATTGGGTTAACTAGTGAAACCATTTATAAGAGAGTTAAGATAAATGGTTGATTTTTACCCTTTATTTGCTGGTTCTCAAAGTTGTCTAGCCTTTTTAATGTTGAGTGATGAGTTATCATTATTATTAGCTTACAGAATTAGATTGTCTCAATCCGCGGCAGTTACTCTTCTAGGCAATGGTGAATTTTTCGTTTCAGTCATTAGGGTGCCTCAGCCTTCTGCTTACCCTCCGTATATTTCCTGTCCCGGGTCTGCAGTCGGCCGTTTGTCCAAAGAACTTTACTTCCTCCGTGGGAAATAGTATTTCACCCACAACTTGGGGATGCGCGTTGCTGCCGGAGCTAGTTGTAGTAGACAATTGTTTTGTTTGCTAAGATGAAGCTCTGTCCGCAGTTTGTACTCCTTGTTCTAGTTCAGAGTCAGACTGCTGTTTTTACTTAATGATTTATTTTACGGATAAATCTCCCTTCACCTGCATTAAGAATCCCAGCTCTCGGCACCGAAGATAACAGAATTAGAATACTGCTGTATTCCTTGTTACGCCTCTTCACACATGCAAGAGTCAGGATCCCAATTCTGTCCTCGCCTCTGTACTTGCTGGGGGGGGCGGAGTATCACCCACCTGTACGATTACTGAAATGAGTCTGAAACTTACTTGTACTTCCTTTTGTCCTTCTGACATGTCCCTTCAGAGAGATTAGGTCAAATTACTCTCTTTAAGAATCACATGGAAAAGCTCATGCCTTGTGGTGTAGTACTAACTGGATTCATATTTAGGATATATTTTTTTTAATTTTCAGAAATTGCCTTTTTTAAATTTAGTTTTTTTTTTATAATTTAGTAAAAATTTCCCTGTTTTCAAGATTGATTCTATAAAACAATATATACCTAAAGAAGACTGGCCTCGATCCTTGTCCTCTCCTGCCTGTATCCCCTTTTCGTTATAGGTTAAGGAGTGGAGTCCAGGAATTATGGTATAATCTTCCTTTTTTCCAAAAAAAAAAAAAGGGGGGAAGTTAAGTTTCTGTTGTGCAGAAGTGTTTCAAGAGTAGTATGAAGAACTCCATAGGATCTTCACATGGGTTTCCATTTGTTGAAATTTTACTACCTTGGGCAAATCATTTCTTCTCCCACCCCCCCCCTTACATATATAATGTGTATTTTTTGTGTATATTATACACATATGCATATATACATGTATACACAAATACATACATTTATGCACGCACTATATAATACATAACATACATACATATATAATTTTTTTCTGAACCATTAGAGATTAAGTAGCAGATGTGATGGTCCCATTACCCATTATTATGTCGGTGACTTTCTACTAAAAACAAGGACATTCTTCTTAATGTCCACAGTATGGCCATCAGCATCACAAGATTAACATTGAATTCCATCCTCCAGCCCACGCACTCTACAATGTCTTGCTCTTTGGTTCAACAGCTTGCTTCATGGGTACAGGATACAATCAAGGATTGCATATTACATTTGGTTGTCTCTTTAATCTCTCAGTTTGGAACGTTTCCCAGTTTTCCCTTTTCTATCATGACCTTGACATTTTTAAAGAATATGGCTACTGTGTAGACTGTCTCAGTATGCGTTTGTCTGATGTTTCCTCATGATTAGCCTCAGGTTATGCTCTTTTTTTCCCCTCTCCTCCCCTTGAATGCCACAGAACTCATGCCGCGTTCTCGGTGAATAGGTCCCAGTACTGGTGATCGTTTTCTAAACTTAAGTTTAGAAAGGTTAAGTTTCATTTTTTAATTAAGGTGAAATTTACAACATAATCTTCACCATTTTAAAGTTTGCAAAACAGTGATATTCTGTGCATTCATAGTATCTTTCAAACATCATCTGTATTCATTCCAAAATATTTTCATCACCCTAAGAGGAAACCCCACACCTATTAACCATTCAGTCCTCATTTCTACCTCCCCCTAATATCTGGCAACCACCCACCCATTTGTTTCATGTCCTTGCAAATTTACTCTTTCTAGATATTTTATATAAAAGAAATAATATAGTATCTCGGCTTTTGTGTCTGATTTATTTATTTCACTTAGTACAATGTTTTCAAAGTTCAACCATGTTATAATTAGTATATATCAATACTTTATTCCTTTTAACCTAGATTCCCAAAGTGTTTTTATTTTCTTTTGCTAGAATTTGACTGGAATATGTGTTTTTGTTGACCAATTTGGAAACTTTGCCCAAGTATACAATGTAATATTCATGTATACATACTTTTAAATCTTTTTTTTTTTCCATTTTAGCAAAGTTTTTTTTTTTTTTTTTTTTTTTTAATTTATTGTGTCCCATTGTTCTGGCTTTTTTTTCTTCAAGGGCTCCTATAATATGTTGAGTTATTTCTTTGCATTCGGCATTTGAGACTTCCTCTCAACATTTATTTATTTATTTACTTATTTAGAGAGGGAGGGGCAGGCAGAGGGAGAAAGGAATGCAGAGCCTGCTGTGGAGCAGGATCTCCTGACCTGAGCCTGGGAGTCTAACACCATCCTCCGGAGCCCCCCCCGGGGTGTCACAGGATTTTTCCTCCATCTGTGTGTGTGGCTCTTGGTCAGGAGCCTTCAGAAAGTGAAGAAGTTGGCCAGACGCAGTGCTGGGGAGCGAGCAAGATTCCCTGAACGACAGCAAAGTGACAGTACGAAGCCCCCCAGGAGGGAGGGCACCCGGGAGGGCTGCGACGGGAGTTTCTAAGCCTGCAGAGTTTTCTGGGCTCGTTAGTGGGCTTTTCAGTCTGATTCGCCCTCCCTGTGCCTGTTGTCCAGTCAGGTTTTTGTCACCTCTCTGTCACATGGGGAGGTGTGGAGGGCTGGCTCCTTGCTTGGTCGTGAAAATCCTTTTAAGGGTGGTTTTCTCTTGGGGGCGGGGTTCCTGGTGCCAGCCTGCCTATCCGTCATCACAGGTACCCTTCTCTTTTCTCTTTACTTTCTTTTATATGGGTTTTTTTTTTTTTTTAACCCCCAGAGAACGTGCTTTTATTTTTTTTTTTTTACCTTAAGAATGCTTCTGCTTTTTAGTTTTCATGTCTTTATTGCATTACTCATTGTGTTTGCATTTTTTCTGGTTGATTTTTCCTTTTTGAAATTATTTATTTCTAAATTTCCTGAGTTCCATCACCTAATCTCTTGAGTCTTTCTAATTCTTAATGATGTTGTCTTTAACTATCTTCAATTATCTTCTTGATTTCTTTTGGCTCATTTTGGTGATTAGGCTAGAGTTTTAATCGAATTTGTTGGCAGGCTTTTTTGGCGTACTTTCCTTGCTTTAAAGGGTGCGAATTCTTTCCACATTTTCTTTTATTTTCTTACGGCAACTTTACATGAGACTCTAACACAGTTCCTTTCCCATTCTTAATTTTTGTTACGAGGTGAGGTTTGCGGAAATTTTGAGCAGAAGCGGAGACTTACGTTATCTCTTCTAGCTTCGCAGCTCTCAAGCTCTGTGTTCTGTGGTTTTCCTGAGACACAGTAGCTTCATCCCTCAGGTTCATCCTGGCCCTCTCTTCTCCCCGAAATTTTTCTGGAGTTTTTCTTTAGTCGCTGTTACTCCCACTTGCCGCAGTTTGTTTCTGTTCCCAAATTCCTCTGTAGCAGGAGATTCAGTGTCGCTTGTGGAGACTCGTGGGGCCGAACTGCCTGACCGGGTTGGACCTTCGCGCACACCGGCTCGCTCT
This sequence comes from Lutra lutra, assembly GCF_902655055.1. NCBI lineage: Eukaryota > Metazoa > Chordata > Mammalia > Carnivora > Mustelidae > Lutra > Lutra lutra. Next base: position 1,550,782 of record NC_062280.1, read on the forward strand.
AGGGAGCGGGAGTAGCGAGCGCCCTCCGGGTCGCTTTGTCTCCATCCCTGATGCGGGCGCGCCGCCCCGGCTGCCCGTGGTTTCTCCCTGAACTGCGATACGGAACCCCTGCAGGTGTTCGGAGTTTATCTGTGTAACAAGTTCTGTGCTGCGTGAAACACGTGACTTAAGAAGGTTGGTTTGTTTCGGAGCGAGCTGGAGAGCAGGGGAGGGCGGAGGGAGAGAAGCTCAAGCGGACTCCCTGCTGCGCGCGGAGACCCCCCCTCCCCCGGGCTCTGTCTCGGGACCCCGAGATCATGACCTGAGCCGAAGTCGAGAGGCAGCTGCTCACGCGACTGCGCCCCCGGAGGCGCCCCGTGACTTCCTCACACCGCAGCGGTTTGTTACTCACGGCGTTTGCGCGTCAGAAACCCGCAGGCCTCCCCGCTTCGGGAGCCCCAAGGCCAGACTGAGGCGTGGGCTGACTAGAGCCACGCGTGCCGGGGGTCTCGGGCCCGTGGACTCCCCGAGGGACGATCACTGGGGACCCGCGTTGGAACAGGGGCGGCCGGGAGGACGCCGCCAGCGCTGCGCGGGTGACTGAAGCCGAAGCGCGCGTCCAGCCGGGGCCATGGGGCGGGTTCGGGGGGACCAGCCGCCGCGGTGGGTTTGGGTTTGACGGTCGCTGAGTCTCTGCGGTGCCCGGAGGGTTGGACCCTCGCGCGGCCGCTTCCGGGCGTTTGGGAAAGTCCCCCCGCAGGTTGGCCGGGGGCGTTCTTGGCCGCCGAGGCGCGCACGGGACGCGCAGGGCAGGCTTTGCCCCCGACGGGGCTGTTGTGGGAAGCCGGCGCCGCGGGGAGCCTCGGGGTACCTTGAGGGACGAGGGGAAGGGGGAGCGTTCATCTGCCGGTGGCTGGGGTCGGCCCCGCCCACGGCTCGAGCGCAGGCCGCCATGTCGTGCCCCGGGCACCTGCTGTTACCCCGTCCCTGCCTCCGGCTCCGGTCGCTCTCATCCCCTGGAGGACTCGCGGCTCCGCCTTGGGGCGTTCCTTCCCCTCCCGTCTGGCGTCGCCCGGGCCGCTGGCCGCCACCTCCTCTGTGGGCTGCGCTCCGAAGGCCCGGGCTGCCCAGGCGCCTCAGGCTGTCCGCATCCGTTTCGTCGCGGGCTCGAGGCCGGCGACGGCGGCCCCTCGCGGAGTCCTTAGTTGTGGGGAAAGCCCGGGCTCTCCCCGCGGGCAGGACGTGAGTGGTCGCTTCCTCAAGGCCCCCGGAGAGGGTCTCGCGCCTCAGAGAGGCCCCGCCCCTTTGTAAAGCGTCCGTACTGGATCCCGCCGGGTGCACCGGGGTCACTGCCCTTCTGGTTCGCTCGGAGCTCACGTGCTTGGGGACCTCAGGTGTGTCCCGGAATTCCTCGTCCTGACCACATCGTCCACGCACTCGCGACACTGACCGTCTGTGACCGCCACGCTCCGGCCGCACGTGGAGGCCGTGCCGAGCGCCGGTGCCGCCAAGGGTCCCGGCGCTGTCGTAAAACTCAGCCCCAGACCGCGTCTCGTTCCGGATTTTTAATTTCCATCTCCTGCTCTGAGATGCGGAGGAATTCACCAACTATGCAACCACGACGGCTTTCCGGAAATGCTGGAGTTAAACTTTTTATGCTAACGAAATTTAACAGATGGGATGATACCAAAAGACACTGTACGTCATCAGTGCGATCTTTCTGTTTTCTCAATGTAGGCCCTTAGGCCCTCATCGTTTCATTTTGGGATGACCTTTCTTCCCGGTCTAGATGCTGCTCTCAGGCTCCCGTCATAGACACGTGTTCATGTCTGTATCACGGCAATTAGGACATTTACTGTTTTTTTCACCCGTGATTTCCAAAGTAGGACACACGAATCCCTGTGGAGAATTCAAGGGTAAAAGCAATATTGAAGTTTTTATTCAGAATCAGTTTTTAATCTCCTACCTTTTGCTTTGTATTTTTAGGTATATTTAATAACACATATACTTCAGAATGTAGTATCTATATGAATTTTAAACTAAACGTAATGTGTTACAAACATGCATGTAATACTTTGTATCTGTGTTTGGTCACATGCTCAAACATTTTCATATATGTCTTCTTAAGAAAGGAAACATCTGGAACCACACGTTTTATAATGAGGGACTGTGTATTTCTTTCTCTGTATCCTTACACTTGGCATATGGGTAAGAACAAAATTTCGCTTTTCTGCAATAAAACTTAACATGTCTTGTTACGTACTGGACCGCAGCATTGCTCAGTGTAGACGCATGTTTTTTCAGATTCGCCATACCAGTTCCGTTGGGATGACTTTTCTAAGATGCCCTTGTTTTCAGTACGTGAAGACTGTCGAGTTCCATTTTTCATGTTATGCATTAGTATGTGTTATTATTTTATATTAGTATCATGTTATTATTAGTATGTGTTAGCTGACAGGATGAGGATTATGAGGCAGTGTCCCTGAGTCTTTTGCAGAAACATGCTTTCCAGGTTCTGTTTTGTTCTCTAGGAACGAAGAGCATTAAGAATTAAGCTTACTGAGTCCTTCTGAGAACGTTCTTCGGGCCTCTTTAAAATTCAGAGCCGAGGGGAGGAGTCAAGATGGCAGAGAAGCAGCGGCGGAGACTACTTCAGGTAGCGAGAGATCAGCTAGATAACTTATCTAAAGATTGCAAACACCTACAAATCCAACGGGAGATCGAAGAGAAGAAGAACAGCAATTCTAGAAACAGAAAATCAACCACTTTCTGTAAGGTAGGACTGGCGGAGAAGTGAATCCAAAGCGACAGGAAGATAGACCGCGAGGGGAGGGGCAGGCTCCCTGCGAGCGGCGGAGCAACGGAGCACAAAATCGGGACTTTTAAAAGTCTGTTCCGCTGAGGGACATCGCTCCAGAGTCTTAACCGGGGTGAAGCCCACACAGGGTCAGCGTGGCCTCAGGTCCCGCAGGGTCACAGAAGTATCGGGGGAGTCTGAGTGTCGCAGAGCTCACAGGTATTAGAACGGGGAAGCCGGCTACAGAGACAGAGCCGAGGAGTGACTCCCAGCTCGGGGTTACCTTGAAACGGTCACAGGCTCGGTCAGCTCGGAGCGCGGCTGGAGGCCAGGGTGACGGGAGTAACTGGGCGCTGTTCTCTGAGGGCACACTGAGGAGTGGGGCCCCGGGCTCTCGGCTCCTCCGGCCGGACACCGGGAGGCCGCCATCTTGATTCCCGTCCTCCGGACTCTACGTAAAGCGCTCAGGGAACAAAAGCTCCCGAAAGCAAACCCGAGCGGATTACTCAGCCCGGCCCCGGGTAAGGGCGATGCAACTCCTCCTGGGGCAAAGACACTTGAGAATCACTATAACAGGCCCCTCCCCCAGAAGATCAACAAGAAACACAGCCAACACCAAGTTCACCTACCAAGTAGTGCAGTTTCAATACCAAGGAGAGCATCGGAATGCCAGAGGAGGAGAAAGCAAAGCACGGAACTCATGGCTTTCTCCCCATGATTCTTTAGTCTTGCAGTTAATTTTTTTTTCTTTTCCACTTTTTTTTCTCTTCTTCTGCCAAATTTCTTTTTAACTTTTACCCTTTTCTTTTTTAACGTTTTTTAACTAGTTTATCTAATATATATATATATTTTTTTCTTTTTCATATTTTTTCTTTATTCACTTTTTTAAATTTTTTTTTTTTCTTTCTGAACCTCTTTTTATCCCCTTTCTCCCCCCTCATGATTTGGGATCTCTTCTGATTTGGTTACAGCATATTTTCCTGGGGTTGTTGCTACCCTTTTAGTATTTTACTTGCTCCTTCATATACTCTGATCTGTACAAAATGACAAGGCGGAAAAATTCAGCACAAAAAAAAGAACAAGAGGTAGTACCAAAGGCTAGGGAACTAATCAATACAGATATTGGTAATGTCAGATCTACAGTTCAGAATGACGATTCTCAAGGTTCTAGCCGGGCTCGAAAAAGGCATGGAAGATATTAGAGAAACCCTCTCGGGAGATATAAAAGCCCTTTCTGGAGAAATAAAAGAACTAAAATCTAACCAAGTGGAAATAAAGAAAGCTATTAATGAGGTGCAATCAAAAATGGAGGTTCTCACTGCAGGATAAATGAGGCAGAAGAAAGAATTAGTGATATAGAAGACCAAATGACACAGAATAAAAAAGCTGAGCAAAAGAGGGACAAACAGCTACTGGACCACGAGGGCAGAATTCGAGAGATAAGTGACACCATAAGACGAAACAACATTAGAATAACTGGGATTCCAGAAGAAGAAGAAAGAGAGAGGGGAGCAGAAGGTATGTTGGAGCGAATTATTGGAGAGAATTTCCCCAATATGTCAAAGGGAACAAGCATCAAATCCAGGAGGTTCAGAGAACCCCCCTCAAAATCAATAAGAATAGGTCCACATCCTGTCACCTAATAGTAAAATTTACAAGTCTTAGTGACAAAGAGAAAATCCTGAAAGCAGCCTGGGAAAAGAAGTCTGTAACATACAATGGTAAAAATATTAGATTGGCAGCAGACTTATCCACAGAGACCTGGCAGGCCAGAAAGAGCTGGCATGATATATTCAGAGCATTAAAGGAGAAAAACATGCAGCCAAGAATACTATATCCAGCTAGGCTATCATTGAAAATAGGAGGAGAGATTAAAAGCTTCCAGGACAAACAAAAAGTGAAAGAATTTGCAAACACCAAACCAGCTCTACAGGAAATATTGAAAGGGGTCCTCTAAGCAAAGAGAGACCCTAAAAGTAGTAGGTCAGAAAGGAACAGAGACAATATACAATAACAGTCACCTTATAGGCAATACAATGGCACTAAATTCATATCTCTCAATAGTTACCCTGAATGTTAATGGGCTAAATGCCCCAATCAAAAGACACGGGGTATCAGAATGGATAAAAAAACAAAACCCATCTATATGTTGCCTACAAGAAACTCATTTTAAACCTGAAGACACCTCCAGATTTAAAGTGAGGGGGTGGAAAAGAATTTACCATGCTAATGGACATCAGAAGAAAGCAGGAGTGGCAATCCTTCTATCAGATCAATTAGATTTCAAGCCAAAGACTATAATAAGAGATGAGGAAGGACACTATATCATACTCAAAGAATCTGTCCAACAAGAAGATCTAACAACTTTAAATATCTATGCCCCTAACGTGGGAGCAGCCAACATATATAAACCAATTAATAACAAAATCAAAGAAATACATCAACAATAATACAATAATAGTAGGGGAATTTAACACTCCCCTCACTGAAATGGACAGATCATCCAAGCAAAAGTTCAACAAGGAAATAAAGGCCTTAAATGACACACTGAACTAGATGGACATCACAGATCTATTCAGAACATTTCATCCCAAAACAACAGAATACACATTCTTCTCTAGTGCACATGGAACATTCTCCGGAATAGATCACATCCTCGGTGCTAAATCAGGTCTCAACTGGTATCAAAAGATTGGGATCATTCCCTGCATATTTTCAGACCACAATGCTCTGAAGCTAGAACTCAATCACAAGAGGAAATTTGGAAAGAACTCAAATACATGGAGACTAAACAGCATCCTTCTAAAGAATGAATGGGTCAACCAGGAAATTAAAGAAGAATTGAAAAAATTCATGGAAACAAATGATAATAAAAACACAATGGTTCAAAATCTGTGGGACACAACAAAGTCGGTCCTCAGAGGAAAATATATAGCGGTACAAGTCTTTCTCAAGAAACCAGAAAGGTCTCAAATACACAACCTAACCTTACACCTAAAGGAGCTGGAGATAGAACAAGAAAGAAAGCCTAAACCCAGCAGAAGAGAAATCATAAAGATCAGAGCAGAAATCAATGAAATAGAAACCAAAAAACACATAGAACAAATCAACAAAACTAGGAGCTGGTTCCTTGAAAGAATTAATAAGATTGATAAACCTCTGGCCAGACTAATCAAAAAGAAAAGAGAAAGGACCCAAATAAATAAAATCATGAATGAAAGAGGAGAGATCACAACGAACACCAAAGAAATACAGACAATTATAAGAACATACTATGAGCAACTCCACGCCAACAAATTTGACAATCTGGAAGAGATGGATGCATTCCTAGAGACATATAAACTACCACAACTGAACCAGGAAGAAATAGAAAACCTGAACAGACCCATAACCAGTAAGGAGATTGAAACAGTCATCAAAAATCTCCAAACAAACAAAAGCCCAGGGCCAGACGGCTTCCCAGGTGAATTCTACCAAAGAAGAACTAATTCCTATTCTCCTGAAACTGTTCCAAAAAATAGAAATGGAAGGAAATCTTCCAAACTCATTTTATGAAGCCAGCATCACCTTGATCCCAAAACCAGACAAGGATCCCATCAAAAAAGAGAACTACAGACCAATATCCTTGATGAATACAGATGCCAAAATTCTCACCAAAATACTAGCCAATAGGATTCAACAGTACATTATAAGGATTATTCCACCACGACCAAGTGGGATTTATTCCAGGGCTGCAAGGTTGGTTCAACATCCTCAAATCAATCAATGTGATACAATACATTAATAAAAGAAAGAACAAGAACCATATGATACTCTCAATAGATGCTGAAAAAGCATTTGACAAAGTAGAGCATCCCTTCCTGATCAAAACTCTTCAAAGTGTAGAGATAGAGGGCACATACCTCAATATTATCAAAGCCATCTAGGAAAAACCCACTGCAAATATCATTCTCAATGGAGAAAAACTGAGAGCTTTTCCACTAAGGTCAGGAACACGGCAGGGATGTCCATTATCACCACTGCTATTCAACATAGTACTAGAAGTCCTAGCCTCAGCAATCAGACAACAAAAGGAAATTAAAGGCATCCAAATCGGTAAAGGAAAAGTCAAACTATCACTCTTCACAGATGATATGATACTAAATGTGGAAAACCCAAAAGACTGGACTTAGCTTCCAGCCACAATTTGTAACCTTTTTGCTTTTAATTAGAATTATCTTATTTTCCTTAACTAGTAAAATGATTTCACTTAAGGTGGATTAGATATAGTGCCTCTAAATAATACTAAGGAAAATCGTCAAAAATGTCCATGTAAATTGATGTTTAATTTCAAATCCTTCACTCAGTGGAAATAAAACACAACAAAAAAATTTCTTGCTAGCCAGAAAGTCTGTATACTTCACACCTGATCTCCACACACGGTGTTGACCTCTGGAGAATTTCCGCCGGGGTCTGGACGCCGAGCTACAATGTACTAGTAAATGATTTTTGTTCGATCTCAGAACTGCTGGGATGATTTTGAAGACTCAGTTAAAAACAAAAATCCCCTTGGTCTTTTATGCTGACGTAACTTACAGCCCAAGCACTCGGACCGCCACCTGCTGAATCCGAAGTGGAACACGAATGCGGTTTCACCTCTGAATACAGCAGACCAGGGACAGCACGTGTGGTCAGCGCTAGCTTCCACTCAGTGTGCGACGGCCAGGGGATTGTGTGGGCTCCAAATTTTAAAGAGGCCTGAAGAACGTTCTCAGAAGGACTCAGTAAGCTTAATTCTTAATGCTCTTCGTTCCTAGAGAACAAAACAGAACCTGGAAAGCATGTTTCTGCAAAAGACTCAGGGACACTGCCTCATAATCCTCATCCTGTCAGCTAACACATACTAATAATAACATGATACTAATATAAAATAATAACACATACTAATGCATAACATGAAAAATGGAACTCGACAGTCTTCACGTACTGAAAACAAGGGCATCTTAGAAAAGTCATCCCAACGGAACTGGTATGGCGAATCTGAAAAAACATGCGTCTACACTGAGCAATGCTGCGGTCCAGTACGTAACAAGACATGTTAAGTTTTATTGCAGAAAAGCGAAATTTTGTTCTTACCCATATGCCAAGTGTAAGGATACAGAGAAAGAAATACACAGTCCCTCATTATAAAACGTGTGGTTCCAGATGTTTCCTTTCTTAAGAAGACATATATGAAAATGTTTGAGCATGTGACCAAACACAGATACAAAGTATTACATGCATGTTTGTAACACATTACGTTTAGTTTAAAATCCATATAGATACTACATTCGGAAGTATATGTGTTATTAAATATACCTAAAAATACAAAGCAAAAGGTAGGAGATTAAAAACTGATTCTGAATAAAAATTTCAATATTTCTTTTCTCCTTGAAAAGTTCAGAGTATCATAGGACCTTAATAAGTAATTATTTAGGGATTCCTGGATGGCTCAGTGGAATAAGCATCTGCCTTCAGCTCAGGTCCCGGGATCGAGCACCCCATTGGGCTCTCTGCTCAGCAGGGAGCCTGCTTCCCCCTCTCAGTGCCTCTGCCTCTCTGCCTGCTTGTGATCTCTGTCTGTCAAATAAATAAAATCTTAAAAAAAAAGTATTTAATGAGTAGGTGACATGACTCAGCCATGCCCAGGTGTGTTGTTGGTGCAAGCGCGTTCTAGAAGTGAGAACGAACTGTAATCTACTCCTTCCTGCCTTCTGCTCAGTTTCTTCCGGTGATTTTTACTTGCACTATGTTCAAGTAAGCTGATCAGGCACAAAGTGTTTGAGTGACCCTGGGTAAATATCAAGCTAATTTAATGTGGACTGACCCTCCCTCGTTTCATATTGATAGAAATATTTGTAGATATCAAAAAAGTGTCTAAGGGCACAGCCACATTCTAAGGAAAGAAACAGAAATGTCAAGCTGGGATAGAAGATATGGCCTTGGGCTTGCTTAGAACAAGGTAGCTGACATCCGGCTGCATACAAAAAACTTGAGCGTTGATCCCAGTATGACAAGGAGATTAATACAAAAACAAAACAAAAAAAACCCTATCAGTGCCCAGGCAAGCAGTGTGGACACTTTTGTCTGTATGGGGTCTTTGATAGGAGAAACATCATCATCCAGGAGATGAAATAACAGGCTTAAAAATGCAGTGAGGGGGTTTCTAACAGCACCACTAGTGTGGTGCATGAAATCCAATCTGAAATTAACATAAAATCTTATCCAGGACAAACCAGATTTTGGAAACAACTGTGCAAGTACATTTCAGGCCCCTGATGACATTTCATTTTTAAACATTTCATTGACTAATGGGAGTCACATGCCCAAGCCCAAAGCCAGCCATGATGAGGTCATGGCGAGAGTGTGTATATATAATACTGTAAAGAGAGAGTGAAGGACTGGGGACAGTAATTCATTCAACTATCTAGAGATTCCAGTAAGAAGTAGGAAAGGACAGAGAGGAAACAAACAAAAAAACAACTGTGTAGTAAGGATTAGATAAACACAAAATAAATTAATGTTATATAAGTATTTTTATGCCACTACAATATGTCTTGTTGCATATATATATATACAGAATCTAATACAAAATGCTTCTATTTATATGGTAGATTTATTCCACAAATGTTCAGAAATTAAACTTTAAAAGTTTGGGGGAGATGCTTTTTTGGGGGAGCTCTCCAAATTATCCCCTCAGATTAGGATTATAACTAAATTATCATTTTAAAAATTACACTATTCTTTAAAAACATACTAATCCTTTTCACTTCCCCAGGGGAGTAGATGTCCTACCAACTGTTGGTGTTCAATACATGTTTGGAAGTCAGAGGGAGCTGATAATCTCAATATTCCAGAGGATAAGTAAATTCAGAAAAAGTTAAACCCTCCGTGGTTGGGAAGGGTTAGATTTCATGGATGAGGATCTAAAACTCCTGGATTTTACTAGTGGACGAATCCTTAGCCCTTCACTCACTGCATGTTTATAATTTTACATGACTTTCTGGGTAGCGTTTTGGTAGTTTCTGTCTGCCAGCAAATTAGAGTCATTGAATTAAGATTAGAAGGGGAAAAGGAGTTTATTTAAGATACATGCTTAGCCGACAAAGACATACATATAAGTTTGTCTTCAGCGGTCTTTCTATCAACCCAAACTAGAAAATATCTATTATAATTGGAGTTTGGTTAAATAAATGTTAGTGAATCTGTATCATGGAATGGTAATTGACACCCCATCTTTACTGAGGTGTAATTGGCAAATGTCTGGTGTGTACAACTTGATGATTTAATACATTGAAATGATTGTGAAATTAACACATTCATCACCTCACATAGTAACCACTTTTTTTGCATGGCAAGAGCAAATAAGACTTACTCTTTTGGCACATTTCAAGTTTACAATACAGTATTAATAACTACTCACCACACCGTGCATTAGACTCTTAGAACTTACTCATCTTATAACTGAAGGTCTGTATCCTGTGACCAGCATCTCCATTTCCATCACCATGCAGCCCTGGTAACCACTGTTCTACTTTCTGTTTCTATGAGTTTGACATTTTTATATTCCACATATGAGTGAGATCATGTAGTACTTGTCTTTCTGTCTCTGGCTTATTTTACTTCCATAACATTCTCCATTTTCATCACATTGTTACAAATGGCATGGTTTCTTTCTTTTTTTATGGCTGAGTAATATCCCATTGTATAAACACACCACACTTCCTTTATCCATTCATATGTTACCATTCTTCTGGACCTGTAGTGGTTTCTACAACTTGACCATCATGAATAATGCAGCAACGAACTTTGAGAGTACAGATAACTCATCGAGATCCTGAATAAAAATTATTTTTTTCGGATTTATACTCAGCAATAGGTTTGCTGGATAATATGGTAGTTCTGTTTTTACTTTTTTGAGACACCGTCATACTTTATTTCATATGGCTTTATTTTATACTTTATTTCATATGGATTTACATTCCTACCAGTGTGCATTAGGTTCTCTTATTTTCACACCCTTCCTTGATACTTACCTCTTGTCTTTTTTTATAATAGCCATCCTAACAGGCGGGAAGAGATATTTCATTGTGGTTTTGATTTGCATTTTCTTGATTATTAGTGATGTTGTGCACCTTCTCATATACATGTTGGCCATTTGTATGTCTTTGATATCTTTGAAAAACATGCTGTTTGGGTTCTTTAGCATTTTTTTTTTTTAAATTGGTTGATTGGTTGCTATTGAGTTTTACAAGTTCTTTATATATTTTGGATCTTAATCTCCCATCAAATATATTGTTTGCAAATATAGGCAAATAAGGCAACCCAAAGAATGCCCTTACATTTTTTCCATTATTTTCTTGCTGTAAAAGAAGCTTTTTGGGACACCTGGGTGGTGCAGTAGGTTAAACATCCGACTCTTGGTTTCAGGTCCCGATCTCAGGGTTGTGAGATTGAGCCTCGTGTGGACTCTGCCCTCAGCATGGAGTCTGCTTGATCCTCTCTGCCTCTCCCTTTGGCCCTCCCCACCTCTAAGAAACAAATAAGTATTAAAAAAAAAAAAAAGAAGAAGAAGAATACGCTTTCTAGTTTGATGTAGTCCCACCTGTTCATTTTAATTTTTGGTGCTTTTGCTTTGGCTGTCATATGCATATATCCTTGAGCAATGTCAGGCACCTTTTCACTGTGTCCTAGGGGTTTATGGTTTTAGGTCTTTGAGTTGATTTTGTGAGTAGTGTAAGGCAGGTGTCTGGTTTCAAGGCTTTTTCATGTGGATATCTGGTTTTCCCTGCGCCACTAATTGCAGACACTGTCTTTCCCAAGTTTTCGTGTTTGGCACACCTGTATGGAGATTAGATGACACTATACGGGTGGGTTTGTTTCTGGGTGCTCTGTTCTGCTCCTTTGTCTGTGTGTCTGTTTTTTTGTCAGTACCACACAGTTTTGATTAATGTAGTCTTGTAACATAGTTTGAACTCAGGAAGTGTGATGCCTCCAACTTTGTTCTTCTTTCTTAAGGTTGCTTTGGTTATTTGTGAACTTTTTTTGTTTCATACAGGTTTTAGGGTCTTTTTTTTCTATTTCTGTTAAAAGTGCCATGGGAATTTTCACAAGGATTGAATCAAATCTATAGATTGCTTTGGGCGATATGGACATTTTAACATTAATTGTTCCAATCCATGAACATGGGATATCTTTTCATTGTGTTTTCTTTAATACCTTTTATTTTGTTTTTTTATTGATTCTATTTTCATACAATTGTGGTCAGAAAAGATACTTGATATGATTTCAGTCTTAAATTTCTTAAGCTCATTTTATGGCTCAACATATGATCTATCCTGGGGAATGTTCTATGTGTGCTTGAGTAGAGAGTGTATCCTGCTGCTGTTGTGTGAAATGTTCTATATATGTCTGTTAGATTTAGCTGGTTTACAGTATTATTCAGACTCTGGTTCTTACTGATTTTCTGTCTGGACGATCTATCTATTGTGAAAATGGGTTATCGAAGTCTACTGCCATTATTGTACTACTGTCTATTTATCCCTTTAGGCATGTTAATATTTATAATTTAAATGTTCCAATGTTGGGTACATAAGTGTATTACTATTATTAGGTTTTCTTAATGAGTTGACCTCTATGATTACGTGGTGACCTTACTTGTCTCGTTTGACAGATTTTGATGGAAAGTCTGTTTATATGATACATGGATAGCCACTAACACTCTCTTTTGGTTTCCAGTTCCATATTTTTTTCTATCCTTTCACTTTCATCTTATGTGTGTCCTTAAAGCTAAGAGTTTCTCTTGTAGGTAGTCTGTTGGTGGGTTTTGCTTTTTAAGCCATTAAGTTGTTGTGTAACATTTAGAGAATTTAATCCTCTACATTTAATGGAATTATTTACAGGTAATGACTTACTATTGCCATTTTGTGAATAGTTTTCTGACTCCTTAAAAGTTCATTTGTTCCTTTATTCCCCTCTGTCTCTGTCATTTGTTCATAGGGGCTGGAACTAAGTCACAGGGCTGCTTTAGGGGCATAGATGGAAATTCTTCCTATCAGGTTCCTGGGTGACAGGAGTTCCCACAGATTGGGGTGGAACAGGGCTAGAGCGGGGTGACAGGGCTGCTTCAAGATCTGACTTGGACCAAGGTCCTTGGGCCTTCCTGTGGGAGCATAGCTGGGCTTGTCTCCCTCTCGTTCCCCAGGAAGGCAGAACCACTCCTGTAAGGTGACTGAAAGGGAGCTACAGCCTTAATAATTAAAGGGCGGCTTCAAGATCCACAGACAGACTGAGGGTAGTGGGTCTAAATGGATGGGCCCACTGGGGGCACACCTAGAGGTGTATTTTGGCAGGTCCCTGGGTGGCTGGGACTGCCTTTGGCTCACAACTGAGAGGGACTGAATTACAGGGCCATTTCAGCTTTTGTGGTAAGACTGAGATTGGCTGACTTGCCTTGGGGACAAGGGTGTGTCTTCTGCCCAGTTTCTGGGTGGCAGGACCATTTCTGGACAATGGCTGAAAGGAGCAAGACCCAAGTTATAGGGCATTTACAGGATCTGTGGTAGAACTGAGGTTGGTGGGCCTCATGTGTAAATCCTAGCAGTGGCCTAGGAGAAGAGGACTGCTCTGGCCTGTGATGAGATCCCAAAGTTCCCACAAAAGCACTTTTGTCTGCGGATGGCACCCCAATTATTGTTGCTGAGGGGGACGATTTTGCCATCTTATTGTTGTCAGGGCAATAATTGACATTTAAAGATGTGGCAGACGCTCTGTCCGTGTGCGTTCTGTAACATTCTCTAGGACTTTGTCATCACTGGTCAGTGTGATCTCTTGGGAGTGGTTCGGGAGGGGAGGGACAACTGGAGGAAGAGACAAAGGGAATAATATGTAACTGGGGAGATGGGTTCTTCTGTATTTCTTTCCTATCTCTATATTTCAAAAATTTGCAACAGATATGCCCTTTGTTATGAAAAAGGTCAATAAAGAAAAAGTAGAATGTAAAATACTAAAATCAGGCTATATTGAGCAATATTTATGAGTAAGATGATACAGGAAAATCATAAAAGACTGCCTTGTATCAAGCAGTTTTAGCTGGTAAGAAGGAGAAATTATTTATATCCTTATCATGTATGCATTTCCTGTATTTTTCCAAAAATGAAAGGTGCAACCATGACATCTAAGAGAATTCAAAAACGAAGAAATGACATAGAAGAGGTCAACAAGTTAAACAAAATAAGTAAAAATAAGGTGAGCTGCTATATGACGTGCATGGGTTCTACGATTCCGAACAGAACAGAACAGATAAAGAGACATAATTCACAGTGTCTGTTAACACAGAAGTATATCTGTTGTTGAGAAGCTGTAGAAATCATTTTGCATTGAGCTGAGGACAGAGTGGTAACTGCTGAAGCTTCATTTTAGTCTCACTCGGTTACCAGACTTAACTGAAGTTACGATAAAACTGAAATATAAGATAAAAGCTAGGTTGTCTGAATGTAAACATAAACTATCTGAAAAATTACTGATGTGCAACACCTCAGTCCCCCAGGATAAATGGGGCATTCACGTACGCTGTGCAGAATTACACACAAAAGAAAATTTCTGTTGCTCTAGCATTTCAACTTTGTAATAACTCGTCTGCAGTTTATTACTTACATTGTATCTCCTGTGTATAAATTTTGATTTAACAGTAGTGTTCAGTAACCTTTTAGCATTATTTTTGCAAGAACTAGGAGATACTCAAAACATCCAGACTCCATTGTTTGCTATCAACTTGAAAGTGGAACCATAAATAATCTTGTACTTTGTTACTCAGTACTTTACTGTAAGGATTATTTTTGGTAGAGAAAAAAGATGAGATTCCATTTATACCACCGGGGATTTTCATTTCTAGTAATGGCAGGATGATAGAATAATCCCTATTAATCTGTCCCAGGTGTGTGTTGGGACTTGGCATGGTGTTAGGAGTTGGAGGAGGAGGGGTGGGAAAAGGAGATAGAAGAAGTGCCCTTTATCCGGGTTTCTTGCGTAGAGAGCAGATGCATTCAGGTAGCACTGAAAGTCCTGTTGGGACAGGTGGAACACCGTCTTGGCATTCCACGAAGCAAAGTTTGGAGATGAACAGAGTGTAACTGGCATCTACTTGTACTTTAATGTTTATAAGTAATTGCCCAAATGTTCGATCTTCCCAGAATCCATGTCTTTAGAAGAAGCCACAGGATTTCCCTTATTTAAAGTTTCCTACGGTTGGTAGCTGTGGGTCTTACCTCTACAGGCCTTCCGCATGCCCTTTCATTGAGCCTCATTGTAAAGTACGTGGGTGTTATGACCTTTAAAGTTTGGGGAGCTGAGGCTGAGGAGGGTTGATATTTAGCTTAAAGCACTCTAAATTTTGTTGCTGGAAATGAAAACAGGCTTTGCATCCCTCCAGACCCAGGGAGTGCTCCTGCCAATATTCCGTAGCACAGAATCCTCCGTGCTCTTGTGCAGACTTGGGCCCCATTACCTGGCATCTGGGGGACCTTCTGCAGCGGGTCCGGGCAGTCAGGCTCAGTGGCTCACCTTAGTGAATCTGCCAGAAGAGTGTGTAAAACGGGGAGCCCGGAAGGCCTAATGACCTATGTTAAAGTTAAGCCAAGTGATGGAGAAGTGACAGGCCTGACGCTTCCTGGCACCTTGAGCCCAGGGTGTCCACTACTGTGTTTCCGTCTACTGTGTTTCGGTTAAAGAAGTCAATAAAGTTCCTCCCTTTCTTGTTTAAGCTAGAACTGATTTTTCTTTTATTTAGATTTTAAAGAGTTTTGACTGGTAGAGCTTTGTAAGTTTGAAATAATGTGACAGATCTAATATGGCTTCTGTTTACTGAACAAG
Organism: Lutra lutra; assembly: GCF_902655055.1. Lineage (NCBI taxonomy): Eukaryota > Metazoa > Chordata > Mammalia > Carnivora > Mustelidae > Lutra > Lutra lutra. Next base: position 1,566,446 of record NC_062280.1, read on the forward strand.
CAAACATTTTGAATTAGACTTTACAATGATAGGTTGACAGTTTAAGATCACTGGCTTCCAAAAACATGAAAAATAGCCTTTAAGAAAACTAGGTAAAAATGTCAAATGTCAACCAATAAAAATGTTCTTTTAATTTTAGAATGCCAGTAAAATGATTCTTTTAATAGTTACAGAGGTTAAAGTCTTTGTGTGCAAAGTAAAATAATGGACACATTTGGAATTAAAACTGGTTGGTAGCATTTAAAATTTATAAGTAGATGTAAAAATTTTCTTTGATGTTTGTGAATAAAATATAGAGACTTCGTACACAAGTAGTTTTCTATTCATAAAATAATATGATTACTTTTCATTGTTATTTTGGGCTTTGGTTATAACTTTTAGTCACATTTGGTAAATGGAGGTAAGGCACTTGAGTCCTTAGGTCATAGAGAAAGTCACTAACATCAATTATTCATTACATTCTGGACATTTTATAAAATGAAGAGTGAAGAAATTAATAAAGTTAAAATGGTGTATGACCAATTTGCCTTCTAAATAAAAAGTATATTTGTAAAAATAATACATAAAGCACTTCAAAGAAAATTTCATTTTCAGTGAAAGTATATAAAGTATCTGAAATGATTTTTGTTTTGGTTTAATATCTAGGTAGGTGCTGAGATGCTTTTGGGAAAATAAGACCAGACAGCCTGAGTCTGAGTCTCCCACTTCGCCGTTTGAATGACTGTGGACAAGTCTCACTCTGTTTCCTCATGGGTGACAGGACCTGCATGAGAGCGTTATTCTGAGGGTCACTGAAGGTCATACTCATACAGTACCTGGAAGGTGCTTGGCTTATAGTGAAATCTAGTAGCTGGTAACGAGTCTTATCATATGATGAGGTGAATCAAAGTAGCTTTTATGTGCTTTGCTAATTAAATAATGGGACTGTTCAATTCATTATTTTTGTTAAAGTTCTGAATTTCATTTGAAAGATAAGATTCTGATTTTTTTTCCCCCTGTCACTCTCTGGAAAGCAGCCTGTTTTCAGTTTTATAGCAGGGGAGTCATTGAGGAAACAGAATCTGTGATGAGTAAACAGTCTTAGAGGACCGAGAGTCCAGGCGCCCTGCATAGAAAACAACAACAAATCCACCACTCAGAGCTTTAACGATTAGAACTCCTCATGTTGTGATATGGACTGGGGTCTTGGAGGGAAGACACACCAGGGAAATAAGAATTAGCAAGTATCCAGAGAAATGAAATAAAGAATTAGCTAGAGCAAGAATTCCATCCTGTCCTGACGTCCCTGCTAGGACAGGGATTGGCAAAATGTCTTCATGCTGGATGTGTGCTCCCAGGCTCTCCCAAGCCCCCCTCCCCGCCCCGGGTGTAGCCGACATGGTTTACGGGCTTGTTTTACTGCCTGATTCCTGAGGGCCGCGGAGTGCTCACCATCTGACCTGAAACCACACAGGGCAGCCGCCTTGCAGAAGTTAAGTGGTTTTTGAATCAATGTTTGTAAAAATCCATAAAATTTATAATCACTGATTATAAATTTGATCAAATATAATCAAGCATTGTATAAAGTAGCATAAACTAAGACCAGTGAGAATTTCTAATTGTAGCTGAGAATGAAATTCAAAGTATATTAGTAATCATTCTAATCATACTTACTTTTTCTCAGAAAGGAAAAGTCAATTGAGTGTTTTCTTTTTTTCTGGAAAATACTTCTAGAAAGATTTTTAAAAGTCAACTGTGGCGTTTCATTTTCTCCCCTCATGTCCACAGACAGTTTCTGATACCTTCCCCCATTTTCTAATTCTACTCAGGCCTTTACTACCTCTGGCCCAGACCACTGCAGAATGCCCTTAGTTGGTCTCCCTGCCTTGTGAACTCTCTTTGTTCGGATGATCCCGTTCTACACCTCCAGATCAATGTCGCAAGACACATTTTCCTGGATCAGTACCCAGTACCGGTATCTGTCAAAGTACTTTTCTGCCCTAAATCTAACGGGGAAAGCTGGCTGTTCCAAAAAGCTGAAAGCAAGAGTGGTTTCTGCCTTTCTTGAACGTCTGGATCACTCCCGTCTCATGGGCTCATGGCAGTTACCCGTAACTGCGTTGCACCACAGTAATTCATGTAGACGCCATATTCCTTTCCGCCATTAGCACAATCAGCACACGACTGAGCCCTGGTTTGCTGCCAAATGCCAAACACAGGGCTTGTTTAATCAAAAGCAGTCAATACACTTTTATTGAAATTTTAAGATTATACATTTGAGATTGGCAAATGTTTCCCATGTTGCTTGCTAGGATGTAGACAGACTCTACAAAAATATTCTGTAACTTTTTACCTAAAACTGACATTATCTTAAAAAATATTTCTTTTAAGAATCTTGTCTAATGAATAGTGGATTTTGAATTATAGAATTATAAGAATATAAAGAATTTCAAAGCAGACTCCGACTGATCGAGGCACCTGCTATTTTTCTAACGTTAACAGTCTCATTGTTTTGTCAAATTTGTAATAAAAGATAACTTTCTAATTGTCAGAGAGGATCGGGTTTCCATCTCATGCAGAGCTGTAACTCTGTGTCTTTTCATAGTCCTAGTTTATGGATCCCAGCCTCTACCTCGTTTCTTGCTTTGGCTGGTACACGAACCTTGACGTTCATTGTGCACTGCCTTCAGTCTTAACGTTCCTCCCTCAGGCTTCTCTGTCATGACGTCTACCCAGGTCCCTTGATGGATAGAAATTAAAAACAGAAAACAGCAGTAACAACAACAGCAAAAACACTGAGCTCAGAACTGTGTTGAAAACAACACTAAAAGCAGACAAGGAAGACAGAAGTGTAGAGCGTGTGTTTCATTGTGAATGAGAGAGTGAATCAGACATGATGATGTCAGGGGACTCGAGACGCTGAATGCACGAATGGCTAGAGCAAGGGCTGCGTTTCTCCACTAAAAATACGACTGCGTACCAAATGCTGTAGCAATCATTAACTGTGGTAAAAAAAAAATTATATTTTTGAAAGACAGGATTAGCAATTTAAAAAGACATCTTTTAGGCCTCTGTGTAATTCTTTTAACTTCCTACCCAGACTTCTTTCCAGGTCTGTATTAGCACAACTACCATTTTTAATAGAAGTTGCTCAGTTTTAGGACAGTTGGGTTGGTATGGTTTGGCATTACCAAGGATATTTTCATTTTATTTATACTGTATTCTTTCACTAATTTTTCCCCCTCATTCTACATCATTGGTAATCCTAGAAGTTGAAATGAGTCTTTTAACTTCCTGATGAATTTTATAGGTGGGTGGAGAAAGGCAGTAAAACATTCTCAGTAAAGTTGCATGAGAAATTGTCAGGCAATTTTAAGATTTAACCTCAGCCTCTCTTGCAAGGAATGGTCATTTAAGATCTTTAAACTTGTTTAGGATGACAGGTTTTCATGTAGCCAATCTGCATATCCTGCAGCCATTCCCCTACCTCTCCTTATCAGTGAGCCCCTTAATGAAGCTAAAATGTCTCATAGTCACTTTCGTATGCTCAGCTTCATTCATGGTGTACCTGTAAGTCCCATTTCTCCTCGAGAGCTTCTAGAATGTTTTGTGAGGTTTTTGTTGTTGTTGTTGCTGTTGTTTGCCCCTTTTGTAAAATGAAATACTCTTTTAGCAACATATGTAGTGTTTGGGTAGATGTGGGCAGTCAGTTGTGACTGTGAGGAACATCTTAGAGTCACAGCCAACCTGCTGCGGTTGGGAGAGCAGAAGAAAGTCCTTGTGGTTCCTGACGACAGCGATGTGTGTGTTTGCCAGCCTGGACACTATTTGCCCTGGGATTCCTTACGTGCGATGATGCGTCTCTGTTCTGCAAACCACTTTCAGTCAGTCTGTAGCCGCCCCAACGCGTCCTCAGCAAGATAAGCTGAGTCCAAGTTTGGCCCCTGTACGCTGGGAGCCTCCGTGTGCGTAGGACACAGCACTTCTAACTTCCTAATTTTGAATTTGGTCTTGCGAACCGGATTTTTGTGTTTGGATTCTGCGCTTCTGACTGGGTGTGTGTTACTTGTCTGTCCTCTGCCATAGCGACTTGTCTGGTCTCAGTCACTTCAGTTTTGTGCGTGTTGTGTCCCCTGGGATCCTCTCCTCCCATTACATGATAACCACACAAGACTGTAAAACATTAAATTTCAATTTATATACAAAGAAAGTCTTTTTTTTTTTTTTTTTCAACTTGTATGCACAAAGTGCGATTTTACTTAATGATATGGTGGTATTTCTTGCTAGATGTTTAACAGATTTGAGAGTAAGAGCTCTTCCGAACTCTCACTGTACCCAGTGGTGTTACAGAAGGAATTTGCTTTTTAATAATGAATCCAAGATGAGCCAGACCAATAAAGTAGGAAGTTTGAATGTCTGTTAGGGTCACATTAACTCAGTAAAATTCCGCCTCTGCCACTTGACTGATAACAGATTTGGGTCTCTCATTTTGCTACATTAGCCCAGATGTGGCCATGTTGAATTTCTACCACTCTGAGAACATTATTTGGAGAAGTAAATGAGATGCCCTGTTCAAAGCATTGCTTTATTGCTAGGCACACACCAGATGCCACATATGTGGTAGATCAGCTCTTCAGAGCTCCCTAAAAATCAGGCTGAGGCAGGAATTGTAGTTACTGTTAACCAGCTGGGTTTTTTTCCCCCCGCACCTATAGACTGTATGAACTTCTAAATGTTTCTTGCTCCCTTACCATTAATCATAAGAAATCCTTTGGGAGAAAGAATTTTATTATATTATATTATTTATTTATTTTGAAGGTTTTATTTATTCATTTGACGCACACAGAGAGAGAGAGAGAGAGAGAGAGAGAGAGCGCGGGATCACAGGTAGGCAGAGTGGCAGGCAGAACGAGAAGCCGGGAGGGAGAAGCAGGCTCCCCACTGAGCAGAGAGCTTAATCCCAGGACCCTGGGATCAAGACCTGAGCCCATCAAGACGCTTAGCCAACTGAGCCACCCAGGTGCCCTTGGGAGAAAGGATTTTAAATTCATTTTTTTCAGGGTAAGACAAAGTATCACTAATTGATATTAATATAGGAATATAGAGTTCATGCTGGTCAAAACAAAAATCGTTTACCTAGATTGAACACATAATTTGACATATCAGAGCATGTAGTTTATGTCAGGTCCAGTAATGACAAGAAAAGTCAGAATGATATGTTTTAAATTCTGAGATAGGGGTATTGGCCTCTTACAGTGGTCAAAGAAAAAATGACAAGCATCCCAGAAGGTCTGTGATAGAAAATTTATATAGATAAAGGACAGCATGGGTAAAAGCATTACCTAGTTTTAAGAAATATTTAAATAACTCTCTTAAAAAAAATTTATTTATTTATTTTAGTGGGGGAAGGGCAGAGGAAGAGGGAGAAGGAGTCTTAAGCAGACTGCGCTGAGTCGGTTGCCCAACACAGGGCTCGATCTCAGGACTCTGAGATCACAGCCAGAGCTGGAAGCAAGAGTCGGAGGCTCAACGGAGTGCCCCAGGCACCCCAGTATTTAAACTACTTGAACTGTTATGATCAATCAGGACCGTATTCTTTTCATGTTTTGCAACTTCAGTTTCAGGTCCACTATGCTGTCCAAAAAACAGTTTCCCACATCGCAGCCCATACACACGACCCCCAAGTGTTCTACTTGACAGATTCTTCTTGCGCTAGAAACACACCCTGAGATGTGTGTGTCCGATGGCGTCAAGGTCTCTCGAGCTTGTCGTCTGCGGACCTGGGGTCAGAGGCTTTCCGCGCTCTTACGCACTGTTTCATGGGGAGTATCGTAAGCGCGGTGCCCCCCGGAGCACAGCGAGGCCCGTTTCGCAGGACGGGAGCAGCGCCCGCTGCAGAGAGCCGCGTCCAGCGAGACGGCGCGGGGCCTCGGGCGCGCGTGGGTGTCTGCGGCGCGCGCGGGTGTCTGCGGCGCGCGCGTGGGTGTCTGCGGCGCGCGCGGGTGTCTGCGGCGCGTGCGTGGGTGTCTGCGGCGCGCGCGGGTGTCTGCGGCGCGCGCGTGGGTGTCTGCGGCGCGCGCGGGGTGTCTGCGGCGCGCGCGTGGGTGTCTGCGGCGCGCGCGGGTGTCTGCGGCGCGCGCGTGGGTGTCTGCGGCGCGCGCGGGTGTCTGCGGCGCGCGCGTGGGTGTCTGCGGCGCGCGTGGGTGTCTGCGGCGCGCGCGTGGGTGTCTGCGGCGCGCGCGTGGGTGTCTGCAGCGCGCGCGCGGGTGTCTGCGGCGCGCGCGCGGGTGTCTGCGGCGCGCGCGCGGGTGTCTGCGGCGCGCGCGCGGGTGTCTGCGGCTCCCGCGTCACCTCCGCCGCGTGTTCGCTCCGCCCGGCGCGTGAATCCACCTCGCAGAGGCGCGCGCCCGCAGACGTCCGGGGTCCCACGTGAGGTCTGCTTTGTTCGCGGTCACGCTGACCTCCGAGGGCGGGAATTCGTCTCACGGCCTTTCCCCTTCCTTCATCGGTAACTTCTTTGTGTTCTTCCCTGCCCCTGGGGTACCTCTGACCTCAGCTTTGGCTGGCCTCGCTCCTGCGTCTGCGGACGCTTCTTCCCGAAGGGCTCGTGGGAAACGAATACAGCTGGACGTAGACCTGCTGCTCGCGACGGGACCGCAGGACCCCACGTGCCGCCGCGTCCGACGCAGCGACCCGGGCTCTGCGGTCCGGCCGCTTCCGTGGGCTGCTGGGCGCGCGCCGGGCGGTGCGCACGACGGTACAGCTGGAAAGTTGAAGTAGATATTTCTGCCGTAGCTTTTCCAAATGACAGTACTTTTCTGCTAAGGCCAAGGAGTGCAAAGCAATTCCCATTGCTTCTCTGGGACTCAGAGTCTTGGAACCATGCCTGGAAATAATGCATTGGGAGGGCTATAGGAGACCATGACCAAAAATGGATTATTGCCACATTATTGGCAAATTCAGTGAGAAATTGGTTTTGCTTGAACTTTAAAGAAGGTAGAACGTGGGAGTAGTTTCAATGGCCTCTTTAGAATTTGCTAATTTCTTTTTAACTCATTCACATTTTATTCATTCTGATTATCTTTTGTGCCTTTCTCCTTTTCTACTAGTTTATACCTTTAGATTCCAGCCGATTCCGTTTCTGTAATCTAAACAGTGTTGCAGTATGTACGGCTTGTATGTTAATACATGTAAATTGAAGATTATCCAAAATATTATAAGATATAAATATATAATAATAATGTAATGACGCAAGAAAATGCCAAAAAGATGTATTACATTATAATCAACACCATTTCGAATGACGTTTTAGTGATCAGGCACTGTGTTTCTGCACTACATTATGCTAGGTGATTTAGGATTTATAGAATAGGACAAAATTAATTCTGTTTCAGTAGAGAAAGCCCCTACTTTTTCTCAGATTCACATTTGTTTCTTGTCTAATTACTGTTTTTTATCTTAAGATTTAAAATACTTAATAATTTATTGGCTTATGATGAATAATATTGAAACATTAAATGTGTATGATACAGTAAATTTATACACACACAAAGGTGTACTTTTTTTTTTTTTTAGATTTTATTTATTTTTATTTGTTAGAGAGAGAGCATGAGCACAGGCAGACAGAGTGGCAGGCAGAGGCAGAGGGAGAAGCAGGCTCCCCGCCAAGCAAGGAGCCCGATGTGGGACTCGATCCCAGGACGCTGGGATCATGACCTGATCCGAAGGCAGCCGCTTAACCAACTGAGCCACCCAGGCGTCCCCAGAGGTGTACTTTTGAACCATTTCTAGTCCGTATGCTGAGTTAGAGGAATGATGTGCCCTGACGGATAACCAGATGGAGGAAACTAGTTGGCTGCTTGAGCAGCAACTGCTTTAGTATAAACAGCAGGGCTCTTACCATCACTGTATAAACAAGTAATATTACATGTGCATGTGCAATTACAGGCTTTCCTCAAGGGCTAAAATCAGTACATTCTGTAGATCGAGATGAATTACACCTTTTTTCTTTCATTCTCTTTAATTTAGAATGTTTTACTTAATGTAGAAGAAAGAGAAGACGTATTAGGGCGTAAGGTTTCTTTTGTTTGCCAAAGATGTTTTCTGCTTAGTAGGGATATTTGGACTTACTTGATTTTCAGGAAGGAATGACTCTTCTGTCGCCCAAAGGTGGGAACCCAGCAGAAGCAAGGGCAGCATTCCTCCGTGTCTCGGGGCCTGACTTTCCTGGGCAGAAGGTTTCAGTTCGGTCTGAGGCACCATCTGTCTCGCAGCTGAAAACCATTACGCCTCAGCAGCCTCTCCCCTCCCAGTCCCTGCTTCTTCCGGAGCAAGTGAGCGCTTTCTCCCTTTACCTGGTAGGAGATTGTTCCGCTAGTAAAGGAGCGTATGTACTCACCTAACCACAAATTTTAGTGACTAGTTGTACTTAAAGCAGCGCTGGTGTCTCAACTGTTAACATTGTATTTTGATTAATGGTCTCAATTTGAATTTTCTAAAGAGCTAGTTCTCTATTGATTTTTTCCTACAGTTTATGGTCTAAACGGCATGACATATTTCATAGGGAAGACGCAGTGTTGTTTTACTTTACCGGGCCGCTGGAGGAAATGACCTGGGACGTGCACAGCGGTCCGCGTGTCATTCCTCTCTGGAGTGCTGAGCGAGCACACTTGCGTCATGTCAAAGGAATGAGCCGGGCTGCCTATCACATACGGTTTGCATTATGAGAACAGAATGTTAATAGGAAAAAAAAAAAAGCATTGGGAAATATGAGGAAGCTCCAAATTTGCTTCTCTTTAAAAGAAAGTCTTGATTTCACCTCCAAGAAGACAGGCTTTCTTTGTCGTGGTGGGCGCACTGCAGATTGGTCCCTGAATAAGGACTCTCTGCTTGTGATTCGGTTAGTTAGGTGGATAGTTTCCAGCACTTAAAATGTATTTACACTTTGCCAATATTCCCATAATTTAAAAAAAATGTTTATTTTCTTATTTTCACTTAGGCTTCTTGTCATTATTATTTTCAGTATTAATACCATAACTGAACACAATGTTTACAGAGTGTTCTTGGCTCTGCACTTTGTAAAGAAGGTCACTGGGAAATTTCCATCCTATCTCTTCACAGTCTAGTCTTTGCTTTGATATCCCTGCTAGGGTGTGCTAGGAAGGAGGAATAAATTTCAAATTGCATCAGCGCAAATACACTGAAGCACTTGGTTTCTACACACACAGAATTGCATTGGTTGCACAATCGAGTTTCAATCTAAAAGCAAAGACAGATATACCTCAATTTATGATAGTAAATATTGTGTTTAAAATATATTTCTCTCATTTGGAAAAAAATAAAATACAATATTTCCTAATAGATGAGATAAAATTTTAAAAATAAAGGTGTGCGGAATGAGGATGAGTTGTTTTGTCATTTGAGTATTTTTATAATTGGGGTCATTGCAAGTACGTGTGTATCTGTAGTGTTAGTATCTTCTAATATGCGCAGTTTGGTTTCTGAATGAAAGAAGGGGAGGGACCAGCCAGTCTTGTTGTTCCCTATTACTCTGGTGTCTCTGAGTCTGAGTGAAGCTCAGGCATTCGTGACTCCTCTTTGATGTGTGAAGAGTGATGAGAGGAAAGCAAGCAGCAGATCCAACAAGTGTGTTTCGGCAGAGAAATTCCAGAACCAGGATGCCTTTTCCCCTGCAGGTCGCTGGCCGGAGAGCGGAGCCGCCTGCGAGGGTTGTGCCCGATGGCAGTTTTAAGATACGAAAATACAAAGTGAGACGGGCACACATTACAAGGTGCAGGTGTCCTTGTTAAATATTAAAAAGGCCAAAAATTATAGAGAGACTGTGTTTTTCCCCAACCCGTTGGGGAAACTTCAAACCCACTTACATAAAAGTATTTTTCTCACTTTCTCTTCTGCAGTTCCCGCCTGGCCACGACTTCCTAGAGCTTCTTTCTTGAATTTTCTGTTGTGAAGATTCTGTACTTTTAAAATGCTGTCCAAAAACGAGATTGTTTGGGCAGTGCCCTGCCCTACCCCCACTGCTGACACTGTGGTCTGTGCGCTCCTTTGTACACCTGAGCCTCTCCCGTCCAAAGTAATTCACGTTGTTATTTTTCATATTACTTTTGTTTCTAGAGTTAGAATGTTAATGTTTTACTAATGGAATGGTATGGTTTATTTCAAAAATAGTAAATGAATCTTTAAGAATATTAAAGGTTGCAGAAGTAAGTGGTAAGTGACACAGTAGAAACACCAAACATTCCTTTGTGCAGGATTGCCTGTAAAATGATAAAGTTGAATGGTCACGTTTATCCGAAGATGCACCTGCTTTTATTTTCCAGATGTAATTACTACTTCCATCGTGCATACATTTATCGTAATAAATGTTTGTTTATGTGTAAAATTAGACAACTCACAAAATATTGACTTTATTTTAAAATTCTGTGTGTGAGTATACATATATAGGACACTAATAACTTGGGGGGAATTCAAGAATATTGATACATTTGCTGGGGTGCCTGGGTGGCTCAGTCATTACTGCCTTTGGCACAGGTCGTGATCCCACGGTGCTGGGATCAAGCCCCGCAAGGGGCTCCTTGCCCCACGAGGAGTCTGCTTCACCCTCTCCTTCTCCACCTGCTTATGTTCCCTCTCTCGCTATAGCTCTCTGTCTAATAAAAATCTTAAAAAAAAAAAATATTGATACCTTTGCAACTGTGAATTCTTAATAAATACTAAAATTATTATTGCTCTAAAAATTATTTCACCCTAAAAACTTAGTTTATTTCTAACTTTGGCCCTTTGAGGAAATGTTTACAAAAATATTTTTATATTCTTAGATCTGTGCTGTTAGAGGAACTGCCATCTATAGAGGTCGGTAGATATGACTCAAAATCACTGTCTTTTAAGAATTTGAAAACAAAATCAGAGCTGAGCAAAGATAACAAATACTCATCACAAATCTGAGGGTACTGGAAGTTCTTATTGTCCCTTTTGTTTTGCAATAAACAAAGGCTAATGGATAGCAATTATCAGCATATTTGAAGACATAGGATAAGAGCCTTATGTGGTATGGATTGTGGTCCTTTTCTTTGAATAACTTGCTCAAAGGAAAAGACCACCCATAGTTAATCTGATATCACCCCATTTGATGTCTAGTCCAAGTGGAAAAAGGAAATTACTCCATTAGTGGGATGGAAGCCAGAAATACGAAAAGAGAGGTCAGTGTTGAAAGATTTCCAATAGGAAAAGATGTTCTAGATTAGAAATGTGGGGTTTGCTAGTTATAGGTACAAATGCCCCTGTGCCCTTGGCCTTTCTGTCTTTGCCTTCAGTAGCTACACATCCCACCTGACCCCAGCTTCCCCCGAAGGGAAGGGAAGGGAAGTGCAGACCTGCTCACTCTTTCTGGTAGATCAGAGTCAAAAAGTTCTAACTGAAACCGGGCAACAGGACTTACCTGCAAAAAGGGCGGGGGAGGGGGAGTCCAGAACGTGGAAGTCGTGGCCCTGATAATGGTATCGGGCAGTCAGTCACTGGCCCGCCCTCCTTTGTGCTGAAGTCAACACTGAGTGCTGAGATACTAAAATTTATTTTTCCTTTCTGCCTCTTACCTGTGCCACCTTGTAAGAAAATCTCTCAGAAAGATTTCTTGGGTGTAACCGTATTCGTTTGACAAGCGTAATGTGCGAGAGAATATGTATGTATATGTTTTCCCTGCTGGTTACTAAATTGTGGACAAGTTTTTACACTGGTAATTTAAAAATATTTCTGAAGTAGTAAATTGTAATTGAAAATTCATGTTGATTACAAGGAAGGAAAATGATGAGAAAAGGAAATAGTTGTTTAATGTAGTTTCTAAGATTGGACCAATGTCAAAGACAAATCTTGTTTCAGTAATTTACCAAGACACTTTTGCCTCTTTTTTCTGTCTTACTTGCCTGGAAAAATCCTAACTCCCATTGATGACGATTAGTAGGTAACATGGCCGGATTCGCATACACCCACGGACTCGTGTGAGCGTGTTGACTAGCCTTACTTTATGTTTACATTGCAGTCCTCATCAGGTCATTAAAATTATCCAGAAAATCAGCCACCTGGCCTCTTCCATTTGCGCATACTCAGGATGACTATTTTCAGTCCTCTGTCTCCTCTCCTGTTCCTCCTCCTCTTCTCCTCTCTGATCTTACATCCCTTCACCTTCCTCATTCAGAGCTAATGACCTACTTCTTATTTAAAAGAGAAAATACGTGGAGGAGAAATTCTGTATTTCCTCATCACCAAATCTGCAGAACTACTAAGAATTTTTAAATGTTCCAGTGGCTCAGCCTTCCCTTCTGTTGTGAGGAGCACACTGCCTCTTTTCAATCTGAGGACAGTCACCTCCCTTGTGGACTTGACCACACCTCTTTGTGCTTGTTCAGGGAATTTCTTGTTGCATTTATCCTCTCTTCTATTTCACCAGTTTTTTCCTGTTAATTTTCCCATCTGGGGTCTCCCGGGTGGCTCAGTGGGTTAAAGCCTCTGCCTTCGCCTCAGGTCATGGTCTCAGGGTCCTCGGTTCAAGCATCAGGCACTCTGCTCAGCAGGGAGCCTGCTTCCTCCTCTCTCTCTCTGCCTGCCTCTCTGCCTGCTTGTGATCTCTGTCTGTCAGATAAATAAAAATCTTAAAAAAAAATTTTCCCATCTGTATAAATGCATGCACAGTAGTACCACAGAATGTTTCCTCCTTGAGTCTGTGTCACCTTTCAGTCCTGCCCTATTGCTTGCTTCCATTCATAGGAAAATTCCTGAGTGTCTCTACTTCCTGTCGCTACTACCTTATCTATATTCTCATGAATCAATACCGCCAATCTGTCTGAGCCCCTTTACCCCTGAAACTACATTGCAAAAGTCACTGATAATTTCCATGTTGTGAAACTAATAGGCATTTCTCAGGCTTCCCCTTTGTAGACATTTTAGTATTATTTAATCTTCCCAATGAAAACATTCTTCATTTGGATGCCAAAACTACACAGTTTCCTTCATTTTCATCTGACTTCAGTGGCTATTTTAACTGTCTCATAGTTGATCTTCTTATTCTGTGTAATTTATAAAATCAGGCATGACGGGGCGCCTGGGTGGCTCAGTGGGTTAAAGCCTCTGCTTTCGGCTCAGATCATGATCTCAGGGTCCTGGGATCGAGCCCTGCGTCAGGCTCTCTGCTCAGTGTGGAGCCTGCTCCCTCCTCTCTCTCCGCCTGACTCTCTGCCGACTTGTGATCTCTGTCTGTCAAGTAAATAAATAAAATCTTAAAAAAAAAAAAAGTTGGGTGTGCCTTTGGACTCAGTAATCATTTCTGTTTACAGCCGCTTCCTGGCTGACCTCACCATCTATCAACTGGTAACTTCACACATCGTGTCTGTTCTTACAGATTCCTGTATCCAGCCGCTCACTCAGGATCTCTTCTTAGATGTCTGATGGGAATCTCAGAACTAGCAGAGCTGAAGAAGTCTTTTGGCTTTCCCCAGGTGTCCCTGTCTCAATAAATGTAACTGCGCTTTTACTCAGTTTAAAAAAAAAAAAAAAAAAAAGTAGCCATTGTCCTTGAGTTCTCATTTTTACTCTCAAAATCCATCCATCAATTAGACCAATCAGCTCTCCCTTTGAGCTCTGAATCCAATAATCCTGCCAGGAGTCTGAGGACGACCTGGAGAAAGTGGGCCGGCACCACCCGCCCCGCTGACCAGTGGAGGTGGGAGAAACAGGAGCATATGCGGGAGGGCCGACAGCCGTCACTTCAGGGACACAAGAAGCAAGATTTTCTCCTTAGGATATGACTTGACAAGAGTTGGAAATACCGGATCAGCTGCTGTGAGGAATCAAAGAACCAGAAGTAGGAAGAACGCGTAGCCAGGAGCGTCCATGTAGACGTCTCACTTGTGCGGGTGCTTGTCCCAGTCTCCCATGAGCTGCTGCTTTCTGCCGGGCTCGGGGACGGGGCTGTGACACGCCCGCAGGTGCACGCAGGCTTGCACGTGCTCTTGGAGAAGAGCCGCCAGAGTGCCAGCCCCGGCGTCGGGCTCTCTGCTCAGCGGGGAGCCTGCTTCCCTCTCCCTCTGCCTGCCTCTCTGCTACTTGTGATCTCTGTCGAATAAATAAATAAAATCTTAAAAAAAAAAAAAAGAAAGAAATACTGAAGCCAGGACCGATTCAAAGACTGAGTGAATCTTGGACATTTGATAGTTTCTAATTTCTTACGGGTGATTCGTTGAGTATGTAAATATGAGAACCATTGTTAACAACCTCACGTCTTCACCAATATTTGGGATTATACAATTTTCTGTCTTTTTCAGTCACATTAGTATAGAGTAATATGGTTTAAATTTGTGTTTTGGTGATTCCTAATAAGTTTGCAGATATGTTTATATACTTATTAGCCTTTTGGCCTGTCTGTTCTATAAATTGGAAGTTATTGTCTGTCTCCTTTCCTTTGGGATTATGGACTTTTCTTATTGCCTACTTCTCTTACTGCTCTTTAGAAAAATCTTTGTATACTTGTTTTTAAAAACATTTATTTTTTTTTTAAAGATTATATTTATTTATTTGACAGAGATCACAAGTAGGCAGAGAGGCAGGCAGAGAGAGAGGAGGGAGCAGGCTCCCCGCTGAGCAGAGAGCCCGATGCGGGACTCAATCCCAGGATCCTGGGATCATGACCTGAGCTGAAGGCAGAGGCTTTAATCCACTGAGCCACCCAGGTTCCCCTTTGTATACTTTAGATATTACTTCTTATCAGATTTAGAGAGAAAAACTATTTTTTCTCAGATTTGTCATGTGTCTATTATCTTTTCCATGGTGAGTTTTTCTGAATGAAATCGTTAATTTTAATGTAATAAAATTGATTTTTATTTTTTGCGTATTTTTCAAAAAATTCTTCCTTTGGGTAAGTCAACTATGTATATATTATTTCTTATATTTTATAGCTTGTGTTTCTTATTCATCAAGGTATTCATTAATTTGGATCCCAAAACCAAATGTAAAATGGGGTAGACTTGTATTTCTCCATCTTACTGCATATTTTCTGTTTATTGTGCTTTGTTTTCAAATTTTTTCACTTCCTATTGTCAGATAAAAGTTATTTTTGACTGATTTAAAGTGTATATATTATAGTTAATGGTCATTGGTCTTAAGACACATTTCCATTCTTTTTTTTTTTTTTTTAAAGATTTTATTTATTTATTTGACAGAGAGATCACAAGCAGGCAGAGAGGCAGACAGAGAGAGAGGAGGAAGCAGGCTCCCTGCTGAGCAGAGAGCCCGATGCGGGGCTTGATCCCAGGACTCTGAGATCATGACCCGAGCCGAAGGCAGCGGCTTAACCCACTGAGCCACCCAGGCGCCCCCACATTTCCATTCTTAATGTTCCTACGTTAATTCCTTAAATTTCAACGTCTGTAGCTTCTCACAATAAGTCAGTACTAAACTACATTTCATGTCTGGTTTTTTTTGTTGTTGTTTGTTTGTTTTCCTCTGCGCTCCATTATGTAGCAAATGTTTACTTGGATTTTCGGTTCTGGATTGTTATAGCTGTGTGTGTGCGCGCATGTGTGTGTGTGTGTGTGTGTCTAACTATTTCTTTACACTTTCTATTCATGTATCTTTCTATGCATCTGTTTTCTTTTTCTTTCCTTCCTTTTTTAGTCCTATATTAACTATTACTGTTTTTAAGGTAAAATACCTTAGTAAAACCTATGGTCATGCTTTAGTGCTTCTATCTTTTACAAAAGAAGCTGGACTTGTTTCTCTTATTTTAATGCTACCTAGATTATCTTCGGTATTTTTTTTTTAACCTTTGCAGTATGAAAAAGTAAAAGTACTATACTTTTTCCGTGATTAAAAATTCTGAGGCATTTTGTGTCAACATGAGGCTTGAACTTACAAACCTGAGGGTCTCGTGCTTTACCAGCCAAGTGGCCCAAGCTTCATGGGTTGTTTCTACTTCCTCACATCACTGTGTTTACTCCAAACAGCAGTCATGGTTCAAAGTTCTTTTTGTGTAGAAGACCTTGAGACATTGCCTGTTTCTCTGCATACTGTGTCTACTGTGAATTTTATTGTTCATTTGGTTCTTGTTGCTCTTCACGCTGTTGGGTTCCCAGTCTTGGGTCCCCCAATAATGGGTCCATGGTCAAAGGAGCGAGACTGATACAAAGCGAAGGTCAAGCAAAGCTTTATTTCACGCCAAGCATCAAGAATCAAACCGACCATCAAACAGACCGGTCGGGGCCGCCCCTTACAGAGAGGGTGACCCCTCCCTGCCTCACAGACTAACTTTTTTAAATTTTTATTTATTTTTAATTTTTTCTTTAGTTATTTGACAGAGATCACAAGTAGGCTGAGAGGCAGGCAGCGAGAGAGGGGGAAGCAGGCTCCCCGCTGAGCAGAGAGCCCGATGCGGGGCTCCATCCCAGGACCCTGAGATCATGACCTGAGCTGAAGACAGAGGCTTCAACACACTGAGCCACCCAGGCGCCCCCAGACTAACTTTCATAGAGCAAAGAACATGTGGTTGGGCCTGGCCACACACAGGTGGCCAATGAGATTGTAACAGACAGAGAAAGCTGCACAGTCATGCTAGGTCTCACACAGGTGGCCAATTGAACTACATTTACCCTAGTAGACATTTGCACTAGCCTATCACCTTGGTCAGAATTGGCGCCCAAAAGGCGGGGTGGGGGGGGTGGCCCACACTCCTTGGTAGCTAGGGAGACAGTATGCGCTTTACCGATTGGGTGTCTCCACCTGACCCAACTCATCCCTGCATTTGGGCCATTATCTCCACCTGACCTGACCCACCCATGTATTTGGGCTTTGTTACCTGGGACTGGTTTCCCGGACTTGCTTTTAAGTAAGTTCCCCTGGGGGGGCGGGCAGGGTCAATTTAAGTTTTACTGTGTAAACAACAAAATGGCTGTTCAACCGGGGTGGGGCCGCTCTGACTGAATAGGCCCTTACGAGGCCATTTTGTTCTGCCTGGAAGTGTATATTTTCATTCTGCCTTTACTGTTCTTCATTTTAACATGCCCAGATCTGAAACTTTCAGTTTGACATTTTTCATAATTTGTTTTAATTCTGTGAAAATTCTCTAACACATTTTTTTTTAAGCTCTGCCCTGCTCTCTCCTTTAATTTTTTCCCTCTTTATGGTATTCCCAGGATCTAGATTTTGGCACTTTTATTTCTATCCTTTATCCTCTTGGCATTTCTTTGATATACCTTTTTTTCTCTAGTCACCTAGGAGATTCTCCCCCATTTGATCTTCAAACTCAGTAATTCATCTGTGAGTTACACCGATCTGTAATTTAGTCCCATTTATAGTGTTTTTTTTTTTTTTTTTTTTTTTTTTTACAGTTTTGGCCTTTATAGTGTTGTGCCATTATGTATTAATCTGTCATAGCTGCTAACTTCAAAAATGCTCAGTGAGCCCCAGCGTGCTGCTGTGGCCACCTGCTCCATCCCAGGGAATCCCAAGGGGTCTGGACAAATCAAAAACCTAGCTCCTGGCTGCGTTTGCCAACCCTGTTGCTGAACAAACTTGTCATTGGAGAAGCCAGTATCTCAAGAAATGAGGGTTTGGAAAAGAGAAAGGGAGGGATTTATTTCAGAAGGCAGCACCCTGGGAGGCGGCTGGCTCAAGCCTTGACAACCGACTTCCCCGCCTGCAAGACGGACACGGAGTGTTGTACAGAGAGAGGCCCCTACACGAGGCGCACATGCGAGAGGGCATGCAAGGAGCATGTGGTCATGGGTTGGGGGGTTGGTCTGTGGTCAGCCCGTGATCATAGGCGGGGAAGGGGATGCGTGGGGTGTTGTATTGATGTATTAATGTCAGGGACATCCCTTTACTGTTGCGTCTTTTCTGGTTTGTCAGTTAGAATGTGCCGGTCTTGGCGGAACACCTTTGTCAATGCCTCAAGAGAGTGCAAAAAGAAAGGAGCCCGTGGGTTTTAAGTATGAGTCAGGTAGTCTTACGATTTCTGCTGTTGACTGTTGGGATCTAGAGTTGAGTATGAGTCAGGTGCTCTTACGATTTCTGCTGTTGACTGTTGGGATCTAGAGTTGAGTATGAGTCAGGTGGTCTTACGATTTCTGCTTTTAACTGTTGGGATCTAGAGTTGAGTATGAGTCAGGTGCTCTTACGATTTCTGCTGTTGACTGTTGGGATCTAGAGTTGAGTATGAATCAGGTGCTCTTACGATTTCTGCTGTTGACTGTTGGGATCTAGAGTTGAGTATGAGTCAGGTGCTCTTACGATTTCTGCTGTTGACTGTTGGGATCTAGAGTTGAGTATGAGTCAGGTGCTCTTACGATTTCTGCTGTTGACTGTTGGGATCTAGAGTTGAGTATGAGTCAGGTGCTCTTACGATTTCTGCTGTTGACTGTTGGGATCTAGAGTTGAGTACAGGGCCCGATAATACTGATATTTTCCTTTGTATTCACCTATTAATTAGTTCTTATTCTTTTCTCATTTACAAATATTTCTTCCTTTGTCCTTAGCTAAATACTATCTTCATTTCCTTCTATTCTTCCAATTTATCTACTTTGGAAAGTTTAACCTAGATAAAGAATAAAGAATATTGCCTATTCTTTATTGGAGTAAATGTTTTCTTCATTTCTGGCGTTGGAAGAGTTACTGTGTTTACTTGACTTTAGTGGAACTTTTTTCTAAAAATATCCATGGCTTTATCAAATTGTTCATTAACTTATATTGTTTCAACACATACTGTTTCAATAGATCTTTTCTGTCCAACAGAAGAGAAATATTTCATTCAGAAAATGATCATGGCCTTTATCATTATTGGCTTGCTTATAATGTTTTCTTTGATGAAAAGTTATTGTTTTTATGTGTATAATTTACTGTATTTGTGTGCAGTGTGTGTAACAAGATAAGAGTACAGTTTTATTATTCGATTACTGAACAACTTTAGAAAGCTTCCTAATTCTGAAAATACCTTCAAGTTAAGATATTTTATTTATTTATTTATTATTAACACATAATGTCTTATTTGCCTCAGGGGTACAGGTCTGTGAATCGTCAGGCTTACACATTTCACAACAGTCACCATATTCCATAACCTCCCCAATGTCCATAACTCAGCCAACCTATCCCTACCCCTTCACCTTGTTTCCTGAGATTAAGAGTATCAAATTAAGATATTTTAATTGTTACAGATTGAACAGATTTGGGGAGCTGAGATGTATGTTTCTATTCGATAAGATGCTGTTGTTTTAGAAAACTGAATTTGTTAATTTGCTTTGTAATTCAGCAGTTATTTAGTGTGGAGAGGAACTAGATGCTAGGGATGCAAGGATAACAATTTTTAAAACCCAGATTCATTTACTTTTCTAGGACATTCTTGTAATTCATTTTATGCTGAAATGAAAGCATTCATTACTGAAAGAGAATGAGAGGTCTAGCTCCATTTGAGTAGATATATTGAAAGGAAACTTTTTTCAGATTAGTTCAATTAGTTCAGTGAACTAGGTTGGGGTTTGTTGCCAGAAATCTTTCTAATCTGATCAAATGGAGCGTCAAATAAAAAGCAAATCTGGGCTTATGTAAGGAGACCTTGTGTGAAAAGATTACTGCAGGAAGAGGAGGGAAGGCGATTTAATAGGGAGAATGCGCCAGGCCCGCACCTGCAGGCGTCTCAAAGGCTGCGCCGAAAAGGACTTTTTTTTTTGTCAGGAAGAGTAAACAAGCCTGGAGAGACTGCGATGTGGGACGGTGGGTGAGTGGGAGTCTGCAGATTGGGGGCAGCAGACCAGACAGAGCACGTTCTCCCGAGGTCAGCCTACTTTTAGGAAGGATTATGAAGGAAGGGTTGAGTCTGTGAAACTGAGGGTGGGTCACAGTTGAAGATCCTGGAGCAAAGAGAACTTTAGCTGAACATCTGGTCTGGTCACATAGCTGGTAATTTTGTCCAGACTGGTCAGTGGCACGAATAGTTCCGCTAATCATTCACGAAGCCAGGAATGGGCATTTGGAGGGTCTTTGTCTGGCTCTGTCTTAAGTAAACATGGGGAGTGCCCTGAATCTTATCTAAATCATTTGGGGGAAGGGTGGTTCTTTGCGGTGAGCCATTTCCAAAACACAGAGGGGTGGGGGACTTCCTTAACCTTTGTTATTTTCTAGGATCACAGGGCTGCAGTAAAGTTCAACCTTGTCAGGCTGGTGGTGGAGATAGGTTCCTGAGGATAAGTTTTGTGGTGGCCGTCTGTGAGAAGGCTGGTGGAAACCCGCAGGAAGGACAGAGAATTTAAGAATACGGTAGTCCCACTGAAGTTAAAAATAGGGTATATGTGATTATAGTGAAGGAGGGAGGATGTTATTTTTAGTTGTGGCCAAGCAGTACCGCATGTGGGCAAGGTCCTCTCTGGCGGGCTCCTACAGTAAGGAAAGCGTGATCGCCCCGTGTAAATATTTGGAAGCCCCGTTTTTAGGGATGAGCTTTCCTGTGCATCGTTCTCTCTCGGGGAAACCACTGACTGTGTGAAATGCTCCGGACACCGATTGCAAAGAATGGTTTCTTTGAAGGGCTGCTTTAAAAGCTGGGGAAAGAAATCATCTCTCTCTCTCTTTGGCTTTCTTAAAACTCTCTTTAAAACTTTGTAAAATGATGGAAATGGTAAGCCTATGCACATTTATTATTACTGTTTGTTAGAATTTAATGTAAAGATAAAAACTGTGCTTACTGTAAAAATACTGATCTAGAAACAGCTGACATTAAAGCAAAAGGCTTAAATGAAAAAAATCCTTTTAGATTCTTAAAAAAAAATCTACTGAGGTAAATGTAAAGATCAAATTGCCTTTATTCAACAATTCATACATTAGGCAGCATCCCATGGAGCAGATAGGAGGGAGCTCTGAGGAGCTGCACAAAACAGAAGGATTTTATAGGCAGCCCTGGTATGGGACAGGACAAGGAGGCTATTAGCAAAAGAAAAGAAAGCATTGTTTCTGGCAAGGTCACCTTCCATGAGGGGGGAAGGGCACGGGGTCTTATCATGCAGATGACCTCACTAAGGCTGACCAGGAAATTCCAGACTGATTGGTTTAAAATTCCACTCCTGGGAGAGGCTGAAATCACAGTTAGTTTAGGCATTAAGTCTTGGTGGGGTTTAGCAAAAGTGACTCCATTTGGGGTCTGTTTCCTTTCAGCAAAGTGAAATATTGTAATAGAAAGCAGAAGATTTGAAGCTGAACTGAAAGTGCTTGTATTGTTGTTTGTGGAGATCAACTGAATCTTTTTTTTTTTAGATCAACTGAATCTTAAAACAGTATGTATTATACAAATTCTACTCTTAATTAAAAGTCCAGAAAGTTTTGAGCCTTAGGCTCTGATAGCATTCATTCTGCAGTCAAGCTGTTTTATTTTGGTCTTTCAAAGGAATTTGGAAAAATTTGCCAAAGATAATGTTACCTCAGGAACTGGATCCCACAAGTTCCCTCTCACAGTTAGGATATGGATATCGAAGTGTTTGGAGAAATGACCAAAATAGCAGGTCTAGGAGGATAGAGTTCTTAAGTGTACAGTCAAAATAAGAAGGAAAGAAAGTCCATTGTTATGATAAAAAAAGTGGAGAAAAAATTGAGTAAGACTTCCGCAGTTTACTTCAAAACCTGGAATTCAGAGGGAAACTAAACCCAGGAAAACTTTTGTCTACGCATAGGGGAGTCATATGTTTCGTAAATAGAAATGTTTGTTTCAATATTGCAGAGTTTTATTTGTCTTAAAAAATATTTCTCCTGGCCTCATTTATTTACTGTGTGATTACCTCATTTCGGAGTGAGGTAGCTGAGCTCCCATTAAGGACAGAAGATAATGAAGAAAGCCCAGCGAGAAGAATAGTTAATTGATCATTGAAGGTCGTTTTAAGGAGAATTCTCAGAATCTAATTATTGAAACAGCCGGCTAGAGGCCTGCTGGAGTGCAGCTCAGACCCTGCAGGCCCTGCCCCCGGGACGCCCATGCCCAGGCAGACGTGGGGGCTTCGGCAGTTGGCAGCCCCAGCACATCCCCCTCCTTGGAGCTTTTGCTGCTTTGGTCCCAAGAGCCGCCGGGGCTGCCCCGATTCCGGAGGTGCTGAGTGGTGGCGCCACGACTGGGTGCTAAAGGGTGTCTCTGCACGACGCAGTCCCTGCACGGAATTTTGTGGTGTCACAGTATTGCCATAGTTACTGCCCAGACTCTTACTTATTGGACAATACTTTGAGGCTCAGAGCTGTGGAAATGTGGAAAATCCTCTTAAAGGAGAAAGTGTTATTATTAGAATAAAGTGGTTCAAATTTGGTGGCTTTAGCTGTCAGAAAAGTTGGGCTTTATGTGTCCGTTTTTCTTTTTGATTCATTGTAGCCTTTACTTTGAATTCACTTTGGGCATTAGAAGAAGTTCAGATTTTATTTTCCTCCCCAGCCCTGAGTTCTGGACCTTGTAAATTAAGGTTTTCTTGCATAAAGCCGTTCTCAAGAGTTGGCCATTACCAGGTGCTCAGATGTTCCCTTTAGACCAAGGGTGTTGTGGAATAGCCTGGATGAGAGCCCCAGTGAGGGCCAGTGGGTGCTCCCTGAGGCTGTTAGTGGCGTGGCAGGGAGCCCAAGCCCTTAATCGACATGTACTGCACACATTCTGCCCTTCTGCCCAAAACCTTATTTCGTGTCTCACCTTTGACCTTTGCCCATTTGGGAGATGACTGTTCACCTCCACTCTGAAACTTTGACCTTGAACAAGACAGAGACAGTCGTTTGTGCTTCATCCTCTTATTTTTCCTTGGCATCTCTCTCTTTAATAGGGCTTGTCCCTATTCTCCCCTCTCTCTCGAAGACGATAAGGTCTTTGAAATCAGGGTCCATGTCATACTTATTTTCCCTTCTCCACTTCTGTAATGTCACATAAAGTAGTTTCAAAATCTATCTATTGAAAGAGTAAAGAATTTTTAATGAGTGTTACGAGATATGGGTCAATATGGTAAATTAAGTAAAAAATAACAATAAGCACTTATATCCCAAGTCAGGGAATTTCAGAAAACACTAATGTTGCTGTTTCTTAGCAAATGGTAAATATATATCTTCTTTGTGCCCTTGGTGGCTCAGTTGGTTAAGCAACTGCCTTCAGCTCAGGTCATGATCCTGGAGTCCTGGGATCGAGTCCCACATGGTGGGGGTTGGGCCCTGCTCAGCGGGGAGTCTGCTTCTCCCTCTGACCCTCCCCCATCTTGTGCACACGCGCACTTTCTCTCTCTTCTCTCTCTGTCTCGATTCTCTCTCAAATAAATAAATAAAATCTTAAATATATATATATCCTCTCTATCACATCATGTGGCTTCTCCTAGTAATGTAAATTGTAAATGTAAAATTTCCAAATTTGTCTACTGGTTAGTTTTCTTGGCTACACTTAGGTAGTATTTATTGCTCTTCAAAAGCAAAGTTTTTGCAAATTACAGTCATAAAATAAAAATACTGTAAGGTGTCTTAAAATTTGAGGTTTAACCAGAGAATCTTCACAATAGATACTAATTAGATCAAGAAGAGTAAAAAATGAGCTGAATTCTCTGAGTGGGATTTTGGAAGCTACACGAGCTGTTGAAGCAATGACGTTCCAAGAATGAGCCACAGTAGAGGATTCGGCAACCTGAAGGAGTCAAGGCGGGATCTGAAATTGCTTGACATTCTCTCGGGATTACCTTCCTGAATTGCATATTCAAAAAAAAGCAGTAAAAGAGAGTAAAAAATACATTTACAGGAAAAGCAACTATTGGTTTTTGTTTGTTTTTTAACTTTACCTCATTTCTTCCCAGAACTAAAACGAATGATTGGATTTCATTATTTTACATTATTTCTTTTTTAAAAAGATTTTATTTATTTCTTTGACAGAGAGAGACACACAGCGAGAGAGGGAACACAAGCAGGGGGAGTGGGAGAGGGAGGAAGCCTCAGAGGGAGGCAGCTTCCTCAGCAGGAAGCCTGATATGGGGCTCCATCTCAGGACCCTGGGATCATGACCTGAGCAGGTCATGATGCTTAACAACTGGGATCATGACCTGAGCAGACAGATGCTTAACAACTGAGCCACCCAGGCACCCCATTTTACATCATTTCTGATCTCATGATGAACAACAGGATTTTAGTGACTTATGATTTATTTAATGTGAACTGTGTTTTAATTTTTTTTTTGGTTCTTTAAAATTTTAACCTTGAAAGAATTCTAGGAATATTTGATTTTAAATATACTCAAAAGGGTAAAGTGAGATTTCAGAACTAGCTGTTTTACAGGTTTTAATGTTATGCCATATATAGTTTCTTTAGTCATAACAATGCTATTCATCAAATAAGAGCTTGAGCGTTAGGTTGAAAAACAGGAAACTGCCGCTCATCAATGTCTCTCTAACCTTCTGAGCTACTTTATGAATATCAGTGAATTTACTTTGGTAGGATATGCTGGATTTATTTAAAGAAATGATTGTTGGCTCCAAACTTTTTTTTCCCTTTTTAAAAATAAGCCTACAAAAGGTTAAAGTTATAGAGTAAATTAATAGTAAGTGACCTCACAGTGTATTATCAACGTATTACTGATTTTGAAATAAAACTTGAGATTAAAACAATTTATCTAATGACATCTACATGATTTATTTTTTCCCCATTATGAGTTGTATTTTTTTATTTCTTTGCATGCCTGATTTTTTTTTTAAGATTTTATTTATTTATTTTACAGAGAGAGATCACAAGTAGACAGAGAGGCAGGCAGAGAGAGGAGGAAGCAGGCTCCCCGCTGAGCAGAGAGCCCGATGTGGGTCTCGATCCCAGGACCCTGAGATCATGACCTGAGCCGAAGGCAGCGGCTTAACCCACTGAGCCACCCAGGCACCCACCTGATTTTTTTTTTTAATTGAATGCCAAACACTGTGCGTTTCACCATGTTGGGTGTTGAGTATTTTTATATTCCTTAAAATATTTTGAACATAGCTTTAGGATTTAGTGAAGTTACTCGGAAATGGGTTAATTCTTTTGGGTCTTGTTTTTAAAATCACTTAAGTGGGGCCAAAGCAGCATTTATTCTAGCTTTAATTTTCCCCTATGTACATGGTTAGGCGCGTCTTAGTAATCTAGCTGATGTCCTGTGAATTACAGGCTTTTCTTCCTTGCTGTCGCCTCCAATGTGAGTTGCAGGTACTGGTCTCTCTGACCTTTGTGGGTGACCCTTTACTCAATCTCACGAAGTGGTCATTACCGAGTTAAATTGTAAGGCTTTTGGCAGGTATCTTCAGTTACTTCTGTGGAGCTCTGTCCTCCCCAGTGCTCTGGTCTGTAACCACGAGTCACCTTCATTTCACCACATCTCAGGCATATCCCAGCTTAGGAAGGTTGCTGGAGTCTGCTTCCATGTCCATGCACAGCCCATCGGTTAGACTCATTTTTTGTGTTTCAGAGAGTAAGAGAACGATAGCCTGTTACTCTGCCATGATTACAAGTAGGAGCGGCTGAATAGGTCTGTACAGCTTTACGTAACGTGAGCAGCATACATGTCCGAGGGAAGGTTGGCTTAGTCAGTGAGTGATATGACTCTTTGTATATACCATTCGGGAAATTAGTGTAAGTGCTCCTGTCATACCATATACTACTGTTAATCCAAGGGATTTCATGTGTATGTAAAAAAAGGATTATGGTCAGTACAGTACGAACAGACCCACACAGGGACACACTCTTCAGTATTCAGTCCCAGAGAGTAAAGTTAAATGGGGAGTCTCACACACCACTGATGGCCATGTATATTGTTCCAGACTTTGTTTTTGTTTTTTTTTAATTGAACAACTCTTTTTATGTTTAATTTAAAAAAATAGAAAATCTAAATTGCAATACTTTAAACCTTGTATGATTTTTACTCTGGGATGCTATTTTATGGAAAATTAGTAAAAGATGTTTATGTTATTCTCTCTATATATTATTTATCGAAAATTTAGGGATAATTTTTTACTGATAAGGAAATAATGCATCCACGTATAAGTAGCCATTGAGACAATGTTTATCAAAAGTTTATCCAAGAAGATTTTATATAATACTATAAATTGAAATTAAGTTTATACAGAACTTACATTTCTTAAACTTAACATAAAGTAAGTTGATAACAATATATATCTTATTACCTCAGCTTTAAGTGCATTAAAACATGTTATGAATGCATTAAACCTGTAAACAGTGTATTGAAAGCGACTTACGTTTGCACACTGTATTCTGCACATGGGCATAGTGAGCAAAGCCAGTGTCTGCTTAGTTTCTAGTGGGGAATTATGACCTGTTTCTCAAGGAAGAGTAGAGTGTCATTGGATCAAATAAATATGCTAAAAACTAGTGTTTGGAAAGTGAAATTATGGCTTTTGTTTCTATGATAAGAACAGCTTGTCCAGTACCCACTGACATTTATATCTATGTGCTTTATGAGCAGGTAAAAATCCTTCGGGGATTTCAGAGTCATAGAATTGTAGCGTCATTTCATATCCTTTATTTATTTGGCCTCCTGAACTTTATACAGTTATGTTAAGGTTTTTTTTTCTTTCTGTCTTTATGCCCCAAAGAGTTTATATGATATTGTTAATTTTAAAATACACACAATTTCATGAAATTTAAAATTATATGGTATTAAAATCCATCTTTATATTTCACAATCTACTATTGTTGAAAATGTCTACCTGAGACATACTGAATTTGATCTGCTGATTAATAAGCTTCCTGGTAATTTTATTTTTCCGGAGAAATTGGACCTTACATTTGGATAATTATGTTTCTTTTGTGCTAGTTTGTTATCTTCACTTATTCTTTTCAGGATATGATCAATCAATAACCATGTCTGTTAGGTTCTAGATGAAAACTAACTTTTGGGATGAGACAAAATATATTTTGTCTGTATTGTATTGCCTTCATTCCTTACAGAGTGGTTGGCACTGGTGATTAAAAATGATTTCTGAATGAATGAATACATTATTTATAATGAATACAGTAATTTCAATCATTACTTCTATATCTTTTACATTATAGAAAAGAAACCATATTATATCGTTAGTATAAATGACATAATCATTTTGGTGTTTTAATTTTTTAAACATATTCTCTACCTTTCTTTTATTAATGGCATAATCATGAGAAGGTGAATGAAGTGTGAGGTTAATAGAAGAGTGATATTATTGTGTCATTATCTAAGCCTGGTAATAATATTTTATAAATTTTTTATATTTATTTTATTTATTTGAGAGAGAGAGACAGAGAGCCCGAGTTCTAATTCTTAACTGTTTTAATTCTTCATTGGGAGCAGAAATTCCTGAACAGAAATACCAGTAATTAGACTGTAAAAATGATTTTATTTTTAAGATTAATTTCTCTCCTTGTTTTACTGCTGTGTAGATTTGTAAATACTATGCACTAAATGTTGGTGTACCCCCAAAATTCACATGTTGAAATCCTGAACCCCAGAGTGGTATTTGGAGTTGGGGCCTTCGGAAGGTACTTGGGTTTAGATGAGGTCATTAGGGGACGACCCTGTGATGGGTAGTATCTTTATGAAAAGAGGAAAAGCAAGAGGGTTGTCCCTCTCTGTCATGTGAGGTCACAGCCAGAAGCTGTGTCCCACAAGCCATGAAGAGGGCCCTCACTGGAACCTCACATAGCTGGCACCTGATCTCAAACCTCCAGCCTCCAACACTGCAAGTTAAAAATTTCTGTAGTTTACGTTATGGCAGTCCAAGCTGACTGTGGGGTGCTGCTGTAACAAATACCCAAAAATGTGGAAACAGCTTTGGGACTGGGTGATGGGTAGAAGCTGGAAGAGTGTTGAGGTGTTACTAGAAGGAGGTGATCGCTGTGATACTGCTCCAGGCAGTTCTGGTGAGGGTTCAGAAAGAAAAGAGAAGAGCTAAAAAGCCTCTAACTTCTTAAGGAATACATATATAATCATAAGCAGAATGCTGGTAGATGTGTGGATGGGAATCTGATGGATTTCCAGATAGAAACATAGATAAAACATGTTACTGGACACTGGAGGAAAGCTATTTCTTGTTATGAAGTGGGCAAAGAACTTGGCTGAGTTGTGTTTGTGTTCTAGTATTTTTATGGAGGGTAGAACTTGCAATTAATGAAATTGGTATTTAGCTGAGAACATTTTTTTTTAAGATTTTATTTATTTATTTGTCCGAGAGAGAGCCTGCGTGAGCGAGCGCACAAGCAGGGAGAGGGCAGGCAGAGAGAGAAGCAGGCTCCCCGCTGAGCAAGGAGCCCAAGGTGGGGCTCGATCCCAGGACCCCGAGATGAAGGCGGAAGCTTCACCGACTGAGCCACCCAGGCATCCTAGCTGAGAGAATTTCTAAGCAAGGTGTTCAAAGAGTGGCTTGGTGCCTTCTAACTGATTATACTAAAATGTGGAAGAAGAACAACTGAAAAAGGAATTGTTTTAAAAAGAGAGAGAGAGATAAAGGCACCTGGGTCTGCTTCTCTGCCCCTCCCCCTTGCTTGTGCTTTCCCACCGTCCCAAAAATAAATAAATCTTAAAAAGATAAAAAAGAGACAGTACTGGAAGATTTGGAAAATTCTCAGCCCGTTCATGTAGCAGAGAATACTAAGGTTGTGGCCAAACAGCCCTTGGCCAGTTTCAGCTGAAGGGAATGGAGATGGCATGAAATGAAGGAAGGCTTTTGGGCTTCGTAGATCCTATAGGACTGGGACATAGTTATTTTGCTGTGAGCGTGCATTATTCTTCAAGATTAGGGATGACTGATCCCAAAGGCAAATTCAGAGATCATCAGGGCTGCCTCCTTGGTTTCAGACTGGGGTAGGACGCCACCATCTCGGTTTGAACAGCTCGGGCAGTGGCTGCCCAGGGCATTATGGGGCACAGGGCTGCCTGGCAGAGCCTGGCTGGAGAGGGACACGACTGCCACTTCATAATCAAAACTTCTGTTTATTTACTGCTGTTAATCATTGCTCAGAACTGTGCCACTTCTCTTAACTATTGGCTGAAAGTATTAGTCTTCTTTCTCCTAAAATTTGCAGATAAATGTAACTAATGATAGATGTACAACAAGAAAAAGACAAGAAGATTAATGAACTTCGGAGGAAATTTATTTGAGATACTGTTCTTATCTGTTCAGCCATTTGTAATATTGAGTACTCTAGTTTATTCTTACCCCGTGTCTTTTGGGACATTTCACAATATTCTTTATAAATATTTAAGACACATATTAAAAGGCTTTGTGATGAAAAATGCATTTGCATTTTATGCAATGCAATGTGCAAAATAGGTTGGTCAACATATCTTTATTTAGGCTTCAATATTTTGTCATTTTTGTAGGCTATAAAGTGTGATTGAACTGAACATCTGTTTGCTGGTCATCATGAACCGTGCTTTTAGCAGGAAGAAAGGTAAGTGAGCCCGTTTAAAGGGCCTGGGGGTCAATTCAATATCACTGTGAAAATCAGGCAGAGATGCTAAGGACTCAGTTTTTCCTATTATCAAACCACAGGGTTCAGGAATGACGTTAGACCAGAGCAACACGAATGTGCACCCATTGCTAATTAACCTTTGGTTATCACTCTAATGAGAGTGGAGTTGTTTAGTACATTTAATTCAGCATACGTTTATGACAGTGTGCTTCCTGGCAATTTCATTCTGTGGTGCGAAACTGCAAGAAATAAAGTGATCTGAAACTAGTACTACTGGATCGTGTAGTCATATAATACTCAACTCATGGGCGTGTATGAGGGTCCCATGATTTAAAATCACATTTGTATGTGTGCATATGCTTCCCTGTTTACTGCGTAATATGTGAGGGTCGATGATAAGTAAGCTGATAGCAACGAGGCCAAAATAACTTTAGGATTTTGACGTAAAATAAATATAAATGTAATATATCATAATTATCAGCATAGGAATGAAAGAAACAGCTAGTTAAATGTCGTTTTTTTTTTAAGATTTTATTTATTTATTTGACAGAGAGAGATCACAAGCAGGCAGAGAGGCAGGCAGAGAGAGAGGAGGAAGCAGGCTCCCCGCTGAGCAGAGAGCCCGATGCGGGGCTCGATCCCAGGACCCTGAGATCATGACCTGAGCCGAAGGCAGCGGCTTAACCCACTGAGCCACCCAGGCGCCCCATTAAATGTTATTTTTTTAAGGGGCAGTAAAACATGGCATTTGACAAATATTTCATGATATACTCATAGGAAAGATTGAAATGTTTCATAGTTTTATGTAGTTAAGTGAAGTTAAAATAATGTATCCTTGTCTTTTTTTTGCTTTTTTTTTTTTGGAAATATTTATTTGAGAGAGAGTGAGCTGGGGGAGGTGTAGAGGCAGAGGAAAGAGCAGGCTCCCCGATGAGCAGGGATCTGGATGTGGGACTCGATCCCAGGACCCCTGGATCATGACCAGAGCTGAAGGCAGATGCTTAACTGCCTGAGCCACCCAGGTGCCCTGTCCTTATCTTTCTGTAAGAAGTTGTTTAGTGACGGACACAGGGCTCTGTCCTATTTAATACACTGTCAGTGAAGTGGGAGAGGATAATTAAACAATGCCACTCAATTTTATAAGTGATCGTAAACAAGAAGAGATAAACTGATATGGTGGAATCAACAGATAATGGGGGAGAAATGGCCAGTTAGCTTATATTCCGCACCGTAAACTTAATAAGACACTGTAAATTGATGAACGTGGATCCAGAAAATCTAACACTTTCATTCTTATTTATGAACTGTCATTATTTGGAAGGCGCACCTTAAGTGCCATGTGGGTAAAAAAATGACCGAAGAATTAAGTCTGAACTGTGTGGTTATCAAAGGTTCTAGTTAATTTTCTACTGTATGAAATGAATAGTCCAGAACCACAAACTAGATTGTTCTGTTCTAGTCCATGGACTTCAGCAGGGTGTGTTCTCACTTTAAAGGATTGATCGACACATTGTAACACACCCGATGAGAGAGGCGGCGGGGGTGGGGGGTGTGGGTGTGTGACGTCAAGACTTTCAACCTGGGGCAGGAACCTGGCTGAGAACCTGAGAACCTTTGGTGTGGTCTCTCAGTGTTTGGAGGGCTGTCATGTGGTCATGGGACTAAGTTTAATAAAGGTCAAATAGGTGTAAATTACAAGGTTGTTGATTTAATGCAGGAAAAAATTCCAACAAAGTTGTGCAAACATAATGGAATGACTTGAAGCACAAACTTTTTTTGTTATGGATGTGAGAAGTCCTCAGCGTTTGGCTGTGGTACAGAGGAGTGATGTATTCAGTAGGGATTTCGGTAATGTGAGCTTTCTGGCACTTTTCCACCCTGGGAAACTAGGAATTTTTTTTTTTTTTTTTAAGATTTTATTTATTTATTTGACAGAGAGAAATCACAAGCAGGCAGAGAGGCAGGCAGAGAGAGAGGAGGAAGCAGGCTCCCTGCTGAGCAGAGAGCCCGATGCGGGGCTCGAACCCAGGACCTGGGATCATGACCTGAGCCGAAGGCAGCGGCTTAACCCACTGAGCCACCCAGGTGCCCCCGGAAACTAGGAATTTATTATTTTACTTATTTTTCTGAATAAGGGGAGGGCAAAAATAACATTTATTGTCATTTGTAGTTTGATTCCGATTTAAAACACATTCTGAAAGTAATATAATGTTCTTTTTAAATTTCTTCTACTGGTAGAAAAAGAATCTAGAAATAATCCTATGAGACATAGTATTTTTAATGAAGTAATAAAAATCTTACATCACAACTCATCACTTTAATCATATATTTTATTTTTTTTAAGATAGTATTTATTTATTTATTTGAGAGAGAGAGAGCAGAGGAGCAGAGGAGCAGAGGGAGAGACTCCACGCTAAACACAGAGCTCAACACGGGGCTCATTCTGGTGACATTGAGATCATGACCTGAGCCGAAATCAAGAGCCAGTTGCATAACTGACTGAACCACCCAGGCGCCCCATTATCTTATTTTTAAAAAACACTTCTAGACTCTTTTTTGTTATTTGCTTACAGTTCCTTTTTCCAGAGGTTTTAAAGTTGAAACTCCCATTTTCTAATTTCTCTTTAGCTAAAGACGATGTTGGAGTTTTTCATTGAGAAATCCCAAGTAACCAGCAACTGTGTATCTGTGTGACTTGATGACAGTGGGAGGATGGCTGCGGGGAAGATCGGAGTGATTTACAGAGGCAGGACATGGAAGCACTTGTCCTTTTCCTGCTTTGCCCCACTGTCTTTAAAAGTTTCTTGTGATTTCCCCCCCCCCCAAGTCTAATGATTAAATATCCTTATGAAGATTAGAGTATTAGAGGATTGATCAATATTTTACTCTGATTTCACGTTAGAACTTGATACTGGAAGTTCTACCCACCAGTCAGTTATGGCTCTCATTTAGTGAGGTCGTGAAAAGGAGAACTCTCAGAGCCCTGCTGCCGGCTTCAACCAGTACCACTATTCGGTTGAATTTTAATTTGAAATAGAAAAGTGGAATTTTATGACAGACGTCCATATATTTTGACAATTGGGAGCTGTAATTGTATCCCTAGAGAATATACAATTCAGTCATGTTTCCCGTAGCTGGTATCAGCATGTGTTGTATATTCTACTCTAAACAGAGAAGACGGTCTTCAGTCAGTAGAAGCTTATCTTTTCTTTCAAAAGTGTCCAGTTTATGTGGTCATCACGTGCACTCTTACTAAACCATCCTGGACCTCAGAAGCTGAAGGCAAGGACACTGTTCTCTTAAACTCAAACATATCTATATATTTTTCTTTTTAGCAACCCTTCCATTCGTATTTGGTCTGGTATTCTTTGATTGAATTAGCTAGTGACTTCACTGATCTTCTTTGCAAATGCTCTAATGCTGTACAGAGTCTGAAAAAGACTGAGTGTATTAGAATTGCATTATTTGGACTATTTTGAAGAGATCTGTAAAAATTAGTCTAATTTCATAGTCATCAAGTAAATTTTAATGAATGTGCTTATTCTGTAGCTCCTTTTCTTGGATTACTTTTTAATTTTTTAATATAAATTCAATTAATTAACATATAGCCTATTATCAGTTTCAGAGGGAGAGTTCAGTGGTTCGTCAGTCTTATGGAATACCCAGTGTATGGCTCCTTTTCTTATGATAGCTTTCTCTTTGAATTTTTAAAATCCTATATTCTATTCATTACATCAAAACTGAATAATTTAGTAAAAAAGCATAAAATTTTGAACATGAGTAAATGTGATTAAATAACTCAACTAATTACACTTTAACTTACCAGTTGACCTACTGATGAGTAGATACAATCACAGTGCATAGCGCTTAAGATTCAATATTTAAATATTATTTTTCTTTTTATAACCCATTCATTATGCATCTATTCACCCAACATTTAGGTTTAAATTTGATATATTCAGAGAAGGTACTTCCTGTATGCTAAGCTCTGGTGATACAATAATAATGAAATTTCTGCATTCTTCTTTTTTTTTTTTTTTTAAGATTTTATTTATTTATTTGACAGACAGAGATCACAAGTAAGTAGAGAGGCAGGCAGAGAGAGAGGAGGAAGCAGGCTCCCTCCTGAGCAGGGAGCCCGAAGCGGGGCTCGATCCCAGGACCCTGAGATCATGACCTGAGCCAAAGGCAGAGGCTTAACCCACTGAGCCCCTCAGCACCCAGTCTGCATCATTCTTGATGAGCTCTTAATCTAAATGCATTTGAACACTTGGATTTGTTACAGTCAGGGTGGTTTGACACTTTCCAAATATTTTGACATGTTGGCATTTCCCTTTACATGGCTGTTTACTCTTGAGTTAGTGATTACAGTTCAATTTCAAGGAAGGGGACATGTTCCAGATGTCTGTGTTCCTGTGTCTGTACCATGTCTGTATCTCTGATGGCTTTTGTGGGCATAGGTTGTGACCGGAGACCATCGTCTATACTCGCTCTTCAAGGCCAGGCACATCTATAGGAGTTAATATAAAGAGTTTTATTCTGTCAGTTTTTTCTTTTGCCAGAGTATACATCAGGAGGACAGTAAGGATGTGTTTTAGAGATCTTTCGGGTTTTATAAGTGTACGGCCTGTGCTGGAGGTATGTCCACCAGACCGTCAGTGCGCGATCATGTGGACACTGAGTTCTGGTCATTGTAGCGACTACAGCTTACCCACTGGTCATTTCATACTGGGATTAATCTGTCATCAGTACCAGCTGGATAGAACTGCCCGCTTTCTAGGTCACCTTAATGCAAGACTGTAACTGGTCGCGTCATCAGCTTTCCAGTGTAGTGGCTGCAGGAGAAAGCAGTCATCCCTCTTCCTCAGGGTTGGAGTGAACCGTCGTACTCAGACTTAAACTTTATGTCCTTCTGAACAGTGCTGTGTATCTTGGAAAAGGAGACATGAGAAGAATTGAGTTAAGGGGTTGAAAACAGAAATTGGATTTTTTTTCTTTTTTAGGTTTCCTAAAGGTAGGTCTTTGTTCTTATTGTTTTGATATTTTTATTGTTCTGGAGGATAGCATTGTGATTTCTTTTAATATACAAGGGCAAGACTGTATCTTAAATCTAAGTACAAATTTTTCTGAATTAATCATATCACTATTCAGGAGCAGTCATAAAGAAAAAAAAGTAATTAAATTTAAAATCCTTACAGGAAGTAAAAAATTCACACATTAATGGCGACGGCAATATGTCAATATTGCTTTTTGAAGCTCAGAACGTGTCGCCTCTCATAGAGTACAGCACCCAACTACAATCATCACATATTCACTCGAGTAGTCAGAAAGAGCCCTAAAATTCACCATAAGCTTGGGATGTTTATCATTTCCTCATGTTCTGTTTTAGAAATTCATATGAATATTGGATTGTACCCCGTAAATGTGTTTAAAATAAATATACTGTGTTATTTTCAAGTGGTATAAAATAATTGACCTTCCAGACATAGGCCTTTTTCTTTTTATCTTCCTATTCCCCCAGTCTGAGAACATATTAATGATATCAAACTGGTTTCTGTTAACATATTCAAATGTTCTGAATTGAATGTTGGAAATACTTTGTTCGTAATCCATTTCTGTTCAGAACTTACTAACTACTTTTCATGGTAAAATATGTCTTTGATTGTATTCTGTTCATAGTATTGATTCTAAATTTTTAAATTCCAAGAGGAATAAAATATTCACAAAACTCTGCTAAAGGAGACAGTAGTTTTTGAAGATTTCAAAAGTTTACTACAGACAAATGCAATTTCCAAAAAATGGTCTAATTTTATTTGTTTAATGTTTTTTTGTTTTTTCCCCACTTACTCAGTCCACAAAATGTTTTGGAAGATGTGTAGACTATATAAATAAAATTCAAAGTTGAATGAAAAATATTTTTTTCTATTTCTACCAATAATATACAGTTCAAATTATTTTCATTATCTTCTATCCTTTTAGTCACATTTATTTTTAATATTCTCTTACATTAATCTAAGAAAATTATAAAGATTTAAGATTTATTGATTAGAGAATTTAAAAAACCCTATAAACCATGAGAGTATAAGCGGAAAGATGACGTCATGTAATCATGTAATCGGTACAGTGGTCTTCCACTGAGTTGTTATTTTTTAATATTCTTTAGAAACTTAGTATCACTTCATTATTTGAATACTTTTTAAAGGAAAAGCTAGGGACTTTTATATCAGGGAAAGAATCTTCTAAGCACTTTACAGCTACACTGTTCTCCTATCTGACTAGTTAGTCTTTCTCAGTTTAGTATGAGAATCACGACTTAGAAATGCTCCCACCCCTGTCAGACTCCTTATGCTAATGAATGAATATTACCCCCTCGGAACATGTAATTTAATTTAACCTTGTGTATTCTTCATTGCAGACAAAACATGGATGCATACTCCCGAAGCTTTATCAAAACATTACATTCCCTATAATGCAAAGGTAAAATGGCTTATATTTATTTAATTTCTTTTGTTATGTTATTATTATTAAATTCATGATTGATCTAAGAAAGATTGTTTATGCATTGGCGTTTCCCAGTAGATGGTTCCTAAAAAAAGTTTGCATAAGAAATTTTGTAATATATAGTATGGGGAGTGATTTTTTTCCACCAAATAAGTAATTCTTTTTTTTTTTCCCTGTTTCTCCAAATAAGCAATTATTTTATTTAATTATAAAGAGTATTCTTTATAAGTTCGGTCTGCCATGCATGTATTCTCTTTAAATAATTTAGCTATCTTTAAAATTATTTGCAATATCATGGCCTGTAGGAAATAAAACCACCAACAAATTAGCTTCCTTTGAAAGCATTTTAATGTTGCATGCATAGACGAATGTAAAAACTAACCTGATCAGGAGAGAAATGAGCTACAATTTTGATGAATGCAATTTTCATTCAAAAAAAGAGACAAAACTTAAACTATTAGGAAAACAGAAAAAAAGCACATTTTTGACTCTTGTGTTTAGTTTTCTTCCTTTTAGTAAATAGAAGCAAGCAATCCATGCTCCATATCTTCAAAGAAAAGGTCTTTAAAGAAAGGTGTTACTGTGTAATTAGGGAGCACGAAATCTGAAATAGATTGGAATACACTTGGAAGACACAGGAGAGAAAGTTGTGTTGGGGAG
Organism: Lutra lutra; assembly: GCF_902655055.1. Lineage (NCBI taxonomy): Eukaryota > Metazoa > Chordata > Mammalia > Carnivora > Mustelidae > Lutra > Lutra lutra. The sequence goes on from NC_062280.1 coordinate 1,603,049, forward strand.
CGCGCAGGTGGGCCAGACTTAAGTAACTAACCTTTAGACACAGCATGGGAAAAAGAGAAAATGATAAAAATTATTTTTATAAAGAAAACTTAAGGGTTTATGAATTAGCAAACTCTGTACTGGGTATACTGGATATAATGAGATGAGGTATAAGGAATGATTTGAGAAAAAACTTAAAAAACCATATATTGAACAGAAAGTCAATGCTGTTTAATAGAGAACCTCTTTCAGTGCTGGTCTGAGTCGAATCAGTAGGAAAAAGCGTTTATAAGATCATCTGGAGATTCATCCAGACCTGTTGCTCAGCAGTGCGATTTGTAGCGTATGGCACCTCCATTTTTTCTTGCTTTGTAGCAAAGAAATACTCTAAAATATTTTTGGTGTAAAGCTAACGTGCTTGACGAAAGAAGTCAATCAGAGAAAGACAACTACCATATGATCTCCCTGATATGAGGAAGTTGAGAGGCAACGTGGGGCGTTTGGGGGGGGTAGGAAAAAGAATTAATAAAACAAGATGGGATTGGGAGGGAGACAAACCATCAGAGACTCTTAATCTCACAAAACAAACTGAGGGTTGCTGCGGGGAGGGGGGTTGGGCAGGTGGGGGGGTATGGACATTGGGGAGGGTACGTGCTGTGGTGAGTGCTATGAAGTGTGTAAACCTGGCGATTCACAGACCTGTACCCCTGGGGCTAATAATACATTATATGTTAATAAAAAAATAAAACATTTTTTAAAAAAAGCTAATGTGCTTGAAATCACTGCAGTGCTTAGGGCTTTCCCTCTAATGTGACATGAGGTTTGATTGCCATGACTTAGCGTGAAAAGTTTAGTCAGCTGCATGAGGAAAAATTGAGTTACTATCATCTCTCTCTTCCGCAGATACTCTCCATGTTAGCTGTTGAGAAATTGTATGAAAACTTTTTAGAAAAAAATTAATTTTGAAAACCACTATTATTTTAAAGTGCATGCTGAGTTTTTGATAATATTATCTATCATACCAGAATCGTGTCTTTTAACTGAAACCACCACATATTACTTATTTTTAGATATGACTGAAATGTCTCATTTTGAAAAATTGGATTGAAAGATTCTGATTGAATCCTTCTGATGTAAAGGATTGAAAGATTCTGATGAGAACTGTCCCTCACTTTTGGGTTAGGGTGAATAGTAGAGATCGTCGTCTGTGTTACTCACAGCTGCAGAGCTGCTCTAAGTTATTCTGCACAAAGTAGAGGGGACTCAAACACCTTCGCAGACTGGGGTCGGTAAATTACGGAGGAGCAAGTTGATTTTGTCTGTTCTGATATGGCCTCCTGAGCGATAAATATGTCAGGTACACCAAGTAGTGTTGCAACTGTTTGAAGAACTCTTTTTTTTTTTTTTTTCTGAATTCTTTTTTTTGCAGAACATTTTGAACTCATTATTAGTAGTTATTTTTGAAAATTTTCTAGATCTCTTTGGAGTACATGCTGCTTGGAAACCAAACCAGTGTCCACAAGATGTACCTTAGCACAACAACAGCAACACAGAATAAAGACTCTTGGGGTGCCTGACTGGCTCAGCCTGTACCTTAGGTGACTCTTGATCCTCAGGGTCATGAGTTCAAGCCCCATGTTGGATGTAAAATCTACCTAAAAAATCCACAAGAAAAAATAGTAATAAAAAAAAGATAAAAAAAAAACAAAGAAAGATAAAGACAAGAGGTTAATAAATATATGAAAAAGAACCTCCACTTATAATCAAATAAATACTTAAAAATGGACTCTGTATATTTGATGAATTAATGCATAATAACATTTCCAAAGTAATTACAAAGTAGTTACATTTCAGTGGGCTCTAATATATACCAGGTACATGATCTCACTTATTATTTGCTGTGACTCAATATGGTGATTATTGATCTTAAGAGAGATCTTAAGAGAAAACTTTGTTTTCCACAGGAGAAATTAAGGCTGAAAGGTTAAGTAACCTGCCTGTGTCTTACATGCTCATGGACCTTCCATCCTAAGGAAATACCACACAGACATGAGCAGCGTAGAAGTCAGATCATGTTCTGTGTCATTCTGATGTTGTTGAACAGAACGCTAAGGAGATTCAGAGAATGGTGAGACTCTCGTTTCATGAAAGAGGGAGTGAGCTCGAATTTCCCAGGTCGAAACAAGGGAGAAGTGACCATTTCATGCAGAGATATCTGAAGGACGATGAGTAGAGTCCACAAGGTCTGAGTCACAAACAGTATGGTGAGAGTTGGGCTGGGGCATCGAGTGCTGACGATGGTGAAGTATTTAATCAGTCAACGTTGCGTCTGAGAAACAGGTGTGAGGATGTGTACACACACACACACACATTTATCTCAAGGAATGGGTTACACAATTTTGGCACTGGCTAGGCAGGTCTGAAAAGCATATGGCAGGCCATCCGGAAGGGCAGGTTGGATGTTCTTAGGCAGGAGCTGACCACAGGTAAAACTTCTTCTTTAGGACAAAGCAGTTCCATTCTCAAGGCCTTGAAATTGATATCAAACCCTCCCGTACTATTTTTTACATAATGCCAACTGATTATAGATGTTAATCATATCTATAAAGTAACTTTGTGGCAACACTTGGGTTAGAATTTGACTGAATAGCCGCAGAGTATAAGCTGTCCACGGTGCCGCGTAGCACTGACCATCGCAGGTACTAATGATGGGCAGAGCTAAAGAGACGAGCTGGGAAGGCTTTGCATGGTCATAGAAGCAGTGTGAGTAGGGAACTAATTAAGGATTTTAGGAAAATAAATCTTTAGTGATCTGAAAGTTGATTTGGGTCAGGAGAGAAGGATGACAATCAGCTTCTCAGGGAGTTAACTTAGGTCCAAGTGTGTGGTCCTGTGTTTCTAGAGGGTGACAGGTAAACACGCAGTGGAAAATAAAGGTGTGCTAAATACTGCAAGGGAAGAGTTGCTGCAATAGAGGAATAGTTTATATGCAGAAGAAAAATGGCTATTTTCATCCTGGCTAAAAGAGGGAAAGATCATACTATTATCAAGATTTCTATCACTTCATTCACTTTTGGGATCCACTGGTTACAAATTAACCTGGTAAATTTACCAGAAATGTTCAAGAACTATAATTCTCCCTGGGGAAGCATGTAATAATGTGTACATTTAGGTGTTTTCACTTTTAAAATAATAGTTGTCTGCTCATGTTATTTCTTGAAGAACATACTTTAGTTCCACATTCTTTCATTTTCTATAAAATTCAGTTTCAGAAATTCACATTTAATATTCAGAGTATGCTCATTTCAGATCTTATATGGATATAAAATAATGGTTTCTTTCAAAAGCATTTTTTTTTTTTTTGTACAGGGTTCATTCCTTTTTTTTTTTTTTTTTTTTAATGAGCAGTGACAGCTTTAATACTAGTTCATTGGAAAATCTGCATGTTTTCCTGTACTCTATAGTGATGTTTTCAAACTGCAGGTTATGCTTCATGAGAAAAATTGGGTCACGGGAGGCATGTATTTAAAGATGAATGGAATAGAAGAGAAAAAGAAAAGACGTTTATAGAATGCATATGGTAAACATCAAATTGTTCCATAAAATTGTGGTTCATAGTCATTGAATATGAAAGCCACCGCGTTTAAACAAAGACTTTACCAGATTTAACCAATTTAAGTCATGAAATAATAGTAGGGGGAGCTGCTTAAAAGAGCCATTAAATTCTTAGTAGAAGAGATGATCCGCATGGACGTTCAGCCACACGTCATTGAATCTAGCGTCTTAAAAGTCGTTTCTGGAATGTGCACGTGAGCGCGGTAGGAACGACAGAGAAACAAAGTGAAGTGTAGGTTCACTCGTGCTCTCGTTCATTTACACATGTGCTACCCATCAGAATGCAGCCCTAACATAATCAAGGTCCTGATCTAGAAACACGGGAATTGATCAGTAAACCAAATAGATAAAATCCTGCCTTCCCTGGCTTTACATATAATAAACAAAATAATACTACTTTTTCAGAAATATCTGATAAGAAAACTGGTTTTATTTGTTAATACATGGATTATTATATTGATTTGTATTATTTGTTACTGATATATAGCATTAATATTTATATATTATATGGTAAATATGCATGTTAGTATATATAATATTGACACAATATCTATTAATACAGTATTCCAGGCTGCACTAATTTGCAGTGCAGAGAAAGCAGGATATTGGGAATCGGGAGAAGTGGGAAGGAGGGTGCCACCCTATTACACACGGTGGTCGGGGAAGATCTCTGAGGAGGGCAGAAGCCTGAAGAAAATGCGGGAGTGAGCATGTGACTGCAGGAGGGGACAGCGGTCCGGACATGGCTAGCATGCGTCAGGCGTCCCTGCGGGAACGCTGTAGGACGCAGGGGGACGCGGGGAAGTTCCAAAGACAGGTGGAGTAGAGCAGCTGGGACCCCTGGCGTCCTGTAGTTCTTTTAGGGCCTCATAGACCACTCTTAAAATTTGAAAACCCTTCAGTTTGCAGAATTTTTTTTTTTAAAGATTTTATTTATTTATTTGACAGAGAGAGAGATCACAAGTAGACAGAGAGGCAGGCAGAGAGAGAGAGAGAGAGAGGGAAGCAGGCTCCCTGCTGAGCAGAGAGCCCGATGCGGGACTCGATACCAGGACCCCGAGATCATGACCTGAGCTGAAGGCAGCGGCTTAACCCACTGAGCCACCCAGGCGCCCCAGTTTGCAGAATTTTTAAGAGAAAGAATGACAGGATCTGAGACACGTTTTTAACAGGATTAAATTAATCGTAAGGAGACGCAGGAGGACTTACTCAGAAGTGCCGTGCGGGGACCGAGGCCGGGAAAGGGACTGTGGCTCGAGTCTGAGGAGGCGTGAAGGAGAAAGGCCGTGGCCCTCTGGGTAGATTTTGAAGGTGATGTTGATGGGGCCTATGGACAGATTGCATGTTAGCTTTTCTATTTCTGCCATGATCAGAACATTAAAAGGAAATTTTAAGGTTTTTTTTTTTTTTTTTTTTTTTTTTGATCACCCTTAAGGAAGAACATAGAATCTTCCATCCCTTCAGGCGTTTGATGAACCTCCTGAACCATCTTTTCTGTAAAGTTGAAATACTAGAAACCTTTTATTTTAACAAACTTACTATTCTGTTGGTGCAAAATGGTGGTTTTTCAAATGAAGCATTAGGATATTTCATACAAAAACACTTTTTTTTTTTTTTAAAGATTTTACTTATTTATTTGACAGAGAGAGAGAGATCACAAGTAGGCAGAGAGAGAGGGAGAAGCAGGCTCCCCGCTGAGCAGAGAGCCGGATGCTGGGCTCGATCCCAGGACCCTGAGATCATGACCTGAGCTGAAGGCAGAGGCTTTAACCCACTGAGCCACCCAGGCGCCCCCCAAAACACTTACTTGTAAGTGTTTTATTCTAAAATGTATCATTATCCCAAAAAAGGTTGGTGTACTTACCTTATGAAATACCTGGCTTTTTAAAACTATGTAAGCATGTGGTTCTAGCGAGATGACCGTTCGTACAACTTCGCACTGTTCTGCAGTAAAGAGAGTCGGCATTCCCTGGTTGTCAGTGTGCTGTGTCCCAAGTTTTCAAAGTGAGGGAATCAGAAACAAAGGGGAACATGGACCTTGACCTTAAAAACTTACAACTTCCCTTGGGGAGAAAGGGGCCCTGGAAACAAAGAATTTCAGAAGAAAATTAAATAGATTGTGACCAAAAAGATAAAATATGAATGCCAAGGACAAGTTTACAAAGAAAGATCATGTTCTCTTTCAAGGGAATCTATCTAGAGGAATCATAGTCCATGAAACATGCCGTTTGCCAGGAGGTGTATTTGAGGAGTTGTGACCCTCGGTATCTCCTTGACTGAGGGAGTCCTGTGGTTTCCTGCCAGCCTTTCTCAGCATCTCAGCATGATCGTCCTCAACATTTATAGCCTCTAAGCTCTTATTTGGCTTCCAAAAACAAAAAACAACAAAGAACAACAACAACCCCCCCATGAAAACCAGATATAATCTGAAATATGACAGTAAGTGGGTAGCACTTGAGGATTCTGCCCTTGCACACGTTACCACTTCCATCCGGAGCTTCCTGCTCAGTGGTCATTGGTACAGAGAAGTCAGAACCCAGGTGTACCCCACAGTGGCAAGGCTGTATCCCAGCAATTCCACTGATGGTTCTAGAATTTTATCGGAACAGCTGCATAGTTGCTGCTCCTTTTTTCAAGGGAGTGTCTGGGTTCAAAGTTCAGCTCTCTTAGTTAGTATCTGAATTATGTGACTTTTCTATTCTTGAGTTTTCTCATTTAGATTAGTAATTGTACCTACTTCATTGTACTGCTAGGAGGCTTAAATGAGTTCATATATTAAAAATCTCTTCAATCAATGTCTTGTATATCAAAGGCTTGTTATTATTATTAATATCTCTATGATAGCCAGTGTTCTGTCAACTTAGGAGTTGCCCTACTTATTATTATCTCTTGAGAATAATGTTGCATTTGCATTATTCTCTGAAAAACAGAACAAAGTTCTTAGTGTACATGTCAGGTGTTGTACCCTTTCCATTTATATCAGAAACCCTGAGATCAGCCAATGCTCCTGCAGTGGCCATCTTGAGAAGAAGTTCAACCTGGAACTAAAGGGTTTCCCTGTGAGCATGACAGGAGACCCAACAGTGCCGACCTTGTAGGTTTATATACAAGATAAGGTTTGGATTGTTAAAGAAAAATGCTATCCTAGTCAGACTTTCCTGTTACCTTGAGTTTTGCACAATTGCATTCCAGAGCAGAATGTTAATCCAAAGATCATCTTGGTCTTAAAGTCAAATACGGAAAGATGAGAAAGTCCATGCAAACGTTATAAAATTGTTATGGAGTTTTATAAGTAAAAAGTTAATGAAGAGAGAAAAATTGCAATATTATGTGGCCTAATGAGTCATGTTAAAGAAAAGTTTTAATGAAACTAAATTATTTTACTAATGATTTCTCAAATTAGTTTTGGTGAGTATATGATAAACTACCCTTCAGTGAAATGTTACTACTGCTTTATGACTTTTAACAGAAGAAAATTTGGGTCCCAGAAATAAATATCTACTATAGTGTCCAAACAAAAGGAAATTAGCAAAGAAAACATTCAACTGGAACCCACTAAACTTGGGCAAAAGATACATCCTTATAGTTGATGAGATGTATTGCTAATACATCCGGAAGGATTTAGGATTACAGATTCCTAAGATTCTCTAGAGCAGCTTTAGAGTAGTGACAAACACAGGCATTTGCAAATTTGCTGGTTGTGGATGGTAGGGCCGGGATGTAAACAAAACAAAAAAGCAAAAACCATAGCACTCAGCTGCACTCCATGTGATTCATTTCATTTATTCAGAAATGGATTTTAGTTAATCTCAAAGCATAGGGACCATTTAAAAACATTTTTTTATAGAGTCTTTTAAAAACTCTAAGTTTTCTTAGACATTAAACTGGTTTTTAATAATGCTGATATGTGTATAACATAATCATTCCAAACTTTTTAAAATTGTAGTATAAGCATAAGAATTGAACATTAATTATCATTCTTCCCAATTAAAAAAGGGATATATACTATATTATATATATTGATAATAATTTTGCATTTGTACTCTTTGGAAATGTCCCTTTATGACACATGCTTTAAAAGAAAAATAGAGGGCGCCTGGGTGGCTCAGTGGGTTGAGCCGCTGCCTTCGGCTCAGGTCATGATCTCAGGGTCCTGGGATCGAGTCCCGCATCGGGTTCTCTGCTTGGCGGAGATCCTGCTTCCCTCTCTCTCTCTCTGCCTGCCTCTCCGTCTACTTGTGATCTCTCTCTGTCAAATAAATAAATAAAATCTTAAAAAAAAAAAAAAAGAAAAATAGAAAGCTGTAGTATGTTATTTTTCCATTGCTTTCTTTAGAATGGAAAGCTATAAATCTTTCATGCTAAACTAAAAAAGAATATAGTAATAATGGGAAATTTGTTGAATTATGATTTTGTAGTTGGTATGTTCTTAGGAAATACAAAGATAAATAGAAAAAGAGAAATGACAATAAGCACCCAACATAGCCTAATTTCTCAATTCTGGAGATGAACTTATAAAATGAATTTAATTTCTGAAAAGCATATGCTTGTTTTAAAAGATGCTTAATTGTGTGTTTTTTTTTTTCCTCCCTAAGTTTTCTCAGGTAACTGAAATAGTTATTTTTAAAGATTTTTATTTACTCATTATTCCTTTTTTATTGCGGTTTATTGACCTATGCAACATTATATTACTTTCAGGTATACAACAAAATGATTAGATATTTGTGTATATTGTAAAATGGTCACCACAGTAAATCTAATTAGCACAATTTTGAAGGTGATCATCATTGCAAACTTACTTTGCATATGAGAATTCTCTTAAAAATTATCACACTGTTAGAAATTATTGAATAGAAACTAAAAACTCCATGTTAATTACTCCTTATAACATTTCACTATGGACTACATTTTTTTTTTCTTAAAAAAAAAGACATTCTATGTGTTAAGGATTCATAGACTTTTGGTATTGAAAAGGACTTCAAGAACCTTCCAATTATATCTCTTTCTTGTTAAAATAAATTGAGGCTCAAACTTACACAACGAGATAGTATCAGTTTAGAAATCAAGTCCGTTCTATGGCCGTTTTTCTGTCCATTGCAATCTACTATTCCCAGTTTTAAAGAGAAAACCCTCTTAGCAAGCAGATGAATGAATCCAAAGACAAAACAGAGTATGTATACTTGTATTCCCTTTATATATGTTGTGAAGTTGGTTTGTCCGTGTAGCCCTGTCTGTCCGTTGGTCCCTGGGATATCATTTACGACAAGCCAGGGGTTTGGCAGAGATGCGACCCAGAGGAGAGTAAGTGAAGTCTGTGTATTTACCTCCCTACCAGGGAGGCCACAAAGTCTAAGCTTTTGTAAAGTATTTTATTTGTCTTATTCTGCTTTGCTTAATGGTATTAATATTAATATAATCCGCCGATGAAAAATGCCTATGGTGTTATTTATCTTCAAGTACTTCAGCTGGAGAGCGCCTAGTCATAAACGGGGAATTCTCTGAATGTTAGATACATTTGTCATTTAGTTCATATTTCTGTGTGGATTTGTGTGACACTGTGTGAAATAACAACAAAGTTTGTTCATAGCCGAAGAATGTGAAAAAGGAAAAGTCTGATTTGGTCTCAAAGGGGTCAGGTAGTGGCATTCTGAAGCCTGGAATATGAAATTTAGGGATCTGGGCCAGAAGCATAGCTAGGGAGTATTGTAGTTTTGGGGGGAAGAGTGTTTGAAATTGTGAAAATAAATAAATAAAATTAAAGTTTTTATCAAATTGACTTTTTGGTGAGTAATTACAATAAGCACAAGCTAAATATAAGAAAATTAGGAAAGAAGTGAACCTTTTTGAACAAAGGACCTATGAAAAATGAGAAATGGGAATGAAGAAGGAATTGTAATGGGAGATAAAACACCGCAGGAAATACCAGGGTTCTGGGATTATTTAGATTTAAACATTGAATCAGCATTGTTAGTGGCTACATGGTTGCATTTCCAGTACCGCTGCAAAGATGCTAGGTGGAAGCAAGTTGCCTCCAGAATTCTCTGTCGCTGGATTCCGGTATCGCGAAATAAGAGAAGCAGCGTGCGCTTCCGAGAAGGGGCTGCTGCTGACAAAGCCCCATTCCAGCCGGCTGTGTTCTTACGTTTTAGGAGATGTTTGGAAGAAGTAATCTTTCGTCTCTTAAGAAATATGTGCATACATATATTTAAATCAACTAAAGTCATTTTTCTCTTTTTTCTAATCTTATGAACTATGGGAAATTTCATCTCCATAGCAATTATGCATATTTTTACATTTAAGAATGGTCTCCTGTTGTGTGCCTGTTTCTTCAGTTTCCAAGAAAGTGTTTATTATCTTCTCTTTTTTCTTCGTGCCGGAATAAGCAGTTCCTTTTCCTGAACCTTTAAAAATCATGTTCAGAAAGGTACAAGTAGAGTCCTGTCTCCGTCTTTGTATCAGACAGTACTAGAACATCTCCTTTTCTGTAACTTGCATGTTGTGATAGCAAAGCAGTAAAAAGAAAGGCTCTGGGGAGCTCGAGATCTGATGTAATTTATGCAACTCATAGTCTGAGAAAAGATGCATCTCCAAGTAGAGAGAGTACAGATAAAACATGGAAGAAGCAGTTGTTCACTTTTTAGTTCTGCACTGTATTGTTTGCTGAAAATATATTATTTTGCAAACATGATAAATCCTAATTATCAAAAGTTAAGCCGTGTAGAAGAGAACAGAAGTATAGAAATCAACACAATGCTCAAAATCATCTCAGGCAGAACTAACCCTTTGGTTACCGGAAATCCAGGTAACCTGACTCAGGATACATACAAATATGAGAACAGACAGATTGAAAACAAGAGCGTTCAGCAGTGCATAAACCAACTTTCTGTGCATTTCATATCTGTCATCTCACTTAATCTTCACAAATGCCCAGTGAGATGAAGGCTATTAATATCCCCCACTAAACAGCAAAATTGTAACATTAAACTGCAAAAAGTTGAATAGTTAAGGAGAACGAGGCTGGGAATGAAGAGATAGTTTGGAAGAATCAGCTTTATACGAAGGAAATTAAAATATGCAAGCTGTTTTTCAATAAAGAGCCTTGAACTTGAATTTAACAAAAAGAAAAGATGAAACTGAAGTGATTAAAGGAGTTACTGAACATCAGAAATGTGTGTCTTTGCCACAAGGGATATTAATTCCTAGAAGATTGCTCCGGCGTTGAAGGAAGACATTTATGGAAGTCATTAACTGTCTGGCGTCCTCATGTTTTTCCTGAAGAGCACATGTCAGTTTCTGACAGTGTGTATGTATGAATGATGAGGCGGACAGCCTCCTTCCTTCCTCCTCCTAGCACACTCCACTCCCCGGATTTTGCTGCTCATTTCAATTCTACTTGCCAAGATTTGCAACATTTACATTTTGTTCTGAAACTGTAATTCCTCTGGTGGTTTAGTTCTAATTATATACTGAAATGGATTCAGATCACCAACACTCCTTTTACCATTTCTTTTCTATTCCTGAGCTCTTGATGTGATTTTGGTTTTCCTCTTCTAAAAGTTTTTCAAAAAAGACTCAGTAACTTCAGTTTTTCATGAGCTATTTCCCATTTGAGAATGTCTGCCTGTCATCTTAAATCTTCCTTCCCTCAGGACACTAGTCCCCGGTGTGGTTTCCCCTCATTCTCCTGTTGAGTAAATATCTGAATCCATCTCACTTTCCCCCTTGAAGTTGTCCTCCTTTTTTTGTAAAGATGCCTGAGACTTCATTCTTTATCATCGCATTTTAATAACATAGCAAATGGGCTGACCTGAAGTCTCAGCGAGCATCTCTAACACCTCGCAACCAGGAAATGGGGTCTTCAGCTCTGTTGCGAAGGCCGCCTAGGAGGAGAAGTGAGCAGAAGGTGAGGCCACGGTTCCTCACAACACAACAACAAACTCACTCACTCCAAGAAACAGACAGGGGATGACTAAGGGCTCTTACTCGTACAACGCAACCAACAGTTTAGATCTGGGAAAGCCGTGTGCTGTCGTCAGAAGAGCAGGGCGCTTTGGAATCTCAAAACTGAGTAGAAGGCGGACTCCACAGCTGCATGGAAAGCTGGTATGTAACTGCCTTCCTATCTGTGTGATGCGAACAATACTTCCCTTATCAAGCTTTTATGCCAGTGAAACAAGATAACATCTGTACGTTGCCTGGCGCGTGGTCGGTGCTCCCTAACTGGTAGTGTCCCCATGTCTCACTCTCAGTTATACCGAGACTTAATACAGACTTGATATGACACTGTTATTATGGGGGGAAGTTTCCACACTTTCAAACAACCGGCAGACAGATTGCAGTCTTTAGAATGCAGGGCGTGCATGAGTAGGTCAGTCCCCGATTTCTTTGCGTATTTGGATAACACCACTGTTCCAAGATTGAGTGTTAGGAAATCGTAGAACCAAGTTGCACAATCTTCCCCTCCCCCTGGACCCTGTCTCTCAGGCAGATTTTATCTCCAACAGAAAACTCAGGAATGGTGATAGACAAGGCAGCAATGGTTAATTACTTCCTAGGAGAGTCAGAGTCCCAGAGCGTACATCACTCTATCCCAGACTCTGTGCAGGTTCACATAAGAGGTGGTATCCTGGGCATCTAGCAGGCACTGAAGGGCCTTGATCCGCCTTCACTTGATCCCCAGTTCTAATCCTAAATAATGAGAGGTAGATCTCCAGCTCCGTTGGGTTTTGCTTTTATATCTGAGGATTACCGCACCGCACCGCTTACTTGGTTCCATGTCTTTTCTAATTGCTCATTAGAATGGCATCGCTCCAGACTTGCTCACACAGACATTTGCTGCGGTGACAGAATAAAAACAAAGCAAGTCTTGCGAACACAGAGCTATTTTTGTTTGCAAGAATTCAGACCCGTAGTACGCTACAGGAACTGCCGAGGGGAAGTGAGTGAGGCTGAATGTGCTCAGGCATTGTCAGGAGAAACATGTCAGTAAATTGGATTTTTACAATGTGTGTTGAGAGAGTGAGGAAACCACAGCTAAAAAACTTAAGAAACTAGAATTCTGCAGATGATTTTGTATGTTTGCACGTGAGCCTAGCAATAGCAGGTTAAAGAAGGAAATTGGGTATTATAATGAATGAATTATCTATTCTTGAAATGTATGTAAGACAGAAAACTTAGGTACAGAGCACAGACCTATGAGCATTGTGTAAATGATACTTGCATAACTTTACTTCAGACTTTTATCATGAATTAATGAATGAATGTTACTTTTTACACTTATTTAGTAAATTTCACAAGTAATACCCTTCGATATGTTTTCCAATGTAGCAAACTTGCAAAGAATGGAAATACCCATGACATTGTAGTGAATGATCCAAATAACAGGGCATTAATTAACCAAGTGAGTACAGTAGCTCGTTCAATGGCCACGAACAGAAAATGGAAATCTTCATAGTTAAAAAAGTAGTTAAGGGACTATTACAAATTTAAATGATTTTGTTATTAGTTTCAGCATGAATCACCTCATGATGAGATGATGTGTAGAACTGTATGCATAGTGAGTTTGATTTTAAGGTATAAATTAACAATCTTTTCATCTAGTTCCAAGAGGCAAATTCATAATTTCAGAAAATTGATCAACAAAAGATGTGAGTACTGACTTCGTAGTTGTTTATGGACTGGTTCAGCCTCCTCCCTTTTAGCATGTCTGAGGCACCAGACTCCAGGTCTTACGGAAGAGTGTCCAAGGACTGCACAGTGTGGGATGATTGGAAGGACACACAAGACCCCTTGGGTCTCATGCATGTCTTTACACATGTAAGACTTTAATGAAGGCAATGAAGATGTTACAGCAAGAGAGAGAATACACACGACAGCATCAGGGGTCCAAGAAGCTTCCAGCACGGCTCTCTAGGACCCGTGATTACCCACACAGGACTCATTTCCAGATTACGAACCACCAACACATGTGGAAGGAATTTTGGCTCGTTCTTATCTTGGCCAAAAATAATGATCATTTTTCAACATACCCCAGAGAAAACCACAGAGCCGGCTCAGTAGCTTACACATTGTGGCATCTTGAATTACACTGAGGACCATCCGTGGGAAGGCTGAGGAAAGATTTCCTAATGGAGATTAAAAATCAGTGGAAATGATTTTAGTGATTACAGTGATGGGGTGATTACAGTCACACATGCACAACGTCCCAGAGACATTCCAGAAAATAGCACATTTTACGAAGTCTAAGGGTTCAGTATGGCCCGAGTGTAGAGTATAAATAAGTAAACTAGGAAAAGAATCATGAGGATAATTCCTCATTTGCATTCCTAAGTGACAAGCTAGTCGTGACGGACTTGAATTTAAGATAGGGATAATGAGATACCAAGTTAGAAACACCTCATCTGGAGATATCCAAGAAATAATTAAAAGCCCAGAATACAGAGCACAGTGTTTTGAGACCGCTCAGTAAGCCCTGAACAACTAAAAGACTAGTGCTGTGATCTTGCATTTTAGGAGTGCTCATAAATCCTGTGGGAGACCTCGTATAAACAGGACAACAAACAAAACATTGTTTTGAAATCTGTCTCATGCTGTGAACTTATGTTAGAACAGACTACTATTTTCAAGGTACAACACCTTCAGAGGAAAGTGTTTCTCAGTTAACAAAGGTAGTTGCAGAAAACCAGGTGAAAGCTGGCTTCCTGTGGAGAAGTTTGCCTTACCAGTTAGTTCCATTACGGCTCCTTTCCACTGTATGGATTCAAAAGAGACATTCCTTTCTTTCTGTTCCATTTTCTCTTTTATCCAAGGATTTTAATTGACTTTTAAAAATCACAGTTAATTGAAGTTAAGTGTATGTGTGTACATGTGTGGACATAAATATTCATAATTTACATGCATGTATGAGACACATAAATGCACATACATGTAAGAGCTCTGAATTTATTACATCTAGCAGATCAAACAACAAATGGTACCAGCTTCTCCATCTGGCTATTTTCATGTTGGCATAGTGCCTTCAAAAGAAGCAAGTTCTTAAAACTTGAAAAAACACAAAACTGCTTTTTTTTTTTCTTTTCAGTGATGGGCCAATTTCTTTCAAGTACTAAATAGCGAGGATCATTAATATTGAGGTTTATTTATTTATCTGAGAGAGAACGAGCAGGAGGAAGGGGCAGAGGGAGAGGGACTCTCAAGTAGACTCCACACTGAGCACGGAACCCGACATGGGGCTCGATCTCGTGACCCTGAGAGCACGACCTGAGCTGAAACCAAGAGTCAGAGGCTTAACCGACTGTGCCCCCTCAGGCTCCCCAGGCCCCCAGATCATCCGTATTATGTCGTACGTGTACCTCATCCTGCCTCATGATAAAATATCTAAAAAGTGACCACAAACAAAAAGCTATTTCCCGTGAACTGCGAAGTTCCGCACGTCATTTAGAATAGTAGCTTCTGTGCTTTGCAAACTGCCATGGCTCTGCCAAGTGTTACTGCCTTCTGGTTTGCCTTCACATTCCAGTGAGGTAGTCAGAGCTAGTACTGTAGTTTACAAGCAGGACTAAGCACAGCCTCAGAGTGCTTAAATTCCTTGCTTAAGGTCACACCATGTAATGAATGAAACCTGGGCTTTTGTGCAGATAATGTTCTTTTAGGCCCTAACCTATTTGAATTCTATTTCTTTTCCTCCCTAAGCTGCCTTATCTCTCTTTTCAGAAAAGTGAGAGTAGGGGAATATATTGTCCAATTACTCGTGTATTTTTAAACAGATAAAGATAATATTATATTATATTAACAACTTCCATTTTGGATTTTACATTAAGTAACCTTCTGTGTAGAAGCACACGGAAAAGACCACTGCTTCCGAGCATGCTGGGCTCTTGGTCCGTGGAAATGCGGCTCCTTACTGCCTGCCTTACTGCCCATTCTTTTTCTTTCTTTGCTTTTTTAAACTGTGCACTTCCTTTCTGTGCTCCACTATTGCAAATAGACATTTTAGGAAGTTAGGCATGCATATCGTTGGGCAGATTAAGAGCAGCCAAAGAAACATCTTTGTGGCACAAAGAAACATCTTCATTGAGTGTGCAGAATTAATCTTATTTGGGCTTAATTAGAATGGATCAGTCTTTCTTAAACTGCATTTTTAAAAAATGCAGATGCCCTGTCCGTTTATTCTGATTTAATTTTTTTTTTTTTTGTAGTTAATTGAGAGTGAGCCCAGAAACCTGCCTTTGTACTTGAGAAACATGGGAAAGATGAGGGTTTTTCTTTGTACTGGAGGGGACAAACAGCAAAACAAACAAAATATGCAGATCAAATCTGTTTTAATCAGTCGTGTGCACGGTGCTCCCTGCCAGCCTTTCTAGCACGCTAATGGCAAATGGTAAAATCGAGTGGCTTTCCTTTCCGTCGTCTGCCCTTGCACACCAGCTGTGACAGTGTTAATAAGCATCAGAATCACCCAAAGGTGATGATTTAGGAGACTAAAAAGAAAATTGCAGAATCTGAGTAATCAGACCGGTGATACCTGGATAAATAAATCTCTGGGGAAGAAAGATCTTAAAATAAAATCGTGGTACCTTAAGGAATAACTTCGCTGTGCAATGGGGTGATACTTCTCTGAAGCTGTTCTTGGATATTTGCCTAGTAGAGACCTGTTAGCATTCAGGTTTCCTGAATGTCCATCTTGATTTTCAGGATTTGATGGAGTCGAAATTATACAGTAGTTTGCCTTAGAAATTCCTTGTTTTCCTCCATTTTCTGTTCCACGCTTCCTCCAGGGGGACATCTCTTTTTCCCAACTTCCCTTTTCTTAAATGCATTCCCTTTAGCCACTGCTTTCTGTCAAGCTGGGTAAGTGTTGGTGAGCAGAGTGCTCCACTCATTGTACCCAGCAGTTAATGGTGACCCGACCGCCTGTTCACTGCTTGTCAGGCACATACACTGTCTTTTCCTCATGGCAGTCCTCTGAGCTGGGAAATGCAGTGAGAACAACCTTTCCTGTACTTACCTACTTTGGTTATTATCATTGCCCCCATCTTACATATAAGGAGATAACGTTTAGAGAAATTTAATACCTTGCCCAGTGTTACAGCTCGCAGTCAGGAGACTTCTCGAGCTCAGACAGCGTGGTTCTGGAGCGTGAGCTTCTGGTCACTACAGCACGCCGTTGGGTATTAGAACTTTAAGCTCTTTGTCTTGCTGTAAGAGAATGTTTCCTGTAAAGACCTTTCTGTGTCTTATTTTGTTCTCTTAGATAAAGGATGGGCCTCTGTCTTTTCACTTAATAGTCTCCTACTCTTCTGATAAGTAGCTTCTAGCAATTTATTTCTGGGAAATTGCCAGAATAGAAAAGGACAAGTGCCCATTGTCACTGCCTTCTTCCAGAACATTCCTGCCAGAAGGCTGTTTCTTTTCCTCTCGCAGGCTGCCATTTGCAACCTTAAACACTCTCTGTGTCCCCACTTCTTGTGTACCAGGTTTCGCAGAATTATATTTTCTATTTTCTATCCCTCAACTTATAAATTTCATTTTGTTCAGAAAGTACATTTGTTACTCATTTGCCCCGGTTTCGTGGACAGCCTACTCATGCTTTATTAGAATTCAGTACTTAGGAAAGCCTTGGCGGAAAGAAACAGTTGGGGGAGGCTTAGGTTGGAAAAGAAGCTAGGAAGGAGGAATGGATTGCTGCACTGGGCTACTTCCAGTGAAAAGAGGGAGGGAGAGGAGAGGGAGATGCATCTGATGGCCATGGAAGGAGGTGTTAATGAGATATTTAGTTTGTTATGGCTGGCAAGGCAATTTTTAAGGAATGATTATTGGTACATTTTAGAACATTTGTCAGAATGCATTCTTGAACATAGACTCAATTTTAAGGAAGATACTATTGCATATTTTTTATTGGTACTAAAAGAATATGTTAGAGGAAATTACTAATTGTGGCCATAGGTAATGTCTATAATTTTAATTTATATAGAAATGGAGATTAATTATCTTACCAAAGTTAAAAATTGTCTGCCTTCAATCTACAAACTTACAAAATGTTTCCTGATATTTCTGTAACTCTTAGATCAGATATATTTGAAAATAATTGCCATAGTGTGTGACGTGTAGTAGAAGGCTGATTCATGTTAGAAATACTTGTTCCATTCTCTCTGCTTTTTAGCCATCTGCAAGAATTTAATCTCTGAGGATTTCAGAATGTCAGTAGAGCGGAACTTAAAGAAGCTTTTAAGGGGTGCTCTAATGGAGTTTTCCTAGAAAGTCTCCTTT
Source organism: Lutra lutra (assembly GCF_902655055.1). Taxonomy (NCBI): domain Eukaryota; kingdom Metazoa; phylum Chordata; class Mammalia; order Carnivora; family Mustelidae; genus Lutra; species Lutra lutra. The sequence goes on from NC_062280.1 coordinate 1,620,911, forward strand.
TCATGTAAATATAACTAGACATGAACACAATTGCCGTGGGCTTTGAATATAACTATTCACTGAGACGTTTCTACTGGCGATGAGAGCACAGTTACCTAGCTGATGCCTTAGGGATCCAGGAATTAGTAATGCTATTGTCACGTTTCTTTTGACAATATTGTATAAAGTCTGAGTAATACAGATATACATTTACAGTAACTCTTAGAAATCTGTGTTTACCTGTATCCTAATTCTCTGCATTTAATTTTATGTTAACATATACTTATTAAAATAAAGTCTTAACAAGTCTTTTAAAAATGTTTATCATAATTGGCTCAACACATTTTTTTGTCCTGGTAATTATCACCCTTGATTTGGTACCATGGAATATATCAAAAGTAATGCTGACAACATCTTAAGAGAGCTGAGTAAGGGAAATAATTCAGCTGTCACTATAGAAGCGACCTATTAGTGACCATAGAAGAGAATGTTAGGACTTTTAACTTCCAGTGTTAACAATGTGGAGATAAGGACAGCTCTCAAAAGAATGCACTGTCTGAAAAATACAACCGATAAGATGTCCGGATTCGTGTATTCTCAATTTGAAAAACTTGACTGTAGAAAGTCATTGGGACTTTTAAAAGCTTTGTGGATCTGTTGGAGGTTGGAACTATACTAAAGAGAATCATTTTTAGAGCCGGGTTTGAGCTGCCTGTATGTTCCATGGACCCTGCTGTGCCTTGAAGTGCATTTCATACCCAAGAATTATTTCATGGTTCAGTAAATCAAATGTTGACATAACAATTATAAAGAAAGTGATTGAGACAGGCGGCCATGTAGGACAGAATGTAAAGGCAAACATTGTGTTTTATCCCATTTTGTTTGAGAGTGATAGGTATTTCTCAAAAGTACTTGAAAATAACAAAGTATATGATGGGTTGAAGTAAAGTCCATAATAACTGTGAAGCTGGTTTTCATATTTATAGTTTCTGTAAAAATAAAACACATATCTAGTGGGCTCTTTCAAATTTAATGAACTATCCAGCATTTCAGATAGTGAAGTCATACTAGTCAGTTGCATTATCAAAGTCCTGTCGTGGATGGGAGACACTTCTATTTTATCTTGTCAACTGTGACTCATACATTAACAAGTTGTGTTTCTTTGTGCTGCGACTGAAGAACTCGTAGCCTCGTTTATGATTTACTTCTAGCAAATTTATAGGATTACATGGCTTTTGACTAAAAACCTATTTCTACTCTGTATTCTTGTTTTGTTTGCTTCATTTTTTATTTTATCTTCCCCTATTTTGTTACTCTTCATAAGCCACTTTAAATACATTTGGGGACGGGGCACCTGGGTGGCTCAGTGGGTTAAAGCCTCTGCCTTCAGTTCGAGTCCTGGGATTGAGCCCCGCATCAGGCTCTCTGCTTGGCAGAAAGTCTGCTTCCTCCTCTCTCTTTCTGTCTGCCTCTCTGCCTACTTGTGATATCTCTGTCAAATAAATAAATAAAATCTTAAAAAAAATACATTTGGGGACATAGTGGAATGATTTTTTAAATCAGTGAAATGAAAAAATGATGTGGGTTTTGGGATTTTTTTGTTTTTTGTTTTTGAGGAAGGAACTATGCCTGGGTCCCTGGGAACCCAAGATCAGTCATCACCAAAGTCCTCTTGGTCCTCCACCTCTCTTCTGAACCTTGCTGTTTCTTTCTCCAAGGAAAACCAGCTCTGTTCTGAAGACACTGAACCCAGTTGCCCTTCCCATCCTTGAACACTTTCTGCAAATGGTGGATGTTTTCTCCGCACAACTCTCCCCAGAACACCTGGCCTGGCAGGTGAATTGATTGGCGTTCTCTTTGTGTTCTCCCTGTAATGTCCTAGCTTTGAGTCTCATGTCATCAAACTGTGCCAGTTATCTTCTCCTAGCTGAATTCATCTGCAATACCCAGATCACTCCTCCATTCCTTCCGGATTCTAGCTCCTCCTTCATTGTCATTGTCCCCAAAATAACTCCGTAAGAGGAAGAATATTATCATTTACAAAATGGCCACATAGGAGCAGATGCTCTTGGGAGGTAGTGATCTCTGTGTCAGTAAATATTCTCAAACAAATAGACATGGCACGCCAAATCCTTGGGTGTGGCCTAACCCTGATCCGCCCATTGCATGCAGGTGTGCGATTCTAGACTAGCAACGGAATTAGCAGTGCACAATTCTATTCACACAGAAAATCGTAATTCTGATCTCACAGAAAATATTTGGCCCCAAATCAGTACATTTATATATATATTGAACTTAGAACATACAAATTACAGACACTGAGAACCTTTGTATGAAATATGTCCTGAATGCTGTGTCTTGACCATCATGAACTCGATCATTTAACCGGGGTAGGTTTCAGACTTCGACCAACTTATAGTCACTGAGCCAGTATGCTTCTGCGGTGACCTCACACTAACTTTGTTGTATGATGTGACTGTTGTTGTATGATGTATGACTGGCTGCACGACCTCATTAATGAGATCACCACACACCTACATGTGTACATAACATACTTACTTTAATAACAGATAAAATTACAGTAACATAAAATTTTTTACTTTATTAAATTTAGGAAAGAAGTTTCTGGGAAAAGGCCATATGCAATATACTTAGCACCTAATGAAGTTTTAATGCAATGTTTCCTACAAATTTTAATCTTTAACATTTAATAGACAGTACCCTCTTTATCCACACCTTTTCTTTTGTCCCTAAGTAGAGTATCATATTGCTAATACACATATACATTTCATAGTCCCGTTTTAATTTGATTCCCACTTATTAAATGCCTAGAATTATAATGGAACATTAAAATCATTGGAAGAAATAGCATGGCAAATACCACTTCCTTTTCACTTGTATTTCTATAATTTCAAAGAAGAGGAAAAAGCCAGAAACGGATTACTGCTATTTTCCATAATATAATATACTTGGATCATATGGAACAATTTAATTTCAAAGAGACTCTTTGGCTTTAATTACAAAATAGTTTTAGCTCTCCAAGTCATTAAGTGAGACCAATCTATTAAATATTAGTTTATTAAGTAACAATCACTGTGCTAACCAGTATTGTCTCATTATCTTAAGCAGTCTTCAGAATGACTTCCTATAGAAATGTCCTCACCACTTTTTTATAAAGAGTAACAGATTTGGGGATGTAAAGTACATTGTACTTAGCACTTAGTAGCAGCAGAGCCCAGATACAATCTTCATCTCCATGAGCGCACACACTCTTCCTGAGCACTTTATCACTCCACAGAATAGTTTGACCTTGTCACTCAGTAAGCCGCCGATCTTTGGGGACAGAATGACTTAGCGGAAACAAAGCCTCTTGACTTCAGTGTGTACGTGAGGATCTGTGTTTTACAAATCGTGTGTGGCAAGTTGGTAAGTCTGCTCTCCTGATAACAAACTGATCATTGAGTCCAAGTGGAGAACCATCTACTCCCCAACTTCTGTTTCCTTCCAGGAGTGCTCTTAGAGCAGCCAACAACCGTACCACGCGAAGCGGCTAGCAAGACTGTTGAGAGAGTCAGAGTCTCTTGCCCTTCTTCTGACATTCTGTACACCATCCACCTGCTCTGCGTTCCTTCCTGCAGGCCGCCTGCAGGAATTCTGAGGGCAAAGCTTGACAGATGGTGATCTGGTGGCTGAAGCCCCTGTCGCTCCAGTGAGGTCTCATCCAGGAAGTAGAGAAGGTTCTTCCCTGAGCTGTTGGCCGTGGGAAGTGCCATCTCCCTTCTGAGAAAGAATTAACCAGTTAGCATGGCCGTGGTTCTCACAGTCTTCAGTACAGTTTCATTATGGAGTTTACTGGGGTTTTATAGAGTGAGACGTCCTGGGTTTTTACAGCTGTTCCAACTTGAGTATTAGGTAACAAAGTAAATTTTAGAACAAAGAGAGTATGCCATTTGTGTCCTAATTCCTACGTAGAGCACCATCCATAATTTCTCTGGACGTAGGTAATATTGAAATTTATACTTGATTTGTCCTGAAATGAGAGGCAGATTAAGTGTCAAGATTCTTATGATACATGTCTTTGCCCACGCTTCAGTCATCTGTGCCTTTTAATAGCATATATTGCTTTTAAGTGTAAACATGTGAATCATAGGACTGAGCAGTATATGTATTTTATATTAAACCTGATGGGCAAGGAATTGAAGTGGCATGACACAAAATGCTTAAAAATAGGTTAAAAATAAGTAGGTTACTCAACTTCAGTCACATTAATAATGAAATGCATACGGAGTAAAGGTACATCTGAAATACCAGCTCTGCCGTCTAAAAACAGCAAATTTGAGGATTTGGCATATTAACGAAATATATCATGGGAATAGGAATGTAAACTTGTTTTTGATAAAAGTAATAAACAGCAACATAACTCTGTGTAAGTAAAGGGAAGTTTATGTAATTTGGAATCATCGTCACTCATCAGTCTGTTCAATCTTCGGAAGCGGTCCCGAGCGACGTGAGGGTCCGTGTTAGTGCCCCGTTAGTGCTGACAAAGGGCCGCTCAGAAACTCTCTCCGACCCTCGCGGGGACGCGGGGACCGATTTCGGTTAAGGCCGAGGGCGATCACGGAAGCCAGTGCGGGGCGGCGGTCACCCGGCCGCGGCAGCTCCTGGCAAGGACCCGCGGGGCCCACTGGGGTAATGGACTTCAGGTGTCAGTGACACCTCCATGAAGTTGTCTCTAGGAAGGAAACACGGACTGAAACAAGTTACCGAACCGAAGTCAGAGCGCAGCGCCGGCCCCGCGGTCGCGGCGGCGGAGGCAGAGCGGCCGCCCGTGTCCGCACTCAGCGGGGAGAGGGGGTTGCTGGTAGCGGGCGCTGCGGGGCCTCGTCCCGTCCTGTCCGTCTGTCCTGTCCATCCTGCCGTCTGCGTCCTCCCGGCTCCTGGGGACGCGCCGGCCCCGCCTCGCCCGCTGCCCCGCGTGTCCCCGTCCTGCACGCGACAAGCCAGGCCGCGGCTCCCGGCAGGGGTGGTTCAGCCCCGTCCACGGGGCAATGTGGAACCTGTAAAGTGAGGGACAGTCCCGACCCCGCTGACAGGACCCCGCGGCACCAACGCCGTTTCCCAGGCGGGACTCGAGGCACCAGACGGCCGGCGCCTGCGCCTCCCGAGCAGCCCCCGAGCGGCAGCAGGTGTGTCCGGCGCGGTCCGCGGTGCTCCCGGCGCTCACCATCCGGGGTTCGCTGGCGTCACGGACCGAGCCGCGGCGGCTCGAGGCCGTGGGGGTCGCGGACGCGTCCGAGGGCGGAGCCGGAATTCCGAGCCCGTGTCCTCGCCTCACGGCAGGCCCCGCAGTGAAGCCGGATCCGCACAGACCGCCGCCTCCGCCGCGCCGCGCTGGGTGCAGGGACCGGAGCGCCACCGCCGCACAGCAGGTCGTCAGGGAATGGCGGGGGGGGGACCCGGGAAGGTGCGGCCACTTCCTCGGGCTCCTGCGGGCGGGACGGAGCGGAGACGGGACCGTGACTGGTTTCCGTCCGTGCCGGGTCTCCCCGTTTCGTTGCCGGGTTCCTTCTCTGTGCGCGTGCTCGGCTCTCACTGAGGAGAGGAAGCGCGGGGCGGGGCCTGCCGTCTGCGCCTGCGCGCTGAGCGCACGAGGGGAAGCTCGCGCCCGCGGGCCCGCGTCAGCCACGCTGTGTGCGTCGTGGGCGGGAAGCCGGGATGTGCGTGTCAGGAGCGTCGTCAGCCCAGGTTCGTGTTCGCGCGGAACAGCCGTGCGTGGCCCGTCCAGATCCGAAAAGTAGATTTTCTTCCCTTTTCACAGAAACGAGGGCAGCACTTGGAGTCTCAGAATCTCGGAATGGGGTCACTTTCCGTGACGCTCCGGCGTGAGGGCGACTTAGCCTCACAGCCTGCGACGGGGACGTCCCCGCGCGGTGCACGACGGTAGAACAGACCGTCCCCGAGCGCCGGAAACTTTGAGTCTGACAGAATCCGTAGCAGAGTAGTCAGAAGAAACAAACGTGACGGAATGTCCATCACCTACTACAGACACGGTGTCCGATTCTCAAAATTATTTAGGAAACTCACTGGGCAACGTATCTTTTTAAAAATGTTTCAGTTTTTGACGTAGTGTCCGCTGGTTCGTCAGCCCCGGAGAACACCCGCTGTGCGCCCCGGAGCGCCCTCCGCGACACCTTCGCCCTGTCAGAGCTGCCCGCACCCCTCGGGAGCCCTCAGCATGTTTCCGGGCCGCGTCTCTCGTGGTCTCGTCTCCGAGCGCCCCACTCCGGACCTCCTTGCCCTCCCGGAGGCTGTCGTCGCGCTGCGGCTCCTGCTCCGCACGTGAGTGAAGCCGCAGGACCACCGTCCTCCTCTCGGAGCGGAGCCCTTCACCGGGACGCGGGATGCTCGCCGCGTCGTCAGAGCTTTTCCGGTGGCGTCTGTTCTGGTGGCGCCCGGAGGACGACGGTCTAGAAGGGTGGAGTGAGACCACCTCTGGGGAGCCCGCGCCCGCTCCGGTCACTGACCAGGGGACAGCCCGTGGCGGCTTCCGTACGTCAGGGACTTCGCTCTGTTGTGTTCGTGCTGCTGCGCTCCCGGCCTGGGACCGGGCCTGACGCGACATGACGCGCGACACACACTTCTGAGGTGGGTTAGGACATAGAATAATTAATAACAACCACCACCACCGCCCCGTTTCTCGGAGGGAAGTACGGACACCCTTCCCTGAAGCAGGACGCGGACTCGAGCTTTAAAGAACGATTTTTCCAAAAGGGAGAGAAAGAGATAATTAGCCGAGGAAAGAGGCGCGGGTTCTTGAAACGGGGGCTTCCCCGGAGATCACGCTCTTTCGGGAAAGGGTCCGGGAACCACAGGTTTGCGGCAGTTACTCGGTCCAGGTTGAAGCCCGCGGGAGAGTCACAGGCGTGTGACGTCCCGCCGACAACCCCGGGACGTCCGCGACGGCGCGGGGTGACCAGGGAGGACTCGCGCCGCCGTCGCTCGCGTCCTGTAAGCGGAGACGACGACGTGATCGGAGACAGCGGGAAAGCGCAGGAAACGTGCTTCTCTTGCCGATGGTCACGGTCCGGCGACTCAGATTCTAAGTCAGTAAAGGAAACTGCTCGAGAAGACGGGTCGGCGACTGACCCGGGGCTCCCTACAGTCGTGATGACTGGAGGTCAGTAGAATTTTAAAAACCTTATTTAAGCCCCAAACGACAGAGCAGGTCGGAGTGGATCTAGCAGGAAAGATGCCTTCCCGGGGACAGTGGATGAAGCAGCCGCAGGGCGCCTGGGGCTCGGTCGTGGGGCGCCTGCTCGGGCTCGGCTCCTGATCCCCGGGTGCTGGGATCCAGCCCGCGTCGTTGGGCCCCTGCTCAGCGGGACGCCTGCCTCCCCTTCCTCCCGCTCCACCCGCTCCAGCTCCTGCTCGCTCCGCGTCTCTGTCCCACGGACGAATGAAGCCGTCACAGCGGTGAGTGTGGCCTCAGCCTCGCACCAGGCGTGTCGCGCGCAGCTGCCCCGCACATCCCACCCGCCTCGGCTTTCATGGGATTCGTTAGATTGCGGTGAAGTTACAGTGAGAATGAGGAAGAATAAATGTTTCAAAATAACCCCCCACATTTAGAGAAAAACCAATACACCTGTTTCTGTGCTGGTAAGAATTGTGGCCGGTTCAAGAACCAAAATCCAAAATATTGGTGCCTGAAAATAGTTTTTTTTTCCTTACTTCACAGCCACTGTGGGCGCATTGACTCTTTTTATTTGCATGTTATGGCCATTTTGTTACCATATTTTAATTTCTGAGCCTCAGTGCAGCGAATGTTTACTCTGTGTCTGTCCCTGGTTGCATTTTCTCATTTAATTTTCACACAAACACTGTTACTTTATCCCCATCTTGTGAATGACGAAATTGAGTCTCTCAGAGTCTCAGTAAATAAACGGTATTTGGAAATTCGGGTTACCTCACTGTAAAGCCAACCACATATTCTTTTGACACCTTTAGATTTTAAGCATATTTCACAATAGAAGATACAACATAAATTTTAATTAGCCAAATGGATGTGGCATAAATGAGTAATATGTGCCCAGCGTACAGTTATTTTTCATTGTGTTTCTCTTTTATTTAAAGTCAGTAAAGAGCATGTGTCAGAATTAGGAGGGCTGGACTCCTCGTTCTATCCCTGCTGCGAACAAGCTTCCTGACCTTGAGAAGACCCTCTGGTGCTCAGTTTTGCATCCCTAAAATGATGGGAGTTGAGTGAGAGTGTCTTCACAGGCCTCATTAGAGCGGTTCTCTAGTAGAGTGGATGGTGAAGTCCGTTTGGCTCCAGAGCCCATGGTTTTGGTTCTCTCTTTAGATTGGTTTATTTTTGTAATACGAATTACAACAACACGAGTGAATGCCCTGTCCTTCCCTTTCCCTGTCTCACTTCTCAGATGTGAACAAAGTCTGAGGAGGTGTCTCGGACAGGGCAAAGACCTGGTGGGGCTTATCATGCCCATGGGATGGAGAACTCAGTTTGGGAGAACCTTGAACACCACACTTTCTTGTGGTAGCCAGTAGGTTTGTTCTGGTTTAAGCTCAGAACTCCCTTTTTGAAAACAAGAGCCTATGAAAATGATACACTCAATAGCTATGTAAAAGTAGAACAGAAATAATTGAAAAGAAAGTTGCCGATGTAAAATGAGAAACTGAATATCAAAACAAGTATAAAATGTAGATTTTTTAATACTGAGCCTAATATTTGTTTTATTCCCCATCAAAATTTCCTGGCCCTCCATTAAAGGTTAACCTTCAGAGTATTTAGTTTAAAGGATAACCTTTCTTTTAGGTGGATCTATTTTAATTTTTTTTTCAGGGTTATGGTTTTGGTGATTAAGTAATAGGTTTAAATCTGATTGATTCTGACCCTTTGTTAGCAATTGAATGTTATGATATGCCTTTAAAAAACGTTTTCTTCCTGCATTGCTTGGCACAGTGACGTGGCAAGTCAGCCAAATAAAGACTATAAAATTAAATTGGCTGACTCCTCCGTGGCTTATCTCCTGGGTGCAGTTGAGTAGCTAGAAGGTTTGAATACCTTTTTTTTTTACACATATGCAGTGAAGTTAATGCCAAGAAAATTTGCCTTATCCTATTTGAGGCTCTGACCTTGGTTATAAAGACAGAGACATCCCCATTTGTTTTATCCTGTATTTAGAATATCTGTTGGTCATTATCTGCCAATTATTTACTAACCTTAAACATTAGATGAATCTTTTATGTTGTGAAAAGTAGAAATTATTTTCCTTTAATATTTTAAAATAATTGCATAAAGAACATCTTCATAAAATTGGCATATTTTGAATATGATGTCAGTAAAGCTTGTATTTCATACATTTCCATCATAAATTAGCTCTTTCATATGTTAAATAGTGTCAGATTTCATAGCAATTAGACTTATAACTCTTTAGTTATTTTGTTTTTTATCTGGCATTTTAAAAAACCCTGCGTTAATCATAGAGGGTCTTAACATTTGAGGAATCAAGTGAGCTGGGGGGGGCGCACGGGGAGGGGGAGTGTGTGTTCTAAATGGATTCATGAGATGTGTGACACCGCCCTCTACTGGCAAAGAAGCAAGTCGTAAAACTGTAGCTTTTCATGTGAAAAAGGCCAATCCCAAGTAACACTGGAAAATGGAGATGGAATCCTCAAACTTTCACACATTTTTGCAAAATGTTTATTGGAGGTCTGATGGCATCCAGTGAGTGAACTAGAAGAAACGAATACAGGCATTACCTGAGATTACTTGAAAAGAGAAGTCTGTATCCTTTTAATTAATTAAAAAATTGTTGGTGGAAGTTTTGGAAAATACTAAGCCAAATGTGAAATGTCTTAATAGCATTTTAATTTGAGAAGTCTATATGTAGTTTGACGACATATTTGTTTTTTATTTCAACAGACCGAAGCCTCTAAAACACCTGCTGGGGGTACATCTGCTGAGTACTCAAAGGCATTGAGCAGGGAGCAGCATAGTTATAAGGGAATATAGTAATTAGCGTTCTGCTATCAAAGATTTTCTCTGTATTTGTCAAAGTATTTATAGAGGATTTTTTTAAAGGTATTTTTGGTTTGTGGAAATTTTTTTAAAGGTATTTTTGGTTTATGCCAACGCCATGTTGGCATACCTTTCAATACATAGACTAAGCATACACAGAAGATTCTTAGACCGTCTGACTCTATACTCTAAATGCCCCTTTTGTTTTTTATGTCTTTCTTATCTGTCCATACTGCTTGGGAGTCATATTTAATGTCTTAGTCTCAACTCAGTGTTAGTAAAAATTTAAATATGCACATACATTCCATAATGCCCGATAAATAAACCAGTCGTTTATAGTAATTTAAGAGGTTTTTGTTTTCATAAGTTTTTCCAATATTGTCATCAGTTGATTATTTTTATTGTAACATGAATTTAAAAGATATTTTCAATAATAGCTACCTCTTGGTTATGAGATAAAAGCTGATGCTTATTTTCATTGATACCTTTTTCTGTAGTTTCTAAATCCCCAATAGTGAATGTGCATTACTATTAAAATATCAGTGTTTATTCATAATAAAATGGAAACATTTTGTTGTAGCGTTTCAAAGCACAAGCATACAATTGTGAAAGACAGGTACCTGTACTTATGTAAGGTCTAATTCCTGATCTTAAAAAAAAAAGTACTGAAATGAATGTTGCCTGTTTGTGACTATGAAGAAAAATAATTGATGAGATTTTAAATATTTAAACTGAGAAAAAAAAATGCCACTAACCATTACTACTTGCCACAGAACACATAACCTTTCTCTTTGCTCTTTGCCACACTGAAAAATGACACTCGGAATCTTACACGTATAAACAGAAACAGTCTGATACATTATATTCTCTTCTCATCATTGTTTTTTTTCTGCCACATGGAGGAGCTAAGACATACATAAGTTGCTAAATCATAAAAGCAATTATTTTTACTCAGTTTAAAATGTTAAACATGTCAATGCCTCATTTTTTAAGAGAATGCTAAAAAAATTCCTGTTTTTCACTTAGGTAAATACCTAACAAAAAACTTTTTGAGATTGATTTTTTTTTTTTTTCATTTAGCATAATTCCCTTGCGATCTAGCAAGTTGTTCTGTGTATCAACAATTCCCCGGTTTTCACTGCAGAGCAGTACTCCGGGGTATGAATGTATCACCATTTAACCGTTAAGTCACTGAAGAACATTTGGGTTGTTGCAGTGTTTGGCTATCACTAACAGATCTACCTTGAACAGCCATGCACGAAGTGTTTACATCAACATAAATTTTCATGTCTTTGGGATAAGTACCCCAAAGTGCAGCTGTTTTATCCTATGATATGTGAATGCTTCATTCTAAAAGAAACTACCAAATGATTGTCCGGAGTGGCTGTACCATATTCCCACAACATCAGTATCTACAATTGTATTTGCTAATGTGATAACCCTAATTAGCAATACTAATGATCAGAATTTCCTTACTTCCTCGGCATTTCCCTGAACGCTTACCGTCTTCCCATTGGCAGCATTTTTCTCTTTAACCTCCCTCAGAACCACGGCAGCGGCCTGGGGCTCCGCGATTCTGGAACTCAGCCCAATTTCCCAGTTTCTGTGACACCTCAGTGCCTGAGCCGACCTGGTTCACACCTTCTCCCCAGAGCCCTGCTTCCCCAAGCTCTGTGCGTACCCCCTCCTGAGTGGGCTTCTTCAGCTGACACATCAGAGACACTTCGAATTCAGCATATTTGAGCGCATGCTTCATTTCATCCTTCGTTCACGTCTCTGTTAAAATGTCACCTTTTTAGAGAGGACTTTCCTGATCACTCAGTCTTAGTACTTCCATCTCTTTGTCAGGGCTGTCTGTCATTATTTGTGTTATCTTTACTATGTCATCTAAAACATACTATAAATCTGTGATCTAGACATAAATTAGATAGACACAAATCAAACACACACACACACACACACACATTTACTGGGATGTAAACTTGACGAGAACAGACACGGTTTTCCCCTCTTTTATTCCCAGCATCTAGTAAATACTCACCTGTATATTTTAGAGGAATAAATGAGTATGTGGAACATTAATTTAACATTTAGGTACTTAATTTAATTTTTATTTCATCAAAGTTATCTCTGTCCACTTTAAACAGTCGGGTGTTTGTCCAAAGTTATGTAAAATGTTCCCCAGCTCTCCCAAGCCATACTCACTCTAGCGGCCACTTTGAATTCTTCTGTGTTCCTCTCATTATTTTCTTCTGGTGACCTGCTACCTGGCTGTGCCTTGATTTGTGATACGTGTGGCACTTATCAACACCTCCTGTCCCCTCACCCTTGTTTCCTGGGTTCCATTTCTTCCTTTGTTTTATTTTACTTCCTTCCTTTCTTACTGAGAACTGGGGCATGGGAGAGAAAGTTTTTGGTTCCTTCCATAGTTCACTGTATATATTTCTCAGAACCTGCAAACTTGGCTCTAAATCAATTTTTACTCAGAATTTGAAGTTATTTTTCTTCAATTATTGATGATGTGAAGTCTCAGCGTCATTCACATTCCTGATCCTGGAGGATTTTTTGTTATTGTTGTGTCCCTCTGGGATCTTTTATGATCTTCTCTTTATTTCTAGTGTATTGATGGTGAGCCTAGTGTGCTGTGCTTGTGTTTTCACTCACTAAAATGTAATCTTGAGTCCTAATTTGGAAATTCATACCTTTGTTTCTGGGAAAGTGTTTGACAATTTTTTTTTTCCTTCAGGTTTTCCTGTTCTCTATTTCTAAAACAATATGGTTTGATTTTGGGTCTCCTACAATAGTGATGTTCACATCGAAGCATGCATCAGAATGACTGGAGGAGATAGGGGATTGCTGGACCCATCTCCACAGTTTCTAATTCCGTAGATTTTGCATTTATTGTTGGGTCCCCAATGTTAGGTCCCCCAATAATGGGTCCATGATTAAAGGAGCGAGACTGATACAAAGCGAAGGTCAAGCAAAGCTTTATTTTGCGCCAAGCATCACCTCTTACAGAGAGGGCGACCCCTTCCTGCCTCACAGACTAACTTTTAGAGCAAAGGCCATGTAGTTGAGCCTGGTCACACACGGGTGGCCAGTTGAACTACAATTCACCCCATAGTAGCTATTTGAACTAGCCTATCACCTTAGTCAGAATGGGCGCCCAAAAGGCACCCTAAGGGCGGGGCCCATACTCCTTGGTAGCTAGTAGACAGTATGTGCCCCCACCGATTGAATGTCTCCACTTGGCCTGACCCACCCTTGTATTTGGGCTTTGTTACCTGGGACTGGTTTCCCAGACTTGCTTTTAAGTAAGTTCCCCTTGGGGGGGAGGGGCAGGGTCAATTTAAGTTTTACTGCATAAACACCAAAATGGCAGTTCAACCGGGGTGGGGCCGCTCTGGCTCAATAGGCCCTTGCATTTATAACAACTTCTCAGATCATGTTGATAATACTTTTCCAAGGAAAAACATTCCTAGGCCAATTTGCTAATAGTTCTATTTTTTAAAATCTTCTTTCAATATATTTGGCCTTTTGGGGCACATGGGTGGCTCAGTCGGTTAGGCGTCCACCTGTTGGTTTCACCTCAGGTCATGGTCTCAGGGTCACGGGGTGGAGCCCTGAGTCAGGCCCCGCGCTCAGCCTGTGTGTGCCCGCTCCTTCTCTCCTCTCAAATAAATAAATAAAATCTCTAAATAAAATAAAATAAAATATCTGGCTTTTAAGCTTTCTGTTCTCTTGGGCTGGCCTGCCTTCTCCCAGATATCTGGATGGATCATTGTGTTTTTGATCGATTTGCACATCAACTTACCAGTGAGGTCTCCTCCCAACGTCTTTAAAATGGTACGACTCACGGCACAATGGCACGCTCACACTCACACTTGGCCCTTCTGCCCCTGGTCCCTGCTGTCCTGTTTTTGTGCTGGAAGCAATGTGTTTGTTGGACTTCAGATTTTTAGTCCTCTCTTTTTTGTCCCTGCTTCCTCCCAGATTTGTTCCTGTTTCTTTGTTTTTCTCCTGGTTTTCACATGCGTGGTTTTCCGCAGATACGGACACAGACTTCAGTGCTTTGATATTGAAGGCTCGGGCCCTGAAGGCTGACCGGCTCCGCACCTGGGCAGGGCGTGTGTCCCTGGGGGGCGATCAGATGGGCCATCTGCTTCCTGCGGAGATACCAACCATTGGCAAGATTTTCTCTTTTCTCCCCTGGGGCCACACTCCCTAGGGAGGAATTCTCCCACCTGGAAGCTTATCAGACTAGGATGGGAGACAAGATGGGAAAGGGGCCCAGCGGCCTGCAAATTCCCTATATGGACTTTGGCTGAGTTTCTTTGTTTTGGTGAGAAGCTCTGTTCTCAGCCCGCCTGAACCTTTTGCCCTCCAGAGCTCCAGTGGCCGTTTTTTTCTCCAGCTACTTAACAATTCAGTGGTTTGATTGAGTTCCTTTTGTTCTGTTACCCTTTGGGCACCAGGCAGAGTAGAAAAAGATGATTTGCATAAAGCCTTCTGTTAGCACTTGCAGCAAGAGCCTTTGCTGCTTCTGACTTTGTATGCTGGACTGTATATTTCCAAATGTAAGCAGTCAAGTGTTTAATAGTGTCTTGGGTCAGTTTCTCCTATTGTGGGAGAAAGATCCTGAGACAAAGATTCGGGTGCTGGTGATTTATTAAGGGAGTGCTCCCAGGAGCACCCAGCAAGTGTGGGAAGGCCGAACCGACAAGAACTCGAGGATGAGAACAGCATCAAGTAAAGGCCTGGCCTCTGTCTGATTCTGAGGGAACCTGGGCATAGTATTAATACATCATAGACTTTACTCTGTGTCTACGCAGAGGAGCTGGGCCTTTGTACTTCATACTAGTCATTGGCTAAAAAGATGGGGTGATTGGAGGAGGCGGGAAGCAAAAACCTCCCAGGCATTTTTAGGTCAGTATTGGTCAGTGGCTCATTAACCAAAGGGAATCCTCTGAAGGTCTGGAGTGTGAGCTCTTACAGCAAAGTGTGTGGAAGCTAGAGGATAGGCCCCGTGGCGATAAAGGGGATGCCTCAGAGGACTGTGGAGCAGGTGCTAAAAGTGTCCAAGTGTCCATCCTAGTCCATACAGCCATTAGATGAAGAAATGGGGTCCTCATAATGATAAAGCACTTTCCAGAGTTGTGTTAGAAGCTCGTAGTAACTGATCTTTAGAACAATTTTATAAGGAGAGAAGAGCGATACTGCCATCCTGATTTCTCAAAGTCCAGTACGTCAGAGATGAAGCGCCTTTTCTAACATCTTCAGATTGTAAGTCTAGAGTTTATGCTGGCTGCATCGTATTTAAGAGTTACATAAATATTTTACATAGACATACAGAAGGCATATAAGTATGATCTATTTAACATGAGTAAGTAGCACTTTGACTCTTATAATTTAAAAAGTACAGGAAATATTATAAAGAATGATGTACTTTTTGCTTTCAAAATCATTTCCATTTAGGCTATCTAACACTGCCTAGGAAAACTGGGTTGAGTGGCAGGCTCCGTATTAGATGTCTGCACCGTTTAATTCCTACCATCATTCAAGTCTTCTCTCTGTGTTTCGTTCTTCGGATGATTTAATTAAAGCCAGTGTTGAAAAAAATACATACGTATTAAAAGGTTCCTGGAGCCCTGCAAGAGGTTAATTCATTTAGAATGTATTTGGAGTTCTTCTCTAATTTTCCCGTGGGGGACTATTCACATATAATACTTATGACTCATGGCATTTCTGCCGAAGAATGAATATTCTTCCATAAATGTTTCCAGTAACTCTTACAGTCTGTTCTTGACACATCACACACTTCCAAGTCGAGAGTCACTTACCAACAAGGAGTCTGCCTTTGTTTCCCTGTGTTTGAGAACCCCAGACCACTCACTGATGGAGAATCTCTCCATGTGTGATGAGTTCAGAGGTAGGAAGAGCAAGAAATTGCCCCACGGATTAACTCAGAACCAGAAAGCCCCGATTACATTAAGTCTCCTCCTGTCGCTTGAACCCTTGATCCCTTCTGGGGATCTAAAATGGAGTTTTTCAAACCTGGTGACACATTAAAGCCACCTGGGGAGCTTTAAAATGCACAGATGCCCTGCTCTGCGCCAGACCAGTTAAGTCAGACTCGTGGGCGCGGGTCTGCTGAAAGCCGCCGTGGGGTTGTTCTCGTGCAGCCGAGGCTGAATGCACTGATCTGGAGCGGAAGCGGCGCGACGGCCCGTCGGTGTCAAGGATACACTTGACCGTGCGCCGCGCCTCAGAAGCGGCTTTTCAATTCCCTTTAAGCTGAGAATTTCTCCCCTTATTTTGGTCTTTTTCGAAGGCCTGGTTGGCCAACTTGAGGTCACGCCTGGGCAGACACCGTGCCTGACAATCCCGTAGGTAGGCCATCGAAGCAGTTTGGGACGGTTTGAGCACCTACGAAAAAGGAGCTGTTGCAGCTTACGGAATCCGAACTGAAACATTTCTGCCCTAACGCGTCTGGGCCTCCCTTTCTCCCCCGTGAGCTCCCGAGGACGTGGTCCGGCCGTTAGCGCCCGTGTTTGCGGATCAGCCTTTGTGTGTGGCCCCCCGCCCCCCTCCCCTGCTGTCCCCTGACCTGGTACTGTTTCCTCACTCTGTTTCTCAGACTTCCGCATAAGGAATCATCTGTGATGTTTTTAGAAATGTAATTGCCTTTACCCTACCTTAAAAGATGTTGATTTTTTAGACCAGGGCATCTGCGTTGTTTTATTTTCACCTGTTCCCCCAGGGAATTCTTTTTTTTTTTTTTTTTTTTAAGATTTTATTTATTTATTTGACAGACAGAGATCACAAGCAGGCAGAGAGGCAGGCAGAGAGAGAGGAGGAAGCAGGCTCCCCGCTGAGCAGAGAGCCCGATGCGGGGCTCGATCCCAGGACCCTGAGATCATGACCTGAGCCGAAGGCAGCGGCCCAACCCACTGAGCCACCCAGGCGCCCTCCCCCAGGGAATTCTTACGCTGGTAATACAGAGAGCCCATTCTGAAAAACCACAACTCTCATTTCTTTAGTCGTTTTTGTTGTTATTTTTCCAGGAATGAAGGAAGGAATAAAGTGTGTTGTAAGAAGGTACTCTGACATTACAATTTTGTTTCTTTCCATTCTGTGAGTTAACATAAGAAGATTCTGCTTACTTGATATAAAGTGTATATACACATTCACGCACGTATTTATATAAGAATTGATGAATTCATAACTCATATTGGTGTTATAATTGGCCCCGTGTGACAAAGTCTGGGAAATTATACACACTTACTGTATTTAATGATTATTTGCTGTTATATATATAGAAATATTTTGTAGAATAAAATATCCGTACTAACTGGTCTTGCATATTTCAAGAGATTGGACTTCTGTTTAGGAGGTCTTGTATCTCGCCAGGATGGAGATTCTCTTACAGCATGGTAATTCTTACGGAGCTCTGTCTCTTTTGTTGGGCGGGTTGCGGTTAGGTCCAAGCTAAAAACCTTCAGGGATATTTTAAAATTTAGTAAAATCGTAGTTCCACATAACTTTTATTTTTTAATGTTGTTTAGCTTATAGCTCTTAGATGGAGTAGTTTTTAAAAAGTTTGTATTTTAAAAGCTTACGTACTCTATGAGTGTCCTAATTGGAAAATAACAAAAATGCTTATTTGAAATTATGAACCGTATTAAAGCATATTAAGATCTTAAAATATACTGTGACATTTAAATCAAGTAACAAATAAAAATCATTTATATGCTTTGAATTTACAGATAATTAATAATTTATATATTATTAATATTTTAAATCTTAAATTTTGAGGTCACCTTTATTCCTTTGCTGCTAACATAAAGTAGCTTTTGGGGGCGCCTGGGTGGCTCAGTGGGTTAAGCCACTGCCTTCGGCTCAGGTCATGATCCCAGAGTCCTGGGATCGAGTCCCGCATCGGGCTCGCTGCTCAGCAGGAAGCCTGCTTCCCTTCCTCTCTCTCTGCCTGCCTCTCTGCCTACTTGTGATCTCTCTCTGTCAAATAAATAAATAAAATCTTTAAAAAAAAATAAATAAAGTAGCTTTTGTTTCCTTTCCTGTAAAACCTTTCAAATAAAATTCTTAGGGGTGCCTCAGTGGCTCAGTTGGTTAAGCATCTGCCTTTGGCTCAAGTTATGATCCTGGGGTCCTGAGATTGAGCTAGCGTTGGGCTCCCTGCTCACCGGGAGCCTGCTTCTCCCTCTCCCTTTGCCCCTCCCACCCACTTATGCTCGCTCGCTCTCTCTCTCTCAGATGAGTAAATGAAATCTTTAAAAATAAATAAATAAGGGGCGCCTGGGTGGCTCAGTGGGTTAAAGCCGCTGCCTTCGGCTCAGGTCATGATCCCGGGGTCCTGGGATCGAGCCCCGCATCAGGCTCTCTGCTCAGCAGGGCGCCTGCTTCCCTTCCTCTCTCTCTCTGCCTGCCTCTCTGCCTACTTGTGATCTCTGTCTGTCAAATAAATAAATAAAATCTTTAAAAATAAATAAATATAAATAAATAAAATGTTTAGGAAAAATAGGTTTTTAGGAAGTCTTTGGATAATAGGAATTTTATGTGGTTAAGTAGTATATTTACATTTTCACATAGTATAAAGTAACAAATTAATAAATCTGCTTAAGTAGGATTTGGGTTTGGATTATTATCATTACATGTGTATACTGTTGTCGTCGTTGTTGTTATTTTAGCGATTTTATTTGAGGGAGAGAGAGAGCACGAGGTGGGTGGTTAGGGGCAGAGGGAGAGGCAGAAGCAGACTCCTTGCTGAGCAGGGAATCCGACGTGGGAGTCCATCCCAGGACCCT
Organism: Lutra lutra; assembly: GCF_902655055.1. Classification (NCBI taxonomy): domain Eukaryota; kingdom Metazoa; phylum Chordata; class Mammalia; order Carnivora; family Mustelidae; genus Lutra; species Lutra lutra. The sequence goes on from NC_062280.1 coordinate 1,639,754, forward strand.
GGGATCACGACCCGAGCCGAAGGCAGACGCTTAACTGACTGAACCACCCAGGCGCCCCCCACGTGTATGTGGTTATGCCATGTTACAGTTCAAAGTGATACAATGATGTACGACGTGGTAAAGCCTGCATCTGACAAATGGCCATTTTCAGTTTCTTGGCAGTACAGAAGTGGAGCAGCCTAAAGGAACAGAAGTTGTGAGAGATGCTGTCAGAAAACTCAAGGTAGGGGAGGGCCTCCAGATGGAAGTCTCGTGTGTTTATCCTGTCTTAAGTCATCAATAGGTTGATGCATATTCAAAATGTGAATAGCTTTGTGGCAGATACTAGCTTTGTCCTATTAAAAGGTAATAAATATCAACCAGATCAGGGAAACACATTTAATAATAAATATGACTCCACGATTATTTTTTTTTTAATGTGGCACATTCTTCCTGTTTGTCCATAATTTCTCCTGTTCAACAACAACAAAAAGTGGCAGTGTTCCCCAAGGTTGGCATTCAGTAGCTTGCCTTTACTTGCTTGGACAAGGGGGACCCGTGCCCTGACTCAGAGGCTGGTGAGGGCGTAGCAGCTCTAACAGGAGACCACGTCCGCTAGCGGGAAGTGTGGAGTTAGAGTGGGTTCCAAAGCAGAATTTTGAGACACCATGTGTTAAAGATGTCATAATGCCAAATCCCAGAGGATGTGTCTGTGTCCCTGTGCAGACGTGGGGACTGGTGAGACCAAGAGAGCAGAAGAGACATTAAATAAGCAAATCCATACTCATTATCCCGTTTCCTGAGAAAATTCTCTGTAAAATGCCACGTATCTTAGCACATTTTTCTAAGTGTGCCCCATTCCAGAAGACCCTGTTCTCACTGAGATATGAAGATGTGAAAAATTCCTTCAATAGAATTCTCATCTTTATCTCATTAAGAAAATCTAACAAACGACTGCATTTTTTGTTTTTTACATAATTCACTGTTTTTTGCTGTATTCTCACGGTTTTTCCCAGAAACAAACCTGCTCTAACTTTCTTTAGTTTAGAGATTATCCAGTTATTTGACAAGAGGGAGAGGCCTTTGGTCTTGGCTGGCAAAGTCCTCAACATGAAAACATGCCTCTCTGCCTTGAGAATGTCTTATCAGGTGGAATCTGCTGATGTTTAAATTGAAGAACAGTTGAGGTGGGCTGGTGCGTATTCTGGGGGAAGAAAGTAAAATGGATAATAAGTTTATCTACGCACTTTACACGTAAATCATTTACTACTGCTTCCAAGAAAATATGCTGAAAGTTTCCAAAATGATATCTCTCCCATTTGGGAAAAAAGTGAACTGGGCAGTCATTTCTTTCCATTGCTCATTAGGTAATAATTCAGACTTGGCCTTGTTTGGTCAGTACTTTTAAGTACTAACAGAAGATTAGAAAGACCTCACAGTTTATGAACTGTGAACATTTATGAACTGTGAACATTTAGAATAATATTCTCTTCAAAATATTCAAATATTCAAAAATTCAAAAAATATTCAAATATTCAAAATATTGCAAACTCAGCAACGAATCCAGCTTCACTACAATCAGAATTTTTTATAGAAGAAAAATGGTATTTATACTTAGAATGTGTCTTTATGTCTAGACTTTAATATGTCTTTATGTGTTTTTATTCAGTCAACTCAGATCCCAAACCAAAAGGATTAATTTACATTATGACCAGGTGACATGTAGAGGTATTTGAAATTAAATGCTTTTAGACAGTGGCTATTTTTCATACATTTTCTGGAGACTTTTTGCAGTTCTTATGTTATTTTATATTTGGGAATATATTCCCGCTAATAAAAGAATGTGATTTGTAGTTAGTATGCGGTATAGTTTTTAAAAAATGCATGTTCACTTGATAATTTTTGTTTTTCACCTGTCTTCCAGAATAAATGTTTATCTAATAAGCAATCTTTATGCTGCTGATTGCAAAAATTTTATAGATCAGGAAAGTGTATTTAAGGGTAATGATACATAAACAAACTAAATAAAACAGTGTTTTTTATCTAATTTTATTTTATATATATCTTGGTGTCAGAGGTCAGAGCTACAATTCAAAGCCTTCAAGAATATTTGCATTTATTTTAGAAATGTAGACTCTGGCTCCTTTTTAATTCTGTTGTCATGAGGGAATGGCCAGAAGGTGGTGCTGTAGTTCTACCAAAAAAAAAAAAAATTGCTCATTAACTGTTTTGTGAACACATCCCCCATTTAAATTTTCTGTTTATTTTTCTGTTTATTTTATATATGTATTCTGATTGCCTTTTTATCCATTACAGTTCAGCATTTAATTTTACTTGCCACATAAGTTAATATTTTATTTGTATTTGCTCGTTTTTCAAAACTTTGTAATACTTTAGGTACTGGTTTCTGATAAGAACTTAAAAACTTAGGATTAATATAAGGTGACAGGATACTTAGAATATTTTCAATAGTGTATTTTTTTATGCTCCTATGTTTAATGATGCCTGATTATTTTTCAAGAAAAATTTTTAAATTTTGATTTTATTACATACAGCTTTTCTATCATTTTATAGAGAATTTATACTTTATAAATGTTTTCTTAAATAATTTTGTGTGTTAAAATTTCCTTTTAAAAGATTTTATTTATTTATTTGAATGGAGAGAGATCACAAGCAGGCAGAGAGGCAGACTGAGAGAGAGAGAGAAGCAGGCTCCCTGCTGAGCAGAGAGCCCGATGCGGGGCTCGATCCCAGGACCCTGAGATCATGACCTGAGCCGAAGGCAGAGGCTTTAACCCGATGAGCCACCCAGGCACCCCAATATAAGTATTAAAATTTTTACCTTCAGATTTCATATTTGCCATAACAATATATTTTCTGTTTCTCAGTCATGGTCAACCATTTCTAATTCTTAATCCTGTTTTAGCCCCAAGATTTAAGAAAATAACAAATTTTCCAAAATGTAAGAATTTAAAAACCCTTTCAACTTCTGTATATTTAATATTAAATTATCAAGTGTTAATAAGTTAGTTATTATTGTAATGAATTTCATTTTTTGTAGTGTTTTATTTATTTTTATCAATACAACTAGGACAAATGTCAGAGGACAGAATATATTTTATAAACAGTCTGCTCGTGATGTTTACATGTGGATGAATATTGATATATATGTCCAAAGCGTCTTAGTTTCTCTGGGAGATAAGCAGGGGGCCAGCATTCCTCGACCCCAGTGTTAGAGGCGAGATCCCGCACCCCATACAGCTAGATTAAAATTACGTGATGCTCCCTCAGCAAAGGAGGCTTCGGGAATTGCCACTGAGTTCCTCTCATCTTGGTCTTTTTTCCGACCTCACTCTCTCTATGTAGCATAGCACTGTTTCTTCTTCATAACCAGTTATTTAATTAATAAAGTGTTAGGGCTTAATTTAATTTATACACACATACATACACAGCTGATTCCCTGTAGGATTATTAGGAATATCCTTAATGAAGTTAACAATTTATAAGAACCACAAAGAGGAAGAGTAGCTCTGAATATTTGACTCATATTAATAAATTCATTGGTTTTCTTTCCTAATAATGTATATTCCCTTAGCAGTATAGTTAGATTTCATTGTTTTAAAGTCCTTTGAGAAATAAATAGAAATTGCATGATTGTGCTGTTGAAACACAGTGGTCCTCCCTGTAAGAAATTTTCTGTAGCTGTTCTACTTTCTAGTGACATACATTTAAGTAACTATGAATTTCCAGTAAAATACTTCATTTTTCCCCATCTTTTAATGGTGGTCAAGGATTGTTTCTGTGTATTTGTTTGTTGTATCCAGATATCCTCCAGATGCTTAGGCTTTACCCCCTTTTAATATTTTTTATTGGATTATTATATACAAATTTTGATGGGTAGATCACTATCTAGACTACCAAGAATGAATCCACTGAAGCAAACATGGAAAGAAATTCACAAAAGGCTCCTCAGGCATTAACATTCAAGTAGCAAATAGGGAGACAGAAGAATATAATGTAAGAATGATGAGCAGTCTTCAGCCTGTAAAGTAGAAGTATTGTGGAGCACAGTTAAGAGGTCTGTCAGGCTTTGAGTTAGAGGAGGCATGCAAACTTAATGCAGTAATCTTCGATTTCGGAGAAAAATGGACAGGAGTGAGAATATTCTGTTTCACCTACAGATTGAGCAAATATAAACTTAGGTGTCGTCGTTTGCAACAACACGCAGCAGGTGAAACCAGTAACCATCATAAGCCTTGATGCGCATGGAAGTAAAACTGGGAAGTTTATTTTTTTTTAATGTAGAAAATGTGTTGTGCAAAAGAAAAGAGTTACTTAGTGGGTAGCTACGAAACTAGATTCTCAGCCTGACTGCTACAAGCCCGTTCTATGACCAAGGTACTGGATTGGGTGACCTGTCAGTCTTCTTTGAGCACAATAACTTCATCTTGATAAGAAGCAAAGAAAAAGATCTCAGAAGCCCTTAGATTGGATATTTTATTCCTTTTTCTTTATCTCATTCTTTTGTTTTCTTTTTCCTCCCTCCTTCCTCTCCTATTTGTTTTTTTTTTTTCCTTTTCTACCTGTAGCCCCCACTTTTTCCTTTTTTTCATTTCTTGCATGATTTCTTCTCTTTTCCTGGCGGAAGGGAAGTCCCTCAGTGAGGTTTCATGTCCGTGGTTGTTCTGCGATAGACTTTGGGAAACTGAAAGGTCGCAGGAGAGGTTGTGTTCAGATGTGGAAAAGGCCACAAGAGGCACTGCTCAGTGTCTTGTTTCTGGAAAAGAGCAGCGTCCAGGAGGCCCACTTAGCCTGGGGCTGCAGCCCGAGATGGGAGTGGCTCTACTCGGAGGCCGTCACAGAGGTGGAAGCCACTGGTTTATTTTGTGAGCCTTCCTACGTGAAAACCCCCAAATTGTTTTAATTATGCCGGTACAGGAAGGAGATTGTGAAGGGAAAATAAGCAAACTGAATCTACTTCCTTTGGGAGAGAACTGGAATAATTTTCTAAGGTCTGAAAACAAAACATGTTTCTTGAAGACATGCAAAAGTTATCTGGCACGATTTCGTCCAGTTCATGTGTGGACTGTAAGACTTCTGGATGCAAAACAAGCGCTGCCTGCCTTCATAGAACAGGACGGACAGGTCGCTAAAAAGTCATACCTCCCCGGATGAAGTGAAACAAATGGTTCTCCTCCTCCCCGGGACAGCACGGCCGACACTTGAAGGCATTCGTGTGTGCATCACTTACATCACTCTGATGGCCGTGCAGAGCCGTGAAAAGACAAAAGGGCTTCTAACCACTCTGTGCTTTAGAACGGAACTATACCATGTGTCTTCACATCTGTCCCACGTTAGAGATGCACAGTGCAGATAAATACGACTCACAGGAGAAGACTGAAACCCCACCCTGCCTCCCATGTAGTCTATTTTGAGTCAAATGAGATGGCCCATATGCTGAAAAATGTTTCAATAGTAGCGAATAACATTTTGAGGCCTTAGAAGAGGGGTAGAAAATCCTGTTTTTTTCCGTAGTCCCCCCCCCCCCGCCCATTTTTTTTAAAAAGAAAGGTGGCAGAGGGTAGAGAGAAGTAAAGTAGGGAGAGAGCAGCATTGCCAGCAGCATTGCCAAAATCAGGACACTTGGTCAACTTTGAACTTAAATAAACAATGAGTAATATTCTTCGTGTTAAGTATGTGTCCCAGATATTGCATGGGACATACTTACACTAAACAGCATGTATGTATTATATGTGTATACACATATGTATGGAGTGTAGATGTGTATTCTAAAATAAAAGGTTTTTTTTTTTTAAGTCACCATTTAATATTCATATTTAACTGGGCTCTTGGAATTTTTTCCACCACTAAATCTGGCAATGATGGGAGAGAGACAGGACTCCATTTACAAAGTGCATGGATGTCGAGATTCTCTTTTTTTATTTTATAACAAAACCTAACAAGCATTTGCATACACATACCAGTTCAATAAGAAGTTACAAGAAAGGGATTCCTGGGTGGCTCAGTTGGCCGAGCGTCTGCCTTCAGCTCGGTCATGATCTCAGGGTTCTGGGATCAAGTCCCGAGCCAGGCTCCCTAATCAGTGGGGAGTGTGCGTCTCCTTCTCCCGCTGCCCTCCTCCCTGCTGGTGCGTTCGTGCTCTCTCTCTCTCTCTCCCTCTGTCTCTCTGACAGATAAACAAAACCTTCAAAAATAGTGAAAAGGCTGATAAGCTTAATTACGTGGAAACAAAAAACTTAAAAAAAAGAAGTTACAATAAATATTACTATGAAAGCATTGGAAAATGTTTAGGTTTTTAAGATACAATGCTAGACTGAGTCTGGTTCCTTTAGCTGGGATAATTACTTCAGCTCTTAACTTCAGTTTAAACATGGTAACCTTTCTTTTTGCATTCATTGATTTGACTGGGTAGGATGACATACCACATGAGGTAAGCATCTAAAAATGGCAAAGATGGTATATCCAGCACTGGTGAACTGTAAGTTCTCTAAAGGTATTAAAAACAGAAGATCCACAGAGAAATAAATTCTTTGTTGACCTTTGCTTATCTTCCCACAGTTTTCATTTTCTTAACTACTTAGCATGAATATAATTGTTTAAATATAATGAGAGAAGTATTTAAAAATTTTCTAAAGGCTACTGAGTATCTGAATTTCATGCTAATAATGGTAGATTACTATGATGACTAAATATTTTGAAGCTATTTGGGTTTATAAAATACTTTATAATGGGTAATAATTTATTTAATAGAAGTCTAGCACTGCATACAATCTCCAAATACATATTACATATATGTTTTGTGTTCATTTTCCATGGAAACAGAATTAGAGTTTTCTGAATAACTTTTCATTTGTAGTTTGCAAGACATATCAAGAAATCTGAAGGCCAGAAAATCCCTAAAGTTGAGCTGCAGATATCAATATATGGGGTAAAAATTCTGGAACCGAAAACAAAGGTGAGTCTTCCTTTTGAGTGTCAGAAGGCACTCTAAACTTCCATTAATTGAGGTTATGTTCCTATTTCAGTAAGTAAGATCGGTTACCAACTGGACCTGGCTAGTTCTCAGTTAATGACAATTTAAGATCCTGTAGAATTTTTAGGAGAAAAACAACTTTTGGGAGTTCTTCCAAAGTGGCCTGTTTTGGGGATAGAAGTGTATTTAATGGTATTTGGTCTTGTTTTCAGGAATTTTTCTTCGTGTGCTGTGGAAGAGATGGGTGAAGGGTGGTTCCCTGAGTATGAGAGAGACAAAGCTGTGTTGTTTGTTGAAGTGTCCGGGACGGCCTCTCATTACCTGTAGATGAAATCGGTGCATATTAGTTTGCTAGGGCCGCCGTGATGATAATACCACAGACATGGTCGCTCAAAGAAACAGAAATTTACTTTCTCGGTCCTGGAGGCAGGAAATCTTTTTTTTTTTTTTTTTTTTGCCTTCTTTTTTATTTATTTTTTTTTAATTTTTTATTTTTTCAGCATAACAGTATTCATTATTTTTGCACCACACCCAGTGCTCCTTGCAATCCGTGCCCTCTACAATACCCACCACCTGGTGCCCCCAACCTCCCACCCCCCACCCCTTCAAAATTCTCAGATCGTTTTTCAGAGTCCATAGTCTCTCATGGTTCACCTCCCCTTCCAATTTCCCTCAACTCCCTTCTCCTCTCCATCTCCCCTTGTCCTCCATGCTATTTGTTATGCTCCACAAATAAGTGAAACCATATGATAATTGACTCTCTCTGCTCGACTTATTTCACTCAGCATAATCTCTTCCAGTCCCGTCCATGTTGCTACAAAACTTGGGTATTCATCCTGTCTTTTTTTTTTTTTTTTACAGCTTTATAGACATATATTTTTATCCCCAGGGGTACAGGTCTGCGAATCGCCAGGTTTACACACTTCACAGCACTCACCATAGCACATACCCTCCCCAATATCCATAACCCCACCCCCCTCTCCCAACCCCCTCCCCCCATCAACCCTCAGTTTGTTTTGTGAGATTAAGAGTCACTTATGGTTTGTCTCCCTCCCAATCCCATCTTGTTTCATTTACTCTTCTCCTACCCCCTCAACCCCCCATGTTGCATCTCCTCTCCCTCATATCAGGGAGATCATATGATAGTTGTCTTTCTCCGATTGACTGATTTCGCTAAGCATGATACCCTCTAGTTCCATCCACGTCGTCGCAAATGGCAAGATTTCATTTCTTTTGATGGCTGCATAGTATTCCATTGTGTATATATACCACATCTTCTTTATCCATTCGTCTGTAGATGGACATCTAGGTTCTTTCCATAGTTTGGCTATTGTAGACATTGCTGCTATAAACATTCGGGTGCATGTGCCCCTTCGGATCACTACGTTTGTATCTTTAGGGTAAATACCCAACAGTGCAATTGCAGGGTCATAGGGTAGTTCTATTTTCAACATTTTGAGGAACCTCCATGCTGTTTTCCAGAGTGGTTGCACCAGCTTGCATTCCCACCAACAGTGTAGGAGGGTTCCCCTTTCTCTGCATCCTCGCCAGCATCTGTCATTTCCTGACTTGTTAATTTTAGCCATCCTGACTGGTGTGAGGTGATATCTCATGGTGGTTTTGATTTGTATTTCCCTGATGCCGAGTGATATGGAGCACTTTTTCATGTGTCTGTTGGCCATCTGGATGTCTTCTTTGCAGAAATGTCTGTTCATGTCCTCTGCCCATTTCTTGATTGGATTATTTGTTCTTTGGGTGTAGAGTTTGCTAAGTTCTTTATTATAGATTTTGGACACTAGCCCTTTATCTGATATGTCATTTGCAAATATCTTCTCCCATCCTGTCAGTTGTCTTTTGGTTTTGTTCACTGTTTCCTTTGCTGTGCAAAAGCTTTTGATCTTGATAAAATCCCAAAAGTTCATTTTTGCCCTTGCTTCCCTTGCCTTTGGTGATGTTCCTAGGAAGATGTTGCTGCGGCTGACGTCGAAGAGGTTGCTACCTGTGTTCTCCTCGAGGATTTTGATGGATTCTTTTCTCACATTGAGATCCTTCATCCATTTTGAGTCTATTTTCGTGTGTGGTGTAAGGAAATGATCCAATTTCATTTTTCTGCATGTGGCTGTCCAATTTTCCCAACACCATTTATTGAAGAGGCTGTCTTTTTTCCATTGGACATTCTTTCCTGCTTTGTCGAAGATGAGTTGACCATAGAGTTGAGGTTCCATTTCTGGGCTCTCTATTCTGTTCCATTGATCCATGTGTCTGTTTTTGTGCCAGTACCATGCTATCTTGATGATGACAGCTTTGTAATAGAGCTTGAAGTCCGGAATTGTGATGGCACCAACTTTGGCTTTCTTTTTCAATATTGCTTTGGCTATTCGAGGTCTTTTCTGGTTCCATATAAATTTTAGGATTATTTGTTCCATTTCTTTGAAAAAAATGGATGGTACTTTGATAGGAATTGCATTAAATGTGTAGATTGCTTTAGGTAGCATAGACATTTTCACAATATTTATTCTTCCAATCCAGGAGCATGGAACATTTTTCCATTTCTTTGTGTCTTCCTCAATTTCTTTCATGAGTACTTTATAGTTTTCTGAGTATAGATTCTTAGTCTCTTTGGTTAGGTTTATTCCTAGGTATCTTATAGTTTTGGGTGCAATTGTAAATGGGATGGACTCCTTAATTTCTCTTTCTTCCGTCTTGTTGTTGGTGTAGAGAAATGCAACTGATTTCTGTGCATTGATTTTATATCCTGACACTTTACTGAATTCCTGTACAAGTTCTAGCAGTTTTGGAGTGGAGTCTTTTGGGTTTTCCACATATAGTATCATGTCATCTGCAAAGAGTGATAGTTTGACTTCTTTGCCGATTTGGATGCCTTTAATTTCCTTTTGTTGTCTGATTGCTGAGGCTAGGACTTCTAGTACTATGTTGAATAGCAGTGGTGATAACGGACATCCCTGCCGTGTTCCTGACATTAGCGGAAAAGCTTTCAGTTTTTCTCCATTGAGAATGATATTTGCGGTGGGTTTTTCATAGATGGCTTTGATAATATTGAGGTATGTGCCCTCTATCCCTACACTTTGAAGAGTTTTGATCAGGAAGGGATGCTGTACTTTGTCAAATGCTTTTTCAGCATCTATGGAGAGTATCATATGGTTCTTGTTCTTTCTTTTATTAATGTGTTGTATCACATTGATTGATTTGCGGATGTTGAACCAACCTTGCAGCCCTGGAATAAATCCCACTTGGTCGTGGTGAATAATCCTTTCAATGTACTGTTGAATCCTATTGGCTAGTATTTTGGCGAGACTTTTTGCATCTGTGTTCATCAAGGATATTGGTCTGTAGTTCTCTTTTTTGTTGGGATCCTTGTCTGGTTTTGGGATCAAGGTGATGCTGGCCTCATGAAATGAGTTTGGAAGATTTCCTTCTATTTCTATTTTTTGGAACAGTTTCAGGAGAATAGGAATTAGTTCTTCTTTAAATGTTTGGTAGAATTCCCCCGGGAAGCCGTCTGGCCCTGGGCTTTTGTTTGTTTGGAGATTTTTGATGACTGTTTCAATCTCCTTACTGGTTATGGGTCTGTTCAGGCTTTCTATTTCTTCCTGGTTCAGTTGTGGTAGTTTATATGTCTCTAGGAATGCATCCATTTCTTCCAGATTGTCAAATTTGTTGGCGTAGAGTTGCTCATAGTATGTTCTTATAATTGTCTGTATTTCATTGGTGTTCGTTGTGATCTCTCCTCTTTCATTCATGATTTTATTTATTTGGGTCCTTTCTCTTTTCTTTTTGATAAGTCTGGCCAGGGGTTTATCAATCTTATTAATTCTTTCAAAGAACCAGCTCCTAGTTTCGTTGATTTGTTCTATTGTGTTTTTGGTTTCTATTTCATTGATTTCTGCTCTGATCTTTATGATTTCTCTTCTCCTGATGGGTTTAGGGTTTCTTTCTTGTTCTTTCTCCAGCTCCTTTAGGTGTAGGGTTAGGTTGTGTACCTGAGACCTTTCTTGTTTCTTGAGAAAGGCTTGTACCGCTATATATTTTCCTCTCAGGACTGCCTTTGTTGTGTCCCACAGATTCTGAACCGTTGTGTTTTCATTATCATTTGTTTCCATAAATTTTTTTCAATTCTTCTTTAATTTCCTGGTTGACCCATTCATTCTTTAGAAGGATGCTGTTTAGTCTCCATGTATTTGGGTTCTTTCCAAATTTCCTCTTGTGATTGAGTTCTAGCTTTAGAGCATTGTGGTCTGAAAATATGCAGGGAATGATCCCAATCTTTTGATACCGGTTGAGACTTGATTTAGACCAAGAATGTGATCTATTCTGGAGAATGTTCCATGTGCACTAGAGAAGAATGTGTATTCTGTTGCTTTGGGATGAAATGTTCTGAATATATCTGTGATGTCCATCTGGTCCAGTGTGTCATTTAAGGCCTTGATTTCCTTGTTGATCTTTTGCTTGGATGATCTGTCCATTTCAGTGAGGGGAGTGTTAAAATCCCCTACTATTATTGTATTCTTGTCGATGTGTTTCTTTGATTTTGTTATTAATTGGTTTATATAGTTGGCTGCTCCCACGTTAGGGGCATAGATATTTAAAATTGTTAGCTCTTCTTGTTGGACAGTTCCTTTGAGTATGATATAGTGTCCTTCCTCATCTCTTATTATAGTCTTTGGCTTAAAATCTAATTGATCTGATATAAGGATTGCCACTCCTGCTTTCTTCTGATGTCCATTAGCATGGTAAATTCTTTTCCACCCCCTCACTTTAAACCTGGAGGGGTCTTCGGGTTTAAGATGAGTTTCTTGTAGGCAAGATATAGATGGGTTTTGGTTTTTGATCCATTCTGATACGCTGTGTCTTTTGATTGGGGCATTTAGCCCATTAACATTCAGGGTAAGTATTGAGAGATATGAATTTAGTGCCATTGTATTGCCTGTAAGGTGACTGTTATTGTATATTGTCTCTGTTTCTTTCTGATCTACTACTTTTAGGGTCTCTCTTTGCTTAGAGGACCCCTTTCAATATTTCCTGTAGAGCTGGTTTGGTATTTGCAAATTCTTTCAGTTTTTGTTTGTCCTGGAAGCTTTTAATCTCTCCTCCTATTTTCAATGATAGCCTAGCTGGATATAGTATTCTTGGCTGCATGTTTTTCTCATTTAGTACTCTGAATATATCATGCCAGCTCTTTCTGGCCTGCCAGGTCTCTGTGGATAAGTCTGCTGCCAATCTAATATTTTTACCATTGTACGTTACAGACTTCTTTTCCCGGGCTGCTTTCAGGATCTTTTCTTTGTCACTAAGACTTGTAAATTTTACTATTAGGTGACGGGGTGTGGACCTATTCTTATTGATTTTGAGGGGGGTTCTCTGAACCTCCTGAATTTTGATGCTTGTTCCCTTTGCCATATTGGGGAAATTCTCTCCAATAATTCTCTCCAATATACCTTCTGCTCCCCTCTCTGTTTCCTCTTCTTCTGGAATCCCAATTATTCTAATATTGTTTCGTCTTATGGTATCACTTATCTCTCGAATTCTCCCCTCGTGGTCCAGTAGCTGTTTGTCCCTCTTTTGCTCAGCTTCTTTATTCTCTGTCATTTGGTCTTCTATATCGCTAATTCTTTCTTCTGCCTCATTTATCCTAGCAGTGAGAGTCTCCATTTTTGATTGCACCTCATTAATAGCTTTTTTGATTTCAACTTGGTTAGATTTTAGTTCTTTTATTTCTCCAGAAAGGGCTTTTATATCTCCCGAGAGGGTTGCTTTAATATCTTCCATGCCTTTTTCAAGCCCGGCTAGAACCTTGAGAATCGTCATTCTGAACTCTATATCTGACATATTACCAATGTCTGTATTGATTAGGTCCCTAGCCTTTGGTACTGCCTCTTGTTCTTTTTTTTGTTGTGAATTTTTCCGCCTTGTCATTTTGTCCAGATAAGAGTTTATGAAGGAGCAAGTAAAATACTAAAAGTGTGGCAACAACCCCAAGAAAATATGCTTTAGCCAAATCAGAAGAGATCCCGAATTGTGAGGGGGGAGAAAGGGGATAAACAGGGGTTCAAAAAGAAAAAAAAAAAAGAAACTATTTAAAAAAAGAAAGCCGATAAAGAAAAAATATAAAAAGAGGAAAAAAATATATATATATATTAGATAAACTATTTAAAAAACGTTAAAAAAGAAAACGGTAAAACTTAAAAAAATTTAGCAGAGGAAGAGAAAAAGAAAAAATAATTGAAAAAGAAAAAAAAATTAAATTAACTGCAAGGCTAAAAAATCATGGGGAGAAAGCCATGAGTTCTGTGCTTTGCTTTCTTCTCCTCTGGAATTCCGCTGCTCTCCTTGGTATTGAAACTGTACTCCTGGGTAGGTGAACTTGGTCCTGGCTCGGTTTCCCGTTGATCTTCTGGGGGAGGGGCCTGTTGTAGTGATTCTCAAGCGTCTTTGCCCCAGGCGGAGTTGCACTGCCCTTACCCAGGGCCGCGCTGAGTCATCCGCTCGGGTTTGCTTTCGGGAGCTTTTGTTCCCTGAGTGCTTTCCGTAGAGTCCGGAGGACGGGAATGAAGATGGCGGCCTCCCGGTCTCCGGCCCGGAGGAGCTGAGAGCCCGGGGCCCCACTCCTCAGTGTGACCTCAGAGAACAGCGCCCAATGACTCCCGTCACCCTGGCCTCCGGCCGTGCTCCGAGCTGACCGAGCCTGCGACCGGTTCAAGTCAACCCGAGCTGAGAGTCACTCCTCGGCTCTGTCTCTGCAGCCAGCTTCCCCGTTCTAATACCGGTAAGCTCTGCGACACTCAGACACCCCCGATCCTTCTGCGACCCTGCGGGACCTGAGGCCGCGCTGACCCCGCCTGGGCTTCACCCCAGTTAAGCCTCTGGAGCGATGTCCCTCAGTGGAACAGACTTTTAAAAGTCCTGATTTTGCTCCGTTGCTCCGCCACTCGCCGGGAGCCGGCCCCTCCCCCCGCGGTCTATCTTCCCGTCGATTTTGATTCACTACTCCGCCAGTCCTACCTTTCAGATAGTGGTTGATTTTCTGTTTCTATAATTTTCTGTTTCTATAATATTTTCTGTTTCTATAATATTTCTGTTCTTCTTCTCTTCAATCTCCCGTTGGATTTGTAGGTGTTTGCAATCTTTAGATAAGCTATTTAGCTGATCTCCCGCTACCCGAAGTAGTCTCAGCCTGCTACTTCTCCGCCATCTTGACTCCTCCCCCTAGAAATCTGGAGGCAGGAAATCTTAAGACAACAAGGGCAGTGGTGTCATTTTCCTCTGAGGCCTCTCCTCGGCTGGCTGACGGCTGCCCTGTTGCTCGCCTCTTCACACGGTCGTCTGTGCACATACATCCCTAGTGTCTCTGTCTGCCCAGTTTCCTTTTCTTATTAGGACACCAGTCACATTGGACAAGGGACCATCCTAATGAACTCACTTTAATGCAATCACCGCTTTCAAACCTTATCTTCAAATACAGTCTCATTCTGAGGTATGGGATGGGTAGTAAGGCTTCCGTGTATGAATTTTGGGGGAACATAATTTACCCCATAAGACATCGTGAACTTTTAAAGTTCTTGTATTTAAAAGCCTTTTCCCCTACAAATCCAATGAAAAAAATTTTAAGTATAACCCAGTCTGGCTTCACATTTATTAATATGGATTTGTTATGGACTTCATTGTTTTTACCCCAAATACCTATGTTGAAGCCCTAAGCCCCAATGTGGCTCCTTGGAGGTAGAGCTTTTAAGGTAATTATGGTTACATGCGGTCTTTTTTTTTTTTTTTTTCTTTTTTAAAGATTTTATTTATTTATTTGTCAGAGAGAGCGAGGGAGAGAGAGCGAGCACAGGCAGACAGAATGGCAGGCAGAGGCAGAGGGAGAAGCAGGTTCCCCGACGAGCAAGGAGCCCGATGCGGGACTCGATCCCAGGACGCTGGGATCATGACCTGAGCCGAAGGCAGCTGCTTAACCAACTGAGCCACCCAGGCGTCCCGGTTACATGCGGTCTTAATGAGGCCTTCATCTACCGGAACTGGTGGGGTCCTGATAAAGACATCAGGGATGTGCAAACACAGAGGAGAGGCCATGTGAGGACACAGTGAGAAGGTGACCATTGGCAACATGGAAATACGGCTCAACACGGAGTATAGAGAGAAAGAACTTCGTGTTTACACTGGACAGTTAATAATGACAGATCCCTGGAAGAGCATAAAATATAAAAACTTAATTCTACAAGATGACCAATGCTAATATGTGGTGTGTGTGTGTGTGTGTGTGTGCGCGCGCGTGCGTGTGTGCGTGTGTGTGCACACGTGTGAGAGAAGGAGACAGAGAGGTGGATCATGGGAATGCAAATGGAGCTCAGCGTCATCAGCTGGTGATTCTGAAGTCCTGGTAACAAGTCCCCCGTAATAGTGAGTTGTGCTTTGACAGCTGCCAACCATATCACTCTGTTCTCTAAACGTGGACTGTCAGATGTAACTTCCTCCCCCATCCTAAATCTCATTTATCAAACATCAGTGCAGTGGGATTCAACTCCGTATGATTAACCGATTGAGTTTTGAGCATTATATTTTGCCTTACTCAAATCACTGACACAAAAGCTTTCCCTCCCTGTCCCCAGGTCTCAATTTCCTAGACTTAATAGCTAATTATTAAGAGACCCAATTGCATTTTTCCCTAAAAACATGTAAGTTTTCCCGAGCTTTTAATAGGGAAAAATATCTCTTTTTTCATCCCTACCAAATCAAAGCAATCTTGAAGTTTTAAAATCTTGGGAATATCTTATAAATTCAATAATATTGCATTTGAAGAGAGAGCAACTGACTCATTACCCATATATTACATATGAACATAGAGTACCTGAACTCTTCATCCATACATAGAACGTACCATTTTTTGGATCCACTAAAAGAAAATAACCTAAAAAAGGTTTTACCAGCTCCACTGAGCATCAGGACCCCGAGGAGATTCCTGGGAGTCCTGGTTGCTAGAATCCACTCAGGACTTTCAGGTTCAGAATCTGCTGAAAAGACTTCACATCTATATCATACAAAACAAACCCAGCACCACCCCATGTAACTCTGATACAGCCTGTTCTCAGACACGAGTTTAGGAAGTGCCGTTTGGGGAGACCTACATGAATCAGAACCAGGTCTGCTGTTCTTTCTGCTTCGGTTTATTTTATTTAGTTGTAGTGAAAAAAATATTATGCTCGTTAAATAAATTTATTTACATTAACATGTACATGTATGAGGTAGGAGTTAAAAATTCTTTATTAATCTAACATGGACTTCATAGAAAATAGACCATTTTTCTATGCCCTGTGGTTGAATGAAGAGAGAAGAGAAAAGCCATCTCGGTGGGCTCCAGTCTGTTTCTGTGTGTTTTCCCTTTCTTCTTTTCTCGCTAATCCTTCAAACGAAGATCATGCAGTGGTGGAAAGAGGTGGTGTGAGTGAAATGGGGATTTCCTTATTCTTTGCTCCGACTCCAATAAAATATGGTCAGTGTTAAAGTGTAATTGTGTTTTCACTATGCTTGACTGTGTTCCCAAGTCTGTACAGTCTCATCAAAAATTAGGGCTACATTTAAAATTCACAAAGATTTATCACAATAACAAAAAATTCACAAAAATAATAAAATTACAAGTTTTAGCTTCCTAGTCTTTTGTCGGAAGATAGCTCTGTCAATCTAAACAAAAAGTAACACGATTCCCGACTGGCATTACCAAAGGCTTTCTGTGGCCATACTGGGTGGTAAGTGAACAGAGCCTGTGGATGCTTTACCACCAGCCTATGTGAATGGTGTGTTTTCATGTTACTTGTAGTTTCTCCTACAAGTAGAAAAAAAAAAATCAGTCGTTTTTCTATGTTACATAGTCATGATATTTCCTCTATATTATCATTAACATGATGATACTATTTACAAACTGGTGTGTGCCTGCTGTCAATATTTGGAAGCTGCAGGGTGGCTCAGTATTGTTTGATTGACAGTATTAACACTAAAATAAAAAATATGTCAGCAAAAAAAAGACTGGCCAATCAGAAAAAGTATAGAAGGACAGTCTCAGACAGATATGGCCATTGTCCATCTTAGCACTAACCCCAAGAAAGGGAAGACGTCCTCATCAGATGCTGTGGTGAGTTGAGCCCCTCTTTTTGGCATTGTTCCTTCCTGCTGTCGAAATGGACACATCAAGCTATCCAGCGATGACAGAAATGTTACATTCGTATAGTGCGCTTCCTCATTCTAATTTTCACGCTTGCCTTTGATGACTTACCATTTGGTTTGTATGCAGGGAAAAAATACAGTGCTATAAACAAATTCTCTTAACATCTATTTCTATATCTTATTTGCTCATTTTCAGTCTGATGAGCAGTAATGAGAATCAGAGTGAAAGATCAGATCTCATCAAAGCGGACATACCAAACCCTGAACTTGGACAGATGTTAGAATGTATATATTATATGTCTGTTATATATATATATATATATATATAGATATAGATATAGATATATATATAATATATAAATATATATTAATATGTATTAATAAAATATATTTATATATATAGAATATGTATGTGCATATATGAAAAATATAAAACTGTAACCGTATATATATTTCTGATTAGTAGGGTTGATTCAGTAATTAAGATGCTTGATATGTAGACCTTCCTCATGAGGACATGTAAAATACGATTTGATGTGAAAACTAAGGTTGAAATGGTGGTGTGTTTCATAGGAAATCATGTGCAGAAGAATTTATGTTTTAAACTGTAATGTTACTGAGGAGAAGTAAGGTAAAATGAAAACGTTCTGGTAAAAAAGAGTTCTGCTAATTCTGTAATCTTGTGGAAGCATCTTAATTCTCGGGGCCTTGGTGTTCTTCTAAGTGAAATTTCAGAGTTTAAAGTAGTCTCTCACGGTCCCTTGCAAGCAGAAAGTGCATGCACCTCTGACCCTTCCATATCCTGCTTGTGTTTCTCTAAGTCCCGCTGAGATCCACCGGAGTTTAGTCTGAATCAGGAGGCCCGTCTCCTGCACGTATTTGTTTAAGTTTGGGTGTATGCGATTATAAACCGAACTTCGACAGATGATTGTTTCACTTTTAAAGTCCTGAGTTGTATGTTATGAACACAAGCTGGTATTTCAGAAAGTGGGCAAAAATCTCAACTGTTTATTTCCGTTTGTGTTCGCAGGAAGTCCAACACAATTGCCAGCTTCATAGAATATCATTTTGTGCAGATGACAAAACTGACAAGAGGATATTCACTTTCATATGCAAAGATTCTGAGTCAAATAAACATTTGTGCTATGTATTTGACAGCGAAAAGTGTGTAAGTATGCCAGATGTTTTAGGGTGGTTTGTTCTGTTTTACAAGCCAGGAATTGTCTTGTTTCCGGCATTAGTAAAGTATTTGGAAATGAATAAGGTCTGCAAATATTTAACTACACTAATAGGTTCATCCTGTCATGAGAGTGTGCTTCAGGGTTTCATCCCTAACTGAATTCTCATGTTCATGGGCGCAAGCTTGCATGCAAATTTCTTTCTGTAGAACGTCATGCCTGCTTATGCTATGCATTTATTTCTTTTATCATCATGTATTTGTAATTTTAATCTCAACTGTGACTTAGCAATAGGCACGTGATGCAAAGAGTAATGGTGAGCAGAGTGTTTCTTTTTTTCTAGAATGTGATGGATATGATAAAAATAAATATTTTAAACTCCAGGAAGTAAAATCTGTATGGCTCCTTTAAAAAATCTCCAGTACTTTGAAAAGCTGGTTCTTGATTTTCATTATTCAGAAAACTTAATATAATGAAAGGTAATAGAATTGTATGTGCATGAATGTTGCCTGCATGCGTGTGTGTTAGCTTGCAAATGTAACCTCCCGTTCTCAGCAAGTAAGATCAGTCAGGGAATCAGTCCTAAAGTTAAGTCCTGTAATAGTGCTTTTAATCATCTGGAATCTTCAGAAAACCATACATCTTGATTATAATAAGCATAAGCTAATGTGAATCATAATCTAGTCTGACATCCTATTATAAAACATAAGATACAAATTCCAAACACACATTGCACCCATTAATGACTTAATGAAGGAACAGCATCTAACCTCGGCAACATCACTAGCTTAGACAGGCGAAGGAACTTAATTCACTTATTTTCTTATTTTTCTGCTATCAAAAATAGCAAAGAATTAATGTTATTATCACTCTCACATGATTTATTCCTCTGGTTCCAGTATGTGAGCTTCTTTTTTGTTGTTGTTAATAAAGATTTATTTATTTATTTTACAGAGAGTGCATGAGCTGGGGGTGGGAGGGGGAGCAAGCTGAAAGAGAAGGAGAGGGAGAGAAGAAACTCTGCCATAAGCATGGAGACTGACACAGGGCTTGATCTCGCCACCCTGAGATCCTGACCTGAACCCAGAGCAAGAGTTGGACACTTCACTGACTGAGCCAGCCAGGTGCCCCAGTATGTGAGCTTCTTGAAAGCAAATACCTTTTTATTTGTCCATGCAGCTCCTGCATTAAGTGGACAAAAGATACTCAAGGAATTTTTCCTTATAGAAAAGGACCATATAGAAAAAGTTACAAAAGGTAGAGTAAGTTATTATATGTATCTTTTAAGCTATAATACTCTAAGAATGTAAACTAATGTGCTAAGCTCTTGGCATCATAGTACTTTCTTGAGGAATTGATGATTATGAAACATCTCATCAGAAAAATATGCTCACCCGTATGACGATATTACAGGTATAGTAAAGCCTTTGCTTGTTTGTTGGTTTGCTTATTGTTTTAAGGATTTTATTTATTTGAGAGAGAGTGAGTGAACAAGAGAGGAGGAGTGGGGGAGGGGCAGAAGGAGAAGGGGAAGCAGACTCCCCACTGAGCAGGAAGGCGTGATACGGGGCTCTATCCCAGGACCCTGCGATCATGACCTGAGCTGAAGGCAGATGCTTAACTGACTGAACCATCCAGGTCCCCCATAAGGCATTTTATATAAAGTTCAAGTTGTTTTTGAAATTTATCATATTGAGTGAGTGGGTTATATTAGATATTCCAAGTGTTTCTTTACCATGATCATTTGCAGATGTTTTTCTCTCTGTGGTTGAGAAGATGAAAGTTGATATTTGTTGAATATCTTCTATGTGTAAGATATAATAACCTTTTACCACTTATACCAGGCAGTAAACTCAGTTGTCCTTCTTTCTTGCTTTACACATAGAAATAAATGGCCTTGGGGTCCTTTGAAATACTCATAATTAGAATTCATTATAAATGTTAGCCTTCTTACAGTTGTGTGTCACGTGTTTTTATTTGATCTCCATCCAAATTTATTGGATTATTTAAAACATAAGCTTGCCAGAGTAACTGCGTAGTTATATTATTTCAAAAGTATAAACTCTGTTTCACCCTAATCATAATTGTTTATATTTGATTTCAAGAATTTAAATTCCTTGACCCATTATTCTCTTTGGATATAACATACTAACTTTTTTTTCTTCAGTGTTGAAGATAATTTCTTGGAGCCTAAAGCAGTGGCTCATAACTATTAGTGTATATAATATTCATAAAGAGGGCTCTTTGGTTTTCACTTCAAAAAATAAGTTCATATTGATTGAGGCTTGATCTCAGGAAATCTGTATTTAGCAAGTTCACCGAGTGATTCTGCTACAGGTAGATGGAATTCTGGGCTTTGAAAAGAGGTCCAAGTTACTTCTTCAGCTATAAGTGTGCATGACTTTTGTGAGCTCAAAGAGGCTATGTTTCTTCAAAATTTCATTATATCATTTCACCTCAAGGTTTTATTTGCTCTAATTATAATGACTATATTTACAAAATTGATTTGATATGTATGTTGAACTTTTGACGTGCCATCCTCTTTAATTCTCATTTTAACTAGCTAATCATGGAAGATTAAAACAGGAAAATAAATAATAGCCCAATTGGCAAACCTCTTACCTCTTTACAAAACCAAGGCCAGAGAAGTTGAGTGAGTTTAGCAATTTACAAAGCTGGGTAGTAACAGAGTCAGGATTAAAATGTAAGATCTTAGATTCCCATTGTAACGTTGGTTTCCATCATGCTGTATTACTTTTGTAATTGTGACTGGTTCCAGAGCCCATCCACTCTTATTGGGGCCTTCGTCTTATCTACTCATTGTATCTTTTTTAGTACTTCTGTGAAATTGTTGAATGTTTGAAAGATAGATAAAAACCAATCATAGTATGTCATAAGACTGAAATTCACTACGTTGTAAATAGTTTCATGTTGTATTTGTGAACTCCCTCCCTCCGTGGTGACAGTGAGGATCACATGGGGAACTAGAGTATCCAGTCCTGCCAAGAAGTAATGAAGAGAAGCCAAATGCGGAAGCTGAACCTCTACCCCACCAGGCTGTAATGAGGTAGTGATCTCCATTCCCATTCTCCTACTGGAATGGTATCTGAGTGAGCCACTAAAATACAAAGCTTAAATAATTCTAGAGTCTTATAATATCAAAAATACCCAAGACTTGGTTAAAAGTCACTCATCATATCAAGAAACAGGAATATGTTAAACTAAATGAAAAAAAGATGATCAGTAGATTCCAACACTGAGATGAGAGAGATATTAGAATTACTGAAGATTTTTAACAACCATCATAAAAATGTTTTAAATAAATAATTACAAGCACTCTTGAGACACATTAAAAAGTACAGAATTTTATCAAAGAAATAGAAAATCTAAACAAAGAAAAGAGGCAAAAAAAAAAAAAAACCAAAAGGAGTATTAGAACTGAAAAACTACAATAACCAACTGAAAAACTCAGTATCTGGGCTCAGTGGCAGAATGGAGAGGACAGAGGAAAGAATTAGTGACCTGGAAAAAGGAGAGATTACAAAAATGTCCAATTTAAACAATGCAGAGATAATAGGCATATGCATGCACACACAACACACACACACACACACACACACACAAATAATATAAAAGAAAACAGGACTTCAGGGATCTCTTAGTCTGTAACAATATGGGTGACATTTATGTGTCATCAGAGTCTTAGAAAAAAAGAAGACAGCCTTGAAGAAGCACTTGAAGAAATAATAGCTACAAAGTTCCCAATTTTGATAAAAGGCATAAACCTATAGATCCAATAAATTGAGTTGACTCCAAACAGGATAAACCCAAAACAATTCCATGCCAAGATGTATCACAGTTAAACTTCTGAAAACTAAAGACAAAGAAAAATCTTGAAGATACAGGACATAATCAAGTCTTATAGCAGAAAATTAATCTTAAATACAGTTTATTTCTCTTTAGAAACCATGAAGGCAAAAAGGAAATAGCACAATAGTTTTGAGTGTTGGGGTGGGGTGGGGGGGGGAGAACTGTCCAGAATCCTATATCCAGAAAAAATACATACTTCAGGAATTAAGGAGAAATTGAAAAATTATCAGATGAGAGAAAACTAAGATAATTTGAGTCACTCGACCTATACCAAATAAATGGCTAAAGAAAGTTCTCTAAACAGAAAGGAAACAATAAAAGAAGGAACCTTGGAACATAAGGAAAGATAAAAGAACAGGCTAAGCAACCATGTGGGTAAATCTTTACTTTTCTAAGTTATTATTGAAAATAGAAAATACCAACAGCATTTCTCACAGAACTAGAATTTTCCAACAGTCTTAAAATTTGTTTGGAATCACAAAAGACTCTGAAGAGCCAAAGCAACTTTGAAAAAGAAAAGCAAAACTGGAGACATCACGATTCTGAACTTCAAGTCATATCACAAAGCTATAGTGATAATAACAGCACGGAACTGGCACAAAAATAGACAGATTAATGGAACAGAATAGAAAACCTAGAACTGAGGTGACAATTATATTTTCAACTAATCTTTGACAAAGCAGGAAAGAATATCCAGTGAGAAAAAGATTCTTCAACAAACGGAATGGGGAAACTGGACAGCAGCATGCAGAAACGAAATTGGATCACTTTCTTAGACCATACAGAAATGTACAAAATGCATAAAAGACCTAAATGTGATGAAACCATCAAAACCCTAGAGGAGAACACAGGTTGTAACCTTTGACTTGGGCTATACCAGCTTGTTTCTAGGTATTTCTCTTGAGGCAAGGGAAACAAAAGCAAAATAAACTATTGGGACTTCATCAAAATAATGCACAGCAAAGGAAGCAATCTACAGGGGCGCCTGGGTGGCTCAGTGGGTTAAGCCTCTGCCTTCGGCTTGGGTCATGATCTCAGGGTCCTGGGATCGAGCCTCACATCGGGCTCTCTGCTGAGCAGGGAGCCTGCTTCCTCCCTCTCTCTCTGCCTGCCTCTCTGCCTGCTTCTGATCTCTGTCAAAATAATAAATAAAATCTTTAAAAAAAAAAAGCAATCTATAAAACTAAAAGGCAACCTACAGAATGGAGACGACATTTGCAAATGACATATCTGATAAAGGGTTAGGATCTAAAATATTTTAAAGACCTTATACAACTCAACATCCAAAAAATGAATAATCCAACTAAAACATGGGCAGAACGCATGAATAGGCGTTTTTCCAAAGAAGACATCCAGATGGCCAATAGACATATGAAGAGACACTCAGCATCTTTTCACCAGGGATGAATGAGGGAAATACAAATCAAAACTACAATGAGATATCACCTCACAACTGTCTGAATGACTAAAATCAACAACACAAGAAACAAGTGTTGGCAAGGTTGAAGAGAAAGGGTAACCTTCTTGCACTGTCAGTGGGAATACAAACTGAAAGCAGTATGGAGATTCCTCAAAAAAAATTTTAAAAATAGAACTATCCTATGATCCAGCAATTGTACTACTAGATATTTACCCAAAGAATACAAAAATATTAATTCAGAGGGTTACATGCACCCTGATGTTTGTAGCAGCCTTATCTACAATAGCCAAATTATGGAACTAGCCCAAGTGTCCACTGACCGATGAATGGATAAAGAAGAAATGGTATATGTATATGTGTGTGTGTGTGTGTGTGTGTGTGTGTGTGTGTATGAATATATATGAATATTACACAACCATTAAAAAGAATGAAATCTTGCCATTTGCAATGACATGGACGGAGTTACAGAGTATTATGCTAAGCAAAATCAGTCAGAAAAAAAGAAAAAACCACATGATTTCACTCATATGTGGAATTTAAGAAACAAAATAAATGAGCAAAGGTGAGAAGAGAGAGAGGCAAACCAAAAACAGACTCTTAACTAAGGACAACTAACTGATAGTTACCAGAGGGTGAGGGGAGTCAGGTTTAAAAAAAACAAAAAAAACAAACAAACAAAAAAAACAAAAACTTTCTGATGTGATTCTATATATATATATACATATATATATACGTATATATACGTATATATATATATATGGAATATGTAAGGCGATCATATTATAAATAGAATAGTTGAAGGAACAAAAAACTTTTTTCTGCATCTCACTTGAACTGGAGAAATGACAACACTAGTAGATTGTGATAAATTATATAAATAAAATATGCATCCTAGAGCAATCATTTGAAAAAGCTATACAATGAGATACATTTAAAATGCTATAGGTGAATCAAAATTTTATTATAAAAATATTTCAAAAACTTGCAACAATATAGTAAAAAGAAAATAGAGAAAGAAAACAGGTGGGGAGCGTGAGTAGCTCAGTTGTTAAGCGTCTGCCTTAGGCTCAGGTCATGTTCCCAGGGTCCTGGGATCGAGCCTTGCATCGGGCTCCTTGCTTCTCCCGAAGCCTCTCTCCCGAGCCTGCTTCTCCCTCTCCAACTCGCCCTGCTTGTCTTCCTCTCTTGCTGTGTGTCTCTCCATCAAATAAATAAATAAATAAATAAGGTAAAAAAGAAAACAGGTAACAGGAAAGAAAATAATTTTTTTTAAATATTTTATTTATTTATTTGACAGAGAGAGATCACAAGTAGGCAGAGAAGCAGGCAGAGAGAGAGAGAGGGAAGCAGGCTCCCTGCCAAGCAGAGAGCCCGATGCAGGACTCAATCCCAGGACCCCGAGATCATGACCTGAGCCGAAGGCAGCGGCTTAACCCACTGAGCCACCCAGGCGCCCAGGAAAGAAAAATTTAAATGGCTACTTAAGCTTTAATGTATCAAAATCACATTAAATATAAATGGTCTAAATAAAAGAGGTGGTCAGAGTGGATTAAAAATCCTTATCCACACTTACATTTTCTATAAGAAATTTTTTGCAACTATAGTGATACTGATGATACAGGAAGATTGAAAAGAAGAAAGACTAGAAAATATATTATTATGCAAACATAATTAAAGCAAAAGTATAGTAACATCAGATAAAATAGACTTCAAAATAAAATTACCAGGGACAGAGAGGGCATTATATAAAGAAATAAGGATCATACCACCAAGAGAGCCATCTAAACATGTATAACCAAGCAAAAAGCTATAAAGTAAGTGAAGTAAAAACTGATGGTTCTGAAAAGAAACAGGAAAAATAGAAAATACACAATTATAGTTGAAGAATTTCTTACCAAAATTGATAGAGCAACTAGACAGGAAATGATCAAGAATATAGAATTCAAAAGATTCCACCCCCAAACTACTAGAACTCATACAGCAATTCAGTCATGTGGCAGGATACAAAATCAATGTACAGAAATCAGTTGCTTTCTTATACAATAACAATGAAAACATAGAAAGGGAAATTAGAGAATCAATTCCATTTACTATAGCACCAAGAATCATAAGACACCTGGGAATAAACCTAACCAAAGAGGTAAAAGATCTATGCTTGAGGAACTACAGAACACTCATGAAAGAAGTTGAAGATACAAAAAGATGGAAAAGCATTCCATGCTCATGGATTGGGAGAATAAACATTGTTAAAATGTCTATATCGCCTAGAGCCATCTCTACTTTCAATGCCATCCCAATCAAAATTCCACCAGCATTTTTCAAAGAGCTGGAACAAACAATCCTAAAATTTGTATGGAATGAGAAGAGACCCTGAATTGCTAAGGAAATGCTGAAAAAGAAAAACAAAACTGGGGGCATCATGTTGCCTGATTTCAAGCTTTACTACAAAGCTGTGATCACCAAGACAGCATGGTACTGGTACAAAAGGAGACACATAGACCAATGGAACAGAG
Source organism: Lutra lutra (assembly GCF_902655055.1). Taxonomy (NCBI): domain Eukaryota; kingdom Metazoa; phylum Chordata; class Mammalia; order Carnivora; family Mustelidae; genus Lutra; species Lutra lutra. The sequence goes on from NC_062280.1 coordinate 1,665,884, forward strand.
CAGAGAGCCCAGATATGGACCTACAACTTTATGGTCAACTAATCTTCAACCAAGCAGGGAAAGATATTCAGTGGAAAAAAGACAGTCTCTTCAATAAATGGTGCTGGGAAAATTGGACAGCTGTGTGTATAAGAATGAAACTCGACCATTCTCTTACACATTACACAAAGATAAATTCGAAATGGATAAAAGACCTCAATGTGAGGCAGGAATCTATCAGAGTCCTAGACAAGAACATAGGCAGTAGCCTCTTCGACATCGGCCATGCAAGTTCTTTCAAGACATGTCTCCAAAGGCAAAGGAAACAAAAGTGAAAATGAACTTTTGGGACTTCATCAAGATCAAAAGCTTCTGCACAGCAAAGGAAATAGTCAACAAAACGAAGAGGCAACCCACAGAATGGGAGAAGATATTTGCAAATGACACTATAGACAAAGGGCTGATGTCCAAGATCTATAAAGAACTCCTCAAACTCAACACACACAAAACAGATAATCACGTCAAAAAATGGGCAGAAGTGTTGGGGCGCCTGGGTGGCTCAGTGGGTTAAGCCGCTGCCTTCGGCTCAGGTCATGATCTCAGGGTCCTGGAATCGAGCCCTGCATCGGGCTCTCTGCTCAGCAGGGAGCCTGCTCCCTCCTCTCTCTCCGCCTGCCTCTCTCTCTACTTGTGATCTCTCTCTGTCAAATAAATAAAATCTTTAAAAAAAAAAATGGGCAGAAGACATGAACAGACACTTCTCCAGAAAAGACCTACAAATGGCTAACAGACACACGAAAAAATGTTCATTATCATTAGCCATCAGGGAGATTCAAATCAAAACCACATTGAGATACCACCTTAACAACAGTTAGAATGGCAAAAATCAGAAATTAGAAAAGGCAAGAAAGAAGTGTTGGAGAGGATGTGGAGAAAGGGGAACCCTCGTACACTGTTCTTGGGAATGTACGTTGGTGCAGCCACTTTGGAAAACAGTGTGAAGATTCCTAAGAAATTAAAAATAGAACTTCCTTATGATGCCACAATTGCACTACTGGGTATTTACCCCAAAGATACAGATGTAGTGAAAAGAAGGGCCATCTGTACCCCAATATTCATAGCAGCAATGGCCACGGTCACCAAAGTGTGGAGAGAGCTGAAATGCCCTTCAATAGATGGATGGATAAAGAAGATGTGGTCCATATATACAATGGAGTATTATGCCTCCATCAGAAAGGATGAATACCCAACTTTTGTATCAACATGGACGAGTGTAGAGGAGATTATGCTGAGTGAAATAAGTCAAGCAGAGAGAGTCAATTATCATATGGTTTCACTTACTTGTGGAGCATAAGGAATAACATGGAGGGCATTGGGAGTTGAAGAGGAGAAGTGAGTTGGGGGAAATTGGAGAGGGAGGCAAAACATGAGAGACCGTGGACTCTGAGAAACAAACTGAGGATTTTGGAGGGGAGGGGTTGGGAGTTGAGTGAGCCGGGTGGTGGGTATTAAGGAAGGCACGTATTGCATGGAGCACTGGGTGTGGTGCATAAACAATGAATCTTGGAACACTGAAAAAATTTTTAAGAAAAGATCAGATATCAAAAAAATATATAGTTACTCATTACTCAATTACATCGTCAACCAATGGGATCTGATTAAACGCTGTAGGGATCTCCACTCAACAACAGCAGAATGCATATGGTCTTCCAGTGCCAAAGGAACAGGTACCCAAATAAACTGTATCCTGGGCTATAAATAAATCTCAAAGATTTTATAGCATTGAAACAACAGAAAGTAATTTAAAAATTAATAACAAAATTCTTCAAAAACTGGAAATGAAACATATAAGTATTCCATATGTCTCTGACATATGGAATACTTATACGTGTTTCTTACTTACATATGTTTCTCAGTACTTACATATGTTTCTCAAAGGCAAGTTTTAAAATACAGTGAAATGTATGTAAATGAAAAGGAACATTATCAACATTTGAGTGATATAGCAAAAACAGTGCTGAATGAGAAATTTATGACAACTAAATTAACACATTAAAGGAATGTCTCAAATCAATGATCGAAGCTCCTAACTCAAGTACCTAGAAAACAAAACATCAAAATAAACTCAAAGAAAATAAGAATTGATAAAGGAGCAATTAACAACATGAAAACAAAAACAATTAGAGAAAACTAATGAAAGAAAAAGCTGGTTCTTTGAAAGGTCATAAAAGTATCAAGATTTTAGTGGAATTGGCAAAGTAAAAAAGAGAAAGAAAAGACACAAGTTACGCATGTCAGGAATGAAACAGGATATTTCACTGCAGACCCTTGAGATAGCAAAAGAATAAGAGGATACTATAGATAAAGGTACACACACACACACACAAGACAATACAGATGAATCAATTTAAGAGAGAAATACTACCATAAATCACCCTATATTAAATACATAATTTTGAATAGTCCTGTAGCTATAAAGGAAATCAAATTTATAATTTAAAATTTATTAAAAGAGAACTTTAAAAAAAGATTTTATTTATTTATTTGAGACAGAGACAGTGAGAGAGAGCATGAAGGGGGAGAAGGTCAGAAGGAGAAGCAGACTCCCCTTGAAGCTGGGAGCCCAATGCGGGACTTGATCCCAGGACTCTAGGATCATGACCTGATCTGAAGGCAGTGGCTTAACCAACTGAGCCACGCAGGTGCCTTAAAAGAGAACTCTTAATGCCTAGATGGTTTCACTGGAGGAATCTATAAAATGCTTAAAGAAGGGCACCTGGGTGGCTCAGTGGGTTAAAGTCTCTCTGCCTTTGGCTCAGGTCATGATCCCAGGGTCCTGGGATCGAGCCCCGCATCGGGCCCTCTGATTGGCAGGGAGCCTGCTTCCCTTCCTCTCTCTCTGCCTGCCTCTCTGTCTACTTGTGATCTCTGTCTGTCAAATAAATTTTTTAAAAAATGCTTAAAGAAGAATTAACATTATTCTACACAACTTATTCCAAAAAAACAGAAGAGGTAAGAGCACCCCTCAATTCATTTTATGAAACTAGTGTACCCCTAATATCAAGCCAGACAAGGACGGTGAAAAACAATCAAACATTAGTACAGACCAAGCTATAGCCCCCAGAACTATAGATGCAAAAATTTCTAACAAATTATTAGCAAATATAATTCTGCAATATATAAGGGAATTAAACATCAAGACCAAGTGAAATTTGCCCCTAGGATACATATCTTGTTCAACATTCAAAAATCCAACCATGTAATCAACCATATTAACAGGCTATAGAAGAAAAAATATATGATTATATCAGTCAGTGCTTAAAAAATATTTGAAAAAATCAGTACCCATTCAGGGCTAGAAACTCTCAGAAAAATTGGAATATAAAGAAACCTTTTCAATTTGACAAAACATTTAAAACTACAGATATAATTTTACTTAATGGTGTAAAAGCTGAATGCTTCCCTTCTAAGATTGAGAACTAGGCAAGGATTTCTACTCTAACCACTCTTATTAAACACAGTCTTGGAAGTTCTAAACTTTGCAATAAGGCAAAATAAGAAAATCCAAAGCATAGAGATTGTAAAGGAAGAAATACTACTTATTTGCAGGTATCGTAATTGTCTATGTAGAAAATTCAAAGGATTCTACAAAAAAATACTTGGATCTAATAAATGAGTTCAGCAAGGTGACAGAATACACAATCAACATACAGAAATCAATTATATTGCTGTGTATTAGCAATGAACACAGGGAGGCAAAAATTCACAGTTACTTAAAGAAACCAAAAAACATAGGTGTACATGTAACCTAAGATGTAAAAATTCTATAGGACTTGTATGCTGAAAATTATAAATTGCTGAAAGAAATAAAAATGGATGTAGGTATACCATGTTCATGGATTGAAAGACTCAATTTAGTATATGCGTCAGTTCTTTCCAAATTAATGTACGGGTTTAACACAATTCCTGTCAAAATCATAGCAAGATTTTTTTTTTGTAGATACAGACAAGAAGATTCTAAAATTTATATAAAAAGACAAAGAAACTAGAATTGTTTAAACAGTTTTGAAAAAAAAACAGTAAAATAGAAGAAAACACTATTTTAAGACTTACTACACACTTAGGTAATCGAGGCTGTAGTTTTGGTGAAGGATAGATAAGTAGATTAATGGAACAGAATGGAGAACACAGAAATCAACTTACAAACATACCCCGCTGATTTTTGACAAAGGTACAAACACAATGCAACACATGAAAAATGCAAAAGATGCCCTTTTCGATAAATGGTGTTTGTGAACTTAGATCTCTGTGGACAAATAAAATGCATGTTGACTTAAATCTCACCCTTTATACAAAAGTTAATTGAAAATGCAATATGGACTTAAATATAAAATGCACAACTATAAAACATTTAGAGAAAGAGACATGGAGAATATCGAGAGTGTAGGGATAGGCAGAGTTCTTAGACTGACACACAAGACAGGATCCATAAATGAAAAAAATAATAAATTGAGCTTTATCAAAATTAAACATTTTTTCTGTGAAAGGCCTTATGAGGGAGATAAGAAAACTACCCAGAACTGAGAGAAAATAGTTTGCAAGCTTATATCAGACAAAGAACTTCCAAAACTCAACAACATAAAAATAATTTATCAAATTGGAAAGTGGGGAACAGATAGGAAAGATCATTTTATTGAAAAGGATAGTCATACGGCAAATGGCACATGAAGAGGTGCTAACGTTGGTGTATATTAGGAGAATGCAAGTTAAAATGAGGTTATCACTATACAACTATCAGAAGAACTACTATAAAAAATGGTGGCAGTAGGGGTACCTGGGTGGCTCAGTTGGTTAAGCATCTGCCTTAGACTCCGGTCATGATCTCAGTACCCTGGGGTTGAGCCCCATATTGGGCACCCTTCTCAGCAGGGAGTCCGCTTCTGCCTCTCCTGCCTTCCCCCGTGCTTATGCTCTCTCTGTCTCAAATGAATAAAATCTTTAGAGTAAGAAATAAATAAATTCTAAAGAGTGGCAATATCACATGCAGACAAGGATATGGAAAAGTGGTTCATTTGTACGTAGCTACTGGGATATAAAATGGTACAAAAATATTGGGGTGAACAGTTTGGCAGTTTCGTAAAACACTAAACATGCAACTATCATGTGACCTATTTGGACTTCATCCCAGAGAAATAAAAACTTGTATTCATACAAAAACCTACAAATGAATGTTTATAGCAGCTTATTCATAATAGCCCCAAACTACAAATATCTCAGATAATGGGTGAATGGCTAAACAGATTCCAATACATCCAAACCATGGAATACTACTCAGCAAGAAAAAGGAACGAACTATTAATACATGCAAGAGCTTTGGTAACTCTCCAGATAATTATGGAGTGAAAAAGTCAATTCCAAAAGCTTACATGCTCTAAGACTCCATTTCTAGGGGCACCTGGGTGGCTCAGTGGGTTAAAGCCTCTGCCTTCAGCTCAGGTCATGATCTCAGGGTCCTGGGATCGAGCCCCACATCGGGCTCTCTGCTCAGTGGGAAGTCTGCTTCCCCACCTCTGCCTGCCTCTCTGCCTACTTGTGATCTTTGTCGGATAAAAAAAAAAAATAAAACCTTTAAAAAAAAAGACTCCATTTTTATAATCTTGAAATGATAAAATTAAAGAAATGGAGAACAGATTAGTGTGTCTCAGGGGTTAAGGAAATGGTAAGGGGAGACTGGAAGGGGGCGTGGCTATAAAAGTAGTTTTGTGGTGATGGCATTATTCTGTGTCTTGGTATGACTAATATCAGTATTCGTTGTGTGATTTGTACAAGAGTTTTTATAGTATGTTACCATTGGGGGCAGTGGATGAAGGGTACCCATGATCATTCTGTGTTGTATCAGTCTGAAAATTGCCTGAAAAATACACTGGCCGTTTGGTCCAACCCTTTGATCTTATCGTAGTAAATCAGGCCAGAGAGATGAGTGCCTTCCTCAAAGTCAGAAAGCCAGTGACAGAATCAGAACCCAGAGCGAGACCCTAGAGTCCCATTCACATGCTTCTATCATGTTCTATTCCTCCCATGACTGTGACTGCTCCAGAGTCCCCGTGCTCTTACCATGGCCTTCCTTCTCTTTATTCCTTGTATTTTGTCTTCAGTACTTCTGCGGATTTCTAAGAGCCTGTTTGAAGTTTAGATGAGGGCCTCTCCTTGTATGCTATAAAGCTAGAACTCCTTTTATTAGTGTCATGTGTTAAGATTTAATATTTATACAACTACTATAGTCATCTCATTAAGTTTAAAAAATAAAATTAGAATATGGATATTCATGAGGGTGTGATCTTATTTAATATAAACATCACTATCAAACTGCTTAGCCATCATTTTTCCAAAGGTTAATATAATATATTCACTGGATGTTACACTTGATAATTTTTTTTTCTTAAGATTTTATTTGTTTATTTGACAGAGAGAGATCACAAGTAGACAGAGAGGCAGGCAGAGAGAGAGAGAGAGAGAGGGAAGCAGGCTCCCTGCTGAGCAGAGAGCCCGATGCGGGGCTCGATCCCAGGACCCTGAGATCATGACCTGAGCTGAAGGCAGCGGCTTAACCCACTGAGCCACCCAGGTGCCCCTACACTTGATAATTTTTTTAAAAGACTTACTGATTTATTAGGGAGAGAGTGAGAGCGAGAGCGAGAGAGAGAGAGAGCGAGCACACATGGGGAGGGGCAGAGGGAGAGAGATTCTCAGGCAGACTGTGCGAGCAGGCAGCCCAGTGCAGGGCTTGACCTCACGACCCTGAGATCATGGCTTGAGCCAAAATCAAGTGTCTGAGGCTTAACTGACTGCACCATCCAGGAGCCTCTACACTTGATAAAATTTAAAGAGTTGCCCCAACAAGTGATAAAAGCTTCACCCCACCAGCATATTTTCCTTAAATTATGTGAAGTGAGATGTAGATAAAGCAAAGCCTAAAACTTCTCTCTTGTTAACTGATTGTAAAAAAGAGTTCATGTGTCAAAAGAATCATATACTGTTATTACTAGAAGAATCATTAGACGCAGTCTTTTCACAAGCTTTATTTATTTGTAAGCTATTTATTATATATTCTTGTTATTTTTCATGTTTGCCATGTAATAAGTTTTTGAAATAAATTTTTTTTTGAATTTAACAAATAATTCTTGCTCTTTATATTTCATTAAATGATTGGGGGGAAGTAAGCTTAGATCATCCATGGAACTGGGCTAATTTAATTATTCAATAGGGAAATGCAAATTAAAAATGCATTGAGATATCATCACTCATTCAGGTAGGGTGACCAATGAAAAAGACTGTAAATATATGATTTTGGTGAGAATGAGGAGCAACTAGAACTTTCTTACTTTTTTTTTCTCATTTTTTTTTTAAGATTTTATTTTTATTTATTTATTTGACAGAGATCACAAGTAAACAGAGAGGCAGGCAGAGAGAGAGAGAGAGAGGAGGAGGCAGGTGCCTTGCTGAGCAGAGAGCCCAGTGTGGGGCTCGATCCCAGAACCCTGGGATCATGACCTTAGCTAAAGGCAGAGGCTTTAACCCACTGAGCCACCCAGGCGCCCCAGAGCTTTCTTACTTTTGGTGGGAATGTAAAAATGGTACAATTCCTTTGCAAAACAGTTTGGCAGTTTCTTGTAGTGTTAAAATAGAGCTATTCTATGATTTAGCATTTCCGTGGATGTTCATCCAGATTTTTGAAAACATGTCCACAAAAATATTTTAGAAGAATGTGTGTAACAGTTTGATTTATAACTAAGAATTGAAAACAATGCAAGTGTTCCTTAATAAGCAAGTAGGTAGATAGATATCTGTATAGTCTATTCATTACTGGAACACGAATCAGCAATAAAACAAGTGGTACATATAACATCTGAGAAACTCCAAAAGAAGCCAGGAAGAAAAGAATATATATATGTGTGTGTGTGTGTGTGTGTGTATATATACATATGATATGGCTCATTTTTATGGATACAAGGACAGGCGAAACCGATTTATGGTGATGGAATTCTAGCAATGATTACCCATAAGAAATGTGATTTGACTGTAAGGCATGGGAGCACTTTCTGGGATGACAGAAATAGTCTATATTTTTAACGGTATGGTGCTTATATAGGTATATACACTTACAAGAGGCATCTGATTGTACAAATGGGATCTGTATGTTTTATTGTTTATAAAAAGTGTGAGGGCTTGTAGGGTCCAAGATTCTGGACTTGAGCCCAGTTTCCCCACTCACAAATTGAGACCTCACAGAAATGAAGCTGCACAGGTGTTGTGGGGGTAATAGTAATCCCTACCTCATAGATTCATTTTGAGAATCAAGTGAGGAAATATATGCAAAATATTTTCTGGGGAGCTAAATGCTGTTTTTTAAAAAAGATGTTTATCACGAAAGATATGTCTTATCATAAGAGAATATGGTTTTTTAAAGTTATTATTGTGAACAAATGATCATATTGAAGTCAAGCGTTATTAATGATAAATCAGTCTTGCTACCACCGAAGCGATTCTCTGTAATGCACACCTTGATTGTTTGTGGGCAACATATTGGCTTAGTAGGACACACAATCCATAATTAAGAAGGTAGAGAAAACAGCCAGAGTTTACAGATGTGTCTTATTATTGTAAAACAACTGCTAACACATTACCTAAAGTTTTGAAGTTAGCGATTTTTAAGAAATTGACAGTCGCACAATCTGTTATAACCGCATTTACTGTGTTTTAATATTATATGTGATCCCAACAACCAATGCAACTAATTTTCTTTATGTCTACTTTTTCATTAGTTTGAATCATTGAGTACACCTAGTTGGTTATCTGGCATTTTCATTTCTGTAGTATTCCTTAATGTAGTTTCTCTTTTACCCTATTTTCTATTTTTTTGTAAGACAGATAGTACTTATTATAATTTTAGGCATATATTTTATATTTTTTAGTTAACTGTGTTAAACTACATTTATTTTATGACTAAAAGCCTTCCTTAAACAAATAGTGAACTATAAAAGTGACAATGTCTTAATTAAATCCACGTTATTCATAAAAGAGACTCCTAACTAGAGAGAACAAACTGAGGGTTGCTGGAAGGGAGGTGGGCAAGGACTGGGCTAGATGGGTGATGGGGATGAAGGAGGGCAGTTGTGATGAAAGCTGGGCGTCGTATGTAAGTGACGAGTCACTAATTCCACTCCTGAAACCAATATTATACTACATGCTAACTAACTAGAATTTAAATAAAAACATGAAACATTAAGAAAATCTGTTATTAAAAAGCATATTTTCAATTTAGATTGTCCATAGCATATCACAAAACTTTAGGATTTGCAGTAAATTAAAGAATGGCATTTACAGGATTTAATATTACTACCAGTTTTTATGTCATCTGGAAATCTTATAATTAAATATGACATATTTGTGGTGCATTAAATCAACTAATGCCTTTACTAACCTTTTAAAATAAAATGTTTAAATAAATTTTTATTTAGTGTTTACATTGTGCAAGACACTGATAGCAGGTAAGATATGAATGAGGAAGGAATGAGCTGGTGGCCTTAGGACGTATGGGGCAGTTTCTGATTGATCCACTGGAAACTGCGAGTTGTTTATGAGGCCAAATTCAGATGACAGATGTATGTTGTTCAATGCAGGCACTGTGTTTTACAATAATATCACTTACAATTGGGAGCTTTTATATAAAAATCCAGATTTCTGACCTCATCTCCCATATTTAAAATCTGACAACTCTGGGTTGGAATTGTTCATTTCCACCCCTCACTGGAACTGAGTATTCCGCTTCCAGAGGGCAAACCTCAGGTTTTCCACAACACCACCCTCTCAGCCTCGCTCTAATTGCCTGCCAGGTTTAACCCGCCCTCCTCATCAGGAAGAGGAAACGAGGAGCCGAGCGGCAGAACTGCGGCTGGCTCGGCTCTGTTAACGGGCCGCAAGCACGGGGGGCAAGAAGGAAAACGTGCTGGGGAAAAATGCTGTGATAAAATGGGAGAGAGGGTGGCTGGAACTCCTGCTTCCAACTTCAACAGCGACTCATTTAATTACCAAAACTTTTTTTTTTAATTTTGTGCGTGAATAGGCATTGAGTTACTAGGTTTGCACAGACAACGTGACTCCTTGACCACGTCTCTACCTGAAGTCGCTGCCCCTTTGAAGTGCCTCGTGTGAATGTTTTTCTTGATTCAAAGAGCAGTCTAACATATCAAATCTTTGATTTTTACAAAGGCTGAAGAAATAACTTTAACAATTGGCCAAGCATTTGACCTGGCATACAGGAAATTTCTAGAATCTGGAGGAAAAGATGTGGAAACAAGAAAACAGATTGCAGGATTGCAGAAAAGAGTGAGTAAACTAAACTTTTTGTTTCACATTTACGTGATGTAAGTACAGGGAAACTTGCATATCATCAAACAAATCTAGAAGGCCTGCCATTAAATTCCCCCCACACTGACTGGAACTGCTTTCACTATGTTCCTATAATTTTTCATTCCTGATCCCCTGCACAGTTTTAACCATTTTATATTGAATTCCCACAAGAACTTAGTGTTCTCATGTGACTTTGCTTCACTTCCTGATGCTTCTCATGGGGATCAGAGCAGCAGAAGCAGCAGATGCTGGGTAAGTGGTTTCCCATGCAGATCAGATTCCTTTGTAATTAAATTACACCCTTTCTCCACTGTCTTCAAAATCATCATAAGCAAGTTTCACTGTCTTGCGGTTATACTCCAAGATTATGGGTAACAGACTGCACAGTGCAACCAGAAAACACAGAGATGAGGTATTAGAAACATGGAATTTGCACACATATAAAAACATATCTTAAACTTTATAAAATGTCTTTCCAGTGTTCTAGACTTTCCTGATATTTCCCAACCTTTATCAAATAATTTTCTCCCCTGTGCACAAGAGTACATTAAAATTCTGAATAATATGAAATCCTATTCATGAATGTAGCCAATGTGATAGCCAATATTTTCTAAGAATACATTTCTGAAGGTTTTTCAAAAATTATTGCTTTTTAGATTCAAGACTTAGAAACCGAAAATATGGAACTTAAAAACAAAGTACAAGATTTGGAAAGCCAGTTAAGAACAACCCAAGTATCAACATCTCCAGTAAGTTTATGGACTCTGGGCATGTTCTTCTTAGAAACGAGATTTCGTGGTGATACAACATCTCTGGGTCATCTGTGATGTTCCATCAGCTCTGTGATGTCTATAATAATCTGGGATCAGTTACTTAAAACATGGGTCGAGATGAAAGATGCTAATCACAAAATTAAAATTACCTACGTGGCTCAGACAAGAGTTGCTCTTCCAGGTTGCTCTTTTCCCTTGTGTTTTGTAGAAGAAGTCATCCCCCAGTTTGTTCTTCTCCTCTTTGTGACATAGTCTTTCTCACATCCTTACTGGTTACTATTTACTGAGCTTAGATTCCTGACCTAAGCCAACACCCCTGGAGCACTGACCTTCATTATAGACACTGGACAGCTAATAGGACCGACTTTGCCGACATTGCATGGCAGGGGTTTCCACTGGGAGTGACACAGTTGAATTTCAGACCCTAAAATGAGTGGTGGTCTCTGCAGACAGCTCTCAAATATTTAGTTACCTTATTTGCTTTTGGTTTATCATAGATTCAAAGTCCTTTTGGCAATACCATGTATGATACCATACTTTCATGATTCTGGCTAAGGGAATCTTTTGGAAGAAGAAGATGGGATTTAAAACAATATTTTTTTCTGGCAAAATATATTTGGAAAACTTTTTTTCTTCTTGAATCATCTTTGCTACTGATATTCTCCAATAAACAATATCTTTTATTTTGCATTTTAAAAATATTTACTATACAACTTACAGCATGATGCCATAATGCTATAAACTGAAACACAATTACATTTGCAAATGTTTAAAAAGAGTTTTTGTTTCTAGTTTTTATTTGCAAGTTCATGTTGGTTCAATTTCTAGACTAATTCAATGAAAATTACATATCTCCATATAGAGAGAGACGGATGGATATAGATATATAGGTAGATAGATGGCTTGCTATGCAGTGTAAGAAACCAAAGTCAGTCTTGTTAACAGTCCGGTATCTACAGTGAAGGTCAGTACTCTGGGGCGGTTCGGCTTGGTCATGTGTTTATACGTACATGTGGGGCAGCTCGGCTTAGTCACGTGTTTATACGTACGTGTGTCTGTCTAGTTCTACACTATTTCAGCAGTTCATGACCATTAACAACGTGCCTGTAAGAAACTGCACTTAGAGTTTCAAATTCGGTACGCCCTGGAAATGGGTCTAAGAACTTCCTTTTCAACTCACCCTTTCCATCTTTCTCACTGAAGCACTTTGCATTTCATTGCTTGGCGTATGGTGTGTGATAGTGGTGTCCATACGGCCAAGGTAAGAGAGGTTGGGAGTGAGGTTCTTGTGTTCCCGTGTACCTTTGTTATGAACAGTGAGGCTGGCTTTATTATAATATCTTTCCTGTTTGCTTGTTTGTTTGTTTCTCTTCACTGCCATCACTCTTTGCTTCTCATCAAGATTATGATATTTTTCTTTCCTCTCTGGTCACAAGGAACAGAGCATCAGCTCAAACTCCTTCTTTAAACTTTGGTCCCAAAATGGAGTAAAACCCTTCTGGGTCTTGCTGAAGATCTTACTATAAACCATCCTCTGGGAAAAAAAACTAGGAATAGAAACATACGTGAAGGGAAGTTGTGTTTTTAAGCCATCTTAATAAAGTGTTATTTCTGGAATTCATGGTATGTGAATAATAGCTTTACTTTAGTCTTTGTGTTTGCAAAGGAATAAGATCCATTACCATTTTGGATGCAAACCCGAAGCTCTGTCTCTAGATGGAGAACTAAGATACCATGTTGGGGGGCAAGGCAGATTTAGAAGAGCAGAATACTCTGGGGCATGTTGATGAATGATGAAACAGTCCTCCCCTCTTTATCTCCTGAAAGCAGGCGTTGCCCTGGACTGGCACTGGGGCAACTCAGAAGAAGGTGGGTCAGGTTGGGGCTTATGCAGGTGCACTGGCGATCTGAAATGGCCACCAAGTCAGCTTCAGAAATGGCAAGGGTCAGGAGGAATGAAGAGATGACACTTGCCCCGGTCCCCGTGATCCTCTGGCTGAGCTAGCCATCACCGGGTGTGAGCATGACACTTGGCATGTAAATGAAATGAAGTCTCTCTGTATGTTCATTATTCAGCAATCTCATTGGTAGAGTCCGTTACATAAAAAAACAATAATTATTCAGATAGGCAGTTACTAAAAAGGATTAGCTGCACAAGTTGTCATTTAATAATTATTCTAAACATTGTGTTCGTCTCAGTACTGAATATGTCTCCGTAAAATGCTTCAGAGGCTGTAACTAAAAGGCTCAATTAAAAAAAGAGAAATCATTTTCTCTAAACCACTTTTTTGAACCTAATATATACGTGTAGAAAATTTATTGCTTCATCAATCATTATGCAAATAACTCAAATTATAACTTTCAATTATATTCTTGTCATAGTAATACCTTAGTATTTGTTCTTTATTTTAACTCAAAAATTACTTGTTATAGTTTTTCAGTTTCTAAAGGCTTATATGATTTCTGAAGTTGATGGTATACTGGATGATGTACATCTTTAAGATAAAAAATAGAAATTACTTGATTTTTTTTTAAATTACTTGATGGTTAAAGGAAGGAGACTCAACATTTTTAAGTTGCTAAAAAGTATCTGATGTTTTAAAAAATTTTTGAAGAGATCATGAACAAATGTGTCTGCCTTTCATTTTTTATTTCAGTTATGTAGCTGTGGAATACATTAATATAACATTAAGTGCTCTATTTATTTCACATTTCTTAAAATTGTCTCCCAATTTTCTGATACTAAAAATGAACTGAATCAAATTAAATTATCTACAGTTATTTAGTATGAAATATTGCCATGCTTACAAATATCCACTCTGTTGAAGGTTTGTTAATGATTCAAACTATTAAACTTGAATTTAGAAAGCAGTGAAAATTATAAAAAAATTAAAATATAAATTTAAAGTATAGGTAACTTGTTTAATAGCTTGCAGTGGGTCTATAGTAAAGCAAATTTCTGTTACGTTAGAACCTTTCTTAGGAAATTTGGCCACCAGTGTTACAGGACAGAGCCAGGACACAAAGCACTTCCCAGAGTGCCACCATGTGTAGCGAAGTTAATACGCAGTAGATGCCTGCTGGGCCTGTAACTCTGGCGATGAGACCGCATCGCTTTTCCTTCCTTGTTTGTTTCCTTCGCTGTCAGAGGACTGAAGGACAGAACGCTCCCAAACCGCCCAAGTTCTTAGCCTTTGTTTAAGGGATTAGAGGCAGCAACTAATGCATGAATTACGGAAGCACTGCAGTGAATTATGAATCCCATTATGCAAATCAAAGTTACGATATAGGTGGGTTTGGTATGGAAAATTAATTTTGCGTCAGGTTTTCCCCTGAGCTTTCAGGGTGCTGTGGTGAGAGGAAGCCCCAAGACAGATGACTCTTCTCCAGTGACCAGCCCAAGAGGAGTGTGGATCCTACCGGAAGCCGCTTTTTCCGAAGTCACACAGAAGTAACTCTCCTGCCATATAAAACAGTCAGAAACCGTTCTCTACAAACACTTAACACTCATTATGACTTAACAATGACTTAACATAAAAATAAGCACATAAAACAACAGTTTCCTAAAATGTCAGGATTTGCTAGTCAAACACAATATAGTCCACATCAAGCGTTAGTCAAAGTAAAAGAAAAGATTTAGCTTTAAAAGCTAAATTAAAGATTAGCTTTGAAATAGTCTCTTTGGGAAGAGGGAGAGAAGAAAACAAAAGAGGAATGGAATTGTGGAGGGATTGTGAAATAAAAAGTAATGTAGAAAATGAAAATAATTCAAAATCACTGGTTTGGATGCTGTTCTTATCAATGTGTGATGAAATAGCAGATAAAGTCAATTATGGGAAGCATCAGAAAAATAAGAAACATTTTTGATAAGATAACTAAAAGGTCGCAAGCTGTTTTTCCTAGTGAGAGGTCCAAAGTCCTAGTTGAATTTCTGTAGCACAGAACAATGGTTCAGAGGAATCAGATCTTCTCACAAGAAATTACAGTTTTAGAGATGTTGATCTTTTATTCTATATAAAGTCAAAAATGAAAAATATGGGGCTCTGTTGAGTAGAATGGTCCAGACTGAGAATCTCTGAATGAGTTGAGTGACCACGAGAGAACACAGATACATGTCTCTGCACTCCCCCAAGGCACCCTGTGGAAAGGTGCTATTTCTTAGACGGCGGCCGGCCACCCGCATTTGTGTTCTATACATCAATGTAAATCGGTCATTCTGATTTGTTTTGAGGATGCAAACTAAGTAATTTTGGTTCAAACTTCTTTTTTTTTTTTTTTAAGATTTTATGTATTTATTTGACAGAGGAAAGAGCAAAGTAGGGGAGCAACAGCGAGAGGCAGTGGGAGAAGCAGGCCCCGCGCAGAGCAGGGGCCCATGTGGAACTCAGTCCCAGGACTCTGGGATCATGACCTGAGGCGAAGGCAGTGGCTTAACCAACTGAGCCACCCAGACACACTTGGTTCAAACTTCTAATGAAATTCTTCAGAAATTCTAAAAAGTCCTTTCAAGGTTTCACTGTGTAAATTGTAGTTTTGTTTTTATTTTTTCTAGTCCTACTAAGTCGTCACTTCTTTTTTGGAATAGTATCTTAGTGACATGTCTTATGTATTACAATGCATATCACTTTGATTTTTATTTTCTCACATTTGCCCACTGCATACATTAGATACAGTTGTGATCTATTATATAAAATATAAAATATTTATTGAATGTCAAATGCAGTCATATGTCTAGGATGTTGGCTTTGAGCAGCCTATGAATTTCAGCTGTTATAGGGAACATTTACCCATAGGTAAATGAATAAATAAACTTAAAAATTCAGATTCAATATATGGTATGAACAAAATAAAATACACCAGAATAGGAGCAAATAGCTGGGGACTAGAGACGGTGATCACGGAAGCCCTTTCTGCGAAGGCAGTGTCTGAATTGAGACCTGCAGTTGGTTAATGTAAAGGGCTGGAAACAGTGACAAGACCTTTGTGCCTAGAGCATAGTGACCAATAGCAAAAGGAGTTGGAGATGACATTGGAGAGAGAATCGGGGACTAGATTTTATAGGGCCCTGTAGAGTTTTTTTGTTATTTTTTTTCTTTTTTCCTGACTGAGAAATTACTGGTAGGTTTTAAACAGGGGACTCGGGGGTCATCTGGCTGACGTCTGCACTGCGGTCTGTAAAGAGGTCAAAACGAGGCCCGAAAACCTGTCTAGGAGACTGTTTCAGTAGCTTAGGAGAGGAAGAGGAGTAAATTGGTCTAGAATTCTGTCATTTCAGGTGGTGCATGTAACTTTATCCCTTTAAAAAACAAAACAAAACACTTTATTTATCTGTGAGAGAGAGGGAGGGAGCATGAGTAGGGGGAGGGACAAACGGAGAAGAGGGAGAAGCAGACTCCCGGCTGAGCACCGAGCTAGGTGTGGGGCTCCATCCCAGGACCCTAGGATCATGGCCTGAGCCGAAGGCAGACGCTTAACGGACTGAGCACCCAGATGCCCTCACTTGATATATGCTGGAAGCAGAACTTGCAGGATTCACTGATGGATTGGTTGGGGCTGTAGAGTAAAAGAGGGGTCAGAATTGTCCCTTAGGGTTTTATCCTAAGCATCGGGTTAGTGATGCCATTTTTCAGAATAGACATGACTTAGGGAAGGTGCAGGACAAAGATGTAGTATCTCACTTTGGCTCACGTTAGTTCTGCCTACTGCACAGCCCCTGGAGACGCTTGTTAGGTGGCTGGACATGCAAAGCTGGAATTGAAGGAGGAGGTCTGGGCTCCTGATGATAGCACTGGAGTGAAAAAAGTTTGCTCTCTTTCTGTTACCATTTAGGTGATTGTTCATTGATTTACCTAATAAGCCCAGTATAAATTTGCCCAGCGTGAGGTTCTAGAGTAGTTTAGTTTTAGCTAAGGAAATGAAAATAGAGACTTATTTCTTGCTCAGTATTAAAATTAAAAGACATTTCTAACTACAAACCAATGTATATGTTCAGTAGATACCCAAACTCATTTTTACTTAAAACCAGTTCCTCGTATGCATGATGAATGAAGGGCCACACATACTTTCAATTTTCTCATGAATTATTGACAGACTGTTTTTTAACTTGTTTTTAACAAACAGAATGCTTACATGTTTCCTAAATTCCACTCTGTTCAATCATAGGTTCCTTTTCTAAGGCAAATGAAATAGCCTTTGATAGCACCCGTATTACATACTTCTGTGTCACTCTGAAGTTGTGGAAATCTTTTCATTGGTTTTAGAAATCGGGTCCTTATTTTATACAGTCATTTAGATACACTGAGAAATTTCCGTTACTTGACTGTGCTGTTTGCTTTTTGCTGTGTTTTAGTGGTTTGGCAATAGATTAGAGGTTGGGTTTCCACCATTTGGTACTAATTATCTAGGAACAATCTGATTTCCATTTATTACATTCACATGGTGGTGCTGTCTGTATTTATATCAGAAAAAAAAGGGTTGATTCTGCCCTCCTAGCCTCATGAATGCCCCCAGAAGATTGTTCCTTATAAGATGTGGGCATAGCAAGTTAAATCACATTGTTCCTCCTGATTTTTGTGTCTGGATGCTTACATTTTACTTTTCTGGCTATAGATGCTTTTAACCAAATCAGACGATTGCCAGAAAGTTAAATGAATAAAATTGTAGTCCTTAGAAGTACTGGACTTTCTATTGCTGAGTAAAATAAATGTCTCCCTTTCAATTAAACCAAGTGTTTGTTACTGGATAAAATTCTACCTTTACATAATCAACTGTGTGGCCACTGATTAGACTTGATAGGACAACTATAACCTAAATTGTGTATTTCCTTGTGGGTAAACAAAAGTGCCTGTTTATCTTCTTCTAGTGTTTGCTCAACTGTTACTGAAGTCACAATGGGCAGGAGCAGATTGTGAAGACTCGGTTATACAACGAGCCAAATGTGAATCTTTAAACAAAGACATAAATTTTAAGCATGACATTGATTCAAGAACATTTGCTGTCCACAAAAAAAATGATTACTGGTGCACGGCTTCATTTTCATAATTGTTACTTGCAAAAAAGATGATCCTAAAGAAGTAAACTCTAACTAATGAGAAGAAAAATACATTCCGTTCCAGTTCTGACCACGAGTACCTGATCAAATCTTTTAATTTCGTGTTGCAGTTTTCCTCTCTGGGATCTGCAGACAGTCCTAGCCACTCAACTGGTGGCATTCTTGGAAGAGCAAATAAGATAATAGGTCTTACACGTAAGAGACCAGTATCACCAAACTGTGAATCTAGAAATCTGAAAAAATACATTTGTGATGCTTTAAATCCTACACTCTGGAAGTTGTTACTTTTAAAACTTACTTAAAAAGTGATGTCAGAAGTATAACAGTGAACTCTGAGAGTGTGAATCAGCATGGCAGCATAGAAATTTGCCGAAATATTTGGCATCACTGTTGTATTTTCTCATCTGTAGCTTCATTTATAATCTTTATAGTCTACCAGTTATTCAACTAGAAAAGTGTAGACATCATATTTCAAATATAAATTTAAATAATTAAATAATTTACTTTCTAAATTAAATTCTAAGTAGAGTTATTTTAATAATGATAAATCATATTTTAATCTTAAATTTGTTTGTTTTACATTTTAAAACCATATTTGGGGGGCACCTGGGTGGCTCAGTGGGTTAAGCCTCTGCCTTCGGGTCAGGTCATGATCCTGGGGTCCTGGGATCGAGCCCCACATCGGGCTCTCTGCTCAGCAGGGAGCCTGCTTCCCTTCCTCTCTCTCTGCCTGCCTCTCTGCCTGCTTGTGATCTCTCTCTGTCAAATAAATAAATAAAAATCTTTAATAAAACCATATTTGGGTATTTATATTAGCAAAAGAATTAACAGCATAAAATAAAATTTTGTTATCGTTCTACTATTTCTTAGGTATTGCCAAAGAACTGTGTAATGCAGTTTTTTTATTGTTGTTTAAACGTAATTGACTTTCACTGAGAATTCAGACCCTTTACCACACTTCATCATCACTGTTCTATTTAGACAAGAATGAGGTTGAAGTATTCACTTGGGCCTGAATGTCCCAAACCACCACTTCCTCAAAGATCCAGCTACAAAACTACAACAATGACAATGAACTGCAAATATGGGCGCTCACTTTTTTTTTTTTTTTTTTTTTTGAGAGAGAGAGAAAGAGAGGAGAGAGGGAGGAGTGGCAGAGGGAGAGAGAGAATCCCAAGCAGGCTCCACGCCAGCTCAGAGCCTGAAACGGGGCTCAGTCTCACAACCCTGAGAGCATGACCTGAGCTGAAATTAAGAGTTGGATGCTCAGCGACTGAGCCCCCCAGGTGCCCCTGGGCACTCGTTACTAACAGGCCTTAAGAACCTTACCATGTGTGTGTAAGTCACGTGTAACGTCCCTGAGAATGGGATCAGATCTTGTGCACCGTCATAAAGACCAAAGGACTTGGAAGTATGAGCATAAAGGACCAAACAGTGGTGCCATGAATTTCTGTAGGAGAGTCCAAAAATTTTTGTTTTTAGCCATCTGTTAAAATACTGACAGAAGACACAAAAATATCAAGCTGTCTTCATCTAAACTATGTATTTAATTTCTTAAAAAAATAAATATCCTCAACCAGTTAAAAATGGCAGTTTAAAAAGTTTAAAAAGACTAGTCCCTGACCCCCTAAACTTAGAAACACCACTCGAAATGCTTAACAGATGTGATATTTAATTCCTTGACTTGAATCATTTCTCAGTTAGGAATCACGAACTCAGACATCAGTAGAGCCCAGGCTGAGATGTAAGTATGTAATCTTGTGTGGTGGTGGGCATTGGCGGGAGAGCCCACACCCAGCAGAAAAGGCACAGCAGTAACTGTCGGTCATTCGCATGCAAGTCTGTGGACCCACTTTCTAGATTTTGTAACTTTTCAAGAAAAGCTCCAGATTTTAATGTGCAGTGTCTTAACATTACCCACAAGCAGCCGATGATTCAGTGTATCAAAGATCCTTGTGACCCGAGCAACACGTGTCCATTAACCAAATCGGCTGCAGCTCTCTGTAGATACCCGAGCTCCACCATTCTGGAGTAGTTAAAAACTTGATTATTTTCATGTTACACACATTCCTCATCTTTATAAGTTCATGTTCCCAGAGTAAGTAGAAGGCATAGTATTAGCACTGTCCTAAAATACTAGAGCACTTAGAAGTTGGTTATTTTAGCCTTCAGTTTGATTTGAGGCATCTGGGTAAGATTTTTTTGGCTAATACAAGTCATAGAGTAATACAGAGCACTTTCATTTATGTTATAAACCAGATGATTTGATACCAAGGACAAATATCACTTAATATCATATGATGCTTCACTCACTATAAACAGTCTTATCAATTTAGAGCTTAAGTTTAAAAGTTGCTGTAGTATAAATTAGGCAATATATATACCTTGTCATTTTATTATATGTCTAGTATTTTGATGTGTTAGAGCTTTTAGAAAATATTTCTTTTCGATAAAGTTTAGAAAAAATTTTGTGCACAAGGAGCTTACAGTTCTCACTTAAAATTAAGTAAGAGGTAGCCACCAATCACAGAATTATACAGTAAACTGCATAGACTATAAAATAGATTTTGAAATTAGATATATACATGCGTACATGTGTACATATCTGCATACAGATCCCTGTGGAGGGCAATGGAGGAGACAGTAATTATATGTCTGTATATGCATATTGATAGAGTGGTCAGTTACACAACTCAGACCAACAGATTTTGCTTCCACATTGAGCCCTTCCCTCAACTTAAATCTCTCACTTTGCATTGCCTTATTCTCCCCTCAGCTTTGAGAACTGTGTGAAGACGTGACTCAGCTTAGAAACTTCCTTCAGATTTGTGGGTTCTCCTATCATTTTGGTTATAACTTTTCACTGTGAGGTTATCAAAAGCCATATTTGTGTTGGCTGCCTCAAAATCCTATTAGTGTTAAAAATCTCTGAAGTGTGACCTGTGGTTGAGAAGTCCAGCTCCAGGCCAATTCCAGAAGCTTCACCTGGCGAGCCTCCCCAGGGGAAATGCCCTCCCCATACCAGGTACAGTACCTGCCTTGGAGGAGTTGCGGTCAAGGACTCAGCCCCTGGACCCTCGGCCAGCTGTGCTCTTCCACATAACATGTCTGCATCCCTAGCCCTGGTGCCTATATTTGGAGGCCTCCTTTTTGGGGGCCCTTGGCCATGACCTTTTTAAAATGCCTCTGTCAAGGCCATCTTATGAGGGCCTTGAAGACTCACTCTTTTCTCCACTCTGATTCGGTGTTCAGTGCTTTTCTGCCCCTTGCCCTTTCTCTTTTCTCTCCCCCCGACTTGTCCCCTCCCCTCAGCAGACACAATGCCTTGCTTCTGCACTGATACTTCTAACCTTCACCCAGTGCCATTTCTGGGGGAAAAAGGACATTGATGAAGCCAGTACCTTCTTTCTGGCCTCTTGCTTTTACCATAGCAGAAAGTGAGTAAAGGCTGAGCTACTGCTTTCATTTTGACTTGATTTAACCGACCGCTCCGACAGCTCAACTCTTACTCTCAGCTGTTGACAGCAGCTGTCCGTACTGTAACTAATAACTTACGCGAGTCATCCAGACACTGACGTGCAGACCCAGAATAGTGAACCGCTTACTGATTCTGGAGTCACTTATTATTTCATTTATTTGAGATGCTTGACAACCCCCTCTGCACATCCCTGAGAAGTCCACCATTTGGAAATCACAACCTACAGAAAGGTCGTGACGATTGGAGTCAGATTATTTTAAATTTAGGCTCTGCTTCTTACCTCATAGAGGAATAAATCACAAAGAATCTATGGGCTTTGATTCCTATATCTTTATTATAATAAGGATGTAACATTACTAATATAAATATCTCAAAAAAATGTTTTGAACGTTAAATCTAAAATGATTGTTGTAACCTTTTCCAAAATTCTACAAAGTCATTACTTTTTATTAGACTTTACTCCTACTTTAATGACTGTTTTTTCTTATTATTATGATTCCCTTTCCCATGTCATTACCCAGAAGGTCTCAATGAAATAACTCAAGCTTCACTCTTCTTCTCAAGTCCTAATGATGCAACCTTTTATTTCAATATCTAAAAATATAATATTTCAGTGAAAAATGGTCAAATTAAACATTCTAGATTCTAAGGAGCATTGCAATAGGAAAATACACTCAAATGATTTTTAAAATTTTAGTGAAATTATTCTGAAATTATTCTTTTCACATAATATCACTTTACCAATAAATTTTCATATATATTTTTTTCCTTTTTCCTCCATGTCTTCTCTCTTCTCCTTAGTGTATTTCTCTGTCATTCCTTTACAGCTGCTGCACAAAATGTCTGATCATGAGCAACATGGGTTTCAGAGATGCTCACCTTCTTTCTGGCGTAGTAGTGATGATTCATCTTCCTGTCTAAATAGTTCTTCCATTACTGTCACTCCTGTCAACTCGCCTGATTCCAGACTGTCATTGGGACTGTTAATACCACCACCTTCTAAATGTGGCCTTCCCAAGCCAATCAGTGAGAACAGCATCCCAAGACCTCATGTAATTTGCTAAGCAAAAAATTCTTTTTTATTATCCCATGTAATTTTTTTAAAACTTTACTAAAATGTGCCATTTATATCATAATGAAAAACATTAGGTATGTCTTGAATCCATGTGATGGGACCTGGTGACTTTGTGTGCCATGTTTGCTTCCTTTGTTACCTGAGAGAGTTTCAAGTAGAGAGTGGTGATGGTGTACAAATCCCCAGAAAGGTGAATTAGGATAGGTCACTTCAAAGGACCCCAAATATGGCAGCTAGGAAATTAGATCATCGGTGATGTTGGTAAAAGCAGTTTTAGTGGCATTTGGCACAAAAAGAGCAAAGTTTTGATTGATATGAGTTAGTACCTCTTCCAAGGAAGTTAGCCTTGATGGAAAGAGTAAGAGATGCGAGGTTAGAGGGGTAAGACATTTTTGGTTGGCTTGTTTTGTTTTCAAGAACAGTCAAGACTTGAGTATCTTTATATCCTGAGAAAGAAGAGAGAGAGGGAAGCCAAGGCAGATAGAGGGATGGGTTGATCAGGAAAACAATATCCCTGGTTTGGAGGAAGTAGTTGAGGGATAAAATTCCCTCAAAGTCTTTAGACAGTATTCATGACTGATAAAGTGAGCGTGTTGTTAAAGAAAGGGAGATGACACCACTTTTCCTGCATGAAAAGTGTACCAACAGTGCTATTAGCTGAATAATAACTCTGTCACTCGTCACACACAGTCAGCCTTATTTTTCTTCCATTACTTCCATTATCTGTGAATGAGAAAAATAAATGTATTCTGAAAAGTCTAATTTTACTGTGAAACACATGAGATCATCTCTGTTCATGTTCTTTGAGAACAAGCAAGTTTTTTCTTACTACTCCTCTCCAAAATGGGAATTCTCTTTCTTTTCTAGATTGTGTGTGTGCAAGTGTATATTTTTCCCCAAATGACAATAAAAGTGATGATTCATTCCTGTGTTACATCTGGGTCCAGACTGACCCAGATAACTTAATGATTTTGGTGGTATATTTAGTGATTATTGACTTATTTCACAAGGTGGATATTTAATCATAGAAAACTGAATGAACTCTTACCCAGGAATAAAAGGCACTGCAGTGAATACAATAGTTGGCTGTCATTGTAATTATAAATACAAATTAACTTATACTCTGCAAAATTTTTAAGTTGCTATCAATTGCATTTGAATGGTCATAGTTTAAAAAGTACATTACTTCTGTTCAGTTATTTCTGTTTCCAACTTACGGAAAATGTATTACTGAAATCATGTTTTTATAAGTTTCTATTATTTTTAATTCTCTGATACAAATGGCAGTTGTTTCTAGATAGATAAAAAAGTCCAATATCTTTTATATCTGTCTGGAATAGCATTTTCACCATTTTTGCCATCATCTTTAAGGGCATTGTCGCAGAAATTTTCTGTTGCTTTCTTGCAACGGACATTTGGTGTGACTGGTTAAATCATATAGAATTGCCAGCGTTTGATCTAGAAAATGGCAAGTTCATATGATTCAATTGTTGTTTATACATGTTCTCTATGCGTATGAAATATTTAACATTATAGCGTGTCTTCCTGAAACACTGCCGTAATTCACATTATTTTCATTTGCAGGCGGGCACCAGGACACCCAAGTCCCCCTCCACTGACATCTTCGACATGGTACCGTTTTCTCCGGTATCACATGTGTCTTCAACCCCTACTCGCAACGGCACGCAGCCGCCGCCAGTCCCCAGCAGAGCTACTGAGATCAGTAAGCTTTCTAAACAAATCAATATTCTTAGCTATATTTGTGTACATTTTAGATGTTTCATTGACACTTTATGGAAAATTACATATCTTAGGTTCACTCAAAGTGTTAATTACCAAAGAATTATATTTCATTGCGCCAGATCAGCTAATCATATTTAACTTTATAATTCAGAGTATCTACTGATGACATCACTTAGCATTTGAAACTGTTTTATGAAAAATGATATTTTGGTATAGGGTTATTAATTTCAATACAAAGCATTTAATCATATTTTATTTTATTTTGGTTATGCTTTTAAATGTTTTAATGGTTAAAGACAACTTGGTGGTAATTATTTTAATATTTTGACATGCTTAGTAGAGCTCAGTTTAAATTTTTCATTATCATTTAAAAAACAATAAATTTTTTGTTATCATAGAGTATATGAATATTCTTAAATGTATAAAGATATGAATTCCATGACTTGTTTATTAATCCCATGGAAGTGTTCTCTCTGGATATCTGTAATACTATGCACACCATCGCTTCTCTGCTTTACCTTCTGCACATTTGGAAGGACCATAAGACTCTCTTCCTGATGAATTAGAAAACATCCAACAGATGCTCATTTTCAATGTCATGATTGTATTTTGATCTGTGCCCCATCACAGAAACGTAAAGAATAGCTCCGATGGCTGTGCTCAGTCATTACGTCCAAAGGGAAACTGAAGAAAAGAGAGTTTTACATACTATGCTTTATTGCGTTCTTTCTGGTTCACATTAAGAGGTTTTTGATATAACTCTGAAGTTATAGCTTGGGCTTAAAATATGTCAGGGTCTTTATTTGTTTCCTTCTGTGGAACTTACCAAAATATCTTACATGTGTTAGATCTTCAGTAAATTTTACAGAATTAATTTGTAAATGCAAAGTAGTAACATTAGAAACTTTAAAAATCAGTTTACAAAAATATGTCTGTACTTTTACATAAATTGAAATATATATTTAAATTCCTGTGAATATATTTTCTGCCAATGCAAATATTTTTTTAGGAAATAATCTATAATATATATGCCATAGTGTATTTTTAGCAAATGTTTCCCATATCCTGATACAATATCCTGATGCAATGGGGCATTTCTTTGTCTTTATGAGTGTCCCACATCTCTTGCTTTACTGTTTTTTAATTCCTTGGACGACCACCGGTTTACTTATTCATTATTTAGTCCAAAGGGCATTTGTATAGCGTGTGTGCTAGAGCTGGGTTACAATCTGGAATTTGAAATATAAATTATAGAGATGTACTACAAAAGAGGATTTTAATCCAAGTCAAAATACAAATTGAGAAGAGCGAATAGTTTCAAAAATATTTAGAAGGAATAGTATTATCAGGATGGTGATTGAGAGTTCATGATCAATTATGATTCAGGATTTTATACTGAATGTTGTTAACAGGGAAAACTGGAAGTAGAAAAGATGAAAAATGCATTCTGTATTAGAATTGGTAAATCTGATACGCCTTTGGAAAATCTGGGCAAAGATGCTCCAGTGGTTTTAAGGAATTTTTTAATGAGAAACTGAAGTAACACCTTGCTGTATTTTTAAATATCTAATGATCCTGAGTGCCAAAATTTAACAAAGGTAATGAAAGATATGGATGGATAGATAGGTAGATGGATAGGATTCTAGATGCCCCTATACCATATCTATCTTCATAGCAAATGCTATAGGAAAAATGGTACAGACAGACTTGCTTGATACTGAATTGCCACAAACCCTTTTAGTTTATAAAAAACCACGCTCTCTGTGAAGCCTTGTAAAGCAAAGCACCATGAGCCGAGACACGCCCGGAATGAAAATCTCTGTTCCTATCAGCTCTACTTCCTTTTCATTACTTCCTTTCTTTCTATTTGTATATTTATTTATTTATTTATTTCATTACTTCATTTCTTTTCACAAACATCTATCGTTTGTACAACATTGTTGGTCAGGCTTGTGGTACGGTGGAAACCCAGGCACTCTTCCAAAGGAAAGTTCCTTTGTTCTCCAAGTTCTGATTCATTGCCCAAGCCACATGAGACTGAGGAAAATAACAACAGTAATAACAACACTCATACCCATCTGCAATACCTAGTCATAATTATATATGATATTTTTATATAAGGTGACAACAAATTCCCACTTGTTTAGGACAGTTCTGGTTTATACATTTTGTCCTGGTGTAACTGTTGGTACCATTTCTTTTAGAATTAAAAGTGTCTTTATTTGGATGATAAAGTATATGTCCCTCTTATTTATACAATACTTACCAGCACTAGGAACTTAAAAAAATTTTTACTTATTCATGAATTTGGAAAAAGAACAGTTATGACTAAAAAGGCAAGAGTGTTTTATAATGAGGCTCAGAGATTAGAGGACATGGTAAAACTCAAGGAACATAAATATTACCTCTTACATAGCATTGACATTTGAGGATATAGTATTTCTTAATATATTATAAATTCTCACACACCTATATAATTTTTTAAAAATTATCTTTAAAATAAAAAATCTTTCTCAGAAGAAAGGAATTTCCTAATTTTTAAATTTTTAAATAATAGGCCATAGTTTTATCAATTACAAACATTGATTTTAACTTTGATACTTCTTTAGTATCTTAACCAAAAAATGAATACTTGAGAATATATGTTACAGAGAGCTTTTTGATATTCCATTATTGCTATTTTTAAGAAGAAATTTGTTTCTGGGATAGGAGACGTTTTTAAAGGACCTGTCCCATTGTGTTTATTTAGGAAGGTGATACAGTTTCTTAGTACATGAGACAATGTGCCTTAAATTTTCTCTGAGTAAAGGTGGGGTGAAGTTAAGGATCTGTGGGCGGGACAGTCGGCCTCAGTCCCTCCTGTCGCTCCCTGCCCATCGCGGTAGGAGGCCCCGGGACGTGGACTGGGGACGTCTCAGTGAGTAACGCGCTCACTGTGGAAAATTTAAATTGCTTCAGAAAAAGTGCAGGCATCGTAATGTGGTCATTTCAGATAACCGGGGAGTTTGACACGGAGAAGTCTTCAAGACGCAGAAACCTGTCCGGATAACCATGGCTCGAAACCGGACGGTTCTGAATATGGTCACGAAATGCATCTTTGCTGCTTTGCTGCTGTTGGACTAGTCTGAGCCCGGGAAAGGCCCGCGTGGGGACTGTGCGGGGTCGGCCCGTCGCGCGTCCTGCTTCGGGACCCGCCCTCGCCCCAGCTGCGTCCCCGGGCCACTCACGGTCACTCACTGAACTGTTCTCTGCTTTCAGAACGGGACCTGTTTGGAGCGGAACCTTTTGACCCGTTTAACTGTGGCGCGGGGGATTTCCCTCCAGATATTCAGTCAAAACTGGACGAGATGCAGGTGACTATTCTCCCAGATGGGCCCGCGAGTGGTTTCTTTGTCTTTAATCTGGGACGCAGGAAATGCCATGTACCAAAACCGCCCTTTCCTTACTTGAACTTACTTGAAACAATTGCTTTGAAAATAGGAATATACATTTAGTCCTAAAAGTATTCCTACGCATGCTAAGGATGGTTTTTCATTGTGTTTTGTGTTTAGTAGTGTGATTTACAATGGCAATAAGTTCGTTCTTTTATTACACAAGATAACATGGATTCTAATGGTTCATTACTTTGAAATCCAAAAATTACAGGGCAGCTGTCCTAGGTTTACAAGGTTTCGTCTCAGTTTTACCAGTTATGGAGTTCAAATTGGGAGTGGGTAGATGAAGGGCGATCTCTGTGAGAGTGGATCGGTGTCTTTGAAGACAGGCGCCGTAGCCGTGGTTCGTTACCCATGGACTCTGTTCGGGAGAGGGGGCACCAGTGACACCTTCAGGAGTGTCATCCGCTTGTGTCTTCACTTCTCTCTCCCTCTTCTGTTTTTCAATCTTACTTGAAAATAAGTTTGAAGATACTGGTTTTAAAAGCTTTTTCAGTGGGCCATGATCAATAAGTCGTCTTAAAAGCACCAGAAAAAAACCTCTTTATATTTGCCCTTTACATGTTGGTGAAATTATTAGATCCTATTTTTATCAAAAAGACTATTTATATGGCAGAATGTAGGCAAAGACCCATTATAGGAAGCTGATTGAGAAGAAGCAGTGGGGAGAAGGAGTCATTCCTGTTTATTAGGTGGTTCATTCTCTGTGCTCCATTTCCTGGACGAAACAAGTAAAGGTGATTTCTGACTTTCTAACACTGGTGAGACACCCCTTCCTAGAAAGATAATATAAATACCCTTCCCTTCATTTTGGACCACGGCTATGACGCAGTTGTCTTCTTTTCTAGGTATTATGTGAATTTCCTTATTGTTCTGGTTATTATAATGCGTGCATCTTAAGTGTTGAGTAACATATGCCTTAAGATTTCAAAGAATATGTTAAAACAGCATTTCTCAAGTTGGGTGATGGATAATTTTCTTTTACATGAAAAAGTTATTTTAAATCCTTTATATTGACTTAAATTGTAACATTTCTTAAATATTTACCAGAAAAGTTATAACTTATCCTCACAGCTTCTATTCAACTATTAATTCAAAAATTATAAGTTAAATAAAAGCAAAATTACAATACCTACTAAAATTCAAATTAAGAGCTTCAGCAGGATGGGTGATGTCAAACTTCTGTTGATTTCAGCGGGTACCCGGTTTGTTGGTACAATTTTTTCCCTCTTTTTCTGTATTCAGATACTACAAAACTTCCACTCAGATAGTGCATGAATATTTAGCAAGAATACTTTATTTATTTCACATGAAATCAATCCCTTTTCCTTTTTCATTAGTTTTACCAATTAGGTTTGTGCTACTTGGGACTAATGCTTTTATAAGAACAAACAGAAACATGGGCACCGATCTGGTGCCGTTTGTCCTCAAGCATTATGCAGATCACTAAGAGTACTTTTCTATTAATGTTTTTTTTAGTTTTCACAAGACTGAAAACATTTCGATAGATTTTTAAAAGTAAATCTACATCTGCAGATTTTTGTAGGAACTAACTTTGAGAGATGCTATTATGGAATGATTTAGTGATGTGTTAGTTAAATAATGTTAAGCTGTGGTATTTTTGCTTCTGTTTTTGTTTTTGCCACTTCTAATATTTTCTTAATGTCTTTTTTATTCTTTTCTGCTTTCATGGTGGGTAGCGCCAGAGATGGTTGGTATATTATTTTCATAATAATTTTAAACAACTTACAACTTCGTAAAGCTAAAACCTTAATATTTGCATGCTTTACTTAATAAATATTCAAATAGCAGTTTCATATGGATGTTTCTGATTGTTGTGTGTAAAGAGGTTTTATAACCCGTATTTTAAAGTTGTTTTTTTCAGTGGTGTAGTCTCTATTGCATTGTGCACCTCATTGCTTGTCTGATTTTGTTTTTCTTTGTTTTGTTTTTAGTTCAAGATTTACTTGCAAGGTCACTTTAACTAAAGTAAAATAATATTTTCTTCATCTAAAGTCCGTGACCACTTTTGTTATTAATCTTGTTAGCCTAATTAAGCTAATGCACATATTTGGCTACTATGTTTATCTTTGTATACAATGTAAAAACAGTTACAGTACAGTGGGTTGTAGGAGTAATATTGAGTTAATGAGCCTAATGAGATATTTGGGTTTTCTCTTTCACTTAGAGGAAGTTATAAAAGTATCTTGTGCGTGTCAGGATTTAATCAGAAATATGAAGTCGTATTTTATTATAAACTGTTAGAAAATTAAATATTTATTTGAAATCAATAATGTGGTTATTTAATTTGACATAATTTAAACTTCCTGGTACATGTCACTGACAGGCAAGTCAGCAAAGTAGTATTGACAGCCCAGAAGTATACCTTCTAAGTTATAATAATTTAATACATCTAAAAAGGAGCATGGCAAGAAGGATGAAAGAATTTTGTTTAAAGGGGTGTTAAGTCAGCTCGTTACTACTTTGGTAGAAGATCAGTGCACAGTTGTAACTTAAAACAAATATCCAAGCAAATTTCAGAAAGAGTAGTCAGTTTAAAATGTTTGAAATACAATTGAATATTTATCAGACTTTTGAATGGGGAAGAAGTTTCTATAAGGAAAAGAAAAGTATGTAGTTTTATAGCATCTGTAGTTTTTTGTAATTTTTTCCTTTTCTCTTTAACAATATATAAATATATCACATATACATAATTAAGTAGACAAGTAATTAGAAAACTTAACAATAAGATAAATAAAAAAACAGCAGCTCACAAAAGAGCACAAGTTGCTAACATGCATGTTCAATCTAACCAAATGTTAGATGGACATGTTCAATCTAACCAAAGGAAATCTACAAATTAAATACAAAAGAACTAGAAATGCTATTTTAATCAAGCAAAATAAACATTTTATTTTTAAAAATTTTTTATTTATTTTACTTATTTATTTTATTTTCTTCCCCAGTGCAAGTGAAAGTGTGATGAGATAAGTCCTCTAACTCACTGCTGGGCTAGGGTCAGTTCATAGCATCCCTATGGAGAGTAATTATTAGTAAAACTTGCCTTTTTTTTGAGATCAGAAACTCTAATGCGATCTATTCAGAGAAGAAAATGGCTATAAATGGGGAAAATTTCTATGGGAAAAAGGTTCTAATTAACTTTATTCATAATTATAAAATACTCAAAACAGTTAAATCACATTAAAAATAATAGATTGGTGGCTGCCAGAGGGAGGAGAAGTAAAGAGTATATTAAGAGGCACAAACTTCCAGTTACAAAGTAAATAAATCACAGGGATGAAAAGTATAGGGAATATAGTCAATGATATTAGGATAACTTTTTATGGTGACAGGTGGTAACTACACTTACTGTGGGGACATACCATAATGTATATAAATATTGAGTCACTATGTTATACACCCAAAACTAATATAATATTGTGTATCAACTATACTTGAATTTTTTAAAAATTAATAGATTATGTAATCATTAAATTAGTTTTATGGGGACCCAATAGGGAATGTTTGTTCCATTAAGTTTTAAAAAGAATATAGAAAATTATATATATGTGATACATTAAAATACATAAGAAATTTATATATAATATATGGTTTTTATATTAATAAAATTGTTGGAAAAAAAACCTAGAGATAGAAAAAAAGGAGACTCAAAGGACATACCTCAACATGTGAACATTCTTCCAGAAGACTGACTTTTCCTTCCTTGACACGCTTTTCTCCCTATTTCAAAATAAGGCAGTGCAATGGGGCAACATATTTCATTAAAAAAGCATATTATTAGTACTTTGTTAACAATAAAGTTATCTTTTGCATGATACTAGGTTACAATACTTTCTTTCACTATGTAAGTTAAAGAAGGCTTCATTTTCATCCAGAGTTTTGAAATTCAAGATGCGGAAACCTAAGAAAGATTCACTGATCATCAAGTCATGATTTACTAAATAAGAGCTAGGAGCAAAGGTTAGAAACTGTGTGGGAAATTTTATCTTAGGAGTAAAGAAAACAAAAGAGAGAGAGAATATTATGTGTCTATTAATACGGATCATTAAATTAGTCAAAGGGGACTCCAAAGGGATCCTTATAAAATCACTATGGAGGAAAAAAAAAATCACTATGGAGATATTCTTGTAAATTTTTTACATATTTTTTATTGTTGAAATAGTGACCGATCCCTATTTCACTATGATTGCTATTCTGCCATGGAAACACAAACCACAAGGATAGTGCTTTCAGTTGAAATGATTGTGGTTTCATTTCAG
Organism: Lutra lutra; assembly: GCF_902655055.1. Taxonomy (NCBI): domain Eukaryota; kingdom Metazoa; phylum Chordata; class Mammalia; order Carnivora; family Mustelidae; genus Lutra; species Lutra lutra. The sequence goes on from NC_062280.1 coordinate 1,698,107, forward strand.
AATGAGCTGAGAAACATTTTTAAACACCGTATCAAAGCTTTCCAAGTCAATATATATCCTATCTACCGTGCCAGAAGATGACCTAGTACACAGATCCTCACATATCCAAATAAAAGTTATACAAAACCGTTAATTTGCAGTATCTTTCGCTCTAAGCGTTGACTGCTGTAAGTACTTGACAGCTGTTTAAAATAATATGCGTAGATATGACAAAGTATTTCTTCTGGTGATAAGAACAGGCTTTAAAAAGTAAAGGTAAGTACTCTTCTCCTCAACCGGCTCTAATTTGTATTCTAAGCTCTGGGAAGGAGTTCTGAACAGCCTTTGCGGTGGGGCATGGCCCGGGAGGGGGGGGGTCTTCCCGCTACAGGCCGCCGAGCGCTTTGACAGCAAAGCGGACGTGGCTTCCAGCGTCCTAGTCTGCCCCTGTCCGCGCTGGCTTCCAGCGTCCTAGTCTGCCCCGTCCGCGCTGGCTTCCAGCGTCCTAGTCTGCCCCGTCCGCGCTGGCTTCCAGCGTCCTAGTCTGCCCTGTCCGCGCTGGCTTCCAGCGTCCTAGTCTGCCCTGTCCGCGCTGGCTTCCAGCGTCCTAGTCTGCCCTGTCCGCGCTGGCTTCCAGCGTCCTAGTCTGCCCCTGTCCCGCTGGCCTCCAGCGTCCTAGTCTGCCCTGTCCGCGCTGGCTTCCAGCGTCCTAGTCTGCCCCTGTCCCGCTGGCCTCCAGCGTCCTAGTCTGCCCTGCCCGCGCGCGCCGCCGGGGCTTGGTGATAAGGACGTTCGATGCCTGTTGCAAACCGGAGTGACTTGCGGGAAGGCAAAGGGATTCGCAACTGGCTAGCACGGAGTAGGTACAGTCGAGCGGGGTAGAATGCAAGGGACGGAGGACCGTCGCCTGCTCTCGGAGGGACATTTTACTTCGGGCAGGAGTGGGCTGTTCACTCTTCGCTCGCGCGTACCGGGTCCCCTGGCGGCCTCACCGCACACGACCTCCGGGACACAACTTCAGTTCCTGTCAGTGAGAGAGACGGTTAGTGTGGATGGAGGAGCCACAGTGCTTCTCCACGAGACCCCGCGTGTGGCCCCCAGTTGCCCCGAGGCCGCGGGCGGGCTTTGGTCTCTGCACACTGGCTCGCCTGCCTTCGGGGCGCGGGGCGGGGGGCTCAGCCCACGGCCCCAAGCGACAGCGGCCGGTAGGGGAGCGTCCTCCGTGGCCAAGTGCTCGCAGGTTGTGTGTTGCCCTCGGGAGGCGGCTTCAGGGTGACTGTGAGGAGCTTCCCCAGGCCCGAGGCAGGGCTGGCCCGGAGGAGAAGCGGGGACCCTCGGGCTTTCGAACCGTTCGTCACATCGGAGGTCTGGCTGTCTTCCGTGCACGTACCTGCAATTAGCCCTGAAAGGCAGGAGAGGACATTTAAACCACCGTAGAACGGCAGAGTAGACTTCACTGAAAAGGGAACATTTAGGTCTTAAAACCACGTCATTCCCTATCTTTCTGTCTTTTTTGTCTTTTGGGCATGCTAACCTCATCCATTCGTATTTAAAATGCCTGAGACACACATAGAAAAATTGGACAAGCCAGGATTTGCCGGATGAGTTCTCAGCTGATGAGAGCATGGAGGTTTCAACTACCGTTCGGTCTTCTTATTTTATGAATATTGTCATTGTTATCATCTTTATTACTGTCACGAGCATTTCTTATTTTAATGATTTTACTCTGTTTTACAGGAGGGGTTCAAAATGGGACTAACTCTTGAAGGCACAGTATTTTGTCTCGACCCATTAGACAGCAGGTGCTGATGTGAAGAACAAGAGGTCCAGATTTGGGTTAAGTTTGTTTTACATGCATAGAGATCACTCCTAAATACCTTGTCACAGGTGGTGTCTGCGTGCCAATATGTGTTTGAAGATCTCCACTTTTTGCAAATTACTTTAGTAGAATGTGTTCCACTATGGATCTATGACGTTTATTTTAAAAATAAGTCACTGTAAAGTAAATCATACTTTCATGTTCCTTTCTGTTTCTCTTGTCGATGAATTTAGAATCAAAGAACAAATTATCCAAATATCTGCCTTGTGTCTGAGTTCTGAATAATTAGCATCTTGAAATCTGTGTTCATTTTCCAGGCTGCTACTTTATTATTCACCCCAAAAGCCATACCTTGATAATCCCTTTCAGTCTTGAGGAGATATACCAATGCTAAACTTAGTATATCTGTATTCAGACCAATAAGCATGTTACCATGCATCAGACAGGTGTTATTTTATGTATTAAATGTTGTTCATATCATCGGCAACACGTAAACTTTGAGTATAATACCGCCAGGTCATTTTTAGCAGGTAAAATAGCAAAAACATAATTTCCAATAATAATTAAGCCAAATAATTATTTATTAGTAAAAGCAAAGTAATAATGTTAGCTATTACAGTCAGTCATACTCTAAATCTTTTATTTATTTCCTAAGTAAGGATAATGGTAAAAGCCAAAAATTTGCTCATTACAAATACACTTAAGATTTAATTTCTAATGAGATACGTTACATTGCTAAACATCTAAACATCATCTGATCTAATATTTTCTAAAAAAAAAAAAAATGGAATGTCAGTTGTCTGCAGTTGCAAAATCTATTACCCACATTTACTTTACCAAATATATTTTTTCTCACTGAATATTATTCTCATATTTTCTTCTTTGATAAATATTTTCTCACCAAATTTTATTTTGTGATGCCCCATTAGTTTTGATACTTTCAAATCTCTAACAATTATTCTTTATGAATCACCAGTATTATTTAGCAACTTTAATTCGTATTTGTTTTTATTGAAGTCAGAATTTCAGTTTTTACAAAAATCAAGTGGCTTCTCAGTTTGGGTTAACATGAACAATGAAATTTTCTTTCATAATGTGCCGATGAACTCCGACCTTTTAAAATGTTAATTTTCTATACCTTTGCCCATTATGTAACATATTTTAATTCGTATTCAGTGCAAGAAGGATTTATGGTTAAAATTTATAATTTGGTTCATTGCATCATAAGAAAAATAGATTAAATTAATAAAATGTGAGCCTAGATTAGGGATATATCTCAAAAATAGATTTTTTTCTTTTATTCCTGGGAATTTTTGTCAAGTGCTAAGAGTACATATTCACTAGGAAAAGAAATCATAAGATGCTTATGCAATGTTGTAGTTGTATGTATCTTCATAACGTTCTATGGTGGACATAAGCCTTCTGACTTGTTTCTGTATCGGCTAAGTTGTACCTTAGTTAGAGGTTAGCATCTGTTTCATAAAGAAGAATCTTTATAATTTTGTTTGTCATAGAGTATTTTGGAATTTGTATAATGAGGACGTTTAGAAGCCATATCAGTGGCTTTTTTTAACAGATAGAATTTGTATTTTTATTGTACTTTAAAAGCTTTATGTAATAGGTATATATTTAGTGGCCATTTATTACCAATGGTAACACCATAGAGTACTAAGATGGTATTTGCACACTTAAGATATGTTACCTTGCCATTTTTAATGGTAGTCAGTTCTGCTGCTGGCATGACTAAATAGTACACAATTGGTTATTAACTAGGAACGTTCATTTCTCCAGTGCATTTTTATGAAGATCCAGTTGAAAATTGTATTTCTATGTAAACTCAATGGTATGTTTGATTTTGCTGAGAATAAATGATTTTAAATAAATAATTGTATATTTACTCGTTAAATAATCTCTGGTTAAGTTAGAAACATTCTGAAGCTAATTACATGACAAAGTTTCTAGGTCATCTAGTGAGGCCTAAAAGTGGAAGGAAGGAAGAAAGGGAGGAAGAGAAGGAAAAGAATGAATGAACTTTACTTTTAACTTCATTTCTTACAGCCCACACACATTTTAGCTTTATAAGCAAGTATCATTCGGTTATGAAACAGTGACCTCAATTCTGCTGGGGAGAGACGTCATAATTTGGTTCCTTTCACTAGAACTGTCTGGTGCAATAACTATGTTATACAAACATCTCTTTTCAAAATTGACAGCCTTTTCAGCCTAGTAATAATAGAAAGGGTTTCTTGGTAGATAGTCTTTATGAGGTGGACTTGATAATAAGATTTGAGCTGTGGCTTACTGGAATATCATGAAGTCTTGAAAATTTGAAAACAAAATATTATTGAAGATACACAGGACTCACGTGTACATTCTTTGCACACCAATGAACAACTCATCAACCCAGTCAGTAAAGCTCATTTATTACTCACTTTATGTGATAACATATCATATGTGGGTTAGAGAACATCTAGTAACTGACTAGATTTAAGTTTGCTTACTTAATTAACAGTTAAATTGAAGATGACCAGGTTCCTGCCTTCAGTTAGCTCAGTGTCATAAAGGAAAAGGAAGGCACTGTATGAATTGATAGGTGAAAACCAGTATGTTCTAAAGTACCGTGTGAATCAAAAACTTCCCAGAAGACATTTATATTTAATTATGTTTAAATGTGGGTACCTAGTACTGGCTAGTGTCCACAGTGTTGGATATCCGCTGTGAGACTATCAGACAGTCCAATGGCAATAATTTTTTCTTCTTATTTCTTTTATTTGGGATCTGAATTTTTTCAAAAAATTTTGGTCACATTATGGGAATTTATTTTTCAGATAGAATTTCTGATAGATTTTGCATTGTTGCATTTCTGAATTATTTTTTTACTCTTTTTGATGTTACTTAACTGTGAAAAAAATTAGCTGTTAATATTTTTCTGTTCCAATGTTTCCACATATATATAGTTCCAAATTCAATATTTATTCATGATTTTGGATTTCAACCTCTGTTAAACTAGTTGGGGAATCTTGGACTCAATTTTGACAACTAATCTCAGACTCCACCTAAACTACACCCTTTCTAAGTGGCTAGCACCCTGCTGAGACGGGCGTGCCTCGTATCCTGCTCAGATCCCCGCGTCTCCTGCACGAAGAGCCTACCTTGTGTGGTCTCCTTCCTAGATGAGCTCAGATAAATTCTTCAAGAACCTCCCCCTTCAGTGTCCATCTCATAAATGGGACAAAATCTTAATTCTTCAATACTTGTTCCATATCTTTTTTTTTTTTTTTTAAGATTTTACTTATTTATTTGACAGAGAGAGAGAGCACAAGTGGGGTGGAAGAGGAAGAAGCCAGCCTCACTGCTGAGCAGGGAGCCCTCCTTGTCCCATGTCTTGATCTGCTGTTAAGGACGAAATGTAACCCACTTCTAGAAACCCCTCATATAAAACTTATTTTCTCTGGTTTCATCCAAAGTGGATTTCCTTACTCTAATAAGGAGACCACCTAAAATAACTTACGGTCTTCTAAGTCCTTGCTTTCAAATAAATTTTTATGAAATATGGATATTATTTAAATAGCAGAAGACATTAAGCTTCTCTGAATTCATTTCATTCCGTTTCCGTTCATGGGTTCTAAGACACAGTACTTCCTGAACCGCACTTAAATAATATGAAAAACATGGCATACTTAAGTTGAGTTTAAAGTCTCATTTCAAATTTTTCTGACATTACATGATAAATGGAAATAGTGGAATTTCTATATCATTAACATTGGGTTTCATGTCAGTTAATAGTACCACCATTGGGGGCGCCTGGGTGGCTCAGTGGGTTAAACCCTCTGCCTTCGGCTCAGGTCATGATCCCAGAGTCCTGGGATGGAGCCCCACATTGGGCTCTCTGCTCCACAGGGAGCCTGCTTCCCTTCCTCTCTCTCTCTGACTGCCTCTCTGCCTACTTGTGATCTCTGTCTGTCAAATAAGTAAATAAAATCTTAAAAAAAAAAAAAATAGTACCACCATTGGGGCGCCTGGGTGGCTCCGTCAGTGGGTTAAGCATCTGCCTTCGGCTCAGGTCATGATCCCCGGGTCTTGAGATCCAACCCTCATCGGGCTCCCTGCCCTAGGGGAAGCCTGCTTCTCCCTCACCCACCCTCCCACTGCTTGTGTTCCCTGTCTTGCTGTGTCTCTTTCTGTCAAATAAATAAAAATCTTAAAAAAAATAGTACCACCATAACTATATGACAAAAAATTTGGAAAAATTTACTTTATTTCCCTTACCCGCATTTTTGGCATTTGTTCAGATGCATAGTCAACATGCATTGAGTCAAACTTTTCCAGTTTACATGCAAGTCTATCTATAGGCAAGTTGGACTATGCAGTAAGGCTTTTAAGCAGTGCTGTTTTCATTAAAGAAAACCTGGTTAAAATCTGTAGGAGTTACCTTCTTAAAAGGATTCTTCAGTACCCAGTGGGCCTAATTAAGTAATTTATTAGAGGACATTCCAATATCCCGTAGCATTTTCTTGATAATTTGTCCTTTATTGAATTATTAATAGATTTTGCAAAAATATATAAAATACTGTCTTGGAAAATCTTTTAAAAATATTTTAATAAAGTTTTTTTTTAAAACTTCTCTATTTATTCTCCAAAAGTCTTAAGAAAAGTTTGCTTTGACATTTTTATATCCTTCGGTGCCAAGCACAACATTTTGTCCATAATCATTCAGTAAAGAATGCTTCTTTAGCAACATGCTTCTTGCTAATGATGTGAGCTAAAACTTCTTAAGCTCTCCGGGAGAGAAAAGAACCACATGCCTTCCAAGTAAACGTTAGAAGATAATACTTTGTTCTCTCTGATGAAAACTTTACTATGATTTTAACTTTCATCTCACTGCAGCAATAATTTGCTGAATAAAGATCTTGACCGATCTACAACCACTATAGAATCATAGACCAAGGAAATCTGGCCCAACCGAGTGAGGGAAAACCAATGATTACAGAGTTTTCAAAGAGGCTGTGAAGATTTAACGATGAACATTCTATAACTGAGAGACGCTCCTTATACTGAAGGGAATGGAGAACTGTATTTGCTGAGTGTGTATGTTAACTCCTACTGTACCTTTCCTTGAATCCCATAATGTTGTCACATAGTTTTCGTTGGTTTTAAATATTTTTAAGCTCATTTATTTGTCCTTAATTTTTATTGTCCTCTTACTTCAAATGACATTTCACAAGAACATGTTGGGGCCCTTCCCAGTTGACTACTCCCTCCTCTCTGTCTGGCCAGGCTGCTATGTTCTAGTCTGTTCCAAAGGTCACTTGTTCCAGTTGAAATAGTTGTCTGGATAGCCTGGAAATAATCCAGAGACTGGTTCTTGCCTGCAAAGAAAGCAAAGAAAGATGTTTGTTTCTTGGCTACATTTTGAAAGGAAAAAATAAAAGAATTTTATGACTCATCTAATAGCTGAAAAAAATATAACTCTGGGACAAATTTAAAATTATTATTTTTCAATGCTTTGTATCATTTTGCCTTTTTATCTAATTCTTAAAATCAATTTACGATTAAAATCATTAAATAATTGGTATTAGGGGGCGCCTGGGTGGCTCAGTGGGTTGGGCCGCTGCCTTTGGCTCAGGTCATGATCGAGTCCCGCATCGGGCTCTCTGCTCAGCAGGAAGCCTGCTTCCCTCTCTCTCTCTCTCTGCCTGCCTCTCCGTCTACTTGTGATCTCTCTCTGTCAAATAAATAAATAAAATCTTAAAAAAAAAAAAGTAATTGGTATTAGGTAGCTAAATGTATATAAGAAGTGCATGCTGGGAAATTTTGGCAAAGGTTCAGCAAAAACTGAGTTCTGCTACAGACAAACGCAGACTCACTCATGCTTCATTTAGCAATTCAGTTCTTCATTGATTTTATTCTTGGTATCTGCTCTAATTGAAAAAAGAAAAAGCAGCTAGGGTTGTGCCAGACAATACAGGGAACGGGAGGAGACAGGTGATGAAGGGAGAGTCCTCGGAGATGTCAGCGAACCCACACTTGGCCAAGTGGCTGCACACAGATACTTGACCTGTTCATTCTTCAGATAGTTTGGACCCTTTGTGGGCTCAAAAGTGATTCATATGATGCATTTATGCAACAGGCTGTTTCTGCAGTGATTCCTCCCTGTCGTTCTCTGGTAATGCCTGTAGTTTTCATCTTTTTGACATAAAAGGAACTAAAGGAAAATACCTGAAAATAAGCTGGCCAATTGTTCCATCATGTGGCAGTTAGACTAACAAGTATTGCTTAGAATCACTTGAGTTCGGTCCTAAACCATAGCTTATTTGGATGTTTAACTGGTTTTCAATTAGATTACTTAAACCGTCCGCTCTAGAGCATCTCAGACTGATGCGGAGGGAAGCCCTGGACTAGGATTTTAAACTTCCTACTTTGATGCTGTACTTAGGGTTATAGCTCTGATCTGAGCTTTGACTTTGGGAGAGTCCTGTAATGGGGTTCTTGAAGTTCATGGACATTAGCTATTCTTGGCATAAAAAAGGAACAAAGTCCTCCAAACTAACCAAAAAATGCCACAGAAACCACATATTTCATTTTTTATTTGCATACCAGTTGAAGTAAATATTCAGTCAATGTTTCCTAGGTAAATAGTGCATCTGGCTGTCAACAGTCTCGTAGAAGGGGACAGCAGAGGCCACAAAAGTGTCCCAACCTTTGTATGTGTTTATAATCTCAAAATTTGTATACAAAATAATCTCAAAATTTGTATACAAAATTGTATACAAAAAACTTCCTAATAAAGCTGGATGCAAGGCAAAAGCGTGATTCTAAGATTCTCTCCTTTCTCAACCTTTCCTACTCTTAGGGACACAGATCGCAGCGCATAGTTACTCTGGAGAAATGGGCCTATGATTCTCTTCAAAAATATTAATGGCTTGTCAAATTTTCAGGATAACTTCGAGATAGATGATGCATGTCTCAAAGGAATTTGGGGACTCTCCTCTTTCCAAGTAAACACTAGACTTTGAAAACGCCAGCAAAGAAATGCTGAAATGTATAAGATAGTACAATATTGAAATATCAAAACACACGTATTCTTAAATATGTTTGCATGAAGAGAAACATTTAAATTCACAGCGAATTTGTTATTCCTCTGGATTTTATAGGAACCTGCTTGTATGTGCTTGGGTTTTATAACAAAGCTTTGTATGTGAGAATGTGAGTTTCAGAATACTTTCTTGAAATATATTCAAATAAAACTTGCCTTTAACATATGCGCTATACTCTTTTATGTAGCTTTTTGGTGAAGTTGTTGCTGTTGTTTTCCTGTACCTAGAAAGAAAAGAATATGTAGAAAATGTAAAAATCCCCAGCAGGCCTGTTACATCTTCCAAGGCAGCCGTTGTATTTCTCCTCTCTCCGCACCTTCCGGAAGCCTTAATCACGGAGCGGAAATGAGAGACAACAGCTGTCCTTCAAAACCACAGGGGGCTCGAGGATTTGTCCCTGCTGTGCAAATTGATCGAATCTGTACAAACCTTTGGGAGATACTCTAGTGAAAACTCTAAAGCAGGACCTCCTTCTTAGCAAACAGTTGATTTTTTTTTTTTTTTCAGAAGGAAGCAATCAAGAAAGTCTATCTGACCAAATAAAATTAACTAGAACGCTCGTAGACATAAAACAAAGTCCACGAGACCGTGGAAAGCGCATGAGTCATATGACCTAGTTGAGCTTATTTAGAACACACGCACACGTACAAAACCTCGAGATTTCGTCAAAACCAGACTGTTTGCCACACTGTTCCCCAACTAAAAATTAGAAGGTCAAAGCAAAATTAGACAAACATGTCCCCAAAAGCAATGCACGAAAATTGCCCGGCAACTAACAAAACGAAATACATGGAAACATGTCCTATCATCGTGAATTTTCCATGTTCAAGTGTTTCTCCTCTCACATAATATTTAACATTAAATTGCATGTAACACCACTCATCTTTCTCTCCAACAACTATGAGGAAATTCACGAAAGCTAGTTCAGTTTTTGGATGTCAAATGAGACAATGGAACTAGGATTTAAAGGACACAGAACTATTTTGGAATGTGCTTGCTCTCAAGAAAGGCCAAGCAAGATTAAAATAAATGCATTAATTGATTATTGTTCTTCAGGAGAATGAGCAATTTCAAGCAGAGAGAAACTTCTGTTTCAAAAGGTCAGCTGGGATGGTATTTAAGAGGAAAACTGAAGTCACATTTTTAATACTTTAGACAGCTGCTTTATGTTCAGAGGCCTCTCTGAGGAGGTCCTTCTGTGCTGACTGCAGTCTGTTCTCCGGGGTGGATGCAGACTAGAAGGAAAAAAAAAAAAAGTCGTTGTCCTTCACTGATCCTTTCATGGCCGTAACTGCACGGATTCTGAAGGAAGCAGTGAAATCTCTGCACCAGGTTTGATCTTCCCCCTCTGCTTCCTTTCCAGCAAGAGATACATATCCGCATAGACATACCAAACTGAAGTCTCTAGAAATGTGATCCTGAATTTGGTTTAAGGCAATTGTTAAAGTAGTTGGGGGTATTCAATGAAAATTTTGGAGCTGTTTTAGAGACATATTTCTTTTTCTTTCATTTCCTAAAGGCTAAAACATCAAAAGAAAAATGGTTATAAATAATGAATATATATTGGCAAGAATCATGTATACTTATGCCTGCCAAAATGTCAAGATTACTGATACAAATTGTGGTATGTCTATGTGGCCAGAAAGATTATTGTAAGATGCACAGTCTTTTCCATCCAGCACTCATCACAGAGTATTTTTTGGTATATGTGAAACCACAAGTTCATCAGTGGGAACTTACTTGTATGGAAATACTGTAGTCAAACCACTAATCATGGCAGCCAGATTTCCCAGAATAAAGCAGTTGCTTTAGAAATTATGCCAACTACGTGGGTTAAAAATACGGTTTCAAAAATTGCAGATCAGCATAATATGGAGAAGTTATGAGCAAACTGCAGAAGTGTGGTTCTAAAGCAAACAGTGTTGAATGGCAACTTCATAATGACTTTTATTTTTCTTAGATACAGTGTCTTAAACAAAGAACAGTCACAACCCCTATCTGTTATACCTTCAGTCAAGTTGGGGCTTGCATCTAAATAGCTCTGTTCTGCCTAAATGAGTTTGACTCACAAAATATTTTCCTATAGAATGCAGGCCACCATGTTAACATTTTTTTCTCATTCAAAGTACATAATTATTCAGATTTTTTTAAGTTATTTTTGGCTACCTCACACTTCATACTAGTTGTGAATTAATAGGAATTAGAGCCAAGGCAATTATAAGTATAAAACAATGTGATTTCCATTAATATTCCACTATTCCAGACAGACTCAGGATGAGGCAGACAGGCCCACTATGGCTAAGCTTTCGTAGGAACTTCAAATTTCGAGGGAAAAAAAAAAAAACACCAAATACGGAAGAATACTATGAAGCTGTATACATTGATAAAACATGCTCATTGTTAGGTCAAGAGTTTGTAAAACAAATTCACAAAATGAGTTTCTCTTTCTTAATTGTCATGTACCTTTCCTAATCCTGCATAATGCCAATATGTTCTACAGAATATTTTCTAAATTAGTTAGCCCATATAAATGATGCTCTCTTGATCCTCTATAATTTAGCTCTCTACGTGACACTGTTGAGAGAAACTTTATCCAGTATCTTCCACTGGGTTAGTTCTGTGATGAGAGGATCAGTCACTGTCAACTGCTCTAACCTAGGGTTCTCACAGTGCACGTGAGATGCTGTGAGCAATTTGTAGAAACTCCTGACTCCTCTTGTTATAATTCTATTCTGATAGATGATAAAGCATCACAAAATAAGTGGGTTGAATGCTATAAATGCCACAAGTTGTAGATATTCTGCTATTGAAATACACATTCAAATATCAAATCGTGATATACTTTTGGATTGTGTAGTAATGTATTTTTAATTTTTTGGACTTATTGATACCATGTCTTAAAGAATATTAGTTGCAACTTGGGTTCTAATTTCTTTTTATAGAAAAAATTACATTCAAGCATCAAGATAACATTAATGGTGTGTTCATTGTCCCAAAATACCTGATGTTGAAGGGTTCTGAAGCGGACTTTGACTTGGTTAATGACTCACAGGAAAAAAAACTGTGTAAAAAGCTAGAGATTTGGTTATTTGTGATGATATCTGCATCTCCCTAACTAGAATTTCTGTATTAAATAATACTAGTTGGCTAGAATCCAGAATACTGGAAACACGGATTGCAGGCAAGGATGGAGCACGACAGAAACGCTCGTCTGTTGCTGGTCAGAATATGAAATGGAGCACCACCTCTGGAAGACCTTTTCCAATTTTCTGCAAAACTAAATAAAGTCTTATCATTGAATTCAGCAGCTACTCTCATAGGAATTTATCCAGCTGATTTGAAAACTTAGGTCTGCACGTAAACCTGCATCTGTATGTTTATGGCAACTTCATTCACTATTGCTGAAAACTGGAAGCAACCAAAATACCTTTCATGGGACCCTGAGACAGAAAAAAGAACGAGGAAATCTGAGTTATTTGTGGACTTCGGTTACATCTAATGCATCCGTATTAATTCCTTATTTGTAACAAATCCAAAACATGTTCATCATGGGGACATTGTTGTGCAGAAAGTGCGAATTCCCTGTTCTATCTTGGTGATTTTTCTGTGAATCTAAAACTGTTCTGAATTTACAAGTGTATTTAACAAAATATGAAGAACTCCTTGAGATATGTGATAACCTATATGGTTGCTGTCTAATTTTTTTTATTAATATAACACTCAAAATGTTAAAAAAGCAAAATATAGATATAAGAAGAAATTAACTGTAGAAGTGCCAGTTTTTTTCTAGACCTAGCCACAAGAAGAAAGGCCTGTTAAGTCTGAAAAGGGTTAGAGTGCATCAGAAATATAGAAGTGATGACAGTCAAATCAGCACTGAGTGGGCATTAATTTTATAGGAACTCAGTAGAAACACTACATTTTTGTTTTAAGTTGTAGAACCGTCACCAATGGCATATACCAGTGCTATTTCAAAGACCCTGTTTATTTCATTTTAAGGGTTAATGTCTGTCAAAGGTAAATAAAGACCCGTGGGGGGATGAAATAATAGTAAGGTATTTATGTATAAAAAGATTTTATTTATTTGACAGAGAGAGAGAGGGAAGCAGGCTCCCCACTGAGCAGAGAGCCTGATGCGGGCTCGATCCCAGGACCCTGAGATCATGACCTGAGCTGAAGGCAGAGGCTTTAACCCACTGAGCCCCCCAGGCGCCCCAACAGGTACTTTTAGTTTATTTAAGTTCATGCGGAAGGAAAGGCCTAGACACGGTTGTATGGCCATGGATTGAAATGCAAAAAAAAAAAAAAAAGAAAGGAAAAGCTTCACGAAACAATGAATATAAATATATAAATGAACGTAATCTCATTCATTCATAGCAGATACCATGCAAATACCTTGAGTAGAACAATTTATTTATTTATTATTATTATTATTTTTATTATTTTTTTTTTTTTGGTGAAGAAAAATAGGAGTGTGAACCTAATGAGCTACATTAGCCTTCAGAGGATTTTAATTCGGTCGGTGCCGGGAGCGCTTCGTGCTCGCACAGCTCGGAAGGAGGGACGAGCGACCGGTCCCAGGGGTCTCAGGAGCCGGTCCCAGGGGCTCCTGAGCGGCGCCAGGCGGGACCCGCGTGTCCGAGAGTGACCTCGAGTGACCGCGCGCACCGGGCCAGCGTGGGGTGTCCCGCGCGGCGGGTCTGTCCGGGCGGGGGACGCGGTCCCTGACGGCGGCGGGTCCGGTCCGTGGCGCGGAGAGCGCAGCGGCCCGGCGGGTGGTTTGGTGCCGGCGTGTCCGGCGGGCGGCGGCCCGTCCCCTGTGCGGGACGGAGCACCTGTCCCCCGGCGGCGGCAGACACGCGCGTCCTCGGGGCTCCTCCGCAGGAGGGAAACAGGTTGGCAAGCGTCGGGCCGACCCGGGACGCAGACGCCGAACCCCGCCAGCCCGGCCGGTGACCTGCAGCGCGGCCGCGGGCCGAGGCGCCGCGGAACCCGGGACGGGCGCGCGGGCCGGCGGGGACTTACGGGGCAGCGGCCGCTGGGTCGCTGCGCTCGGAGGACGCCGGGGAGGCGGCAGCCGCGCGCCCGCGGAGTTTGGGAAGCAAGTCAGGACGCGCCGCGCGGTTCGTGGAAAAGCGCTTCCCCCGAGCTTCTCGGCCTTCCACGGGTCATCGACGACGTAAGGCCGGGCTGCCTCGGCGGACGGGCGCACAGCGGTTCCGGGCACCGGCCCAGCCGCGGTTCCGAGCGGCGTGTGCGGCGAAGCGGGTGGGTCTGGCCGCGGCTGGGCCCCCGCCCGTAACCGCAGCAAGACCCGCGTCGGTGGACACGCGCTCCGGCGGGGCCCAGCCGCTCCGCGGGCCAAGGAGCCGCGCGCTTTGCCGACGCTCGGAAATTTATCCCAAGGAAAACCCAAACCCAAACCGAAATTGGGTAAAATTCTTAGGAAATAGCAGAACTTGGGCAGCTCGGATATGCCGAACCGAACCGGCTGTTGACAACGTGCGCGTCCGACGACGCTTCGCTCGACCGCGAGGACGGCCGCTGCCCGGGGCGCCCTCCTCCCCGCTCCGAACCCGAGCACGCGGCTGCCGCCGGCCGCGTCTTCACAGCCGCCTCTTCCGCGGGCTGGACCCCGGCTCTGTCGCTGATAGAGGTCTTCTCACGCCTCCGCGGTTCCACTTCTCTTGGACCTTGTCACCGCGCAAGTGCTCGCGACAGCCCCTGGGAAGTGACGCACCCTTTTTAAGGACCTTCCGGTGTAAATAGAAAGTATTAGTAGGTACTAATTAGCATCTGCTCCGTTGTGTCTATGCTCATTTTTCTTGGTTTTACTCCTCGTATCTACAAAAGTCTATTTTTTCTCAAAGGATATTATGATTTGAGAGTTGACTCAGAAGTATTTGATTAAATTTAATCAAGAAGTAAGACTATTTTAAAATATTTTAAAGTCAGTTGGTGTTGGACCTTGCTAATAAAGGCACAATTCAAGTTTTTATTTGTCCTACATAATTCTCTAAATTATGTATTATATACTGTTATATAATATTTATGTACATTATATAAATATAATTATGTATATTATATGTATATATTATAATTATGTATTATAATAATTGCGTGTTTGAGGTATTCCCAGGTTCGAAACCACTAAGTTGCTCTCCTTGCATGAAGTTAGAAGAAAGTTCAGACACTTTTGGCAAAATTGTGGAATTTGGGTAAAAGACAAAACCTGAGAACTATTAATGGATGCATTACTCAGAATGAAAGATCCAGAGTAAACAATTCCAAACTGGGCTTCAGGTCAGAGAGATACAAGAGGAAGAATTCCAGAGAGGGTATTCTGAATTTGAGGCGTGTGAACCAGAACCTAGCAGGGGCCCCCTGAGTGTTCAAACCAGGAGAAAAGATAAGCAGTGTAGTAGCTTGTCACATGAGGGAGAGACTACCGGGGAAAGGTTCCACTTCTCCAGGGTCCCAGGAAGAAAGTATGTCCAAGACGTATACCAATTCCAAGAATCAGCCCCTAGAGAAAGACCTACGTTTTGGAAAGTAAAGCATTGGGGGTGAGAGTTGGATTGACAAGAGAAATTTTGCTTCGTGCTTTAAATATGTGCTAAGCAAAGAAGATGTAGTCGTGTTGTAAGACGGATTCCCTGGGAAAACCATGCAGAGCTGGGGTGTTTGCAGGCAGATGGCTCACTGGGAGTTGCTCCTGGTGATGACACCCGTGCAGGAGTGAGAGCAGCCGACTGGGCCAAAGGCTGTGTTGACCTGTGATGCACCGTGTCCTCCGCCATCCAGCCGGGACCTCTGGGACTAAGGACCCTTCGAAGACTCTCTGAATTAAGGATGGGGCTGTGCCAGCTCATGGATTAGTAATTACATGCAGTTCACTCCAGAGAGTGGAGGCGTCTCCCTTCAACCAGAAGCAAACCCTGGGGAAGGTACCCCGCTCCGAGCTGTTAGAACATGACAATTCTGGCCACTGGGAATGACAGTGCCTTGGGAACATCCTCATGGAGGGATGTGGCTGTCTTGGTTTATCCCATTTGGGAGTAGTTCCTCCATGATTCTGGTTCGTCTTTGTTTCATGAAAAAATGGACAGGAGAAAGATGAGTGAAAAAAACAAAAAAGACAACCTAGAGTTCCCCCCACAGGAGCCTGCTGGGAAGTGAACGGCGTCCAGCCATGCCTGCCACTGCCGCCTGCTCAGGCTCTGGCCGTGTGGACAGCTCCTTCCCTGTAGGTGTTCGGGGTGGGGGCGAGCGTGACATTTGTCACTGAGGAGGCTGGGCCTCTGAGTACCTTACAGAAGTGATATGTATTTTTTTTAGTTTATGGCTTCTACATTTGTTTATTCAACAACCAAACAGCAAGGGAATTACCAAGCGGTGTCCCAGTAGATGACCAGGCCCCGTGGGGCAGTAGTAGCACCACCCCCCACTGACGGCACCAGGCATCTAGCCCCGCCCGGATAGTGACCCCTTTCCTTGCTTGAAGATGCACAGCCATGTAACACGTGTGGCACGGGTGGCGCAGTCTGGGGCTCCTGCTGCTTCCCTGTCAACGCGCTTCTGCATCAGGAACCAAGACCTCTGAAGTCATGGAGCCAAAACCCAACCAGACCCATCATGCAGGTCGTTGGCAGTAACTGTAAGTGGGGTCACACTCCGTGGCTACAGCACCTTCTAGTTAACCTATCAGTGACCATCACGGATAACAGCTGCTGGTCGAAGGTCTGTGTTCTGTGGTGAAGGGTGACTCTCCTGCTCACAGAGAATCTTCTCCAGATCGAGGCCTTAGCGCATTGTCAAAAGGACACGGTCCCATTATGAGTTAAGCTTTGAGATTATGTAGCGTGTGTCCGACCAGTGGATCCCATGTGCTCACTACACTGTCTTCTGTGCTGCTTTGATCCGCTGTTACTCAGGAATTCTTTGTCAATAGAACAAATGCTTTTCTAAGTTCTGAAGTCGCACAGGCAGGGAAAGTAAAACCATACCCAGAATACAGATCAATTTTAGTAAAAGATGAATCGCTAGGCCTTTGTGGTGATGCTCCAATATAATCAACCTGACACCAAATGTCATTTTTTCTGCTCAGAGAATGGTGCCTGTGCAGGGAATGTGGGATGTTTTCTGTTGTTGGAAGATGAGACATTTGGCAATGGCAATGGCTAGATCAGCCTTAGTGTATGAGAGCCGAGGCTCTGGGACATATGCATTGTGTCTGTCACCAAGCTACTCCTTTCTGGTACTCTTTGTGTTGAAGGCAAAAGCTGGTGGTGGACAAGTCATTACGTCGACCTGGACATTTCCTGCTGCCTGCATGTCGTTGCTCTCTGGTGGTGTTAACATGCTGTACAAGATCCTCACGTGATCAAGCCCACGGCACTATCCACACGCCATAAACCCAAATATCCTTGTTCCCGATTCTCCAATCTTTTCCTGTGTCTCTGACCAACCAACCAATTCACTCACCACTGGCTGTGAATTTGTTTATATGAATTGTCACAGGACAACCTTCCTTTGTAAGTGGGTGACTAAGCGCCTATCAAAGATCTGCCCATTTTGAGGATCTTCTATCATGCCCATCTTGCTGGGCAGTAGAATAAAAAAGCATCTATTCTCCAGATGGAAACATACACCATTTACCTGGGACTCAGTTACTCTGTTCTAGCACAGCAACTCCAATCAACACTATCCTTTGATTCAATTTTTTGTGGGATCATCAGTCCTGCATCTGTTGGGTCATTAAGGATGGAACTAATTGATTCCATTCCCACCCTCCATTCTCTTGGAATTTAATATTCATTGTTTCTGATTTACTATTTTGCCTGGAGAAGAGGAGGGTATAGTTAAATGTCTCTGACCCTACAGACCAAAGAATAAATTGTGGCGTTTCGTCTAATAGTAAGTACATTCATTCAAATTATAAATTTATGTACCAGAGAACTGACCAAAACCCCAAATGACTCATTACAAGTTGAACTTTGGCCAGTAAATCAGTAATCAGCAAGCTGCAAGCACTCTCACCCTAATGGAGGGTCTATGATGGTATCTTGTGTCCAGCTGTCTTGAATGTCTTCAAAATATTTCCCTTCCTCAGTGTACAATGGCTCAAATAACTAGCTGTAGATCTTTTGGAGGAAATTCTAGGAGTATCATTACCATATACGTTTGATGTAGTGTTGTAGGGAGGATGCTTATTCCTGCAGATCTGATCTCTCCTTCCGTGAATGGGATCTGGCTCTGAAAACCTGTTCAATTCCCACATTTGACAAAGGATTATGGAATCTTATGGGGATGGCTGGCCTTGGTTTTCTGATGACCCATTCTCAATTAGTATTATTATAATTTGAGGAGCATTACATGTCTAGAAATATAGGCTGAATAATATTTTTCTTAGCTGACCACAGACATATATCTATAAGCTGAATTACTCTTATCTGAGCATCTACATTGCCCGTAAGGATGCCATACTCTGTCAACCATCTCCATTGCTTCTTTTGGCCAAGGAGCTCTGCTTGTCAGACCAAACTTGTTGCTTGTTAGAATAATTGCAACATTTCCTTCTGATGGTTAAGTGCCTCTGCTCGAACTCTAGCTGGAGTCTTTCTGACCCGTTGCAGTCTGTGAGCGGAGTTCTCTATGAATACGATCTGTCATCAACCGAGATGTCAGCCACTGCTGATCCTGTCATGGGCTAGTGCTCCGCCAACAAGTACCGTCCCTATCACCCTGGTAAATGGAGCCTACTCTGCGTGCTTTGAGGGCTGTAGCTGGTGGGTTTTCTAGCTTTACGTAGGTTGTCTACTTAGCGATACTTCTCTGAGTCTTTTTTAAAAACTTATCTCAGCATCTTCCACAGAAGATGTTTTGTCACTTTCATCTCAGAAACTGCCTCACCAGCGTGTCAGCACTGTCCTTCCAGGCTGCGAAAGCCTACAGCACAGAAGGCTCTTGCGTCAGTAAGTCACCACTTATCCAAATTTGTCATTTCTTTCTTTTGATTCCGAGATGGTCAAGTTTCTGAAGCATCTTGGGGATGTAGTTCCTTTCCTACCTTACAAGCTCAGAACTTCCTTTGCCAAATTATGCTGTGACTTTACTCTAGTTTTGGGTCTGGTGGTCCAGGGGATAGATGGGTGCACACACCCCAAAAACGGATATATATTGCTGGTCTTGCTGGTTTAAGACTCCTGTGGCTTCTAAAAACAAAGGAAGCATACAAACCTTTAACAGGGAAGATGGGGACTTTTCTGTAGGCTTGAAAGGTTCAAGGTGACCCGATCACTCAAGTTGGGGAGTGCATTTATCCATGCACCTGATTCCATGTTTCCAATTCCCATTTCTTCCCAGTCAGAGCCCTGACTTTGGGTAGTAGGCTCCCAGATTTGAGAACCCAACCTTTTCTGGAGCCAGTCTCCCCTTTGTATCCTGAATCTTATTCTCAGTTTCTTTTTCTTTTTCTTTTTTTTCTTCTCTCCAGAATGAGATGAGTTCTTCACACTGTGCCTGCACATTCTGGCTTTCAGAGTTTGTCTTTAATGGTTGACTAATCACCTTTAGTCAACCACGTTTTTCTTTTGTTTTGGGGTTTCTTTTCCCTTATCTATCCAATACCCAACCAACAGACGTCTAATCCCATGGTCCTTATAAATATTACATTCTCTAAACGCTTACACACCTGCGCTGTTGCGTCCAGCCGTGCCTTCCCTTGCGCAGGTACCCTTGCCGCTTTATCAGGCACATCAGCCGCTCTGCTCTGCCCTCGAAGCCGCATCGGCGTTCTGCCCATTCGCAGTCACTGGTCCTGACTTGTTTGCCAGACAGCCTCTTCCTCCAAGTAACCGTTAGAGTTCGCCTTCTAGGCCCATCGCCTCTATCAACTATCGCAAGTCCCTCTCATGAGGAAACAGCGTGTGCTGGAAATTTGCAACAACAGTGTCTGTGAACGAATGAGGGAAGTAAAACCAGGCAGTGGTCGGAATTGCAATGAGATGCAATCGCAACAAAGACCTCAAATAATCCCAGAGGAACTCTGTCTCTGGAAGAGCTTTTCCAAAATGTCTGAATGAATCTGCGAGACTCTGTACTTCCTGTTTGGATTTACCATTGGAAATAGCCTTCCCGGAGGATAAGGTGAAGTCTTCGGTGAGGTCATGCCCTTGCAGGAAGTGATTCCTAGGCCGTGACAACACTACCAACACGCGTGACAATGAATGCCCGAACCCCATGAATGCGTCTGAGAGGAGGGCCATACCACCCAGCATGAATCTCAAGCGCTTTATGATGATACTTCTCTATGCCTGATTTGCATAACAAAATTACCACACAGAGCAGTAAACTTCTGACAATATCTTATTATAACATAATGTTTCCAATGTCCAGCTCTGGTAGGCAGGTGTTTAATAGGACCCTCAATATTTCCATCTTCTAGTGCACATTCCCCGTACAATCCCCTCCCCTTGATGTGGGCAGGGCCAGTGAACATAATGGGGTATCGCTCCCATGATTACGCTACTAATCCATTGACTTTAAGTTAATCAAAAGGAAGAGATCTCAGGTGGGCCTGGCGTAGTCAGGTGAACCTGATAAAAGAAGGCAAAGCATCTGAGAGACACTCCGCTAACTGACCGCTAAGAAGCAGCAAACTCTCTGCAGTTCAGAGGGCCTGGGCAAGGAGGGACTCCGGGTTGGTGACAGAGAAGCCTGATGATAGCTGGCAAGAAACTGGAGCCGTGGACATACAAGCCCAAGGCAATGCATTCTCCCAACACCCGAGTAAGAGTGGAAGGAGCCTGAGTCTACAGTAGGGTAGCAGGTCCCGCCAACAGCCTGTGCGACACTAAGCCATGCCTGACTGCTAACCTGTGCGGACTCAGAGACGATAAGTTCGTGTCGTTTCCAGTCACAAGATTTGTGGTGCTTTCTTATGTAGCCCCTGATAACTGATAATCAACATTTAATAAATTCTACAACTCGACCTTGACTTATCTATCCAGTGGTATTTCTCAAGATAAGCCAAAATGAAAACATTGTTCTGGTATCTTTCAGCTTCCCTCCTTCAGCCCCTACACACATGGTTCTCATTTCTGCATCTGTGTTCGTTCCCGGGATCTTGTCCTCCATGTGGAATCCTCTCCCCGTTCACTCTGCTTATCTAAACCCTACACGTTCGTCAAGATCAAAGATGGACATTTTTTATGGGCATTTAATCTGCATTTTAGCTTTTAAGGTACATCTAGGCTCTGATTCATTACATGGCAGATACGTTCAAGTGCCCGAGTAAACCCAGTCTGCCTTCTTAACCTATTTCAAAACATGACCAGAGTTTGGAGAGAGGATGACTCTGAGTCTTCCTTTCCCCGACTACCCTATTGATCCCAGCTCAACTTTTCCACTTTAAGGACAAGGTGACTACCGAAATGGAGGGATACACTCTCTAGAATGGGGTTCAAAGGAGGAATTGGCTTTGAGGGCTGGAGGGGCTTTATGAAGTATTATAAATTATAAATTGTTTATTCTAAAACTCCATTATACAGACAATGAAAGTGAAGCACAAGGAATTTAAGGGCACAATGTCTCAGAGCCAAATTAGAATAGAGAACTGTCTCTCAGTTTCCAGTTTAGTGAATTTGTCGCCAGAAAAAAAGCTAGGAGTTTAAGAAAAAATACTCAATCTCTGCTTTTCTAACTCACAATTATTAACTTGATCATCAGAGGCGATGGTATAACATTATATGACAGTAAGGTAGAAGTAATAGGACAGTATCACAAGCAGTAATCTCTAGGAATCTAAACCCTGAGTTGAAATCCCATCTCTGCCACAGGTGAGCTGTATGTTGCAGGGGATTTATTTAAACTCTGTGTGCCTTGGTTTTAAATGTAATACAGTCACGATGAAACGTATTCCTTCCTAGGGTCTCTGTCACGATAAAAATGGATTCAATTACTTTTATTTTAATTTTTATTACCTTAAAACCAAATAAGTATTGTTGTACTAAAAATCGTCCTGCAAGTATGCTGGAAGTATGCCAGATTTTTAGATTGGAGGAAGAAGCTTCGTTCTTGATTTCCAAGTGATGCAAGTCAGACTTCAGTCCTCCAGCGCGGGGAACAGTAGAACAGAGAGCCCGACACGCACAGGACAGGGGACTGGTAAGTGCACTGGCGAGAGCTCGAGCCATGCTGACCGCCCCATCCCCGATTACAGTGCTTCAGCGGATGGTCCCCGATGGTCCCTTATGGTGCTTCAGAATTACTTCTGGATTTTACCTGTTCAACCAGGCTTCCACCTCTGAGTGCTTTTTTAAACCAAATTATGTGAATTTCAAGTAAACAGAACTTGAGTGTCCTTAGTTGTAACCCACTGATCCTTGATGTTCTACCATTGGCAATTCATTTCTTTCTCTAGAATTCATTTTTTTAAAGTAAAATAATTCTGTTCTACAAATAAAAATGCAATTCTCAGCACCTAATTCAAATGAATTTACCTATCACTCTCCCAGTGGAAGAAACTATTAAATGAGATAGAAGGGGGAAAAGATTTGGAAAAAAGATATGACATATGAAGAAGAGAGAAGGGGGTTTGTTGACAAATTCATCTAATATAGTTTTGCAAATGTTGAACAGTGATGTATTAGTCACTGTACTGAAAGTTTACAGTTTTAAAGTAGTCAAGTGAGCATATCTAAAAATATTTAACTGAAATATCTGTGTTACTGTAAACACAGAGAAGAAGACAAGCACAATTCTTTGACTCGACTATTGATTTGTATATTGTGTCCAACCACCATAGGGGAGCACAGAATTTCTCAGTGAAGCTCTTAAGCATTTTCCATTTTGATTTGGGTAGAAACTGTTGATGTTCTCTGTACAATTCAATAAAAAAATGTTCTAGGATGTTCTGGGTAGTTTAGTAGATCAGGCGACCCCAGATCAGCTGTATGTTCCTGAAAGAATGTATGTGACTAGTTTACAAATTTTCCTCGGTTCTTTTCTGGGTCTGGTTAGGGAGACGGTGCCCTGGTCCTAACTCCAACGTTAATTTGATGTGACATTTTGGGAACATTACTTAACCTCTTCATGCCTTTCTTTTTCCTACCAGAAAGATGGGGCATCTCTGCTGATTTAGCTGAGAGAGAAGATGGTGACGAGTCGTGAGTAGAGGAATGGATGGTAAAGCGGGAGGAACACAGAATATGAAGAATTGGCTTTGGATGCCAAAGAAATCAAGAAGATTTAAATAGAATGTGTCAGTAATAAATGTGGACCTGGTCTTTATGAACACTGGATTTTGTTGAGAGTAAAATGAAAATCTGTATGAAAAATTCAAATTAAACTTTGTGCCCTTAAATTCCTGTGCTTCACTTTCATTGTCATTCATTGGAAGAAGAGAAATGATTTTGCCTTTTTGGTTGAGAGAGATAAAATGTCCTGATTATCAAAACAGTCCTTTAGGTTTTCTGGAGACACTAGAGCCGACTTCACACATTTCATCATTACCAATACTTGCTGGCCTGACGTGAAACCTGAGAACCTCATGTCAAAAGATGAGATTTGAGAAGAAAGAGAAAAGGAAAACAGGCCTCCACTTATTGCATAAAATATATTCAACAGTGGGTTTTCTTATTCTGGTAATTTCTCTCTGATCATACAGATCACGATTTGATGATAATGTGTGGATCACAATTTGATGGTAGTTTTCACAAGGAGAAGTACAGTTTTTTGTTTTTAAATCAGGACAATTCATTTTTTGTCCTCTTTTCTTGCGTGACATGATCACAGACTGAACCTGTCACCGAAATCGTGCTGTTTCTACTTTGGCTTATTCCCTGATGTGAAATGATACCATGTTTCCATTGTTTCTGGATAAACTCAAGCACAAGCTAAACCTCAACATGTTTTGTGGCTTTGATCTAAGCCTCTGTCTGTGGTTTATAAGCCTCAGAAAGCACTATCATAAAATATCTGCAAACTGTCTATTTCTTCCAAAACTGTTAAGTTTTATTGGAGTGAATAGGGTGATTTTCGTGCCTCAATCAGTCTCTGCTTCTCCAGATGCCTGATATGAAAGGAATATAGGCAGCCTGACATAAAAATGAAAAAGCCTTTCATTAAGAAATAGATTTTTCCTTTATACCCTCTAATTTAATATTTTCTTTCCTGGAAGTAATGGCCTGTGGTTTTTATGATTTTTGTTTGTTCCTTCCTATATCTTAACATCACGGACCCTTGTTCAAATGCCTTAGTAGCCTGATTTTTAAATCTAATTGATCAAAAATTAAACAATGAAAAAATACCCACAGGCTCAAATTTAATCAAATGACTCATTTTATATTGTCCTTATCTGATATTAAAGTTGAATAGGAGAACAGGGCAGCTGGGCGGCTGGGTCAGTCAAGCGTCTAACCTTTGGTTTTGGCTCAGGTCACGATCTCGGCGTGGGGAGGTTGAGCCCTGCGGCCCTCACTCAGCGTCGGCTCTGCTTGAAGTTTTGTCTCCCCCACCCCCAGCCCCTCCCCACCCAATACAAAAATGAATCTTAAAAAGAAAGTTGAGTAGGTTGAGACTAATTCCAAAAAGCAGATTTAACGAACTGCGGGTAGTGGACGTCCGGTTTTCCGAGAACAGATTTTCTGTTAAGGAGGAGTGACTGCGAGTGGCCACTGTTCCACTTCCTTTCTGCTCCTGGTCCGTTCTGGCGTCATTATGGAGATCAGCTCAAATCCCAGAGACGCGACGATGACCACCGGTCACCGCTCTTTCGGGAAGCCTTCCCTCGCTGTGCTCTCTCCTTGTCTCCACCCCGGCCTCCCCCTCTGAGCCTCGTAATACTCGTATCCAGTTCTCGTGTGTCATTTATATAGAAATGTGTTTGCATTTTTCCTGTCTTGTCTTCACTCAGCCCAGTAAGCACACAAACACCCATAGGGCTACGTACTATTTGGGACAGGCCCTGCCTTTCATTCTTGTATCTCCGTGATGAATAAACAGATACAGGAAGGGATTTTTTTTTTTTAAAGATTTTATTTATTTGACAGAGAGAGAGAGAGAGATCACAAGTAGGCAGAGAGGCAGGCAGAGAAAGAGAGAGGAGGAAGCAGGCTCCCTGCAGAGCAGAGAGCCCGATGCGGGGCTCGATCCCAGGACTCTGGGATCATGACCTGAGCCGAAGGCAGAGGCTTTAACCCACTGAGCCACCCAGGCGCCCCCAGGAAGGGATTTTTGTTAGCAGTACAGGTGACAGCCCCTTAAGCTTTTAGTACAAACTGAAGTTGAACAAAAGTTCTAAGCGATTAAAATATTCAGAAGTGTTACGAAAAACATTTCTGGTGACCTATTCATTTTCTCCTCTTCCCCTTATGAGAAGATTTTTGTTCAAACAACATGCCCGACTGAAATTACTTCCTCGTACTCCTTTGCAGCTATTAAATGACATTTATGGTCAAATCTATATTATTCCTTGAGAAAAAGGGAAAGAGTCAGTCGGATAACCTTCTTGCCTTTTTCCTCTTCTCCATCTTGGTCTGCACTGCACAAGTTAAAACACACACTAAGAAACAGAGAAAACCTATGAGAGCCTCTCCTATGACATGGTGTCCCTCTCATACCAGTCCTGAGCCATTTACCTTTGAATTTCTTGTTATAGAAGGAAAAATAATTAAACAGTAGACTCAACTTTCTGATGCAGAGAACCAAACAGACGTCTAAAGAACAAAAGTGTATCTTAGAAAATTATTTAAACTGTAAGGTCTTGAAGTGACAGCACTGTAACTTGCACTTCTGTCTCTTCATATATCATTATTTGAATTTTCTTCCTGGAAGGAAAAGAATAACATCTTTTTTTTTTCCCTCCAGATAACAGAGCTCCTGCTAGGTGAGTTTAGGAACACAAATGATAAACTAAGCTTCTTTCTTTTTACAGAAGTGTAGGGAATATTTATTCCCTACATAAGCATAGGGAGTAATTGAGTGACCATGTAGAGTTGCCTGTTTACTAATCGTCATTCGCACCTGCACTGTCTGTGTGGGTTTACTTTGATGAGGAGCTTCTTGCGATTTAGAGACCAACCAAGAATCAGGCAAAATTTTCCTTTTTATTTGAAATGTAGATATTTTTCTCTTTGATTAAAAAAAAAAATCCTGTCTGGTACCTGCGTGGGTCAGTCAGTTAAGAGTCAGACTCTGGGGGCACCTGGGTGGCTCAGTGGGTTAAAGCCTCTCCCTTTGGCTCAGGTCATGATCCCAGTGTCCTGGGATCGAGCCCCACATCGGGCTCTCTGCTCTGCAGGGAGCCTGCTTCCTCCTCTCTCTCTCTGCCTGCCTCTCTGCCTACTTGTGATCTCTGTCAAATAAATAAATAAAATCTTTAAAAAAAATAAAAGAGTCAGACTCTGGATAGCAGCTCAGGTCTTGATCTCAGGGTTGTGAGTTTGAGCCCTTATTGGGCTCCTCACTAGTCAGGACACCTACTTAAAAAAAAAAATCTTGTAATTGCTAAATGATTAACAACTTTAAAAGCAGTAAGTGAACCTAGAGGAAAAGAAGTTAGCTACTTTGCACAAATTTTGCAATTTTATGTCTTACATATCTTCTTATTAATAAGAGTTTATAGTCTCTTAGATAAGATTGGAATGGATTTTGGATTAAAATGGAGTCATAATGTCATGAATGTATTTATCCCCCAGGTGTTTCTTTTCTTCAGAGAAATTAGAACTACTTTGTCTATAACCATGTTAATTTTCCAGGTTAGCCCCAATTTTAATAATACTTAGAGGTCATGTGCCCTGATTTCTTTTCTTAATCATTATATTCTTTGTTCCAAAACTCTCCCTGTGGGCTTTTGTTATTTTGAAATAAACTGTAAGGTGTCTCAGGTTTTTCTCAATAAAACAAATGATTTTGAAGTTTGACCCTTGTATATTCTAAATTTTATTTTGAGGTTGCACTTGAATCTGTCTCTGAGTCTGGAAGCTTTGCTCTCTTCTCCTTCACAGAATTTATCCCCTTGCTCAAGCCTCCCGTCCCCTCAGCTACAATCTCTGTCTGGCTCTCGGTGCCTTCTGAAACGTAGTGCCAAGCCAACCTCTCAGTCATGTCTCCTCCTGCTCTCCTGCACAACAGAAGGCTGGACCTTTAGGAGAATAAATCACATTATTTTTAATGGTTCATTTTGAAGGTGACTCTGAGTCCATAATTTTCTTGAAGCCCGTTAGGAACATAGTTCTTAAGACCTATTAAGGATTTGGTGTAAAAAAAAGTGAGCATTTTTTGGATTATGTGATCAGGACACAGATGTTGTTTCACTGCCGGATTGTGGAGCTGAGGTTCAGAGAGGGAGACACATCTCTAGGTTGTACCCGTGTGGCGGAAACATCCCAAATCACGTCTGGCTGATCACCTCCAGCTTATTTAGTTCCGTCCTCCAAACCCAGCGTCAAGGCACCATCGTCCTAGTTACATAGCTGATGAATAAGGATGTCACGGGGCTTTGTGGGATTGTCTGTATCAAGTCTGAACAAAGCTTTGCGGCACAGACAGGTGTTACTTCTGCTAAGCCACTGATTGGGAGTTAGGGACCCATTAGTGAAGGTGAGATGATCTGCTCTGATGACTTCCAGAGGCACGTCGCTCTGTGTTCCCTGCTGGGATGGAAGCTTGACAGTCGGAAAAAGGAAACTCAAACTCAATGAAGACCAAGGATTACAACAACGCCCTTGAAGGAATCCTTTACTTGGTCTTACATCTGACATTTGTCTCAGCTGCAATTTCTGCACTTTCTTAGATACCGTGACTGGCGCTGAGCACACGGGCTGCTCTTTCCTCCTTTTCCGATTCCTGATGACATACCTGTACCCACCTTCTTTGTCCCTCCAAAGACCACATCCACTTCAAATATACGTACATATAATCTTGTCATGTTCTTTCGTAGTAGGACTTAAGGTCCCAGCCACAGAGACAGAGTCATTGACCAAAAAAGCACCGTCCAGTTCCCTGAGGACACGAAGAATCTTAGTCACTCAGACTTCTCAGTCAGTGCAAACGAACTGTAATCCGTATCCGGATCGGAGAGCTGCATGGACGGATACACTGACACGCAGACACACACTCTCTGTATACAATACATTATCATGTTATAAATGATTGTTTTTGTTTTGCTTCATTTAAGCTGTGTAACCCCCACTGCCTTCCAAAGGACCATAACAGAGATGATAAGGGCGGGTGGGGCCATTTATCGTGGGGACAGGGACGTCTATTTTAGACACTTGAACTCCAGTGCTAAGAAGCCTGAAAATGTTCCTGACGCGGGGAGCCCGCGGCACCAGCCCACCGTTGCAGGACAAGGCGGGAGCCTGGGGGACCTGAGGAGGAAGGACGACCCCGCAGAGGCGAGCCGTGTTCCCTGTGCGGTCGGCACCGCAGAACAGGCCCAAGAGATAGGCGCAGAGCAACGGTGAGGACACCCCAGAGCCCCAAACTTGGGACATTACCCGTCCTCTGACTTCATGGAATTCAGGATTTAAATGTCTCTCGTTCTCCATTTCCGGAGTGTAATCCTTGTCATTGGAGCCCATGATCCGGCAGTGCCCCCCGTCAGTTTCCAGATCAGTAATTCCCCCGCCGGCCTCGGGGATGAGATGCTTCTGCAGAGAGAACACTGCGAGGGCTTCAAGGTCACTGCTGGCCGACATTGCCCTCCTGAGGCAGGTGCCCTCGGCCAAAGGCAAAGTGGTGGCTGGGAGGACCTCGGGGAGGTCTGGTCCGAGAAACCAAGAATTCCTTCTCCAGAGCAACTGCTGGTGAAGCCCCTGGCCCAGGACGGGAAAGGACGCCGGGGGTGGGCCTTGAGTGACGCCGTTTGTGCCACTCTGCGCAGCTGGTAGCATCTGGGCGCTGGGAAGCAGGTGTGGATGAAGCATGTTAGAGGGAATACAGGAGGCTCTTTCCTTTGCAGTGTTTTAGATCATGTCCTGGAGAGGCTGTCCTGGGAGAGGGAGCCAGGCCAGGCCGGTGGACCGGAGGATGAAACCGACCCTTTGCTCACCGCCTCCGGACATCCCCACGGGCTCTGCACGGCCTGGCCTCTCCCTGACCGGAGGGATTTGCTCTAAGTGAAACGCGGCGTAGACGGTGGGGGCTGATCTTTTCTCCGCAGTCCTTGGTGTAACTCGGGACCTGGAAAGCCCCTGGAGGAAGGGCGGAGGTCGCGGGAAGGCGCTTCGCAGAGACCCCAACGCACTGCTGTCCTCTGACTTGGCCTGGGCTTTGGGGGGGCCGGGCTCGCGAGGCCCAGAAAGAGACACGTTCTCGTAAAGCCCTGTTTCTCCTGAATCTGACTCAAAAAAGGAGAGAAAGGAGAAAGAGAGAAATAAAAGAAAAAGAAAAGAAAGAACATTGAGAGAAAAGTTTCTGCTCTGACATTCAGTTGGTGCAAACGGCTACCCCGGCCTCGGCGGGCAGAGGGCGGGAGGCCGCAGACCCCAGTGGCCCGGTCCCGGGTCGGGGTCACCCTCCAGCTCCGTCCAGAGCACGTGCAAATGGAGCTTAACGGTCTCATACTTCAGCCACCCTATGTTGACAGAAGGGCAGCCAGTTCTGATCGTTTCCAGACGGCCCTGGGCCCAGACTCCGACTCAGTCTCCTGGGCACTGCTCTAGGCCCGGCCAACTGGGCAGGGGGCAAGGACGGAGAAGATGGGCCAAGAGCTCCAGGATTCCAGGGCCCGGTCCTGCTGAAGACTTTGGGGAAGGTCAGCCGAGCCTATCCTAACAGTGTCGTCGTCCGTTATATTTAATTTCCCTGACAGTGTTTCGGTATAGAGAATGTGTAGAAGTTTTAGTTTATACGATGGCAAACACCTTGGTAAAAAGTATATAATTCAGGATTGAATAGTTGACATTTTAAAAACTCTAATTACGAATCCACACACCATCAGGAGTTCACAGAAAGGAGTTTTAAATAATTCTATTTTAATCTGCCTTCGAGAGAGGACTCTCTTTTTCATTAGGCTTGGTGGAAACCCACCTGGTGGGGCTAGGAATAACAGACAGGAGCTCCGTCCCTGTATGAGTAGAAAGAAGACTCTGGTCAGTGATACCCTAGGCTGAGACTTTTGCTTGGTGTTGTGCAAAGCCACATACAGATGATTCTGTCCTGATTCTGATTAGAAGATTAGCAAAATCCTGTCCCTGAAATGATGCTGAAAATTCCCCAGGGAACTTTTCAAGCAAGCACTTTCTGGAATGGCTGAGCCTCAGAACTCACTGTGTTTATACAGCGGATTATAGGACTTCTTTTGCTGCTTGCAAACAAATGTATGTATGGCAGAATTTTGTCTGAGGCTGCTTTCCTTATATCTTATCATTTGTTATTTGCAAAGCCAGGGACGGGGGTATAAACGGAGGCCCACATATCATGAGGTTAAATATTTAAAGTTATAGATTAAGTTAACAAACTTTTAAGTACATTATTTTTTATCCTTCTACCTTGACAACGCTGAAACATTATTAACTGATACAAGCCCAGAGGGAGGATTTAATTAATTAACTAATTGGCCTCTTGCATATGTCTATTGTTTGAGTTCATAATACCTGGCTTAATTTAGACATCTGAGAGTTTGTATAAACACTGTAGTCCTAAGCAGAATTTCTTACAGAATTACATAACCAAGTATGATATGCTTTTAGAAAATGGGATAATGTAATGCCTATTATTTTGGAGGATTAATTTTAATGAAATTACACACATTTAAATAATTTAGAGACTAAATGGGCAATGTAGCTAATGAGTAGCAATGAATTTTTAATGTAAATGATTAAATGTACATTTGTATCTTGTATGTACATAGCAAAAAATGTTTTACCTTAAGTTGAAATTTCTAGACATATAATACTTTTTTGTGTTTATTTTACAAGTGTTTAAATTTGCCAATTTATTTCTTAATTTTGCTTAAAACATGCTTGGGATAATTTGCAAATTGATACAAAAATTCTTTCTAATATATATTTTTAAATTTTATTTTATTTTCAGCGTAACAGTATTCTTTGGTTTTGCACCACACCCAGTGCTCCATGCAGTCCGTGCCCTCTCCAATACCCACCACCTGGTGCCCCCAACCTCCCACCACCCGCGGCTTCAAACCCCTCAGATTGTTTTTCAGAGTCCATATCTCTCATGGTTCACCTCCCCTTCCAATATTTTTAAAAAACAAAGTTCAGTTTCAAATCAAGCATCTTGGTTTATTATTGTTCCCTCTGAACATTCATGTCACTGGACTAACTTCCTCTACTGTACGCTTTGTTCATTCTAGGAGATAACCACGCAAGTGGCAAAAGCAAAAAAGTAAAATCCTCAGGAATAAACTTAGTAATTACCTCGGCTAGCCCAATAGCACTCATTCTGGGTGTTCAACCTTGAAAACTGTACGAGAATAAATGTGTATTGTTTTAAGTTACTAAATTTGTTATAGTCACAATAGGAAATTAATACAAAAATTAGAGGAGAAAAGGGTGAATTCCTCTATAACCTCGTTACAGGAAAGGGCTTTTTAGCTATGAGTCACATGTTACGCAAAGAATATCCACCCTTAATTCCTGAAACTTTTGAGTATGCTACCTCCTGTGGCAAAAGGGAATTTGCAGATGTAATTAGGAAGAGGTCTTTGAGATGGAGAGATTTTCCAGGATGATCTGGGTAAACTCAATATAATCACACAAATACTTAAAAGCAGAAAACCTTTCCCCAATACATCAGACAGAGATAACAATGGAAGAAGAAGGTGTGACAAGAATTTTACCTGACCTTCTGGCTTTGCAGATGGAAGTAGGGACCATTGCTAAAGAGTATGAGCAACCTATAGAAGCTGGGAATGGAATGAAGCTCCAGAAGGTAATGCTGTCCTGTTGGCCCCTTGATTTTTCTCCTAGATAAGAGTATCTATGTCCGACCTCTGACTTAGAGAATCTAACATGGTAAATTTGCATCAAGGTAATTTGTTACAGCAGCAATAGGAAACATATACAACTCACAATCCAGATGAAGTGGACAATTAACACGTCGACCACATAAGAATTTTAAAAAGCAAGCTTGCCTCCCATAACCACCGAATTCAATAAACATATAAAAAAACCGGAAGAAAATATTTTAATATATATCAGACACAAAGCGTCAAGATTCTTTATATGTAATGAATCCTTACAAGCTGAGGAAAATACAAAAGCCCAGTTCTAAAAGTGGGCGAGAGACAGGAACTGAGAAGATAACAAGACAAAATTCTAGTTATCAAAGTGTGAAAAAGCTCACAAAAAAGATAAAAAAGGCCCTTAAATATTACAAGAGAAAGGCAAATTAAAACTACACTGAGAGAAAAGTGTTTGCTTCTGGGAAGTTAGAATAGACATATTTTACCCAATTTGCCTCACTAAGTATATCCAAACACTCTGGATGTTACATATATAAAGCAAACAAAAGACTCAGGAAGGGTGAAAGAAGAAGGTTGTCCAGACCCAAGGAAGGACATGGTGGTGAATTCCTTCAGTTTTCTTTTCCATGAACTTGTCTAAGACTCAGAGCTGAAGAGGCTCTTGGTTGAAGCTGAAGAGGTTTTCCGGGGAAACCGGGGAAACCGCATACGCGCAGGCAGGAGGAATCCAACAAGAGCCTCCTCTCCAGAGCCAAACTACCAGGAAAGGTGTGGTTTGGCCAAAGAGCCACTCTCCTCCAAGCACACATCCCAGAAGAACCTGTGGCTAGGCCTTTCTCTAAACAACGAATGTTGAAAGGGGAGCCTCAACTTCCCCTCTCCCCAAGTGAGCTGGAACCTTCCACCTTCCCCTGCTGCGGTAACATTACTCCAACCCTGCTGCTGGCATGGTATCTGAGGCCTAGCAGAGACACAGGTTGCTGGTCACCGCTGGACGTAAAGAGTTCCCTGATCTCACCATCGAGTCAGTGAAGACTAACCAACGTGGGAACCTGGACTTTGACCTCCACCTAATGGTCATGAGGGCTCCCGGCACTTCCCCTAAGGTAATGTCAGATGAGGCCTAGTGGAGAGTCAGGACTTTCACCGCTGCCCACTGGTAATGAGGTCACACTCCTCACAGGTTTCAGCAGAAGCCATGTGAAGAGCGATCATGGGGCAACCTTCTCTCTTACAGCCGAGGGGGTATCAGGGAAGACCTCATTGGAACCCAGAGCTCCCCGCTCTGCTCAGCAGTAATGAGGAACATCTGACTCAGGTGTCAACAGAGCTGGAGTGGAGAAGCCAGACTTCTACACTCACATGCAGCGACAAGACGCACCACACTTCCTCCTGCTGGAACAATGTCAGAAGCTGGAACAGAAGGTCTGGAGTCTCAGAACATCATACCCAAACTTTCCAGCTTTCAAAAAAAATCACTTGTCATACTAAGAACCAGGAGCATCTTAACCTAAAGAAAAAGACAACTGACATGACAGAGATGGTAAAATTATCTGACAAACATTCTAAAAAGCCACTATAAGAATGCGTCAGAGAACTATAACAAACACACTTGAAACAACCCCAAATTAGAAAGTTACAGCACACCAATGTACTTTTACAGGACACTCCCTCCAGCAACAGCAGAAAACACATCCTTTTCCAGTGCCACAGAAGATATTCGAACACACGCCTCATCCGTGGCCCTGAGATAATCCTCAACAAATTTAAAAGAATCAATATTGTGCAAATTGTTCACCAACTACAACGGGATCAAACCAGAAACCAGTAATAGATGGACACGAGAAAATTCTCCAAACACTTGGAAACTGAGTAATGCATTTCTAAATAATCCTTTTGTTAGAGAAAAATCTAATAACATTGAGAAATAGCAAGATACATCGAAAACACCACATATCACAATTTGTGAGACACAGCAGAGCGCTAACAACATGTCTTACAAAAAAGAAAAGTCTCAGATCAGTACCTCAGTCCCACCTCAAGAACCCAGAAAAGAGCATCATGAACCCAATGCAGCCAGAAAAAAGAAAATGATAAAGATTAGAGAAGTAAAACTTAAAAATCCATATACATCAGAAAAGAATAAATAAAGCTGACCATGTTTGCATACGCCATGACAGTCTAAGTAGAAAATGCATAAAAATAGACCTACAATGTTTAAGTTTAGCCTGTTCACAAGATAGAAGGTAAACTTGCAACCGCCAATGGCATTTCTATGTGCTTCCAATTAACAAGCAGACATCCAAATTGAAATTCCAATACTATTTGCAATTGCCCTCAAAATGAAACACTGAGGCGTAAAGCTAACAAAACATATATATCGCATATACTGAAAACTAGAAGCCTTTGATGAAAGAAAACAAAGGAAATCTACACAAATGGAGAGACATACTTTGTTTATTAATTGGAAGACTCAACATAGTAAAGATATCAATTCTCCCAAAAATGAGATACAGATTTCACGCAATATGATGCAAAATTCCAGAAATATGTTTTTATAGATATAAACAAGATTATTCTAAAATGTGTTGGAAAATGCAAAGGAATTTGAATTGCTAGAACAGCTTTGAAAAGAAAGGCTACAGGAGGAGGAATGCTCCTTTTTTTTTTTTTAAGATTTTATTTATTTATTTGACAGAGAGATCACAAGCAGGCAGAGAGGCAGGCAGAGAGAGGAGGAAGCAGGCTCTCCAAGCAGAGAGCCCAATGCGGGGCTCGATCCCAGGACCCTGAGATCATGACCTGAGCCGAAGGCAGCGGCCCAACCCACTGAGCCACCCAGGCACCCAGGAATGCTCCTTTTAAGACTTAGAATAGAGTCTTGACTACAGTTCCAAAGCACGTGGCATTGGCAGAGGGAGAGATCAGTGCGGTACAAGAGAGCCAAGAAAGAGAAACACACTAATATGCACGACAGGTTTTGGACGCACATTGCAAAAGTATCCTGTGGAGAAAAGAGCCTTTTCATGACCTGGCGCTAGAGCAATGAGGCATCCACAAGCAGAAGAAAGAAAAAGGAAGGAAGGAAGGAAGGAAAGATGGGAGGGAGGAAGGAAGGAGAGAGAGAAAGAAGGAAAGAGGAAGAAAAAGAAGAGAAGAAAAGGAAAAGAAAAAGAAATGAAGCAAAACGAAGCAAAACAAATCGAAAAGAAACGAAAAGAAAAGAAGGCGCTGGGTAGCTCAGTCGTTTGTTAAGTGTCTGCCCTCGGCTCAGGTCATGATCCCAGGGTCCTGGAATCGAGTCCAGCCTCAGGCTCCCTGCTTGGCGGGAACCTGCTTCTCCCTCTCCCTCTCCCCCTGCTTGTGTTCCCTCTCTCACTGTCTCCATCTCTCGTCAATTAAAAAAAGTCTTAAAAAGAAAAAAAAAAAAGAAAATGTTTCTCATCTTCCAAGGTCAAAAACTGACTCCTTCCATTCCTCCTTCCTCCTTTCCTTCTCCCCTTCCTCACCCCTTTCCTCTCCCTCCTTTCCTCCCTCCATCCTTGCCCCCTCCCTTCTTTTCTCCGTTCTCTTCCCTTCCTCCCAAATGCCCTCTCCCTTTTAGTTTTCTGATCTTCTCTTTTCTTTCTTATTTTCCTGAAATCCCTCCACAACTATTTGGAGACACTTATAAGGTTAAATATGATGCAAAATAAGGGTATTAGGGATATAAAACAATAGAAATTAAAGGCAGTAATAAGTTAGATCATATTTGTAACTTCTTTCAGAATTGATACCTATGATAGCATTTAAAAATGTCTCAAGTTTCTGAGTGACTATAAGAAGAAAAACTATGTTAAAGTATATAGGTTTTATTATCTAAAAAATTAAAACATACTGTATGCAAAGACTTTTCCCTGAAATTAAACTTAGCAGAATATTTTTGCATTGGTTTGGGTTTGACAAACATACAATGAAACAGACTCTAATTTTTTTTTTTTTTAAGAATTTTTGGAGGGAGCTATCCTCTAGACAAAGATGTGCTTTGTCACCAACGCCAATGCGGACATGTGTCGCCCCATATTTTAGGGTCATCTCCGGGTCACTCATCTCTTCAGCCTCAGCTGTGTGGCATGCGCTGTGCTGCGTGGACACTTGAGAGACCGCAGCTGCCTTGGCAAACATTTCCCAAGTCCCAGTATCAATGAACTTTCCAAGTATTTTCTATTCACAGTGCTTTGAGAAGTTTATTGAAAATGACCTTCAAATTCTTTACTTTTAGGGTCTTGCTATGGTGTTACTGCTGCAAGGGTGGTCTGAAAGCCAGCAGCGAGCATCATACAAACTCGGTAAAAATGCAGTCTCGGGGCCACCCTAGGCTGACTTCTTCACAGCCCACATTTCAATGAGACCCCAGGTGATTCAGAGGCGTAATCAGAGGTTTTGGAAAGTGTGTGGGGGCTCCTATGTGGGGGCAGACCCCCTTGTTCTCGGACTGATACTAGGAGGTTTCCACCCTGCTAGACTGTTGTTGGGGCAGAACGAAGCCTTGTTGTCGTAAACCCACATCTGAGAGTA
Source organism: Lutra lutra (assembly GCF_902655055.1). Taxonomy (NCBI): domain Eukaryota; kingdom Metazoa; phylum Chordata; class Mammalia; order Carnivora; family Mustelidae; genus Lutra; species Lutra lutra. Next base: position 1,734,492 of record NC_062280.1, read on the forward strand.
AAGAAAACGATTTCCGGTACAAACACCAAATAGGACTCTGCAATGAATTAGAAGTTATTTTTGGACATAACAGACGACGTGAAATTATATCTGTAGTACAGGTCTACTTGTCCGTGTTCTGCATTTGGAATGAAACTGGGGTCCCAGGGTATTATAAAAAGTAAAAATGTCCACACACTACCTAAAAAGTCCACACACTACCCTTTAAAAATATCTTCAGATAGAGCCGCGCTCTAGACAAGAAGACTTGTTTGATCACTAACATCAGTACCACCATTTATCGCGGATGTATATTTTAAGGTCTTTTCTGGATTATTCATTCCTTTAGCCTTTACTGTGTGGAAATACCTTGCCGTTTGCCTTTCTTTGGCCATATCAGAGAGCAAATTCAGCTCAGCATTCTAACCATAATCTTAGAGTACAGAATAGTATATAAGAACACATGTTCAGTGATGCTTTGAGGGAGGATTTGTAAAACAACATTGTCCAGTGCTCCAAAACCCATGGTCTTGTCCGGTATCTGTTCTCCAGTTTTCCATAGGATTCTTGGTACAAAGAGCAGAAAGAGGACTGAACTCAGGAAAACAAGGTCCTACTTTTATCCACAATTATTTGTTGAGTAGTCTCAGAAGGTACTTAACCTTGATTCTGAGCCTTTATTTCCTCATTTGAATAATGAGATAATTATAAAGAATGAAATGAATGAGTTGATTTTATAGAAACAATAAATGTTATAATACACCAAGTACATATTAGTACTGCCTTCATTTGATTGGAAATCCAAGATTTTATGGTATATTTTTGCTTTTGTGGGATACGATATGTTAAGTGGAAAGGATTCATGATAATAAAAATTGGCTAAACATATATACAGTGCACACAAATATATATAATATATTATATATTATGTTTTATATTGAATATATAATGCATGTATTTAATATATATATTTCAAGATGTTTAACCTTGGGGAGTTGTAGTACAAGCTGTAAGTTTGCAGTTTCGCAGCTGTGTTCATTGAGATAAAAAAATATTGCTTCCAGGAAGTCCATTCCTAAAGATTTTAAGTTTCAATAAAGCTGTTAGTACTGAATTTCTCAAATAGTCCAGTTACAGTAATATGGAAAAATTTTCATTACACTACATTTTAGAAAATTAAAGAAAATGACTGACAAACCTTAATAAATGTTACAGTGAAAACAGTTCAATTCTAGTGTTTGAACATCAGTATGTCTTTTGGTTCAAAGGGCTCAAGTGGGCCATTTCAGCAAAAGCTGAAGAGAGTTTTGGAGATCAGGTTGAAGAACGTTGCCCAGTAAGCTGAAGCAGAGCCGGTTGCGAGCGTTATCTCGCGGACGGGAGCACATGTCAGTGACTGCAACGTTCGTTTTCTCTTTGCTCTTGACTCCTCTGTGACTTATTTTCTGAGCCAACATAGCTGTATTGGCACTGATCATAGACTTTGGGGGTGAGGACAGAAGTTTGACATCAAAGGGACAGCATGGTACTGGTGACAGAGAAGGAGCTGCCAGTTACTGAGAAGGGAGAAGAATTTTGGAGTTTTTAGGGCTATCATAATCTTCATATCTTCATGGGAAGATAACTATGTGTTTGTTGACATAGAAACATCAAGACAACATTAAGGAGGGCGTGTGATGTAACGAGCACAAGGTATCATATAAGACTGGTGAATCACTGACCTCTACCTCTAAAACCAATTATACATTACATGTTAATTAATTGATTTTAAATAAAAAATAAATAAAATCTTTCTTGGCCAAAAAAAAAAAAAAAAAGGAATATCAATACTTAGCATCTTTGATTGAGTTTTCCAAAAAAGATACAAAAGGTCCTTACAGCATCGAGAGGGAGAAGTTGTGGGTTCCTGAGAAGGACTTCTGGATTGGGACTATCAGCATCTCAGTGACTATCTCTTGATAGAGGAGCAGGACATCTTCTACCCAATTTCCTGTATGCTGGGTCTTGTTACCAGAGTAGGCTCCATCCTTCTCAAATAGTAAACTGATAATAGGTACTCTACACTATAAGGAGTGGAGGAATAAACCAAGAGTTAATATGAACAAAAATAAATATTCCATGGCAGGAGGTAAATACACTAGATTTTGATACTAGTATATTATGCAAAATTATATTACATATTTAAAATAATTTATTATGAAAATAAAAAATATGTAGCAGAAGGATTAACTGTCCATCCCATCAAGGAAAATCCAGTTTTATATTAATAGCTGTCCTCTGCTCTAGTCAGATGAATAAAGTCCTATTAAAATTATGCTTTTTTCTTTTTCATTTTATTTTATTTCTTTTCAGTGTTCCAGAATTCATTGTTTATTACAATTATTTGTAAAAATTATTACAAATTGAGACAAAGGGAAATGAGTTTGGAAATCCATACGTATGTCGAGAAGGAAACTGTGTATTCATTGACTGTAATTGAGTTTTTGGAAAGAGTGATCAATAGGAAATTTGAAGATCTTATAATACTATGAGATTGTTTTTAAAACTAGGACTTATAAAAATGCTATCACAGTGTGATTTGCTTGAGAAAAGCAATGGAAGGAATTTGTTGCCAGCAAATTTATGAGGTTAAGTAATCTTAAACAACTTAGAAAAATAAATCTGTTTGAAAGATCTCATATGCTAGAGAGATGGTGGGGCAGAGAAATGGTCTATATTACATTAGAAATCCATTTGCAAGAGAAAACTTTTAGTGTGCAAGAAAATAAAGCAAACCAACCAAGAAAATCATCAAGTGGCCTACTGGGAATGCACACAAGGGGTAGTCAATGCATCAATCAATCTGGGTTTGTAGGGAAATAAACATATTTTCAGGGAAAATGATTACACAAAATTTAGCATAATTAGTTGTAAAATAAAATTTTGAAATAAAGAGGTTAGAATAGGTTGGTCCGTTGAAAATCACAATTACCATTGTCGCCATATTTATGAGGATGTTCTGGTCAACTCTAACAAATAGCTATTGTAAAACAGGCATGAACACAACCTTATGGAGGATGATTATATAACCCAAGTGATTCAGTGTTAACATAGGCACGAAAACATGTATGTAATCGGTAAGACATAAAGTTCTGAGTAATGAATTGAATAGATCTCAGGGTATTGTTTTCCCATTTGTTAATAGAAAAGTCAGTCTCCTTTAGCAATATCTCTTCCTGTCAGGTGCTCCAGCAGATACCGTGCCTTCTTGAGCAGAGTTTCTAAAAATGACAACTCATGTGCTGAAACGGTGAATAAATGAATAAAATAACTCTGTTAGCATTATGAAAACTCAAGCAAATGGATGTCGCTCAATGGTAAATAAATCCTTATTATTGGGGCAGTGTGTTTGAACAACATTAGAACAAGGGGACCTTCTGAAATTTTCTGAAGGAGGAATTGATCTATGAGAGATGAAGCATTTTAGAGACTATGAGAAGAGAACATTTGATAATGTGAGGGCGTCATAAAAGAATATTGATTAAACGTACTTGATAGAAGTGGTAATAGGTATATTTAATTATGAAGGATTGGTGATTAAGGCAAACTGTGAAAATCTGAAAAGAAATTGAAGACTTTTCTCATATTGCTCTGAACTACAGAATTCACTTAGATTATTCTAGTCTGTAATGGGTCAAGTCTTAGACCTCTTCTAAAAGTCAAGCGTGTCACCTCCTACCTGAGCCGCCTCCTCCAGCTTCCAGCTGCGTCCCATGATCCATCAGAGATGGTCATGACCAGACTGATTTTATTTAAACTTTGGTTCATCATATTTTGTTTTGTCATCTTTTCCTGGAGCGCTCAACGACTCTCACTCTCTACTAAATTAAGGTCACATTCCTCAGTCTGGCGTTCATGGTGCTCTACATCTGACGACAAATACCGGCTCTGCTGCTTTGTCTTTTCTTGCAGTGGACACAGAGCCGCTACCTCCGTCATCCTAAGCTTCTGTACTTTTCCTAAACAGGCTTGGACTTTTCTACTTTTAGTGACCCTACCGCCAGTGTGTGAAACACTGCTCCACCATTTCTAACAAATGTACTCATTTCGAGACCCATTTCACATGTCAGTGATTTCACGAGTAGACATAAATTCAGAGTTTCACCACTGAGTGAATTTTCTATCTGTTGTCACGTGGTGATTATTAATAAGTTTGCTTCATTTCTAAAAAAATATTCCTTTGGATGGTCATGAGTTTAGTCACCTCATTGATTTCAACTACTTCAGTAGAAAGATAATCTTCTGAGGCATTAAGTCTTACTGGTTTTAGGAAGTCAAAAATGTTTAAAAGTGAATGAAGGAGGAAGGGTAGGATGGAGGGAACAGTACAAGAGTGGTTCGGCTAGTATGAAGCATAATCCGGTGAAGAAAGACAGTTGTCTGAAATGACTCTGGTATGACAGAAAAGAAAAAATAAGTAGTTTAACAACAACAAAAAAATGATGTATGTAAACATATCTATTACAAGTATGAAAGCATGTGTCATTTGAAATGTTGGTCACCTTGTTATTTAATGATGCTATGTCTTCTTGCTCTTATGATGTGGTTGTAAATGACTTAAATTGAAAAATGCTGTTTTTTCAAAAATGTGAGACAAATACAAAAACTATAGCAGGAATAGACAGCCGAGGACAATGATTCAGAGTAGGAATTTTTCCTCTTCTCCTCATTAGCTAGATCATCTTGACAATTTTCCTGATCTCTAAGTAACTTGGCTTCCTCGCTGTGTAAAGGATAATATATATTAGGAGCCTGGGTATATCTCCCAGTCTGAAAATGTCCCTGTCTGCCCACAGTATATTATTTAAAAATAGTTTCAAAATGAATTCTGTGTGTGTATTTCAAATAGTTTAATCTCTTCCAGCTTTGCTACGTGGGTGATCCTGTGCCTAGGCATTTTTAAGTGTAATATAGTTTGTGAATCTCTTAAGACCTCTTCAGGAGGGGAAGCTATCATATTTAGTACAACACAGTCTTCAGTTTCTGGCTTCCTCATGATGTTAGTATTAGATTTTTGGCTCTTTTCCAAATATAATATGCTGTGCTAGCATTTTATTATAGAGCCTAAAGAAAATGGGAAAGAACCCTTTGTTTCCCCTGAAATGACTAAAGACCAGGAGAGGTCTTGATCACTAACGACCAGGAAACAGGCTAAGAGACAGGAATTATAGTGTCAGGAATATTTGCTAAGGTTGCCTTGAAGGCCTGGTACCATCTTCTATCCCATGATTAATTCAATGTGTTGTGATCCAAGAGCTTTCCAGTTCAGATCCTTTTCTGGAGGATAATACTCAGCTATAGGAGGATAGGCGAATGCTATGGTGGCTTGAATTTCACGTCGGCATCCTTGACACATAAGATGTCTCCTCTGGTATATTTTTATCCCTTATTGGCATCCACAGGAATCCTTATCAATTCCCTGGTGAGATATCTAGTTCACATCTCCTTATCCAGACTCTAAAACCTCAGTTTTCCAGAGACGACCACTTCCTTCTGTAGGGAAAAAGGAGAGCAGGAGACATTTAAATGCTTTTCTGCACTATTGCTGTGAGGAGAGGGTATTGGTTTGGTCTTTTTAACGCCCGGAAATAGAGTGCTGCCATCTCCCCTTACAGCAATCACACCATGCTGTTGCAGATTACTGAGTGAAACTTGACATCTTCCTAGACCCTGCTGAAAAGGACCTACACAGGTCACCTTTCATCTTTGACCTCTAAGTTTAAAGAGAGTTCCCTCACTTACTACCCCTTTTTCATAGAATCAGCCTAGGGCAGGACAATGAAATGGTGGAGACTTCCATTTATATCCTACCCTTACTCTTTTTTTCCCCAACGTGTTTTCTCCAACATTTCCTAGCCCTTGTCCAGCTCTTATCCTTCCAAGGCTGGAGATCACTTAGCTCCTGCCAGAACCACGCATGTAACAAACCAACTGTAACTCAGCAGGATACAATGATATATTTATTTATTTTTAAAGATTTTTTTTTAATGTAATCTCTGCACCCAATGAAGGGCTTGAACTTAAAACCCTGAGATCAAGAGTCACATGTTCCACCAGCTGAGCCAGCCAGGCACCGCCCACAACAATATGTTTAAATGACTCTGAATTGGGGGAGGCTTAGCTTATCAATGATCCGTTCAGCTGGGCTTGACTCCAATTGCAGATTGGGTCTTGGATCTCCTCCACTTTGGATCTGTCACTACCCATGGCATGGTCTCATAATGAAAAAGCAGAAATGAAGGACAGAAAACACATCCTAAGTCTCGGTTCACATCATGTCAGTAACATCTCATTGGCTAAAGTAATAATTCCAACTATCAGAGATAAGGAAAAATAAAATTTCACTCAGCTATCAGTATCCCTAATTTAGTTAAAATATCATATTTTCTTTCTCTTTGCATCTTTTTAAAAGGAGACCTTATTTATTTAACACATATGGAGAGAGAGAGCAGGGGGAGAGGCAGGCAGAGGGAAAGGAAGAAGCAGGCTTCCTACAGGCAGGGAGCCCGATGTGAAACTTGATCCCAGAACACTGGGATCATGACCTGAGCCAAAGGCAGACTCTTAACCAACTGAGCCACACAGGAGTCCCTGCATCTTTTTTCTGGTTCAAAAAAGACTAAAACAAATTATAGTCTGAACAGTGAGAAGAGTGAGGGGATAAGTAAGGATATTTCAGAGATAAAGCAATTCGGCGATTTCACTGTATATTTGAGTATTCTTCGGCTCCTCTGGAACTCTCTCTCTTTCTTTTTTCCTTCCTGGATTTGGAAACGATATGGATTAACCTTCTCTCTCTTCCTCCGAAAAAATGGAGGTCCTGTTCCAACTCGGCCTGAAGACCCTGGGAGGAGAGCTGCTCTCAAGATGGAGTCACGTAAGGCTCTGTCCATGCAAGCAGGCTGGGAAGCAAGCCCAAGGCAGTTAGGCCAAGGGCAGATGGAGAACAAGAACTAGATAAGAGATGAAAAAACAATAGGAAAATACTGAACCAGAACTATGGCTTAGACCAAACGTACTTAACACACACACACACACACACAGCTTTCTACTAAGCAGCAAGAGTCCTCATCCTTCTTGAGTTCACATGGAGTGTGTACACATATAATCTCCAGGAGCAGTCATGTGAAGGTCACAAAACAAGTCTTAGCAAATTCAGGCAGGTTAAAACCATGCCAGGTATCTTTTATGACCACTATGGCATGAAACTAGAAATCAGTACTAGAAAGGAGGCTGGAAAATTCACCAATAAGTGGAAATTAATCAACTCCTAAAGGACCAATAGGCCCAAACAATTTTTTTTAGAAAAGATAAACAAAACTGACAAATCTTTAGTTAGACCAAGAAAGAAAAAAAGAGCAAACTCAGGCAAATAAAACCAAAATGGAAGAGGAAACGTAACTGTTAGCACAGAAGGACTAAGGACTGTAAGTGGCTACTGTGAACAATATGCCAACAAACGGGGTAATCCAGAAGAAATGAACAAATTCCTAGAAACATACACCCTATCGAGACTGGCTCACAACCACGTAGAAAATTCTTAACAGACCAATAATCAGTAAGGCATTTAAATCAGTCATCAAAATCTCCTAACAAAGAAAAGCCCAGAACCAGATGGTTTCCCTGGTGAATTCTATTATACATTTTGGAATTAAGGCCAATCCTTCTCAAACTCTTCAAAAATTTTGAAGAGAAGAGAACACTCCCAAACTCTTTTTATGAGGCCAGTATTATCTGATACTAAAGCCAGATAAAGGCTTTGAAGAGGAGGACTTAATAAGAAAGAAGAGAAATATAGGCCAATATCCCTAGTGAATACAGATGAAAAATTTCTCAACAAAATATCAGCAACTGATTCCAACAGCACATTGAGAGGGTCACGCAGCATGACCAAGGGGGACCTATTCCAGGGACACAAGTATGGTTCAGTACATGCAGATCAATAAATGTGATACATCACATTAGTAGAATAAAAAATAAAAAGCATATGGTCATTCTGAGAAATGCAAAAAGAAATGTGATGAAGCATATCTTTTCATGATAAAAAATTTCAACATATTCAGTATAGAATACTGAAGGAACATACCTCAACACAATAAAGACCATATAGGACAAACCCACAGCTAACATTAAAATGAATGGTAAAAGTTGTAAAGTTTTCCCTCTAAGATTCGGTGTAATACAAGGTACCCATTGTCACCACTCTTACTCAACATAGTACAGGAAGTCCTAGTCGGAACCCTTAAGCAAAAAAAGAAATAAAAGACATCCAAATTGGAATGGAAGAAGTAAAACTGTCTTTGTTTGCAGATGATATGATTTTCTATATAGAAAATCCTAAAGACTCTACTAAAAAACTGTTAGAAATCAGCAACAAATTCAGTAAAGCAGCAGGACACAAAATCAACATATACAAATTAGCTGTGTTTCTGCAAACTAACAACAAAATATCTGAAAAAAAATTAAAATAATCCCATTCACAATAGCATAAAGAATAATAAAATACTTAAGAATCAATTTAAACAGGGAAGTGAAAGATCTGTACACAGAAAACTGTAAGACTTTAATGAAAGAAATTTAAAATGATGCAAATAAATGGAAAGATATCCTGAGGTAATGGATTGGAAAAGTTAATATGGTTAAAGTGTCCATACTGCCCAAAGCCATCAGTAGAGTCAATGGAATCTCTATCAAAATTCCAATGAGATTTTTCACAGATACAGAAAAAACAAACCTGAAGTTCGTATTGAACCAGAAGAGACACTGAAAGTCAAAGCAATCTTGAGAAAGAAGAGTAGAGCTAGAGACATCATGCTTCCTGATTTGAAACTATATTATAAAGCAATAGTAACTAAAACAAGCCCAAAACAACATAGACAGCTCCGAAATAAACCCATGAGTGTACGGTTGGTTACTTTAAGATGACAGAGGCAAGAATTTACAAGGGAGAAAGGACAGTCTCTTCAAAAAATGGTGTTGGGAAAGAATACTGGAAAGCCACGTGTAAAAGAATGGAACTGGACCACTCTCCGATACCATACAGAAAATTTAACTCAAAAATGAATTAAAGACTTGAATGTAAGACCTGAAAGAAGGCATAGGCAGCAATCTCCCTGGCATATGTCTTGGTGATGGTTTTTGGATTTGACACCACAACAAAAGTGATAAAAGCAAAAATAAACAAGTGAGACTACGTCAAACTTAAAGCTTCAGAACGGTAAAGGAAACCATCGATAAAATGAAAAGGTAATCTATGGAATGGGAGGAAATGTTTACAAGCCATATTCCTGATAAAAGGCAGCACCCAAAATATATAAAGAACTCATACAATTCAGTAAGAAAGACAATCAGAATAAAAAATGGACAGATGAACTGAATAGACATTTTCCCAAAGACGTCCAAATGGCCAACAGCTGCATGAAAATGTTCTCAAAATCATTAACCATCTGGGAAACGCAAGTCAAAACTTCAATGAGATATCACCTTATATCTTTCAGAATGGTTTTCACCAAAACAACAAAAAACAAAACAAAACAACACAAAACAGAATACCCCCCCCCCAAACCTGAAAAGATAACAAGTGTGTGCGAAGATGTGGAGAAACGTCAACCTTTGTGACCTGCGGGGTGGGAATGTACATTAGTACAAACACTATGGGAAACAGTATGGGGTTTCCTCAAAAAATTCACAACAGAACTACCCTATGATCTAGCGATCTGACTTCTGGGTGCGTCTCCTAAGGAAATGAAGTTGGAATCTTGAAGAGATAGCTGCACTCCCTCGTTCACTGCAGCAGTATTTACAATAACCAAACTATGGAAAAAACGGAAATGTCCGTGTATGGATGCATGGATAAAAACGTGATTCCACTGTATATGTGCAAAGGAATATTATTTATCCACGAGAAAGAAGGAAATCCTTTCTTTTGCTACCACGTGGATGGACCTCAAGGGCATTACGCTGAGAGAAATGAGTCAGACAGAAAAGCACGAATGTTGTAGATCGCCTACCGGCACGAGCAGTCCAGAGAGCTGAGCTCCTAGAAACGGGATGGGGTGACCATTACCAGGGCTGGGGGTAGGGGAGACGGGGAGATGCTGGTCAAAGCATACACACTTCCATATGGTCATTATGACTAACAGTACTGGATTATACGCTTGAAAGTTGCTAAGAGAATAGATCTTAAATGTTTTTACCACAAATAAGAAATGGTAATTAAGTGAAATTACAGAGGTGTTGACCCCTATAATGCTACTGTGGTGATTGCCTGTTTCACAGTATGTGAGTGTATTACATCAACACATTGTATACCTTAATCTTACACAATATTATATGCAAGTGTATCTCAATAAGGTGGGAAATAGTAAATGAATAAGACAGAAAAAGCAAATGTTAGGGGAGTTTTTCAACGTTGCTTTAAATTCAGCTATCGCTATTTTTTTAGCTTTTAAACTTTTTTATATATGCAATTGCCATTTTCGAGAAGGGAAAACAGGGTTATGAATACGTTTGAATGACAAAGCTGCTGTGTGACAAGCTGGGAAGGAACTTAGATCTGCATGACTCCAGTCTGGATGTTTCCTTATCCTCCCTGCTACACACTATCCTCAGCTAAGTCATCAATTTTCCCATATACAGAAGAAATTATGCTTTTTTTTTTTAAAAAGATTTTATTTATTTATTTGACAGACAGATCACAAGTAGGCAGAGAGACCGGCAGAGAGAGGGGGAAGCAGGCTCCCACTGAGCGGAGACCCCCATGTGGGGCTCGATCCCAGGACCCTGGGATCATGACCTGAGCCGAAGGCAGAGGCTTTAACCCACTGAGCCACCCAGGTGCCCCAGAAATTATGCTTTTTAAAAAAATAACTGACTGGACTCATTTTGTGGTTTTGATAAGACTCATTTATTTTATTGTCAGGAGCAAATAGGAGCTTAATAGTTTCATGCCAGACTTAAATGCATATTGTTTTTAGAAAATAACTCCGTTTAGCTTTTGGAAATGTTAGTGAAGGTGTACAATTTGCACTGCATTTCAGAGACAATTGAACAAGTAGCCTTTGTATTTGTTTTGCTTAAATAACAAAAGAGTAATTTCATTTTGTATTTTCTCTGTTTAAGATTGTTAAATATTTTTTAAACTGTTCTTAAAATTCACATGCATGCTGACATGCAAAGATTAAAAGTTATATACGTGTGTGTATATGTATATATATATATATGTGTGTGTGTGTAACTAAATATATTTGGGAATCAGTTATTTTTAATATGATTTATGGAAGTCATAGTGATTTGGACATGTTTTAGCAGACACCATGCATGTCAAGTTATATTTTTATGTGAGAGGAACAGTACCATAGGAACAAAAATATATCCTTGATTAAAATGTTTTTAGATGTCATAAACATACAGAGGTTATGTGGAACGGGGTTTTAAAAAACTGCATTTGGGGGCGCCTGGGTGGCTCAGTGGGTTAAGCCGCTGCCTTTGGCTCAGGTCATGATCTCAGGGTCCTGGGATCGAGCCCCGCATCGGGCTTTCTGCTCAGCAGGGAGCCTGCTTCCTCCTCTCTCTCTGCCTGCCTCTCTGCCTACTTATGATCTCTCTCTGTCAAATAAATAAATAAAAAATCTTAAAAAAATAAAAAAATAAAAATAAATAAAAAACTGCATTTGTTATTTGATATGAATGGGGAATGAATTATCAATATAAAATTTAACCATTTACCAAACTAAGTGGATAAATGTTTGTTTTCCAAACTTGGACCATTATCTATATTGAACTACAGATACACAGTTTCTTTATCAATTAAGGCATTTCTATCTTCTATTTTTGTGACTTGCTAAATTTTTTCAAATATTTCAAGAGAAATTTAGCATTCCCCAAACAAGTTTAGTTTAATTTGTTTTAATAAATATGTTTTAATCAGACTGACTTTATTCTAAAGAGATAATCTCTCAAAAATATAGGCTAAGACCTGAAACTTACATAGTTAAGAAGTTAAAGTTGAAGTGATTTCAGAATCAATAATTTTTTTAAGTTTAATAGGTAAGTGCAAGTGATACTACTGAAAATAATAGAGAGTAGACAAATATATATTTTAGAATATTATAGGCTTTTTAATACCTGGGAAAACAGAATTATGTTTCCTAAGTACCACTTCAAAAGATTTATGTGTACACACTTGGAGGGCACAGGATTCTGTGAGAAAACAACTGTTAACTTTGTTTTATTACGGAAAATAATTCTGGAAAAATTCAATCTTTCTTTATGGTTAGAGGACAAGGAGAGACAGAGTCACTTGATCCAAAGTATTTTTCTTTTCTTTTATGCAAGTTATTTGGTTTTGTTGTGCTTCATTCATTCAGAATTCTTCTTCCAAAGTTGTTTATAGATTTTTATCATTTTATAGATTGTTAAAATCAGGGTATATATGCACCTTGTTTAGTCAGCTAAAAGTGAGTTTATGCCAAGGATATAAGAAGAGCAAAGGAGAACAGGAAAACATTTGCACAATCACGAATATAGATAAGATTTTTGACCAAGAATGAAAGAGAAAACATAAATTATGTAACAAGATATGAAGGAGAAAATATTACTGATCCCACAGACGCTGAACAGGATAATTATACTACAAACAACTGTATATATATAACTTTGACAACTTAGATGAAATAGACCAATGCGTTGGAGTTAACAAAGAGATGATCTGAATAATCATATTTTTAATAAATTCAATTTCTACTAAGCAAATCTTCCAAAGGAAAGAAAACTTTAAGCCCAGATGGTTTTAAGAGGGTTAATTCTAACAAAGACTTAAGGAGAAATAGTCCCAATTCTACACAAAGTCTCCCAGGAAATGGAGGAGGATGGAATTCTTACCAACACATTTTAGGGAACTTACAAAACCCTGAATTCAAAATCGAAGATATCACCAGAAAAGAAAACCGTAGACAAAGGCTTCTTGAGAGGATTTTTTGTTTTGTTTTGTTTATTGGTTTTTGTTTTGTTTTTTTCCAAATGAGAGTAAAATTAAAAACAAACAAACAAACATGTAAGGCCAAAATACTGTAATCTAAATGCTTACGTTTCCTCTAAATTGAAATATCTTTATAGATTTTTTTAGACCAAAGAAAGCGATTAATAATCTAAAACACAAGAGCATTAAGAACTGACTTTTTCATTTTGCTTATTTTTCCATATGACACTGGCGTTTTCCACTCACAGAGAACTAAAGTTGAAGACATTATTTTGTTTTATTTTTATCCTTTATTTTATTCTGTTTTAAGATTTTATTTATTTGTCAGAGACGCAGACACGGAGAGAGAGAAGAGAGAGAGGACTCATGAACAGGGCAGCAGCAGGCAGACGCCTCACCCCCTGAGCCACCCAGGCATCCCGAAGACATTATTTCAAGAGAATAATTTTAACCTTGTGACCCAAAACATTAACTCCTGTGTTCTAAATCCTTCACAAGGACTAACCCCTGAGGAGTGTGAAGTGTAAGGATCAGATCAAGAAGCTGAGACAAGTTCCTGGCCAGAGGCTTACGGGGACAATATTAGGGTGGGAGAGAATAAGAGAGGTCGGTACCCCAGGCTCTGGCACACTGTACGACGCTGCCCACTGCTCAGCCGGTCTCACAGGAGTCAGCAGACATCTCTCAAGTGGAAGACTGGGTTTGAAGGAGTTTTGCTAATTTTACCATATATGGTAACTAACTAAAATTTAATTAAAAACTTGAAAAAAAAGAACGGAGTTTCCACCCATGTGAAAGCCTGACCCTGTCTGTGCCCCAGTTTTCTTATATGGAGACACCGCACCCTGAGGCTGCATCTTCAGCAGACTTTTCTGAATCTGTCAAATTTTTTTGACATTTTGTGTCCCCCATCCCACCACATCCTGACACCCAAGTACCTGTCTACTGGGGAAAACTGGAACTTAACATCTTTTAAAGCGTAGAAACAGATAGTATGCCACGTATAAACTCTAAAAACCCACAGCTGTGAATGCGATTCCAATTTACTAGGTATACACATGTTGAAGATAGTACAAGGTCTGCTCTTTGAAGAATTCAAACACAGGAGTATTTGAAATACCAAAACTGTTTACATTCCAGTATCCCTCTACTTCTTTTTTTTTTCCTTAAAATTATTTGAGAATTTTATTTTGCATTTGCCATTCATTCCATCTCATTAAACATCACTATCTAATATCTACCTCCAAATAGCTACTAGTATTTTGTTTTGTTTTGTTTTGTTTTTCTATCAGAATGTGTTTTTTTTTAATTTTTTCAGCGTAACAGGATTCATTATTTTTGTACCACACCCAGTGCTCCATGCAATCCGTGCCCTCTCCAATACCCACCACCTGGATCCCCCAACCTCCTACCCCCCGCCCCTTCAAAACCCTCAGATTGTTGAGGGAAATTGGAAGGGGAGGTGAACCATGGGAGACTATGGACTCTGAAAAACAATCCCTCTACTTCTTTTCCTAAAATCTCTTGCTTGGCATTTCATGTGTTTTAATGTTCTCAGGGAATGGAATTTTCATTTAAAGTTGACCTATGTCAACCTTACTTTTGTTCCTTTACTGTTGTTTCCAAATCAGATTCTGGGTTTACTGCTGTAACTTAGACACAGGGTGACAGCATAATATTTTACTAACGTGTGGAAGACCGTGGATGTATAAATAAAATTTGTTGTACAATTTTCAGAAGCAATACTTAGAATATATCCAAAGGAAAAGAAAACAAAAACTCAAAAGGATAGCCACACCACCATGTCCAAAGCAGCATTATTTACAATAGTCAAGACGTAGAAAAAAACCTAAGTGTCCACAGATAGATCAATGGGTAAGGATGTGTTATGTATACACAGCGGAACATTACTTAACCATACAAAATGAGAAATTTCTGACAACATGAATGGACCTCAAGGGCATTATGTGAAGTAAAATAAGTCAGCTAGAGAAAGCCAAATACTGTGTGATCTCACGTATATGTAGAATCTAAAACAAACATAAACAAACAAACAAAAAATCCAGACTACCGAAGTCATGGAAGAGTAGGTAAGATTTGTGGTTACCAGAGGTGGAGCGTAGGGAAAGGGGAATTGAAGAAAAGCGGCCAAAAGATATGAACTTCCAGTTATAAAATAAATAAGTACAAGGGATAGTAATCTTTTCACAACATATGTAAGCCTAACCTTTATGCTAAGTATTGAAAACTCATACAGTGGATGTATGTGTAATAATATTTCAATAAAACTGGGGAAAAAAAAGAAAATCACAACGATCTCAATGTGACAAAAAATAAAACAAAACCAAAAACAAAAATGCAGGAGACAAATCTGAATTTCCAAACTTTGATATTTGGAAAACTTAGCAAATAGTTTACATTCTTTACTTGAGAGATCTAAAATTTATCTTACTTCAGTGGGTATGCACACACACTCTTACCTATCAGCGAGAAGGATCAACACAAATACATTAGTCATATAATTGGATTACGAGTGTTAAGCAAATGGATGCTTCCAATTCAGGTTCTGTCTACATTGAAAAGGAACAATTAGAGAGGGCACACCTCCCCCCATTTGACTGTAGCTTAAACTTCACACCACAGCACTAGTAGGTCCTAAGGAGCATATCCTGAAGGGTCTGTATCAATGTCCGTGGAGAGTCTTTGGGTCTTTACTGTCAACGCATTTCCTGTCCATGGAACCTCTTCAGTAAACGGAGTCAAGAATGAGCAGCTGCCTGAAGGTTTTAACAGTTTCAGAAAGAAGATGTCTCCTATAATGTGAGATCAAATTTTGCTCTGCCTGAGAAATGAGGAAAGAAGCATCAAATGGCCTTTAGAGATGTTTTTATTTGACAACACATCTGGAGCCCATAAAGATAATTCTGCCTTTAGACCCTGGGAAAAAGATACGATTAAACAATGCTCTCAAACCTACTTAGTCAACATGAGATAGTTATAATCACACTCCTTTCTAAATGTTTTGTTTTTTTGCCCGATTACCACATGTGGAATTATAGAAAACCTAATAGAAACAAATTTTGACTTGTCTTCGATTTTATAAACGAATACTTCAAAAAAGAGCATGAAAATGAACGAGGGGATTAGTGATAGATTACACAAAAGATAAGTAATTCAGAGTAAATAGCAAATAACAAATGAGGCTTTATTAAAATGGGGAGCATACAAAAATGATAGTAGATACAAATATAGGTCATTGGTTATATCACAGAGATTAAAATGTCTTAAATATATAATATATTTATTTGTGTATTTTGATGCTTACTGAGTTTTACTTTATGGAAGAACATAGCTGAAAAATGGTATGCCCCTTTGTCATTGAGCAAATTATCAATGACCTAGTGTGAGGCAAAAAAGTCAGGTATCTTTTTTGGTTTCTTCTTTCCAGAGTACGCAAAAGTATTTACATTAAATCACTTTCAAAATAAAGGACAATACAAAATCTAAACTCTTTGCGACATGAGGATCTTAAACAAAACACACTAAAGATTTCACAATATATCAGAGAAGAATATTGAACAAGTTGCATTGCTGCTTAGCTATGACCCTTCAGGGGCTTACAGGAGGAAGGAGTCTGAGAAAGTCATTATACAGATGTTCACATCTGTTCCCTTTCAATCAATCCTTTCTCTGAATTCCTCATTTTATGCCTATAGAATGTATGGGAGTCATTTTACTTTTGTTTTTGTTTTTCTTCCAAAACACACAGAGTTGAACATTTCTTTTTATGATTTTAGTATTTAATTAGGTGTTGACTTGAAATGTGTGCATGTCTAGAGCACAATAACTAAATGCAGCTGGTTCTTTGGGAATTATGACATATTCTTGTTGTTAGAAGCCAAGGGGAGTGGCTGCAAAGTAACTGGGCGGCTTTAGGGAGAGAACGTAAGGGACAGAGCCTTTCTTCTGAAGACCGAAGAGAGAAATGTTCACATTCTTGGTCAGGTTTCATTCTTCTCTGAGCCAATCTGCCACATCACAGGTCCCCACTTCACAGAATGAAGCATTGGGATAAAGAAAATCGAGGCTCTTAAGAAGTGGCATGACTCCCCATTTTTTTCTCCCCATATTTTTCCATATTGTTGATACAAATTGGTAAAATTGAAACACTTTCAAGTACAATACGAACTACAAAGGCCTAAGATCATCTTTCACGGCAACTTATCATTATTGGAATTGAGTCTGTCCTTGTTTTTCTAGTGTCTTTGAAGAAGTGTTATTCCAAATGAAAGGACTTTCCAAGTCACCAAAGAGTGTACTCCTTCAAGCTCAAAAGGTTTTCATCACTTTTAAACATCTTGGATCCTGAAATCTTTTTAAAATTGTTGTGCCTTGTTTTATAAAACAGTAAACACTGAAGATAACGAGGTATGGTTTTCTAAGTGGTGTTTTTAGCCACATTTAACAATGCAGTAATGATAATTAAAGTATCACTGAATGGGGTCTTCTTTATGCCAGGGGTTGTGCTGAGCACTCTAGAAGCATTATAGCTCATAACCCTGAGAAGATGTCCAAGAGCAGATCCCACCTCGGGTCAGTTATTAGAGGAGGACTCAGATGTGAACCCAGAACAGCCCGGGTGTGCCTCCCCCGGGGCCCGCCTGGCTGACCGCTGAAGATTAATGGGCTTTATGTATTTTTTTTTTCCTTTGTATAGTTTTCCTTTCTCTTTTTTGCCTGGCAGTTGTCTTGTCTCTCTCTCAGTTACTGTGTCTGCAAGTTCATCATCCCCTTACTCTCATTGTTAGTGTTTCAAAAGCACAGAGAAGACAAACGAAGACCCTAAAGGGTTATTATGGGCATCGTCTGGAGCCTGAAATCAGTGCAGCATCTTTACGTCACTAGTCCTTATGATACCTTCTCTTGGCATTAGATATTATATGGATTTTTTCAATATTCTTTCAGAAAACTTCTCAGAAGCCAAAACTGAATAAGTTGAATATCATCATATCGGAGATATTTCTTCATTACTAAATTATGTAACACAGAGGTTTTATGAAGAGCTTTTTTCTTCCTCAAGTGCACTGGGATTCAGCAATGCACGCCTTTTACTTGTCATGTAGCTCTGGTCTCTGTATGAGCTCGAGGTTGAGAACAACAAAGGCCTGTCTCTACCCTTGTGGAGCTTACTTTTGTCGACTGGGAACGAAGGCACTCGTGGTTCCACATGTCTGTATAGATCAGAAGCTCCAGGGTCCCCGCAGTTCGTGTCACGCTCACTCATGACTGAGCGGTGGAGGCTTTCTGTCAGCCAGTGGCTGCCTGTTGTAGCTTCTCTGTTCTGCTTCCTTCTCTCTGCCCTCTCTTGCCTGCCTTCCTGCCTGGCCTTTTTGTGGTCTTCCTACCTTCATTCATCTTTTGCTTTTACAGGAATGAAAGATTAAAATGTACATTGTTTGGTGATCTATACGAGAAACTGGTAAGGACATCACACTAGTAAAAATGGTGACTCTTCACTAAGCACTAAGTTGACTCTAGGCAGCACTGTGAGCCTTTTCCGTGGTTTCATGTTTAGTACTCACAGCTCGATGGCGTGTCCGCTACTGTTGTCTGTACAGTTTCACTGACCAGGAGACCACACTGTGAAACGGCAAATAAACCATCCAAACTGTACCAGCTGGTCCACAGCGGCCCCCCTCACTCAACTCTAGATGTTGAGATGCCCCTATGGTGCGCTTCAGGTGTATTTTCTTTGATGGGTAACTCTTAGGGTCCCCTAGAACAATTTCTTCATTTTTGTCTCTGTGTTATACATGTAATATCAGAGAACCAACTGCATTTCTACATATTTGCCATAGTTCATTGACTCGAGGACTACCGTGATGCCATTTTAGAAACCAGAAAGAAAAAGCTACCAAGCAACTAATGACCTGCCGTTGATTTTAAGACACATCCTGATTATATAAATGTTAAAATGTAAACATAGGCATCCTAGAATCCATGAAAAATAAAGGAATACATAAAAACAAAGAGAACAACATTGTGCACAATCAACAGTTTATGGGGGAAGAGGGAAAGTTGAAGTCAGGGTTAGCTTGAACCACTGAAGAGGTATTCTCAAAAATAGGGAAAAAAAGGCTTTTAATCCAAACTTGTTTAACTAAAACAGTAAAAAAAAAATTCCAATCACATATTGTAAGTTTGAAATGATTTAATCACAACTAGTAAAACATACATTTTTAGAAAGTTATACATAGTGAAGGTGTTGAGTTCTTTTCTAGCAAGTAGTTACTTGACCTTCTGGAAGATGACCTTGACCCTGTGCAAGCTTGTTTTTAGACATTGTTGGGTTGATCTGTTCCAGGTTTGCCCTTACCTGTCCTGTAGGCATGGCCCCTACTGCTAGGGCATGATTCTTAGAGTAAGAATGTGCTTTTTTTGCCTCAACTGAATGCCTAGAGTGTTCAGGTAAGTCTCTTCATTCTGGCCATGCCCAGTTTCCAAGGTCTTTCCCTCGTCATGCGACCTCTGAACTTTCTGCTCAGCTCTCAGCTTCCCAGTAGCTGTTCCTGGTCTTTGAGAGTCACATTCTATGAATCTGCAGCTCAGGAGTTAGCCGAAAACCAGAAGGGAATTTTTATGCAGATTTTGTGGCTCCTTCTCTATGCATTCTTCCTCTCTACAACTACCCCCAAATCCCCATATTTTTCCTCAGTTTATTCTTCCTAGAAAGGACTCCCCTTTCTCTGGCCATGGTTTGGAGAACTACCTTAAGGATATTGTATCAGGAGTCATGGACCTCTGTCTTAGAATTTCTATTTTAAAAACAAGATGCGAATGTAAAACCAAAACTTTTTTTAAACCAAAACATTTTATTTATTTATTTTTTTAATTTTATTTTTTTTTTCAGCATAACAGTATTCCTTGTTTTTGCACACACCCAGTGCTCCATGCAATCCGTGCCCTCTCCAATATCCACCACCTGGATCCCCCAACCTCCAACCCCCTGCTGCTTCAAACCCCTCAGATTGTTTTTCAGAGTCCATAGTCTCTCATGGTTCACCTCCCCTTCCAATTTTCCCCAACTGTCTTCTACTCTCCATCTCCCCTTGTCCTCCATGCTATTTGTTATGCTCCACAAATAAGTGAAACCATATGATAATTGACTCTCTCTGCTTGACTTATTTCACTCAGCATCATCTCTTCCAGTCCCGTCCATGTTGATACAAAAGTTGGGTATTCATCCTTTCTGATGGAGGCATCATACTCCATAGTGTATATGGACCACATCTTCCTTATCCATTCGTCCGTTGAAGGGCATCTTGGTTCTTTCCACAGTTTGGCGACCGTGGCCATTGCTGCTATAAGCATTGGGGTACAGATGGCCCTTCTTTTCACTACATCTGTATCTTTGGGGTAAATACCCAGTAGTGCAATTGCAGGGTCATAGGGAAGCTCTATTTTTAATTTCTTGAGGAAT
The DNA here is from genome assembly GCF_902655055.1 of Lutra lutra. Taxonomy (NCBI): domain Eukaryota; kingdom Metazoa; phylum Chordata; class Mammalia; order Carnivora; family Mustelidae; genus Lutra; species Lutra lutra. The sequence continues at coordinate 1,754,969 of NC_062280.1, forward strand.
CTCCACACTGTTCTCCAAAGTGGCTGCACCAACTTGCATTCCCACCAACAGTGTGAGAGGGTTCCCCTTTCTCCACATCCCCTCCAACACATGTTGTTTTCTGTCTTGCTAATTTTGGCCATTCCAACAGTGTAAGGTGATATCTCAATGTGGTTTTAATTTGAATCTCCCTGATGGCTGGTGATGATGAACATTTTTTCATGTGTCTGACCACCTTGCTTAAGAATGCTTGGATCAACCAGGAGATCAAAGAAGAACTGAAACAATTCATGGAAACCAATGAGAACGAAGACACTTTGGTCCAAAACCTATGGGATACAGCAAAGGCGGTCCTAAGGGGGAAATACATAGCCATCCAAGCCTCCCTCAAAAAAATTGAAAAATCCAGAACACACCAGCTGTCTCTACACCTTAAAGAACTGGAGAATCAACTACAAATCAAACCAACTCCACATGTAAGAAGGGAAATCATCAAGATTAGAGCAGAGATCAATGAGGTAGAAACCAGAGATACAGTAGAACGTATCAATGAAACTAGAAGCTGGTTTTTTGAAAGAATCAATAAGATTGATAAACCATTGGCCACACTAATCCAAAAGAAAAGAGAGAAAGCCCAAATTCATAAAATTATGAATGAAAAGGGAGAGATCACAACTAACACCAAGGAAGTAGAAACAATCATCAGAAGTTATTATCAACAGTTATATGCCAAATAAGCTAAGCAACCTAGATGAAATGGATGCATTCCTGGAAAACTATAAACTCCCAAAATTGAACCAGGAAGAAATTAACAACCTGAATAGACCAATATCTAGTAACGAGATTGAAGCAGTGATCAAAAACCTCCTGAAAGCCCAGGAACTGATGGATTCCCTGGGGAATTCTACAAAATTTTCAAAGAAGAAATAAGACCTATTCTCCTGAAGCTGTTTCAAAAAATTAAAGCAGAAGGAAAATTTCCAGACTCTTTCTATGAGGCCAGCATTACCCTGATCCCCAAACAAGGCAAAGACCCTACAAAAAGGGGAATTTCAGACCAATATCACTGATGAATATGGATGCTAAGATTCTGAACAAGATCCTAGCAAACAGGATCCAACAGCACATTAAAAAGATTATCCACCATGACCAGGTGGGATTCATTCCTGGGCTACAAGGATGGTTCAACATTCGCAAATCAATCAATGTGATAGAACAAATCAATAAGAGAAGAGAGAAGAACCACATGGTCCTCTCAATTGAGAAAAAGCATTTGACAAAATCCAGCATCCGTTCCTGATTAAAGTATAGGGATAGAGGGAACATTCCTGAACCTCATAAAATCCATCTATGAAAGACCCACAGCAAATATCATCCTCGATGGGAAAAAGCTCGCAGCCTTCCTGCGGAGATCAGGAACACAACAAGGATGCCCACTCTCACCACTCTTGTTCAAGTCCTATTACAAGTCCTAGTATTACAGTCCTAGTATTACAAGTCCTAGCAACAGCAATCCGACAACAAAGAGAAATAAAAGGTATCCAAATTGGCAATGAAGAAGTCAAACTCTCTCTCTTCACAGATGACATGATTCTTTATATGGAAAACCCAAAAGACTCCACCCCCAAACTACTAGAACTCATACAGCAATTCAGTAACATGGCAGGATACAAAGTCAATGTACAGAAATCAGTGGCTTTCTTATACACTAACAATGAAAATACAGAAAGGGAAATTAGAGAATTGATTCCATTTACTATAGCACCAAGAACTATAAGATACCTGGGAATAAACCTAACCAAAGAGGTAAAAACATTTTATTTTTAAGAAGATTTATTTAGGGGCGCCTGGGTGGCTCAGTGGGTTAAAGCCTCTGCCTTCGGCTCAGGTCATGATCCCAGGGTCCTGGGATCGAGCCCCACATCGGGCTTTCTGCTCTGCAGGGAGCCTGCTTCCTCCTCTCTCTCTGCCTGCCTCTCTGCCTAGTTTCTCTCTATCAAATAAATAAAATATTTTTAAAAAAAGATTTATTTATATGAGAGAGGGAGAGAGGGTGTGTGTAGGAGGGAGGCTAAGGGAGAGGGAGAGAGAGAACCTCAAGCAGACTCCCCACTGAGTGTGGAGCCGAAATCCGAACATGGGGCCTGATCCCATGACCCGAGATCACGACCTGAGCCAAAACCAAGAGTCGGAACTCAACCCACTGAGCCCCCTCTCCCTTGGCGCCTTTACACCAAAACATGTTGAATCAAAAAGTTGAGAAGATGAAACAATATACATGACATGACCATTCAGATTTTAGGCATGGGACTTAATAATTTTGGCTGTGTTACCACAGAAAATTTAATAGACTGAATTCATCTCTTATGAGCCTAGACCATTTTTGTCTATGATAAACTGAAGTGAAACATACGGATATTAAAATTTTTAAGGTACAAAGAAAGAGGGGAAATATATAAAATTGAAATGCTTGAACTCATGTATACTTCATCAATTCTTATGCTGAGATGATTTTCTTGACCATTTTCTCAAGATGCCTGACATATAGACAGGGCAGCTGAAGTGATTTGATTCCAGTCTGTTTCTCTCTAGCGTGCCGCTGTGACTAATGGTCTGAGCACTAGTCTTGTTTGCCTGACAAAGTGTTTGGAGGAGTTGAGAAAATGGCAGAATTATACAGATGTTATATTCATGCACTACTCCATATGGGGAATAACTTAGAAAATAATGTTCACCTCATACATTGGATGACTTCTTTTAATAGTATTCTGAATGAGTACAAATAAAAGTGCTAATTGAGGTTTTACAATTTATTTTCTACTATTTCTGTAATTCACATAACAAAGATAAATTCTGCCCCTCACATTTTAATGTCATTTGAAGCATATAGTTATAACTTACTAGTTGTAAGTTGATGTTATGTTGATATTTACTCTCAAACTAAAAAAGGTATTGAGCTTTTATTTTGCGTAAGACAGATGCCGTGAGATAGTAAGCATTAAAAGTACTTAGGAATAATTGTATCTTTTTGTTTAATATTAAATTTAACAATTTTCATGGAAACAATTTTAGTCACTTTGAACATACTCATGGTCATGGACAAGAAGCTCTGTTTTCTTTTTCTTATTTTCTTCATTTCAGAAACAGCAGGGGCTTTAGGGTTTAGGAAGTATGCAGCCAATTTCAGTTCTGGTTAAAAATGTGGTGGAGAACCTGTGTGATTGGGAAATGAGAAAAAGAGACTGTTTTCAATATATTTTATCATATACATTTAAATAAAATACTTATTAGCTGACAACATTTGGTTCTCTCCAATTTTAACCTAAAAGAATATATAGGGAAGATGGATTTGGGGCCTTTATTATGAACACATCTGTGTTATTATTTATAAGTTAATGAAATTTTAAATAAGTAACCCAACAGCAAAGAGTTGTAAGATGCAAAATGTTGAAGCTGAGACTCAAAATGGAAACTATTACAGCATAGTGAGCAGAACTAAGTTTCAAAGGACTGGCGGTCAGCCAACGCTCTCTTAAAAAAGCTCGAGTCCCACATACCTACAGCTCCCACATGCAACAGACTCACAGGAAAAAAGAAAAAGAGGCCCGTGAACACCTCATGGAGAAATGAGCTGCCTCACGAGAAGCAAAACTGAAGAAAAGAGTGGGTCACCACGTCATTCTTCATTTTAGAAGCAAGCAGTAAAGGGGGAGCCCAAAGATCTCTATTTCCTAAAAAAATCTAAAATGTCATCAACATTCTAGCTCATCTCGGTTAGAGCCATTAGTAAGTAAATTTTCTGAAGTTTATATGGATGACCGTTAGTTTTTGTCACTGGAGAAGGTTAATCTTTGACCACAGACTGGACTATTCCAGCGGCCGATGACATGAACACGACAAGCATAAACATCTGAGGACAGGTGACATAATTCTCTTGATTGCTGGTGCATCCCAGAACTCACGCACGGTCTCTATGAACAGCGAGGACTCAGTAAATATTGTTCTTGTGTTCATCCTGTTTTACCGAAGTTTTGCCATCACATGGGAATGATAAATCATCTGTTTAATGCAGTGATAATGAGTACACAATCTATTGTCAGTTAATTTACACAATGTAGAAAACTATCCCAAAACACGGTGACGTAAATTAACAGTTATTTAGCTCAGGTTCTGTAGGTCACCGATTTGGGTGGTGCTGACCAGTTATGCTGACCCGGGTCAGGCGTTGCCGAGCTTGGCTAAGATTTCTCATGTCTGTGGTGAGTTGCCAGGTTAGCTGGGGTCTCGGTGGTCGAAAATGGTTAGATACTGCAAAGGATGGCTTGGGGAATAATAATTCATGGTTTTCCCTTGCTACCAACCAAAATACATTTTTGAAAAATCATAAATTTAACCAATGGTTTCCATTTCTTTTCACCAACCCTACCTTCTAATAGCGATTAGTCCTTTCACTATTGTAATTATCAAGCCAATTATTTTCTAATTTGAAATCTAACCACTACAGGAAACGTTTCCAAATCTTTGATGATTTTAAAAGCTAGAATATTTTAATGGATTCTCTGCATTTAAAATCAAGTCCAAAATCTCTAACATGTCATTTATTTTTGTTTTAAAGATTTTATTTATTTATTTTTCAGAGAGAGAGAGAGAGATTGAGAGAGGGGAATAGAGAGCAGGCACAAGCAGGGAGAATGGCAGGCAGGAGAAGCCGGCTCCCCTCTGAGCAAGGAGCCCCATGTGGGCCTTGATCCCAGGACCCTGGGATCATAACTTGAGCCAAAGACAGACACTTAACAGACTGAGCCACCCAGGCATCCCACTAGCATGTCATTTTAGTGCAAGCTAACTTCAAGTTCCATCAGACACCAAATCCTGTATGCATCCTGTTTTTAACCACATTATATTCATAAAACTTCTCAGCACAATTCACACCATTAAATTAATATAATGTTATTATTGATATTAATGCACTTAACATATCTTGTTACAAGTGTCCATTGTAAGCATTGTCCATTGTACCCTAATATGAGTCCTAATGGGAATTATTTATTAGTTAACAGCATTTGCTGTCAAGCCTATGTTAAGAATTATGCATCATTATAGGTATAATTAATTAAGAACAGGTACATTTTCCTTAATATACCATAACAATGACATTTTTTGTATAAGCCTTACACGTCTTGTTGCAGAGCAGATTTGGCAGATAATCTTAAATTGGCTCTTGTGGCTTAATTTTTAAGGTCAGTTTAGAAATAAATTGAATATGTGGGTAGACGCATTTCTGGGGAAAAGGCTGCACAGGATTTCAAGCATTTGATTTGTTTAGTGTCTCTGCGCTAGCAGTGCCCTTCATGGAATAAGTGGGTGAAAATGTTGGAGACGTTTCAATGGGTACTGCATCGTTCGTCCACATTCTTTTCATGTCATGAATCCAAGGGATTAACTCGATCTCTTGTGACTATTTTTAAACCTACACATTTATGGTTAATTCTTGTAGGGTATGAATTAAAACCTCACAGTAAAAGGGAAACTTCTAGAGATTAAAATCGCAATCACAATATATGCGAAATAGATACAAATGTTTTAGCATAAAAAATGTGAAAAACCCCAGCACACATCTGACGTTAGGGACTCTTACAGGACGTGTCCTGTTTTAGGCTGTGCTCTGTCCACAGTACACACGGGAAATTTGGAAAGCAGAGCTGGGTCTTCAGCACTCCATTTTCTTCCTCGTGGAAAGGGCTCCAGTGTTTCAGGACACTTACTGAATATCTTGGAGAAAGATATTACTCATCAGTCATCCTGTTATTTCCAAAGAGCGGACCGTGCCATTGCGTAGCTGGTCGTATCCAGATGACCAACTGCATTTGCTACCGGCCATCAGACATGACCTAGACCATGAGGATGACCTCAGGATTTGAAAGAAAAATCAGTGATTAAAAGGTGATGGCTAAGTTTAAGGTTTCCATCTGAGTTGCTATGGATGCATCGAAAGTCACTTTTTGACTTAGTCTCTGGTAAAAAAAATCCTATTTTAGTTTCACAAGAAGCAGTATGTCTGCATTAAGGCTTCCTTAGCTGTGCAGAACGTAAATATGTGGTGAGTGAGGGTTTCCATCGGAAACTCAGGGGTCCCAGTCAGTGCCGTAATAAGTCACACTGCTTACACGGAGTTCGGGGCTTGTGGAATGAACAAGTTGCTACGTATATACAATAATGACTACTAATTGTAAAGGTTGGGGGAAAATTGAAGTTGGAAAGAGACACAATCATAATTGTAGATCAGCCACTAAAACAATGAAGTTTATAACTAGTCACAATAATTTAATAAATAAAAAAATTAAATATAAGGTAAAAAATTTGCTTTTTAATCTGGTAGTTTTAATTGTGGGTTCCAGGGCATTTTAAGGCAAAATAATGAAAACCTTCCTGAAATTTTGTGCTTTGAAATTTCCAATAAGTCACTTTCTGACAGATAGCATTTCTGTACTATCAACTAGACCTAAGAATTCATCCAGTAACTCAGTCAGCATTAACTGAACATCTACAGAGACCCCGCAATGTTAGTATTATAGAAAGAATGATGAAGAAGACCCCATTATAAGGAATTCATGTAGTAACTCAGACAGACATGTAATTGTGGCTTCTCTCAATTACCTGTGGGCCTTTCTATATCATTCAGGTTTCTAGGCACTGAACTCTTCAGAATAAGATAGTGTCCTTGCCTGTGTATGCCATTTTATCTGTAGCTAATACACTGATTAACCAGCTTTTAAGCTGTTAGAAAACAGCACTGTGCTTTATTTAGAAGTATATAGGATAGAATCAGAAAAATAGACTTTTCTCTACACGCCTTTAGGGTAAATAGCCAAGAACCAGGTTCTTATCACTTTCTGACAATTAATACTTCCTTTATATCCTTCCAGACTATTTGCTTATTTGGTTTGAAAAGAATTGAAATGAGACATTAAATTTTAAAGCTTTAATTATTTAATAACACATCCTTAAGATCCTTCCATATTGAGACTTAAAGAATAAGCCATAATATATGGTTGTTTAGGTTCTGCACTGTCCCAGGGTACTACCTTTAAGGAAGAAGGTATGTAGATAAATTCGAAAATGTTCAGTAGTTTACTATAATTTTTTGATTCTGAAGATAAAAACTCATAACTGATCAAAACTCATAGTTGAAAGGAATAGAGACTCAAAAAATGTTATGCCATTCTATGCATAATATAATTTATTTAGATTTTGGTAAGGCAATACCTAGATTATAGAATGTCATTCCCAAATACTTTGAAATTAAGAAGATCATAATTTCTTCTCGTGCTAGAAACCATAGCAAAATCAAATAATGTTATTTAAAAAAACCCATGCAGATTGCAAACACCAATAGGAAATAATATATGTGTAATTCAGGAGATAATAACAAATAAAGAAATTATTGCAGTGTCATGAATAAAATAATTTTGAATAAGATGAATTTGCCAAATATAAATTAGCTATTCCTATTTAAGCCTAAAAGCAAGCCCATAGAAAAGATAACTATGATTTTAGAGAACTGCATTTTCAAAATAATATCGTACTCTACGTGAACTGATGTCATTGAGCTCTTAAAAACTTAATTGGATGATTGACTTTGAAGTCAATTATCATGGTTTCACTTACCTGTGAGGTACAAGTAATAACACGGAGGACATTAGGAGAAGGAAAGGAAAAGTGAATTGGGGGAAATCAGAGGGGGAGACGGAGCATGCGAGACTGTGGACTCTGAGAAACAATCTGAGGGTTTTGAAGGGGTGGTGGGTGGGAGGTTGGGTGAGCCTGGTGGTGGGTATTAAGGAGGGCACGGACTGCATGGAGCACTGGGTGTGGTGCATAAACAATGAATCTTGGAACAAAAAATTAAATTAAGGTGTAAACAGAAAAAAAACTTAATTGGATGAAACATGCAAAGCACTGTTATCAATTGTTGAATAATATTAAAAATATTTAAAAATATCTATGTTTATGTTTACTTTATGAATACTAATTAGGGTAAATTGAACCAAATATTTCTTGAAGATTGTGTTTGCTTATTTGAGAGAGAGAGAGAGAACATTAGCGGGGGGAGGGACAGAGGCAGAGGCAGAGAAGCAGAATCCCTGCTGAGTAGGGAGCCTGATTCTGGGCTGGACCCTAGGACCCCCGGACCCCAGCATCATGACCTGAGCTGAAGGCAGATGCTAAATCAACTGAGCCACTCAGGCTCCCCTGAATAAAAATAAATTTATAAGCAAAATAATGTAATAATCAAGATTCCATGCATATAATGATCTGTAAAGCATAGAATATATATAAAACTTCTTGGAAAAATAATATTATTTATTAAAATATTATTGACATCAGGAGTGCTTGGGTGGCTCAGTTAGTTAAGCATCTGTCCTCAGCTCAGGTCATGATCCCAGGGTCCTGGGATGGAGCCCTTTCATCAGGCTCCCCACTCTCCCTTCCCCTTCCCCCTGGTTGTGCTCACTTTCTCTCTCTGTCAAATAAATAAATAAAATCTAAAAAAATATATATATCATTGGGATCAAACCAATAGTAGAGTCTTTGGATACTGTCAAATTTTTTTCCCACCAAAAAATACTAGGAAAAAGTAAAAAGAAAACTAATTTCTATTTTGAATCTCACCACCAGCCCATCTATGATATCCATTTTAGAAAGAAAGACCATATAGCAGTCACTTCAGTATTCCAGATAGCATATAAATGAACTACTGCAACTACTTAAAATTTTTCAATTGAAGTTGATTATGAACAGAATTTTTTAAAAATTCTAAAAAATTTAAAAAATTTTTTTTTAAATTTATTATTTTTTATTAACATATAATGTATTATTAGCCCCAGGGTACAGGTCTATGAATCGCCGGGTTTACACACTTCACAGCACTCACCATAGCACATACTTTCCCCAATGTCCATAATTCCGCCACGCTCTCCTTAAACTCCCTCCCCCTGGCAACCCTCAGTTTGTTTTGTGAGATTAAGAGTCTCTTACGGTTTGTCTCTCTCCTGACCCCATCTTGTTTCATTTGTTCTTTTCCTAACCTCCAAGTCCCCCACATTGCTTCTCAACTTCCTCAAATCAAAGAGATCATATGATAATTTTCTTTCTCCGACTGACTTATTTCGCTAAGCATGATACCCTCTAGTTCCATCCACGTCATCGCAAATGGCAAGATTTCATTTCTTTTGATGGCTGCATAGTATTCCATTGTGTATATATACCACATCTTCTTTATCCATTCGTCTGTTGATGGACATCTAGGCTCCTTCCATAGTTTGGCTATTGTGGACATTGCTGCTATAAACATCGGGTTCATGTGCTCCTTCGGATCACTGTTTGTATCTTTAGGGTAAATACCCAGTAGCGTGATTGCTGGGCAATAGGGTAGCCCTATTTTCAACTTTTTGAGGAACCTCCATGCTGTTTTCCAGAGTGGCTGCACCAGCTTGCATTCCCACCAACAGTGTAGGAGGGTTCCCCTTTCTCTGCATCCTCGCCAGCATCTGTCATTTCCTGACTTGTAAATTTTAGCCATTCTGACTGGTGTGAGGTGGGATCTCATTGTGGTTTTGATTTTTATTTCCCTGATGCTGAGTGATGTGGAGCACTTTTTCATGTGTCTGTTGGCCATCTGGATGTCTTCTTTGCAGGAATGTCTGTTCATGTCCTCTGCCCATTTCTTGATTGGATTATTTGTTCTTTGGGTGTTGAGTTTGATAAGTTCTTTATAGATTTTGAATATTAGCCCTTTATCTGATGTGTCATTTGCAAATATCATCTCCCATTCTGTCAGCTGTCTTTTGGTTTTATTGACTGTTTCCTTTGCTATGCAAAAGCTTTTTATCTTGATGAAGTCCCAATTCTTTTTTTCATTTTTGCCCTTGCTTCCCTTGCCTTTGGTGATGTTTCTAGGAAGAAGTTGCTGCGGCTGAGGTCGAAGAGGTTGCTGCCTGTGTTCTCCTCAAGGATTTTGATGGATTCCTGTCTCACATTGAGTCTATTTTCATGTGTGGTATAAGGAAATGGTCCAGTTTCATTCTTCTGCATGTGGCTGTCCAATTTTCCCCACACCATTTGTTGAAGAGACTGTCTTTTTCCATTGGACATTCTTTCCTGCTTTGTTGAAGATTAGTTGACCATAGAGTTGAGGGTCTATTTCTAGGCTTTCTAATCTGTTCCATTGATCTATGTGTCTGTGCCAGTACCATACTGTCTTGATGATGACAGCTTTGTTATAGAGCTTGAAGTTTGGAATTGCGATGCTGCCAACTTTGGCTTTCTTTTTCAATATTCCTTTGACTATTCAAGGTCTTTTCTGGTTCCATATAAATTTTAGGAGTATTTGTTCCATTTCTTTGAAAAAAACGGATGGGATTTTTGATAGGGATTGCATTAAATGTGTAGATTGCTTTAGATAGCATAGACATTTTCATAATATTTGTTCTTCCAATCCCTGAGCATGGAACATTTTTCCATTTCTTTGTGTCTTCCTCAGTTTATTTCATGAGTACTTTATAGTTTTCTGTGTATAGATTCTTTGCCTGTTTGGTTAAGTTTATTCCTAGGTATCTTATGGTTTTGGGTGCAATTGTAAATGGGATGGACTCCTTAATTTCTCTTTCTTCTGTCTTGTTGTTGGTGTAAAGAAATGCAACTGACTTCTGTGCATTGATTTTATATCCTGACACTTTACTGTATTCCTGTATAAGTTCTAGCAGATTTGAAGTGGAATCTCTTGGGTTTTCCACATATAATGTCATATCATCAGTAAAGAGTGATAGTTTGACTTCTTCTTTGCTGATTTGGATGCATTTAGTTTCTTTTTGTTGTCTGATTGCTAAGGCTAGGACTTCTAGTACTATGTTGAATAACAGTGGTGATATTGGACAGCCCTGCCATGTTCCTGATCTTAGTGGAAAAGCTCTCAGTTTTTCTCTATTGAGAATGATATTCGTGGTGGGTTTTTCATAGATGGCTTTGATGATATTGAGGCATGTACCCTCTATCCCTACACTTGGAAGAGTTTTGATCAGGAAAGGATGCTGTACTTTGTCAAATGCTTTTTCAGCATCTATTGAGAGTATCATATGGTTCTTGTTCTTTCTTTTATTAATGTGTTGTATCATATTGATTGATTTGCAGATGTTGAACCAAACTTGCAGCCCTGGAGTAAATCCTACTTGGTCATGGTGAATAATCCTTTTAATGGATTGGCTAGTATTTTGGTGAGAATTTTTGCATCTGTGTTCATCAAGGATATTGGTCTGTAATTCTCTTTTTTGATGGGATCATTGTCTGGTTTGGGGATCAAGGTAATGCTGGCCTCTTAAAATGAGTTTGGAAGTTTTCCTTCCATTTCTATTTTTTGGAACAGTTTCAGGAGAATAGGAATTAATTCTTCTTTACATGTTTGATAGAATTCCATGGGAAGCCATCTGGCCCTGGGCTCTTGTTTGTTGGGAGATTTTTGATGACTGCTTCAATCTCCTTACTGGTTATGGGTCTTTTCAGATTTTCTGTTTCTTCCTGGTTCAGTTGTGGTAGTTTATATTTCTCTAGGAAATGCATCCATTTCTTCCAGATTGTCAAATTTGCTGGCCTATAGTTGCTCATAATATGTTCTTATAATTGTTTGTATTTCTTTGGTGTTGGTTGTGATCTCTCCTCTTTCATTCATGATTTTATTTATTTGGGTCTTTTCTCTTTTCTTTTTGATAAGTCTGGCCAGGGGTTTATCAATCTTATTGATTCTTTCACAGAACCAGCTCCTAGTTTCATTGATTTGTTCTATTGGGTTTTTTTTTTTGGGGGGGGGGTTACTATTTCATTGATTTCTGCTCTGATCTTTATGATTTCTCTTCTCCTGCTGGGTTTAGGCTTTCTTTGTTGTTCTTTCTCCAGCTCCATTAGGTGTAGGGTTAGGTTGTATATTTGAGACCTTTCTTGTTTCTTGAGAAAGGCTTGTATCACTATATATTTTCCTCTCAGGACTGCCTTTGATATGTTCCACAGATTTTGAACCATTGTGTTTTCATTATCATTTGTTTCCATGAATTTTTTCAATTCTTCCTTAATTTCTTGGTTGACCCATTCATTCTTTAGAAGGATGCTCTTTAGTCTCCATGTATTTGGGTTCTTTCCAAATTTCCTTTTGTGATTGAGTTGTAGCTTCAGAGCATTGTGGTCTGAAAATATGCAGGGAATGATCTCAATCTTTTGGCACCGGTTGAGACCTGATTTGTGACCCAGGATGTGATCTATTCTGGAGAATGTTCCATGTGCACTAGAGAAGAATGTGTATTCTGTTGCTTTGGGATGGAATGTTCTGAATATATCTGTGATGTCCATCTGGTCCAGTGTGTCATTTAAGGCCTTTATTTCCTTGTTGATCTTTTGCTTGGATGATCTGTCCATTTCAGTGATGGGGTGTTAAAGTTGCCTGTTATTATCATTTTATTTTTGATGTCTTTCTTTGATTTTGTTATTAATTGGTTTATGTAGTTGGCTGCTCCCATGTTAGGGCCATAGATATTTAAAATTGTTAGATCTTGTTGAACAGCCCCTTTGAATATTATATAGTGTCCTTCCTCATCTCTTATTATAGTCTTTGGCTTAAAATCTAATTGGTCTAAGGATTGCCACCCTAGCTTTCTTTTGATGTCCATTAGCATGGTAAATTTTTTCCGCCCCCTCACTTTAAATCTGGAGGTGTCTTTGAGTCTAAAATGAGTTTCTTGTAGACAGCATATTGACGGTTTTTTATTTTATTTATTTATTTATTTTCCATTCTGATACTCTGTGTCTTTTGATTGGGGCATTTAGCCCATTTACATTCAGGGTAACTATTGAAAGATATGAATTTAGTGCCATTGTATTGCCTGTAAGGTAACTATTACTGTATATTGTCTCTGTTCCTTTCTGGTCTACTACTTTTAGGTTCTCTCTTTGCTTACAGGACCCCTTTCAATATTTCTTGTAGGGCTGGTTTGGTGTTTGCAAATTCTTTTAATTTTTGTTTGTCCTGGAAACTTTTTATCTCTCCTTCTATTTTCAATGATAGCCTAGCTGGATATAGTATTCTTGGCTGCATGTTTTTCTTATTTAGTGCTCTGAATATATCATGCCAGTTCTTTCTGGCCTGCCTGGTGTCTGTGGATAAGTCCACTGCCAATCTAGTATTTTTACCATTGTATGTTACAGACTTCTTGTCCCAGGCTGCTTTTAGGATTTTCTCTTTGTCACTAAGACTTGTAAATTTTACTATTAGATGGTGGGGTATGGACCTATTCTTATTGATTTTGAGGCAGTTCTCTGTGCCTCCTGGATTTTGATGCTTGTTCCCTTTGCCATATTAGGGAAATTCTCTACAATAATTCTCTCCAATGTACCTTCTGCTCCCTTCACTCTTTCTTCTTCTTTTGGTATCATATTTATTCTAATGTTGTTTCATCTTATGGTATCACTTATCTCTCAAATTCTCCTGTCATGGTCCAGTAGTTTTTTGTCTCTCTTTTGCTCAGCTTCTCTATTCTCTGTCATTTGGTCTTCTATATCACTTATTCTCTCTTCTGCCTCATTTATCCTAGCAGTAAGAGCCTCCATTTTTTATTGCACCTCATTAATAGCTTTTTTTGATTTCAGCTTGGTTAGATTTTAGTTCTTCTATTTCTCCAGAAAGGGCTTTTACTTCTCCAGACAGCATTTCTCTAATATCTTCCATGCCTTTCTCCAGCCCAGCTAGCACCTTGAGAATCATCATTCTGAACTCTAGATCTGACATATTACCAATGTCCATATTGATTAGGTCCCTAGCCTTTGGTACTGCCTCTTGTTCTTTTTTTTGTGGTGAGTTTTTCTGCCTTGTCCTTTTATGCAGATAAGAATATATGAAGGAGCAAATAAAATTTTAAAAGGGTGGCAAAGACCCCAGGAAAATGTGTGTTAACCAAATCAAAAGAGACCCCAAATCGTGGGGGGAAAGAAAGGGGGTAAAAAGAAGTTCAGAAAAAAAAATTAAAAAAAGAAAAAAATAAAGAAATAATATAAGAAAGAAAATATATATATTAGACTGGTGAATAGAACAGAGTTCACCCACTTAATTTTTGGAGTATTTTGGTTTCTTAGAAGAAACTACCTCCCAAGAATTTTAAAGAATGAAAGAATTAAAGAATGAAATAAATATATATTACATATATAATATATTACATACACACACACACACACACACACACACACACACGAAATAAGGGTAAACACAATGAAGGGATGGAATATAACTATAAAGATGAAAAGTTTTTTAAAAAATTTCTAAAAAAGGAATTGATAAGATAAGTTGGTTGGGAGAATAGAGAAAAAAAAGTGGAGAGAATTTTCTCAGGCTGGAGACTAGAACAAAGCCCTGTGCTAGATTTAAGGTATATTTTGATCTATTAAAAGAAGTTTTATCCCAAATTTTTTAGAAAAAAACCCTATGTGTATACAAAAAATAGAGTTAGATACAATGAAGGATAAAATATGACCATAATAATGAAGGTTCAAAAAAGATTTTTTATGAATGATATTGTTAAGATAAACTAGTTAAAAATTCTTACAGAGGAAAAAGTTAAAAAAATTTAAGCTTAAAAAATAAAATAAAAAAAATTAATTAACTTTGCAAGACTAAAAAATCATGGGGGAGACAGCCATGAATTCCATGCTTTGCTTTCTCATCCTCTCGAATTCCGCTGTTCTCCTTGGTGAGTGAACTTGGTCTTGGCTGGATTTCTTGTTGACCTTCTGGGGGAGGGACCTGTTGTAGTGATTCTCAAGTGTCTTTGCCTGAGGCAGGATTGCACTGCCCTTACCAGGGGCCAGGCTAAGTAATCTGCTTGGGTTCCCTTTTGGAGATTTTGTACCCTGAATGCTTTCCGTAGATCTTTGGAGGACAGGAATAAAAATGGCGGCCTCCTAATCTCTAGCCCAGAGGAGCCAAAAGCTCGGGCCCCCCTCCTCAGTACACCCTCAGAGACAAGCGCTCAATCACTCCCATCTCCCTGGCCTCCGGCCGTGCTCCGAGGTCATCTAGCCTTGTGACCAAGTGTCTCTTGTCTCTGGCACACAGCCCCGCCTGGAGTCTCTGAACCCAGCAGACCCCTGAGCTCTTCCAGGGGGTCTCCCCGGATCTTGTGGGGCCCCTGCTCACAGAGCAGTGGTCTGAGTGTGCCACAAATCACAGTTTAAGGTAACACTGAGTTGAGAGCTCACTACTGGGCTCCGTCTCTGTAGCTGCCTTCCCCACTCTAATATCTGTGAGCTCTGCAACACTCAAACACCCCCAATCTTTCTGTGACCCCGTGGGACCTGAGACCATGCTGTCCCTGCATGGGGTTCACCCTGGCTTAGCCTCTGGAGTGATGTCCCTCAGTGGAGCAGACTTTTAAAAGTTCTGATTTTGTGTTCCATTTGTGCTCTGGCCAGTGTACCTTCTTTCAAGACATGCTCTGATCTTAAATATTTGGTGATATTGGGTTATTAACTTATATTTATTAATGAAAGCTACATTGACCATATAGGTAAATGATGTAGGCTTTCTCTGCAGGCCATCTCTGGATAAGATCTCTAATCTGAATTTGAGAAATCCGTGCATATGTGTGGGGCATATCAATGGGCAAGATTCACTTTAGGAACAAGGAAGAAGCATACAGATTACTCTCTCTCAATTGTTACAGTAGGGAGGCATTTACTCAAGGAAGGGAACACTCTCATGTATTTTCTTTTTAAAAAAATTCCTGGCATCTTCAGATAAGACATTTCCCAAAGTTTTGTGGATTCTCCCAATCTCTAATTAACAAAGAAATAGAAAAATTAAAACTTTTTGGGGAACAAATAAGTCTGAGATACGAATGAAGGTCTCTGTGCTTTAGCTTGGAAAGCTCAACCCACCAATATTTGGATGATAATATTAAAACTCCCTGGCCCCTTCGCTTATACTATACAATTAAATGGCTAAACAAAGACTGTTAGTCATTCTCCCAGAAAAAAAAAAAATGCTAATTTATGGGGCTACATGAACAATCTGAATCACTCTGTCATTGTTGGGGTAGATAATTCCACCAGGGCCTGAACCCAGTAATTTAGATGCATAGTGGTAAATAAATGATGGTTTCTTAACTCTTGTTGACCCAGAATCATTTATGTATTTTTCTCTCTCTTTAGGTTTGGTATTTAAATATCAAACTCCTGTATTTACATCAACAGCCTTGTGAGCAAACAGTTGTCAGCAAGGGCTTTTTGAAAGGGTAGAGAGGGAAGTAAGAATGCAACTTCTTAGAGCAACTGGGATGGTGAAAAACTAATGTTCAGACATGTAAAAATATCTTTGATGTGTGGCTCTGGTTTTGCCTTAGATGGATTATTTCTGTAGCTCTGACTCAGACTCATGTGCTCCTAAAATCCCTTTTCAAAGGAAATTATCCCAGTTTTTATTGTTACATGCCAGATACTTTTTCTACCAAAGATCTGTTTCAGCAGTCATTGGCTCCATCCCACTGCTGGGTTATGTTTCAATGTTTCTTCAGAAATGTTCTCCTCTTCTGTGATATTATGACAGAGTTCTGTTTTCTTCAGTGCTGGGTACTCATATGCCTGGAGCACAGTAGGTATTTAATGCATTTCACTGAATGAATAAAAAATTCACAAATCAGTTACCTAGTTGTACATCTGGTGATAAGTATTTCCTTAAATGTGCATGGTTCGGAAGAGTCAAATCATAATTAAAACCACCTCAAGATCAGGGGCCAAACTCTTTGATGATGAAGCTATTCTGTCATGCCATTTTAATCATAATTATTCTGATCAAACTGCCCTAGAAATTTGATGCCAAGATTTTGATAGATCCATGTCTTGCTGACAATGTGGATATTGGATTACACCTTTCTGGGCTTTTTTTTTTTTAATCTTGAATGTGTTATATTTTGTCAATTTTATATTTGAGACATTTCCTCTCATTGTAATTATCAAGTAACCAAATCTTAATTAGCATTGTGATTTTAAGGTGGTTAGTCCTTGAATGTTCTTTACATTAATATTTTTATGTGAAAATTTTCATTTACAGGGCATTTGACAGTTAAAATTAATTGTAAGGCCTTGCTACCTACCTAACTTGCAAAGATATCATTTGCTAAATTAGTAATAAAGTTAGACTAGTTAAGACAAAGGCATATTTTAATTTTCATTTAATTTTTAATTTCTCTTTAAATGACTCCTGATTTTCTTGGTTATAAAAAACATAAAAATCTAAAATTCTCCGGTTATTTGCTTTATTAGCCCACCAGTAGAAAAAAATATGTAACCACTTGTTAGAGACAGGTATATTGCTATAGCTAATAATATGCCATGATTTCACAATAGAAATCTCCAAGTATGTTTTTTGCCTGAATCGTAATCCGTTGCAATTCAAACTCAAGTCTCTATTAAATCATAAATTGATATATAATTAAATCTCTCCTTTATTTACCTCTTTCATCTGTTCAAATGCCCAATACATGTAGTACATGTGTTCAGGAATGTATTGGATCTAGTCAAAAACTTTGATGGGCAGAGCCCAGAGAAAGAAGGGAAAAAGATGATTGGATTGAATTTTATGGCCTAGGGATACGAAGATACATAATACATGATGCAAAAGATCTTTCATTGCTCTCTGAAACCAGACAATATGGGTCTAAATTTTGGCTCAATTACTCCTAAATGTGCAATTGGGCAATTTACTTAACTTCTCTTTGCCCTGGTTAACTCATCTGTGTTAATGGAAATAAAAATAACACCTACATAATAGGTGACTGTGAAGATTAAATGAGTTAATATGTGTAACTCAGAAGAGTGATTAGCACATAGGAAGCAGCATTAGAAATTACTTTTTTTACTACTATCCAAAGGAATGCATTATGATATTTATAAAGATGTGGTGATAGGCAGGGTTCTGTTTTATGTCTCAAAAGTTGAAGAGTAGGAATTATCTACTATTTTTCATGACAAGAGGACTATCTTGGTTGGTTGGACTCTGCTAGATATATATCCAAAATTCCTTGAATTTTTTGAGAAAAGCATAGATAAAACAATAATATAAACAAACACCCTAGTCAACACTGTTGATTGCCAATTTATTTTCCCCTTTCTAATTAAAACATTATTTTCTTTGGGTATCCAATCCTCAACTAGGTGGGCATCCATTATGCTTGGAACCAATGTGACCCCTTCTTCTTTTGGGGGGGGGTTTATATTTTCAGTTTACTTTTTTTTTAATTAACATATAATGTATTATTTGTTTCAGAGGTATAGGTCTGTGATTCATCAGTCTTACACAGTTCACAGCACTTACCATAGCACATACCCTTCCCAGTGTCCATCACCCAGCCACCCCATCCCTCCCACTTCCCTCCCCTCCAGTAACCCTCAGTTTGTTTCCTGGAATTAAGAGTCTCTTATAGTTTGTTGCCCACTCTGGTTTCATCATTTTCATTTTTCCCTCCCTTCCCCTATGATCCTCTGTCTTGTTTCTCAAATTCCTCTGTGAGATCATATTATAATTGTCTTTCTCTGACTTATTTTGCATAGCATAATACCCTCTAGTTCCACCCTGTTTTTGCAAATGGCAAAGATTTGGGTTTTTTTTTTATGGCTTCATAATAAATAATATATATATATATATATATATATATATATATATATATATCACTTCTTCTTTATCCATTCATCTGTTGGTGGACATCTAGGCTCTTTCCATAGTTCGGCTGTTGTGGACATTGCTTGCCATAAAGATTCGGGTGCACGTGCCCCTTTGGATCACTACGTTTGTATCTTTAGGGTAAATACCTGCTAGTGTAATTGCTGGTGATGCCATCTTCTTATTGGTTGGTTGGATTTGGACAAAAGATGATTCTATCCTCCATGCCATGTGTAAGCACTTGGCTATTGAAGTTTAAGTTAACCACCATATAGTACTTCCCTTAATTTTCCATTTGGGCCTATTAAAACACCTAGGGAAGTTAAAATGGGCTTCTTTGAGGGGTACTTGCTTGATATTAAGACAGACTCATTGAAAGATTATTCATGTTCTTTCAGACATGATTGTGTGTGAATAAGAAGCTGAAATTTCCACAGCCCTCTAGCTGCTATAGTGAAGATGAAGGTGACACACGGAGGAGGAAGGAGCCAAGAGCAGAGAGCCTCTATAGAGTGACAGCAGATTACCAACAGAGCCACAGACTCGTTCAGTTATGTGATTTGATATAACGATTTTTTTTTTTTGTCCAAACCTGTTTTCTATTTTCTGTTTGTTGCAACTAAAAGTATCATAGCAAATGTACACACACATTCACACATTCTGGACATTTATGTTTCAGAAGAAAATTTGTGGTACATCTCATGCAATGGCAAATAACAGAAAACTGAAGCTAAAAGAAACTTTTTACAATAGAAATGTCAGTCAGATCATACACTTGGAAGTATACAGAGGTATGGTGTGCTATGGGGTTGACTTAATTTAGAGAATCAACTCAACTTCTCTCTGATTTTTCTGGGGTTTGCTTTTCTGTGTGTGTTGTTCCTGTCTTCAGGCCGGTGGTAATATGGCTGGCAGAGTTCCACACCTTACATTCAGATACCATGATACCCAGAGTAGGAATAATGCTTTTCTTTCAAATGAAGGAAAACGTTTTTACTTAGCAGCACTCAGTGAATTTCCATTTATGTTTTATTAGTCTGAATGGGATTGTAGTTTCAACTCCTGGAGGATGGTAATTTACTTAAGCTTTAACCAGTTTTTGACAAGGAGAGTGGAGAGCCATGATTGGCTTAGACTATAAACCAAAGTAAAACCTCAAGTCAAAAACCGAAAAAGTCACAGGATTTTCTTAACTACCTTCACTTTAAAAGTTAATAATAGTTAATATTTATTGCATATGTAGCATTTTCAGATGGTATTGTAAGGATTTTACATTTATGATGTAACTTATTCCTCACAGAAAACCTATAATTTAGATATTATACCTCTATCTTACAAAAGAGAAAAACAAGATAAAGAAATATCAAATAATTTTACCAGGTCACACAGTTTGCAAATGTCATGGCACATACCCATATTCCCATCCAACATCAAAGACCACACTTTACTGACCATGTTTTGTTTTATTACTCATCGTATTAGAAGGAAGATAAGATGCGGGACAGAAAGAATGAGAGTTAATTCTTGGACCTTATCACTTACTGTAAATCCATTTGCTTGAAATCAACACATACCGACCCAGTACCAGCACAGCTGGAAGAACCCATAGAAAGCAGGGGTATGTTTTTTGTTATCTGGAGAACAGAGCTGTCGGGACTTGATGATCGCCTGTGGGGAGATTATTCACCACAGAGAATACTCTGGAGCTTCTTTCTGATGGAATGTCTTCATTTTGAGAAAATCACTTCCATTTTTATGAAGTATTAAGAGGATGGTGTATTTTTTAAAATAAATATGAAATAAATATCGAGATATTCAAAGTATATGAAAGTACAGAATAACTGTGTAGTGATATTGACAACATGTCTATGAGAAAGCTTTGGTTTGATCAAAAATGTATTTATTATTTAATGATGAAAACATGTAAAATAGTCATTTTGAGAAGAGAATAGAATATTGAAAGGTAAAATTACTTCTATGACTACTAAAAATGCAATTCAGCCATATATCAAAATTCATGTGAAACCTCACCTTCTCCAAACACACAAAAATACCACAAATACACTTTTGAAGCTGTGCTCTCTTTCCTGTAGACATTGTGTGTGTGCCTGAATGTGTGGATGTGTCTATGTCTATTATTAACTAGAAAAAAAAGTATCCCTCTTCATAATACTAAATTGGGCCCTAAACACAATTTTATCTATTCATTTCCTATATTTTTATTTCAAACGACTATTACTTTAAACGAAAAATTTGTTGACATGTGTCAGTGTATTCCAAATGTAAAATTGCAACTTTCTCCTCTCTAGGACTCTGTTGGTTCCACATCTGGAAGCGAAGCTATGTAAACTGAGCATAAACTTAAGTAAATAAGGCTAGTTGATTTTTTAATGTAATAATAGGATTTCATATATATCAAAATGGTCTCCAGTGTTAATGATTATTGAGCCCCTTTGTTTCATAATTCTTCCACGTACTGTCTGAGAAAGGAGGATTCTTTGCATAGAGTCTCTTTCCCTTTCATTTTCTCTTGGCTTGTCAGTAGTAGCAGTGGCAGACATTTATAAAGATGTGCTACTCAGATCTCCCTTAAGATGGAAACCATCATGAAAAACACAGTTAGGTGAGGGTCTCTAGCTGTGAAGTAAATACCCTCACGATCTTGAGATTTCAAGCTGAAGTCACACATTTTCCAGAAAGCACACAGACAGGGCAAGACATACGATGACAGAGTATGATGGGAGTACTAGAGTCTGGCCAATTCCACAGTCTTTGGCCTAAATTTCCTCATTTGAATGTCCAATGCTTTCTCGCAGCCACACTGAAGTCTGAGCCTCTGCCCACCCAACCTCCTTCCCTTAATCCTCTCCTTTCACAGGTTTCAGACCCGTATCATGACCTGAAGCTCTTCCTGCCTACTCCTGATCCTTTCACAGGGCAGTGCCCCCAATAAAGTTCTTGCACTATTTTTTTCAAGATTTTATTTATTCATTTGACAGTGAGCAGGACCACAAGCATTGGGAGAGGCAGAAGGAGAGGGAAAAGCAGACTCCTTTCTGAGCAGGGGGCCAGATGTCAGACTTGATCCCAGGACCCTGGGGTCATGACCAGCCACTTAACCGACTGAGCCACTCAGGTGGCCAGAACTTGCATTTTAAAACCTGTCTTGCCATCCGTTTCTTGAGGAATCCAACTGACACACAGCAAACGTGAAATTCTTATCTTTTTTTTTTTTTTTTTTTTTTTTTTTTAGACAGAGAGAGAACAATTGGGGAGGAGGGTCAGAGAGAGAAGGAGAAGCAGACTTTCTTCTGAGCAGGGAGCCTGATGCAGGTCTCCATCCCACAACCCTGAGATCATGACCTGAGTTGAAGGCAGACACTTAAGCAACTGAGCCACCAGGTGCCCCTTTTATTTTACCTTCTATCCTCTTCGTGCAGGTATTCTCACAAAATGCCGGGGAAATCCTTGCTAGTGAGTAGCTTTACTACCAAAGCAAAATCATTTTTTGAGAGAAGATATTATTAAAGAATTCAAATATATTTGAGAGCTTCCTATGCTCCACACTGTCTTATACATTTGGAATATATCAGTGAACATGAGTGATCTAATTAAGCATAAGTTAACAGAGAAAATGTATATTTAGGGAAGGTGTCCACATTTGGGCTTTTTAACAAAAAAAGTACTTTTAGACAATCAGTTCACACTATATTCCAAAATGAGTACTACATTCCATTTTTTTTCAAATTTGAATTTAAATTCTTTTTAGCTAACATACAGTGTAATATTGGCTTCAAGAGTAGAATTTAGTGATTCATCACTTATATATCATCCCCCGTGCTCATCGCAAGTGTCCTCCTTAATGCTCATCACCCATTTAGCTCAACACCAATTCCCCACCCACCTCCCCTCCAGCAATCCTCAGTTTGGTCTCTATAGTTAAGAGTCACTTGTGGTTTGGGGTGCCTGGGTGGCTCAGTGGGTTAAGCCGCTGCCTTCGGCTCGGGTTATGATCTCAGAGTCCTGGGATCGAGCCCCGCATCGGGCTCTCTGCTCAGCAGGGAGCCTGCTTCCTCCTCTCTCTCTGTCTGCCTCTCTGCCTGCTTGTGATCTCTCTGTCAAATAAATAAATAAAATCTTTAAAAAACGAAAAAAAAAAGAGTCACTTGTGGTTTTCTTCCCTTGTCTTTCCATCCCTCCCTTTCTGCTATGGTCATCTGTTTTATTTCTTAAATTCCACATATGAGTGAAATCATATGGTATTTGTCTTTCTCTGATTTGTTTTGCTTAGCATAATACACTCTAGCTCTATCCATGTCATTTCAAATAACAAGATTTCATTCTCTTTGATGACTAATAGTCCATGTATGTATGTATACATGTATATATATGTATATATCTGTGTGTATGTGTGTGTGTATATATATATATATATACACACACATATATACGTATATATCTGTATACCACATCTTTTTCATCCAAAATAAGTACTAAATTTCTTAGCCAGTGTGTTATATAAGAATAAAAATAATCTCTCCAAGATAAAACCGAAAATACTGAAGGGTCAGAAGAAAACACACATATGAATCTGTTCTCTATTTGGGAAAGGTGTTTTCTCAGACATAAAAAATAATTTAATTCATCACAAAAATATACCATTATTAAGCTATAAAAATTTCTCTACTTCAGAAACATGGCCATGATTTCTAACTCAAATGGTGAGTATATGTGGTGCCTGGGTGGCTCAGTGGGTTAAGCCGCTGCCTTCGGCTCAGGTCATGATCTCAGAGTCCTGGGATCAAGCCCCGCATTGGGCTTTCTGCTCAGCAGGGAGCCTGCTTCCTCCTCTCTCTCTGCCTGCCTCTCTGCCTGCTTGTGATCTCTCTGTCAAATAAATAAATAAAATCTTTAAAAAAAAAATCTACTTCTTAAAAAAAAAATGGTGAGTATATTATTAACATCTTTAGACATGGAGCCACCATTTTCTTCCCAATTGCATTAGAGACATGGGAATACTAAAACCCACAAGAACAAAGGAGTCTTACAGAAAGATGAATAACTAAATCTGTAAGAATTAAGAAAAACCACTCATAGTCTACCCAATTCTGTATTTTGCAAACATACCAAATTCTAAAAAGTACTATGCTGAGATACTTCCTAGAGACCCAGCTCTTTACAACCATTACTCTCTGCTACTTGGATCTCTGACTATTTCTGCCTACTTTCTCCGTACCAGGAGATCTTTACCTGACTTACCTTAGATCACAAGGGCCACCACTGATGCCTTTGGCAATCTAAGGAAAACTATACACTATGTTTCAGAATAACTGATTTTAAATTCATAGAATAAAATATAATACCTCGGATTTCAAGGGAAACCAATTACACTGAAATGTATTTATGAAAATATTTTAAAAATTGGGTGATACAAAAGTAATATGCTTTTTATTAATGACATAAATAAAATTATTAACAGAAAGTTTATTGTCTACTATAACTTCTAAATAGTGTTCAGAATAAATTCTATTTTGAAATATGTACAACACCTGATATATCATAGGAATATTTCTCTAACTTCTGGTGGCAAGGTCACAGTTATCCTATTACTGCTGTGTCTGAAGCTATGTTTATAATTGAAGTTAGTGCTGTATTTTAGTTGGAGGCTAGTGAAAATAAAAATATAGATTATTTGCTTATAAGTCCATAAACTCTGAGAAATCCTTTCTGGAAATAGAGTCTAAGTCTTGAAATGAACAGAAAAGAAATGGGATTGACTTGACAACAATATGATGCTTTTTGAGATGCATAGTTTGCATGAGGAAAGTACTATGGACAAGATGGAATCAAGGCAAAATCTGATGGCAAAGAGTGCTTGTAAGTTACATATTTCGTACTTTCTCAACCTTAAATATCAGAAAACTGTGCAATAAATAGTAGTGGGAAGACACTGCAAAAATATGATGGCAAAGGAAACTGACTTCGGAGCAACACATATAAATATTTTTTGAAATGCAAGGGCAAAGAGGATGTTCTTTTAGTATCAAAACAAAACAACACACACATACGCACACACACACTTCTTTTTTTTTAAAAGATTTTATTTATTTATTTGACAGACAGAGATCACAAGTAGGCAGAGAGGCAGGCAGAGAGAGAGAGGGGGAAGCAGGCTCCCTGCTGAGCAGAGAGCCCAATGTGATGCGGGGTTCAATCCCAGGACCCTGGGATCATGACCTGAGCTGAAGGCAGAGGCCTAACCCACTGAGCCACCCAGGGGCCCCACACAGACACACTTCTCTGATTACTTGCAAAGAGAGTACACTTAGACTATGTCACACAAATTAGGAAAAAGAATGGAGAACCATTTAACAGTGTGTAGGCAAAGTTGTCACTGAAGATGTCATTATCTTGACAGATTTTCTTTCATAACTGAAAGCAACAGAAAGACAAAAAATCATTTGAATGTAAAATTCAAAAACTAAGGATCATGATAAAATTAAATAATATAACAAAGGAAAAATAATAAAATTTGAAAAACTAAAGGATAATACTAGTTCTAGTCAAACAAGATAAAGAATTATTTATAACCATTTATAATAATTTATATTTATATTTATAATATAATAATAATTGCAGATACTTTAAACACGAACATATCCAAAAACTTCAATACTTTTATATTATTTTTAAAATGCCAGTGATAATCTAAAATACCAAATTAAATTAACTAAATTAACTTAATTAACTAACAAATATTTATACTGATAATTGGGAAGGGAAGGAAGAAAGAAAGTCAATGTTGGGTCCACTCTCCATATTAAAGAGGAGGTATCCAAAATGCTGGAAATCTAAAATTGATAAAATCAGTAGAACAGAAATGTATTACGAAAAAGATGAGTGACCTATAAAAACAGGAGATTCAACATTAAAACGTCAGTAGATAAGTCAGTCAGAGAAAGACAAATACCATATGATCTCTCACATGTGGAATTTAGAAACAAAACAGATGACCATAGAGGAAGGGGAAAAAAAAGGGAGGGAGGCAAACCATGAGACACTCTTTTTTTTAATTTTAAAATTTTTTTATTTTATATATATTTTTAATATCTTTTCAGTGTTCTAGAATTCATTGTTTATGCACCACATCCAGTGCTCCATGCAATACGTGCCCTCTACAATACCCACCACCAGGCTCACCCTACCCCCCATACCCCCCTCCAAAACCCTCAGTTTGTTTCTCAGAGTCCACAGTCAATCATGGTTTGTCTCCACCTCCGATTTCCCCCAACTCTCTTCTCCTCTCCATCTCCCCATGTCCTCCGTGTTATTCCTTATGCTCCATAAATAAGTGAAACCATATGGTAATTGCCTCTCTCTGCTTGACTTATTTCACTCAGCATAATCTCTTCCAGTCCCGTCCATGTTGATACAAAAGTTGGGTATTCATCCTTTCTGATGGAGGCATCATACTCCATAGTGTATATGGACCACATCTTCCTTAGCCATTCATCCGTTGAAGGGCATCTTGGTTCTTTCCACAGTTTGGCGACCGTGGCCTTTGCTGCTATGCACATTGGGACACATATGGCCCTTCTTTTCACTACATCTGTATCTTTGGGATAAATACCCAGTAGTGCAATGGTAGGGTCATAGGGAAGCTCTATTTTTAATTTCTTGAGGAATCTCCACACTGTTCTCCAAAGTGGCTACACCAACTTGCATTCCCACCAACAGTGTAAAAGGGTTCCCCTTTCTCCACATCCTCACCAACACACGTTGTTTCCTGTCTTGTTAATTTTGGCCATTCTAATGGTATAAGGTGGTATCTCAATGTGGTTTTGATTTGACTCTCCCTGATGGCTAATGATGATGAACATTTTTTCATGTGTCTGTGAGCCATTTGTAGGTCTTCATTGGAGAAGTGTCTGTTCATGTCTTCTGCCCATTTTTTGACGTGAAAGACTCTTAACTAGAGAGAACAAACAGGGTTGCAGGAGGGAGGTGGGTAAGGTTTGAGCTAGATGGGTGATGGGTATTAGGGAAGGCTCTTTTTCTGATGAGCACTGGGTATTATATGTAAGTGATGAATCACTAAACTCTACTCCTGAAATGAATGTTACCCTATTTGTTAGCTAACTAGAATTTAAATAAAAACTTGAAATTAAAAAAAAATGTCAGTAGAGAAATGAAAGCAAGCCTCATTCAATAGGAAACCACTAAACAGAACACTGATTAAAAGTCTGTTCATGATGAAAAACATGGTTGCTTATTTGTACATCACAATAGAACAAAGCATCTAAAATTGAGAGGAAAAAGAAAACCTCACTTGCTTCACTTCTCCTTTGAAGTTTATTGAAAACAACAAAAACCAATAATAATAAAAAAGAGAATGGGGGAATACCTCATCAGTGATATAAAAAGACAGCCATAACCTCAAACCACAAACCATGGGGCATATTTGCCAAAACTGTAAAGCCAGGACTGAGAGGAGGAACGTGCTGAGAGTTGACATCCGTTGCCTCTCAACTTTAGCACAGAGCACACACTCTCCAAAACCATCACCTTCCCAAAGGCACACAGGACTAGAGTTTGAGTAGAGGGTTTGGTCCAGCTCTGTGATGGTCACAGGTTTTATTTGGAGCCAGAAAGAAGCCCAGTTTGAATGACTGGGTAGGGAGGCTAAGAAAAATCAAGCTGATAAGTGATTTATTTTGTTTAGAATTTGGTTTCCAGCTCCAGGAAACTGTAGAGAATGAAATAGAGTAAGAGAAGAAGCGCCAGACCACAAGACCCAGGACGTGAGCCTGACCAGCAATTGCTGTGAGGCCCATGAGTCTCTTGGACGAAACTTGAGGGGAGCCGTGTCCCTAGAATAAAGAATGTGGTCAGAGACTAAGAAAATAGAAGGGAGTATGTTCTGGAAAATAAGCACACTCTGTTCCTTATGCAACTGCATCTCCTTACACTCTATTATGTTGGCAGCCAATGCCTATTCAAAGGTGAGTTTTAACTGGAAATAAACCAGTAAAGTTCCTATACATAAATACTGCCATTACCAAGGAATGCATTCATGATAAAAAGATAAATATCATGGACCTCAAGAAGAGTCATTCCATCAAAATATAGGAAGATACTGAAATCTCTTTTAAAATCTCAAGATAATGAACAGTAACGATCTTTTTTAAAGGAGTAAAGGAATCAGAGACAAGTTGTAAGACATCAGAAGATCATAGATCAGTGCAAGTGAAAATTCTGAGAAAAAAACATTGGAAAGAAGTGGAAGTGAATTAAAAATACTACAGGTAATATAGAAAGAAAAAAGATAGAATACAATGACTGAAAAGAAGGTCAGAAATATGTGGATAGATTCGAGTCAAAACACAACAAAAAGAAAATGACAACTAATTAAAGAAGATTATAAAAAATTAAAATTATGGTAACAGAGGACATCTGGGCCACACATCACTAGTGGTTTTCAAGAGAAAAGAATGCATCAAATACAAAATCTATTCAAATGTATAAGAGGAGAGAATTATGACACAAAAGGACTGGAATGTGTAGATTTATAAAGCATGCTGTTTACCAGGAAAAGCGGACAGAGAACAATAAACATTAAACAATAAACAAGTGAATTAGACATTCCCTTGAGGGTGTCATGCCACTAGTAATTGGCATCCAGACGGAAAGGAGCAACCTCTTCTACCAGAAGGTAGGACAGTCTAACTAATAAATGATGCCTGAAAATTTTGAGAGAAAAGAAAAATGACGCTAGATTTTTTTTCTTAGGTAAATTTTCATTCAGTGTAACAGCAGCAGAGGGATGATACAAGGGTCTAAATACTTCAGCAAGTTCAACGCCAGAGAAACAAACAAAATAATTCCATGACAACCAGGACAAAGAGCCAAAGACTCTAGCAAGGACCTCAAAGTGGTGGAAAGAGAAGGGAGTCGTGAGTCCTTTCAAACACACTACTGGCACCAGCCGGAGCCACTGTTCCTTTAGCACGGAGGTGTGAGCGTCACTACGTTAACACAAACCAAGGGAGTGAGAGAAACGAGATATTAATGTGCATTATATCTTTACTAATAGGGAGTAAATAGTAACTGTACTGATTATTTGAAAAAACTCTGGACAATGTCAATCACTCTAACAATCTATTTATAAAGGGTACATGGGAGTCTTCATTTCATTCTTCTTGGATATTATCTGTGAGCTTCAAAATTTTCAAAAGAGCAGGTTGTAAAACCACATGATAAATCATTTGTTGCTTAAGTAAAACTCCAATAACTTCAAGTTTTCATTATCTTTTTTTAAATCTTAATTTTAGAGGATTATATTAAGAAATAACATCACTTTTGGTAAAGAAGCTATTGCTTGAATTTTAACAATACTACCAATTTTATGGCAATTAAAGGGTTATATTCATCTAAATAATTAAGTTTTTAACATAATTTTAGATATGTTTTCAACATGGAAGTAGTACATTTTAAAAATTTTATTAAAATTAAATTTTATTAATGTTTACTTTTAATTAATTTAATTAATTTAAATTAATTGAATTTTAATTAAATTAATTTAACTAATTTTATATTTTATTGAATTTTTATTATTATTTTAAAGTTAATTTTATTAACCTTAGAACACATCTCTAAATTAAATCTCTCTCTATATATTTTTCTTGCTAGAGAGTTATCTGAAATAGTGTTGATCAAATACTATGGATGTTTTTAATAATTAGAATTTAGGTGATTAAAAAAAAATAACCCTACCCTTCTTGCATTCTTGAATAAGTCATTTTTTCATTAAATAATTAGTAAATAAAAGACTATATATTTTTTTCAGAACATACTAGTAGGGAGAAATTATATCTCTTAGTCTTTGAGCAGCATGTATGTGATTTAGAAAGTAGTTTTATTGTTACATATTCAACCACTATAGAATATACCTTCTTTCAATTAACCAAAGAGTTATTTGCAAAAAAATCTTTGTCAATAACTAAAATTAAAATTATAAACATCAAACTTAATATGACCACAAAAATTTAGGAAAAATTATCACAAATATGGCAAGAAATAGGTTTCCTTAATGTTGAAAAGTTTCATCATATGGAGACCCGTGGGTGGTGGGGCCAGTTGACTCTTGGTTTCCGCTCAGGTCCTGACCTCAGGGCCGTGCGACTGAGCCCCAGGGGAGGCTCTGCACTCAGCCCAAAGTCTGCTTGAGACTCTCTCTCCCTCTACCCACCCCCACCACAGCTCACACCCTCTGTCTTAAATAAATAAATAAATATTTTTAGGTAAATAAAAGAATACTCATTAAACATTTTATAAACTCTAAAGTACTTAAAGAAATTGAAGATAAAAGTATCAACACAATGCCTTTGACTTTCAAATTTGGGCTACTTATCTTTAAACATTTATTGTTTTATTTGACAGAGAGAGAAAGCAAGAGCGCACGAGTGGGGTGAAGGACAGAGGGAGAAGGAAAGACAGTCCTCAGACTCCAGGCTGAGTGGGAGCCCAAAGCAGAGCTTGATCCCAGGACCCTGAGGTCATGATCTGAATGAAAACAGAGTCAGATGTTTAACTGGCTGAGCCACCTGGGTGCCCCAAATTTGGGCTCTTGTAATGTGAGAATTCACAAGTTTTAAGACTGAGGTTAGAAAGACAATCTTCACTGCTTTCCTAGAAGTTTGAATATTGGAACAATGTTAGGAAAAAATGTTTTCAGTGTAATCAATTCTTTTTAAAAATATTTTTTCCTAAAAAGTGTTCTAAAAATTTGACTTCTAGGAATTTATCCTAAGGAGAGAGATATTCTGGTAATAGTACTGAAACTGTTGGTGGCACGGCAGGACACCAGCTAACTGCCAGCTAACTAGCTGCATGACCTTAACCTCTCCATGCCTCAGTAGCTCATTAGCAAAATAAGGATAATTCTAACCCACAGAGTTGTTATAAGGATTAAATGAGTCCATATAAAAATGTGACCAGAATAGCTATGGTAAACTGTTATTTTATGCAAATATCCCATAATAGTGGTATTCATAACAGCAAACACTATGACAAACTTAAATGTCTGAAAATAATGGAATGATGAAATAAATCATAATCCACATACAGAATTATGAAACCACTATAAGACTTTTCTTGACATGAGTAAACGTCCATTTATAGATAACATTAAGGGATTAAGGCAGATTATAAAATTACCAAAAGGAAGGCTTCAGTTAGTCCTAAAATTAGGCAAATATTCCTAAGGTAACTATTCCAAAATGTTTATGGTAATCTAATGAATTATGCCTATCTTGTTCTCATTTCTCTCATTCTCAAATTTTACAAGTTTATACATGCATCAAATTTTATGTTAAACACGTATTGACTTGATAATCAAAAATTAGTAATTAAAAAGAACTTAAGTCACTCATGAAATACACAGTAGCTCCTTCCTAATCTCAAATATGTTTTTCTGGGGTGCCCGGGTGGCTCAGTCAGTGGGCACTGAGTGCCACAGAGAGGCCACAGAGTGGCTGCCTTTGGCTCGGGTCATGATCCCAGGGTCCTGGGATCAAGTCTCGCATCAGGCTCCTTGATCAGTGGGGAGCCTGCTTCTCTCTCTGCCTCTGCCTGCCTCTCTGCCTGCTTGTGGTCTCTCTCTCTCTCTGACAAATAAATAAATAAAATCTTTTAAAAATGTATTTTTCTGGATTTAAATGATTCATGACTAATTCTTGGCTACATTTTAATTTTAGAATTTAATCAAGTAACAAATATATCCTGGGATATTTAGGCCGAGCAATGGATTTATTTTCCTTTTTAAGTGCTGAGCAAATTTACTAGCAGAACGAATGTGGAAAGTTGAGAGGGTTATCGGGCAAGATTCTGTGTCTCTGGTTTCTTACAGTCTTGTTACCTTCTTTACCCCATGATTTGAATATACTTATAAAAAAATACAGATTCTACTGAAAGAGACTTTCTGATTCTATACCTGTGAGGCAAGAACCAGCACGAGAGAGAATCGAAACAGTACGCAACCTGCGGCCAGAACACGAACAAAAGTTAAGAAGGAATTTCAACTGTTTCCTCTCGGTTCGTTATGTCAGGTGTGAAACAACAGGGGTCAT
The DNA here is from genome assembly GCF_902655055.1 of Lutra lutra. Taxonomy (NCBI): domain Eukaryota; kingdom Metazoa; phylum Chordata; class Mammalia; order Carnivora; family Mustelidae; genus Lutra; species Lutra lutra. Next base: position 1,786,823 of record NC_062280.1, read on the forward strand.
CAGTTTTAATTGAGAAGTGAAACTGTTCTTACTTCCCTGTTGAAAACATATCTAATATAATACATCAAGACAACATTGAGAGAGGGAAAAAAAAACAGAGAAATGGGGAATATTTTACTTCATGTATGATAATACAATTTTTAGATGAGAAAAATGATAGCTAAACCAGTATCATAAAGTGCCATATCTTGTTATTTTTAAAATTTGTATCATATCTGTAAAAACCTAGCAAGGATACACCAGCTTGATTTGAACAGATTGAGGATAAACAGTCTACCTTAGTTTCTACCCACAGTCTAGGCCATAAGGTTTATTAAAGTGATTTCCTTATTGTTTTATAACTCTGATAATCTGTTACAAATACAAATCTGTTCACACATTTTTACACAAGTCATAAAGCTGCACATCTATTTCAAATGGCATCTAGCGACCGCCCCCTGGAAAAGTCGCCCTTGAACTTTGCACTGAAATGCCATCATGAGGTTATGCCTTCAAAACAAGGACTTACAGACACGCTAATGCTGATTATGGGGGAGACACCATTTAAAATATAGGGGAAGTCAACTGGAATGGTTTTCATATCTGATCGGGCTTTACGTCATGACAAATTTAAGCCTCAAAAAGACATGAAAGAGGCAGCTTAAGAAGGAGAGACAAGATGCCAGTGCAATTTTCTCCTCACTGACTCAAAACAAGGCTTTGTAGCGATGAAAAAACTCAGTTGCTGCTTCTCTCTGGGAAGAGAATTCCTCCCACGTACCCCAGCATTTCACTCTCTCTTCACCTGAAGCAGTAAACGGGCAGAACAGCAATCATGCTATTTAATAAACTTCTGGTGGCCCATGGAAGGAGAAGATAGTTTTTTAAAAATGACCTTTTTATCTTTTAGATAAAAGTCTGAAAAATATAAATTTTATCTTTATATTTTTAGATAAAAATGATGTATCTACAAAGCAAGAACGAAATGCTCTCAAACATGGTAATGGGAGAAACAAAACAGAAGTTCATGGGTGTTACTAACAGAAGAGAAGAATAACACATTCAGTATCTCTGGTCACAGAGACATGAATTTGAAGAGGCCAGAGTAATTCCATACACAATGAATTAAAAATTGGTCCAAGGTAAGCTACATTATTATACAACTTCAGAAGAGCAGGAAAAAGAGAGGATCCTGCAAACTTGTTGCTATGGTCTGCCTGTCTGCGTCCTTCCGAAATTCCTACGTTGAAAACCTAATGCTTGTGGTCACAGTGTTAGGAGGTGAGGCCTCTGGGAGGTAATTAGGTCATGAGGGGGAGCTCTCATAATTGGGATTTGTGCCTTATGAAAAAGGTCCCACAATGTTCCCCCATGCCTTCTGCCACGTGAGGATACAACAGAGAAGTCTGCAACCCAGAGGAGGGTCCTCACTCAACCGTGCTCACACCTTCAGCCTCCAGAATGGTAAGAAATAAATTCCTGTGTTTATAAGCTACCCACTCTCTGGTATTTTATTATAGAAGCCCCAAAAGGACCCAGATACTTCTGGAGCAACAGAGGTTTTTATGGTGACATCCAAATTCTCTTCGTCTCACAGAAAAAGTCTCAGGGGTGAATGATTATGGAATAGAATATTCAACGACACATTGGGAGCTGAAAGAAAATGTATTTTGTTTTCTAAATTGTGGGGGAGAGGAAGTTTTTCAACCTAGAAACTAAAATTAGCTAGAAACTAGAATGACTGATCAGGTGAGAAAGTGAAGTCCATGTAACCACAGACACAGGGGTACTCTAAACATTTACATCTTATAGAACCATTCTCGAGGAGCCTCTGGACGATACAGACACCAATGTGAGGAAGCAGAACGTGATGGAGATACGAGATGCAGGGTTCAGACACAGAAGAGGAACGCTGCTCAGCTTCTCTACAGCACACTCTGCATAATCATCCCCTAACACACTTGGATTGGAAACTGAGCAATAGCTGAAAATATGTCTAATTCTTGAACATGATTTTTAGACATAATTTCTTCTAGTCACAAGCCTATTATTTGATTTATCCAATACTTAACTATATGACATTCCAAATTATTTTTATTTAGAAATCTTTGGAAGGGTACGCAGTATTATTATGTTTTAGGTTCTTCTGTTGTTGAAATTAGATTTGTTTTTCAGGAGTCTAGCCATATTTGAAAACAATAATTCTAAGCCATCTTGCAGATTCTATAAACTGCTAAATTACTAAAGAAAATTCTTATTTATAAAGTTTCGAGTGCAGCTGTTTTCCATTGTCATGTTTCATGTACAGACTTGCTTACATGGCATTAAAATAGAATTCTGTGACTCATAAGGAAATGTTTTTTCAGATTCTGAAGATGGTTCGAATGTAATCATTGAACAGGGTCGACCTATCTTCTTAGACCAGGAAGACAAATTCATGACGTTCTAGAGCTCACCTGAACGGTTTGACGGAGCACACTTCCAGAAACAAGGCTTTAAAACATGTAAAACTTCAGTACCCTTCAGCATCAACTTCTTTCCTACAATGTAAAATGGCCAATGTTTCTTTCTTTCTTTTCTTAAAAGATTGTATTTATTTATCTGACAGAGATCACAAGCAGGCAGAGAGAGGGGGAAGCAGGCTCCCCGCTGAGCAGAGCCCGACGTGGGGCTCGATCCCAGGACCCTGAGATCATGACCCGAGCCGAAGGCAGAGGCTCAACCCACGGAGCCCCCCAGGCGCCCCTAAAATGGCCAGTGTTTCTCGAGAAAATCCGTGTTCCTCTGAACACTGTTGTCCGTCATTTCCAAGAGGCGGCGACGCTCCGTCTAGCGCGGTCCGGCCGGTGGAGCCCGCGCCGTCGCGGCGTCTACGGAAAAGCTCCCCAGCGCTGCGAGGGGTCAGCGAGCCCACGGCCTCCCGCGCCCAGCGCCCTGAGGACTCGTCTCAGCGTTAGAGCCCAGGCCAAGGGCTTTCAGAGCCGCCCTGGCCGCGCCCGAGCACAGGAAGGCGACGGCCTGCCGTGTCCGCGGTGACCCGCGTCTGACCCGCGTCTGACCCACCGGCGTCGCTCCCGAAGCCCCTTCGAGCGGGCCACGAGCCTGTCACGAGCGCAGCCCGACGCCCTCCGAGCTCGGGGTCACGGCTCGAGGGTCTGCGCGTCCGCCCCGCCGCGCCGGGTCCGACGGTGTCACGGGCTCCGCGTGCCCAACGCCGGAAACGCGCCTCGCAGCCTCCCCCGCACGCTCGGGGACGTGGACGGGAGCGCTCTGGACTCGGAGCCTCCTGCTGCCCGCGTGTCCTCAGCGTCCGACCAGCCGCGTCGCGTGTGCAGCGATCCGTGTCCCCGCCGGCGCGACAGGTGCCCGGTCTCCGCGCTCGACGGCGGCGGAAGGGAGGATGCGACCGTGGGCGCCTCGGGGTTTGAGAAAGTCTCCGGCGCCCGCGCTTCTCGCACGGAGTAGCGGTCGTCCCGGACCTCTGCGTCCCGGGGTCGCACCGTCCTCGACCCTGCACCGGGGTGACGGTCCTCGAGGCGTCGGAGAAGGAAGGGGTCGAACGCGTGCGCGTCCGGGTCCGAACGGAAACACCGACTCGGGCCGCGCGTTCTCCGCTCCCTCCGGGCCTCTGGGACACAGCGCGCGTCTCCAGGTCACCTTCGTGCGCGCGTGTCTGCGCGGCGGCCGAGCGGGGGAAGCGTGTGTGGACCCGGGGCTGCGCGCATCTCGCCGGGCCCGCAGCGAACCGCGCCTCCAACCAGAGACTCACAGAGCGGTGCGGCCCCGAGCGCAGAAGCCGCCGTGAGCGCAGAAGGGCCGGTCGCCACCTCCTCCGGGGAGCCTGCGGGAGCACCTCGTGCAGGCTACCCTCGGTCTCCGCGGGGGGCCGGCGGGACACACACTGCAGGGGAGGAACCGACCCTCTCGAGGCCGCGGGTACAGAGGAGTAAAGGACTTTTCGTGCCGCGTCGGTGGGATTCGCGATGTGGGTGTATGTGGTGTTTGTGCAGGACAGACGGACGCGAGAACCCGGCAGGCGGGGCTCAGGGGACAGCGGCCGCCGAGAGCATTGACTTGGGTGTCGTGCGAGGCGGACATCAACGTTTTCGGAAGAAGGAGACAACACGGGCTTCCTGACGGGAAGAAACATTCCGAAAGGAGCAGACAGACGGGGTACAGTGGGGGACAAAGAGGTCCCGACGGGGACAGTGGTCCGGTGGGAGATGAAATGCTAGTGGCAGTGGCCATTCCATGCACAGCAGACAAAGGCAGTGACAGCAGCGACATGTTTTAGTGACTAACGGAATGGGCTGCGCAAGAGGTTCTGAGTTCCAGCTTATGGGAGTAGGTTCTGAAAAGGCAGAAGAGAAGAACGTTTTTACTTGCCTGTTTAGAAGTTAGGATTACAGTTCAGTTCTGGATGGGATGAGTCCGAGTTGTCCCTAAGATAGTCCGAGAGGTGCCATCAGATGTATTTCTAGTGCTTGCGGGAGCGTTTCTGGACACCAGAGGTGTGGGAGTCAATGAGGACAGAGCCAGTGGACGGACAGCCACCAGAGCGGTCAGTTTGTCTGGCTGGGGGAGACTGGAGATAAACACACAATGTGAATGTCTCCATAAAAGGTCGGAACAAAGGTCCTTACATAATAATACATTTCCTTGAACTCACTGTTTTCTTCCACCATGAATTTTGACATAAAAATAAGTTTAATTCTATTTTCCCCAGTTGAATGTTTAAAGGTAAATGTCTGGCGATGATAGCCTTTAGCTCGGCCCTGGAGGAAGCTGCTGGCTGTCGACTGACAGTGGCCTTCAGTCTTCAGATAGGAACCACGGACACCAACAGCTTTGTCACTCACATCCGCTCCCGAGGAAGCTGTCTGGAACCCAGTGCAAGCCCAACGCCTGGGTCACCTGTGCTGACAGACACAGGCTTCCCTTTCCTCTGGTCTGCGATGAAATCAAGAAGAGAAAATAACAGTATTGCTCTTCTCTTTTGAGAGCAACCTTCTGTCTGGGAGAAAGTAAATCCACTTGGAAATAAAACAATTAAAACACAATTATCTGTATGATACAACTGTCTTCTGGTCTTATAGGTTAATTGTCTTCACATCACCTGAGCATGTGGTACCTTAACTGCCTTTACTCTGAACTTTGTTATGGCAAACAGAGATGTCACTGTATTATGTCTTACAAAAGACTAGGAAGATCACTAAAGCATTCTCCTAACATTTAGTTACTAGCATTTATCATTAGTTTGCATTTAAAGTCATCACCTAAATGGATTCAAAGTGAAGATGTTACCACAATGATCCCTTTCAGTATATGCGAGACACCCGCCTCCTTTTAACTAATAGTAGGAAACGCTGAGTGTCTCCGAACATCATCTATCTTTTAGGTGCTTCTAAAACATAAAACTATACATTTTATGCCTTTTGTTTCTGCTAAATTCCAACATTATTTTAAAATCAATTTGCAATATCATCTACTTAATTGTACTTAACTTATAGACAAAGTCAGGTATGTCTTGGGCTGCTGGCTAGGTCTCCCGTCTACAGTCTTGAAGTGTTCCACTTCAAGAGAAAGAGAGATGAAAAAAAGGATGAAATAAGATAAAATTATTCTGCTCACATCCAGAGAAATGCAGTTTGTTTAAATGATCATTTGTGTTGACTTCTGAGGAATAGTGAAAGATAAGCAGATCTTAACATACCAGTCTAAAAAATGTTGATTTAAGAAGATGTATTCTATTAGTTTGGGTATGTGACATTTCTGTGTATGTTTCTATGTGTTTTCAAGTTCCTTTTTAATAAGCATTTTGGAACTGTGTGAAGAAAAATAGAGACACTTTTTGGAGGGGAAAGGGTGCTTTGAACATCATCACATTCCAAATTCCAATCAGTATCTCTTCAAATGCGACCGGCGACATTTGTGAATAGAATACTATAAAGAAGAAAAAAATCTATCTGATCGCTGCAGTTGCCCTTCGAGTGCATGTAGGAAGCGCAGGGACCTTCCTCCACACATCGAACAGTGAATAAATAAACACGGGTGTGTCCCAGATGACTTATCTCTTACTATTTCTATCTTGATTTCAACCTGATCAAAACACCCATCACTATAAAAATGTCAAATTAACCATTTAGAAAGCTTGATTACTTTGCTCTTCGGTAAGGTTCCCACATGTATACTCACTAGGAAAAGCCCTACTGCATGAGAACATTCAGGGAGTAGATGTAATTGCTAAGGTCTTGTTCAAGTATCAAGTCAGTTGTAAAACACTTTGTAATCCAAGGGTTAAATATTTAGGGAAAGCTTACCAAGGGACTTTGAGGTAAATGTCCTATAAATATACCTCTTTAAGAGACCATCTGAACATTTAATAGCCTGTTAATTATCAAGATATACTTTAAACTGTGGTTTAAAGGTCAAATCATGGTTGGTCAATGTAAAATGACTTCAGATATAAATAAATGTAAAAATAAAGCAAAATAAATAGAGCACTTAAATTATCTTTTTAAAAAAATGTTTATGTTTCCAAAGAGGTAGGTAAACCTTTATCTCTCTCTCTCCGCCTCCTCCAAAGACTTGATGTCATATTAACTGATGAGAAGGACTAAAACATCAAATGTCAATGCAAGAGTATATATTTCTGCACTAGAAGAAACAGAACTAACAAGAATGATGGCTAGACTGTATGGAATCAATTATACCTGGCAGTAAAACTGAAAGGATAGTGTTTCTTTTGTGAAATATTTTCCACATTGGTTCCAGCCATCCTGCATCATTAATAACATCTGTGACAAGGAAAAAAACCAGCTGAAGCAAGGAAAGAGAGAGGGGGTGGGAGAGCGAGAGAGAGCGGGAAGGGATGGAGAGGGAGAGGAGCCAGACAGATCCGTGCTCGGACTTCACCCCGTTTGCCTTGTGCCATTTTCCACTCTCGTGAAATCATAAAGGAAACCGAGGGAGTCTAGATAAGCAAAGTTTTTCCTGCATTATATATGCAATTTATCTGCCATGAATTCTGCAGTGAATGTACTAAACACAATTACATTTTCACTCCCTTTATGGGGTGGGGGGGCAGTTCTTTGGTGACTTGCTTCCTTGCAGGAGGCCGAGGGACCACCAGCCCTTACGCTGCTCTCTCCTGGTGGGGGGCTCCTGCGCCAGGGTCTGCAGATGGAGGTTGACGTTCTCCTGCAACATCGCTCTCCAGACTGCGCTCTCAGTGTCTGCCCACCTCACACAGGCTGTTAGCTCGCCATGGGAAGCCAATGCGAGGACTTGTCCTACAGGTGTGACGTTATTTTCTTTTCCTTTGAGGAAAGGCCATTGAGTCTTAGCGGGTCGCCCGCCCCAGGAGCCGGGGTGTCGGCTCAGTCACGTGGGCAGAGAAGTTGAGCGCGAGGCCCACCTGGCCCAGAGAAGACCGGCCAAGCTGCAAGCCGGATGTTTTCTTTCAAAACATTATTTCAACTGCAACCTTTCAAAGTCTCTGCACTGATGCTTCAAAGAAGCATATCTTTCCCTAAGGATTTCACAAAAAAGAACAATGCCAAGCACATCCGATTTAATTTATTTATCATGATTTCCCTTCCTACTATATGTGCCAGGCAGAGTGTTTAAGGCAGAGGTCAAAAAGATAAGGAAAACATAAAAATTTAATAAAGTACCTGAAATACAAAATAAACTACCATCTGGAACAAAATAAATACCGGAGCACGTGCGCACACCTCGTCACGCAGAACACGTTGCCAGCACCGATGGCCTCATCTCGAGGTGAACAGTTCTCTGTTCTGGAACATTTCAAGCAGCTCAGAGTAAGCTAACGTGGTTTACTAGAGGCAGGGATCCCATAGTTTGAGCAGTCGATCTTTCCAAAGCTTAACTGGGATAAAGGGCCATGGTGTATGGATTCTACACCATCTGTCTGGGTGAATTCCTGGCCGTGGGAACTAGAAAGATGCTTCTTATCTGGAGACTTCCCAGTGTCGGGGATGACTGTGGCCATAGATCGAGCTGATGGCTTAGGTACAGACATCGTGTTTACTCAGCAACTTCTGATCCTCAAGGGCTCTCTGTCCACATGCAGGCTACCAGACAGATTGGAGGAAATCACATTAAAAAACTTAACAATTGTTGGAAGATGTACATCTATATTATTGAACAAATTCTAAGTAAGAGTGACGATTGTAGAGGCTAGGATAAAAAGGCAATCATTTAAGAATTCCATTTTTGCAGAAATCACGTTCTAGCTGCCTATTAGAACCTTCTTGAATTATTTGATTAAAACTGAAAATGTAATAAATATCTCTCTTTTTTTAAAGATTTTATTTTTTATTTTTTTTTCTTTTTTTAAAATTTTTTAAATTTATTTTCGGCGTAACAGTATTCATTGTTTTTGCACACACCCAGTGCTCCATGCAATCCGTGCCTCTCCAATACCCACCACCTGGTTCCCCCAACCTCCCACCCCCTACCCCTTCAAAACCCTCAGATGGTTTTTCAGAGTCCATAGTCTCTCATTGTTCACCTCCCCTTCCAATTTCCCCCAACTGCCTTCTCCTAACTCCCCTGTCCTCCATGCTATTTGTTATGCTCCACAAATAAGTGAAACCATATGATAATTGACTCTCTCTGCTTGACTTATTTCACTCAGCATCATCTCTTCCAGTCCCGTCCATGTTGCTACAAAAGTTGGGTATTCATCCTTTCTGATGGAGGCATCATACTCCATAGTGTATATGGACCACATCTTCCTTATCCATTCGTCCGTTGAAGGGCATCTTGGTTCTTCCCACAGTTTGGCGACCGTGGCCATTGCTTCTATATACATTGGGGTACAGATGGCCCTTCTTTTCACTCCATCTGTATCTTTGGGGTAAATACTCTAGTGCAATGGCAGGGCCATAGGGAAGCTCTATTTTTAATTTCTTGAGGAATCTCCACACTGTTTTCCAAAGTGGCTGCACCAACGTGCATTCCCACCAACAGTGTCAGAGGGTTCCCCTTTCTCCACATCCCCTCCAACACATATTGTTTCCTGTCTTGCTAATTTTGGCCATCCTAACTGGTGTAAGGTGGTATCTCAATGTGGTTTTAATTTGAATCTCCCTGATGGCTAGTGATGATGAACATTTTTTCATGTGTCTGCTAGCCATTTGTATGTCTTCATTGGAGAAGTGTCTGTTCATATCTTCTGCCCATTTTTTGATATGATTATCTGTTTTGTGTGTGTTGAGTTTGAGGAGTTCTTTATAGATCCTGGATATCAACCTTTTGTCTGTACTGTCATTTGTAATTATCTTCTCCCATTCCGTGGGTTGCCTCTTTGTTTTGTTGACTGTTTCCTTTGCTGTGCAGAAGCTTTTGATCTTGATGAAGTCCCAAAAGTTCATTTTCACTTTTGTTTCCTTTGTCTTTGGAGACATATTTTGAAAGAAGTTGCTGTGGCTGATATTGAAGAGGTTACTGCCTATGCTCTCCTCTAGGATTCTGATGGATTCCTGCCTCACACTGAGGTCTTTTATCCATTTTGAGTTTATTTTTGTGTACGGTATAAGAGAATGGTCGAGTTTCATTCTTCTACATATAGATGTTCAGTTTTCCCAGCACCATTTATTGAAGAGACTTTTTTCAACTGTATATTTTTTCCTGTTTTGTCGAAGATTATTTGACCATAGAGTTGAGAGTCCATATCTGGGCTCTCTACTCTGTTCTACTGGTCTATGTGTCTGTTTTTATGCCAATACCATGCTGTCTTGGTGATCACAGCTTTGGAGTAAAGCTTGAAATCAGGTAACGTGATGCCCCCAGTTTTATTTTTGTTTTTCAACATTTCCTTAGCGATTCGGGGTCTCTTCTGATTCCATACAAATTTTTGGATTATTTGCTCCAGCTCTTTGAAAAATACATTGTGTAATAAATATCTTAATTTCTTTTCTTTTTTTTTTTAAAGATTATTAATTTATTTATTTATTTGACAGACAGAAATCAGAAGTAGGCAGAGAAGCAGGCAGAGAGAGAGAGGGAAGCAGATTCCCTACTGAGTAGAGATCCCGATGTGAGGCTCTATCCCAGGACTCTGGGATCATGACCTGAGCCAAAGGCAGAGGCTTTAACCCACTGAGCCACCCAGGCGCCCCAATATCTTAATTTCTTAAGTGTTAGAACATGAACTTTAACAGACTATGCAGGCAGTAAGTCTGAAGGAAACTGTTATCTCCAGTGATGATCAGTACTGCCACAGCTGAATGTGAGTAATTTGAGACCAAGCATGTGTGTACTGCCCGGAAACATTAACATTGAAGAATCTGCTACCACTAGGCTAGTGGAAAGCTATCTTGAGGCTTTCCACTTACAGAAACAGTCTCACCTCTCACCATCTAAACAATATTTTTCTTTGATCTGCATTCCGTGGTTAATTGCATTCCTCTGGTATTTCAAATATGCAAGCATGATAACCGGCTGACTAGTATAAAATGCCACAGATAACTTTAACCGATCTAACCAATGCACATCAAAATTCATTCTCATTTTCTAATGTCTAGAACACTGACTCCTTTTCTCTTCTATTAAAATTAAACAATAGTCTTTCCATTTCCCTTCATAGACAGGCTAATGGTTGGTTCATTCTTGAGAAATGAAAAGGAAACTGAGCTTCTCAGAGCCCAACACCTGAAGTAAATATTATAATGAATCTTACCTATTAATTAGAATTATTTCATTTTTAAATATCTCTGTATTGGTATATTTAAATATTTTCCCTCTGTTTTATCCAAACATAGTGGTCCTTTGAAACATAGACGCGGAATGCACATTTTTTAACACATCAGTGTGATTTTAGACTGAAGATCTCCAAGGCTTACTACATTTAGAACTTGAACTTTTAAAATGTTACTGTAATATGTAACTGTTATTCTGAGCTTTCTAATGACAAGGACACCAAAAGCCATCTGCATATTAGCTCCAGAGTCTGAAACACTAACACCACAGATCCCGACATGATCATCACCACACAGAGGCCAGACTTCCTATTTTTCTTTTTTATTCTAGAGAATACGGACCTTCCCCATGCACACACATGATAGGAATTTATGCCTTTCATTTCCCTAAATGGACATGCTAGGGGACAGATCATAGCGGGGAAAATGCCTGGTGTTTCTATTTGGTATTGGCTGACAAACATTTGGTGAAAGGAATAAAGAAAATAGTGAGCTATTGTACAGCTCAAAGCCATAACAATACACCTGCTTTGTTCTGTTTTCTTTTCTTCTTCCTCCCTTCCTCCCTCCTCCCTCTCTCTTCTTACTCTCCTTCTTTCTTTCCTTTCCTTTCCCTCCCTTTCCCTCCCTCCTTCCCTCCCTTCCTTCCTTCCTTCCTTCCTTCCTTCCTTCCTTCTCTCCTTCCTACTTCCCATTCCTGAGCAACGGAAACGAACACTTAGTTGCTGTAGGCTACCCCTTGCACCAGGTGGGGGGAATAGGGCAGAGGCACTAGAGTCGGACCACCATCAACTGGCTGGTCCCACGGCTGCGTTAGAACCAGCACTCAGCCTGACTCAATCTCTCATTCTGTGCCGATGCGCAATTTGGACCATTCCTTTTCCTCCATCCAACCACGATTGCACAAACAGTATGTGCACCCTGTTCCTGGCGATACCAAGATGAAAAAGCATACGTATTTACCTTGGTTGGCTTACGTTTGGTGGGGGATGGTTTGTAAATAAACCAGGACAGCTGCAGAGCCGCGTGGAAGCTACTTGGAGGCTGAAGCCAACACACCATCAGGTACCGGCCTTACACCATCGACACCAAAGCACCTACAACATTGGAAGTGTTTGGTATATAATCCATTTTCTTTTTCTATATCTGGAATAACTTCTTTAAAATCTGAGAGCTCTGTTTTAATTTCCAGGCTCATTGTCTCTCTACTTTTCTTTGCCCTCTTTCTCCGTTCTCTCCCTTCCTCCCCTCTAACAGCTTTTACAGTCTCGGGCAACTCTGCGCCGGCCCTCCACTTGCATACTCCATTCAACAAAGGTTAAAGAGTAGCCTGGCTGCTCTCTGTCTTGAGAAATATTTCTTCAACTTAGGAACATCTCAGGCTATAACTCCAGCAACTTATACGGAAGCAAGCTCTCCTTTAGGGACAGGGCTGAATCCTCTCGGGAAGAGAATCATACTTTTCATGGTAGTAACACAACAAGGTGTTAGTTTTTACAGAAATCTGTGTAAAATTAAATAGAACAAATAGTGCTGACTCACTCCGGGTACAACTGGGGGGACTTTGCCAAGGAGGTAGCACCTGCACTGAGATTCAAAGGATGAGTCAGGGGTTCATGGAGCAGGAAGGTGGTGGGAGGCTCTGTGGGCCGAGGTCTTCATTCCTTACTTTTCTTCCTCTCCAGGACGCCAGAGAACTACCCAGCCTGTTGTCACTGTCCTTTGTTCCTTCCTTGGTGCCACTTTGTACCACTCTACTCTCCTGCTTCTCCTGTCCTCCCTCCGCTAGGGGACTGTGGTGTCCCTTTTCAAACAGGCAACTTCCAGCCTCCTGGCCCAGATTTTTTTTCCTGACTCAAAATAGAAAACAGGAAACAAAAGCCAACCTTTCTTCAAGTGAGCACAGGGATGTGGTGTCTGTGGCAGGGCGGGGTGTGCGCATACATCTCAAAAAGCAGCAGGAGAGCACTTACAAATGGCAAAATAGAGGCATGGAAGGGGGCCGGGGCATTGTGAAGGGTCGGGATGAGACAAAGGCAGAGAGCACCTGCACAGTTAAATGGAATTTTTGTCTTTTTTAGGTGTCAGGGACTTAGGCATGAAGATGATTTAGGAACAAATCACAGAAAGTTGTCAACAAATGCAAATAACAAAATAAGATACATCATAATAATAGTAATTCAGGGCCCCTGGGTGGCTCCGTCAGCTAAGCGTCAGCCTCTTGGTTTCAGTTCGGGTCATGATCTCAGGTTCGTGAGATTGAGCCCCATGTCAGGTTCCGCGTGCAAAGCAAAGTCTGCTTGGGACTCGCTCTCCTCTCCCTCTGCCCCTCCCCGCATCTGTCTCTCTCACAAATAAAGGAATAAATCTTCAGAAAAAATAATAGTAATTCATCCTTTATGTAAACTTTTAATTTTTCATAGTTACTATGATAATATAATACATATGCAAAACACTAAATGTCATAATAATTTTTACAAGTTTTCTTTAATTTCAAAAGTGAATCTTTAAGTTTCTCGTCAAAGCCTTGGTAATACCACTCAAGGTCAAACTGAGTACTATACAGGTATGTGTGTCTGCCTTGGTTTCATTCTCTAGTGTCTGGGAATCCGGACTTCCAGAAAAGAGGACCAGGGAACAATTATTCCCTGCGTCATGGGGTCACTGAGGAATCCCATTACATCATAAGCTCCTCTGGAAACTTACAACATTTCTAGTTACTTGAAACATCTTAAGGAAAACATTTTTCAAAAAAGAAATAACGCGATTTTACCAACAATAAATATTTCAGGGCCAGTCTCCTGTAATGTGCAGAGAATGGCCCCTCCTCGATGGCAGTTTTTCTGCCTCCAGAGCTGGGATCGGTTTTCTTCTTCCTTCCCTCCACGGAGCTTTGTTTGACCTCTTGCGGCGTCTACCACTTCTGTCCCGGTAGCCTTGTTTGTCGTGGATGTGTCTCTTTCTCCAGCCATGTTTTGAGGATAAACTCCGTCATGTTTATTTTTTCTTTCTCTACAATCCGTAGTAGAGTATATAGCATGTATTTATGTATAATAAATCCTTGCTGGTACAAATGCGGGACTGATAAAGCACATACTGGAATTTAGACATACAAATCGAAGGAGTCTAGATACAGAACAAAGAATACGTCATAACTGCCACTGTTTTAACAGTTATTTTGGGAATGATTAAAACTAGATCTCTGTTTTTTGGAGTTGATTTCTAAGTCAATCAGCAAATGTATTTCAAATGTTTTTAACTTCTTTAGTAGGAAGAAAATCACAAGGATAACTATCCATACGCCACATTATCCAGAGTAATGTTTTCATGGCCATCTAAATGGACTAAGGGAACATTATTTTTGAGTAATACCTCAATCCAGAAATGTGGGCATATAATTGAATATATGAGTTAATAATTCAATCCAGTCTGTGTGTGTAAAACAATATCAGCTGCTGATAATGGCCAAGAAATTCAAGATCTAGACTCTCAAATCAAGCAATTTATATTCTAGGTAATCATGTTTTCAACATACACTTTTTAGTAAAATTTCCTTACTAAAATTCTGGCCAGTTTCTATTCTGACTCACTGCAGAAATTAGTCTATATATCCCAAATCAGACGACTGCTTTTACATGAGTCCACAGGAAGGGTACAGGTATCTCTCTTTGAAAATTACATTTTAATACAGGTTTTTAAATTCACTTGAATCATTTAAATTCACTTAATTCATTTAAATCATTAATTAGAAATTCATGAATTTTAAATTCACATTAGGGAAAGACACATTGAACCTCTTTAATCATTCAGCGAGTACTTTCTAATTTTCCTTTCAGTGAAAGAGGGCATCACTCGCATATATTTAGACCAGAAATTAAATCACGGGCCGTATGTGTGCTGCACCCTGCTTCTGAAGCAGACTATATAAATAAAATAAATGGCAGGTCTTTGGAATTCCTTGATTTAACATAAATGTGATTTCACATTTTCTTTAATTTACTGAAATTTTCCTAATTTTTAAAATTAGTTGTGATTTTCTTATAGTGTCCAGTCACTTTTACAACCGTGGGAACATCTCAGTATATTTCCAAAATTTATAATCTGACAGTTCGGTTCAGAAAAATGTCTTTCTCGCTGGGTACTGTGTGTGGTAGATGCTGGAGATAAAAGAAAGGGGAAAGCAGCTTCTCGAAGGGCTTACATCTATGACATCTTGCATGTGTCACGTTAGAGATGAAGGCTTGAAGTGTGCCATATGGGAGAAGAATGGGAAAGGTTTTGATTCTAAATTTTCCAATTGATAGAGCCGACTTGACTTAGCTTAAAATTCTTGTTTTTCTACATAGGAGATGCAGGTACTGAGCACTGGGAGGTGACGTGGGCTCTGCAGGCCAATCTATCTGGATGCAATGAATTCTTATTCACCATTTCTTTGGGGAAACTGTGAAAATTACCTAAATTCATCAACACTCAACACCCACATGGTATGAGTACACACAGTGTTACCGTGCGGCCTACATAAACATGGTTAGGCATGCAAAAGTCTTAGCATAATATCTGGCACATGGTAGGCACTCATTAAACATTAATTATAATCTCATGCATGTGGAATGTGGACATAGATGTTTATCGTTAATGTAAAATATAATGTTTATTTTTGTATTTCAATTTTTCTCCTTTTCTACACTTCTCTAATTCCTGGTAAATAAGACAGTGTAATAGGAAAAAAAAAAATCTTTTAAGAGGCCTCCCAGAAAACATAATACATTCTTGACACATTTTTCATTTTCATGATTGACATAAATTTATGGATATTATAAGCAGCTGGATAGCACACGATTAAAAAAATGGTAACCTTTTGAATTTACATTCTTAATATTCCTAATTACAAAATATTCTTTTGTTTCTAAGAATATGGTCAATGCAGTTATTGTTTTTTTAAATGTGGTTGTTAATTTTATAAAATATTTTCCGAATTCTCTTACAGTAAGTAATAAAAAGGCTCTCTGTCTATTTGTGTAAGTTTGAAGTCAGATAGGGCTTCTTGCCAATGACACAAAATAGAGTGTCATTATGTTAACAACATGTAGCCCATTATTCACAAAGAACATCAATGGATCAGAAACCCTAGTGGGTGAAAAATGCTAAATATCATCTTGTATAATAACGACTGCTCAAAATCTGATTTTAAAACTACAATCTAAGCTTGACAATGGTGAATTTGCTCAAGAATTAACTAAAAAACATGCTAATCCAAAGCAATAAATCATTTATTCTATAATTTAAGCCAAGCACTATAAAGCTGCTGTCTTGGGAGAAAAACAATTATAAGTATTATTTTTAAAATTATTTATTACTCGTTAATTTGATATGTGTTGAACTGCCTAACACCAAAAACTCATCTGAATCTTGTCCTTTGAAATATTTTAGGACATATCAAAGTTTCTAAACTTCTAAATTACATTCCGAGAAAACACTTCCCTTCTTAGCCAGCAGTGTGTTCTCCGATTCAGAAACAGTGGATTCGAAGGACTGCGGCACGTGAGGAAGTTGAGGCCAGGAAGGAGATGGGAAGGAAACATATATGGAACAACACATCCTTCAAGAATTATTGTAATTATTTATCACACTTCTGGGTTTGTTTTTACTATATTTCAATGAAATATTTAGCAGTAGTATCTGGATATCCAAAGCATCTTTCTATAAAAAGTTAGGATTTTGTGAATATGACCTGCACACTTAAACCCTAGGAATAATGAGAATGAAGGCGTGAATTTGAGTTTGGATGTGGTATTTGATGTTTAAAATATAACCCGAATATAAATAACATTAACTTTATCATTTATTGAGGTAGTAATATTTATTCTACAATGTATTAAGGAAAGTTGGATTATGAATTATGCAAAATACTTCAAATTTTAAATTAAAAAAATACAAGGCATTCGTTCAAAAAGATACTTCCAAGGTTATTAAGAAATGTTGTTATAATCATGGACTTACTGAATAATATAAAAATATCAGTGTTAAAATCATACATAGAGGAGAGAGGTCTAATGTTAAGGATCAAATTTTTCATATTAAGACAGTAGAAACAGAACAGAAAATTAAGTTTAAAGTAAGGATAAGAAAGTTAATTATAGAGATAAGAAATAGAAATACAGTAAATAACAAGAAGAAATAATAAAGATGAACGTCAAATTGTTGGAAAGTTTAATAAAATTTTAAACACCTACCTAGACTGAACAAGAGGGAAAAAAAAAAAGGGAAAAAATAGAAACATCCACATAAAAAATGAAAAATTAGAATACTTTCTAAATCATTTTATAAGCTTAATCCTGATGAAAAACCTGATAAAAATGTCATTAAAATCTATCATAACCAAAAGGTATTTTCTTTAAGTAAGGCTGCTACCTAAAAGCAAATTTTTCATATCTATCATTAAAATAATAATTTTGACACTTTTTAAGAAAACATGGCATTTGAACTACCAATACAAGAACTGGTCCTCATTTGTGAGACGTGGGGATTGCAAGGAAATAATGTCAAAGAACAAATGAAATAAACTGTCCTATTAAGTATTATTATATGAATCAAAATCCCAATATATGTGAATAAACAAACAAAATCATGTTTTTTCTAAAGTTTACTTCAAATACAGTAATAATAAAAGAACCTAAAACCAATTTGTTGAGAAATATATTTGTGATTCTTTTTTTTTTTTTAAAGATTTTATTTATTTATTTGACAGAGAGAGATCACAAGCAGGCAGAGAGGCAGGCAGAGGGAGGGGGGAAGCAGGTTCCCCACGGAGCAGAAAGCCCAATGCGGGGCTCGATCCCAGGACCCTGGGATCATGACCTGAGCCGAAGGCAGCGGCTTAACCCACTGAGCCACCCAGGCGCCCTCTTTTTTTTTTTTTTTAAAGGGAGAGAGAGAATCTTTTTTTTTTTTTTTTTAAAGATTTTATTTATTTATTTGACAGAGAGAGATCACAAGCAGGCAGAGAGGCAGGCAGAGGGAGGGGGGAAGCAGGTTCCCCACGGAGCAGAAAGCCCAATGCGGGGCTCGATTCCAGGACCCTGAGATCATGACCTGAGCAGAAGGCAGAGACTTAACCCACTGAGCCACCCAGGCGCCCCATATTTGTGATTCCCAAAAAGGTGGATAACAGCAATGTACAGAAAGTGAAAATTACAGAAGCAGGAAGAATTGATGCACGAACCCTTGGAAGTCCTGAAAATGAAGTCTACAACCACTGAAAGTAGCTGTAAGACTAGTGAGTGGCTGCAGAGTAGTCCTGCAGAGTCCCGCCACCATGCAGGACGTAAAGAAGATGAATATATGGCAACAGATGCAGAGATGAGGGGTGAGTTTCGGTCTGTCAACATGATCTGAGAGGTGTTCCAGAAGGAAAGAGTAGGGGAAAGGGCAGAAAATAAACGTTTGAAAAGAAAATGGTTGAGACATTTTTGCAGAACTGAAGACCTGTAATTTCAGGCTGAAAGTGGTCATTGAAAGAGCAAAGCAAAGGGCACCCGGGGGGCTCAGTCGGTTAAGCATCTGCCTTTGGCTCAGGTGATGATCCAAGAGTCCTGGATTCGAGCCCTGCATGGAGCCCCTCACGGAGCCCATCTCTCCCATTCCCCCAGCTTGTGCTCTCTGGCTCTCTTTATCTGTTTGTCAAATAAATAAATACAATCTTTAAAGAAAAAAAAAGAACAAAGCAAGGTATAGATGATAAACAAATATCAGTAAGTCAATTCTTTATGAAACAGAACACCAGAGACGATGAGAGAAGAAAGATCAACAATGAAAAACATATTATCAACAGAAGACCCCCCCCACCTGGAATCTGATACTCAATTAATCTATGACCTAAAAAAAGTAGGTCAAGTAAAGACAGTTTCTTTGTTCCCCCACGGATTGCTTGTAGAGTTTATTGATCCCCATATTCCAGAAACATCTATTAAGCTCTTTCTAAATACATAGTTTCATCACTCTACCTTCACAAGAGCTTGAAGGGTGTATCAGAACATACGGTGAAATAGCAAAAAATTCTGAAAAGACACACCCAGATATACAAAGATGAAGAGAGCTTTACAACCCATGGCCGCACTGCAAGAGCATTGTAGAAATACGCCATACAACCACAATTTCATATCCTTAAGAAATTACAAGGGGTTCAATATACGCTATTTTATTCAAGTTCTCAACAGTCAGAACTATTATTATTTATATCCTCTTCAGCAAATAGTAAAATTGAAGTTGCAGGAATGTTAATAATGCTTGAATTCATACCACAGAACTGGCCCTCTAACACAGCATTTGTGAATTCAGTTCTCATCCTTTACAATATATTGAAAAAAAAAAAGAAAACATCACAGAAGATTTGACCTACCAGATAAAAGGAATGACTGGAATCTGTTGCTAAGAGCAAGTTCTGCAAATAAAAGTAACGACACACCATCTGGTGTCAGAGGAACGAGAAGCTAATGCTTTCCCCAGCTATTCGTCTAGAGCCCTCCCTAAGAAATCTGCAATTTGGTGAGGATCGTTTTCTGAGGATTTGACATGACTGTGTATATGCATAGCTGTTTATTTTTAAATCTACTGATCTATTTTGTTTAACGCATTGGATTCATTATTAGTCACACAACCGCAGTGGCCACTGGAGAGTCTTACGCACCTTCCTGATGGTCATTATTCAGCTCACACCTTACTCCAGGTGACTGGTAAAAGATTTACGTATTATTTCAAAAATATCAAAATAGAAACCAGAGAATTCTCTACTGGGACCATAAGAGTATAGCGCTTAAGTCGTTTAAGAAGATGAAGCAGAAAGTGATGTTCACGGTCCTGCATAAACCCACACATGTCTCTTGAAGGTGTTTACTTCCAGACAATGGGGAATTTGCATAACTGGCCACATGCTTTAAAACAATCAAGTACTCAGACCTCGTGCTGTGGATGTGCAGTGTGGTTAGTTGATGCCAGTCATTGTTATTATAAAATATAAATCTAGTCCCCCAAAGTACAAAGGAATTTACCACTGGTTGTTTTAGGGTGTGGTATGAATTAGTAATATTTTGGCCTTAATTATACCTTTGAGAGAAGTGTACCAAGAATTTGAACTGTTGCCATAGCCGGTACGTGTTCCTCAGAGCACATGTAGTGACTGAGGATTGTGTCATCATGGAGAGGAAAACTAATTATTTCCAGTGCCCTTGCTCGAATTTAAGGGTGTGCTAAAATATACCTGCTGGATCTTAATAAGGCTGGTGCTTACAAAGCTCTCTGCGGTTATGTGTCATGTCTATAAAAGAATGTAAAGTTTATTGGAGTTGGTTAGGTTACTAACCTGCAAAATGAAAAAGCGTCAATGACCTCAACACTGACATATTTCAGAGGCTCTTTCCAATAATGAAAATGGAATATGTGATTCCTACATGTCAATACACATTTGAGAGGCAGAATGAACGTCATTGGCGATAGCCTACAGGTTCCTGCGGGTCAGGACTGTGGAATCAGGTATGCCTACAGCCAGAGGACAAATACCAGCAAAATTCAGGAGTGAGTGTGGAGGATTAAGCCAGAGGAATCTCTAAACTTCTAGAATGAAGCTAAGGAATCGGACAGCCAGAAACATGCCGGCAAAGTAAAGGAACCTGCAGTGACTTGGACATTGTTGGGAGAAGGTCCTGATCCTGGCAGAAGCTTACTTGTTCCCCGTGGTATGACTCATGGAAGGGCTCACCGTGTAATAACAATCAAAACAATAAAAGCCGAGTTAGCGATTAATGACCTTACCAGAACGAGGCACACATCTCATGTAACTCTCCTCCCCTAACGATTATGAGGCTCTGATGAACCCCCACTTTGCACCACCCTCTTTACTTCACGCATTAACCCCACCTGCGTCTGATACCGTCTCCTATGTTAGGACCGCTCCTGTCTCTGTGAAGACTGGCTTCTCTTTCCCTTAGTGGTAGCGTGGTAAATTGTCCTCCATCGGTTTGGTTTTAATCTCCATGTGTCTTTACTTCAAGTGGATTTCGTTTTGACCAGACGTAACCAGGTCATGTTCTTTGATCCACTCCGACAATCTCTGTCTTCTGTCGGGTGCACTTAGACCATCAGCCTTCAAAGTGATTGTTGAATGTCCTTGGAGTAGAGCCACCAGATTTGTTACTGTTTCCTATTTGTTGCTCTCGTTCTCTGTTCTTAGTTTTGTCTTCCAAACTTTTTTCTACTATTGTGGTTATAACTGAACATTTTATATAATTCTATTTCTCTCTCCTTTCTTGGCATATTGATTTTATTCCTTTTTTATGTTTTTTCAGTGGCCGCCATAGGGTTTGCAATATTTGCGGATAGCAGATCCAAGTCCACTTTCAAATGACACTGTATCACTTCATGGATAATGTGGATACTTTGTAATAACAAGATATCTTAATCCCTCCCTTCCATCAGTTGGTTCATTTCCGTAACTAATTTCATTTATATATAAGGATATATACATGTATATACACACACTATACACATATAAGCATAAATATTCAAGTACATTGTTGGTATTATTATTTTGAACAAGATGTTATCTGTCAGATGAAAGCAAGACAAGTTTTTACTTTACCTTTATTTACTCTTTCTTTGATGCTCTTCCTCAGTTTATATAGATCCAAGTTTCTGACCTATATTATTTTCTTTTTCTCTAAATAGTTATTTTAACATTTTCTACAAGACATATCTATTGGCAATAAATTCCCCAATTTTTGTTTGTCTGAGAAATTCTTTATTTCTCTTTCACTTTAGAGGATAACTTTTGGGCTACAGAAATCTAGGGTAGTTTCCCCCCCCTCAAAATTTTAATTATTTGACCTCATTCACCTCTTGCTTGCATGATCTCTTAGAAATTTAATATAATTGCTATCTTTGCTCTTCTATAGGTGTGGTGTTTTTCTTCTGGTGTCTTTCAGAATTTTTTCTTTATCTTTGATCTTCTGTAATTTGAAAATAATATGCCTGGGTGTAGGGTGTTTTTGGGGGTGGGTGCATTATTTATCCTGCTTGGTGTTCTCAGTGCTCTCTGGAACGGTGGTTTGGTTTCTGACAGGATTTTGGGGGAAATTCTGTCATTGTTTCAAATAATTCTTCTCTTCCTTTCTGTCTCTCTTTCTTCTCCTTTGGTATTCCCATCATATATATGCTATATTTTTTGCAATTTTTCTACAGTCCTTGGATATTCTGTTCTATTTTTTCCCCCAGTCTTTTCTCTCTTTACTTCTTAATTTTCAGGGATTCTATTGATGTCTTCTCTTGTTGAGAGTCTCTTTTCTTAGCCATGTCAACCTGTCAATAGATCTGTCAAGGCATTTTTCATTTCGATTACAGTGTTTGTTTTTCGTTTTTTATCTCCAGGATTTATTTTTGGTTGTTTCTTAAAATTTCCATCTTTCTGTTTACATGACCCATCTATTCTTAAATGCTGTCTACTGTATCCGTCGGAGCCCTTAGTAGATTAAAGTTGTTTTAAGTTTCTGGACTGAAAATTCCAACATCCCTGCCATGGCTGGTTCTGATGCTTTCTCCTGGGTCTTGAAATTGTGTTTTGTTTTGTATTGTTCTGTGTTTGCCTTTTGGTATGCTTTATAGTTACTTCTTGCTACCTGGACAGGGTGCGCTGGGTAAAAAGAACTGTTGTGAGGCGGTCCCGGTGGTGTGGTGGTGAGGTGTGGAGGGAGAGGAAAGTTTCCAGAACCTCTGATTATTTCATTTCGTGACACTTCTGGGGAGCCTCTGCCTCTGGGCTGTGCACTTCACGAGAGTTTCTCGTTTTTTTTTGTTTGTTTTTATTCCTCCTCCTTAGATGGGCCAGGATAGGTAGAGTGGGGTAGAGTCGGGTAATCCCTCCCTGCAGGTCAGTCATGCTCTGATGGTGACCCCACAGGTCAGGGACTGGCTAATTCGTTTTCCCTGATGATGGCCCTTGTGAAGCAGAGGGTGTGTTTCAAACTTGTTCTTTTTTTCTTCATTTTGTTAGAATATGGAGGGACTTTCCTCAGATTCTATTGTGGGGACCTGCTCAAGCCTTTGGAGGTAAATCCCACAACCCTGTGGGGGTCCCCTGACTGGCTCCCCGGAGTTTTGACCCCTGGGTCAAAGGGGTCCACAGCGCGCCTTCCGCAGTCCATCAGTTCCGCTTCTGGTTTTCCTGCCCTGGGTCCTGGGGCAGGTCGGGGTCAGGTCTGCTCTGACGAGCTGTGGCTCCCTGTTCGCACTGTCTCTGCGGGGTCGAGGGCAGGGGTGGGCCCTGCGTCCTCTGCTCTACCGAGTCCGCGAAGGATGTTGGATTCTCAGTCGGTTCAGCTTTCCGCCGGCTGTCGGAGGGAGTGGTGACGCCCTCGCTCCGGACACACGGAACCCCAAACCCTCTGGGGCGGTGTTTCTTACCGTTTGGGATTTGCTCTTTTGCTGGCCGTTTCTGCAGAATAAAAGAGCATCTTTATTTTGTCAAACGACACTTTCTTCTAAGTTTAGCCAAAGGGTCAATATATAAAACTCGGCTGATTGTTCTTTAGGGGCATTATGTCCTTTCAAATGTTTATTTTAAGGGATTTAGTGAAGATAAACGATGTGTAACTCTGAGAAGCGTTTATCTGAGGGAATATTCTCTTCACGGACGTCTGTCCTTTTCCGTTGCTCCCGGTGTCGGACGTGCCCGGGGCTCTGTTGAGCTGCGGAACCGCCCTTAGACGTTTTATTCTCTCCGCGCCACGAGCTGTTATTTTCCAGGTCGCAGGTGGAAGACGGAGCCGCGCGCCCGGGTCCGCGACCTTCCCCGCCCCGGGGGACCTTCCCGCCGCAGGGCCGCGACCTTCCCCGCCCCGGGGGACCTTCCCCGCCGCAGGGCCGCGACCTTCCCCGCCCCGGGGGACCTTCCCGCCCCGGGCCGCGCGGTGGACGAGCCGCTTCCCGCTCCGCCGCCGCGGACGCTCTTTCGCGACCGCCGGGTCGGGGCCGGCGCCCCCGCCCGCGACGCTTCCGCAGAGCCGGGGCTGTGCGGGTGTCCCCCGCGTCGCGTGACTCCCGAGTCAGACGCGGCTCCCGCGGCCTCCAGCTCCGCGTCGGCCCTGCACGGGCGCAGCCCAGGCCCCGCTCTCTGTCCTGCGCTTCTGCCTCTTGGGACACAGCAAAATACGTATATTCATAACATTTGCTTTTGATGGTACAGTATTCCAACCGGTGTCGACTATATGGCTTTCGCTTGGAAATAAACAGAAACCTCAAAACGTTTTAAAATTTCCCGGATACCAAGGGACGTGAAGCTTTTTTTTAAAGATTTTATTTGTTTGACAGAGAGATCACAAGCAGGCAGAGAGAGAGGGAGAAGCAGGCTGCCCACTGAGCAGTGAGCCTCATGGGGGCTCAGTCCCAGGACCCCAGGGCCATGACCCGAGCCAAAGACAGACGCCTAATGACTGAGCCTCCCAGGTGCGCCTATGCCTGTCATCTTTTAAATCTTTTTTTTTTTTTTTTAAGATTTTATTTATTTATTTGACAGACAGAGATCACAAGCAGGCAGAGAGGCAGGCAGAGAGAGGAGGAAGCAGGCTCCCTGCTGAGCAGAAAGCCCGATGCGGGGCTCGATCCCAGGACCCTGAGATCATGACCTGAGCCAAAGGCACCACTGAGCCACCGAGGCGCCCCACGTGAAGCATTTTTTCCAGTGTCGTTGGCCGTTTGGAGGTCATCTTTGGAGAAATGTCTGTTCATGTCCTCTGCCCATTTCTTTTTCTTTTTTTTTTTTTTTTAAAGATTTTATTTATTTATTTGACAGACAGAGATCACAAGCAGGCAGAGAGGCAGGTAGAGAGAGAGGAGGAAGCAGGCTCCCTGCTGAGCAGAGAGCCCAATGCGGGGTTCCATCCCAGGACCCTGAAACCATGACCTGAGCCGAAGGCAGCGGCCCAACCCACTGAGCCACCCAGGCGCCCCCCTTCTGCCCATTTCTTGACTGAACTATTTGTTTTTTTAGGCCTTGTGGTATCTTTTAAAGTGAAATACAGGTGTGCCTTATTTTACACAAAAGGAAGTTCTTCAAAGTTGTGAGCAAATTAATTCTTATAAATCAGGACCCTAGGATGAGGACCTGAGTTGAAGGCAGGTGCTCAACCAACTGAGCCACCCAGGTGCCCCCAATAGGATATCTTTAGTCTATGGTTAATAAGCTAATAAATCCATTAATTTTGTGAATTTATTAAAAAATATAGAAACAAATGTCAGCTTTTTGCTCCTATGTGGTTTTTGATAATTTAAAAAAATTCTCTATGAAGATGGATAATAATAGGGTAAAATTTACGATTACAAAGGAAGTATTCATTGTTTATTATTCTGTTGTTAAATAAAGTCTCTTTTATTAAAAAGAAAAAAAGACTCCTATTCTTCTATAACCTTAATCTTGATTTTTAAAGAAAATCCTTGGAATCTTAGTCTCTGGTAAAAAGTGACAGACTTGCAAATTCAAATATCTCTTATTCATATGGATTTATGACATTCTCTAAATCCCTCCCTAACATACATTTCTGCAGATTTTTATATGATGTGGAACAATGTCCTTATTTATTGCCCCAGTGATAAAACAATGGAGGTTTCTGAGTAACGTTTTGCTCTCCTGTTATAGGTGCTGTACATTATTTGCTTCTTTTTTGTACTGGAATGTGGTCATGAGATAGGAGTGAAGGGGTCATATCGAGATCTTAATGATCAAAACTACATGTAAGGGGTGGATGGTCAGAAGGTTCTGATCCTAATGACAAACCAGTCTTGACCTGTCTAGTGTCAGTTTCCCTTTCTCTTTTTCTTCTTTTTTAATTTAAAATATAGCTTTATTGAGAAATAATTTACCTGCCATGCAATTGACTCATTTAATGTATATAAGTCAATGGTTTTTAGTATATTAGATATGTATAACCATTACCACCAGTATTGGTCAATTTCAGAACATTTTAATGAACTCAAAAGTAACCCTGCACTCCTTACCTATTGCTCTCTCATCCCCCAGCCCTAGGAAACCACTGCATATTTTGCTACTCTGGACTTTCATAGGAATGGAATCATATGATATTTTGTCTTTTGTTACTGGCTTCTTTCAGTTAGCAACACGTTTTCAAGGTTGCTCCATGTTTTATCATGTGTTAGTATTCTCTTCCTTTTTTATGGCCAAATAATATCCCATTGTGTGCACATACTATATATACATATATATTTTTTTTCTTTTCAGTTGATAGTAATTGTGGTTGTTTCCACCTTTTAACTTTTATAAAAGATGCTACTATAAACATTTGTGCACAGGATTTTTTTGTGTGGATGTGTGTTTTCATCTCTCTTGGGTACACATCTAGGAGTAAATTGCTGAATCATATGGTAATTTTATGTTTAATTATTGAAGAACTACCGGATTATGTCCTGTAATTAACTAAATTCCTAAGAAGAAAGTTTCATAAATCTATAGCATTTTGAGATAAACACTTACTTAATGTTCCCTTCAAATTGTGTTTAGGAAATTCTATCAAATCTTTGCTCACTGTAACCTATATAATAAAATGTTACAGATTTGCAACATCAGTCAACATGAATGGGATGAAAAATTCACATCATGTTACTTTGTTATACTATATTCAAAAAGAATCTATTAGATACCAACTTAAAAATTTAGAAAGAAAAAATCAGGCATTATGATTTTAAACGTTGAAAGATTTACTCTTGGATTCCTTAAAGAATAAACTTTTTTCAAACTTTAGTTTAGAAACTAAATTAAAAATTGTATTAGTAAATACTTTTTTCAGAAAAATGTTAGCTAAATGAAAAAAAATGCATAGGTATACTTTTATTTATATCTTACTGGCTGATAAAATAAGATACTGAAAAGAGGGTGAAAAGAAATTGAAAGGCCAGCTTTCTGTGAGTAGTCTTTGTTCAGGTGAGTCACATTTGGCTTAGAGTTTGTAGGGACTATTTTAGAAATGTGCTCTGTCTGTATTTTTATGGCTAGTCCTTAAGGTATAGAATATGTTCCATATTACTTATTATCATGGTGTGCCAAACTAATGAATTAAAAATAGTTAATGTTGGAACTAAAAAAAAAAAAAAATCTTTGCCAAGTTGGAAGAAGTGGATTCAGACATGCCCAAGCAAGTAAGGAACAGAAACATGTTCCAAGTAAGGAACAGAAACATCTCTCATTGATTCTGTCACTTTACATGCAGGATATATGTCAGGATGGATATAGGTCACAATTAACAACAGATGCTAAAGTATAAAATATGTATTTAATTTTAACAAAATTTTACATTTAAAGAAAATAATATTTTGCTGATCATAATATGTGAACAATATAAATAAATTTTCCAATACTTTTATAAGGAGGAATATTTTTTAAAATAATTAATTCATGAACAAGAGAAATTATAATAGATATAAATGAATATATGGCCAGGAACCTGCTTTGGGGAGCACTGCACTCATTCACAGCCCAGACTGAGATCCACTAACATACCTGAAATCTACCACTAACGTACACGCAGAGGACGTCCTGCTCCTGCTTCTTCCCTATGGGCCAATGGATAATGCTGGCTCTCAGATGGGCACGTATAGTTTTCGTTTATACTTTCTTATTGTAAGTCAGATGAATTTCCCTAAATGCAAATATATACAAAAAGAATAAAAATAAAGTCATTTCTGTCAGTGAAACTTTAGAAATTCATAATAGTTAAAAAGTAAAAAAATATTTGCAAATGCAAGAGAACTTAATAGAATTTGATCTCCACAAATAAGTGAAACCATATGATAATTGACTCTCTCTGCTTGACTTATTTCACTCAGCATCATCTCTTCCAGTCCCGTCCATGTTGATACAAAAGTTGGGTATTCATCCTTTCTGATGGAGGCATCATACTCCATAGTGTACATGGACCACATCTTCCTTACCCATTCGTCCATTGAAGGGCATCTTGGTTCTTTCCACAGTTTGGCGACCATGGCCATTGCCGCTATAAACATTGGGATACAGATGGCCTTTCTTTTCACTCCATCTGTATCTTTGGGGTCAATACCCAGTAGTGCAATGGCAGGGTCATAGGGAAGTTCTATTTTTAATTTCTTGAGGAATCTTCACACTGTTCTCCAAAGAGGCTGCACAAACTTGCATTCCCACCAACAGTGTCAGAGGGTTCCCCTTTCTCCACATCCCCTCCACCACATGTTGTTTCCTGTCTTGCTAATTTTGGCCATCCTAACTGGTGTAAGGTGATATCTCAATGTGGTTTTAATTTGAATCTCCCTGATGGCTAGTGATGATGAACATTTTTTTCATGTGTCTGATAGCCATTTGTATGTCTTCATTGGAGAAGTGTCTGTTCATGTCTTCTGCCCATTTTTTGATATGATTATCTGTTTTGTGTGTGTTGAGTTTGAGGAGTTCTTTATAGATCCTGGATATCAATCTTTTGTCTGTGCTGTCATTTGCAAATATCTTCTCCCATTCCATGGGTTGCCTCTTTGTTTTGTTGATTGTTTCCTTTGCTGTGCAGAAGCTTTTGATTTTGATGAAGTCCCAAAAGTTTATTTTCGCTTTTGTTTCCTTTGCCTTTGGAGACATATCTTGAAAAAAGTTGCTGTGGCTATCGAAGAGGTTACTGCCTATGTTCTCCTCTAGGATTCTGATGGATTCCTGTCTCACGTTGAGGTCTTTTATCCATTTTGAATTTATCTTTGTGTACGGTATAAGAGAATGGTCGAGTTTCATTCTTCTACATATAGCTGCCCAGTTTTCCCAGCACCATTTTTTGAAGAGACTGTCTTTTTTCCACTGTATATTTTTTCTGTTTTGTCGAAGATTAACTGACCATAGAGTTGAGGGTCCATATCTGGGCTCTCTACTCTGTTCCACTGGTCTATGTGTCTGTTTTTATGCCAGTACCATGCTGTCTTGGTGATCATGACTTTGTAGTAAAGCTTGAAATCAGGTAACATGATGCCAGGCAGATAATAAGCCAAAAACATGTATCATCTTATATATTTTTTTCTAACTACTCATCTCCAAATGACACCAATTGATTTTACTTCTTAATTGCATCTTGAGTAACTAACTACCAAAACTAATGTGCTCATTAGCTTCTGCCTATGTTACTGAAATACCTTGTTATAATTTTATGTATAATTTTATGTATAACATGTATTACAAAGAAAAGAGTAAAATAAGTTTTTTTCTGAATATTTCCTTAAGTCCCCAGCTTCCTTCTGGAGACAAAACTGTCATTTTTGAAATTTAATCATTTAATTTTCATTTAATTTTCTTCTGTATCCTTAAAAATATTTTATTTCATGCAAATATAAATTAACTTAAAAATGTAAAAGCACACTGACACATATTTATATTGTTATAAATGTTGCAGCATATTCTCTAAAATGTTCTGCAATTATATATTCCACTTAACAATATATCTTAGAGATAATTCCATGGTAGTTCCTATAAAAACAATATTTGCTTTAATGGTACATAGTATTCCCCTCTATGAAGGTACAATGACATATTTGGTACATTATACAATGCATTCTTATTGTATTTTGCATATACATAATATGCTTCATATTTCTCATGGGATATTTGATATATTTCCACTTACCTGTTATTATCAGTAAACAGCTTCAGCATATATTTTTATTCGTACAACTTTGGATGCTTGAGTAGTAAATAAATTGTTGGAAGCAGTTACATATATTTCATTCTTTGATCGATATTGGCAAAATGATGTCCAAAGACTTTATATCACTTTACTCTCCCACCAATAATGTATGAGGGAGCTCGTTTCTCTTCCTCCTTATTAACTGAGCACGTAACAAATTTTTTAATCCTACGACTGGGATTAGTAAAAATTAACAATTTATAGCTTAGTTTTCCATTTCTCTTATTACAGGTGAGGTTATATGTGTTTTCACAAATCTAAAAATGATTTTTTTATGTGTAGTTTTCATATCACTTTGCCCAATTTTCATTGGGCTGTTGGAATTTCTTGTTGATTTTTAGTTTTTAAATATGTATAAAATAAACTTTTTTTTTCTTTCATATATGCCTGTTTGACTTTTGGCTTTGTTTCTGGTGTTTTGTCCAATCATTTTATAACTCTTGTGATTTGAATTTATACTTCTTGACCTCTTAGGACTATTTCACTCAAGACTCTTGACATTTGTCTCTACTTGTACCCAACACATTGCCTGTCCATAGAGGACATTATATGAATATTTGTTGAAAAAAATTGTCAAATTAAAGTGTAAAGATGTTTATATTTCTTTCTTTTTTTTTTTAAAGATTTTATTTATTTATTTGACAGAGAGAGAGAGATCACAAGTAGGCAGAGAGGCAGGCAGAGAGAGAGGGAAGCAGGCTCCCCGCTGAGCAGAGAGCCCGACACAGGGCTCGATCCCAGGACCCTGAGATCATGACCTGAGCTGAAGGCAGAGACTTTAACCCAGTGAGCCACCCAGGTGCCCCAAGATGTTTATATTTCTTAATTCAAAATCTAAGTATTAATATTCAGTTTCTATCAGCTTGTAAACTTTTTAAAGGGAGAATCATTTCTTCAAAGTCTTATTTCCTATTTTTCCAGTACAATTTAGATTAAAATTAGAATAAAACCATGAAGCGGTTTGCACAAAGTTCACATTGTTAAATGATGAAAATTAAATTATATTTTAAATAATAATGTCTACATTTTGTAAACACAGTTATTTGAATTATTTATGGTTCAACCAAAAAATAGTTAAAAGTACTTTAGTATCTGCCTAAAGAACTAACTTGCAATGTATTATGACAATTCATGAATTTTAAAACATCCCATTGTATTAATGGCTAAAATGGAATTAAATCAGGTTTATTGCCATTAGATAATTATTTCAAATCATTAACATGTATTAAACACACCATTTAAGATTATAATCTCAAAAAATTTAGGACTTTGAAAAGGCATTTATGTGTGTCATCAACCTCAATTCAAATTTTTCCATTAAAATATCAAACAATGATCTCATCACTCATATACAAGTTGATGATACAAACAGTGAATCCCACATATGAAATTATTTGCTAATTATTTGTTCAATAATCCAATATTTTATGAATCATTAATTTTTCCCTTTTTTAAATTAAGAACTTTCAGAGAGTTAAAGATAAGGAAAATTTGTGTTGATTAATAATGCATCAAAACAATTTTAAACTTTAAATTTACTAGTTCATTTAATAAATTATCAATGTAACATATTTTTAATCCTAAAATTCCTATCCTCACAATCAGTTGAAAAGGGTTTCATTTTTGTCATAAAACATAGAAAGCATGAGAGAGCAATTGCTCCCACCCCAACAGTGACAAGTTGGAAAATTTATCAATTCAATTCATCAATTTTCTCAGACCCAACAAAATACCAAGGTACAGGAAAATCAAGGAGTATCAAGTCTAAGGAAATACAGGTGTCTCTACAGAGGAACAAGATGTGAGCACTGTTTAAAACATTGTTAAATAACAAATTTCTAACTGTTGAGTGTTGGCTAGTTTAACTGTATAGAATCCTTGCAGCTATAGACGGAAGGGAAGATTGTACTTAATCTTGGGTTTTTATTCATTCCCATCTCTAAGGGCTTGTGAGAAAGATTTGGATCAGGTGGGGAGATTAGAGATTGTCTCCTGCTTGATCAGGTGATGGTGAAGAAAGGTGCTCATTATGGGGAAGCCACAATCCCCATCTAGATCATTTTTGCCTATCTCCACTATTGAGCAAGAGCCTTAGACCACTGAGGGAGGGCAGAAAACCCTGTAGCTTTCAGGAACATGAGAAAATCTGAAGAAGAGCTTAGAGTGATGGGATGTGAAAAGGACTAAGTCCTTTGCATGATAGACCCTTTTCCAGAGTTTTTCTTCAGCCTGATTTTACTGTTTTATTTGAAATTAGTTTTTTGTAAGAAGCATATATTTGGATCATGTTTTCTCTTCATCTTCCCGGCCAATCTCTTTCATTTTAATTTTTTTTTTTTTTTTAGTTTGTTTTTGAGAGAGACAGAGAGAGATAGGGAGGGGCAGAGGAAGAGGGAGAGAGATAATCTCAAGCAGGCCCCAGGCCTAGTGTGGAACCCAACATAGGGCTTGATCTCACCACATTGAGATCATGACCTGAGCTGAAATCAAGAGTCAGTCACTTAACTGACTGAGCAACCCAGACACCCCTAATCTCTGTCTTTTAATTGGTTCTTTAAGACACTTTATATTTAATGTAACAATTAATATTTAAGAGTTTATTTATTAAAGATTTCATTTATTTATTTATTTATTTATTTTTTGAGAAAGAGAGAGAGAGAGTGGTGGGGGGAGAGGTAGACTCCACCCTGACCACAGAGCCTGACATGGAGCTCAATCCCACAACCCTGAGATCATGAACTGAGCTGAAATCAAGGTCAGATGCTTAACTAACTAACTTAACTGAGTCACCTCCAGGCACCCTGCCATATTATTTTTTGTCTTCTGCTTATTCTGATATTATTTCTTTTTTTTTCCCCTTGCTTTCTTATGTTCTACTTGAAACATTTTAGAATTCTATTTTGATTCATATTGTTTTTGAGTATGTCTTCTGTAGAGCTTTTTAGTGACTACTTTGGATATTACATTATGTATACATAAAATCAGTCTACTATAATGTCATTTTAGCAGTTAGAATACAGTGTATAAAACTTATGTCCCTTTACTCATCCCTCTTTATGTATCTTAAATATTTCCTCTACATACATTTATACCCACATTAGGTAATGTTATAATTTTGGCTTCTGTTGTCAAATATAATTTAGAAAACTAAAGAGAAATAGGAAAATATGTTGTATTTAACCGTAGTTTATTTTTTTAAAAAATTAAGTAGTTCTTTGCTAGAGAAAACATTGTTTTGTTCCAGAATCCTAGGGAATTGTGCTATAACACTGCTTCTTCTGTCTTTTTTTTTTTTTTTAAAGATTTTATTTATTTATTTGACAGAGAGAGATCACAAGTAGGCAGAGGGGCAGGCAGAGAGAGAGGAGGAAGCAGGCTCCCTGCTGAGCAGAGAGCCCGATGCGGGGCTCGATCCCAGGACCCTGAGATCATGACCTGAGCCGAAGGCAGAGGCTTTGACCCACTGAGCCACCCAGGTGCCCTGACTTCTGTCTTCTTTTATTATGAAGTTTTTAATTTTAATTCTAGTGTAGCTAACAAACAGTGTTATATTAGTTTCAGGTGTGCAATATAGTGATTCAACAATTCCATTATTACTCAGTGCTCATTACAATACGTGTACTCTTAATCTACTTCACCTATTTCATCCATCCCGCCCCTGCCCCCCACCCCCAGCCAATCCACTTCTCCTTTGGTAACCATCTGTTTGTCCTCTATGGTTAAGAGTCTGACTTTTGGTTTGTCTCTTTTTTTCCCTTTGTTTGTTTTGTCTTAAATTCCACACACGAATGAAATCATATGATATTTGTCTTTTTCTGACTGACTTATTTCACTTAGTATTATACTCTAGATTCACCCATGTTGTTACAAATGGGAAGATTCATTCTTTTTTATGGCTGAATAATATTCTATTGTGTATATATACACATCACATCTTCTTTATCCATTCATCTGTTGATGGACACGGGCTGCTTCCATAATTTGGCTACTGGAAATAGTGCTGCAGTAACACAGGTGTGTGTATATCCTTTCAAATTAGCGTTCTCATATAACTTGGGCAAATACCCAGTGGTGTGATTACTGGATCATGTGATAGTTTTATTTTTAAGTCTTTGAGGACTCTCCACATAGGTCAATGAAACAGAACAGAAATGAAACAGAAATGAACCCACGATTACATGTCAATTAACCTTTGAGAAAGGAGGCAAGAACACGCAATGGGGAAAAGACAGTCTCTTCAACGAATGGTGCTGGGAAAACTGCAAAGGTACATGAAAACAGTGACACTAGACCACTTCCTTACACCACACACAAAAATGAACTCAAAATGGATTAAGGACCTAAATGCGAGACTTAAAACCATAAAAATCCTAGAAGAGAGCACAGGCAGTCATTTCTCGGACATCAGCCGTAACAACATCTTTCTAGACATGTCTCCTGAGGCGAGGGCAACAAAAGTGAAAATAAACTACTGGGGCCGCATCAGAATAAAGAGCTTCGCACAGTGAGGAAATAACAAAACTGAAAGACAAAATACGGAACGGGAGAAGACATTTGCAAATGACATATCTGATAAAGGGTTAGTTTCCAAAATACATAAAAATTGTCAACTTTTTTAAAAGTTATATTGGATGCATTTGTATTTGCGTATGGTTAGACTAAAGCCAATGTTTCTTTTCCTCCAAACAGCTTCCTCCTCTCTGGCCTCCACTTTCCCTTCTTCTTCCCATAGAAAGGACAAAATATCTAAATACATGTTCAGGAATTGACGGGGACATAGGGTTGCCCCAGCCAAATTTGTCATTTGGTACAACAGGGAAACTAATAACTTTTTGTCCCAACAAACTGCCATTGTTTAAAGGCATAATTAACATTATGTATTAAGGGCAGGATTGATGAACGTAAAGAGGGTTTTATTTAGTTGGTTTTAATTTCTTGTCAAAATGCTGCCTTCTTTGGGACAAAATCATTTCAATTTATATTTTAAGAGTTATAAAGAAACACCTTAGCTAACTAGCAGCTGCCACAATTTTGCCCTGTTCATGTCATATTTTAGCAATGCCTAATAGACACATGGCTTGGGTGCCCTGCTCGCTGTCCCCTTAACCCGGCCACGGGTACATGCACCACAGCAAGAACACGATGCCCATCTCTTCCTCCTCCCCACTACCTGTTGCTTCTTTCCTGGTCTCTCTCCCATGTGGTCTTCCCACATGATTTGCCACCCCTAAAGCTCTCCTTGCTGCTTTACCCCCTTTTTCTTTTTTTTTCTCTTCTAAGATGAAAGATAAAGAGAGAAATAAAGACAGTAAGATTAAAGTAATGCCTCTTCTTTTTCCTGCTGCAATACATCCTCCTCAGGGCTACAAAGCTATCCTTCCCATGTTTCATATAATCACTTAACTCCCCAACTTAAAACCATTCTGTAACTTTGCATTTCTTAAAAATATTGTACAAAATCTTTAGTGTGTGTGCAAGGCCCTGCATGTATTAGAATAATATGTTTATACGTCCATATTCCTGACTAAACCGAGAGTCTCACAGGATAGAAACTGTGTGTGTGTGTGTGTGTGCGTGAGCTCGAGTATTTATGTTTTTATTTTCCCCTGTATTCTAAGCATTTAATTTAGTGCCAAGTACAAAGAAGATTTGAAATAAATGATTGTTGAATAAAGCAAATAATGGAAGTTGTGTCTCAGATTTTAGTAGTATGTTCTCTGGGCTGTAAAGGTGGAAAGCTCTTACTTCACTGGCATGATGAAGTCTAACAAGGAATAAGACAGACCTCTCTTTGATGTCTTTCCCAAAGTGATTATTAAGAATTCAACAGGAACATTCTAAATAAAAAGATCTGTCTTTGTTGTAGAATCATGAGGACTGATTGTATTGGCAAAATGATTTAAAAGCAGGAGGCAAAGCCAGCCGTCTTGCCGCGGTGAGGACATAGATGCTCACGCGGGTGGATTTTGATTCATTTTCAATTGACCAGTTACTTATTTGTGTCTAATTAGGTCTAATTAGCCTAGAAAAGTCTTTATAAATAATAAAATCCATATTTTGTTGTTCTAAATAATTTTTAAATACTGTTAAACAACACTTAACATGACTGTGTTGAGGATATTCTTCATGTAATGTATGGTGAATATTCCTCAAGATTGTCTTATACGTTAAACTTCATAAATTTTACACTAGCGCGCTTCTGCAACTTTAGCATATGGCATTTTCTCTTTTGCAAATACGTAGAACTTATTTGGGAGGGAATGTGAAGGCAGCGTTCATGTCAAGTTTGAATCAACAATAACACGTCAGTCACACCGGCTGCCATGAAATTCTGTGCCCCTAGTGCTTACTCTCAATGATTTACAAAGAGGTTAGGCAGCCGAGGATAGATACCGATCAATACGCTGTGCTTGTTCCATTCACAGACAAGACTGGCAAGGCGGGAGTTAATGCTAAATTAATTATGTCCATGGAGCCTTTTGCATGCTGACATGAAGCAGTACGTGAAATTCAGAGAATGATTGCAGTTACTTTCTGCAGACTTCAGCACACACTAGCAAAAACCCTGTGAACACATCTGTAAACGATCTGCTCATGGTTCTCTCCTCTCTTCCTCAGTTCACAGTTCAAAGTCTTACTCTGCCAAATCCTGTGAAGTAATAGAGAACAGGTTTGTCTTAATCATGTAGCTTGATAATGGAATACTTATTAGAAGCCATTGTTTGTCCTTGAATAATTAATTTTGTGATAATTATTGTTTCTATGTTTCTCTTTTAAAGCCACCTTGAGCATTATTCTGGGTATATTTATATCAGTCTTCTAAAAGTTGATAGGAATGCAAAGAAGAACACAGGAAGAATAGAAAGGTTCTGTTAAAAATATGGTACTGATTTGTTTGAGCAGACGAAAAGAACTAATCTCTTCAGCTTGGCCAACTGATGAGTAAGAGGGAAGAGGGCTAAAAGAATTTGAAGGGTGTGAACAAAAAACATGGGCAACAAATGTTTAGCATTATGCAAATGCTCACTGGGTAAAACGGCAACATGCAGGATAAATTCTGGTTCTAATAAAATGATATTTAGATAAAAACAATTGCCGTTGGATGGAAGATTCACTGAATTATTTAAACTTAGCAAATAAGAAATGTCAAATGTTTTAGTAGCTCATAGGATATATAAAAGGTCATGTATAGTGACTTAATGAATTATACAAATCAAACCAAACATTTTTCAAAGATCACCTTTCACAGTATACCTGGTCTTATATTTCATTCTGGCTAGACCCTTCAGACTTACCTACCTGGAAACCCAGCCCCAAAGCAGCAGTTGAAAGGCACCTACACCACATGTAAAGAAGTTTCACTGGCTAAGCTTAGAGCACCTGCCAGAGAGGACTGTCAGAACTCCCCAGGGATGGAGGCACTGTCAGGCACCATTTTTGCATTTTCCCTGTACCTCGTTAGCGCGGCTAACACCAGCTCTGCAGTCTTCTGCCGCTGAGATCCTGACCTCATGGCCAAAGACGTGTGAAAAGATCATGCTTGAGGCGCCTGGGTGGCTCAGTGGGTTAAGCCTCTGCCTTCGGCTCGGGTCATGATCTCAGGGTGCTGGGATGAGCCCCGCATCGGGCTCTCTGCTCAGCGGGGAGCCTGCTTCCCCCTCTCTCTCTGCCTGCCTCTCTGCCTGCTTGTGAGCTCTCTCTCTGTTAAATAAATAAATAAAATCTTAAAAAAAAAAGGAAAAGATCATGCTTAACATCACTAATGACTAGGGAAATGCAAATCAAAACATGAGATGTCACCTCACACCGGTCTGAATGGTTATTGTCAAAAAGACAGGAAATAACCAGTGTTGTCAAGGCTGTGGAGAAAAGGGAACCCTTCTGCACTGTGGCTGCGAATGTAGATTGGTGCAGCCATTCTGGAAAACAGTATGGAATTTCCTCAAAAAGCTGAAATTTTTGTAGCAACATGGACGGGACTGGAGGAGATGATGCTGAGTGAAATAAGTGAAGCAGAGACTCAATTATCATACGGTTTCACTTACTTGTGGAGCATAAGGAATAACATGGAGGACATGGGGACGTGGAGAGAGGGGAGTTGGGGGAAATCAGAGGGGAGATGAACCATGAGAGACTGTGGACTCTGGGAGACAAACTGAGGGTTTTGGAGGGAACAGGTGTGAGGGGATGGGTGAGCCTGGTGGTGGGTATTAAGGAGGGCACGTATTGCACGGAGCTCTGGGTGTTGTGCATACACAATGAGCTCTGGAACACTGAAAATAAAATAAAATTAAAAAGTCAGTTAAAAAAAAAGCTAAAAGTAGAACTGCCATATAATTTAGCAATTCCACTTTGGGCATTTATCTAAAGAAAACAAAACTCTAGTTGGAAAAGGTATACGGGTCCCTATGTTTATTGCAGCATTAGTCACAATAGCTAAATACAGAAACATTCGAAGTGTCCTTCAATGAGTGAATGCATGAAGAAGGTGTGGGATACTTGTACTCAGTGGAATGCTACTTGGACATAAAAAAGAATGAACTCTTGCTGTTTGCGACAACATGGATGACACTTGAAGGTGTTGTGCTACGTGAAGTAAGTCAGAGAGCGACAAACCTTATACTTTCACTTATATGTTACATCTAAACAACAAACATGCAAAAAGTAAAACTCACAGATGCAGAGAACAGATTGGCAGTTGCCAGAAGGAGGGAGATTGGGAGTGGATGAATGGGAGAAGGGGGTCCGGAGATACAAGCTTCCATCCATTAAATAAGTCATGGGGATGTGAGGCACGGCCTGGTGACGGTGGTCAACAATAGTGCTTTGCTTCTCCTGTAAGTTTATATGGTGACAGTGGGAAACCAGACTTACAGTGCTGATCCATTTTGCAGGGTATACAAATACCAGATCATCATGTTGTACACCAGAAAATAATATTGCATGGCAATTATACCTCAGTAAAATCAATTCAGATAATTTTTAAAATCATATCAATTTCAGAACATCTAGTATTCCCTTCTGAGCATGGAGGCTTGAAAGTCATGAAAGAGATAAATAAGGCCATGGATGTTTCAGTGCAATGATTTTGGTTTAACAGTTAATGAGTCTGCTAGGAGAAAGGCACGGTGCTGGGCAGAGGGGATGGCAAAGAAAACAAAATGACGCTTATTATACAGTCGTTTACAAAATGGAAGTAGTCGCAGACATATTTGCAGAACTGTGACAGAGTGATTAGAGCAAAATGTGTGACACAAATGCCAGTTCTCAGTAAGAAACATAGTTAGCTCATGGCTGAGGCTGAGTATTTCAAGCACAAAGAAATACAGATGCCAGGAGAGGCGCGCTAGACGGAGAAAATGGAGTCAAATACCCACAGGCCACGGGTGGTTTTAGAGAAGCTCATGGTTCAGTATGGCTGAAATACAGCCAGGGCTATACCTAGACTGTGTCCGGATTGTGGGACCCTCTAAAGGCTGGGACGGGAAGTGTGGATTTTATTACATAGGAAAGGCAGTGGAGTTTCTTAATGGGATACTGACACATTAAATAAATGCTTTAGAACCATTAATTTTTCAGAAACACACAGGAACAGCTAAAGTGGGTAGAAATGTAGGCATGAAGGTCACTGCATAATCTTAAATCATCAGAAACTGAAGTACGGGGCTGGCAGCAGGAGTGGAAAAGAAGGAAGGAAAAAGCAAGATTGGGGAAAGGGGTACTACAGTAACTTTCTAAAAGTTCACACTGGCGATACAATTGAATACCAGCTCACTGAAGGTGGGGATATATCAGTAAATTTCATTACTTAAGTTAGTGATAATATTTAGAAGTGAAATACATTCATGCATAATGTTACAAAAATGGCATAGATCTAATCATTTTTAATAATTCAATAGACGTTAGCAACATATTTTACGTTTAACAATATATATTTTAAATTGCCATTAAAATCAATATTTAAAGAAATTAGGATATTGAAGGATTAAAGGTTAAGTAGAAGTAGAAGCAAATATACTTTCATGATTGTGAATTAGTGAAGATAAAATCAGCGAGGGATTATTGAGGACCTTCTTCATGCTACCTTTTTTTTTTTTTACTTCCTACTACTTTTTGAGGATTAATAACATCCCAATAGGGAAAGAATCTAGTTTTTAAAATGGTTCTAAGAAACCAAAATTTCATAAATGAATAAAAATCAAATCATAGTAATAAGTGCAACAATTTTTGTTACGTCCCTGGAAGAGAAAGTTAAAACCTCAGCTGTAAAGAAACACTGAAAAATGAGTGATGTTCACTTAATGTTATTTTGTTTGTTTGTTTAAGCCTTTCTGGGTGGAACTAGTCTGTACATAAATACTGCTTCCCTATTTTCTTATATCATCCTGCTGCGCTGCGTCCGTGGAGCTGGAGGTCCGCTGTGGTAGAGCAGGGCACGGAACTAAGCAACTTGATCTTTGTTCCATGCTGGCACTGATGTTTTCTCTTATCGTCTCTGTTTTTCTCTTTCCCATTGCTTTCTCTTTCTCATTTCTGCGTGTGTTGCTCTAATTGCAACTATCCTATGACATTCCCAGCAAGGAGAGATTTCTTTCCCGTCCTTGGCATGGGGGGGACGGAGGCTTTTGCTCCTTTTCGTCTTGTTCTCTGCGGCTGAGTCATAAGGAAGTGCTCCCTTGGCCACCAGACACATTCTTCTTGGCGCGTTCCTTCCCGTTACACTTGGGAGTCATATTATGCAAAATAAGTGAATCCACTATGGGCCCACTGGAGAGATCCATGAGAACTAGGAGATACTAACAACACCATGTACTTCCTTTTAACAAAAATTAGATTTATATCACATGTGCTCATTTATTCTTTAGTAACTTCGAAGGAATACATTTTTATTTTACTTAGTAGTAGTAGTAGTATTTTTTAAAATTTTCTCAACTAAATAGTTTTCACACATCATTCTTGAAATTAGATAATGATAGAACTGGGCCTCAGAAGCAAAGTCACTCCACATTCAATGTAGTTCTTTTTACTTAACTGGGAGTCATTTTTCCTTTCCCTGCTTCTTCAGTGAAGAAAAGAGTAGATCATCTATAAATGCCCCTTCATTCTTTGTATCTAGGGATTATTATCAAGTTCTGGATCCCAACTGTTAATCACTGCAAACTTTGAAACTGTGCTTAGATGAGTTAACGAGAACACGACACCATGAGTTTTGCTCTAGGTAAATTACTTAGCCTTCTATGAGGATCAAAATGGTAACTTTATTTTTATGAATACTTCCGGAGAATTGGTTCATTTCGTCTGAACAGCAGGCTTTGGAATGATGTAATTGTTAAAAGAATATCAAGGATTAATGTGATCTTTGCATAATTTTAAATGACTTTTTTCCCTCATAGTAATATTATATAAAACAAAAAGATAAACAAGCAAAAGAAATAAAATACTCATTTTAATCATGAATTACTTGGAAGTTATTTGAATGATATTACATTTTTATTAGTTCATTCAACTGGATCATTCTTCAAAGATATTTCCTGAATAAAATTTAAATCTCCAAAAATTAATCAGATAATTTGTACTTTAAGTTTCTTTATAAAGTATTTTAAAATTTTGATTCCTATAGCATTAAAGAGGATCAAAATGTCCCCCCGTTTTTAAAGTTTCTAATCCAAATACACACAATTATCATTGCACCATAGGTGCTAAGTGAGTTTCAGTGCCGTGTCCTGTCCCTCCCCGCAGCCGGGGCGATGGCTTCATGGGGTCCCAGCAGTGTTCACACAGCCTAAGGCAGCATCTGAGCTGACCTCGTTCACCAGACGCAAAGAACAGACCCACTTGGCGCCAGGAGTGGCCGCGCCTGGGTGGCTCGGTGGGTTAAGTGTCTGCCTTCTGCCCAGGTCACGGTCCTCAGGTCCTCAGATCAAACCCCGCGTCGGGCTCTCTGCTCAGTGGGGAGCCGGCTTCTCCCTCTCCTCTGTGCCCACCCCTGCCCCCGCCATGCTCTCTTTCTCGCTCACTCTCTCTAATGAATAGTCTTTATTTTTTTAAAGATTTTATTTATTAATTAATTTGTTTGTTTATTTATTTATTTGTCAGAAAGAGAAAGAGCAGAAGCAGGGGAAGTGGCAGGCAGAGGGACAAGCAGGTCCCTTGCTCAGGGCTCCGGCAGGGGACCCCAGCATCATGACCTGAGCAGG
This sequence comes from Lutra lutra, assembly GCF_902655055.1. Taxonomy (NCBI): domain Eukaryota; kingdom Metazoa; phylum Chordata; class Mammalia; order Carnivora; family Mustelidae; genus Lutra; species Lutra lutra. Next base: position 1,828,469 of record NC_062280.1, read on the forward strand.
AGGCAGACGCTTAACCGACGGAGCCACTCCAGAGTCCCAGGTCTGTAAAAAGAAAGAAGTGGTCAGTGTGGTGGTCAGTATAACCATAACCAACCGAGAAAACTGTCAGAATCACACGGTAATAACAACCACAGGCACTTGCATTAATCGACTCTAATCCTCACAGGAATTCTTTAAGGTGGGGGCTCGTCCCTTCTAGAGATGAGGCCGGCCGCTTTGTCACTGTCCACGGGAATCACCTGGACCACGCGTGGTCCGGCTGAGTGGTACCTCCCGTCTGCAGGACCCAGAGTCCCTGCTGTCACCCGCCACGTCCTCCTCACTTCACGATCGCCCTGCATGGAAGGAAAACTCACCGGGCTCAGTCAGAAAGTGTGGTGGTTTTTTTTTTTTTTTTTCTATATATGTTATCAAAATGTATGTTTCAGAGGCCATTAAATAGTTCACATCAAAACTGTTTTTAGGAAATTTCACTCTACTGTAACTTTATTTCAAGTATGAATTTCAGGAAAAAGGCAATTTTGTGTTTGTGTCTTTATCTCCAATGTGTTTTGGCGCTCATAAATTCTTAAATTCCTTTAAGAATAAAATAGAATTTTTTTGAACATACTCATCCGTTTTCATTTTATTACTGTTCTGTACTTCGAATGCACTTCCAGTCACCGTTAAATCCCATCATTTCCATCCATAACATCTGGATAAATGCATATGGATTCTATGCCAAAGGACTAGAATGCATGAAAAAATACTCTTGGCATTCACAAAACTTTTCCATTTCTTTAAAAATTAGGCTTTACTCCTCTGGAAAGCAGAGATGAAAGCGCATAATTAGCTAATTTTTTTTTTCTACTCAATGTTATATTTGCTATTTTATTTTCTATGCCAATTTTCCCCTAACATGTCTCTAATTTGCCTCTTTTTTGGATGAAGAAGTTTCTCATCCTAATGATACTTAAGAATTCATTATTTTCCTTTATTTTGCATAAAGAAGCATATGTCCAATTTTCCTCCGTGCTTTACTGATGCCCTACTTAAGGGATCCCATACAATCCCTTTGATAGGATATACTGGAAAGTTCCATGTTTTTGCAAAGTATACTACTTTGTGATATGTTTTTGAACATATGATATGATTGAAAACTGTCAACAATGATCAAGAAGGACATATAGTCTCCCGTAGGTGAACTTGCCAGTATAACTTGCCTGAGAAACAAAATAACTAAATATTCAACAAGTTAAACTTTTATCACTTAAGAACATTCTTTCTGAGGGTTACAATAATGTTGCATGTCGGAGTTATGCACTGGCCTCTGAATGACACAGAATCCTGGAGCCCTTTCATAACCCAGAAGGGACAGAATTCTGCCTGTCTTTCAACTCCAGGAACATTTTGCTGACACACATTTATTGTCCTTCAACCTTCTTTCCCTCGCTCTTCATTAGCAGAATTGTGGGGAGAGGACTGAGTAGGGGTTTCACCTTGCTTACCAAACTCTGTTCTGTACCTGAATTTAATGACGGATAGCTGTTGGAAAGCAGTATTTGTTTCTGCATCGTGGACTTTGAGTATTAAGGTTTTTAGTTGTTAAATGTTGGCTCTTAGGTCACCAAAAGGATGCCTTACTTCATATTGGACTTTTTAGGGGGCAAGGGAATCATCGCTGTGATTTCATTAAAACATTTAATCAAATCTATCTGTGTTGAGAAGCAAAATCAGAGCTATAAATACGGAGAACAAAATGATGGTTGCCAGAGACAGGGGTGGGGATGGGTAAAACGGGTGATGGGGGGAGCGGGAAACACAGTCTTCCAGTTACAGAGTCAGTAAGACACAGGTATAAAAGGCAGAACCCAGGGAATAGAGTCAGTGATACTATAACAGGGTTGTATGGTGGCAGATGGTAGCTACACTTATAAGCATAATGTAGAGTGTAGATAAGTTGAATCACTATGTTGTACACTTGAAACTAATGTAACACTGTGTCAACTATGCTCAAATAAATGTTTTTCAGTAAATAAATAAGAAAATCTTTGTGTTTGAAGAAGGGTAAATTTTATGCTTCAAGGAGACAGACGTATTCTTATATCTCCATTCCCCACCCCAACATTTTCCTTATAATGTTTTTGATAAGGAGTAGAAAGTTGATAACTTTATTTTAATGATTGTGAATCAACTTATTCAACATTGATCATGAGGGACAAGGGGTGACAATTATCATTCAATTCATCTGTTGATGGGGTTCATTCAGACATTAGTCTATGTTAAAGGAAATAATAAATATTTGATTTTCATCATTAATCTTTGGATAATAACACACCACACAAACTATCTACATTTCAGGTTGAGGCAGGATTCAACCACGAGCTGATTATAATGCAATTTGCGTTAGTCAGTCAATAAAGCAATTAAAAATATAAAAGAAAATTAATTTTATGTATTTATACCATTTCCAGTGCTCTTCATTCCACTCTATAGATTCAAATTTTTATCCTACATGTTTTGCCTGACATTTTTGTTGTGGTGGTTTATTTTTTTAACCTAAAAGGGTCTATCAGGCAAACATTAATCAAATGACTAGGTCCACCGTTGCTGGTTTAAAAGTTGAAGAAACAGAGTCATGAGCCATGGAATGTGGTTTCTTCAGTGGCTAGAAAAGGAAAGAAAAAGAAATTCTCTCCTTCCAGAGAATTCAAGACGTACACTGACACCTTGATTTCAGCTGAGTGAGACGTCCAACTGCAGAACCGTATTCGTGTTGACTTAATCCACTCAGTCTGCACCAACCTGTTAACAGCAGCAATAGAAAACTATGTATATTTTTATTATAGGACCTTGAGTTATAAAATCCCCTCTAAGTAATGTGTAGCTCCATTCCATAGTTTTAATATGTTTTGTCTTCATTTTCATTCATCTCGAAGTATTTTCTAATTTCCTCTCTGATTTCTCCTTTGCTCTATTATTTTTTTAGGAGTTTTTAAAATTTTCACATATTTGTGAATTTCCAAAATTTCTTTCTCTTATCTATTTCTAGTTTTATTCCATCGTGCTTTGTATGATTTGTATGATTTCAGTCCTTTTAAATGTATTTATTGAGGCTGTTTTATGGCCTCTCCTATGGTGTATCATGGAAAATGCCCTAAGCACAGTTGACAAGAGTGTATATCTGCTGTTGTTGGGTCCATGTAAAGCTCTTTAGATCAGGGGAAAAATCAGAGTGAACATCATTAGGCAAAGAAGTGAAAAGTTCTCTTTGAGCCTCACCTATGTGAGGTGTATGTTAATATCAGAGACTATTTACGTTTGACTCTACTTTTTAAGATCAACGTGACTGTGAACATAAGTTGTAGATAGACTGCAGGGAAATCTAATATGGAAACCTAATACAGAATACAGAAATGTTTTTTTCTAAGTTTTAAAAAAGTAGTGGGTGGGGACACCTGGGTGGCTCAGTTGGTTAAGCATCTGCCTTCTGCTTGGGTCACGATCCTGGTGTCCTGGTTCTGAGAAGGAGAACCATGTCATTGGCTCCCAGCTCAGTGGGCAACCTGGTTCTCCTTCGCACTCTACCCGCCCCCCCCACCAGCTCATGCTCTCTCTCTCTCAAATAAATAAATACAATCTTTTTTTAAAAAAGTAGGGGGTGGTTTTTAAACTAGAGAATAAATGTTCATTTCCTTAATTCCGGATAAAAAGCTCTTGACACCAAAGTGGAAAAACAATTCCAACTAGGGTAGTGAGATTCACAATATAAGTGTTCCTAAAAGAAAACATATCCCTTATATATGGACTTAAAAATTAAATTAAATTCACCAGTGTTGGAAAAGTCCACTGCTGGTTTCCGTCTCTGGCTCCTACCCTTTGGCAGCTCATTCCGTAAGAGAACACATCTTACAGAAAACATCCGATTTCTTTAACCCAGACTCACAGAAATCAGATTGTTGCATGGAAATATAGAGAATTTAGCTTGATATATATAAGTTATAAACAGTAGCAGAACTCAAGCTGCTAGAGATTATGAAGTTTATGTATTTGTTACTAATCTTATATATTGAATAGTTTTATATTTCTTCTATAAAGTGAAATTATAGTTTTACAGCTAGGTTCTGAGATAATATTGGTGTTCCAAAAAGTTAATCTTCCCAAGAATCTTTATTTATATGCTTTCTCCATATGTTATCATTTCCAAATAAATTTCCTAGTACAGTATGACTTTTTTTAAAACCAGAAGCATCATAGTGGAAGGATATTTTAAAGACGTATTAAAAAAAAAACTCACTGGATTTATTTCAGATTTAGAAGATCTATTTAATAATATTTTAAAGTTGCAATACAATTTCTGATGTTATTTCTTGGGCATTAAACCTCTTTAGCAGGAAGTTGAGGACTGAGTTATTATAATAACAGCAGGCACATCTTTGCCAGTAAGTGCTGTTATGACTTGGGTTCTGTTCTTGTCATTTCTCTCAACCTTTAGGAAATCACATTGATCTAGGAACACATTTACATATGTAACCATCATTTTGACATCTATTTATGAATTTCCTAGGCTGATAACAGCTTTGCCTCTATGATGTCACTATTTGCAAGTAAAATATATTTTTATCCCAAATTCTGATTTTAGCCCAATAATCAACACCACCAAAACCCAGAACCCACTGAGAGAAATGGAGGTTTATGTGGTGTGCACCTCCGTAGAATAATATGTATCTAGGAAATTTGGCTTTACAGAGGTCTGTGGAGAGTAAGTGCTACTATTTCCAAGAGAAGTTAATCTGCCCGTTACAATCAATCCACCTACGAGAATGAATAGAGGGTTAAGTCAGAGAAAAAAGATACCTCTCTTAAGTCATAATTAGGTCACCCAGGATTAGACAAAAGAAAAAAGTAGTGGTAAGTCTAAAACACATTTTCTTCATAGGTGGTCATAAAATCACAAAATAGAAAGAATTATATTATGGGCATCAGTCTTACCAGAATCTGAAAATAATTTTGGAATAGGTATACCCCTTTGTGATTTTAAATGGCAATCAAAAATAGCCATTTTTTAATCACTTAAATAGCATCACAGGGAAAAGAAAGAGAGTTAAAAAGATTTTTTGCAACCCTAAGCACTGAAAAGATTATGGTTTCTCACTTTGGTTTAAAAACAAAAAAGAAAACAAATCTAAATTATAAAACAATTGCAAGAAATTGCAAAATGTTCTGATTTCCACCATGAAAGCCACTTCACAATTTTTGAGATATCAAAAATCAGGTCATTTCAAAAACGTGGTTGATGCCGCACATTGCTGCTTGCTGTCAGTCTCTCTGTGGGTAGGACCCAGGGTCATGCCAGGAGATGGTCTGCCAGGCAGGTCTGATGATCTTTAAAGTCCCAATATCCTACTTCTCCTTTTGCTGGGAGGATGGGCACATGAGGTTATGAGATTAGTATGAATGGGGCAGCGAGGAGAAGAACAACTTCTAACCTTCCCTTTGCTACTGTCGTACTTCTAATGAGAACCGCTAGATGTTTCTAGTTCAAAGTTCAAATGAAAACTAACCATGCGGCAGTCTAGTCACGCGTTACACAGACACACCTCCTTTCACAGTTCTCTACAACGTGAAATGCTAGAAATCTGTAAAGATGTCAATTCTTTGCTTTCAAAATTTTTGAATATGTTACTGAGCATGGGTATATAACTTTAAAACTCTGGCCATTGGATTTTAAAATCCAAATTGATTTGTTCTCTACATATATCGGGTCTAGAACACGTCTTATGGTGAATAGATAAGATGGCAGTGTGAGCCGTCGTAGAGGGAATTTGGTCAGCATCACATTACATCTCATGCTCTTACGAGTGGTCATAAATTTCCTCTTTTCTGACAAATTAGACACTACTCAAGTTTTACTAATGAACCTGATATTTTCCTATTAATTGGACAGATTAGTTCACTTTTTAAAGGTTTTATTTACTTATTTGACAGAGAGAGATCACAAGCAGGCAGAGAGGCAGGCAGAGAGGGAGGAGGAAGCAGGCTCCCCACTGAGCAGAGCCCGATGTGGGACTCGATCCCAGGACCCTGAGATCATGACCTGAGCCGAAGGCAGAGGCTTTAACCCACGGAGCCCCTCAGGCACCCCTCCTTACCCTGTTCTAATCCTTCCTCTTGATTCGGTATCCTTGGAGTAATCCTTATTGTTATTTTTAAAATTTTATTAACATATAATGTATTATTTGCTTCAGGGTACAGGTCTGTGAATCAGTCTTACACACTTCACAGCACTCACCATATCCCATACCCTTCCCAGTGTCCATAACCCCACCTCCCTCTCCCTACCCTCCTTCCCTGGGCAACCCTCAGTTTGTTAATCCTTATTATTTTTTAAGATGCAATTTAGTCTTCATGTGCTTTAAGAACTACTTTGGGTTAAATGATAATTCTTTTTTTTTTTTTTGAGATGAGATTTTATTTGTATTTATTTTTCTGTGGTAAGAACACTTAACATAAGATTTACTCTCTTAACAAATTTTGAAGTGCACAATACCACATTGCTAAGTATAAGCATTCAACTGTAGTGTAGATCTCTAGAGATGGTTCATCTAGAATGACTAATGCTTTACACCCACTGAACAGCAACTCCTCACTTCCCACACCCCCAATCCCTGGCAACACTAATGCATTTCTGCTTCTGTGAGTCTGACTGTTGTAGATACCTCATATAGTGGATCATACCCTATCTGTCCTTCTGTTGTACCCTGTCTGAGTGCTTATAATACTTACAGATCTTTTTCCAGCTACTATTTTACAAACCCTCATAGATGTCATGTCTTTCTCATTTCTCGTAACCCTAGAATCCAGCTCATTCATGGTGCTACATAAATGTGTGTATGTGTATGTGTTTTAAGATAAATGATGAAAATATGTAGGATATATATGGATATGGATATATATGGATATATGTGAATATGTGTGTGTGTCTGTGTGTGTGTGCGTGTGTGCATGTGTGCGTGTATGTCCTATAGAGCAAGAGTGGGCAGAATTAGAGTGTAAGTTAGACACAGTCAATTGTGCTGTAAATTTTCAAAAATAAAAAGCAAAAAATTGGATAACCATCTGGAAGTTAAATTGTAGAAGAGATCACTTCATTGGATGAAGGATTAGAAAGAATAATATTTAAATAATAATTACAATAACAAAAAAGTGGTAATGACTTTATTTATCTGTTGCCTCCCACAACAACGGATGAGTGCTTGTTATGTGCCAGACTCTGCGAAGCATTTTACATGGCTTTTCTCATTTACCAGCCAAAATATAAAAGAGAGTTCAAATGTATGAATTGATTCTCCCCTGTTGTAACATGATTAAATGAGTGAAAAGAAATTCAAACTTAGTTTATCTGAGTTCTAAGCTTTTGCTTTTCTACCTACTTTTTTTCATATTCTTTTCTGCTTCCTGCATTCGTGGTGCAGTCAGAACCCTGAGACCACAGTATGTTGCCTGATGATTGTGCGTCACAAGAAACACAAGGGCTAAGACCTAGGCCAGCATCAAGAGAACGGGAAAATCGAAAGGGCACCATGAAAGTAAGCTAGATTCCTGGAACCCAAAGTTCTCGGGGAAGAGGGGACAGGAGCTGAAGTCCATCTCTTTTCACCCCCTTTGAAAACAACGATGATAACAACGATAAAACCTGAAGTTATTTTCTTACAGATTCAGCAACAAAGAGCTTTTCTTGATTCTTTTTCCCTTTGGTACCACACCCAACTCTACTCATTCTCCATATACTCTTTTATCTAAAAATGTTTGACTAGCAATACAGCTTTTCAGTTTATATAACATAAAAGTTGGAGAGTTATGCCTTGGTCCCAGAGTGACTTCCAAAATATATATTTTTTTTTCGTGGAAAGTAAAATGATTGTTAAACTACACCTCATTATTTCCTGGGTATGTATATAATATATTTGTTTTCCTACCTCTAGTTTTAGTCTGGAGCATAAACTGGGGTCAAACTTTGGAAATTGTAAGGAAAGTCTATTACAATCCTCATTCTTAGACCATTAGACAATGAAAATGAATATTCCAGATGTCATTATTGCCACTCCAACAGTGGCAAGGAACAATATGGCTGGCGTACTGCAGAGAAAGGCTATATAATTCAACAATACTCAGTCCTAGATTTGATTACATAACCCTTCTCTGGGAGTTCTTTTCTTCCCTTCCCCCATTAGACACTCTTTGCCATTCCCAACTCTCCTTTATATTACCTTCAATGCTTACCTTCATAATAAATTTGCATAATTAATTTACTAGAGCAGGGCTTTTTTTTTTTTAAAGATTTATTTTTAAGTAGTCTCCATTCCCAACACAAGGCTCAAACTCACAACCCTGAGATCAAGAGTTGCATACCTTACTGACTGAGCCAGTCAGGCACCCCCACCAGAACAAGGTTATATTATAAATTTGTTCTTAGTATATTCCTCATTGTTTAAAAACTTCATTTTTTTATACTCCAAGTTATAATGACTTCAGTTCAAAATAAATTCTGACCCATTCTGAGGTGAATGAGAAAAGGAAAATGTGTCTTCTACTTCTCAGTATTTTGTTTTTGTTTTTTCAAAGATTGTATTTATTTATTTGACAGACAGAGATCACAAGCAGGCAGAGAGAGAGGAGGAAGCAGGTTCCCCACTGAGCAGAGAGCCCGATGCGGGGCTCGACCCCAGGACCCTGAGATCATGACCTGAGCTGAAGGCAGAGGCTTAACCCACAGAGCCACCCAGGCACTCCAGTATTTTGTAAATCTTATCATGGATAATATTTTATTTTCTGTCAAAGAACGCTTTGATTAACAAAGTGTGACTCACCAAATATCAAATAAATGCTTTCTTAAAGCATTTATAACAGAATACTTAAAAAATTCTGCTTTATGTTTTGTCATCATGAGATCCTGATGTCGGACATGTTATTTAGTTATTTAATTATTTTGGTGGTGGGGTGCCTGGTGGTTCAGTTGCTTAAGTGCCCAACTCTCAATTTCTGCTCAGGTCATGACCCTCAGGGTCCTGAGATGGAGCTCCGCGTTGGGCTTCATGCTGGGTGTGGAGCCTGCTCAGGACTCTCTCTCTCCCTCTGCCCCACGATCTGTGCACTTGCAAGGGCGCTCTCTCTCTCTCTCAAAAAAAATTCTTTTGGTGGTATGTGTGTTTATAAATATATATATTATATAAATATATAATCACATAATATATAATTAAATTATAGTTACATAAATCTATAGCACTACAAACAGATATGTTTAAAATGTTTTTCTCTATCCATTATATCTGGTACTTCTCAAAATGATACTTCACATCCACAGAGCAATCTTCTGATAAGATTCACCTTTCTTATTCATTGACATAATATCTGAAAAAATATATATTTTATATACTTTCATAACATATATGATATTATAGAAAGAAAAAGATTAAAAACTATAAATAAACTACAGTTATGCTTTAGCAGCTGTGGACGAGACTCAGCAACTGATAGAAAGGATTTCCACTTGATCTTACTGATACTTTGGTCTTTGTGTCACATAATAGGTTCTGAACCCAGTCCCAAGTCAACATCCCACGTGACTGTGTTCGTGCTCCTAGACCGCAGTTCTAGCTCAGACATCCAAAGGTCATCCACAGAAGCAAATGGAGCTAAATAGGGAAACTCTGGTTTTTCAGGGCATCTCTACCTGAAAACTAAAAGTATTCTTTTTTCCTAACAATGTAATATCGGTTTCAGTCAAACCTGCAATCTGATCATTAACCCGCAGTGAAGGAAGACATAGAGTCTTAGTCTACTACAAAGTCTCTAGGTATAGCCTTCAGGTATCCACTATTATGGAACACAAAACAGATTTCTGCATAGGAGATGTGATGTGCTTTCCTTTAGGTTCCAACCAAAAAAGCTGACATGAAAATGAGCCCTCGTGACTCAGACTCTAATTCTGGGGGAGCTTCACTTCCCTTGGGATTAAAATCATCAGAGAATAAAAGTCAGATGTAAAAATATTCTTTGACACCTTAAAGGAACCCTAGAGGTTACTAAAGATAGTAATGTTGCTTGTGCTCCAGAAGAGCTAAATTCTGTCCTCCAAGGAATTTGGAACTTTTTTTTTAATATGGCAGGTTTTAGTGCAGAATAATAGAAGCAAAAAAAAACCATCTTTTTTCTAATCTTCTAAAGATAGTTCTTAAAAGTGTATGTTATTGAAACCTCTGATTAGTCAGTGTATTAAATGTAAATATATACCCAAGAATCTATATTTTTGCATTGATTGTCAACTTACAGAAATCCAAAGATCTTTTTGAATATTTTATAATACTTTAAATGTTCTGTGTAACTCAAATATTGAGAATTTTTTCCTCAAGTTATTTCCATTAGACATAAGGCATTCTAGGCTACCAGGAAAATAGATGCATGATCCCCTCAATGAATGTATAGCCTATTCAAACCCAATATATGCAATTGTGTTAACATAATCACTCACTTAAACCAGATCTAGAGAGAGAACATAGTATTTCATCCTTTGCTGTTAATGGCTAAAGCTTCGTAGAATTTAGTTGCTGATTGTGGCTCTTTCTTAAAGGCCAAACATTCATATTTCTAATCTTTCCCTTGTCTCCAAGTATGTTTATCCATGAGCAGTTGAAAGATATGGAAATGAATTTCAAAAATGTGGACTCCTTTAATTATACCCTTGAAGACAGTCCAGACCGTTCACCCTTAGATGACTAAACACAGGCCTGGAATGGAGGCTGACATAAACCAGCCCTCACTGTCCCTGCAGCAGCAAGCTCATCTGTATCAAGTCTACATCAAATGCTCAAGACCCCGTGCTCTCTTCTTGTCACCCTCTTTCCTCCACCCTCCAGATCCTCTCTGATTATAATGATTTGCTTTTTAAACCACTGGAAGGATGTTATTTATAGACATAATTTATAGATGTTTAGACATCCTAGTTTTATTTTCTCAACATCTTAAACTAATTTGAAAATTTTAAATTAAAATTTAAAAAACCTGTTTTTGTTTTTGTTTTTTACATAATCCAAATGTCTCCAGGTCCTCAGTCTTTCACCTAATATAACTGTATGAAGGGCAGAGCCCTCTGCCGTAATTTGGAAGATGACCAGAGCACAGATCGTTTTCTTGGTCACTCTTGTCTCCCATTCTGAACTCCTGACTTCCTTGAGTCACCACTGCCTCACTGCTCCCTGCTCATGATGGCTGCTGTCCTTGCCCCGCACGAGTTGGTCCCAAGTGTGGACATTAGTCACTGTGTAAGGTCCCAAGAACACATGGCCAGTGTGTGCATTAGACTTAGGAGATGATGGAGGAGAATCACAAAACGGGACATAAAATCAGTTAAAACAATAGAGATATCATGTTTCTTACCTTTTCCAGCCATTCTTATAAAAGAACTCTCTTTTGTGCTTGCCCCTTTCCTTCAGCACAGACCTCTACTGTTTCCAGGGCTTCAGAATTTGAAAGAGGCTCACAGCTCACCATCTCTCCTTCCCATCCCACTAACCGACAACTTATGAAATAAGTACAACGAATCAAACAAAAACAATCCATTTTCTCTCTTAGATTAACGCCAGTTACTTCACTACACAGGGAATGTGTGTATTTTCTTAACCTTTCCCTATGGATTCTTCGAGTCCTATAGCTGAAAAGCCTACTTAAGAGCTTTCCAAGAAGTGAACTTTGTCACTATGTAAGATGTAGGGAATGATACGGGCGGGCTCGGAGACTTATTAAACAACATTTTTTGTTCCCTCCTCCTTTCACATGACGTTGCATTTCTCTATTTGCAAAACCTCTGTCTCACTTTCTACCCGGGAGAAGTATACCTCCGAATAACATTTCTAAGAAATAACAGCCCTGTGTTCTCCGGGAAAGGAAAGTAGGAGCAAACCATCTGAAACAGAAGTGAGTCATGTGGATGAGGCCTGGCTGGGAGGACGTCCTGAAACATGATGCAAGGGAAACTCCAGCTTCATATGGGATGGAGAGCCTGAGCCCTTACATTTTTCTAAACTAAGCTAACAAATATATGAATATATCTACAGGCTCGTTAATCTTTTGCCTTCGAGCCAACAGTTGAAAATAAGCCTTTGGCAATGACCTATCTGCTGCAGTCTCCGCAAGCCAACTTCACTTCCCAGCATTCATTCCCAAGCCAAGATTATCCCCAGACCGAAGGCCATACCTCCCACCCAGGTCAAAGGGCTGTAATCACTGGAAGAGACGCTAGGCTCCAGAATCCTCCTTTCCAGCCCCGTGTGTGCACACGTTCTCCCAGTGTGGGAACACTCCTTCTTGTCTCTCTCCGTTTCTCCCATGAAAACGGTCCCTCTTTTGTTTCCTGACGCGTCCCCTCCTGTTGGGGGAGGAAGCAGGTGTGTACAGGAGGGTACGAGAGCAGCCTCAATGCCCATTGTCTTTTTCTCCCTAAGATGGAGGTTTTTACTGTACTTTGCAACATGTTCCTGGCTCTAGTAGGTTTACTGTTTTCATGATAACTTTGTAAAATTGCATTTCTAAGGCGATTTATCGCTGTTTTTTATTTTATGTTCTTGAAACTTTCCAGAACTCTTGACCAAGGAGGCTTCAGTAAATGGCGTTAGCATTTGGGCCCTACGAAGAGTCAGAGACAAAAATAGTGGCAGTTACTCGGTTCGGTCAACAGTATTTATACAATACTTAACTGTCTGGGTCCACAAGATAAAGGACAGACGTTTAACTGTTCATAATAGGGTCAGGAAAACTGGGCTTGTAACAGGCTTTTTGGTCCTTGCCACTTGGAGGAACACAGAGTTCTCAAAGGAGAACTCTTTATTGAATTCAACTTATTGACACACAAAGTATGTATCACGTAAATATTTAGTTTCATAACTACATAGTCCTCATAGTGAACTCTGGTCCCCGTTCTTCACATGGTCACATTATAAAAGGCAGAATTACAGGCTCTTTTCTTTTTCTTTCTTTTTTTTTTTTTTTAGAAAAAAGCTAATAAAGTAATAAAAGTAATAAAACCAAAGACTTACAGTTTGGAGATCATTGCAGAGATAACTAAATTTTTTTTACCTTTTAGAATGTAGGATTTAAGTCTTTTTACTTTTCTGAATGTTATGAACTGACACTACCCACACACCCCCACCCCCCCATCCCCCCAGCTCCCCGCCACTGGGAGCTACGTGGCGTTTCTTCATCCACAGATTCACTTTTGCCCTTGGACTCTTTCTCGCCCTTCCCCTTCCTTAGGGAGAGAGGGGTGGGGGGAGGAGTACTGTTTCAGCCAACTGGCTTTATTAAAGGTTTCTCATCTATGAGGCATGAGAATATGTTTGCAAATCTGCTTTATTCTGATTGGCAGTGAGAAGTACGATTCCTCTTTAATTAGAACCTTCTGAGTCCTGTCATACGGTTTAACCCATCTCAAGCCCAGCGCTGGCTGAGGACATGGGTCAACTCACCATTTTTTTAAATTATTAGACAATGACGAGTTTACACCACGGAGTTGTTTTCTTTGTTGATACTAGAGCAGAGAATGGGGAAGTAATGGTGGGGGGTTATATTGGAAATCACAGTGATTTGTTCATGAAGTCAAATGACTAACCTTGATCCTGACAAAAATCTATCTGTATGAATATGAACATACCCTTTAAGGTTGCAGGAACTGGATTATGTTATCTGTAAAAATTAGGAGTTCTGTTTCTCAAACACTTCACTGATAACTTCTAAGATTCTCCCAGGTCTCAAATACTGTAATTCCATCAACACATTGCAAGAAATACACCGTTATGTTACCAATAAGTTGGTTATTGCAAGATTTTATGGCTTTGAAAAAACTCTTATTTACTTAACACCTTATCAGTAATGTTTTGTTTTCATGACATTTTTAACAAAATGTTTGCTAACATTGTCAAGGGATTTCCTAGCTAAGATATAATCAAGGGATATCTCTGAAGACTATTTCTTTTCTTGTCTTAATTCCATCTGCTTGATCTTCTACAAGTAACCAAAAATATCAATGTCGTTGACAAATAGAAAAAAAATAGTTAAATAGTAAATCATACCTCCTTGAAAATCACACCATTGCCTATAAACAAAATCGAAGAACAGTATCTGGTTTTTTTCTTTGTGCTAGTTCCTGTCCATGCACAGAGAACATCAGGCCATGACTCACATCACTGACACATCGCCAGCACAGCTGGAGAGGCACAGAATGCATTTCATAACAAGGACAAAGAAAGAAAGGGAGAAAAGCTTGTTCGTTTAAAAGATCTATATAGCTTACTGCTGCAAAAGCAAGATACAAGCTTTTCCAAGAAAACTGCTTAAAGAAAAAGCAAATTGTTTTGTGCTAATTAAAAATTACTTGAATAATTTTTATATGTAATAAGTTCCTTCAAGGAAGCTATTCCCTCTGGAAACCTCACTCTCACTGAGAAGAAGCAACAGTGTATGCATATCGGGAGTGAAGGTCTGGTGACAATTAAGAGGGATGAACAATAAAAGAAAAGTACTCCGTGATAATCTTGGAATTCTTTTGAGAGAAAAATAGGAATAAGGAGGTTTCTATGCAGGCAAAAAAAGAATGGCATTTCATGAACTCTTCCACGATCTGATAAATGAACTCAGAAATATCTGCACTCTAGCTTTGAGAAGGTCAGTTGGTTGATACAGAACGATGTCAAAGGGCAAATTTTCACAGAACTGTCCACGGGTAACATTTCCCTCCCTGTGCAAGTAAGTATAAATGATATTGTCCCTCATTGTGTCCTCTGCCTACGCTGCGTAGAAAGTTGAATTAAATTGTTGGCTGGATATAAAAAATTTAAAAATGATTAAAGAAATAAAATCAATTGTTGGCTGGATAGTTAAACTAAAAGTAAAGTTGTTAAGCAAGTTTACAATGGGTCTATTACCACTGGTGATAGGTCTCACCATTGTAAAAGGAAATAGCACTTCTTCAGACTGTGCTAACAGAAAAGGCTTCTCTGGGTTGATTTAGGATTAAGAAATAGGTGCCTTAGCCAGCCCACCGTCTCGACAGGTCTTGGGTGAACTTCTCATTCCTGCAATGAGAAGCTGTGCCAGAGCGGCCGGCCCAGCCACGTGCATCATCGCCTCAGAAATTCAGTAAATAACGACGCCTGTGGAGTGAGGGGTAAGACATATTATCTTAACAACTACTGCAGAATTTCTATTAATTACGGTACTGTGCTCGTTGGAAGAAAATATCTTGGAAGGTATTTAGAAGTGGAAAGTGAAAGCAAGTTGAGGGCAGGAGAACGTTGGCCATGATCAAAGATAAAGTGTGAAATGGTCCTTTCTGTCTCCTTGACTCCATCACTGGACCAAAGGGATTCATGCAGTTGGTCTGCAATCCGTTCGTTCCTATCATGGGAGGCAGAATCATACTTCTGAGGGTGAAAGACGAACTGCCCCGGTACTGCCTTGCACGCTGGATGTCTGCTGAGGATGCCGCATTTGTTTGTAGATGATCACAGTGTTTTAGAAATTTAACCTCTACCCTCATCTCCTGTCAGCTGGATAACCTGAACACTAATTTTCTTTCTGTATCCTAGCAGGAGGCTTTGAGCCACCTTGGACACGTATACCACATTCACTTATGACTTGGCACAACTTACTTGTCCTGAAACATATTCTCATTTGAAAGGATAGTTAGAGTGGACTTTATCAAAGTAGTTATGAGAATATATGTATAATTTATGTATCATTTACTTTATGCATGTTACATATTTCTATTTTTCAAAAAGATTTTATTTACTTATTTATTTGAGAGAGAGAGAGAGAGAGCAAGTGGGGAGAGGGACAGAAGGAGAGGGAGAGAGAGAGAATCTCAAGTAGATTCCCTACAAAGTGTGGAGCCTGACATGGGGCTCGATCTCACAACCTTGTGATCATGACCTGAGACAAAATCAAGAGTTGGATGCTTAACCAACTCAGCCACCCAGGTGCCCCTATATTTCTATTTTTTATCTTATTTTTTTTTTTAAAGATTTTATTTATTTGACAGAGAGATTACAAGTAGGCAGAAAGGCAGGCAGAGAGAGAGAGCAGAGGAAGCAGGCTGCCTGCCAAGCAGAGAGCCCAATGTGGGGCTCAATCCTAGGACCCTGAGATCATGACCTGAGCCAAAGGCAGAGGCCTAACGCACTGAGTCACCCAGGCGCCCCTAGTTTTTAAAAGACAAAGAAGGAGAGGGAGAACAGGAGAGCACAAGCAGGAGGAGAATCAGGCTCCCCGCCAAGCAGAGAGAGTGACATAGAACTTGATCCCAGGACCCTGAGATCACGACTTGAGCCAAAGGCAGATGCTTAACTGACTGAGCCACTCAAGAGCCCCCCTATATTTCTATTTCTAAATGTTCTTAGATAATGACTAAAGCACAGTGGACTAACAATTGATAGATAGATACATACATACATACATACATAGATGATAGAGAGATGGGGCTAGTTCAGTGACCACAAGAATAATTCTCTTGTCTTTACAAAAAAGACTAACAATTAATCTAATGTGTTCTACCTTCTAATTATTTATGATTTAATGTAATTCAAGAATATTGTATCTTTGCATAATTTTTCTTTCTAGCCCATATTAAGGAGAAATGAGAGGGGATCCAATAAATAAATGGGGATATCTAAAATTGGAGAAGAGAAAGTTCATTTGTTTCATCATCCCCAGAGTTCTCTACAATAATTTAAATAATTTTTTAGTGTCTCTGGGGAAGTAAAGTTATCATACACATGTTTAATGGTAATTATCTTAAATATGTCATTTGATAAATGCTTATAGTCATTTACTTCTTCATTTTTGGGGTGTGGGTAATAAGTTTTAATCATATAAAATGACAAAAATAAAACAAAATAATCTAACACATTATTTAAATCTACCTGCCATTTTTTTTTAAAAGATTTTATTTATTTATTTGACAGAGACAGAGACCACAAGTAGGCATAGAGAGGAAGGGAAGCAGGCTCCCAGCTGAGCAGAAAGCCTGATGTGGGGCTCGATCCCAGGACCCTGGGATCATGATCTGAGCCAAAAGCAGAGGCTTTAACCCACTGAGCCAACCAGGCGCCCTCTACCTGCCATATTTTAAGACAGAAATTTTGCATTTCCTTTCCATGTTCTCCTTAGCTTCAACATTTTTTTTTTTTAACACTCTTGTTTGTACTAAGTAAGAGTTCCCTGACATTCCCAGTTAATTTCTTTCAAAAGATAAGCAAAAATTTAATGTTAATAAGATCTTAAGGGGTGCCTGGGTGGCTCAGTGGGTTAAGCCTCTGTCTTTGGCTCAGGTCATGATCCTTAGGTCCTGGGATAGAGCCCCACATTGGGCTCTCTGCTCAGCAGCGAGCCTGCTTCCCCCTCTGCCTGCCCCTCTGCCTACTTGTGATCTCTCTCTCTATGTCAAATAAATTTGAAAAAAAAAAAAAAAAGATCTTAAAAAGTCATCCACTAGCCTACTTTTTGTTTCAATTTCCTCTCTGTCACTCACAACTTAGGAGGAAACATTGTTACATTCTGACACTCTCATCTCTGTCTTGCCTTCTATGTAATTCTTGTCTGGCCCATTCGCATTGTTTACTACTGCAGTGTTCCTGAACATTCTGAAGAAATGTTTTTCACCAGGTAGTTCCTGTGGGTTTATTTTAATTTCTTTTTAGTTATTGTGGTTTTAAATTCACCAAATTAATAATAAGCAGTTTATACTCTCCTATTAAGAAATTAACATAATTATATTGATGTTTTAATAAAGGTTTATATAAGATTTTTATTTCTGTTGATTAAAAATCACCAAGAATCTCATTCCCTCAGTTTTATAAGAAATGATCTTGAAATGTCACCTTAAACATGATAATTTAAAAAGAAACTATCTGGAGTAATGAACTGGGAGCTGATAATATCAGAGTTTTTAATTAATGAGTTCTCTTCTTTAATTAATCCACTCCACAGAAGTTTATTCAATACAGAATAGGCAGTTCGTTATATGGCGGGGGAATGCTGGAGGATTTTCTTGGCTAGGCTGGCTAGAGAGACATTCTAGCTCTCTTTCACATAAAATGTCATCTCACATACACTACCCAAAGGATAACATCACACTCACACCTCGTTATAAGAACATACTCAATTGGAAATTATTTCCTCATAGATGAAACCTATACATATGTTTATTTTTGACAAATGAATATAATATTTCCACCAAAGGAAAAGGTGAGCTTAAGCATTAATCTGTCCATATGGTTAATACATATGGACATTTAAACCCAGTGTGCATTAAAAACAACAACAACAACAACACACACATGTGCTTCAGCAGATGAACGAGAACATGTGCTCTCGGGAAGTGGAGGGTGATGTCAGTATAACACACGTTCATGTAGGTCTCTATGAAGTTTTTCCTAGTGCATTAATTTTATGCCGTCACTGAGTCACAGCTGAACACAACGTGCACTCGTGTGGCTAAATGCACCAGACCACAGAGCGATCCAGGGCTGTCCAGAAAGCCCACTCTTTCCTCAGTCTTTCTCTTGGTGCAGTTCCATCATGTGATCAGGTTGTGACATGCTTATTGTGCAGCTCTTTCTGATTATTTATATTTTACACTGCTCTTCATACCTTGGCAGGCTAAGCCCTTCTTATACAATCTTTTATCCATTCCCCCATCATCTTTTTAAAAAGGTAAAACGTTATGTTTACAACAATTTTTCTTTCCTTAGTAGTAATTTAAAATCTTTAAAACTGCTAGTATTTTTTTAAGATTTTTATTTATTTATTTGACAAACAGAGATCACAAGTAGGCAGAGAGGCAGGCAGAGAGAGAGAGAGGGGGAAGCAGGCTCTCCGCTGAGCAGAGAGCCTGATGCGGGGCTTGATCCCAGGACCCTGAGACCATGACCTGAGCCAAAGGCAGAGGCTTAACCCACTGAGCCACCCAGGTGCCGCCAAACTGTTAGTATTTTAAATAGAAAAGCCCAGTTTTGTTAATTATGCAGATACAAATTTCAATAGGTTTTAAGTGTTTTGCACAACTCTATTTTTCTCATAAGCTTACTTATATATAATGTTTAATATTATGCAATGCAAGAGTTTTCAGAATTGCATATACTGTGTTAGATCTGAAACATCTCTGCTGTATAATGTTGTTAAAAGTTGTTATTAAATAAAATATAAGAATTTCTGGACTAATTGGATATTAGTAATGGCAGAAACATTAGCTAAGTAATATTGTCTATTTAGATGCTCTACAATTTCTTGATAAAATACTATTCCCATGAAATAAATGAAAAAATAAAGGTTTTGAAAAGATATTTACATCAAAGTAAGGGAAAAAATAATGGGAAAATTTACATGATCTGCTTCAAGATAAGTGAAAAATGGTTACTCGTCACAAAATTGGTAATAAAACTACAGGTTGTCAAAAATAACAATAAAATGCTACTTTCGCAATAGCTAACCGAGTATATTGAGACTTCAGAATGGTGTCAAGCATGATATATACAAAATTATAAGGATGTCGGGCATATAGCAGATGCCCAATTAACATTTGTTGAACAAACAAAAACGCCAGGGTACATCTGTCCAGTTGATTTCTTCTTTGGGAAAAGTCTACTAGGTTATAAGTTCCAAGAGGACAAGCCTAACATCTGACCACCCCATCCCCCATGCCCAGAAAGTAGCAGATGCTAAATAAATGTATGGCGAATAAATGAGTTAAGACATTCCCTACCAGATCGATCCTGAGAAAGATCATTTTTAACTCTTTAAATCATTTCCTATGCTTCCCTAAGAGATTCCTACACATTGCCTCAGTTCCTTGATGAAAAAGACAAACACTACTTCAGCTAGGTCATATTTCTTCCTTGGAGTAAGTTTATCCAACAAACTCGTAAAACAAGTTGTGTCCTGTAAATCTAAGACATATCACTGTCCGATTTCAATAATCTTTCAGACGTGCCCTTCAAGACAGTTGTAGCATAATGACTACTGATACTAGTTCTGGATCACTTTCTGGATTTAAATCCTGGCTCTATCCTTTGGTAACTGGGCAAAATGCTCAAGAGTCTGTAACTCGGTTCTCCTATCTATAAAACTGGAAAAAAGGCACCCCTATCTTCTGGGATTTTGTGTGATAAATGGGTTTATACACAAGAATTACTTAGCACTTAGTACAACACATAGTAAGTAATCCATAAATATGAGATACTGTTATCTTTTCTAACAACCCAACTACATTTGCTCCTGATGCCATTTCCCCATTTCTTGGCAACCAGGAAGCTTCCTAGGTGTCTCTCCCACATCAGCTTGTCACTACAGACAACTGTACACTTAATTCCTGCAAGCTGTGGATGAAAAACAAACATATTACCTAATAATAATATGTGATTGGTCTTAGGGTATTTTCATTTTAAAATTAACACCTACAGATATAATCCTGTAGTACTCCCATGTTCACTCATAATTAAGAATAAATAAAGAAGATATTGGTATGCAATTTTCAAAACATTGCTAATTTGCTTCAACTATTTCAGCCTAAAGCACATAGTACTTTTAATTATACTTAGAAATATTTGCTCTTCTCCCACACATTTTATTTAAATGATGTATCTCTCTGTAATTATGATATCTCTTCATGTATGTGCTTATACATATCAGGCACTGACAATGAATTTTTTAAAAATCTTATTTAATTTTATTTTTTTCAGTGTTCCAAAATTCATTTTTATGCACCACACCCAGTGCTCCATGCATACATGCCCTCCTTAATACCCACGACCAGGATCACCCAACCCCCTACTTCCACCTCCTCTCCAAAACCGGTTTTGTTTCTCAGAGTCCACAGTCTCTCACAGTTTGTCTCTCCCTCCAATTTCCCCCAACTCCCTTCTCCTCTCCATCTCCCAATGTCCTCCATGTTATTCCTTATGCTCCACAAATAAGTGAAACCATATGATAATTAACTCTCTCTGCTTGACTTATTTCACTCAGCATCATCTCTTCCAGTATCCTCCATGTTGATACAAAAGTTGGGTATTCATCCTTTCTGATGGAGGCATCATACTCCATCGTATATATGGACCACATCTTCTTTATCTATTCGTCCATTGAAGGGCATCTTGGTTCTTTCCACAGTTTGATGACTGTGGCCATTGCTGCTATGAACATTGGGGTACAGATGGCCCTTCTTTTCACTCCATCTGTATCTTTGGGGTAAATACCCAGTAGTGCAATGGCAGGGTCATAGGGAAGCTCTATTTTTAATTTCTTAAGAAATCTCCACACTGTTCTCCAAAGTGGCTGCACCAACTTGCATTCCCACCAACAGTGCAAGAGGGTTCCCCTTTCTCCATATCCTCTCCAACACTTGTTAGTTTACTGTCTTGTTGATTTTGGCTATTCTAACTGGTGTAAGTTGGTATCTCAGTGTGGTTTTGATTTGAATTTCCCTGATGGTTAGTGGTGATGAACATTTTTTCATGTGTCTGTTAGCCAGTTGTATGTCTTCTTTGGAGAAGTGTCTGTTCGTGTCTTCTGCCCATTTGTTGACACGATTATCTCTTTTGTGTGTTCAGTTTGTACTGGCACAAAAACAGACACATAGACCAGTGGAACAGAGCAGAGAGCCCAGATATGGACCCACAACTCTATGGTCAAATAATCTTGGACAAAGCAGGAAAAAAATATCCACTGGAAAAAAGACAGTCTCTTCAATAAATTGTGCTGGGTAAATTGGACAGCTATGTGGAGAAGCTTGAAACTCGACCGTTCTCTTACACCATATACAAAGATAAATGTGAAATGGAACAAAGACCTCAACGTGAGACAGGAATCCATCAGAATCCTAGAGGAGAACATAGGCAGTAACCTCTTCGACATTGGCCACAGCAACTTCTTTCAAGATAAGTCTCCAAAGGCAAAGGAAACAAAAGCGAAAATGAACTTTTGGGACTTCATCAAGATCAAAAGCTTCTGCACAGCAAAGGAAACAGTCAACAAAACAAAGAGGCAATGCATGGAATGGGAGAAGATACTCACAAATGACACTACAGACAAAGGGCTGCTATCCAGGATCTATAAAGACCTCCTCAAACTCAACACAGACAATGAGTTGTTAATGTGCAGTGAGGTTATAAGCAGCTCCTCAGTCAGTTGTTTCATCGTGTGTTTGCACTGTGCTAGGTCACATCATTTGCAGGATATTTGTATATTCATTGGGGAGCCATGAACACTGATATTATTGGAAATACCTGGTTTTGTGTTGTACTATAGAAAGTGGAAAATTCTGAGGGCAGCTGTGTGGTATACACAACAGCTGGAGCAACTATGTGCTAGAAAATGGGAGCCTTGGGCATCTGTGTTATCAACCATCTCAAATAAATACAAAGTCCTTTCCCAAGTTGTATATTTCAAGTGCATTTTCATAAGATTCAGAGTAATTTCACCGTACAGTTGACATACACACAGTATATTTCTACTTATTTTATTATTTTTCCATACCCAACCTACTTACTGCTAAAATATATACTAAAGGCTAATGCTAAAAAAATGCTAACGGATACTTCCAGATTGTGCTCTCTAAATACTGTTTTCTACTGCTAGATACCTGAGTTCATCCTCGTGACACCTGGGACCGGAGAGGCAAGTAGGTCGCGCCGAGTTCTGACCTGCTATAAAATTTTGTAGAGATGCATTACATTTGTATGTAACAAAATACAATTTGTTATTTTATTTATATGTTATGTATTTTAATACATTATTTGTGTGTATACAAACAGCTTATAGATAAATAATATACATAAGGTGTATATATATGTATGCCTGTGTGTGTATTTTAAGTCACTAGTTTGCGGTAATTTGTTACACAAAAATAGAAAACTAGTACACCCTAAAGACTCTTCTCAGTAAGAAGAACCAAGAATCCTTGAAGAATTACTGGTTTAGGTTCTAGGTCAAGAAATATAGCAGACCAAGGAAAAGAGAGTCCTCGAAGACTGTGGCGGCTTTCAGGCAGACCAAGCTCCCCTAGGGACCCCAGTTTGGAGGGCTTAACTGCACCCCAGCTCCCCACCTGTCCCTCACTTTTCCTACGCTGCCAGCTTCGAACCACAATAGAGACTCTGTGCTTGTCTGTTTAGTTCTGCGTGTAAATGGAGTATGTCACAGAGATGGCCCTGCCCTTCACCACCTGGGTCCTCTCCCCTTTCCCCTGGTCATGGCCACTTATGGTAGCAGGACCAGTAAACGGACTTCCATTATTTGAAAAAAACAAAAACCACACAAATAATAATAATAATAGTAATCGTAGTAGTAGTAGTAGTACTAGAATAAGAATAGAATATATTCTATTCTATAAGAATAGAATAAGAATTCGAAGGAGCTCCCACTGGCTAGATACGAAAAAAATTTGATATAAAGAAAAATAATGGTAACAATGAATTCAAATACATTAAATATATTATATTCTAGGAGTTCAACGTGATAACTAAAAAGGCCTTCTCGGCCTTTGCAAGTTATTGTGGCTACATCTCATTTTCCTGAAAACTATTAAAGAGAGAGAAAGAAAGCATCTATATTCTCTTTACCAAATGTATTGCAAGCTAACTAACTAGTGGATAAGTGAAAACCCTTTGCAGTAGAATTCTAGCTTAGAAATGCAAAAAGAATGGTGAAATTAGAATATAAATGTCTTGTCAACCCTGATGAAATAACGAAGGTAGGCCACCCTTATCAATCTCCGCTAAAACACAGGTGAAAAGCTAATGGCGTCTTTTGAACAAAAAAACAAGGCTGATCATCGAAACCCGCTCACCAGTCTCAACATCGCTTTAACAGCCGGACAGCCGGACAGCCGGACACATGTCCTCGCTGGCGTGATGCAGTCGGAAGCTTGAGGCACTACCTCTGAGATGCTCTTGCCAAATGTCTGAACACGAGTTGAGTCAAGTCCCGCCTCTCATGTGTGCTTTCACTTCTATTTTGTTACAGCTGGTAGAATTTCAGAAAAGTTTCAAGAATAGTACCAAGAATTTCCATAAACTTTTCATCCGGTTTCCACAAATATGAACATTTTGCCACATTTGTTTAACTTCCTCTTTTTTCCTCTTTCTCCTCTTCCTTGTTTCTCTCTCTGTATACATGACCATATGTATGAATATTATGTGGATTTATTCACACGTATATGTATTTTTCTGAGCAATTTGAGAAATAAGTCATATACATGACACTTTACGCCTAAACACTTTAGTTATCTCTAAAAACAAGGACATTCTCTTACTTATAATGATCAAAATCAGGAGATAATGATAATATAATAGTATGAACTATTTATGGACCTTATCAAATTTTGTCACTTGTCCCAAATAATGTCATTTATAGCACAATAAAATCTCTCAGCATGCATAGCTTCTGGTTTTCATGTTCTTTAGCATTCTTTTTTTTTTAAGATTTTATTTATTTATTTGACAGAGAGAGATCACAAGTAGGCAGAGAGGCAGGCAGAGGGAGAGAGGGGGAAGCAGGCTCCCCGCTGAGCAGAGAGCCCGATGCGGGCCTCGATCCCAGGACCCTGAGATCATGACCTGAGCCGAAGGCAGAGGCTTAACCCACTGAGCCACCCAGGCGCCCTCTTTAGCATTCTTTAACCTGTGACAGCTCTTCAGTCTTTTATGATATTATCATTTTTGAAAAGCGCAGTGAGATGTATATTGTTTTTGTAGGCTATCTCTGAATTTGAGTCCCTTCCATTATATGGGAAATATAGGAGTTGGAAAAGCATGTTTTAAAACACTGCAGGGAGCAACAATTCAGAATAGGAGAAATCCCATAAGACAAAAGATCTGATTTCTTCCACAAGTAAATGCCAACAGAACAGAAAGAGTGGTTATTATGGATTAAGAAAAAAATATATATATCCAAATATGTACAATTTATTTGGATTCTGTTTCAACAAACTAACTTTTAAAATAAATGTATATAGTAGAGGAGAAATTTGAAACTGAATATTAAATAATATAAAGAATTAATGTTAATTTTTAGGTGTGCTAATGGCAGCATTATATTTTTTTAAAATGTAATTTTTATCCCTTAGAGATATAATTTATGGCTAAAATGATAACATATCTGGTACTTGTTTTTAAAAGAATTCTAGTCAGGGGTGAGAGTGGTGGGCATAGATAAATGAACATGCCTTCATGTTGATAATTATTGAATAGCTTGAGACGGAGGTATCTGGGGATTTGCTATACCATCTTTTACTTTTCTATATACTTGGAAGTTTCCAAAACTAAACGTCAGAAACAAAAAAACCGGAATGCCTTCCGACGAGACTATTAGTGATTGAACTCCTTGAGCTCATGAAGTATGTGCCTGATTCATCTACCTGTGAAGTCTGCTGTGCTTCATAATGGAAGCCTGACCGACAGGACTCCATCTAACACGTCCTGCGAGCACACGTAATTCTCCTGAGCTGGTGACTCCCATTCCAGAGGGGCCTATTCTTTCGAGTCCATCGCTCTCTCCATTTAAATCAATGTCCCAAATGGCCTCCCGGGGAACTCTCACATCCAATCGACTAAAGAGAGAAATACTTCAGTCTACCTTAGGGTCCCATGCTGTAAGGGTTTAGCAGTTGGAAATGCCGTTTTGTGGTAGAACACTCTACCAAGGTGGGATATAAAGGATAATGGAACCAGAAAACATGACGTTTGGCAAAATTTTGAGTGCCATATCTTTTATGTTTTGCCTGAAATGAGCTGAAGGTAAGATCCGCGTTAATTCACTGACAGTTGTTAATGATATGTGTATGAACGGTCAGGAGGAAAATTAAAGAATGAATAAGAAGCAATTAATGAAGATGTATGGATCTTTCAAAATAGGCTTAGAATTTGAAAACATTTCTTTCAGGGATGAGGTTTTTAACAACCAAATGGAAATGAAGAGCTGCCATGTGGATATTAACCCACACTTTCCCCTCACTTCAGCCTTAGATCCATGGGCTCAGGGTGGCAAGGATGGTTTACTTCAACAAGATGAGCTTAACCAGACATTTGCCATTCTTTTTTCTTTTCCTTTTTAAAAATTTCTTAATATTCTAACCCCCCCTTCAAGTTATGTGGGAATTCCCCATCTTACAAGTCTTGTTAGCAAGTAGAATGTTCTTCTATTATAAAACCTGAGAATGCTGCTTGCTTTACAAGTCCCCTTGGAGGTAAGGCGCAAACACAAGACCTAGGTCAGCTAATAGGACAGGCTTACCTCAGACTTCAAATCGAGAGCTGGAACGTATTACAGGAGGACTGGAAAGACTGGAACGTATCACAGGAGGCCATGAATAACAGCCAGAATTAGTCCTTCGATCAGCTGTGGTAGAGGTTCTGAGGGTAGCACACAAAGTCCAATATGTTCAGAATGGGTTTATGTGCACATTAACTGAACTTTGATGCATGATTATGTTGCACAATGTCCTTACTGACTGTAATCTTAACAGCTCATTTATGCCACTGAGATAAGATACTGTATTAATAATAGTCATGGTTAGTTTTTAGGCCACTCAAATCCTGTTCTGTTTCTCCCATTTGCTTTTCTTGCCTCATACTTGATTTCTTTGGTTTTGCCTTTCTCTGATTGGTGATCTGGTTGGAAGGAATGTCTACACTGGTTTTGCCCCTGAATCACTTTAATTTCATTTTTATCATCTGAGGGAGTCTTGTTCCTTCTATTTAGTCAGCTCTTGAAACATATTAATCCAGTACAGATACACACTCTGGGTTCCCAATTATCCATAAAAGGGAATCTAACATTGAAAGTAAAAAGCTATCAAAACGATCTGGTAGATATATTTTCTCCATCTTAGCTTTCATGTATTTACATCATCTCTTCCCAGGTATTTAAAAAGCTCAAAGACATTTAAAGTTTGGTTCAGATAGCTTTCTATAGGTTATAGTTCAGCTTCGATAATTTAAAAAGGTATGTTCTAATTATGGAAGAGTTATAAATTTTGCTACCAAAAAAAAAAAAGAAAGAAAGAAAGAAAAAACTACAGTAGACACAAAGATAAATTCTAGAATATCAAAAGGCAAATTTTATTTATGGTGTATTAAAAGATAATGAAAACCAATTGGACCAATGATTAATGTTATTTTAATCAAACATAATGCATCCTTTCTTTCTTCTTTTTATTTTTCCCATTCATATTGAAATGTGATCCATGAGACAGTCTGTAATTTCTCTAAATAACTGGTCTTACATCCACTGCCGTCAGAGTGAGGGCGCAGACCACCCTAAGAAAGAACCAGCACGTGGATGGGAAGAGAGACTGTTACTGAGAATGAAGACAGTGTGACGGGAAAAGACAAGGGACAGGGCATCGACACTGAAGACCACCGCTCCGACCGCCCCACGCGATTCGCCCTTACCCGGCCACCGACGAAGGGCGGCGCGTGGCGACCACCACGCGGCCCGACACCCCGCGGGCTGGCAGAGTGTCATCGAGCTGGCAAAGCAGCTCGGATGCGCTATTGTTCCATGAGCTGGTGATTTCGTTCAAATACACAAAACAAGTGAGCAAAAGCTTTGCCTCCACCCACTTCACTGGACACGTCGCTGTGTCCCTGCGTCCCGAATTCTGAAGCCCACGTGCGCTTACTGCGACCCCGACACGGCCCCTCGGTCGCGGGCCTGGGGTCCGCCACCGACCCTGAAGCAGAGTCCCTCTGCGCAGGGAGGTTGTAGAGAACTTTCCACAGGAGAAGAGCAGGGCTAACCCACAACAGAGGTGAAATTTTCGGCTTCCCCGTTTCTTTCCTAACCAGCTGCAGGGAAGACCTGAATCAGAAGATATCCCTGACCAGCAGCTCTACTGTGCAGGGTCTGTGGCTGTGGGAAAGGAGGGGTCTACCTTCCCTTTCTTATAAATCAGATGCAATGATCCCAACGTTTCCTCCTCGCTGAGCAGAGGGAGATCGCAGGGGCAAATGGAGGGGAAATACAACACCATTTATCTCCTTCTGCTTTACAGTAGGAGATTATACTGATGAGCCTTTAGGTTGCTGTTTAACAAAGAAACGAACGGTGTGTATCTTTTTTTTTTTT
Organism: Lutra lutra; assembly: GCF_902655055.1. Lineage (NCBI taxonomy): Eukaryota > Metazoa > Chordata > Mammalia > Carnivora > Mustelidae > Lutra > Lutra lutra. The sequence continues at coordinate 1,856,618 of NC_062280.1, forward strand.
TTTTGAGGCATTCTAAGAGAGGACTGAATTCTCACTAGTGCTATGTTGGTTATCTCTAATACTAGCTTTTATATCATGATGAATGAAGAAAGTTATAAAAGTCTTCTCATGTTGGGTTTCATGAAAACCATATGTATAAAGAAATATAACTGTTGGTGGACAGTTTTAAGCCACATTGATCTGTCATAGGCAGGAAAATATTTTGGTGACTAACTGTGGTTGTCTTGACTAAGCATGTCCTTATTCACTTTCTAACTAGTTTCTTTAAAGATATTAAATTAACTCTGAGATCCTCTCACCATGGCAAGTAAGGGACTAACATGTGTTTTTCCAAAACTCTGTGGGGAGTTGTAATTTTCTGTGGAGGATTTTCCTAAATGTTGAAATGCCCTCCCTGGTTCTCAATGACTAAGTTCCAATTTGGCTTGAATGTTTATAGCAAGATTTTGAAAAAGCCATTTTTCCCAGAGAAACATTTCATATTAAATGAAGGTTTCTGCAGAACTACATAAAACAAAGTTTTTCTGAAACTGAGTGTTCCCAGCATTTAGGCCATATGTCTCTGTGTGATTCAGGCCGAGGTGACAGTTAACTTGGTTCTCACTCGTGGTAGTAAATTTCAGACAGATTGAACAAACCAGACACCTTTGGCCTTTCTGAGCAAGGGAGTCAGGCTAGGAATGCGTCGGTGAGAGGAGGCTTAGTCCTGACCAGAGTCTGGAAAGAGTCTGTGCAACATTGTGAGCTTCTGGGGCCGGATCCAACATTGACTTAACAGGAAACGTGTCCTCCGATGGCGTTTTGTCAGACCTAGTTGGGCCTAAGACGTGCAGAAATCACAAAGCATACTTGAGGCTTTATAGCTCCAACTGGTAAATTCAGCTTTAAGCCTCTCTTTCCTGCTCTCTGACCTAATAGGAACGGTCCCCTTAGTTGTGTTTAAATACTACCTAGTGTATTTTGGCTTTTCATAATTAGAAAAGCAGAAGTCTACAACGTGTGCCATGTCTCTGAATTTGAGACTGCAATGATATCATAACTAAAGGGAGCACCATTAATCACATGGGGCGGGCTAGAAAAGTCAGGAAAAGAAACTTTTTTCTATAATAAAATCCAGACTAAAACTGAAATGGTGAAGGGAAAATGCTGAAAGAAAGAAAAAAAAAAGAAAGAAACTAGTATACTTTCAGACTTGAAAATATTTCAACTGAGCTATTTTACATTGAATTATGTACATATGTATTATATCCATGGGAAGTACATACATCTAACAACAGACACATATAAAGTAGGTACATAAACAACATAATTGCCATATTCTTATGATTTATGGCAAGTTAGTACTTAGCATATATATTTAAAGAAAAAATGTAAATAGAATATTAAGTTTAGAGAAATGTAGTTTGCTTTAACTTTAAGTAACACTTGTTTTTAACAATCCATTTACCATTGGGGTCCTATCTTTAAAGGAGTCAACCCTACCCACTTTGCTGAGTTGCAGATTGAAAGAGAGACCACATCAAAGAAATTACACAGAAGCAGTGATACTGATAAAAGTTGGAAGTAAAAATGCTTTGATGGTAAAGCCCAGACAACTTTCTCCCAAAGAAAGCCTAATGTAAATCATGATGATTTGTTGTCTCTATAATCTAAGAGAATTACTTACTAAGGACGTAATGAAGTAGAAAATTTTACTTATGAACATGTACTTATCAGGAAAAGTATGTTTTGTGAATGAGATAAGAAGCTTGATGCAACATGACTGTATGAAGTAAGTCATGAATTTTATATAATTATTAGATCCTTTACCTGTTGAGAGTCTGTGAGTGTAAGTCAGAAGAGTGAAGTGAATTGAAAACTTAGATCACAGACATAACCATTGAATTCTTCTAATAAAAAGGGGTAATGCATTCTAATATGAAGCATTTGTTCTGTTTTCCATAGAGTTTTGCTTATGAAAAAAAAGAATAACATTCCAGGTCAGGCTTCCTTCAAAGTTCAGATTTCCAAACCAGTGAAGCAGTATTAGTTCTATGAACATTGAAAATGTTCTGCAGAGATCATTATTACGGTAGTTAGATCTGACAAAGTCGATTCAGTATTTTCTTTTTCTTTTTTTATTTAAAAGATTTTTATTTTTTATTTAAAAGATGTTATGTATTTATTTGAGAGAGAGCAGGAGAGAGAGGACATGAGGAGGGTGAAGGGCAGAGGGAGAGGCAGACTCCCTACTGAGCAGGAAGCCCCATGCGGGTCCCCAACCCAGGACTCGGGGATCATTACCTGGGCAGAAGGCAGACGCCTAAGCCACTGGGCCACCCAGGCGCCCCTGATTCAGTATTTTCAATTGTCTCTGCAAGTTTAGTAGTCAAGTCCAAGATATAATTTTTAAAAGTCAGCCATGCCATATTCCAATTATTTCTATCACATAACCCCATTAAAGGAAGAGAGATCCATGGTTTTGTATCTCATTTAGATAAAACTTAGTCTTGTTACAGAGTGGCTATAGAACACAAACCCCTTACTGTATTTAAAAAGCATTCATCCGCATTCCATTTCTTTAGCAAGGTACTCTACTAAGGCTTTGTGAGGAGTCTAGCTAAAAGAAGCAAGATCATGTCCCATAAAATCACAGATACTGTGTCTTGAATGTCTGAAAGATATTTGAAATTTACCCCAAGGACTGATGACATAAATCATGACTATTTTACCCCATTCATTTCCTTAGATGAGATACAGTGTGACCCAGTGATGGGGATGGGTGGAAGGTGAGGGTGGTGAGACGAAAGGAATGAAAATGCGCACGGCCAGAGGAACCTAAAGGTAGGAGGCAAGAAACATTGTATTGACTCACTTACACATGACTGGTATGATAAATCTTTGCTTTAATAGTTCTTTTACTCTGTCATTTTTCATTTTGTATCTGTGAAAACTCACTCAGAAATTCTTACGTCATTTTCCGTAGAGGTAGTCCTCCTGTATAACCCCAAAACTGGACACCGGCGCTCAAACACACACACACGCTTATAGCACTGCCGTTCGCAGGAGCCAGAAGGTGAAAACAGTCCAATGTCCGTCGTGGGATAAATGGGTAAACAAATTGTTGCGTATACATACACTGGGACATTATTCATCCATAAAGAGGAATGAACTGTTGATATATGCCCCCAAATATATACACCTCGAAAATGCCATGCTGAAAGAAACCAGATGCCAAAGGTAACATTATATGATTTCATCTATAGGAAATATCCAAAGTATGTAAATCCATAGGGACAAAATACAGATTGGAAATTCCCAGAGGTAGAGGTTGGGGGAATAGGGAACAACTGTTTCCTTGGCACTGGCTTTCCCTTTTGAGGTTACTAAAATATTTTGGAAATGGATAGAGGTGGCGTTTGCCACTTTGAAAGTGTACTAAGTTATTACTGGATTATTCACTTCACTATGGTTAATTTTATATTATGCAAATTTTATCTGAATGAAAACAGTTTTTGCATTTTCTAAGGTAGCTCCTCTAATCAGTCGGACGCAAACTAAATGGTCTATTCAAAGTGAAAAGAAACACTGCCACTCACAGAAAAGAAGAAATGATAATAAAATTTAGAAAATTGACAGCGTGTTTAATACACGTTCTGATGAGCATACAAATTCTCTTTTCTCCAGAACTTACATCTTCAAGAAAGGTATTGTCAGTAGGATTCAAGGGCGTTAAGCCACCAGCATACATTTCACATTCTCAATCAAGTAATTACATGTCATCCTAATACAATGACTCCACTATGTTGCGACATTTTTACATTAATATCTCCAAGATGGCCAGGTAGTTAGTCTCTCTAGAACTCAATTCCTCTCACTATAAAGGGAGGAAGTTGAACAGACAGTTGATGTGAACCAGGGGTACACAACAGAAATACTCATGTACACACTCTATCCGAAACCTTGTGAATTGGAAGGGAGGAGACAGTGTCTTAAAAAGCGTGTTTTGAAAAATCTCCATCTTCTGACATTTTGAGTAATAACCATGATATCAGATAATCTCTACAGTCCCTTACTTTTCATATTTTATAAAGAATAACTTCTAATTATGGCCAAATTATCAATCATTAGTGGGCTTCCATATATTCAAAATATAATCACAAATATCTTCTCAATACTACTCTAGATTATTTTGTTTTATGTGGTTATAGAAATTGCTTGTAAGTTTTAATTCTGCATGTATAGACAAATTCTAGTTTTTAATTGCTGGATTTTATTTCTTATTTTAGGATATACATATATAGTATATAGATATATAAATGTATATACACCTTATATATATACATTTTCTGATATTCAGAAAGTGTATTAAGAATCTATTGCTTGCTTTGTAGTAAAGCTTGAAATTGGGTAACGTGATGCCCCCAGTTTTATTTTTGTTTTTCAACATTTCCTTAGCGATTCGGGGTCTCTTCTGATTCCATACAAATTTTAGGTTTATTTGCTCCAGCTCTTTGAAAAATACTGGTGGAATTTTGATCAGAAGGACATTAAAAGTATAGATTGCTCTAGGCAGTATAGACATTTTAACAATGTTTATTCTTCTGATCCAAGAGCATGGAATGGTCTTCCATCTTTTTGTGTCTTCTTCAATTTCTTTCATGAGTGTTCTGTAGTTCCTCGAGTACAGATCCTTTACCTCTTTGGTTAGGCTTATTCCCAGGTATCTTATGGTTCTTGGTGCTATAGTAAATGGAATCGATTCTCTAATTTCCCTTTCTGTATTTTCATTGTTAGTGTATAAGAAAGCCACTGATTTCTGTACATTGACTTTGTATCCTGCCACGTTACTGAATTGCTGTATGAGTTCTAGTAGTTTGGAGGTGGAGTCTTTTGGGTTTTCCATATAAAGAATCATGTCATCTGCGAAGAGAGAGAGTTTGACTTCTTCATTGCCTATTTGGATACCTTTTATTTCTCTCTGTTGTCTGATTGCTGTTGCTAGGACTTCTAATACTATGTTGAACAAGAATGGTGAGAATGGGCATCCTTGTCATGTTCCTGATCTCAACAGGAAGGCTGCAAGCTTTTTCCCATTGAGGATGATATTTGCTGTGGGTCTTTCATAGATTTGATGAAGTTCAAGAATGTTCCCTCTATCCCTACACTTTGAAGCATTTTAATCAGGAACGGATGCTGGATTTTGTCAAATGCTTTTTCTGCATCAATTGAGAGGACCATGTGGTTCTTCTCTCTTCTCTTATTGATTTGTTCTATCACATTGATTGATTTGCGAATGTTGAACCATCTTTGTAGCCCAGGGATGAATCCCACCTGGTCATGGTGGATAATCTTTTTCATGTGCTGTTGGATTCTGTTTGCTAGGATCTTGTTTAGAATCTTAGCATCCATATTCATCAGTGATATTGGTCTGAAATTTCCTTTCTGGTATCACCAAGACACCATGGTACTGGCATAAAAACAGACACATAGACCAGTGGAACAGAGTAGAGAGCCCAGATATGGACCCTCAACTCTCTGGTTAAATAATCATCGACAAACCAGGAAAAAATATACAGTGGAAAAAGACAGTCTCTTCAATAAATGGCGCTGGGAAAACTGGACAGCTATATGCAGAAGAATGAAACTCGACCATTCTCTTACACCGTACACAAAGATAAACTCAAAATGGATAAAAGATCTCAACGTGAGACAGGAATCCATCAGAATCCTAGAGGAGAACATAGGCAGTAACCTCTTCAATATCAGCCACAGCAACTTCTTTCAAGATATGTCTCCAAAGGCAAAGGAAACAAAAGCAAAGATGAACTTTTGGGACTTCATCAAGATCAAAAGCTTCTGCACAGCAAAGGAAACAGTCAACAAAACAAAGAGGCAACCCACGGAATGGGAGAAGATATTTGCAAATGACAGTACAGACAGAAGGTTGATATCCAGGATCTATAAAGAACTCCTCAAACTCAACACACACAAAACAGACAATCATATCAAAAAATGGGCAGAAGATATGAACAGACACTTCTCCAATGAAGACATACAAATGGCTATCAGACACATGAAAAAATGTTCATCATCATTAGCCATCAGGGAGATTCAAATTAAAACCACATTGAGATACCACCTTACACCAGTTAAGATGGCCAAAATTAGCAAGACAGGAAACAACATGTGGTGGAGGGGATGTGGAGAAAGGGGAACCCTCTGACACTGTTGGTGGGAATGCAAGTTTGTGCAGCCTCTTTGGAGAACAGTGTGAAGATTCCTCAAGAAATTAAAATTAGAGCTTCCCTATGACCCTGCCATTGCACTACTGGGTATTGACCCCAAAGATACAGATGTAGTGAAAAGAAAGGCCATCTGTATCCCAATGTTTATAGCGGCAATGGCCATGGTCGCCAAACTGTGGAAAGAACCAAGATGCCCTTCAATGGATGAATGGGTAAGGAAGATGTGGTCCATATACACTATGGAGTATGATGCCTCCATCAGAAAGGATGAATACCCAACTTTTGTATCAACATGGACGGGACTGGAAGAGATGATGCTGAGTGAAATAAGTCAAGCAGAGAGAGTCAATTATCATATGGTTTCACTTATTTGTGGAGCATAACAAATAGCATGGAGAACAAGGGGAGATGGAGAGGAGAAGGGAGTTGAGGGAAATTGGAAGGGGAGGTGAACTATAAGAGACTATGGACTCTGAAAAACAATCTGAGGGTTTTGAAGGGGTGGGGGGTGGGAGGTTGGGGGATCCAGGTGGTGGGTATTAGAGAGGGCATGGATTGCATGGAACACTGGGTGTGGTGCAAAAATAATGAATACTGTTACGCTGAAAAAATTAAAAAATTTAAAAATAAATAAATAAATAAATATATATAAAAAAGAATCTACTGCTTGCAATTGTGAAATTTTTATTTTCCCAGAGATTATTCACTGAAAAATGTGATGATTACATGAAGAAGTCATATTTTTGTGGGTAGCCACAAAAATAGGCAATCAGACAACCATTTACTCAAAGAACTACATCCCGAAGAACCGCATCCTGAAAAATTAACCCAAATGCTAATATTAAAATGTTATGACACATGTACTATGTCTTCAACTTCATCAGTATAACTTTGCCCAGCTAAGTTGTCCCTCTGGATGTAAATGTACTAGTTAACTCTGATTTCAGTAGCCATAGAATGCCTACCTTCTTCACTTTTTAATTCTAGTAAATTCTAGATTACTGGGGAAGGAAAACATTGTCTAAACTCTAGAAAGGTAGCATTTAATGGCTTTGATACTGTCAAATTGTGCTGGGGAAGTTCACCTCAGAAATCCTGAGACTGTACCAGGAAAATAATGTGATATATATTCACTTGTTTTCTAGTTTTTATAGGACAAAGGGGTTATGACTTCAATTTTAGCAGTGAAGTTTTAATTTGTGCAAGAAATGGATGGCAATTCGGTGCAGATAGAGTACCTTAATTTTTTGTTTTATTTTATTTTATTTTTTGCTGCAGCTAATGTTAGGTGGTGTTGGCTGGATTAACACTTGCAATAAAGATATCATAGAATTATTTCATATAAGAAATTGCTAGCAGTGGGGTGCCTGGGGGGCTCCCTCAACTAAGCATCAGCCTTCAGCTCAGATCGCCATCCCAGGGTCCTGGAATCAGGTTCTGCATCAGGCTCCTTGCTCAGTGGGGAGCCTGCTTCTCCCTCTCCCTGCTGCCCTCCTGCTTGTGCTTCTTCTCTCTCTCTCTCTCTCTCTGACAAACAAACAAATAAATAAATAAATAAAGTCTTTTTTTTTTTTTAAAGAAATAACTATCAAATGTCAGGTATGTGATAGGCTTTCTCTTTGGTTCTGGGACCAAAATAAATGAGGGCTCATTAAAGACTCGAAGACAAGTACCATTTACTTGCAGAATCAAGAATAGTAGTTATGGCTGTATGACAATCATATCTATTCTTTATATTAGTGATTTATTAAGACCTTCCTTTATTCCAGGCCATGGACTAAGCACCAGAGACAGAGATATTAAGAAAATAACTCTCATATTCCATAAGTTTTTCATCGACTGGGACTGAAAGCCAAACACTTAGGATCCCATGTATTAGATGATGGAGGTAAGCACTGGCTGCTGTGGGAGCACAAGAAGGGGCATCTGACGTCTCAAGCTGGGGTAGAAGGGAGAGCAGAAAGAATACTGAGAAAAGTATTTCCTTCCTCAAGGAGAAAGTGGTGCCTGAGTTAAATCTTAGATGTTTGGAAATCAACAGGCAGATTATAGTAAGCAATGCATAATTACACATATATTGCCTAATTATATATATAATATATATTATAATGCATAATTTTATATATGTTATATATATATATGCACAATGTGCTAAAAATTGCCAATCAGACCTTTTAATTCTAGCTCATGGGAGGATTCAGGAAATCTTTATGGAGAAAATGTCATCAAACCTTGGTCTCGAAGTATGAATAGCGCTGACTAGGTTAACATGAGGAGAAAGAACATTCCAACGAATTTAAAAACTAGAGCAAAGAATTAGGTTTTGTTGGAGCTACCATGAGCATTCAGATGTACACATACATCCTTCCTGAGGGCCTCCCAAGAAAGAACTTTTATAATAAGGTGTTATATCTTACAAAGGAAAAGCAGTAGCTAATGCCTAAAACTTAATAATTATCTTCCAGAGTAGAATGGTTATAGATAATACATAAAACTTAAAAGCAAAGACACAAGTAGTAGACTTGTGGGCCTAATTTTGTATTATTCCATGACCCACTCGAAAGGCATCCTATAACCATCAAGGAGGGAAAACAGCACACGCAGCTCACACATGATGGCACCTGCGGCTTCTGATTCAAGGTATTTTCTCTTTTTCCCCAAAGCCTCCTTTGGGTTGTGAAATATAGAGGAATGTAGTGGGATGCTTTTCTTCTGTTTCATGTTTATTTTGGGGGAGGGAGGAGGAGAATTCTCCTGTCAGTGTCAGTTTTTTCCTCTTTTAAACAATTTCCATAAAAGAAAATTTTGGGGGCAGAGAGGTTGCATGTTTTGTTTCTCATTTCTTTTTTCCCAGAGAACTAATTTTCTCTTTCTTTCTCCGTATTGCCACATCACCAAAGGAGATCACCACTTCTTTTACATGAATTTTCCAGAAGTAACGCTTCTCCAAACCTGCAACCTATGGTCCTGCTCATTTTTAAGCCCCTTTACCCAAGCTTTCAAGTCTCAAACTAGGCTCAGTATGTTGGCACTTAGTGAAGAATTTTTTTACTCTGGGAAAATGTTGGTACGTTCTTCTCCTAAGCCCTCTGTACCTTTTGGTTCTTTTTCTTCCCTTCGTTTTGCCTTCATGGACTTGCAGCAGTAGGCAGTGGGAGGTTTTTGGAATTTTGTTATTTATCTTTTATCTTTCTACTCTGAAAGAACATTTTTATGTTTTGGACATTATCTATCGCTTTTCCTCTGTAAGATGACAATGTTACTCCTCCACGTAATTTGAGGTCTGTGGAATTTGGTGTCTTCTAGTAATGTAGAGAGCATGAGCTGTGTGTATTCTTATAGGGGACATGTGGGGTGATTCAAATTATAAAAAAAGAAAAAAGGAAGGATTGGATGCGAGAGCCAATACTGAAGACACCACGGATGGGCAAAGCCCAGATGACTACCTCAGCTCTGCCCTTATGTGACTCCACAAACCCCACGCTCTGCTCCCAGTGCCTGAGTGGCCCAGTGTGAACACCCAGGCAAACACCTTCTTAACTTCCTTCTAAATAAGGAAGATAAAACTCTGCCCCTTTCTCCAAGGCTCAACATTCATTCAGACTGTGTTACATGGAAAAATTAAAACATGTGTAATTTGACAGCTGTTCAATGTTAACTCAACAAGAACCCAAATAATTTTTATTTCATGTCTCTAAAAACAAATGCTGGAAATTTATTTTAGAATTTTTTTCTTACATTACCTAAAATATTTAATATTGACTTACGCTTCATTTATCTGCCACAAAATAACCTGGCAGTACCTAGGGCTTTCCAACGTTGCTTGTCTGCTGGGCTATTACAGGAATATTTGGTCAGAACTTACTTATGAACACAAAGTTTTTCAACATTACTATTAGAAAGAAGACAGACATATGAGGTTTGATGTTATTTAGCCTTAATAAATAGTATTAATTAAAAAATATCATGTCAAATATGATATTGAAAATGACTTTCAAAACATGAAATTAAAGAAAGTGTAGGTACTATACTCACTAGTTATTAATTATTAATTAAGATCTAAGATATCTATATCTATTTCGAGTTTTCTTACTTCTTACTCTGAGGGCAGTGTTTTTCTCTTACAACATTCTGGCATTTTTTATATAATTTGTTAAAGACCATTATAGTAAATCATTGTTATCAAAATTATTATCACAAGTACCTATTTGCTATGTATGCCTATTTCTTAAAGTTGAAAAGGAGGTTAGAGAAAGAAGGGGAGAACCCTTACCTATTTATTTACAATAACTAGTATGAATCTATCGAGGAAGACAACGTGAGTAAAAACAAGCCGTCTTTGAAGATTTACTCTGATACCTTCTGTTTGCGTGACCTTGGGCAGGTAGCCTAATCCCACTAAACTTCAGTATTCTTATTTGCAAACTGGATGATTGCAAAGATTAAATGAAATTAGAGTAGCATGGTATGCACAGAAGACACTTAGTACTTGCTGCTCCCCAATCCTGCTGTTCTGCCCCACACGATCTGTATTACCAACCAGTTAAATATACAAAATATGTTCTCTTAAATATTATTTGTATTTATGTTTTCAGTGTCATTTTTGTAGCACTTTATGTATGTATGAGATATTATAACGACTTTTGATATTGGATTCTTTCATGAAATAATTATAAAATCTAATGGAGAGACAAAATATACAAAGTATTTCATCATAAAAAGAAATGAGTTTAAAATAGAAAAAGAAAATTATATGAAATAAATAAAATTCAATATTTTAAAACTCATGCTTGCAAGAATATAAGGCAGCTTATGGTAACATCCTTCTTTAACAAAGACAAGCAAAGGTATTATGGCTACTTTTGAAATGGATGATAAAGACAATGTTCTCTATTTTCTGGCTTTACTTGCTTGGAAAGCTCTTCACGTTTTTGTGCACAGATCTATCCCATGCGCATGGGCCAGAGCCAAGCACCTGCTAAGCAAATGGTATTTTAAAAGTACTATTAAAAGTACTATTGAGTGAATTTGGAAGATAATGATTCCCATGGCAAATTCAAGGAGAATGCTGTGAGTGGGCTAAAGCCTAAGAGTGATCTTGAGAGATGGGTAGGTTTGGATAAGTAGGGGGTTGGCGGGTGAACTGAATGGAGTGATTGGCTCCAGGGTGAGCACTTATTATTTAGATACTGACACATTTTACAAACTAGCAGGGGATACAGGCAGTAACTGCGAAAAGGATGACAAAAGGTCAATTAAGGAAGGAGAATGGCCACCTGGATTTAGCAATGGGATTCCTTTTCACTGGAAGATTGCTTTCAGTGGAGTGCTAGACGTGGAGGCCAGACTGCAGATCCGTCATGAAAGGGGATAAAAGAGAGGCAGCAGATCTTTCCTAAAGTTTGGTAGTGAAAAAATGAAGTATGTACAGTGGTCAAACTCTGGGAAATTTCTTTTTAATATTGTCTTTAAAATTGGAGAAGCTTGAACATGTTTAAATAGTGATAAAAAAGACAGAGAGGTTGAAGATACAAGTGCACCGAGAGTAATTGCTAGTATAGGGCCCGCCCAAACGAAGGGAGGTGTCTGATACAGATCACAAAAGGAAGGAATAAACTTGGACAAAAGTAAGATAATGTGAAAAGGAATTTAACTATGTATCTTTCGTTTTTTCGAAGTTTTTTTTATAAAAATATTCAACTATTCACTCCAGATGGGGCCTGACTGCTCTATTCTGTACCAAGTACTGCAGAATAGTGTCAAGTTCTTTGTAACCCTGGTAGCTCCTGGATTCCCATCCTCTCCCCTTGGAGGTCAGACCAACTCTGTCTAGAGCCACAACATGCATTCTCAGCAGCACAGTGAGATGTGGTTGAGAGGCTTTGCACCTGGCTGTCCTGGGAAAGCAGTAGGAGTGGGTAGAGTTGTCTTTTTTTCTGGGCTGTCTCCAACTGTCCCTACCCTTCACATACCCCAGCCTACTCCCACCAAAAAGGAAAAAAATCAGGATGTTTTACACTGTCCATGCTTTGTGTTTTAGTAAACAATCTGCAGTGACAAAAAAATATTCAACTATTCAGGAAGGCTACAAGAATTGTACAATGAACCCCCATATCCCCACTACCTAGATTCCATGATTAATTGATGTTATTAGTCTCAGATCTATCCATATTTCTATCCTATTCCAGCATAAATCCATCTTATCTTTTTAAATTTTTAAAGATCTTATTTATTTGTCAGAAAGAGAGAGAGCACAAGCAGAGGGAGCAGCAGGCAGAGGGAGAAGCAGGACCCCGCTGAGCAAGGACCTGGATGCACGACTCCATCCAGGACCCTGGGATCATGACCTGAGCTGAAGGCAGACACTTAACTGACTGAGCCACCCAGGCTTCCCTGTATATGTAAGATTTTAGTTGATTTTACTATTTCAGAATCAAGTGGTTTTAAGGAATGACAAAATCCGGCACACAGTTATGAGAACAGGTCGCTGAAGGGGAGGCATATTGGAGCTGGAAATGTTCCGAAGCTAAAACAGTAGAAGTGCAGATGTCCAAGTCCCCAAGACTTTGGAGGAACTTGAAGGAAAAGGAAGAAAGTGAGCTCAATGCCGAAATTATTAGTGAAGGTTGTGAGTGTCCAGGTGGTCATAAGATGCACACACAAAGAAAGAAAAGGTGTAGTATTTCTAGATTTTCTGAGTCTTAAAAACAAAGTCTTTCACACAAAAGTAGAGGAATATTGATCGAAACACAGAACTGGTACAAAAGTATACACTGAAATTTATGTGTAAGATGTTCTTATATATAGTGTCCCTTTCTAAAAGTACTGTATATAATAATTTATTGAAGTGTTTGTAATAAGGATGTAGACATATATCATTTTCCCCACCCCAAAATTAAGACTAGTGGCCATATATTAAATTGACCAAGTTGAATGGACAAAACTCAGTCTTAGTTTATATAACAAATCTCGAACAAAATAAGTTTATCTTGGTCTGTTATATGGATGCTTGCATTTATTTTTTTGTTGCCATGTATATGATTTGATATCATATCATACTCAACTCAAGAAAGTACACAGAGAAATGGCATTACAGTAATGAATTTTCAATTACAGTATAAATCTTACATTCTGCCTCTCTAAGAATATGGGCATTTTCATAGTATAAATCATTAACACAAATGAAACGGGTTGCAATTGGCATTTTATCTCTAAGGATCAGTTGGCAGAATGAGTTTTATGGTTAAAGCTACAAAGAAAGTTAGAATGTGATGTTTTTGATTGCTTGAATGAAATGCTTTCAGGTCTTACATCTATATCAGCAAAAATATGACAGCCAATGTTTATGCGTAAGGCACTCCAGCTTTCCTCAACTGCCCAAGCTGAGTCATTACCTCTAGAGAGGATCCATTTGGTGGCAAGAAAGAGATTGGCTGTTCACTATGTGCTTTGTATGAAAGCCAAAGTATATTTTCCTTCTCCGTGGGGCGATCATGGAATCAATTTCTTCTGCATTTGTACCATTGAACGTATTTCAGTAAGTCTGGTGTTAGTAGACCATATCAGCCTTGAGGCTTGTTTGCTTTCCTGAGAAATCAACAAAGTCAGATGGTGATGGAAATCCCATCTGTGCAAATCTTTCAATGAAAGTCTCAAAATGGCATTAAAAATTACAAAGAGTGACTTGACTTTATCTCTGAATATTATAAAGTATCAAGCATTTGGGGCATCAAATGAGGATCTAGAAGTGCTAAAGTTATGGAAAAACCTAACGTTGAATGGTAATATCTGGGAAATTATTTCACAAGTCTGAGGGTGACAAGGATCAAGCATGGGAGAATCTGCAGTAACTCAGACTGTAGGATCTCTTAGGACTGAACAAACACTCTCCTCTAGAATATACAAATCCAAACTCTGTAGCTAGTTTAGAGAGCAAAACAAAGCATGTATTTTTTTAAAATTTTATTTATTTATTTGACACAGAGAGAGATCACAAGTAGGCAAAGAGGCAGACAGAGAGAGAGGGGGAAGCAGGCTCCCTGCTGAGCAGAGAGCCCGATGTGGGGCTCGATCCCAGGACCCTGGGATCATGACCTGAACTGAAGGCAGAGGCTTTAACCCACTGAGGCACCCAGGTGCCCAAAACACGTATTTTTAATGAAAGGTCTAGTGTTTATTCCTGGAATTATCAATAACTATGATGTAATAAAATCTGATTAAATTCAGTCTGGTTTTAATAAGAATACAAACAAGATTTGGGGTTGGTTACGTGTCCACCTCTTGGTTCCTGCTCAGGTCATGATTCTGGCTTGTGGGATGGTGCCCGAGTCAAGCGTCACACTCCACGTGGGGTCTGTTCGGGATTCTGTCTCCCCATCTCTCTCTCTCCCTTGCTTTAAAATAAATAAACAAATATTAAAAAAAAAAAAGAAAGAAAGAATATAAGCAAAACTTTATTATTACCAAACACTCACTTGAAGTATGTTTGTAAGACGCATATGTCAACAAATATATCAACCAGCGACTAGGTCTGAGGAGTGTATTTATTTAACAATCAAAAATAATCACATTTCCTCCTCCTACAATGATTAACTATTACTATGCTAAAATCATCTCTTTACTAACAAAATTATATCTGAAATTCCCATAATTAGAGTTACATTTTGAATTAAAATGTAGTCTTTCTAAAAAAAATATTTTACTTATTTACTTGAGGGAGAGAGAACATGCTTGCGTGGACACAAGCAGGGGGAGGGGCATTGAGACAAGCAGACTCCTGCTGCTCCAGGCCTTCCGTGAGGGGCTCTGTCCCAGAGTCCTGAGACCCCGACCTGAGCTGAAGTCAGACACTTAACGGATTGAGGCCCCCATGCACCCCTTAATATCTAGTCTTAACGTGATGGAAAAATACAGGATTTCAGGATGTTCTCTCTCTCTTCTTCTCCCTCTGTCTCTCCCTCTGTCTCTCCCCCTGCTTATGCTCTCTCTCTCTCTCTCTCAAATAAATAAATAAATCTAAAAAAAAAAATGTACGCCTTGGAATTCGAACATTTAGATTAGTGCCATCCAATAGAAGCGTCTGCAATGAATAAATTTGCTATAATCTGCCCTCTTCAGTGTAGTAGCCCTGGCTACCTGTGGCTAATCAGTACGTGAAATGTGACTAGCATAACTGAAGGAACAAAAGTTTTAAAATACATTCATTTAATTAATTTAAATTTAAACAGCTCGTTACTCCCATATTGGACCATGATGGTTTAGATGAAATGTATAGATTTCTAGAAAGACAAAAAAAGTTATAAAAAGAAACAAAATTTGAATAGCTTTATAATTATTAGACAAATTGAATCTATAATTAAAAAGTCTTCCCCAAAAGAAAATTCCAAACTCTACTGGTAAATTCCTTCTTAAAACTGAAGAAAAAAAATAGCACTATTCTTACACAAACTCTCCCAAAATGTATGTAATTAAAAATGTTTCTCAGCCTTTCTTATAACACCATCATAATCTTGATATCAAATATTAGAGAGGCACTCCAAGAGGAGAAAATTAAGGTCAAACATTGAAAAATCTAACCAAATAAAAGCAAACAAAGTACAGTGATATAGATGGGTTTTATTAGAGAAATAAAACACTGATTTAATTTTTGATAATTATCATTATAACTCAGTGATTTAAAGGAAAAATCATATAATCATCTATGGTTACAGAAAATCATTTACAACTATTCAAATCCCTAGCAAAAATTAAAAAAAAAAATGTGCAAAATTTTACACAGTAAACCACAAATATTATTGAGACAAATTAAAGAAGACCAAATTATAGAGAACTACCCCATATCCATGGATTAGAATACCCAAGAAGGTAAAGATGTGATGTCTTAAATTTACTTATGTTTTTTTTTTTTTTTTTAAATTCCATTTAAAATTCCAAAAGGATTAAAAAGAATCTAGGCCAGGGTTGTATAGCCTTTAGCCTGTGGCCAAATTTACATGTTTTATAAATAAATTCTTACTGGAACACAGCCATACCCAGCCTTTTACACACTGTCTCTAGTTGCTTTTGAGTTACAACAACAAAATTGACTAGTTACGACAGATACTTTGTGGCCCACAGCTTGAGAAATATTTATTGTCTGTCCCTTTATAGAAAAACTTGGCCAGCTCTTGGTCTAGACAAACTTAAAGGAGAAGAACAAATTTGCAAATTTGGGGGACTTGTCCTACTGAATATCAAGACATTATGAAATAGTTAAGTAGTTAACTACCCTTATAACATGAGGAGTTTAGCTTTATGTAACAGACACAAACAAACCAGCATAACAGAAAACAGAGTTCAGAAACAGATACACAATTAAAAGGGCATGTGATTTAGGATCAGAGCAGTTGGAACAGCATCATGGTTTTCAATGAAGGTGGCAAGTCAACTATATAGCCAATGGGGAAAAAAAAACTAACCTTGACCTTATTGCATGCACAGGAGCTTTGTATACCTTTAGATGGAAAGTCAAACAATATGAGCTAGAGATGAAATCATGCAAGAATATGTTTGGAACTTTTAGCGGTATTAGATAAGTCACGGAATACTGCTAACAAAGCTTAATTGTGTGACATTAAAATCAGAAGCTTCTTTTCATCCTGAAAATCAAATGCATAGCCACAGGGAAAAAAAAATGTTTTAATGTATAAAATAAACAAAAAAAATTAGAATATATAAAGAATGCTCAGATGCACATGTAGAGAACGTGGAATGATCACTCTTACCCTTAAAAGAAAAAGCTGGACAATCTGGCGATCACCAACTTTTCCTGGATCCATCAGAGAACCAAGGCTTCAGGAAAAACCATCACCTCACAATCCAGAGAGATAGGTAAACCCAGAAGGTCTAGGTCAAGATTTGATTACCTGGAGTAGAAGCCCCAGGAGCCAGAAGGAAAGAATGCTTAAACGGTAAATGTGGCGAGTTGCTGGAGGCTGAGTTGACTAGCATGAGAGCAAGAGAATCCCGGGTGCCCCCACCCTTTGGTAGATGTACCTCCAGGAAGTCTACCAGGTTCTCACTGTGAACATCTGAGAAAAGTCCCCTCATGGTTCTGGAAGAGAGGGGAAAGGAATCATGATGAAATACTTTCAGAGCCTTCTCTACAACAAAAGGTACTTTCCCCTTGAGAAAAGTACCTTTCTCAGCCTCATCCTAGCTGGGGGAAGGGAATTCCTTCCAGTGCACAACTCTTGTCTAGTTTTCCCGCCTCTACGAGCAGGTGTGAGAGAACAGAACATAGTCACAGGTATTAGGGCTTCTAGGAAATAGACTGAGAATCCTACAACCAGAGACAGGAGTAAGGAATAGAAAGGAAAAAAATAGATCACTGGAGAAAGAATTTGTGAAAGTCACAGCGCTGAGACACAAACCACAAAAAGAATGAGGATTTAATTGGAAGCGTATAGAATGTTCCACTCACTCACACCTCACCGTGTATAGGCTTCTCCAACACATTTATACAACCCTCCACCCAGGAATAGCAGAGTAACGTTCTTCTCAAGCTCCTGTAGGACACCCGCTTATATAAAACACACCTTAACACATTTAAAAGACTAGAATTCATACAAATAATGTTCTCTGACCACAACTGAATTAAACTAGAAATCAATAACAAAAAAATAGTTGAAAAGGTCCTAAATATTTGGAAATTGAGCAGCATACTTTTAAAAACCCATGGGTCAAAGGAGTCACAAGATAAATTAAAGAATGTTCATAAGAAAATAAGAAGCAGGGTGCCTGGTGGCTCAGTCGGCTCAGTGATGTTCAGCTCAGGTCACGATGTCAGGCTCCTGAGACTGAGCCCCACCTCAGGCTCTGTGCTGGGTGTGGCTCCTGTTTGAGATTCTCTCCCTCTGCTCACACCCCTATGCAGGAGCATGGCCGTTTTCTCTCTCTCTCTCATTTAAAAAAAGAAAGAAAGAAAGAAAAAAGGAGTCAAGTCAATTTGAATTTTATAAAGGGGGTGGGGAAGCCTCAAAACGGTAATTGGGTCACAAGAAAGGGTTTCCAAACAGCTGATAAATATGTGATAAATTGCTCAACAAAGTTACCAGGGAAATGCAAATTAAAAGGTAAAGCTTTTAAAATGACATATGCTAAGCAGTAACGTACCAAAAACTTGTTTTAAGTACAAGAATCCCCACAGAATTATTCTTAACAGCCCAAACAGGGACATGCTCTTAATATTCCTCAGCAGTAAAAGCTTAACTGAGTAATGGCACAATAACGCAATGGACACAACTAGCGGTGAAAATGCAGAAACACTCAATATGCAACAAAGTGAATGAATCTCACAAAAATTGGATCAGAAGACTCAACCTCAAAATAATCCAAAGGGTGTGATTCCTTTCCTATAAAGTTCAAAACAAGGCAAATGTATTTTCTGGTGTTAGAAGGCAGGAGAGTAGTTGCCCATGGGCAGAGAGTGATGAGGGGGCAAAGCTCGAAGGGTATTTCTGAGATGCTGGCGATGTTCTGTCCCTAGACTTTGTTAGTGGTCACATGGATATGTTCTTTTTGTGACCATGCACCAACCTCTACACTTGGATTTTAAATGTTTTCCACATCATCCTTCATCTCAATAAAAAGTTTACTTAAAAGAATTGAAGACAAAGTACCAAATTTCATGGTGTAGAATACAGTCCTATTGTTCAAGGACTTTGGGCTCCCTCCCACCCAAGTACTCTTATTCTCTGCATCTAAGACATTCATGTGGTCGTAAAATATTTGAAGAGCTGCTTTAGCCGTCTCCTACTTTGTAGGAGGAAAAAGCCAGTTGTTCGTTTTGCAAGTTCTACTTACATTCCAAGAAGTGATACCATTTCCTGTGTGATAGAGGAGGTTTCCTGGTTCAATTATGAACGACCACTCCTTGTCTTCCACAGGGTTAGAAAAACATCCTTCTGTAAAATTCTTTCTAGGTTTTCAGTTCCTTTTCAGGGTTATTGATTTTCCACTCCGTGTCAGAGGAGGAAGCTGGGATTTCTGTTCTTGGGTTCCACGTATGATCGTAAGCTCAGGGCCTGAACCCTCACGTTGCTGGCTTAACTGATTTAGGTTTCCTCTCACAAGTGTTCCTCACCTTAATGCACTAATAGAGCTTGATTCTTCTTTATCCTTGAGATGACATCCTTTTTTGTCGACAAAGCAATGAGAAAGTATAGAAGTCAAATTACAATGTAATAAATGTAGTGGTTCTTTGATGGGTTAACTATTACAGAGGGAACTGTACTAATTTATTTTAATTAAAGGATTTTTTTTTTAGGTATTCACACAAAAAAATTGCATTCTTTCATTAATACATAATCACTTGAGTTCTAATTCAAATTGTGAATTCTTTTTTTTAAAGGTTTTTTGTTTATTTTAGAGAGAAAGAGAGTGGGGCGGGGGTAAGAGGGAGAGAGAGAAAATCCTGAAGCAGACTCCCTGCCGAGCTCAATGCCAGATGCAGGACTCAGTCCCAGGACCCGGAGATCAGGACCTGAGAGGAAATCAGCAGTCAGCTGCGTAAGGAACCAAGCCACTCAGGTGCCCCCAAAATATGAATTCTAACAAGAATATCTTTCATTATTTTGGGGACAGAGTAATCCAGTCTTCTCAAATTATTTTGTCTTATTTTTCGTTAACTATTAACTGCTGAGTTCTCTTTGAAATATTAAAAGGAATTAATATTTATATGCATTGAATGGATTAATTTATCAAGATATTTTATTCCTCTAGGAAAAAAATTAATAAAAATAAATAATCTGAAAAACATCAGTCTTATATCTGATATTTTGAAACTAAAATGAGAAGAGGGAGCTGTGATTTATGATCGGGGATGTGGAAGTCCGACTATAAGAAATGCCTCACACAATATAGTTTTGGGACGTCAGAATGAATATGGCAATTTTCAGCAGAAGACGCATTCGTTCAGGTTGCAAACTGTATACTGAAGTACTGCGCCAGGTTTCCTCCATTTCAATCAGCCCGAAGCTGACATAATTTACACATTGGTGAGCCGAGCACGACTTCCTTATATAATGGTCCTCTCTAGCTTTTGCGTTTCTTTTTTTCTTCTTGGGATGTTAAAACCATTTCTCAAATATTTATCTTCCCCCTTTCCTTTCAAATTAAAAATAAGCCTGAATGACGCCTGTAAGATTGGGAAAGAGGCAGTTGAGTAATGGAAACGTGAATAAACTCGGAATTTGGAAGCTTGGCTCCCAGCCCTGGCATCACCCCTCAGCATTTCTTCGGGCACATCAGTCTTGGTGAGTCTCAGTTTCCTCATTTGTAAATGTGGACAATAACTTCTGTTCCGCTTCCCTCACTGGCGGTTGTGAGCGACTGAGGTAAAGCTGATGGCTCGGAGAAAAGCTCTTACATAAATGTAAGGTGTTATTATTACAACTACTGTTTTTACAAACTGTTGGGACTGGATTTCTAAGGTAATGTCCCTGTGCCGAACTCAGTCACTTGATTTAGGCTGAATTTACTTTTTGTTGGACCTGGAAACTTCTGGAATTGATCCAATAGTGTAATCTGTAGAGAATACTTAAAACTTTAGAAACGAAGGAAAGCATCTGCCCTATTTGGGTGAAAGTGGTTTGTGAAAGCGACCCAATCTCCTGTTTGGGGTAGTTGTAGAATTAAAGAGAGGAAAAAAAGAAAAAGAAAAAAGGCAGGGGGAGGCTTATCCTGTGACACCTGCATCACTGGAGATCTCTGTGTGTTTAAGTGTATCCGACTGACCCGAGGGGCCATCCCCTGCCGTCTGCTACCGGGGGCACCCAAGGCCATCTGCTGAGGAGGACTGGCTCTTGTTCCGTTGCTTCTAAGTACCTTCCAGCTCTTTCTCCCCATGACCTTACAATTTGGCTCCCCTTCCTAGTCAGCACTGCTCTTCGGGCTCTCCCTCTTCCAGACTGTGCCGGTGCTCCCCACCCTTCTTTGCTGGCTTCCAAATGCCAAAGCCTGGAGGTTTCCAGAAGGCAAACACATGGCTGCTCTTCATGGCTCAAACCGTGTGTTCCGTTTGCTGGACTTGGAGACACACGGATAAAACAAGCTGATGGCAGGGCTCCTGGAGCCTTACAGTGGCTGACTCATGTGCCCTAGGTCACGCTGACCTTTTGGAGTCCTCGACACTCTCTTGATGTACCCTCAGATCTCTCCGACCAATGGTCAGCGGCATCATCGGAGAAGCAGGGGTCCACACTTTCGGGGAGACTGGTGTCGCCCCTGTCCGGGCGGGACTACGGCTTGAAGGACGGCAAGAGCGCCCTGAACCACACGCGGCTTTGTGCGGCAGGATGATGCTTTGGTGCACTCGTTCTGCGTAAGGATTTCCTGCATTGGTCAAGAAGATTTATGTCATGGAATAAAATACACTGTACTCTTCTCTCAATTACTTATGCATTACACACTTAGGATTATGCTACATTTCCTATTCTTCTACATTATATTCTCAGTGGTATCATCAGGTGATTCCCAACTGTGTTTCAGAGAGAAGTGCTGAAAACTGTGTTTGGAACATTGGCAATAAGGAGGAAGGAGGGGTGCGGAAGGTTGCCCGGAACATCACTAGTAACACGTTGGGCATGATTTTCCCTCTCCTTCTCGAGAGGGTGTGATGACCTCTGCAGCCAACAGAGGACCGGCTTAACAGGACTGCAGCCAGGGACCTCTGAGAAATGCTCTCAATTCTGCACATGGCTCTTAGCAGCAACATTTCTAAATTAGCGTCAATTTCCATTACTTTACACTATTTTCTGGTGGAAAAACAAAAATCTGTCGGGTTGCTCATATTAGTAGTTTTTTGGGCTCCTGAAAGTTTTATGGTATGATTCATAATTTCATTTTATAATCTCTCAAAACATTATATATATATATATATATATATATTCCAAGTTTAATATTTTCTAATTATAATATCTTCCTTTTGTTTAGGTCCATGTTACTAAAAGTGGTAAGGATTTCCAAAATGCATGTTTTTCTAAATACTAGTTTGGCATCCAGCATTTCTTGTTGAGATATGATAGTCTGAGAAAGGAACTTCCCTCCTCCCAGAATCAGTGCTTAGCCAAGCACGTTGGCTCTCCCCCTGCCCCACTCCTCCTGGGGCTGATTTTTATTCACCTTTCAGAACTTAGGTGAAATAAATGTCCCTTTTTTTAGGGAAACTTGCCACACAAATCCTCGGGGTAGGTTAGGTCCTCCAGTAACACGTATAGCTTCGAATACTATAACTTCATCTCAAATTACACTTTTCTTAATAAATACCAAGTGATATAATTGTCTGTTGACATGTAAATGGTCCATCTCTGGACCCGAAGCTCCAAGAAGGCAGGTATCATCACCCTGTTGAACACTGGGATCTCCTTTGTGTAACAGAGGGCCTGGGACTTAGCAAGTAGCTAAAAAATATTTTCGTATGAGTAAAAAGTCAAAGAAAACAACACGTCTGGCACCTAATTCCTGGTGAACCTGACGCAAGGACTCCGGATGGAACGTGGAAGCGGCTCGGGAGCATCTAGGCCGCCGCTCCAGCAGGTACAGAGCAAGGGCGGTGGGACGTCGGCGCTCTGAGCTCCGCTTCAGGTCACAAGGGTTCCGTGGGGAATTAATTCTCTTCCCTTTTCAAAGTCATGGCAGACTCAGCGGCTGTGCGGAGTCTGCGGCTCCTTCTGCGGGTGCTGGGCGGGCGCCTGCCGGCCGCACGTCGGTTCGCGGGAAACTCCAGTCCCACAACACGGTGCTGTCGGGGCGCCCCTCCCGCCCGGCCACCAGGTAGTGGGGTGCCCTGTTCCCGCCTGCGAGCGCAGAACTGCGGCCTTGCCTCCGCTCGTAGAGGCTGCCCTTAAGTGGCTGAAAGTAACAAAGATGGAAGATTGTTTAAATTCTCTATTTCAGCATTTCAGGTGCAGAGATGACCAACAACCACGCTCCTTGTAGGTCCTGTCCCGCACCTAGAGGACGTGTCATCTTTCCTATGACTCGTTTGTCCCGGGGCAGGCTTCCCTCGCAGCGAGCCTCCTTGCTCACCGATGTGAGGGCAGGACCATAAATTAAATTAAAAATAAAAAATAAAAAACCAAAGGCAAGGACAGCAAAGACAGCAAATCCTTTGAGCTCTTTTATGACACTAAGCCATTTGGAGGACAACGTTCCTTTGCTTTAGTGGAAACAGACTAAAGCCCAATTCTCTTGATTTTGCAGTGAAGAACTTACTGCTGGCTCTATACCCCCAAAGTGTATCCCGACATGTCCGCTTCCATAAGGACGTGACACCAGAGGCTTAAAGGTCACAAGGATTATCTTGCCAACTTTCAATTTGAGGTAAAATTAAAACTTTGGCTTAATTTTTTTTCTAAACAAATTAAACAACACAAGCACAGTTTGCTTATTCCAAGTGTCATCGTTATTTGACTTGGACACGCTTTGGAAGGTTGGCTGTGAGCACAGGATGGACACTCAACAAATGTGGACCGACGAGTAATTGTAATCGTCCTAGTCTCTATGCTCACTTGATATAAAACTGCGGGGCTTGGGCCTCGATTCGAAATGTCTGGTACTGTGTTGGTTCCCTTCACCACGGTGCTCGTGCTGTCGAAATGAACCCGGCAGGACTTTAAGGACTGATGCCAAACACATGGTATCCACAACCAGTCAGCATAACGTTTGGAATGCTAACAGCAGAGAAGAGCCAAAGGAAAATGCTTAATAGCGCACACAGGGCCAGTTGAGGATTTCCTAATCGACTGAGCTCTCTAAGGCCTGAAATATCTTTGTCACGTAGAACAGATAGATTTTAATGTTGTGAGAAAGATCATGATTAAACGCAGGCTTTTAACAGTTTTGTGTATTTTTAAAATGAGGTAAGATATGACTTTCATACCCTTATTAAACCCACCTAGTGTCTTTCCCAAAGCTGTACACCTCTGGAGCGACTTCTGAGTCCCTCTTCAGGGGGTAACTGAATGAAGAACACAGTCGTCTCCCTTGAATGAAATACATAACGACTCCATGGAAACAGCTGCCACAGCAACGTGCCTCTGACGTCTAGTTAATGATGCGTTTATTTTAGCACCAGTCGTGAAATCAGAACTTTTCAGCTCAGAAGACACCAGAGGTCCCGGTTTCAAGGAGTCATTTGTTCGGTGTGTGAGGGAATCGTGACTCACAGAAGTTACGTGACTGGAGCACAGAGACTTGTTTTGTGCAGCGAAAATACTCTGTACGTTATAATGACAGAATCACTATGCATTTGTCCAAACCCACAGCACGTACAAGACCAGGAGTGAACTCAAAGGTAAACTGTGGCCTGTGGGTGCTTGTTACGGGTCAGTTAAGACAAACGGAACGCTCTGGTGGGAATGCTGGTAATGGGGGCCATGCATGTGTAGGACAAGGAGAGTACAGGAAATCTCTGTATCTTTCTCTCAATTTTACTATGAACATAAAAACTACTGTAAAAAAAAAAGTCCTTAAGAAGCAGCAGATATGGGGTGTCTGGGTGGCTCAGTGGGTTAAGCAATAGCCTTTGGCTCAGGTTATGATTCCAGGGTCCTGGGATTGAGCCCCACATCAGGCTCCCTGCGCAGTGGGAGCCTGCTTCCCCCTCTCCCTCTGCCTGCCACTCCCCCTGCGTGTGCTCTCTCTCTCTGTCAAATAAATAAAAAATAAAATCTAAAAAAAAAAAAAAAGCAGCAGATATATTTTGTGCAGTAAGGACTAAATTTTGAGCAATTTTTTTAAATTTAATTTCTTTTCAGTGTGACATAATTCATTGTTTATGCACCACACCCAGTGCTCCATGCAGTCTGTGCCCTCCCTAATACCCACCCCCTGGTTCCCCCAACCTCCCACCCCCCCGCCCCTTCAAAACCCTCAGATTGTTTTTCAGAGTCCATAGTCTCTCATGGTTCACCTCCCCTTCCAATTTCCCTCAACTCCCTTCTCCTCTCCATCTCCCCTTGTCCTCCATGCTATTTGTTATGCTCCACAAATAAGTGAAACCATATGATAATTGACTCTCTCTGCTTGACTTATTTCACTCAGCATCATCTCTTCCAGTCCCGTCCATGTTGCTACAAAAGTTGGGTATTCATCCTTTCTGATGGAGGCATCATACTCCACAGTGTATATGGACCACATCTTCCTTATCCATTCGTCCGTTGAAGGGCATCTTGGTTCTTTCCACAGTTTGGCGACCGTGGCCTTTGCTGCTATGAACATTGGGGTACAGATGGCCCTTCTTTTCACTACATCTATATCTTTGGGGTAAATACCCAGTAGTGTAATTTCAGGATCATAGGGAAGCTCTATTTTTAATTTCTTGAGGAATCTCCACACTGTTCTCCAAAGTGGCTGCACCAACTTGCATTCCCATCAACAGTGTAAGAGGGTTCCCCTTTCTCCACATCCTCTCCAACACATGTTGTTTCCTGTCTTGCTAATTTTGGCCATTCTAAGTGGTGTAAGGTGGTATCTCAATGTGGTTTTAATTTGAATCTCCCTGATGGCTAGTGATGATGAACATTTTTTCATGTGTCTGATAGCCATTTGTATGTCTTCATTGGAGAAGTGTCTGTTCATGTCTTCTGCCCATTTTTTGACATGGTTATCTGTTTTGCATAGGAAGAGAATTGATACATTATCCTCAATCCTAACTTCCCTTATCAACCTCCCTCTGAGTCTTTCTACTGTTCCACACGCCCTCAGGTATAAACATCTTTTCTTGCTGAGAATTTGCTCCTCTATTTTTTCTTGCTTCCTATGTACATGACTCTTTAGTTTATAGACCAAGTAAATTTAATATTATGACAAATAAATTCAATGTCTGTACCGAATAAAGACTTAACTGCTCAAATGGACTGAAGGATCGAGCATGTCCTCCCCGAAGAAGGAGACGAGTAAGGGCGTCACTGAAGGACAGTGTGGCGGCGGGTGTGAGTCAGAAAACCGTTGGATCGTTCAGGAAGCGGTGAGTGATCCTGGATAACTCAAGAAGGCTTCCCCCTACAGCTGGAAGAGCGGATCTAGTTTAGAACACGCCTGCTTACTCAGAGAAGTGTTTTTAAAAGGTTTGAGTTATTTGTCAATATTTAATAATGGGGAGATCATACGACACTGTAGGGTCCTGGTTGGTCCTGAGACACTGCGGTGGAAACTCAGGGTGAGTTCCTCAGCCCGGCAGGATGACTTACTCAGCCCTGCTGAATTTCGCAGCAAATGACCGCAAGTGTCCTGGAGCTTAGCGTGGTAAATATTTACTCATTCCCAAAGCAATGACTCCACAAAGGTGTTCCTGATCTGGCACTTTTTCTGGGTGGCTCTCTGCCAAGTGATATGTCAAAGGCATGAACTGGTTTTACGTTAGGATTCTCCCTCCTCTTGATCTTTGGGGTTCTCGTTTTTCAGCAGCAGAGAGAGAGTAGAGCATCGGGCGTGGGTGGGTTTCGTGGTCCGTGTCTAGATGTGGTGTTTCTCCGTCTCATTTGTGATCCGTGAGCCAGAAGTCAGCCATAAGCCTCCCGTGATGGCAATAAAGCCTGGAAAATACATGTTGGCTCTGTGCTCAGGAGGCAAAGAAAATGGCTTATGAGCAATCAGCCAGTTTCTACTACATGACAGCTGGTTGGAGGTAAACAGTCTCTTTCCCTTTATCAAGGGCATGTGCCACTTTCCAACACAATCTGCACCTGGCCTGCTGACCCCCGCTGGCTGCTCCTCTGACCACGCTGGGCCTTTGAGTGTGCAAACCTCAGGATAGAAAATGGCAAAGGGCATATCTGGAAGTAGTGAAAAAGACTCTTTTTAGAAAGAGAAAGGACTTGGTAGACCTTGCATTGAACAGAAATTCTGTTGTTTTCTGAATTTTTTTTTAAGTGGAGGCATGATTCTCTCCTTAGGTCAGCAGGCCATACAGAGATGTACCAGAAAAATCATCATGAGCCTTTCAGCTGGGCACTGAATATTTTATAATTTTCAGCACTGCTTTTTGCTATACTTCTAAATGAAATATTTCTGACATTTTTAAAGTGACACCATTCTTCTCATTGTCAGAGAACTCTGAATTATGGACTGATTTTTGATGACAGAGAACCATTTAATAGCCTCATTGTTTGCAGTTTTTCTTTAAACTTGTCAATTCATTGATTGCTCAAATCTAGTTCATAAACATCAGAATAAGGCTAGCATTTTTTTTTAAAACCTTGCTTTCACAGGCAAAATTCTTTTTAAAGTTGACTCTCTCAAGCCTGGGGCCATCGTAGGTGTTTCTATTGTGGTCTCTCTCGTGCACCTTTTAAACAGAAATGAGTATGTGGCAGATAACCAGATGGAGGGTCAGTGATGGAGAAAACTGGGCACCACTGAATCTCTCCTCTCCCAAGGAAGTCACTGAGGTCACAGGAAGTAACCTGCTCTGCCCAAGGACTCAGAACCAGGTAGGTTTGGGGACTCCTACGTTATTTTGCAGCATTGTCCTTTCATTACCTCCAAACTGCCAGGTTCTGCAAACACCTTTGAGCTGATGGTTTAGGGGACATCCTGGTGGTACCAGCAAAGAAAGGAGAGACTTGAGGTGGGGACAGACACAGATCAGAAAGGGCCGCATAGAAATGAGAGCGAGTATTATGCTGACCTCTTCCCCAACATAGACCAGAGGTAGATGACCTGACTTGGCAGATGTCAGAGTCTCCAAATACGTGGAAAACAAATGCGCTGTCTCCCACCACAATCCAGCGGTAAGAGATTGTATCTAATTCACCAGCAGTAAGTGATTGTATCCAGCCATGACTGTCCTCACTGTTCAGTCCAATTCACCCACACTCTGCTGCCCCCTGACCCTGGCAAGGAGGATACGGAGAGGCAACACTTTCAGTGCTAGGTCAGAAACAGCTTCCCTTGTGCTCCTTTTGCTATTTTTCTAAGGAAAATAAGTACCTTTCCCGGATTCCGATTCTGAGTGCAGATTTGGTGGTCTCGTATCTGGACCTTCGATTGCCCACGTCACTTTAGTTCCCCCACTCTCCTTTCCTGGGAGAGCATGTCCTTCTACATCTGTGTTTTGTTCCTACTATATAGCCCTCTCCCAGCCTTAAGTGTTATTGTCTCACCTGATCTGTCTTAATCTCACAATGACTGACTTATTTGCTCCCAGTATGGACCCCCAGCTGTACTAAACAGCATAGGCTCGCACCAGAGATTTAAAATAGAAATTATTAGCCACTAAACATGTGAC
The DNA here is from genome assembly GCF_902655055.1 of Lutra lutra. Taxonomy (NCBI): domain Eukaryota; kingdom Metazoa; phylum Chordata; class Mammalia; order Carnivora; family Mustelidae; genus Lutra; species Lutra lutra. The sequence continues at coordinate 1,885,115 of NC_062280.1, forward strand.
TTATGGTGACTTTGCGGGTATGAATAAAGTTACCTGTTTCAGCTAATCCTTTGTAACTCTGTGTTTGTGGAGTTCCCTTATACACCTGTTAAATTAGTCACATTAACCAGAGGGATTGGCACGGGACTATGTAGGCATCTGAGCAGCATAACAAGATGACAAGAGATCTGGTCCTGAATCACTGCCTCTCGGTTCCGTTTAACCTCAAGGATGCTTCAGAGCCTTGCACTCAGCACGGAACGGCATCTGTGTGTAAAGTTTATCAGCGCATTCTGACAAAAATTAAACACATCAGAGCAGGAGTTAGATAATGTAAGAAAGTTTCAGGAATCTAAAATTCCACTTAAATAATATCAGACTATCTAATACAAGCTTTATACAGACCATTGTATTTGGAAAAAATTTAAAGTTACTTTCCAAAGAATAAAAACAGTAAAGTTTTATTAACATACATTGTGAATCATATTCTGGCTCTTAGTATACTACAAAATCTCTTTCAGTCCTTAAATTTTGTCTTCCTAATCTTTGCTTGTAAATTCGTTGTTATCTTAAAGCCTCTGACTGATAATTTCGGTGTCTGAACATGTACCTTCTTCTTAATACAGAGCATTTGCCAATTGCTTTAATATCAATCAAACCTATTTGGAAAACAGATTTGATTTCATGCTGCAAAGAATATTTATTCTAAGGCAAGTACTGGGTCAAACATGTATTCACTAACAAAAACTAAATACATGAACACAAAAAAACAATAAAACACACCCCCTCCCCAACAGTGAAGTGTGTCTTTATCAAAAATATTTAGTAACACATTCACATGATTATATGACGTGATGAACTATGGGTATAATTGGGTTATAAGGCATTAGTCTAAGAAATTGTAGGAGGTTCATTTTTCCAAAATTTCTACTACTGTCTTATATTTCTATATTGTTTGATAAAATCCAAGTCTAAAAGTAGCATGATATTTTAAATCTATATTTCTTATATATATTCACTGTATAAATTAGAATAATAAAGAATTCTAAAATAATTATATATGTAAATGTATTTTTACATTCTAGAGTTTAAAATAATTTTCAATTGACATTAAGATATTTAACCAGCAATTAGAGTAGAGGGGTAAAAGGAGAACTAATTTATATTTGAGGTACCATAACAGTAAACAAAGTTACTTAACTAACAACTGAGAATCTTTTATCATCTTAAATGAATGCTATGTGGTGGTTTCTAAGTCCCTAAGTCCATGCTCCCTTCTCTAATCAATTTTACACTGGTTACCAGAACCTTTTAAGAAAGTTAATACATAGTAAATTATTATGTATCATATCACAATCACTCCAACTTAGGTATTTTCTTACTAACTCTTTTCTCCTCCTATATTTTACTGCCACCCCCTCTTTTTTTCTTTTTTTGGTGAACTCATCAATTTTACCCTTTTGCATACTACATGGAAGTCGTGTTGAAATTCTCCCATCCAGCCTCCATTAGATCTCTCCATGGATTAGTTTGTACTTTTCAGTCCCTCCATAAAAATGGAGTACTTATGGGTGACTCATACTGATATGTATTCATGCTAAATAAACTCATGATCTAAAATATCGTTTTTTGGTTTTTTTTTTCATTTAAAAATTGAGTCCCTGATAAATCATTTTACACAAAGTATGTCTGATCATAATCTTGGCCAGTCTCTCATAAAGCATTCTGTTATGTAAAGAAACAACATATAGTGCAAAGTCATGGCCTAACCATTCATTCAACTAGCATAAATTCATGAAGCTTAACTCCATGGGGGGTTACTCTGCAAGCCAGTTTTTTCACTGACTCTTAATTGAATGAGTCTTTTTTTTCCATTTTGCTTTTCATGCAATTAAAAAATTATACAATAAATGATTATATATAATTCATATTAGTTTTTTCCTGGCACTTAAAAAATTGCACTCTCAGTGCATCCGGCCTCAAGGGGAGTATCGCTATATACAGACACTTGCTTTTCACAGGTACAAAGTATAGGATTCATCTTGGAAAAGGAACTGCCCCTAAATGGAGGCAGCTGTTTTCCAGAATTCTACGTTCTTAGAAATGACTGAGCTGCTGCGTGGCACTTGGGCATTGGTAAATTGACATACTTGTACTTGTGAGGTTTTAATACAAGGGATGATATAGTTAAAGACATTAATGTTTCTTTCTCTTCTCACTCTTATGTACCTTATTTTATCCTTTGAAACGTTTAAGATTTTTTTAGAGCAAGAATGCAGAGATAGTGTTACTATGTTTTTTATATTCAAAGTAGTAATTTTGCAGCAAAGCATCATTGACAGAGGAAGGATTTTCTCCATTCCTTCTCCATCTATGCTCCTTCTGCCTTACACACACTCTGGAATCTCAAGTGGAATCTCAACGAACAATTTGGTTGAGGAAATCAGATCTGTGCACAAGGAAGGCTCACACAGGAAAAGAAATCCCTGCTCCAAGGAATCATGGGGTAAGAATGAGGACCGGAACAGAGAGAGCAGAAGCAAAGGTCACATTTCATCTCACCTTCTCTGGAGTTGACCCCAGGATTGATGGGTGTTTAGAAATGTCAAGATAAATTAGAGGAAACTGAGGAAAGAATGCTTTTGCTGTGTTCCATGCAAAAGACTCTGGGGTAAAATTGCTTCCTGTGCAACTGGACAGCCAGTCAAGACAAACATGGTGGTGGGGTGTGTGTGGTTGGACGGGAAAGTCCATGATAGTTAGTCTTCTGGAATGGAGTTGATGGGAGCAAGAGGCAGCGGACTCCCTGGAAGGGCAGATTGCCAGAGGAAGCCTTCAGCAAGGAGGTGGACAGAGGGCATGAAGTGTATCACGGGAAAGAAGTCAGGCGAGTGTCACAGCCCAACCTGACAAATTCTGCAATAGAGCTGAATCAGGAAGGTCTTTGTGTCTCAAGCAAAGAGACCAAAATACAATTTGCTCCAGATAGTCCCTTGGTCATGTAAATGTCACACAGCCCAGTGTCATTCAGAAACCAGAAGAACCAGAGGACACTGCAGATCTGAGGACCCTGCCTCATCATGCCTAAGTCTCTTGTTCCTATGACAAAATTCTATCTTAAAGAAGAGCTGTGTTGAGGCTAGAAGTATGGAGGAAACTATTTAAAATAACTGGGACTGAGTTTGCCAATGGGACTAAAAATTCGAAAGTCGTTTTGTTTGCCTCTTGTCTACCAACAAGTGTGTAGACCATAAGAAAGACCATAGCTATTATAGGTCAAATAAAGATAATAAAACCTTTTCTGTATGTCTAAATATTATTGTGTGTTAATTATGTTCTCAGTATATTAATTTGGTGATATGAATTATACATCTTTAAATTCTGGTCTAATGGTATATTATATTTGTTAGTTCTTTGTCCTTACATAAAATTTATAATAATAATAACAGCAATTAGATATGTCCGGGTGGTTCAGTCGGTTAAGTGGTTGACTCTTGAGTTTTGCCCAGGCCATGACCTGAGTGAGGGTCTTGAGTTTGAGCCCTGCTTCGGGGTCTGTGCTCAGCTCGGAGTGTGTTTGTCCCTCTACAGCTCCCTCCCCCTACTTGCTCGCTCTCTTCTCTCAAATAAATAAATAAATAAAATCTTAAAAAAAAATAACAACAGCAAATAGCTAACGCTGCTTGCTGTGGAGTATGGTCCCACGTTGTTTACATGAGCTATCTCATTTATTCCTCACAAGAGTCTGGTGAGGGTCCTCTTATTATTCCCATTAAAAAAAAAATAAACAACAACAACAGCAAAACCAGAGAACGTCTAAATCAAAGATGTTAAGCCAAGATTCCAACTGAAGCACTCTGATACAAAGCTTCCTTTTTAAATCACTAACTTATGAGATTTTATAACACTGTTCACTTTGATCTGAAACTTTGTCAAATAAGTGCTTGACACCAAGTAGGAAAAATGTCTGGATGAATAAAAGAATTTTTTCCTGAGTTGAAATGTCTACATTTTAACATGACAAATGCAGTTTGGTTGTTTCTAATGACCTTAAAGAAATATTGTGCTTGCTTAAACTGTGAGTTCAGAAAAATACTTTCTTGGGATTTCAGTGTCTCTGTTGCCTGTTTATAGTTCCGTATTTTGACAAAGAAGATGCATTCAAGTCATCTTACGGTAGAGCTGGAGACTCTACCATAATGAATGACTTCAGGTAACCTGTCTCTTTATCATTCCCTTTACTCTGTATAATTGTTTCTGCATTTTCCTCCTCACTTTCCTCCCTCCTTCAACTCATTCATTTTGCTCTTCTCTATTTTTCCCCATGTTTACCTCATCTTTTCGTTCAATATCTTTAGTCAGCTCCTTTCAGAGAGAACAAATTTTCGTCATTACTCCTCTATCCTCCTCTATCAATACCTTTAATCTTTCTAGGTCTCAATTCCCTCACCTGTAAAATAAAGGGATTTCTAGAAAGGTCCTAAAATTTACTCTAGTTCAAGAATTCTTCACTGAGGTTGTTGAGTTTGTGATTTACATGTTACATGCAACATGATTCCTTTAGAATGTGTCTGTACAATGTCAAACTTTAAATCAATTTAATAAAAATATTTATCCAGTCAGATGCTTTGTCTTCATGACACCAAATATCTGGGAGAACTGCATTTTGGACCGATGTGACCAGACACTTTAAGTGTCATGGCATAAGCCTGGCCAATCAATATATTATCTGAACTGATAGTTTGTATCTAGTTCCCGATTAATATTTATATACGAAACGGACACTGGGGAGGGTACGTGCTATGGTGAGTGCTGTGAAGTGTGTAAACCTGGCGATTCACAGACCTGTACCCCTGGGGCTAATAATACATTATATGTTTATAAAAAAAGTTTAAAAATTATAAAAAAATATTTATATATGTAAATCAGATTGTTCTGTCCACTATTTAACTATTTTGGAACTACTGAAGAGCTGGTTGGCGTTTGAATAAAATACCAGAAGCTTGGCGAATCTAGTTTACAGAAAGATTTATTTTACTGAGTGGTCCTATGAATGTCCTCGTTGAACTTGATGATGAAATGGCCAACTTGCCTTCCTACAAAAGTCTGGGTTTTGGTTTTGAATTGCTTGGAATCATCAATTCCAATACTACCAATAATTACACCAATAGTTTAATGATTCATAAGATGATCTTCCTCATACATCTTATTTGTTAGAACCACAGCTTATCCATTCCTCTTGATTATTCCTTAATGAGGATAAAGCACATTTGGTCACCATCCCCCTATAAAAATAACTAAAGTACTTGCAGATGATTTCTTCCAGGATATCATCTTCTAGATGCATTGTGTGGAGAATCTGTGTTAGTTTTCAACTTAAAACTTATTCTGCCATTATCAAAACGTGAAATATGTTTGGCTGGATGCATAGGACAAAGTGAATAATTATGGTTGTGTAGTCACTTTGTTTTAGGGTTATTGGAGGAAGCTTGCATGCAAATAATTAAACATTGGAGGCAGGAAATGGGAGAAGGTTTAGTATAGTTACAGTGAGCTTGGTAATGAAACTGCTACTCATTGATTATGTGTTTATATTGCACACATTAAAAACATTTAAATAATTAGGACACAGAATTTCAAAAGGGCTAAAGGAACTGTCCAACCAAAAAAGGAACTGTCTGCTCCAGAATTCAAATTCTGCTCTGTTTCTGTTAAAAATGGATGGATTTTTCCAATACAATATTGTCGCTATACCAAAAAGCTAAAAGGGGATATTATCTCATATAAAACCCACAGATTTATTTGAGTGATTTTGTAATGTTTTAAAAGATTATTTTAAAATTAGGATATTTCACATAAGATCTAGATTTTCTGATTTCTCTAAGAGGACATTTACCCCACTAATAACATTCACCTAATAATTAGCAAGTTAAAAATAGTTTCTGCCTCCCTTTAAGGTATCTGGTTTATTTCAGTCTGCACCGTACCCTCGTACCAGCCCATCAGTGTGTGAATATCTATTGTATGAAAACACTAGATACTGTGTCATTAGATTACCAAATTAATGCCCTGTCTAGTTAAAACACATCGCATGAGTTGCACACACAAAATGTGACACAGAGGCAGTGCTGGTTTGCCGTAATATCCAGATGGAACACATGACACTGACATGTGAAAATTTTCCACTAAAACAATCTGATCACACAGCCGATATGCCGTTCGTCCCCCATAAGGCTCTGACACACATGCATCTGTCACCCAGCTGTGCAATCCAGATTTGCTAAAAATAAGAGGTGCTATTTTTAAGTAAAGAAGTCGTAACAACATTAATTTTTTGGATAAATGTTTTGAGCCAAACAAATTCCGTAACAGATGCCAAACCATATCCTTTCAATCCATTATGATTTTGCCATGAATCCAGAGGGTTACATGGTATCATAAAACAAGAAATGTTTTACGTAGTCTTTTCCTTAACAGGCCTTATAAAAAGATAACTTAGTCTCATAAATACTTGGCAGAATAGTCTAGTTGTAGGAGGTAGTAGCACCATATAACTTTGAACTTGTAGAGTTCCAAGAAGCAAAACTGTTGGCTGAAGAACCCACACAAAAGCAAAAGGGATAACAAATGGTATTTGACATTTTATTTATTTGTCTGTTTGTTTAACATGTTTTACTCTGTACCTACTATGTCCTAGACACTGGCCCAGGCACAATAGACACATTGTTTAAAAAAAAGTAGACATGGCCCTTGCTGTCATGCAGCTTGCACTCTTGGAGGGGAAAGCACTAATCATGGAATTACATGTAAAAATGTTTTCTGGAAAATGCTACTTAAAAAGAGATTTGATCTGGAGAGAGTTAGCCTCCCTGTGGAAAATAGGTTTTGCACTGAAATATGAAGGACAAGTAGGAGTTAACTATGTGACCAAAAGATGGATAAATGTGTTAGGCAGAGGAAATTGCATATATAAATGGCCTGTAGTGGGATCCAACACAGTGAATATAAAGACACTGAAAGAGTTCCTTTATGGTTGGGCAGAGAGCAGAGCGGAATGTGAAATGAGAAGGGGGATCTGGAGAGGAGCCAGACTGTGCATCGCTTCGTTTACCATGTTAACAAGTTAGCTGACATAAACGGGAAGCGCTTGGAGATATAAACGAACTGATTTATGTTATGAAAAGATCACCCTATCACATGGGAAGAAGTGATCTGAAGGAAGCCACACCAGATGTGGGTACACAAGCTACTGTGGTTACTGGATATGTCATTACTTATGGCTGTGCACCAAATGATGCTCAAACATGACTTAAAATAATAAACTCCTATTATCTCACAGATTCCATGCCCTAAGGCACAAAAACTTGGGTTTTGTACCCCTAGATCTCTTATATGTGACAAACAAGGTGTCCAGAGCTACAGTCGTCTCAAGGCTCCACTGAAGGGTGATCCACTTCCAAGCCCACTCATGTAGTTGATGGTGGAATTCAGTTCCTCATAGGATCTTCAATAAGGGTCTCAGCTGGCTCTTGACCAGCTGTCTTCCCTAGCTCCCTACCATTGCAGGCCAAGTCACGTTACAGAATCTGGCTCTTATCAGCACAGGCGAGTGAGAGAGTCAGAGAACAGGAACAAGATGGAAGCCCAAGTTATTTTGTAACCTGATTTCAGCGGAGACCTTCCATCCCACTTCTGTCATATTCTAGTCATTGGTCAGTAGATTCAGCCCAGTTCAAGGGTCGGAGAAGATACACGCATGTACATATCCAGAGGCAGAGGTCCTTGGGAGCCATCTCAGATGTTGGCGATCATATTGAGTAAGAGACAGTGGTAGCTTGGATTATGAAGGGATAGAGATGTGTGTGTATTCAAGGAGTGTTTATTTAGGGAAAACAAATCAAATGAATTTGGTGATATATGTTATGGGCTGAATTGTGTCCCTACCAAAATTCCTGTGTTGGAGCCCTTACCCCCAGCACCTCAGAACACGATTACATTCAGAGATAGGCTCTTTAAAGAGGGTGATTAAGTTAACATGAAGCTACTACTGTGGGCCCCAGTGTACTCTGGTGTCCTTAGAAGAAGAGGACTTCATCTTAGCCGGATGAAGAGTACTTCAAGCCAAGAAGCGCCGTCTCAGGACAAAACAAACCTACAGTCGTCTTGATTTCATTGTTGGACTTTCAGCCTCCAGAACTGTGAGAAAACATGTTGTTGAAGCTACCAGGTCTGAACTTTGTTACGGCAGCCTTAGCAAACTCACACAATTGTCACTCTGGAAGATGAAGGAAATGGTAACGCCAACAACTTTTGCTAGGCTGTTCAACCGGAGGAACGGTGGTGCTTTACACATTAGGAAATCCTAAAAGAGGACCAAGTTTATGCAGCTTTTTTTTTGTGTGTGTGTGTGAAACAAATATTTATTTAACTAATATGTGCTGGGTACTATTCTATAGTATATATATATATTATATATAGTATATACCTAGAATAGAGCAGAGACAAAGCAAGAGTCAACGCCTTCACCGAGCTTCTGGTCCATGCAGTGGGTCTGCTATTCAAGAGATCTGAGGTAGAAATAGACATTTATGAATCATCCGATTAAGGTAATAATTAAAGCCATAGGTAAGCATGAGATACATAGGTTGGGAGGGGAAAATTAAACAACAACAAAACCCCAACCTAGCAATAAATCTTGTTCATGCTAACAATGAAGGTTAGGTACAGAGGAATGAACTTACACAGTAAATAGGCGAAAAGGAGGAGAACAGGAAAAAAAACGTTTCACATTAAACCAAGGGAGGAGTGTTTCTGAGAGGAAAAAGTGGTCAGCAGGGCGGGATGCTGGTGAAAGCTCAAATCGAATGAGAAATGAAAAACATGAGTCAGTGCCACAGAGGCCATTTGTAAACCTGGTGAACGCTGGCTGGGCGCAGGGTCCATGCTGAAGAGGGGCAAGTGAGAGCTGAGGAAATAAAGGTAAGAACACTCACCTCTTCCGAGAAAGGTATGTGCAGAGGAAGATGGAGAGAAGGGACGGAGAAGGCGGTGAACCTACACACACACCAAGGTTAACAAATCCGGTGTTGCAGCACGGAGGAAGAGCCAGAGACCAAACGTGTGTGATGAGGGAGACTCACCCCAGAGAGGAACACAGGCAGCTTCTTCCCTGGAGAGGTAGGTGGTTTGTAGGTTCAGTCTGAGAAGAGGCCACATGGATGCTGGTCAGAGACAGAGGCTCAAGTTGGAAGGCGGGTCATCCGAACGAGAACCCGATTCTGCCATGTGCTAATTGTGTGACTATGGGTAAATGAATTAAAGTCCCTTTGCCTCTGTTTTCTCATCTATAAAATGGTGATGAAAATAATACCTGTTACCACAGTTGTTATAATTGTTAAATTAGTCAATACATGCAAAGTTTTAAAGACTAGTTCCTGGCATATAGTAAGCATTAGATGTGCGTTTATCACTATTATTCTCTCTCTAAACTGGACCTAAGCCAGTCTGCCAAGGGTGAGGATGGAAGGAGAAGGTGGGAGCTTTGGGGACAACAGAAAGGGAGGAAGGGGCACTGCTGAGCGTGGGGAAGTAGGAGACGTAGCTGGACTGTCTGGCAGTGCTGACAACCCTATAAGGTTGGGACTGTGAACTTGTCATAGATTCAGGTTGCTCTGTTCTATGAAATTTTACGCAGTTTTTAGCTATTTGGGAGCAGCAGCAGCGGACAAAAATATTTGAACACAACAACACTGGATTTGCCCAACAGACTGGTAAGACAAAGAGGTAACAGGCCCAGGAGTTTCCGTTTATTTACCAGAAAACTGTGCTTCCTGGACGTTAGGCTGGATGAAGAGGGACGTAAAGGGATGAGATACGTATTGGACTTGGAGAAAGGAGAGAGGTGTCTTCTGCAAGAGCCTCAGATAACAAGGGAACATCTTGCCTTTCAAGATAAATATCTTTTGACTCTGATTTAAACTTACTTTGTTTCAGTTAAGCCGGGATTTCGTGCTATCCAAACAGTATGGGTGTGAGGTGATCTCACCAAAATGGTGGCATAAGAGACCCCAGCCTCTGCCTCCTGACAAAGACCAATAATCAGACAAGTGCCCACCAACAAAAGCAGCTCTGGGAGAGCTCTGGAGTCCCGTTAAGAAGCAACACATTGAAAGAAAGAACCCAAGAATAACCACACAAAAAGAGGAGAAAGGCAGATTCGTTTTGCCCGCATCATGCCTTTTGACTAGTCAGCGTGGTCAGTGCCATGAGGGAACTCCCAGCTAGACAGAGTTCCCTTTACCAGGAAAAAAAGAGTGGGGTGAGCAATCAGTGTGTCAGTTTTTAGGGGCCTGCACAGAGGTCCTGCTCGGTTTCACTCTACCCAGACCAGCAAAGCTGAGACCTATAGCGATAGCTAGGAATGAGGAAGGAAAGCAGGGGTTACCGATAGCAGCCAGTAGCAGTTGTGACCACCATTCCCGGTAACTTGCTCTGCACCAACCCCACCATCTTTTGCCACCAAAGAAAGGGATAATCAGAAGAGCCGCTGTAGGCCTTCTGCAGATTTTACCAGTTTTTGCCCCATAGATACTTGCATTCACTGATGACAGCTATCCCCACCTTGCTTCTTCCCTCTGCCCATCCCCACTGGAGCCTGGAACTGCCCCCAAAGACCTCTATGACTGTGAGTGCAAGCTGCCTGCTTACACTCCTACAGTTGACACACACACCTGTGCATGCTGGGGTTAGCACCTTCAGCTGTATCCTGCATGCCCTCAGCTCTGAAGAAATCCAACAAAGCCCTGTACACCGGAAGCAAGAACCCCGTAGCTTCCAGTAAGACCTCAGTTGGCCCCAGCCCTTGCTGCCTACCCTGGCCGCACCATTACATGCCTGTCTACAATTGGCACCCACTACACAAGCATCTGCAGCTGGCCTCTGCAGCCAACGATATGCACACCACTGGCTACAGCCACCATCACTGCCTGCCCTGGTCCATATCCACTGGATCTGGAGGTGCCACTAAAGCACCAATAGCCTATATGGACACTGCAGACTCCCCATAGCACTCACAAGGACCACAGTGGCCTGAGCTAAAGAGACATCACACTCCCTCGGACCTAGTACTACCACACCTTTTTGCTCTTGGCACCCTGCATCACTAGACCCAGGGTCACAGCACACTTCAGGATGCCACCACCTACTGAAAGTCTTCACTTACTAAAATCATTCCAGGAAGTCTATAAATGACTACTTTTTCAAATATGCAGACAGCTACACAAGGCTACATGGATCACAAACAATCAGAGAAACATGATTCTACCAAAAGAATATAGTAAACCTCTAATAACTGGTCCCAAAGAAATGTAAATCCAGGAACTGTCCAGCAAAGAATTCAAAATAATTGTTCTATAGATGCTCAGATACCTATAAGAGAATACAGATAAACAATTTAATAGTACCAACAAAACAATACCGGGAAAAAATGAGAAGTTCAACCAATAGAAAGAACCAAACAAATTTTGGAGCTGAAGAATACAATGATTGAACTAAAGAATTCAATAGAAAACTTCAGTAAGACTTGGTGAAGGAAAAGAGACTCAATGAACTCAAAAATGAGTCAACTGAAATTACCCAATCAGAGGAGAGAAACAAAGAACAAAAAGAACAAAAAAGTGTAAAAAAATCTTATGGGACTTACAGACACCATGAAAAGACCCAGGCATGCATTATTGGAATCCCTAAAGGAAAAGAGAAGGAGATAAGGGTAGAGAAATTATTTTTTAAAATAGTGGGTGAGAACTTCCCAAATCTGGGGAGAGATTTGGACATTCAAATTTATGAAGCTAATAGGTCCCTCCCAAATTTCAATCTAAAACAATCTTCCCTGAGACACATAATAAAACTGTCTAAAATCAAAGACAAAGAGAATTAAAAAAAAAAAAAAACTCTTTTATACAAGGGGACCCCTATGGCTATTAGTAAATTTCTCAGCTGAGACCTTGAAGGCTAGAAAAGAATGGGATTATATACTCAAAATGCTGAAAGAAAGATGCTGCCAACCAAGAATATTTTACCCAGAAAAGTTGTCCTTCAGAAATGAAGACAAGATAAAGACTTCTCCTAAGAAACAAAAGCTGAGGAATATCATTGCCAGTAGATCTATCTTACAAGAAATGCTGAAAGAGGTTCTTCAAGCTAAAACAAAAGTATCTTAATTAGTAACATGAAGCATGTGAAAATATACAACACACTGCTGAAAGTAAGTATATAGTCAGACTTGGAATAACACTGTAATATGATGATGTTAGCCACTTACCTCTAGTATAAAGGTTAAAAGAAAACTATGGCTATTTAAAAGAGCCACAGTTCATGATAATTTGTTAATGAAAACAAAACATAAAAAGATGTAAATTGTAACATCAAAAACATAAAAGGAGAGGAGTAAAAGGGTAGGATACCTTTAAAAGGTATCCATAAAAAATGCCAGTACAGAAAATGATCAACCCACAAGGAAAGGAAGCAAGAGAGGAAGAAAGGAACAAGGGAGATACAAAACAGCCAAAAAACAATGAACAAGATGGCAGTAGTAAGTCCTTACCTATCAATAACTATTCTAAATGTAAATGGATTAGATCCTCAAAAACATATCAAAAGGTAGAGTGGACCAATGAATTAAAAAAAAAAAAATTGGGGGCGCCTGGGTAACTCAGTGGATTAAGCCTCTGCTTTTGGCTCAGGTCATGATCTCAGGGTCCTGGGATTGAGTCCCACATCGGACTCTCTGCTCCATGGGGATCCTGCTTCCCCCTCTCTCTCTGCCTGGCTCTCTGTCTACTTGGGATCTCTCTCTGTCTGTCAAATAAATAAAATCTTTAAAAAAAAAAACAAAAATCGAATATATGCTGTCTCTGAAAGACTCAAAGGACATACATGAGCTCAACGTGAAGTGATTAAAAAAGATATTCTGTGCAAATATAAACCAAAAGAGCAGAGGGTAGCTATACATGTATGGAACAGAATAGCCTTTATACCAAAAATGGTAACCAGAGACAAAAAAGATCATTATAAAATATTACTTGACACATTCAACTAAGGACATGGAGTGGGAAGAAGTATAATTCAACAAATGGATCCCTTCCTGGGTTAAATATTTAGTGATATGTTCAGTAGGCATATGGTGGTTTATTGGAATGAGCTGTAACTGAAAAACTAACTCACCAAGTCTCATTTCAGTTCTTATGTTAACCATTGGCTCAACCTTTCTGAGTCTTAGTTCCTCATCAGCAAGTAGTGCTTGATTTTAATTTATCTCTGGTGACTATCTTCCACTCTAAGATCTGTGACTGTCTTCTGGGGCTGCCATTTTCTAGATCAGCTACAACATTCCATGGATTATGCTTAATAACTTAGATATATTCACAAGCAAAAGATCATCTGCTGTTTGCTGGAGATAGGATGCAAGAAGGGCTTAATTTCATGATTTTAAAGAGGACCATGGAAGTGTATTTCCTCCATGTGGTTTTGGTTATAGGCAAATGTAAAGTATATCTCTGACTCAACTTGTGGGTGGTCAAATAAGGGGAAAATAAACAAAGACTGGTTCTGTAATATGTTAGGTCACTGCAGTTCTCTGTTTGTAGAAGCTGCTTGAGAAAAGATAAACAAACAAATGCTCAATTCAAGTGAAAAAAGAAAACTTTTTGTTATATGCAGCGAAAAAACTCATAGACTATACTGTTTCCTAAAATGGAGAAACCTAGAGATGTCCATCTTTAATCATTTTATTATTCTCTTCCACTCCCACACAAACACCAACACACAAAGAACTCTTCTTAAAGTATCTTTGCAACATTAGGAATCTGCAAGTTAACTTCAAGTAAACCAAAATTCAATTTTACAAGATTTCCCATTTTCATAATAAAAATTTAAAATATATGTAATCTTACTATGGCAGTATGTAAGAGAAACTGGCAGAGCCCCAGTTAGAACCTATATACTTTCTTCAAAAGGAGTCACAGCCTTATGGAGTTGACTTTGTCTGAAGAAAACATAATAAAAAATTTTGGAAATATATTGTGGAGGTTTTCCTATCAGCTAAATGTTCTGATGCATTAAATCAATTATTATAGGATATTTAATAAACACCAAAAAAAGACTCATATAAGAATTGCCATCCACATAGATTTCATTTAAAATGGAGGTAAAGGATCTGTACTCGAGGAACTACAGAACACTCATGAAAGAAATTGAAGAAGACACAAAAAGATGGAAGACTATTCCATGCTCTTGGATCAGAAGAATAAACATTGTTAAAATGTCTATACTGCCTAGAGCAATCTATACTTTTAATGCCATTCTGATCAAAATTCCACCAGTATTTTTCAAAGAGCTGGAGCAAATAATCCAGAAATTTGTATGGAACCAGAAGAGACCCCGAATAGCTAAGGAAATGTTGAAAAACAAAAATAAAACTGGGGGCATCATGTTACCTGATTTCAAGCTTTACTACAAAGCTGTGATCACCAAGACAGCATGGTACCGGCATAAAAACAGACACATAGACCAGTGGAACAGAATAGAGATCCCAGATATGGACCCTCAATTCTATGGTCAAATAATCTTTGACAAAACAGAAAAAAATATACAGTGGAAAAAAGACAGTCTCTTCAATAAATGGTGCTGGGAAAACTGGACAGCTATATGTAGAAGAATGAAACTCAACCATTCTCTTACACCGTACACAAAGATAAACTCAAAATGGATAAAAGACCTCAACGTGAGACAGGAATCCATCAGAATCCTAGAGGAGAACATAGGCAGTAACTTCTTCGATATCAGCCACAGCAACTTTTTTCAAGATATGTCTCCAAAGGCAAAGGAAACAAAAGTGAAAATAAACTTTTGGGACTTCATCAAAATCAAAAGCTTCTGCACAGCAAAGAAAACAGTCAACAAAACAAAGAGGCAACCCATGGAATGGGAGAAGTTATTTGCAAATGACAGTACAGACAAAAGGTTGATATCCAGGATCTATAAAGAACTCCGCAAACTCAACACACACAAAACAGACAACCATATCAAAAAATGGGCAGAAGATATGAACAGACACTTCTCCAATGAAGACATACAAATGGCTATCAGACACATGAAAAAATGTTCATCATCACTAGCCATCAGGGAAATTCAAATTAAAACCACATTGAGATATCATCTTACACCACTTAGAATGGCCAAAATTAGCAAGACAGGAAACAACATGTGTTGGAGGGGATGTGAAGAAAGGGGAACCCTCTTAAAATTTGTTTATTGAGTCTCTGAATATGAACACTAATTTAATGCTGTTTTGCTGACAAAAAAATATCAATCAGTAAAAAAGTAAATCTCTGAGGAAATGGTCTCCTTTAAAGGATCTGTGTTTTTCTTATGATTGGATGTGTGGTAATTTACTATTCATAGTTTTTGAAATTATACCAAGGAACTGTTGAATGGAAGTCATCGGTGAAATTTGGGACCATGCTTCAAATCCAACACTTAAAAGTGTGGGAAATATTCCTTTTATTATAAGGATAGTTTCTATATCTTTAATAAACACCTTCTTTCATTATCAGATGTTTTCTTTGAAAAAAAATGTTGAAATCATAAACAAAGATACACAAATATTTTAAACATTTTATTTGAATCATTTTTCTTGGCTGTTTGCTCTTTGTATATACATAGTATAACCATAATCACATTGTGCATTGATGAGGGTTAAAGCTAAAATAGGAACTAATATATCAATATTTAAATCACAACTATTAGCCTATATACAGACTTTTTTTCTGTGCTGAGAAAATGTCATTGAAAATTTTTAACCTTTATTTCATGGTTAAGAAAATTAACAACCTAAGTTATTTAAAAACATTAATATTTATGAATAGGGGTAAGATTCCATTAACTTTCAATCTTTTAACTAATTGGTAATAATGTTCTATTTGGTTACCAAGCAAAAGGAGAACATGATACCTACCTACATTTAAAGACATTTCTTTGAAATTAAGGTATTTTAACTTTAGGTTTCTTAACTCAATAGCTAATCAATTCATTCTCTAATCAAAGCACAGGAAGTAGTGTCTAAGAAGTAGATTCCCAACATAGCCACTTCATGTAAAAGTTTCTGACACCCAGTTAACAATTATTTTGAAAATATCTTCTATAATTTCCTTTTTAAAGTGCTATATCATTGCTGGCAGTGTTTGTTTTATTTTGCTCTTTTAAATTCAATATCTAAATATTTCTGAGCTTTAAGAAGCTCTGAAAATGAAAAAAAAATAAGAACTTTTAGCATTTGGTTGCTTGCTATTCTTTCTTCAGGTAAGATGATAAAATGTGGAAGGACTGGATTCATTTTCCCCGAATGACTTGGAACAATGTGTGATCTATCTTTGTGTGACTATGGATCACAGAGTTTTACAAATTGAAGGACAATGAGTCAAGTTCGAAATTCCATAAAAAGAAGTTCAATTTTTCATCTAAAACTCCTGTTATCATATGGAAATTTTCTATGTTGTCAAAAAAAATTTCCCTTTAACCACTGAATATATGTGTAGGTTTCACTTTGTTTGCATTTAGTTTCCATTCAAGGATTTTTTAGCTATGGTGGAACATGCAGTCATTTTACTTACAATTATTTACTGACAGCCTATCAATAGCTAGTAACTTTATTAATAAAATAGGAAATTAAAGCAAACCTTTCTTCTCAGGGAACCAGAATTCAACATGTGCTATTTGAAGCCGTGGAAGTAGTTGAGATCATCTAGGGAAAGATTAAAGATTGAAAATATAAAGGTGGCTAATGATAAAAACAAGGAACACCAACATTAATGGACTAGTAGAAGACTACCCCCTAAAAGTCTGAGGAGTAGCCATAGGAGAATAGGAAAGAGCAATGTCAGAAAAGAGGGGCAAGAAAGATATTGGCTAGATTTCACCAAGATGCCTTTTATTTTTTTCTTTATGTAACAAGAACTGTATTTTAAAAGTGATCCCAAACTTAGATTACTTTATTAAAAGTTTTTCTCTCACCTTACCTCAACTCGTATTTCAGTTTCAGGGAAGTTGGTAGAGGAGATGCCAACTCAGGAGTCAGAGAAAACCATGGAGAATAACCAAACGCTTCCCATCAAGGAGCTGTGGCAAAACAAATGAGGGTGGAGGGATAGCTGGTGAGTGAGATACACAGATTCAAGTCTCCCCTCTCTGAAATTAGCCTGGAATGTGATGAATGTGTTAGGTAAATTGAGAAGTATGCCAAAGAAATGAAGTTTTTGGAGAAACAATTCATCTACAAGGTGATTTCATGCCAACAAAGAGTCGTTGCCAGTATATCTATGAGGGAGGCATGGTGTAGTCAATCCAGGAAAGAATCTAGTACTCACTTTATAAAAATTATGGATGCCAAATTTAGAACCAGCGTATCTGTCATAAGCTCTGGCATGCTGTGGCAAAGTGAGAGATTCAGAAAGCAGGGAACACTGGAGAATGGGGCAGACTCAGAAAGCATACAGCACTAGCAAGAGTCCAAGAGAAGGCAAGCCAGGAAAGAAGGAAACCCCAGGTCTTAACAAGCAAGAGTGAATAGGCTATAACCTAATGAGCAATCACCAACAGAATGACCTTGGATGAGTCAGGTCATTCATATTTCAAGAAAGAGTCCCACTATATACCCAATCGCTTGCATAAAGCCAGAGGGTTCTTTTCTCCTGTCACCCAAAGGCTGTAAATGCCTCTCCCTCATATCTCAGGGGGGGAATCTAGAAGTTCTGAGTTACTATGCTAAACAATTGAATTCAATCTAAAGAGACTCTTCAAATTATCATGTATTCTAAATTTGTAGCTAAATGTATCTGTTTTTAAATTCCTCTATCCCTCACCCTGCAACTACTTAGTGGATGAGGTGATAAGGGAGATAAAATCAGTTTTAGAAAAAAAGGAAATTGTATGTTTTTTTTTTCTGCACAAATAGTATAAAGTGAGAAATTTTTCAACCAAAAATTATGCATCATTTGTTTTCATTTCTCATCCCTCAAAAGATTTTTTTTTTTTTCAAAATTGAAGAGAGGCAAGTTGGGTAAAAAAAAATGAGCTCAGATCTCATTATCCCAGAACTTTCTGTCCTCAAGCACACATATAATTCTTGATTACTATGCATCTAAAAATCTTTGATTAATGATTGATGACTTTTGTCAAAAGACTCTCTCTCTGTTTTTGCTTTTTTTTTTTAAGATTTTACTTATTTATTTGACAGAGAGAGAGAGACAGTGAGAGAGGGAATACAAGCAGGGGGAGTGGGAGAGGGAGAAGCAGGCTTCCTGCTGAGCAGGGTGCCCAATGCAGGGCTTGATCCCAGGACCCTGGGATCATGACCTGAGCTGAAGGCAGATGCTTAACAACTGAGCCACCCGGGAACCCCATTGTCAAAAGACTCTTAACAAAAGAGATGAGGTTGGTAGATATTGGTAATTTAGTATATAATGACTATTAGGTATATGGTAATTAGTTCTGGATAAACTTGGAAAACATAGTACGTGAAAAAAGAGGAAGGAAGTCTGGTGTACGGGTATTCCTAGTAAAAGTGAATACAGACGGAGTGTAGAACTATGAGCTTACAGTTGAAGCACATGGATATTAGGCCGTTCGATGGGAAACAGATTCAAAGCATAGGAGAAGACATTTAAATTAAGGGAAGGGGAGGGCACCTGGCTGTCTCAGTCAGGAGAGCATGTGGCTTTTGATCTCAGGGTTGTGAATTCAAACCCCATGTTGGGTGTAGAGATTACTTAAAAATAAAATCTCCAGATAAAATAAATAGATAGATAGATAGATAGATAGATAGATAGATAGATGATGATAAATAAATAAATAGGCAAAGGGAACGGAAGGGTAATACGATTAACATTTATTTTTATTTAAAATACACAAATGTGGGGCACTTGGGTGGCTCAGTCAGCTCAGTCTTTTTTTTTTTTTTTTTTTTTTCTTTTTCTTTTTGGTCAGTGAAAAGCCCAGGATTCCAAGTAGTAAAGTGACTTATCTCAGGTCACATCACAATAAGTGGCTGAATCAGGGTTGGAACTCATGTATCTTGCTTCCATGTCCATTTCTTTTCTGATTACAATCACACAGCCACTTTTCAAACTGTATCACTTTTTATATGTCCAATTTTATGTTTTTAAACAATCAAGAACAAGGATGAATAAAATCTAATAAAAACAATGTCCCTCCAACTTCTAAGAGTGTAAACATTTCAGCTCATGCAATCCAATCTAATCTCCTCATCTCTGATTTTCATTAATATTTAGACTTGCTAACATGTACCTAAAATCTAGGATTAGTGTCTGAAATATTTTTATAAAAATGATTTGTCTCTACATAGACAAGAAATGATATGGCATATGAGAGTTTCTTATATTCTAGGCTTGTCACAATTAGAAAGACAAATGAAATATAATAAAGTATGCCAATTGATGATGGGTCGTGAGAAGCACTCAAGTGTGTTTGAATCTGTAAAGTTTCAAATAATATATATAATATAACAATATATTCTAGTGGCAATAGCTATTACACAGTAGAGATGCTTGAGAATGATGATACACTTTTCCAATTACAAAATGAGATAATTTTGCCTTCACGGTTCAAGGAAAAGAAGACTTTTTATAACCATGAAATGAGCATTTAATGGTAAATGCATTTTTTGAAAATCACAGATAATTATTGAATACATGGAATATTTGCTCCAAGGAAGGAGAGGACACAGAATTAAGAAAGAAGGTAGTATATGAAAGATATTTTCACATGGTTGGTTAATGTGTTCATCACCATTTATGACAAATTGTCTTGAGAAGAGAGTTGTCAAGTTACACAGATTGCTTTTACCTAGTGCTTTTTTAATACACTTTTTTAATCTTCCAAATTTTAATTTTTCTTTATGCTTTGTTATAGATGTACCTCTTTAACTAGTTTGTAATTAGATTGTTTTTCATCTGGTCTGACGATCTTTGTCTTTTTATTAATATATATTTTATTTATTTATTTGACAGAGAGAGAGATCACAAGGAGGCAGAGAGAGGGGGGAAGCAGGCTCCCCGCAGAACAGAGAGCCTGATGTGGGGCTCTATCCCAGGACTGGGGACCTTGAGCTGAGCTGAAGGCAGAGGCCCAACCCACTGAGCCACCCAGGCACCCCCAATCTTTGTCTTTTAACTTGAACACTTTTAGTCCACCTTAATTAAAAAAATATATTATTGTTGCTATTGCTAAAAGTTTTGAAAAGACAACTATCTAATTTCCACTATTTTGGAGAGAATTTGTCTTCTCTAGTTACACTTAAATTTCCCCTTTTATTTGATCTTTGTTTATATATTTATTCATTCATTCATTTTTCTGAGGTTAATTAAACTTCCCGAAACAGTGGATGTGTGTCTGTGACATATTTTATTATATACTCACAATTCTTTCTTCCCTGCTTGAATATGCCTGGGTTTACAGTAGCAGAATGTATGTCTGCATATCACTGATAATGAGCATTTCCATATAATTTCCTTTGATCAGTAAAATGTATGAGGGATGAGGGTGCGTCAGTACCTAGCCAAGGCTTTACCAATACCTAGTGTTTCCATTTGTCCTTCTTATTCTATTGGCAACCTCCATGAGGAAAGCATGTTCAAATTAGCTGCTAGTCCCCAGATGAGAGTCATATAGAACAATATTAAACTTGATGCTCAACCAGTTTGAGGAATTGTGCAAAACAAAAGTAAATTGTTTTACTACAGGCCACTGATACGTGGAGGTCACTTGTTACACTATTATTGATGCACATTTCTAGGTAATGCAATATCGTTCATCAGGTTTTGAAAAATTCCAAGTTTTATCTCTCTCTCTCTCTTTTTTTTCTTTTTGCCTCTGTCTCTCTTTCTATCTTCCAATTATACATATGCTAAACCCTTTTGCAGTTTACTCTCTTTTAGTCACATATAAAAATTTCCATATTTTGATCATTCCATGATGTTCAGATAGCTTTTCTAACCTATATTACAGATCATTAGTTCCCTCTATAACTGTTTAACTTGTTTTTAAAAATACCTATGGAGGTTTTTCCCTATAATTTCAATATGATTATTTTTCAATCATGGTATGGCACTCTTACGGACTCCTGTTTTAACACTGTAGTTATCTTCAGTCTTGTATTTTGTATTTATCAGTTGTATTTATCAATTGTATTTGATATTTATCAAAATGTATTTATCAATTGTATTTATCGATTTTTACTTGATAGGATAATGGCTTCTTAGTCTGCATCTAATAATCTCATCACCTAAAGTATTTATTTTTCTCTTATTTCTTCTAGTTTACAGTCATTTCCTTTGTGACCAAGTCTCTTTTATGACTACGTATGTTTTTAGAATTTCAATTTATGGGAAGTTTCTCCTTTTGTGGCAAGATTTATGTTCTTTTCTGACGGATGACTGTGGGTTCCTCCTGTCCGTGGCCACCTTCAACCATGCCAGTTTCAAATTCCTTGGAACACTGAAGGGATTGACCCTGGATTGTAATTCCAGGCCAAGAACTAGTTCTCCTCTTGTTTATATTCATCCAGAGTCTGAGATAACATGAGGGTCTCCTGTTAGACTCTTATGTACACCTTCAGCCTTAAATTCAGTCTTCTTCAACAAAGGAAATTAATAATTTTCTAGGTCAACAAATGCCAAAAGTACTACCTGTGCTTGTTTGTGGGCTTGATTTCTAACATTCCTTTTATTTTGCCTTTGATAATTGTTGACCATCTTGTCATTTTCTTAATGTTTTAAAGAGATTTTTTAAAATCTTTTATGTAAGTTTTAAATTGCTTTTAGCAAGATGAATGATTTGAACAACCTATTCCATTGTTATCAGAAACAGGAAGTGTCTCACAGTTATTCCAGGCCTTTTCATTATACTGCTATGTTTTTCTGTTTAATTTCCTTTTCTTCCATCTGTTCTTTCCACTATCTTACATGTCTGTGCTGGAATCTATCCTGTCCCAAATTAAAGTACATTTGCAGGGGGCGCCTGGGTGGCTCAGTGGGTTAAGCCTCTGCCTTCGGCTCAGGTCATGATCTCAGGGTCCTGGGATCGAGCCCCGCATTGGGCTCTCTGCTCAGCAGGGAGCTTGCTTCCTCCTCTCTGCCTGCTTGTGATCTCTCTCTGTCAAATAAATAAATAAAATCTTTAAAAAAAAAAAGGTACATTTGCAAAATCTAGAATAGCATCAAGTCAGCATTGTTTTAGTCTGATTATCATCTTTTGACTTTATGGAGTTGAGAACAAACCCTCAGCTTGGGCTTCAACTTGGTATGCATTTTTTTCCCTTTTTGTGTAAGAGATTATGTCTAGAAACTCTGGAAATTTTTCCAGCATAGTATCCATGTTTTACTTTTCCAGATCTGTTTCATGGCTGGAATTCTGTCTCTACTTCAAACTTTGTGGCTAATGTCATGTTTGTTTAGGAAAGAACATGTTGATGCACATGTTGATCTCTACATGTTATTTTCTTTTTATTTTTTTTATTTTTTTTTTAAAGATTTTATTTGACAGAGAGAAATCACAAGGAGGCAGAGAGGCAGGCAGAGAGAGAGGAGGAAGCAGGCTCCCTGCTGAGCAGAAAGCCCGATGCGGGGCTCGAACCCAGGACCTGGGATCATGACCTGAGCCAAAGGCAGCGGCTTAACCCACTGAGCCACCCAGGCGCCCCTCTACATGTTATTTTCTACACAAATCCTTGTTGCAGTGTTTTATTGGCTTGGTTGAAACCTCAATGCCATTTTCTGAACCTTTTGGTACTGACTGTTTCAACCTACTCTCTGGATGCCAACTTTTTCCCCTTGACTCCACTTTGCCTCATCTATAACCAGACACGTTGTATACCCACACGTTGCACCCTCTCACGGACAAAATGTCATTCTGCATGTTGACCCCTCTTGGATGATGTTATCAGCTTCATAAACTATTTCATCAACTTCCATATCTCCAGACATGACACCTCACCATTTGCTTCTGAGTAGTGAAGAAAATAGATGAAAAATCAATCTATTGATTTAATTACTTGTTTATACAGCCTATCAAAGATGTATAAAGATGAAAAACTAATTGAGTCACCAGTATCTTAAAAAAAAAATTCCTACTAACAATGGAAATACCCTACTTGGTATTTGAAAGTTAATCGCATTGACAGATTCTCTTTCAGTGAAATTTAGTAAACGTACTTCTCCCAATATTTTGGCTTATTTTTGCAATCTAACTCATGGAGAAAGGTATCAGACACGAAATATGAATTACAGCTGTGTTGTTTCAAAATGAATAATGTCTACTGGGTGAGACACTGAGTCAAGGGTTTAGTTTGCAGCAAAGGAAAATATTTGTGAGTGCTGCTGGAAGAGCTGACAGCCTAGCACACGCAGCCTCCCTTTTAGATGGAGAAACACGGGAGTGCAAGCAATTGCTAAGCTGGCTAGAAAAGCAAAAGCAACTTTTGTAACGGTGTCAGTCGTATCCCAAAGATTCTCTGATTACAAGTGATTCTCATCTGTTCTTCCTTGTTTTAGAAAATAAAGTTATGAACTTTTAAAACATTAAAACAAACCCCTGCTCTTAAATTCAATGAGGAAAGATTTCCTGGAAAAAGGCAGTGAAAGCATCCCTGTTGCTCAACACAGAATGTTATCTAAAAGAGATAGTAAAGATACCTAGGAATAAACCTAACCAAAGAGACTAAGAATCTATACACAGAAAACTATAAAGTACTCATGAAAGAAATTGAGGAAGACACAAAGAAATGGAAAAATGTTCCATGATCCTGGATTAGAAGAATAAATATTGTGAAAATGTCTATGCTACCTAAAGCAATCTACACATTTAATGCAATTCCTATCAAAGTACCATCCATTTTTTTCAAAGAAATGGAACAAATAATCCTAAAATTTATATGGAACCAGAAAAGACCTCGAATAGCCAAAGGAATATTGAAAAAGAAAGCCAAAGTTGGTGGCATCACAATCCCGGACTTCAAGCTCTATTACAAAGCTGTCATCATCAAGACAGCATGGTACTGGCACAAAAACAGACACATAGATCAATGGAACAGAATAGAGAGCCCAGAAATGGACCCTCAACTCTATGGTCAACTAATCTTCGACAAAGCAGGAAAGAATGTCCAATGGAAAAAGGACAGCCTCTTCAATAAATGGTGTTGGGAAAATTGGACAGCCACATGCAGAAAAATGAAATTGGATCATTTCCTTACACCACACACGAAAATAGACTCAAAATGGATGAAGGATCTCAATGTGAGAAAGGAATCCATCAAAATCCTTGAGGAGAACACAGGCAGCAACCTCTTCGACCTCAGCCGCAGCAACATCTTCCTAGGAACATCGCCAAAGGCAAGGGAAGCAAGGGCAAAAATGAACTATTGGGATTTTATCAAGATCAAAAGCTTTTGCACAGCAAAGGAAACAGTTAACAAAACCAAAAGACAACTGACAGAATGGGAGAAGATATTTGCAAATGACATATCAGATAAAGGGCTAGTGTCCAAAATCTATAAAGAACTTAGCAAACTCAACACCCAAAGAACAAATAATCCAATCAAGAAATGGGCAGAGGACATGAACAGACATTTCTGCAAAGACGACATCCAGATGGCCAACAGACACATGAAAAAGTGCTCCACATCACTCGGCATCAGGGAAATACAAATCAAAACCACAATGAGATATCACCTCACACCAGTCAGAATGGCTAAAATTAACAAGTCAGGAAATGACAGATGCTGGCGAGGATGCGGAGAAAGGGGAACCCTCCTACACTGTTGGTGGGAATGCAAGCTGGTGCAACCACTCTGGAAAACAGCATGGAGGTTCCTCAAAATGTTGAAAATAGAACTACCCTATGACCCAGCAATTGCACTGCTGGGTATTTACCCTAAAGAAACAAACGTAGTGATCCGAAGGGGCACGTGCACCCGAATGTTTATAGCAGCAATGTCTACAATAGCCAAACTATGGAAAGAACCTAAATGTCCATCAACAGACGAATGGATAAAGAAAATGTGGTATATATACACAATGGAATACTATGCAGCCATCAAAAGAGATGAAATCTTGCCATTTGCGACGACGTAGATAGAACTAGAGGGTATCATGCTTAGCGAAATAAGTCAATCAGAGAAAGACAACTATCATATGATCTCCCTGATATGAGGGAGAGGAGATGCAACATGGGGGGTTAAGGGGGTAGGAGAAGAGTAAATGAAACAAGATGGGATTGGGAGGGAGACAAGCCATAAGTGACTCTTAATCTCACAAAACAAACTGAGGGTTGATGGGGGGAGGGGGGTTGGGAGAGGGGGGAGGTGGGATTATGGACATTGGGGAGGGTATGTGCTATGGTGAGTGCTGTGAAGTGTGTAAACCTGGAGATTCACAGACCTGTACCCCTGGGGATAAAAATATATTATATGTTTATAAAAAATAAAATTTAAAAATAAAATAAAAAAAAAAGAGATAGTAGGCCTAAAACTGAGTTCACTAGGCACTGCTTCCACGAGCATAAGCAAGTAATAAGACTGTGTTGTCCTAGGAGAAATGCATATTAGTTGAGGCTATATTTTCTAACTCTTAATTCATTAATGAGATAATATTTAAAATTCTCTTTACTGAAAATATTTTTTTTAAGATTTTATTTATTAATTTGACAGACAGAGATCACAAGTAGGCAGAGAGGCAGGCAGAGAGAGAGGAAGAATCAGGCTCCCCGCTGAGCAGAGAGCCCCATGCGGGGTTGGATCCCAGGACCCTGGGAGTATGACCTGAGCAGAAGGCAGAGGCTCAACCCACTGGGCCACCCAGGTGCCCCAAGAATTTATAATGTTGCAAAGCAATTATATTGTTGACATCTTACATCATAAAACTCAATTTATTTCTTTAGGTAAAAGAAGGGAAGAATGTATTTATATGTATTTCTAATTTCTTAGCCAATTTGCCATACTGTTACAGTGCAATAAAGAGTTGTTTTTCAACTCTAGAGCATTATTTTATTTTTCCTTAGAAGAGCTGGGGGTGAGGAAAGGCAGCGGGCAAGTTTAGTATCAATATTATCTGATTTCATCATTGTTCTAATTTAATACACATATGTCAGAATTCAAAAAGCATCTAATTTAAGTAAGACTAAAGGACTTTTTGTTGGTAATCCCTAAGGATTCAAGTAATTCCAGTTGAATCATCAGAGACTTTACTTCCTCTCCCTTCTCTGCTCCTCACAGCCTTACCCCCTTTCTTTGCTCAGGCCTCATGTTGTGCCAAGTGCATGGGATTCAGAGCTTCCTCAGGTCACCTCTCAGGGACTTAACTGATTTTGAGCCTGATCACGAAGCTTCATTGATAACTGACAGTATGATACCAGGTGTAACCCACAGCGAGAGGCACAAGTGACCACTAAGATTTTCATGTAACAGACCAACCAGGACTTCTGACTGTTTTCAAGTTATCTAAAAATCATAATAATTCTTTTTTTATTTTTTTTTCAGCATAACAGTATTCATTGTTTTTGCGCACCACACCCAGTGCTCCATGCAATCCATGCCCTCTCCAATACCCACTACTTAGATCCCCCAACCTCCCACCCCCCACCCCTTCAAAACCCTCAGATTGTTTTTCAGAGTCCATAGTCTCTCATGGTTCACCTCCCCTTCCAATTTCCCTCAACTCCCTTCTCCTCTCCAAGTCCCCCTGTCCTCCATGTTATTTGTTATGCTCCACAAGTAAGTGAAACCATATGATATTTGACTCTCTCTGCTTGACTTATTTCACTCAGCATAATCTCTTCCAGTCCCGTCCATGTTGATACAAAAGTTGGGTATTCATCCTTTCTAATGGAGGCATCATACTCCATAGTGTATATGGACCACATCTTCCTTATCCATTCATCCGTTGAAGGGCATCTTGGTTCTTTCCACAGTTTGGCGACCATGACCATTGCTGCTATAAACATTGGGGTACAGATGGCCCTTCTTTTCACTCCATCTGTATCTTTGGGGTAAATACCCAGTAGTGCAATGGCAGGGTCATAGGGAAGCTCTATTTTTAATTTCTTGAGGAATCTCCACACTGTTCTCAAACATAATCATTCTTAATAAGGATTGCAATTTGTTCCTAAAATTTACTTGTTAAATTTAAATATCTCCATATGCATTTATTTTGTAGTGGTGGTACTTAATTGCCCACATAAATGGCTTTTGACATTTAAATTTTTTTTTATTTTTTATTTTTTGTTTTTTAATGATT
Organism: Lutra lutra; assembly: GCF_902655055.1. NCBI lineage: Eukaryota > Metazoa > Chordata > Mammalia > Carnivora > Mustelidae > Lutra > Lutra lutra. The sequence goes on from NC_062280.1 coordinate 1,912,453, forward strand.
TATTTACTTGAGAGAGAGAGAGCACATGCAAGTGGGGGAGGGGCAGAGGAAGGAGAAGAGAATCTCCAGCAGATTCCCTGCTGAGTGCAGAGCCCCATGGAGGGGCCCATCGCACAACCCTGAGATCACAACAAGAGCCAAACCAAGAGCCAGCTGCTTTAAAGACTCAGCCACCTAGGTATCCCCATAAATGCCTTTTTAAAAAACAATCATGTTCATCAGTGTGCTAGCAGGTTTTGATTGATATTGGCTGTCTGTTTTTATATTACTTCATTTATTGCAATAGTAAATCAATTCTTACTTTGGAAGCCAAGAAAATGTTTTATACTGCAATATGGTTGCCTCCCTAGAGTTTATTAGCTCATTTTCCTTCAATTAACTCTGTGTGCACTGTGCCCTTCTGCTAATGTTCCTGATTCTGAAGTCCTAATGTGCCCGCAGGCAAAGCACCCAGGTTGGTCTTGAACCATCAAAGAAAATATAAACTGCAAATGACCTTACACATTATCTATCCTAGACTGCTGCTTGTCTATCAGTGTTGTCTCTGGAAGATGAAGAACTACCTGAAGCAAGGTCATGTCCTGTAAGTCTGTAGTGCAGTATATACTTGTTAATAAACTCTGGAAAATACTTGGATTTATGGAAAAATTTGGACTGCCCTCTCAATGACCTATTAATTGTGCTATTATATTTTTAGTGCTTTCAAAGAACTTTGATATGAAAAGGGAGGTTTTGCTCTTTACTTGGAGTTACCCAGCTGGTTCGTGACAGCCCTAGAAATGCATCGCTCTAACTGCTACTCCAGTGGTCCTTCGATCCTATCAAGGTAGATAACAGCCAAGTGATCTATGCATGTGCGTTCACTGACCAGCCCAAACTGGGCTCAAGAGCGAGAGCAAATGAACTTGAAGAACTTCTTCTTCCCCTTAAAACCCACCCGTTTGTTGATGGTGGTTTAATCTGGGTAGATTTAATTTATATCAACTGTTTAAAAATTGAGTAAAAAATACACACAGCCTTGTATTTTAAATTTCATTCTTCCTGAAAGGTATCAACAGTCTGGTGAAACTGATCAAATGGAAAGCTTATCTAAATGAAAAACCCATATTTTGGGCACCTGGGTGGGTTAGTGGGTTAAAGCCTCTGCCTTGTGATCTCTGTCTGTCAAATAAATAAATAAAATCTTTTAAAAAAATTCAAAATACTAAATTTAATCAGATTCCTTTGCTAATATATATCATTTTGTTAGTCGTTATTATCACAAAACATTTCTCGATTAATTGTAAGTCACTAACATTACTATTTAAAAGAAAATGTAGTACATACTAAAATTTCTGAGATACTTGAGAATCTATGACATTTGTTTATATATTTGTAAACTAATGCAGACATGGCTGATTTTCTTCTACATTGGTTTATTTCAGAATTAAGCTGTCCAATAAAGGAAAACCTAATGTTTTGTAAAGGAGAAGACTAGTGATACTAATACTTAAAACAGACTTGAAAACATTCTTTAATTCATCCGCACATGACAAATAATTTTTTTAAGATTTTATTTATTAATTTGACAGACAAATCACAAGTAGGCAGAGAGGCAGGCAGAGAGAGGGGGAAAAAGGCTCCCTGCTGAGCAGAGAGCCCGATGCAGGGTTTGATCCCAGGACCCTGAGACCATGACCTGAGCTGAAGACAGAGGCATTAACCCACTGAGCCACCCAGGCACCCCCAATGATTTTTAAGTAAGAAGACAATTATGTTTGATTTTGTTTCCTTTGTCTTTGGGAGACATCTCTTGAAAGAAGTAGCTGTGGTCTATGTCGAAGCAGTTCTCCCATGTTCTCCTCTAAGATTTTGATAGGAAAGAGAGGAGAAGTGTGTTGGGGGAAACTGGAGGGGAAGACAAACCATGAGCCTTGAGAGACTGTAGACTCTCAGAAACAAACTGAGGGGGTGGGAGTTTGGGAGGGCCTGGTGGTGGGTATTACAGAGGGCACGTATTGCATGGAGCACTGGCTGTGGTGCATAAATAATGAATCTTGGAATACTGAAAAAATAAAATTAAATAAAAAAAATAAAATGCCTTGTGATGTCAAAAAAATAAAAATAAAAATAAAAAGAAGAAAATTATTTTCAATGTTTGCATATTAAAAAGAAAATATAAGTTCTTTACAAAGCAGTAAGTCATTTTAACTAGTAAAAAAAAAACAAATAAACAAACAGCAACAACAAAAAACTGTATTAGTAGATATTCTCCACAGTTTCTCTACCAAATATTATGTGGGCTGTAGAGTTTGTTGCTATAAGAAAAATGTTTGAGAATGAGTGGATATTTACTAAATGATTGTTGTATATAGCATATTCAATATAATAGTTGAGTTTCCTTTAACTCAAAAGCCTAGCTAAAAATGTTTTATTTCCTTTATAAGTTATAAAGAGTTATTTTTAAAAAAGGAAATATAGGAAGAAAAAAAGGAATTTCAAATCCTTGTTATTTTTCAACAGAGATGTTACCTTTCACTACATACTCAATGTGTTTCCACCATTAAATAATGCTATCTCTGTAAAGTACATATATGATACAGAAATTTAATAGAAAATGAAAGTAATTTTCTTAGTCCAGTGATTTCACAATGTTATTGAACTAATAAATTAACTTAATAATTCTCACCTCTCATTACTACTTCCAATCTCCCAACTAACAATAAGGGACCCATAAACTGATTCGTTTTCCTTCTCATGGGTGCAGAATCAAAATTGATGAGCTATTAATTTAAATAATAAACATTTTGTAATTCTTAGTATGTGGGTCTCCGCTGAACATGGTCACTTTTGCTGACATCATATCTTGCTGTGTTCTTGTTCCTTTCTTTAGTACCAAACATCTACTTCATGACAGAAGTGAATGACATGTAGTGAATCATCAAGTGAGGACCAAGTCCACACTCTTTCCATATCTGTTGAGCCAGGATCAACCAGATACTTTTGTTCAAGATTTTGAACTAAGAGTCAGAGAAAACAGTCTCTGAGTCACAATGATGGTGGAACATTAGAAGGAATGTCATTAAAACACCACCGTTCATGTCTCCTCACTGACATCACTGCTGCTTGTGTCCCTCGACCCTTTATGTTCCATTGCTGTATCAACACATAGCACCCATGTCACCACACTCCCTGGCTTTCCTCCTGGCTATTCCACTCTTGCTCAAATTTGGTAAAATGCCTCAATGTATTTTCAATACAACTTTTTGCTCAATTTCTGTAAAATGTCTAAGTACACTTCCAATAAATTCCATTTTATACTCAAACTAGACTAGGTGGGTTTCTGTTACTTGACCATTTGAGGAAAATTATAGCAAGTAGCTTGTGTGAGTGTGAATATACTAATCTACATACAGTACATAACTACTAAAAACTACCTTTCTTGATTTGAAAGAGGGAACTTACACAAACATGAGGGATATGGGAAAAGGTATATCTGAAACAGGAGAGACTCTCAGAAACTCTGACATAGAGAGCTTCACATTTTCTGGGCTTCATATTATAATCTGGGTTTGGCTATGTATTTAGAACAGAGCTAATTGTCATTCATTGTATACATTGGTGGAGAGAGGAAAAACCACCATATTTTATGTAAGAATTTTTGAATGTTTAGTCTACATAAATATTGCCCAAATCTCACAATACAGGTAAGCACTAGACACCAATTAAAAGCACAACATTTTCAACATCTTTTACTGTGTATTCATTATTTCTGAGAGTCAAACATATAGCACCACAAAAAAAGTTCTTCATTGTTGTTCAAAGCAAGTGTATACTCCTTTCTCTCCAATATACTTATTGAATCGAGAAATTAAATATTAATTTTTTTGACTAATAATTGGTAAGATATAAATGTTCCAGTCTAATGATATAATGGAATTCTCCAGATAACAAAACGAGATGTGGAAATATATAGAAAACAAAAGAACTTGCATTACTGCATTGCAGAGTCATTCTCTGTGGGCACTCTACTTTCCACAGGCTCTAACAGGCAGGCAGGGTGAATGGTTTCAAAGTAGGATCATGCTTAAGTAAATACATTCTCAGCCACCCAAGCATTGGCTGATTTCTGGAAGTCCAGAAACATTGGTGAATGTTTTATATTTCTGGTTTCTGACCTGGGTTGAACTGGACACACTGAAGTTATGTGAGAAAGACTGTTTTTTTGGCTGGAACTGAAAATAAATCTGCCAGAATTCCTGTGAGCATGCCTTTTTTTTTTCCTTTCTGTCCAGTTTTGACTGTTTGACAAATCAAGTTATGTTAGACCCAGCCCTTAATCTCAACTATAACGAGACCATGAAACCTTTTTGACAAGGATAGAAACATCTAACCCAAGCTGTGGGGATGGAGCTTGGATGGGGGGCAGGGCTGGAACTGCCACGTCAGAAGCATTTGATAAGTGAAAGAAACGGGTTGTCAAAACATATGTCAGTGCAGATTTTGTCCCATCCAGGTGAGGTGACCTGAGAGTAGCTTCCCACCTAGAATGTGACCAACAGCACGCCAGAGAGGACTGCCTCGAAGAGGTTTCTAAGATATGTGAGTGACAGGCTCTCATCCGCATTCAGTGGGGAGAGGAGGGTATGCCAATAGTTAAATCTCCAATTTAGTCTTAGCATATTAAGCTCATATACTAGTAATAGGATATTTGAGATGGCATAATTTTATAATGTGTAAGTGCCTGCGAACTTTATTCATCTTCAAACTGATCTCTTCCCACCAAACATTTTTTACTTTTAGACTTATAACATTTTTCAAAGAGGAACAAAGAGTAATAGCTAATCTGAGGCTGTGTTTTATTGTTAACATCCTGATAGCTTTTTCCCCTCATACTTATTCTTTTATCTTATTTAAACATAACTTGGTTCTCTTTTAGAATCATGAAATAGAGTTGAAAGCTCTCTTCAAAGGTCAAAACATCCTAGAATAGCCTTTTGAACAAAGGAGTGGCACATTATCCCCAAGTTATGCAAACATTACATTTTGCCTAGGCCTAGGTCCCCAAGATAAACACAAAGGAAGCCCATTTTTGCCTTTCCAGCCCCCAGTGAGGGAGAACAGCTGGCTCCTTTCCTGTGTGTACTCTTCTTTCGTATACTGGAAGTCAGGCTCATCTCTCAGTGTTTAATCAAGACTAAACAGTAAAGATCCTTTAGGCTTTAGTCATCACTTTTATTTCCAGTTCATTAATAGTCATCTGGTTGAGCCCTGAAATTTTTCTCATTTTTCCCCTCTTAAGTTGTAGAATCAGAAGCAGGGAGAGTAGTCTTGAAAGGACTTAGCCAACCCTGAAGAACATATGTTTAAAGAATTTCTTTATGGTTCTTAAAGCTTTTGCAATATTACCTTACTTTCTATAGCAGGCATGACACAAGGTTGAAATGTGATCACCCTGAGTTTATCATTTCACCCATTTCTAGCAACGTTCTGTGCGTGTGTTGGTGGTACATAGTTCCCTCTCCATGTGTGTGACGTTCAGCCCCAGCTCCAACAAAGAAGCTAAATATTTACATTTCATTTTGACTAATAACCAATCTGATGTCTATGTGCCTTCTACATATGAGGAGGTTTAAAATATTGCCACAACCCATGACAACGATTCTAAAAGCATCTAAATTCACTTAAATAATTAAATAGAAGAAAAAAATTTCAATAGAAAAAGCATATTCCAGAATCAAATATGCAAGATGAATCACCCTATAACTATTGCTCCAAATCCAACTGGAATTAGATTTTTCAGTGGACTCTGCTATGTAATTATCTATAACAAACACAAGCAACAAGAAGCAACACTTCAACGTGGGTGTCCAAAGTTGACTTCTGTCATTAATGACAAATTCAAAAGCACAGTAGTCCAAAACATAATAAATAGATAGATTTCCATGTTTATTGTTTTATATGATATCTGTGTCTAATAGCTAAAAACGGAGTGCCTAAAATATACCCATTAATAAGGAAATTGATTTTTTTTGTTCAAAATATCTTACATTCTCTGAGAATATTCTCATCAAATACTGTCCTCTAAATGGTTATGTTGGTTGGGAAACCTTTGACTATAGAAAACAGAACACTTGACTGTTTAACTGTAGAAATGCTTTTTACTTAACAAAAATGCTCTCAATATTGGTCCAGCAGCTCAGGGATGTCATCAAGGATCCAGGCTCCTTCTCACTTCCTTCTCTGCCATATTTTATATTTCCTGTTTGTCTTCTATTGACAGGTTCTTACCATAGCTCAAGACATTATCATGTTCATCTTCAGAGCAGGAAGAAAAGGAAAGAAGAGTTTCATGTAACAGTAGCGCTACGTTTGTCTCTTTCATCAGGGAATTATTTTTCTTCCAGAATAACCTCCTTCAGGAGAATTTCTCTCTAATCATTTGGTCACTGCCATCTGCAAGAAGTTTACAAAAATGAGTTTCTGTCAAATGAGAATAAAGTTATGTGATTGGTGTAAACTCACCACAATTCATTTCCTAGTTTTGGCAGACTGCCTTGTTTCCTGGAGATCAAGACCTCTCCATCTGCCGCTTAAACAGACTTGATTTCTGTTAGCAGAAAAGTAAGGTTGGGAGTGGCCGTGGGCAGCCAGAACCGTCTACCACAGTAGCCATCCCCCTGATCCATTACCACTCACAACCAAACATGTCTTGGATAAGATATGTTTCAAGAAATAACATCAGATAGTTTTATGTAAAAGTACACAGGTATTTTTAAGAAACAAAACTGTTCTGAGCTAAAGACAGGCTGGAATGTAGAGATCAAAAGGGTTCACTCTGTCTTTGTCCCCATCTCAATGTTTCACCCCAGCAGAGGGCTACTGTGTTCTCTGGGGAGCTGGGCTGATGCTAAGAAGCCCCTGGCATTCTTAACATTCTTTTCCCCACAGTGATCATGTTTTCCCCACAGTCAGGCTGGCTTCCTTCCCTCTGGAACACCCCCTCCCCGTGTAACACGTTTCACACATGCAAGATTCAACACGTGCCAGGCTCAGGGAGACCCCATCAGAAAGGGATAGCGTGGAACACACAGTGCGTTGTGTCGACAGCTGTAAGGAGACGCAGGTTTCTCTATGCTTCCCTTGCCTCACCTGTAAAATGGAGATAATAACAGCGGCTGCTTCACTGGGTTGTTGTGAGGATAAAGTAAGACAGTTACACGTGATAAGAGCCAAATCAAGGGGTGCCTGCGTGGTTGGCTTGTTGATTACATGTCTGACTTCGGTTCAGGTCATGATCTTGGGGTCCTGGGCTGCAGCACAGAGTCCTGTCTGGCTCCCTGCTCACTGGGGAGTCTGCTTATCCCTCTACTCCTGCTTCTGCTCCTACTCCTTCTCTTGATCTCTCAAATAAATAACATCTTTTTTTTTTTTTAAAGAGCCAAATCAATGTGGCAGTACTACTATGAGTGATGTGGATTTACATATGAAGTTAATGATAAATGGTGACTGCTTAGCTCTCACCGGTGAAATTATGAAGGTCCAAAGGTTAGTAATAACAGAGGCTACTATAAAAAGATGGAAAAAATGAAAGATAAAAAAATGTTATCTGCGTGCGCGTGCACACACACACACACACATATACAATGAGAATCATCTCATTTTTCCCCTCTACCACGGTAAATGCTGGAAGACACTAGCTTATCTAGTAAGTTTTCAAGTGAAAAGTTTAGGACACAAGATGTTATTACTCATACAATACAAGCAATAGAAAGTTTCAAATCCTCAAGAACTCAGAGTGTAACCCACGTAATCTTTGTGGAAAAGAAAAAATTGCTCAAAATGTCCTTTAATCAAGAAGAACAGCCAAAAAAGTAGGTCAGATTATGTCATTGGTTTTTTTTTTTTTGTTGTTGTTGTTGTTTTTAAACCATCCAGTTGCTCCTTATTCACCTTAGGGGGAGTTGGCAAGAGTAAAAAAGACCAACAAACTCTGGCCCCGTTACTTCTCTTACCTCATGGCCAATTACCCTCACTGCTGGTTACTTAACTCTACTTGCAGTAACTTCCTCACTGTTCTCAAATAAACCCGGCATTTTCTGACTTTTGGGTCTGATTTTCAGAGACAGCCCTCTCTGCCTGGAATGCTTATCCCACAGTTATCTGCAGGATTCTCTCATCTTCTTGCCCAAATATCCCTTCTCCTTGTGGTTCTGACCAGTTGTTTATTTGATTATCTTGATCTTTGTTCCCTTTCCTCTACCTGTGCCATCTGTAGTATGTACTAGAATATGGTTTCTCTGCGCTTTCCGTATCTATAAACTCTTTCCATCTTTTTTCTCTTTCTGCTGAGGTCTGATCATTTTTCTTTACTTTGTTTCCAATTTCCTAATTCTTTTTTTTTAATTAGATCAATGGTATTTTAATGTTTTCTGCATATTTTTAAAATCTTTAAGAGTTTTTCTTGGTCTGTGACTACTCCTAATTCCCTAGTATCTTGTTTGTGATTTATGAATGATATAGTCCCTCAAATATTTCTAAGGACACATACTTAAATTTTTTAATTCTCTACTATTTCTTGCATTATTTCCCTATCAGGAATCTGGTTTTCCGATCGCCCATCTCAGTCTTTCTCCTGCAGGCTAAGTATTCCTCAGAGGTCTAAGAGTCCTTGTTTAATGAAACAGAATTTGATCTGACTCAGCATAAATTGCTATAGGCTTTTCCTTTTCAGTATTGTGTATCTGTCAACCTTAACAGGAATGGCTGGCTGGTATCCTCAAGTAAGTTGACGGATCCTGTTGAACAACCAGGCTTCTCTTTATGGTTCGTACCTGGGAGTAGAACTAGGCTTAGTTCAAGAACTCCAGAAATGCCAAAGTAAAGGAAACGTTGCTATGGAAGTAGACTTTTCCCCAATATACTCTTACAGGCACTGTCTCTTCTTATACTATCGAGATAATATGGTGCCCTTTCGGGTTCTTCCTTAATTCCTTCACCTTACTACACAGACTATGACTGAACCCTCCCCAAATCTATCACTCACTCTGTCTGGAAGGCAAATCTTGCATTTCCATCTGTGAACAAATGTCCTAGAATGCTGCTCCAAAACGGCCCCAGAAGATAAGCAGCCAACTTAGACCATATGGATTTTGGCAACTCTACGCAATCCTGCTCGTTTGTTGTCTGCCAGCTCTAAGCTTGGAATTTCTCTGGGGCTCAGCTAGGAAGAGCTTCTCCCTCATCTGCAGGTTCTTACTCCGGCATCTGTTCCAAACCGTGACTTTTTTTCGCCCATCTGCTTTATCTATTAGTATAACCCCTTCCAATTTCAGAGTTCCAAAAGTTTGTAAAATCTCTAGTTTGCTAGAGGAATCCTCTCCTGTTTACAGTTTCCCAGAGACTCATGTTTTATATTTTTGGAGCCTTCAACAGGATCTATGGGTGGAGTAGAGAAGCAAATATATACCCGGTTGGCCAGTCCAGACTGAAAAACAAGGTGAAGGGTTAACTGTACAGTGGCAAGAAACCCATTTCAGATGAAGAAATTAGAATAATAGGAATAGGAATGCAAATTAGGGGTTTTCCTAAGAGAAACCACCATGCCTCTTACTCAGTTTTTAACCACTAGGAAAAGGAACTTCACTGTGTTTTTATATCCTTACAACTTAGCTTTCCTTGCTTCCCAACACTTCTCATGAACTGTAATACAATAGCCCACCTATCTTTGTAGTCTATGCATAGGGATTTCGGGAAGAGTAAACGCAGAAATTAGCCAGAAGGCCAGGCTTTAGTCTTAAGTTTCACAGCAAAGGTAGCAATAAATTTCACTAGAGAAAAGAATGGCTCAGCTTCTAAACGAGTTATTTGAATGTGACAATAATTTTATAGAAACAGTCTCCAAATTTCCATGGACAAAACTTCCCTCAAACACACTTCAACATATCCTTGTTCCGATTGTTCTGTCTTTGTTGATTTTTTTGATTTGGCCCTTTGATTTGTTATTTATTCTTTCCATCTCTACCTCCTCTGCAAAATATTGTAAGAGAATAATTCAAGACGATAGGCAAGGCAACATCTTAACCTCATTATGGTTTTCCATCCCTTAACAATTATCATGGCTAGAGAATGACAGATGCAATTGGCCCAGGAGTCTAATACTAAAATTGAGCTTTTTGAGAACAAAAGTCAGGACTTCAAAGCCAGTAGGGCAAATGAGACAGGCACAAACCTCCTACATTCTCTAATTTGAAACAAAGGAATGAAAATCCTTCTCATTTTAAATTGATGACTGAAATAAATTACAGCAGGAGAAAGTAGGATATGCTAGGACTGTCTAGTGTGATGCAAATGTTAATTTAAATACCATTGTTTTCATATTTGCCTTAATAACTACTGAAATGTACATATGTTGATGATGGCTGTTGCTTATAATTTGAAGTTTCATTAGATGGTGGAAAGTCTCCCTTGGAGGCTTTGTAATTAGCATAGACAATCATCATCTGTTTTGGATGATTTTCGAGACAGAATTTCTAGGTCCCTTCCAGCTCTGATCCTGTGTCTGGGTCTAAACAAAATGAATTATTTCTGAACAATTTCCCCAAATGCACACATCAGCACTTTCTGGTACTGCCATGTCTCAACAGCAAGTGTGAATTTGGAAATAACTGCTCACCACACTTTATCTCAATACCACTCACTCCCCCCCACAAAACAAACAAACAAACAAACAAACAAACAAACAAAAACACTCTTCTGGCTATGGTCTTCCCAGAATGTTCCAATCCCACCTTTCACACCTGCTCCCCCTTTCTGCTGCTGCTTAAGTACACACACCTGTTTGCTCTTCTAGATCATCAACGAGTACCTCATTTCCCCTCCACGTCAGGCTGCCCAGCTGCAAAGAGAATCATTAAATCATAGTTTACATGTTCTCCTTCCTGTTCTGATGTGAAGTAAATCACTTCATCTCTGGAAAATTCCTTTCTGCTTTCAAAGAGCCAAGTTTTTACACAAATAAAATAATTAAAAGCTTTGGCCTTGGTAGGGAAACAGGTGCTCACATCAGCATACAATGATCCATCATTGAGCAGAATTATTTATCAATCTCAATATAATGCATTTTTGATGTATATCTGATATATAATACAATATATATTATTATAAAAATTTCTAGATAAAATTAGTATATCCAACAAAATTAGTTTAGAGTCAAGTAGGTTGATGAATTCTATCTCTCCACTGTTTTTCATTACAAAATAAGAGGAAGAAAAGATGGAAATAATAATAGTTAATGTTCCTGAGCTCTTACCATTGTTCTCAATAGTCCAAATAGAATAATCCATTTAATTCTCACAATATCCCCCAAAAGTGGGTGTATTTCTATCCAGATTGTGTGCATAAGGAAATGAGATACAGAAATTTTATATATCCCACCCAACATTACTGCTACCAAGTAGCAAAGTCAGGACTCAGACCCATAACCTAAATTCATGTTCTTAATCAATATGCCTTAATGCCTCAAGATATAAAGGAATGGTGCTAATAGTCCTTGAAAAAATATTTAATGGAAAATAAAAATATAGAACACCAATGATGATGTTGAACATTTTAATAATAGTGTAATTTTGTGCTGGAAATTTTTATCAAAACAGGTTAAAATAAATAGCTCTGATCCTTTCTGTAGTAAAATTATGCTATGCCTATGTTACATTTATATACCCCCCCAGAGCTGCTGTGAAATAACAGATAAGTATACAAAATACAGCATGATTAGAATTGAAGCTATGCCTGTCTATGTCACATAATTATGATTTTCCTAGTGCCTATTATACCAAGTATCTTTGCACAAAAAATGTTTGTTGAATTGGATGAACTTTAATTGGTAGCACTATAAGAGGGATAAAGTATTCGGGTGCCTTCTTTGAATTAAGTTGAATTTAATTCTTCTGGATTTAAAAACTTTGCAGTAATCTTTTTTCAGAAGCCTTCAGCAACATACAAGCAGGTAAGTGGTTTGTTCACAGGCTGTGAGAATGTTAAAGCAGAGTCATTAGAAATTTTCCAGTCTAATCCTCTCATTTACAATAGAGGTAAATGGGCCAAGAATGGTTCACAGACTTGCTGCTTCACTAATCAGCTGGTAAACGACAAAGTGACTAAAACCCAAGTCTCTCGATGCCTGGGTTGACTTGAGACGTGCACATGGGAATGAACACAAACATGCACAGATTCCATCTGCTCTGAACTGTCTTCTGATCAGTATGGCACCGTTCTGAAGTCCTAGCTTTAAAGGATATGATTACACAGATTTGTTTTCCCCGTTTTCAAGGCTTCTGCCAAAACTACCATCCATGGATTTATAGAGCGCCGTATCCACCGTCATGGTACTCCACACAGCATTGCTTCTAATCAGGAAGTCGCTTCACAGCGGCAGAAATGTTGCAACCGCCCCATTATCATGGAATTCAGTGGTTTTACCATGTTTCTAATCATCCTGAAGCAGCTGGCTTGACAGAATTGTGGAATGGGTTTTTGAAAATGGTCACAGCACCAGTTAAATGGAAATACCCTGCAGAGCTGGTGAAGGGTCCTCCAGAGCGCTGTACATGCTCTCCATCAGTGTCCGATATATGGTGCTGTTTCTCCAGTGCCAGGATTCATGTGTCCAGGAATCAAGGGGTGAAAATGAGAGTGGCATCCTTCACTATTACCTTTAGTGACCCATAGCAAACTTTTGTTTCCTGTTCTCATGACTTTATGCCTCGCTGCTTAATGATGGTAGTTGCAGCGAGAGGGACGCTTCCACCATGGAACACAGCAATGACCCAGTGAGCTGGAAGCTGAGACCTACACGCACACATTCTGGGCTCCCCCAAATCGACAGGCAAAGAAAGGAGTTACAGTATTGCCTGGGGTGATTGCTTTTGACTGCCAAGGGGAGATTGGATGACTATTCCACAGTGGAGGTAGGAAAGCCTATGTCTGGAATATAGGAGAGTCCTTCAACTGTCTCTTAGTATTAACACGTCCTGCAACTAAGGTCAATAAAAAAATGCATCAACCCAGTCTAGGGAGAAATATTAATAACCCAGACCCCTTAGGAATGAAGATTTAGGTCACCCAACCAGCTAAAGAACCATGACCAGCCTTGGTGCTTGCTGAAAGCGAAGGGAATATGGAATGGGTAATAGAATAAATTGGCTAAATGACACCTATGATCATGTGACCAGTTACAGAAATGAGGACACTATTTGTCATCAGTATTTTCTTGTGTCGTTATGAATACATTTGTGTATGTGCATGCACATTTTCATCCCTCTCTTATCCCCTTATCATGTAACACAAGGTATATTGATCTTATATCATTCTATTGAAGTATTGCTAATTTTACCCCATAGTATTTATGTTACAGTATATCAGGAAGAGTTAACATTTCTCAGGGACTTTATTTCCTCTCTGGGGGAGAGTTAGTGTGTTTTGGGTTGTATGCGGCATAGTTTATCATGTTAAGTTTGAATTATGATCTTGTTACTGTCTTTATTTGAGATAAGTATGGTTTAAAGATATGCATTATCCATGTGGGTGCCACGTTGACGAGGGGTGAACTTGTGATGATTAATTTTATGTGCCAGCTTGAGTGGGCTACAAGGTGTGCAGATAAAGCATTATTTCCGGGTGTGTCTATGACAGTGTTTCTGCATGAGATTAGTATTTCAGTCAGTGGGCCAAATAAAGTAGATGACCCTCTCCAATGTTGTTGGCATCCTTTAATCCATTGAAGGTCTGAATAGAACAAAAGGCAGATGTAGGAGGAATTTAGGGCTATTTTTCTGCCTTCCTGCTGAGGGTGAGTCATCTCATTCCATCTTCTCCTGTCCTCAGACTGGGATATACATTATTGGCTCCCCTGGTTCTCAGACCTTTGTACTCAGACTCAATTATACTACCCTAGGTTCCTGCCTTGCAAGGGACAGATGGTGGGACTTCTCAGCCTCTATAATTGTATGAACTAATTCCTGAGTAAATCTCCTCTCATAACCTATTGATTCTGTTTCTCTGGAAAATTCTGACTAATGCAGATATTATTTTTAACTGTTTAAATAAGCTAAGTCAGCTGTAACACCAAGATTTTTTTTAAAAAGAGAGAAAAACAATGGCCTGACTCCTTACACTTTTCATGAGTTGGTCCTGCTTTTGGTTTTTTAGTTGCCAGGCAACTGCTAATTTACTGTTTTCTGCTGTCTCATTGGTAAGCAACACTTCATGTACCTGCAAAATGATCTCAGCAGACATCTGGAATTTGTTCTTCTGTAGTATTTTTATTTTTCATCTTAAACTTTTTTATCTTAAAGTGATGTATCTCCACTTACCCAAACCTGAGAGTGTTGACTAAGTTTATAGAGAGAAGCATACTCTGTCATCTCTTGGCTGTCTTGCCCACTTAGCAGCAATTAGATATTTTAAAAAAAAATTAGAGAATTGAATATCTAGTAATATTCATATAAACAGAATCACCTTTTATCTCCTTAAGACCATACTTATCCATGTATTTATGGTATAGGTTAATTATAAATATAACTGTTAATAATGACTGTGATTGATTCCCCAACATCTAGTTCACCTAGCCCCAACAAGTTTGTTTTGTGTTTTGTGACCAAGTTTGAACCCTGATTTTTGTAAGATACTCATGATTATCTCATCCCTTTTGCCAGTGATTGGCTTAAAGAATCCCTTAGTCAACTTGATCTGATGGGATGTGAGAGAAATTATTCAAGTTTCTTCACTCTCAAAAACAAGTGACAGAAAAAAGTTTCCTTTCTTTTTCCCCTACTGGATAAAAATAAAGAGATATATATCCCTTATTGCTATGGAAACAATTATTTGCTGAAATAGCAGGGTTATTCTAACCAGATTATTCTTTATTATGACATACTATAGGATTTTTAGCAGCATCCCTGGACTCTACAACCTAAGTATTAGTAGAAAACTTCCAGTTGTGAAAATCAAAACTGTTCTAGTTATTGTCCAGTGTCCCCTTGGGGGTAAAATCTCTTCTAGCTGAGGAATATTGACATAGATGAAGCTAGAAGAATGGACAACAGCAAGGAGAGACCAAAATAAGTTAGACTCATGATTAATCATTAAATTTCTAGGTCAACTAATTCTGAAAACTTATTCATAGCTGGCCTATTATATGAACTAACAAATTTCTTTATCGCTTAATCAGTGTGAGTTGATCTGTCACCTGCAGTGGATACTGGGAAAGACCTGGAGTAAATTGGATTGTGGTAGAAGGAGATAAAATAACAATCTCAAAGCAAAGGTTTGTAGATACAAATGTAGTGATCCGAAGGGGCACATGCACCCAAATGTTTATAGCAGCAATGTCCACAATAGCCAAACTATGGAAAGAACCTAGATGTCCATCAACAGACGAATGGATAAAGAAGATGTGGTATATATACACAATGGAATACTATGCAGCCATCAAAAAAATGAAATCTTGCCATTTGCGACGACGTGGATGGAACTAGAGGGTATTATTCTCACCGAAATAAGTCAATCGGAGAAAGACAACTATCATATGATCTCCCTGATATGAGGAAGTGGAGATGCAACGTGGGGGGTTTGGGAGGTAAGAAAAGAATAAATGAAACAAGATGGGATCAGGAGGGAAACAAACCATAAGAGACTCTTAATCTCACAAAACAAACTGAGGGTTGCCGGGGGGAGGGGGGTAGGGAGAGGGTGGTGGAGTTATGGACATTGGGGAAGGTATGTGCTATGGTGAATGCTGTGAAGTGTGTAAACCTGGTGATTCACAGACCTGTACCCCTGGGGCTAGTAATACATTACATATGTTAATAAAAAAATAAAAAATTATTTAAAAAAGTGATAAAAAAAAAAAGCAAAGGCTTGTGAGACAAAGTGAGGAATATGGGGTATTAGGCACATGATGGTTATTAACTTGGGGAAAGAAGTATCAAAGTATACTGTTGAAAAGAAGACAAGAAAAGGGCCAAAGCACAAGACAGATATATTCTATTGGAAAGAATTTTAGACTAATGTTATCCCGCCATTCTATTGTTTTTTGCATGTATTTATTTCAGCAGCAAACCTAATATATTCGTGTGGCTCTCCCACTCCTCCAAATGACTACTTTGCACGTTCATTCTCCTCACACCATCTGCTTATTATATTCACTGTTAGTCAGTTGCATTGCTTCCTACTACACTGAGAAAATAAAAGAAAGTAGTGAAATCTACTTAAATTCCACATCCAAATCTATTTACCATCATCTGTTTCCATACACTGTACCTTGTCACTGTCATTATAGATGAATCATTCCAATCTCTTCACTTGTACAATAAATCTCACTACTTTTCTCCTAGTACAACTCATAATCCCACAAATTTTCTCCCTCTCTTTCCTGTGTCATTCCAATCAGCAGGCAAGCATGCTGTTCTGGGTTCTCCAGAGAAGTAGAGCCGATAGGATATCTGTATCTGTACCATCTATATATCTATATCTATCAATGTATTATAAGGAATTGATGTATGCAGTTATGGAGGCCAAGAAGTACCAAGATTGGTAATTGGCAAGCTAATGACCAATGATGTACCAACGATGTAAGTTCCAGTCTGAATTCAAAGGCAGGATAAGACCAACATTCCAGTTCAAAGACAGGAAGAGAAATCACATTCTCCCTTGCTTAGCTTTTTTGGTCTATTCGAGCCTTCAATATATGGGATGAGGTCTGCCTACATTGGGGAAGGCAATCCGTTTTACTCAGTCTACTAAAGGCAATGTTAATCTTCTGGAGAAACCCCCTTATAGACGCACCCACAATAAGACTTAGCCAGATCTCTGGGCACTTCATGGCCCGCCAAACTGACACAAAATTAACCATCATAAACTTTAAATTTCTAAAATAACCTTTTTATGACCTGCCATCAACAGATCCATTCATCTACTGTCCTTTACAGCAACCTGTCAAAAAAGTTACTCAACTCCCCACCACCATACTCTGAATGTCACCACAATCAAGCTTTCACTTCTGCTTCTCCACCAGAGCTGCCTTTATCAAGATTGGTAATGACCTTTACCTTGCTATATCCAGTTGTTAGTTCACAGCCCTCACTTTAAATCACTGATCAGGAGCCTCAAGTAACGCCAATCACACTCTCCTCCTTAATATACTTTTTTCACTTGACTTCCTACCTCATGGCCAACCTCCATTTATTTTACTGGGTTCTTACTGACTTCAGTTCTCAGCCCTGTTCTCTGCTCTTCTTCTATTCCTTTTCTCTGCTTAAATTTACTACTTTGGTGATTTTTATCCAATCATGGTTATAAACTGATATGTGGAGGTCTTTTACATGGATGTTTCCAACCCGGACCTCTCTCTGGACTCTGAAACACATTATGGCATGTACAAGTATCTACCTGACATGTTGTCTTAGCGATCTAATGGACATCTATCTCAAAGTTAAGTCCAAAAATCTGCTCTTGACCTCCTCCCACCCAAACTGATCCACCTGAAGTCTACGCTTTCTAAACTAAAACAAAGCTCTCCTTTGAGTTTTCAGAACAAGAACTTTAAAATTATTTATGATTTCTTTCTTTGCCTTACTCTCTAGATTCCAACTGTCCAGAAACCCAGCTGGGCCTCACCTCAGAATATCTTGAGTCTTCTGTGCTCGCCAGCTTCAACATCGCATTCTACTGTGTATCTTACCTGAGGTACTGAAGTAGCTTCTGTTTTTCGTTTCCTCTCTCCCCCATGACCATAATACATTCTCAGTATGGAAGCCAGAGTAATACCTTTACGAAAGCGGTATTACTCCTCTATTCAAGCCCTCTCAGTGGTTCTCCACTGGGAGCCAAAGTTTTATGAGCCAAAGTCATGTTAAAAAGACTGAAAAATCCTAATGATGTGGGTTCTTTAACTTCTCCTACTGCGTTCCCCCTTTACACACAGCTCCATTGTCCACACTTCCTCCATATCCCACAAACAAGGCAGACATGCTTCATTTTTTTTTTTTTTTTCATCACAGGGCCTTTTGAACGGATCTCCCTTCTGTCTGGAATGCTTTATCTCGAGATGTCAATGTGGCTTACCCTTCTACAACAGCATTTAGATATAGATGATACATATATGGATAATGAAGAACTATGGCCAAAACATTACCAAATATGGTAAAATACAAACACCCACAAATGCACAAATCCAAGAAACTCTATGAACCACATGCCATATAAATACAAAAGAAAACCACACTGAGGCCCATCATAACCAAACTGATGATAAACCAAAAATGAAAAATTTTTAAGTAGCTAGACAAAAATTACACATTATATTCAGGGAAAAAATCAGTGAATAAAAGTTGGCTCCTTTTTAACAAACAAAATAAAACAAGTTTTATCCCCATGGAATCATATCCTTAAATTCTGAAAAAAAACAACAATAATAACAAAAATATCAATGACCACCAGTACCGTATTCAATAAAAATATCCTTCAGATACAAAAGGAAAAATAAAGAAGTTTTCAGATTAAAATGGAGAAAATGTATTTCTAGTAGTTCTGCAATAAAAGAAAAGCTAAACAAATTCTTTTGGCTAAGGGGAATTGAAACCAGATAAATCCTTTGTTCTGTAAGAAAGGATATAGAAAACTAGAAAATGCTAAATATAAGAGAATACAAAAGGCTATTTTATCACAACTTCCTTGAAAGGCATGAAATTGAATGAATATAACAGCAATGTTGTAAGGTTTATACTATAAATAAGTAGCTGGAATATATATGACAATATCAGTGACCAGATGAAAGGAACTTTGCTATTACAAAGCTATTACATTTATATAAAGCACAATGTTAATTCTAAAATAAAGAATGCATATCGCAATCTTTAGGACAACCACTAAAAATAATGTAAATAGTTAATAGCTGAAAAAGTAATAGAGGACTGAATTAGAAGTGAGTAACTGTGAGATCTCTAGGAACTTCCCAATTATATTGAAATTTTACACACTACTAGGTAACTCACAGCTCAAAAACAAATTGCAAGAAAATTAGAAAATATTTCAAAGAGAATGATAATGAAAATACACCAGAAAAATTGTTGCATAAATTTAAAGTTGTGATAAGGGGAAATTTGTAGCTTTAGATATTTCTGTTAAAGAAGAATAGTCTAAAATCTATTCTCAACATTTTCCCTTAAGAGGCTGGAAAAGAAGTGTCACTTAGACTTAAATTAAATAGAACAAAGAAAATAATGGCAAATATCAGTAATACGGTGTGAGAAAAAGACAAAATTAACAAAGTCAAAGTTTGGTTCCTTGAAAAGATTAATGAAATTGCTAAGTAATTGCAAGATTGATCAAGAAAAGAGAGAAAGAGAGAAGAAGGAGGAAGGAGACAGACTCAGGCAGAAATATTGAAGCAAATTGGCAGAAACATCAAACAATTGCTGGGGGGTGTGCGGGAGCTCTTTGTACTATTCGTGCAAATTTGAGAGCATATCAAAAATTTTAAAATTCAAAAAGCCCCTGCATGTTACTTGGTATGAGAGTAATAGGTGACTGGGCCAGGATGAACTTCTCCCCTTCATTATTGCTGACGCCGGCTCACACCAGGTTCCACCGGCTGTTGGTGGGAGCACTTAGACCGCGGAAATCGACGATGCCAGCCATGAACTGGGGTTTGATTTGCTGTTCTGTTGATTGGGCAGACTTAAGGAACAACCGAGGAAATGCTAATAATGCAGATTAAACTCAAAAGTGTGTCAGTCATGGAGCTTTTATGTCTTGACCAGAACAGAAACAATTAAAGAAACACTCTTCCAGTAAAAAGCTAGTATGAGATTCAGTAAAAGAGTCGATGGAAGCATTGACCAACGAGTGAATTTCTGATATGTGTCTTTTTTATCTCATTTTGTCTTACTCATTAACATAAATGAAAATGTAAAACAGCGTTGATATCAGAGTTACATTTACCCATCAGCGCCAGTGATAGATTGGCTGTGGACACAGAGTTCAACAAAAACCCAAGGGAGTATTCTGTGAGACAGGATTGGCCACGTGGAATTGACAGTAGAGTATTTTATAGTTTATTATTTACAAATTGTGCGCTACACATCTTTCACGTAAGTAAAAATTATAATAATGTTATGTACATACGTGAATTTCTCTCTAACTGTAATTACATATGTGTGAATATATATGCGTACATTTATTTTTCAACAGAGCTGCTGGATAAACATTTAGGATCACATCACGGAACTGTGAGCACATCCCTTAACTCTGAAAATTTCCTAGACACAGTTTCACATCGGAACATTAATACGACTGAGAACTACCTCATAAGTTCAACATGAGAATTATTGGTATAACCTCAAAACTGCCCAAGCCGGTACCAGTAGAAACTGGCAACTACTATGACAAAGACTGCAGTCACTTTTGTTAGTACTCTCGCTACTGCCACATGACCGTGGCTGGCCCCTGCTGCCCCAGGCCTCTCCGGCTCCTCCCCACTGTGTCCACATGTCTTAGGGAAGCTTTTCTGAAATGTATCTGTCCCATGTATCAACCCCTCAAGTGTTTTTTCTTTCTGTTCTGGTTTGTTAACCTCAAAATAAGAAGCAAAGTCTGGTTTCTTTCTAGGCTTTAGTGTTCTCCTCAGTGAGCGAGGGGTGACATGGTGGCATATGCATCCCTTTGTGAATGAATGAGCGTAGGCCGTGGGTTTGTTGATGTCGAAGCACCTTGCGTTCCTGAAATAGGCCTGTTCATGCAGTGAATCTTAGACCGTGATGGATTCACGTTGTTATACACTAGTTTTCTTTAATGACTAGAACGGGTATGGCATGTGCGTATCTGACCAATGTGCATAATGGGATAAATGTGAAATTTTGACTACCAGTGACCAGTGACCGGGAATAAAATCCCGACCTCCTGATTTAGCGGCTGTGTGACTGACGCAAATTGAATCTCTGAGTTTCAATTTTCTCATCTTTATGCAGAACTATTACAAGTTGTTGCGTAGAAATTTTTAAAGGCTAAAATGTGAGAAGATATATAAAACCCTACAAGGGCCTCTGATTTATCTATTCTGTGAGCTAACAGCTAAGAGCAGCAAAACATGTATACATGCGTGTGAGTGCATCGGGGTGGCCTTTCTCCTGAAAAGGCCAGGAAAAGTCCAACTGTGTGTCCATGAATAGCCAGGGTGATATAAATATCACACGGAATAAAATATTCTTTGACTATTCCTACTCTAATAACAGCATCCACTAGTGAGTGAATCTCCTGTCTGAGTAGCTTTCCAGCAATCTGTCTTCTGCATAATGCGGCTGTTTGATCCAAGCCTGTGTTCTTGTCCAACCTTTCCCAGGACTCCTTATTTTTAACTACGCCATGGCCAGTGTAGCTCCCCGTACATATAATCTCTAAAACATATTTGCAATTGAATCGTTATGCCATTTCCTTCTCAGAATTTCTTTCTAGGACACATGGAAAGGAGGAAGGCTACTGTTTGCATAGCCAAACATCCTCCGTGTCCAGAACTTTCCTTTGGCAGGCAATGTGGTAGGTTTCTAAGTATGATGAAGGTACATATTACTCTGTGAATTGTGAAAGCGGCTACCAGCACTATCCCTGGCACAAACCAGGTTTTAAATAAACACTAAATAAATGAATGAATAAATAAAAGAATAAAAATTCAGTTAAAAATAGGGGCGCCTGGGTGGCTCGGTGGGTTAAGCCTCTGCCTTCTGCTCAGGTCATGGTCTCAGGGTCCTGGGATCGAGCCCCACATCGGGCTCTCCACTCAGCAGGGAGCCTGCTTCCTCCTCTATCTCTGCCTGACTCTCTGCCTACTTGTGATCTCTCTCTCTCTGTCAAATAAATAAATAAAATTTAAAAAAAAAGAATTCAATTAAAAATAAAAGAAGTTACTTATTTGGAAAATATCTTAACACTTTAGAGAATTGGGAAAAGTGTTTTAAATAGAAAATATATCTCATCTATCTATCCACTCATTCGTTCAATAAATATTGATTGAGGTTTGCTATTTTCCAGACACTGTGCAAATCGCCGTGAATACTGTGCCCACTAGGACGCGCCGGCCCACAGTGCAGTTGCAAACTGCTGAGGAAATAATATTAAACACAGTTCCAAGATTATTGCCCGTCATGAAGAAGTCTAGTTATGCAAGTATATAATAGGGAAAAGAAACAAAAATTTCATGTAGTATCTATAAAATCAACCTACATTTGTACTGTTAATGTTCAAGGACAATAATCAAATATATATATCATGATCAGGTTCTGAATTTTGAGCTGATCCTAAGTGAAGTCCAAGGTCCAATGTTAAATAAGCTTATCATAGATTCATCAGTGCAAAATCAAGGCATCGTACGCTCTATTGGAGGACAGCATCGAGAGCGCTTCCTACCCTTATAAAATAATCCTCTCAAGGAGCACACACCACAGGAAAAAGGATTCTGGGAGGCAGAATCCACCTCCTGAAGCAAGGGTTTGCCAAGGCCGAGCTCTCTCCTCAGAAAAGGAAACGGAAAAGTACAGAGAACACAAAACCCGTAGCAATATTCCAGGCGCACATAGGCGTACTCCCATGTACTCAGCCTACAGCACCTCTCACATGGGTCCCTCAAATCAAAATTTTAAAGTCCCAAAGGAACATCGACAAAAAAAAAAAAAAACAAAAATAAAAACAAAAAAATCTCACCACCCATGACCGCTCCATTGCTAAATTCACCACTCAGAAGTCTTCCCCCAAACTTATTAGTTATTGACTTGATTATGTATAAGACTAAACCTCAACAGAAATTCATTGCCAATCGAATGGCTCAGCTGTTTTCAAGAGTTTGGTCAGCTCTTCCTTCTTGGAACATTCCCTTTTCTTTCATGGAGTAACAACCTCTTGGCTCTATTCCTAACTCTGCTCAGCTCCCAGCCCCCAGCCCCACTGCCGCAGTCCTTCAAGGTTACAGTGTGAGCGTCCTTCTCGATCTACTCATCTAACGTGACCGCTCCAGTTACCAATCTAAACAACTGGGGACCAGACGCTACTGTCTTCCAAATTTACATTTTTAGCCTCCAGATAATTTCTCTGAGTCCTTCTTCTTTTTTTTTAAGGTTTTATTTATTTAGCAGAGAGAGAGAACACAAAGAAGAGGAGCAGCAGGGGGAGAGGGAGAAGCAGGCTCCCCGCTGAGCAGAGAGCCCAACACAGGGCTCCATCCCAGGACCCCAGGATCATGACCCAAGTCAAAGGCAGACACTTAACCAACCGAGCCCCCAGGTGCCCCAGTTTCTCTGAGTTCTAAGCTGCATATGGAACTGGCACATGGACCTGTACAGTTCCACTCAGTATCTCAGTGGCACCTCCAAGTTAACATGCCCCAAATCAAATTCCTGCTTTCCCCCACAAAACAAAACCACACAAATGAAAGAACACAGCAAATCCCTCTTCACAAAAATATCTACATGGCTTTCTTCCAGTGTTTCATATCTCAACACAATGATCACGCATATTCTAGTTTAAATTAGCATAAATTCTAGGACAAACTAGAAACTTAAAATGATATTTTCCTTACTCCTATATTAATTAATTCTTTAGACTTCAATTCCTACATACCTCTCAAGTGCATATACTTTTCTGCATACCATCTCTCACAACTTTAATATTGGCCTCCATTTTCCCAAGGCTGTTTAATTGCCTAATGATTGGTCTCTTTATGTCCACTCTTGCTCTCATCCAGTCCTATCTTCCTACTGCCATAAAAGTAATGTTTGAAAGCTAAAATTTCATCACCATTTTCTTCCTTGCTTAGAAATTTTTAATGGCTTTGCAGCCTACTGATAATAAAAATAGGTACCTTCATATACCATGAGATGCCTTCCATGGTTTCATCCCTCCCTGCAGCTCTGACTTTGCCTCACACTATCAAACCTTGTTTTTCGCTCCAGCTCTGCTGACATTTTCTCACTCCCTCAAAATCTCTTGCTCTCTCTTATCACAGGGCTTTTGCTAAAATTCTTCCCTCAGCCTATAATACTCTGTTATTTCTCCAACTTTGAAGAATACCTGTCATTCAGGTCAAATTTCATTTTCTCAGGGAATAACTCCCAAACGCCGCAGACCAGTCAAGGACCCCTGTTACGGACTCTGATAACACAATTTGTCAGTACTGCTTTGTCGCACTAAGCATTGTTCTGTATCAAACAGCAATTTGTGTAACACTCCCACTCTGTGATAGTAGGCACCATGACTATTTTTGTCACAATTACATACCTGGAGTCTAGCACAGGACCTGTCACATAATATTGATGCTTAAACCATTTTCATGGTATGAAAAACCAAATTAACCAATTCTGTAAAGATGAAAATTAATATTATTTAAAGTAATAATTAAATGTCTTTTTAAAAATTTTATACCTTTGATCTCCATGGATACATCGTATCAAGTAAAACTGACTCACAAAATGCTCATTTTCTTACCCATGTGCATCTTAGTAATGTTTCTGAATGATTGGTTAGCCACAGAGCAAGAATGATATAGAACTTTTTATTGCACTTCCCTATTTTCATAATACAAAATTCTGGCTCTTATGCATCTGTGACTTGAAACATACAGTTGGCATATATCCACACACACACACATGCATAGGCAATATACATACATACACACATATATAATATGTATATAT
Source organism: Lutra lutra (assembly GCF_902655055.1). Classification (NCBI taxonomy): domain Eukaryota; kingdom Metazoa; phylum Chordata; class Mammalia; order Carnivora; family Mustelidae; genus Lutra; species Lutra lutra. The sequence continues at coordinate 1,937,169 of NC_062280.1, forward strand.
GTACATGTATTTTTTATCATAATATATAATGATAAAATATTTCAGGGGGCTGGGCCTTCCCCATATCCCACTGTGAAATTTAGATTGAGAGTGGTTTTTTCTATATTTAGGAAGAGGTATTTTTGACATAGTAATACTACTAAGCTCAAGAGTGGTAGTACTTTATATTTGACTTAATGTGACTAGAGAGAAGGAATGGGAATTCTCTGGGCAATACTTGACTGTGCCTTTGCGAAAGTATCTGATCTTAATTTCAGTTGGTAAAATTTGAACACAGTCAGTGATTTACCAGCCACCATGCTGGGGACACATTGAAAAAAAGGAGACACATCGTTTTCAGTGGTTTATATAATTTATGGTAGTTACTGCCACCTTTCAGCTGTTTGCAAGTCCTGAAAAAAATTACAGGTCACTGATAAAGAATCTTTATCTTCAAGGCTCTGTAGTCAATATACTACCGTGGTCAATTCTTTGGAAATCAATGTATAAATTCAATGTATATGTATATCTATTAAGGTACAAATGTGATTTTAATTATCACACAAAATTGCAAAATTAATTTTATATATTTTTAATAGTTTATTTATTTATTTGACAGACAGAGATTACAAGTAGGCAGAGAGGCAGGCAGAGAGAGAGAGAGGGAAGCAGGCTCCCCGCTGAGCAGAGAGCCTGAGGCGGGGCTCGATCCCAGGACCCTGGAATCATGACCTGAGCTGAAGGCAGAGACTTCACCCACTGAGACACCCAGGTGCCCCTAATTTTATATTTTATTTTAAAATGTTTTTTAGGTGTTTGTTCACTCTAAGATTGTTAATCATAAAATTCTCAGCTGGACGTGTCCTATAATATAATAAATTATGTGTCACTTTACTGCTAGTGTCATCAAATCAAAATGTATATGACACTCTTTATTTTTAAAAAAGCTATAAAAACAATTACATGGGAAGAAACACTAAGACCAGACTCTTGAATACTTTCAAATGAGAAAATGACAAATGAACATTTAGCTTACAAACTAAAGCCTTCTCTTTAGTCATTCCACAAATAAGTCCACCAGATACTGCCCTGGTAGCTAAGATAGTTCCTGTGAATTAGATCCTAGGATTTATCTATCTACTAGTTCCAGGAATGTATTTTAAACATCTTTCTCATTCCCCCACTTCTCAGTTCCCAGTAACCACCATTCTACTCGCTGTTTTTTGGAGTTCATTTGGAGCTCATTTCCGCATATGATACATCATGTAGCATTTTTATTTCTCTGTCTGACTTATCTCACTGAGATAATGTTCTCAAGGTCCAAGTACGCTGTTGCAAATGGTAGGATTTCCCTTTTATCTCATGGCTGAGTAGTAATCCATTGTACGTATATATACACACTACATCTTTATACATTCATCCATTGACGGACGCTAGGTAGTTCCCATTATCTAGGCTTTTGTGAATAATGCTGCATATTAAACTTGCTAAGAGACCAGACCTTAGTTGTTCCTACCACTAGAAGAAATAATAATTGGGGGACCTTGGTGGCTCAGTCGGTCAAGTGTCTGACTCTTGATCTGGCTCAGGTCATGATCTCAGGATCATGAAATCGAGCCCTGAGTCAGGCTTAAATCTGCTTGAGTTTCTCTCCTTCTCCCTCTGCCTGTTCCCCTGTTCACGCTCTGTTTCTTGAAAATAAACAAATAACTAATATCATTTTAAGAAAAGAAATAATAATTATGTGGCACCACAGAGGTGTTAGCGAATGCTACAGTGGCAGTCATACTGCAATATAAATGCATCAAAGCAAGGTGTTGTATCCCTGAAATTTATATGATGTTATATATCATTTAATTATAGCTCAATAAAAAGAAAAAAGTGACTCTTGTAAAAAAAGAAGTTTCTAAGAGTGAAAAAAATTCTAACCTCAGAAAGCTTAATCTTGTTCTCTCTCTAATATTAATCCTAATTTTGGTAAATCCAATCATATAGAGATTTATTTTTTACCTTTTGTCTTTGAGCTTGTATTATGATTATTATTATACCCAAATAATATTTGAGGTTCATGTTAGTTATTTCATAGCATATATACCAAATAGACAAAATAAATATTTGATTTATTGATAGTTGCTTTGCCATTTTTTTCAAGTATTTTAAAAATTTATTTTATATGTATCTAAAATAAAGCATAAAATAGGGGTGCCTGGGTGACTCAGTGGGTTAAGCCTGTGACTTTGGCTCAGGTCATGATCTCAGGGTCCTGGGATCGAGCCTGGCATCAGGCTCTCTGTTCAATGGGGAGCCTGCTTCCCCCCTCTCTACCTACTTCTGATCTCTCTCTCTCTCTGTCAAATAAATAAATAAAATATTTTAAAAAGAAAATAAAACATAAAATAGATATGTTTCGGAGAGAAATTGGTTTTTCAATTCCTTTCAGTAGCAGAGAGTTCCTATTTTAAAGTACTCTAAGTCATTTAGAAAAGCGAATGTTGTCATCTGTTCCTCATAACTATTTATGCACCTTCTAGGTCGCACCCACTGGTTGGCAGGAATGTGCAGCGGTATGTGGCTGGAGAGACCAACTCAGGCTGCTGAAGGTTCATGAAGGGACAGGGCGTGCTCCCAGGTCTGCAGAAGTACTTTTCCTGCCGGCACTGACCACGCTTTAGTTCCAACGGACTCATGCAGCAACACACACTTCCAGCGCCATGAGGAATTAGGATGTCTATTCCTCATCCGTGTTATTTCAGTGAATTTGGAAAACCAACTGTCTCCTTGCACAGACTGTTTCCTTTATCTCTTCATCACAAAATATCTTCATCCAGATGAACTGTATGTGCATGTAGATAGAAGTGTTTCACGCACAGCTGCTGTGGATGGATGATATCAGTGGGCAAATCGGCCTCGTCTTAACCCTCCTCCCGTGCCTTACAATTGTCAGTGACACGAGTGCCTCTTACTCTGACCCAACCTCCACAGGAGTTTGCTTAAGGACAGGGACTGTGGGTTATCACTTGCACTTCTGTTACCAGCATTTAGGAAGTATTTGGCCTTCAAGGAGGCACTTTAGAAATGTCTGTAACCATAGGAACAAAGTGCACCAATTCTCTATTTAATGTGCTGATCATTTAAGAAAAGAGCTTGCAAAGTACAGAAGAAAGATGCCAGAATCGCATCATCCATAACTTAGATTCTCGCTGCCAGCCCTGCTCACTTCGCGGTTCTCAAACCACTGCTCAGTTGCAGAGGTCCTGCACTCTGGCCGCACCGTGGAATCATCTGGGGTTGGTCGGTTGGTTCGCTTGCTTGTTTGTTTTCAGAAGATCCCACCCAGATCACGTCTCAGATTAAGCAAAACAAAATCTGTATCTTCTTGGGCAAGTCACAGTCTCTCTGAATCAGTGTCCTCGGCAGTGAAGGGACGCGGAGAGGATTGTTGTACTCTCTTCTCCAGTCTTGGTGTAACCTCCTTAGTCCCACACGTTACGTGGTATTCAAGCTGACCGGGCTGTCACTTTTAATTTTTTTCTGTCTGTTTAGTACAGATTTCAGCTGATAGTCTTTGTCTTCACTGACTATCGCATAGGCCACCAGACAACTGTTCCCTCAGCAAATGTTTGATGAAATAATTACATGTCTTCCTGTGCTTTTCAAAATCAGTAGTAAGCACTGAAATATTTTCTCTGTGGCTTTGATTAAATTGCTAGAAATGACTACCGCAGACCTGATTTCTTTCCACTTGTATTTCATTTCTTTACGTACACTATATTGGCTAAATTATATTTCATTTCTCTTGATCTAGTAATATTAAATATTGAACAACTTAAAAAATTGTAGAAAACACATTTTAATATTCTAATTTATATTATAGGTGTGAACAAGTCTATCTGTACCTAAACATCTGTATAAAAAAAAAAAATCACTGTGGTAGACAGAATTCTCAGATGGCTCCCAAAATATCTTGTCCTAATCTTTGGAACTGTGAACAAAGTAGATATTGCTCCCATGATTCAATTATGTTATACAACATGATTAAATCTAAAAAAGACAGATTATTCAGTGACTATTCTAGTCACTAGAATCCTTTAAAAGCTGAGTTTTCTGGGTCTTATTTCAGAAGAGGAAGTCAGAAATTCAAAACACAAGAAAGACCTCACACACCATTGCTGGCTTGAAGACAGAAGAGGCCAGTTGGCCCGGTATGTATTGGTGATCTCCAGGAGCTGAGATCAGCTGTCTACTGATAGCTAGCAAGGAATGAAGACCTCAGGCCTGCATCTTCAAAGAACAAGAGAACAAACTTGGAAGTAATACCTTCTTTGAGCTTGCAAAGGAGAACTCAACCACACAATGTCTTGATCTCAGCCTTGTGATTCCCTGAGCAGAGAAGAGAGGTACACCACACCAGACTTCTATCCTTCCAATAAAACTGAACCAATAATTGTACACTGTTCTAAGTCATTACATTTGTGGTCATTGTTACAAAGAAATAGAAAAATAGGGCACTAAAGTGGCTTAGTCAGTTAAGCATCCGCCTTAGGCTCAGGTCATGATCCCAGGGTCCTGGGATCAAGTCCCACATCAGGCTTCCTGCTCTGCGGGGATCCCGCTGCTCTTTCTGCCTCCCCTCCTCATGAATAAATAGATAAAATCTTTTAAAAAAGAAATAGAAAACTAATACATACCACCTTGGCCTCGATTTTATGTACAGTTAATAGTTATAAACGCAGACACACAGAATACAATCATTCAAAAATAAATCAAATATATTTTTCATTGGAGGGCTTTGGTATAGCATTTACTCAAATTTTCTTCTGGCAGACATAAATATAACTTATTCTACCAAATGATACACTCTTTCATTTCTAAGCCATTCCAGAAAGTCCTTTTCTGATGCATTTCAGTGCCAAATAATTCATCATTAGGAAACTAGTTCTTAATCCTCATTTCCTCCAGATAATGAAAATTAACATACTTCATACATACTATTGCTTCTACTTAGGCGTACTGGCCATTATATAAAAATTCATATATGTTGCAGTTAAAAAAATAAAATAAAATAAAAATACATTGATAAACTTCCTGACATTGTTAGAGGTGACTGGGATGGACTGCAACGAGGACCAGAATGGCGGCTCACACTCAGGAGGTCTCAGCACTCATCTTTTCCTCTCATGAGCCACAGGGCTTTTCTCTCAATGTATTTCTCACAAGAAATCTTCTTTGATTTCTCCTAATTTTGGCTTGATGTATATAAATGCTATGTATTTGCTATATTCACTACATATTGTAATTTTTCAAGTTCTGACCTTTTTCCTAATTGGCAAATTATTTTCACGTCTCTGATTTAGATTTTGCGTGGAGGAATCTGATTGGATGAGCTCACTTTATCCCACCATTTCATGTGTAAGGCCAGAAACCAGCCTAAGGATGCAGCCACTGGATTGCTGAAGCAACAGAAGGAGGAGGTCATAAATTCTCTAACATGACTGCCCACGCGGGCAGGAGACGTAGCAACCCCCAGAACAGACTTTGCCCAATCATCATCAGATCTAGTAGAAACCTCCTAACCTTCTTTCTCTTTTTCTGACTCGCAACCTAAAAAGGTGAAATTTTCCCTTGTCTCCTCCTATTGAGACGAGAGGAAACCATCCTTAATTGGCAGGAGACCTAAGTACAAAAGAACAATCTTTGCAATTGAGAAATAGCATTGCAACTGGTCTTCCCATAGAATATTTTACTCAAAAAAAAAAAAAGTTGCTGAACATTACTATAGCTATACTATAACGAAACAGCTATAGGAATAAATGAGAAAGAAACAAAGGCAAAGTTCATTTGAAACCATCAGATAATCAGAACTAAGTGGAAAATTAAGTTATTAAATTGTGTCCTTCAATCCTTCAAAAACTATCTGTCCACAGACATGAATTTTGATTTTGACATAGCTTACATAAAAATGGCCATTATGGTGCTGATTAGCCAACAATGACAGATACTTTACAGTTCCAAATTTTTAAAAACATATTACATATCATAAAAACTCAAAAGGGGGATATTGTCTCTTTCTAAAATAGCTGACAACAACCTGTACAATTGATCTTGCCTTTGGGTGACAAGTAATTCCTGGATATATGCAGAGGAGTTGAGAAATGCACAGCCGGAGGGGATAATAGTTTAAGTAAAAGGACGACGATGATGAAAATGAACGATACCAGCTGAGATCATTGCAAGGCCTGGAGAAAAGCATTCAGAAGTGTTTAAGAAGTTGACTTGTACCAGGTTAAGTGGTCAATATGAAGGAATCTGGATAGAAAGATGTAAAAGAAACTGGTCATCACAATTTCATGGATCCCAGACAAATGCACTTGATAATAGTGACTAACACTTACCCAACTTCTACTTAACTGTATGCCAGGATTTGTTCTTTATATGTTTTATTTAACTCATGTAATTCTCACAAGAATCCTTTGAGGTAGATTCTATTGTTTTCTTCATTTTAGAGTTAAAGGATCTAAGGCAAAAGCAGTTAAATGACTTGCCCAAGGTCATGAAGCTAAAAGAAGAATTTGAAAGTAAAAATGTTAATATCTATTTATCACCCTACCTAGATTTCTAGTCTGTGCTTTCTTTTCTTTTGTGCGTGTCTAGAAAATTGGTTACAGTGTGTAGAGAAACATATGTATATGTGTTTGTGAGATGTGGGTGAGGTCATTTAATGTCATCACTTTTAGCAGAGTGTTGGAAATGGCAACAATCAGATGTGGATTGAGCCAAACTCAAACTTGGTGAACTAAAAGAATATTCATTTATTTTAAGAATTCATTTCAATTCACAACAATTTCTTTGTGGGTAAATTTGCTTGTGAGCCTTTAAAAACCCTGAGATATTTCAGGCAACATTCAATATGCCATTTATTTCAAAGAGCGCATAGTTTATGACGCTGAGCTGTCATTTATTCCGACTTCCCACAATTCATCACTGAGACCACAAACTTGAATATTCCTTTCAGAATTTAGCTGGGGTTACTTTGATCTGTTTTTTAAAATGGAGATCTATAGAAACTTCTTGTCGGTTTGTTCTTTTTAGGCCAACAATTTGTGATAGTACTAACTAGGAAAACAAAATTTAAAAGCTGATTATTGTAAAAAGCAATAACAACAACAAAACCAAAACAGCACTTTATGTGGTGTTTGCCTATGATTCTTGATGTACTGAAGTGGAAGAAGAAATGTCAAATTGATTGACAATTAGTGATTTTCCCCCTGAATTTATGCTTAGCTACTAATATTCATTGAACTTGCATTTCTTTCTTTCTTTCTTTCTTTCTTTTTTTTTTTTTTTTTACTTTTAAGTAGGCTCCACGTAGAGCCCAGCCCAACATGGGGCTAGAACTCACAACCCTGAGATCAAGACCTGAGCTGAAGTCAAAGTTCAGACGCTTAATCTACAGAGCCTCCGTGGCACCATAAGCTTCCATTTCTTTCATCAGTCAAGTTCATGGAGCTGGGGAAGCATACTTCCTGATCACTCTATTTTTTGATGTTTCTTATTCCAATGATAGGTTTACACTCTTTGCTGAAAGAAAAAAGTTTTAAAATTTTATTGATTAAAATTAGTTAATTAATTAACTGAAATTAATTAATTAATTAAACTTCTATACTGAATTTAACTGAAGGGTGGAAAAATCCCAAAGACGTAAGACCACTAAAGCTTACATAAAATCTTAGGGGTTTGACCTATTTAAATGATAGTTGGTTGTGACAGTAAGTTTTTTTTTTTTTAATGTTAAAATATCTATGGAAGTGAGTAAAATTTGAATAATTCATTTGCATTTCTCACATGGGTGAGACATAAACACTTTCAACATAAACACTTCTACAGCTCCTACTGAATGTGATGGTTTTCCTTTGACTCAGAACTCCTCATGTGGCCTTCTCATGTTTTCATTATTTTTAGGTTTACTTTTGAGATCTAACTGAAGGAAAGAATTCAGCAACTTTAGAAGATGCCACCAGGATTTACATAGATCTATTAAACATTCCTCTAAAGTTATTTTGTTTCTTATGATCTTGGCTGTATACAGTCACTTTTAAAAGACATATTTATCTTATCTTTTCTCTGTTTTCTCAAAAATCTCACAATTTTCTAAGATGGATACCTAATAATTAACTACCATCCAACACTTAAAATAAAAATTGAATATTTTAATGCTTTTGACTTTCAATCTCCCATAAGGATGGGAAGTAACTAGGTTTCTATACCATGAAATCCCTAATTTTATATATGAATTTTTTTTTAATATGCTACAATTTTTATTGCAACATGACCATTTTTGTCAGGGTGGGGAGTTTGATCTAAATATTCAATGTTTAATAAATATCATCTAAACAGTCTCTCATCTGTCTGGGCATATGTGAGTAACCTGATATGGAATATTTACTAGTGCTCAATAAAATTTTCAGTTTTCTATACCTACCAGAAATTTTCTCCTGAGAGCACAGCTTAGGTCTTACTATTTTATTTAGCTCATGAAAGGTAATCAGAGGTGCTTTGTCAATTACTAGTGAGAACAGGTGGTAGCTGCTCAATTCTCCATAATCTCTTCAGCTGACAAAGGTAACCCTAAAGCATCCTATTAAAATTACCCCAATGTTCATAGCAGCAATGGCCACGGTCACCAAACTGTGGAAAGAACCAAGATGCCCTTCAACGGACGAATGGATAAGGAAGATGTGGTCCATATACACTATGGAGTATTATGCCTCCATCAGAAAGGATGAATACCCAACTTTTGTAGCAACATGGACGGGACTGGAAGAGATGATGCTGAGTGAAATAAGTCAAGCAGAGAGAGTCAATTATCATATGGTTTCACTTACTTGTGGAGCATAACAAATAGCATGGAGGACATGGGGAGAAGGAGAAGAGAAGGGAGTTGAGGGAAATCAGAGGGGGGGACAAAACATGAGAGACTGTGGACTCTGAAAAACAATCTGAGGGTTTTGAAGGAGCGGGGGGTGGAAAGTTGGGCCAGCCTGGTGGTGGGCATTGTGGAGGACACGTATTGCATGGAGCACTGGGTGTGGTGCATAAACAATGAATTCTAATACACTGAAAAGTAATTTTAAAAAATTCAAAAAGAAAAGAAAAAAATAACAATAGAGCTTCTATCAGTTTGAGTCCCGGGGTAACCATGACGAGCAAAACCCCTACTGATCTGCAACTATGGATAGCATCAGGACAAAGTAAATTTACGTTGTTTTGTATATGTATGCAAGTCTTTTATCAAATATGTGAATTGCAAATACTTTCTCCAGTATGTGGCTTGTCTGTTCATTCTCTTAGTGTCTCTCACAGAGCAAAAGTTCTTAGTGTTAATGAGGTACATTTGTTTTCCTTCGATGGATGGTACTTTTGGTGTTGTGTCTGAAAGGTCAGAACCAAACACAAGGCCATTCAGACAGATCTCCTCCTAATTTTCTCCTAGAAGTTTTGTAGCTTTGCACTTTACATTTATCTTTGGTCCATTTTGAATTGATTTTGGTGTTAAGATGTGAAATCTGTGTGTGAGTTCATGTTTTTACATAAGGATATCTAATTATTTCAACACCATTTATTGAAAAAATTATCTTGTCTTCCTGGAATTAAATTACCTTTGTATTTTTGTCAAAAATGAATTAACTGTATCCGTGTGGGTCTACTTTTTGGCTCTCTATTCTGTATCATTAATCTGGGTTCCATTTTTTTCTCATACCAGACTGTTTTGATTCCAGTAGTTTTATAATAAATCTTGAAATGTAATATTGAGAGTCCTCAGACTTTATTCTGTTTTTCAGAATTATGTTTGCTATTCTAGGCCCTTTACCTTTCCATATAAATTTTAGAATAATTTTTTCATAGCTCCAAAAATGCTTGTGGGGATTTTGATTGGGATTATGTTTAACCTATAGATTGGGCTAGGAAGAACCGACATCTTAACTATATTCCACTTTCTAATCCATGAAAATATCTTTCCTATGTATTAGGATATTATTTGATTTCTTTCATCAATAATTTATAATATTCCACCTACAGACTCAGTACATATTTTGTAGATTTAAAATTATTTTTCTCTTTCTTTTTGGTGCTACTGTAAATGCTATATTTTTTTAAAAAAAATCACATTCTAATTGTTGATACCTAGTAAATAGGAAAGCAACTGCCTTGTGTCACTGTTACTTTAAACATTGGAAGTTTGGGGGTTTTTGTTACCAATCAACTGTCTTACTGAATATGGAAATTGTACCTAAAGCATGCTGATTCCCTAATAAAAATCTAAAACATGCATTTCATTGGGATCTAATAGCTGGTGGTAGGGTGTCATACTGGAAACTGAGAAGATAGAGATTTGTGCTTTACAGCATGGTGAAATATTTGCTAAGGCCTATAATAACATGAAAGGCAGATCATGTTCCCAATGCACTTGTAGCTCTAAAGGAATACGTTGGAAAGCAAAATGTTGGTTATGTGTTTTGGTAACCACTGGATAGTTTGGCAAGAAACAATTGAACTCTGGAAAGAACTAGCCAGTTTCCAAAGCAGAGGGGAAAGGAAATAGAATGAGCCCAGACATTACTTTTTCATCCCAAACAATGAAAGTCTTATCTTTGACTGAGAAATACTTTGTGGAACCAAAATCTACTAAAACCTTTCAACTGATTAAATTACACTTGGACAAGGAGTAAATTAGAGGTGAAAACTCTTAAGTCCTTTCAACTAGGAAAAGACTTCATTATTATTAGATCCTAGGGTGCCAAAATACCTGACACTAAGGAGAGAGAGAGTGAATGTGGAAGAGAAAACTGGGAAATGTAGCAGTTCTGGGAAGTATATCTCAAAAAAATAGGTTTGATCTGGTTACTAGCCCAAGGAGCCAACTAAAAGCACATAGATCAGAATCTCACTGAGTATCTGAGGAGTCTGTTCTTTTCCTCTTCCAGACTTTAAAGATATTTGGGCTCTCCACCTTATATAGGCAGAAAATGACTTAAGAAAGCAAGTACATATTCCCCAGTGACCACTTAAGATGTGGCCAAGAAATATATTGGAAAAGGAATATGCCCGGAGGCTGTAGCTAGTGACTTGAAAAACAATGAACAGAGGAGTTCCTCCCAGTGGATACAATCAGAGCACAACCAAGGAACATTCCATACCCCCAGGGTAGGGAACCTCATAATATCTTCCCATTGGAATTTTAGAATTGCTGTGAACCAGAGTTTATAGAAAGTTCCCCTTTCTTCCTCTTTCTGAATGGGAGTGTTTATTGTTTTCCTTTCCCACCATTGCATACTGTGTGTCTATCTGGTTGGGAAGGCAGCACATTTTCACCGATTTGGCTCCCTCTTCTCCAGATCAAGGAAAGCCACATTAAGACCTGATGAGTAAACCAATGCACATTCCTCAGAGATCCTGGATTCTAAATTCCACACCATGACCGGAATGGACTTTTATGTTGTCACTTTTAGGTGGTGATGGGTGTGTTCTATGTGTGGGAAGGAGAGTGAATAGAGTATTTGATAATCAGAAAAGCAGACTGTGATCAATATTAATATTGCTCCCAGAGATTTCTGATTCTCCTTGCCTTCCAGGGACCTTCATTCTCTAAGTTATACATAGCCATAGTTCTTGCTTTGGCCAATGAAATGTGAATGAATGTGAAGCGTCAGCCAAGTAGAAGCACTTAAAGTCGATGCTCCATGTCTTCGATCCTACCAAACCATGTTTAGATAGCAACAGAGCTTCCCTCAAGGTGGTCTCCTGAGCAACTCTAATGAGCACATTGCCCTCTCCAACCTGGATTACACATTTACCATGAAGAAGAATAGATCTCTGTTATTTTATGCCACTAAGATGTGGGGATTCTTTGTTTTGTAGCATAAGGTAACCTATTCTGAATATTGCACAAGGTAAATTACATAATAGCACTTGACCCTTGGATGGACTAAAACTCAACAACTTTGTAGATGAATAAAAAAGTTCAGGTTCTGCAAGAAATTCTTAGGAAAAAAAAATCATAATTTTAGTCACCTTTCTATAGCCTTCTAAAATGCAGTAGTCATAATAAACATATGAAAAGAATAAGATTACAAATTCAGATAAAGACCAGATAAAGACAACCTTGTGAAGTTTGTTTTTTGAACCCTTCTACTTCCTTTTTCTGTGGCTACTCAGTCTCCAGAGAACCTTAATCTCCACTCACCAGCCCCAATCTCTAAATACATAATTGTACAACTCAGAGCATGATCGTTTTGGAGAATATGTAGAAGTGGTGCCATTTGGAGTTAGTGCAAATTATCTCCATTATTTGGGTTGGAATGCTTGGAGAAAATGATATGGGATGTGAAAAATAATGAACAGGTTTGTACATGTCGACACTAGAAGCAGTATTCAGTCATAATTTTCCTCTTCTCCCTCCTCCCCTTTTCCCTTTTTTCTATTCGTTTTTTATTTTTTCCTCTTATTATGCCTTTAAAAAGTAATTTTAAGGTAAAATGCAACAGTTTGATATGATATCAGGAAAATATATGTGATGATGTGTTCATTTAAGGCTCTTTTAAATCCCTTTTTTTAAGATGTCTTATTTACTTATCATACAAGAATCACAATAAATTGCATTTTAGAACTTGAAAATTAAAATTCAGAGAAGTTCATTGGTCTGAAGATTCACGATAATAGGGAAATTCAGGTGCTCCAGTTAGTGAAAACACACGTAACTAAATGGTAATAATGCAGGATCTCATATATTATAAGCAGCAGGTGTTGTACCCATTATACTTACAATTTTCACTAAATGTTAAAGGAAATAAAGGCAGATGATTTATGAACTATGTCCTAGTTCTTCTATTTCCCAAGATACTATTAATTATTATCCAGTAAATCATTTTCCCGGGACTTGTTTAACACCTAAATAAGGCCTAAATTTTCCAGTTCCCTTTGGGCTTAAGAAATTCAGTGTTTCATACACTAATTCCCAGTGACAAGAAATCAACAAATACCTATTTGTTAACAGTATTTTTTTCAACATTAAGTGGAGAACACATTGATTTTGATAAATATGATAAAAAAAAAGTATGAATTTATAGAGCTATAAAGTGTCCTAACACAAAATTCATGTGAAAAAACAAGTCTGTGAGTGTGGAAGCCATTTTGATTCTCTCAGGAATATGTTCCCAGGATCAGACCATTGACTGGGGGCTTTTTTCCATGACTGGGATGAGACTCAGCTGGGCTCTAACACCCCCCCCCCCCCCCCGGGAGCTGGCAAGGCCAAAGGACATTGCTGCAACTGGTTTCCCTGCCCCCACCTCCACGCTGCTGCCCTCAGTGAGACTGACTGTCTGGGAAGACAAAAGTGTTCAGACAGAGGATTCAACATCAAGTTGAAAGCAATGCCAAAACCCACTTTATTTAATGTAGGCAGTGACTTTCCACCCACAGCTTCCACCTCTCTTAAGTGTTCCAGTTCTGCCGGCTCATGAACAATCTTTTCCTGTGGATGACGGCCAGTTACTTGATTATTGTATTTTCCTTTCTAACTTTGAACTGAATTATCTTCCATTGGTTGCAAATCTTTCAGAAATATCCCCCAATTAAGGTTAACTCTTTCTTTTAGTCTTTCCCTTTACTTACAGAAAACTTAAAGATATGAAGCTAGCTAGCATTAAAATGAAATGGGAGCTAGAAAAGAAAAAAAAAAAATTGAGGGGCGCCTGGGTGGCTCAGTGGGTTAAAGCCGCTGCCTTCGGCTCAGGTCATGATCCCAGGGTCCTGGGATCGAGCCCCACATCGGGCTCTCTGCTCAGCGGGGAGCCTGCTTCCCTTCCTCTCTCTCTCTGCCTGCCTCTCTGCCTACTTGTGATCTCTGTCTGTCAAATAAATAAATAAAATCTTAAAAAAAAAAAAAAAAGAAAAAAAAAGAAAAAAAATTAAATGTATTTCAATATATTCAAGATATATGAATATCTTGGGAAGATATCAGGGAAGAAACTGATTAATGTAGAGAAAGTGGTCGAATTTGATATTATATATTATTTCTTTTCAACATAAACCTCAACCTCTGATACCACAGCTTTTTTTTTTTTAAACTTTTTGTATAATTGCATTTAATTTATTCTCATATACATTACTATAGTTACACAGTGTCTGCTTTTCTCCAATCTAATTTTATCTTAAAATTTTTTATTATAGCTCATAGAGTCTACAACATGTAGAAGGTACTAAATGTGACTTTATATTTGTAATTCAATATGGTTATGTTGGTCAGAATAGAATGAGAAAGTTTAACCAAACTCGTTAAAATCTTGTTACACTGATATTTCTACCAAGTAGATATGATAATAAAGGATAAGAGAATGGTAATGAGAGACTTCAAACATTAGCCATAATTATCAAATCAAGAGAAAATGCATAAATGTTCTTACATTCTCAACCTCCTTGAAAAAGTGGAATAAAAATTAGGGATGTCTGGGTGGCTCAGTTGATTAAGGATCTGCCTAAGCTCAGGTCATGATCCCAGGGTCCTGGAACTGGATCCCATATTGGGCTCCCTGCTCAGTGGGGAGCCTCCTGCTCCCTCTGTCTGCTGCTCCCCATGCTTGTTTGCTCTCTCTGACAAACGAATAAATAAATAAAATCTTTAAAAAACAAAAAAGTGTAATAAAAGTTAATCACCAGGTCTAGTTTGCCTAGACCAACTGGTTTTCTACATACAAAGTAAATTCCAAATTTTCAGCTATATTTCGTTAGGAAAGTCATTGTTTGAGGCTCAAAACTCATGAGGAATTGGTAAATGGTTGATTTCTTTGTACTCGTGTGTAAATATTGATCCATACATAAACTGTTCAATGAGTATTAAGACAACATAAACTTGTCCTATCTTTTACATAAAAGAATTACTGAATATGTATACTTTCTATGTAACATTATATAACTTGAGGTGCACAACATGTTAATTTGATACATTTACATATTGCCATACTATGATGGCCACTGTAGTGATATTTAGCACCTCTATCATAGCATATAACTATCCTTTCTTTTTAGTGGTTGGTACATTTTTTAGTGGAAAACATCAAGAGACAATTCTACAATAGTGAAGGGCATGCTTTTTTGGAATAAACAATATTTTTCAAAAAAACCCTCTTTGGCTGTCATATCCTAATGACACATACCATTCCTAGTTCCTGTATAAATACTTCCATTTCATTTGAGGACAGGTGCCATATGAGGTCAAGAATAGGGTGGTCAGAACACGTATTACACATTGGCAGTGTTAGACATGACTTCTGGATAAAAGAATGAGAAGTTAATATATTTCCATTCAGCGTGTCAGTTAAAAACTCAGTCTTTGGTGGTGATGATGAGTGGGTGGGGCGGGCCTTGTATAGTTTTCTTTCTCTTGCTGTGGTTTTTTAGAATGTTTCAAAAATATATACACTGTGCCAAAATAAACCACATAGTTTTTAATAAAATAATTAGATAATTTTATAAATTTGAATGGCACTCTTTATTTTGATATACAAAATCTGCAAAGGAAAAAAGTTACAGCTATCTATAGGTAATTGAGGCATTAAAATATTAGTGGTAAAGTAGTGGTAGTAATAAGAATAAAAAATAATAATGATGTTATATTTGGCAAAGGATCATGTATGGAAGTTCTAAACAAATTGCACTTGCCATAGTAGCCGATCTCTGTCCATTTGGGAGGTGACAGCAAGATTTATTTTCTTTAAAACCCAAGACTTCTTTCCACCTTCACTAGAGCACTTGTTGACAAAATCCATCAAAACTATTAAAGAAGAGCACAAGGTATAAATCTCCTGTTAAACAAATTAAAGGATTTTTGAAGTAATATTGATTACCTGTCACTGTTGTCCCCTCTTTTTCTTAGCTCATAAATTTTAATTTGAGGAAATTAGTTTAATCTCAACAGATACCACAGAGAATATTTAGATTATGAGGCAACTTGAGGAAAACTGTCTTTCCATACATTCATCCATGTGACCTAAAGTCTGGGGTAGTAATTTCCGGGGATGCAGAGACATCGTCTTTTATACCAATTGTATTAGTTGTCTATTGCTGCTATAACAAAATGCTACACACCTGGTGGCTTAAAACAGCACACATTTATTATCTTGCAATTCTGAGATCAGGAGTCCAAAATGAGTCTTCACAAGCTAAAATCAGGGTGTTGGCAGGGCTGTATTCTTTTCTGGAGGCTCTGGAGGAGAGGAGAGTGTTTCTTTGCCCTTTCCAGCTTCTAGAGGCTGCCCATGACTTGATTTGTGGCTTCCTTTCATTTTCAAAGTCAGAGATGGCTGGTTGAATGTTTTTCACATCGTATTACTCTGACATTAATGTTTCTGCCTCGTTTTTCCACATTTAAGAAACCTTGTGATTACCTTGGGTCCATGCAAGTAATCCGGGATAACCACTTTATTTTAAAGCCCACTGATTAGTCACCTGAATTCCATCTGCTTCTTTAATTTCTTTTGCACTGGAATTTAACTTATTCACGGGTCCTAGGAATTGGACTATCACATCTTTGGTGAGTTCATTTTGCTACCTAGCTATTCTTTACACGTTTGAGAAATTGAGCATCTGAAGGACATGATTTTTTTTTATATGAAACATGTGGTTACCAATATATTTCCATGAACTTTCTCAGCAATTAAAGCCATCTGCCTCTTTTCCTAAGGCCATATTCTCATTATATGTAACATTTTCTTTCTTTGGAGGAAAAAATTTTCAAAAAAATTCATTTTCCTTAAATGAGTTACTTGCCTGGAATATACTCTAGCATACAAATTAATTAAAAACTTTTTAGAAAAAGTTATGAAATTTCCATATTTTAAAAATGATGTTTATCTCAGCAATAGTTTCAAGGAAGTAATTCTTTAATAATGACTGATTTGTAAAGAATCTTTCAAATCTATAGTTCTCTTCTTTAAAAATTTGTCTTATTGAAATATTTTCTTATATGCATTAAGAGGGGACTTTAATTAGTTAATTTCATGCAACATTCTTTATTTTTAATATTGGAAACAGCACATTTTAATATATAAGCAGTTGTGTGTTTATTGTTTTATATATCAAAAGGTGTTGCACATACTTTACCCATCCGATCATCCCAGAAAACCATTTATTTGCTTTCTGTCATTATAGATGAATTTGTATTTTATACAATTTCATAGAAGTAGAATCATATATTACATACTTTTTTTTTTAAAGATCTTATTTTTTTATTTTACAGACAGAGATCACAAGTAGGCAGAGAGACAGGCAGAGCGAGAGAGAAGGAAGCAGGCTCCCTGCTGAGCAGAAAGCCCGACGTGGGGCTCAATCCCAGGACTTTGGGATCATGACCTGAGCCAAAGGCAGAGGCTTTAACCCACTGAGCCACCCAGGCTCCCCCATACTTTTTTTTTTTTTTAGTTTGGTTTCTTTCTCTCAGCATAATTATTTTCATATGTATCAAGATTGGTGACTGATTCCATAGTTCATTGTTTTTTATAACTGAGTAGTATTCCATCATACACCAGATTCTACAATTAGTTATCCGTTGGCCTGTTGCTGGAGATGGGGATAGTTTCCAGTTTCCAGTTATTACAAATAACATTCCTGAACAAGTATAGATCTATGCTTTCTTTGGACGAGTGAATAGCTGGAAATGGAATGACTGCGGCATGTGGTGGACGTATATGAACTTTCTAAGGAACCGAAAACTGATTTTCAAAGCAGTTGTATCATTTTGCATTTGTACCCGTAGTGTAAGAGGTTTCAGTTGTTGTACATCCTCATCAACATTCTAATTTTAGACTTATTAAAAGGTGTGAAGTGTTATCTAATTGTTCTAATTTATATTTCTCCAGTGACTAATGATCCCATTTTTTTCATGTACTTCTTACCCCCCCACACACACATACACACACACATTCTTTGATAAAGTGTCTATTCAAATCTTTTGTTTGATTTTTTTTTTAATGTGGAATGCTTCACAAATTTGTGTGTCATCCTTCTGCAGGAACCATGCTAATCTACTCTGTATTGTTCCAATTTTAGTATATGCCCCACCAAAGCAAATACTCTTTTTTTTCTTAATTGGGTTGTTCATTGTTTCATTATTCAGTTTTGAGAGTTCTCTATGTATTCTGAATACAAGTTCTCTACTAGATGTGTGGTTTGCAAATATTTTCTCCCCATGCTTGGTTTCTTTTCATTTCTTTAATGATACTATTCAAACAGCCAAATTGCTTAACGTTGATGATGTTCTATATATCACTATTTCTTCAATATATTATATATTGTGATTTTGGCATCATATCTACAAAAACTGTGCACAAAATAAAAAAGATTTTCTCTCATATTTTCTTCTAGCAGTTTTATGGTTTTTAGTGTTTCATTTAGGTCTATGAACTATCTCAAGTTTATTTTTGTACATGGAGAAAAGTATGAATCAAGATTTCTTTTTTATTATGTTATGTTAGTCACCGTACAGTACATGATTAGTTTGTAATGGAATGTTCTATGATTCATTGTTTGCATATAACACCCAGTGCTCCATGCAACACATACCCTCCTTAGTACCTATCATCAGGCTCACTATCCCCCCAACCCCCTCCCCTCTAAAACCCTCAGTTTGTTTCTCAGAGTTCATAGTCTCTCATGGGTCGACTCCCCCTTCAATTCCCCCCCACTTCGTTTTTCCTTTTCTTCTCCTAATGCCCTCTATGCTATTTCTTTTGTTCCACAAATAAATGAAACCATATGATAATTGACTTTCTTTGCTTGACTTATTTCACTCAGCATAATCTCCTCCAGTCCTGTCCATGTTGATGCAAAAGTTGGGTGTTCATCCTTTCTGATGGAGGCATCATACTCCATTGTGTGTATGGACCATATCTTCCTTATCCATTCATCCACTGAAGGGCATCTTGGTTCTTTTCACTCTTTGGCTATTGTGGACATTGCTGCTTTAAGCATTGGGGTACATATGGCCCTTCTTTTCTTTACATCTGTATCTTTGTGGTAAACACCAGTAGTGCAATTGCTGGGTCATAGCGTAGCTCTATCTTTAATTTTTTGAGAAGCCTCCACACTATTTTCCAAAGTGGTGGTACCAACTTGCATTCCCACCAACACTGTAAGGGAGTTCCCCTTTCTGCTCAGCCTCTCCAATATTTGTTGTTTTTGCCTTGTCAGTTTTTCCCATTCTAACTGGTGTAAGGTTGTATCTCACTATAGTTTTGATTTGAATTTCCCTGATGGCTAATGATGATGAACATTTTTTCATTTGTCTGTCAACCATTTATATGTCTTCTTTTGAGAAGTGTCTGT
This sequence comes from Lutra lutra, assembly GCF_902655055.1. Taxonomy (NCBI): domain Eukaryota; kingdom Metazoa; phylum Chordata; class Mammalia; order Carnivora; family Mustelidae; genus Lutra; species Lutra lutra. The sequence goes on from NC_062280.1 coordinate 1,956,525, forward strand.
TCATGCCTTCTGCCTGTTTTTTGACTTGATTGTTTTTTGGGTGTTGAGTTTGAGAAGTTCTTTATAGATATTGGATATCAGCCCTTTGTCTGCAGTGTCATTTGCAAATACCTTCTCCCATTCTGTGGGTTGACCCTTTGTTTTGTTGACTATTTCCTTTGCTGTGCAGAAGCTTTTTTATCTTGATGAAGTCCCAAAAGTTCATTTTCACTTTCGTTTCCCTTGCCTTTGGAGGCATCTCTCGAAAGAAGTTGCTGTGGCTGATGTTAAAGAGGTTACTGCCTATGTTCTACTCTAGGATTTTGATGGATTTCTGTCTCACATTGAGGTCTTTCATCCATTTTGAGTTTATCTTTGTCTATGGTGTAAGAGAATGGCCAAGTTTCATTCTTCTACACATAGCTATCCAATTTCCCCAGCATCATTTATTGAAGAGACTGTCTTTTTTCCATTGGATATTTTTTCCTGCTTTATCAAAGATTAGTTGATGATAGAGTTGAAGGTCCATATCTGGGCTGTTTTGTTCCACTGGTCTATGTGTCCACTTTTGTGCCAGTACCATGCTGTCTTGGTGATCACAGCTTTGTAATATAGCTTGAAATCAGGCAACGTGATGCCCCAGCTTTGTTTTTCTTCTTCAACATTTCCTTGCAATTCAGGGTCTTTTCTGGTTCCATACAAATTTTAGGATTGATTGTTCCAGCAATTTGAAACATGTCATTGGTATTTTGATCAGGATGGCATTGAAAGTATAGACTGCTCTGGGCAGCATAGACATTTTAACAATGTTTATTCTGATCTATGAGCATGGAATGTTTTTCCATCTTTTTGTGTTCTTCTTCAATTTCTTTCATGAGTGTTCTGTAGTTCCTAGAGTATAGATCTTTTACCTCTTTGGGTAGGTTTATTCCAAGGTATCTTACAGTTTTTGGTGCTGTTGTAAATGGAATTGATTCTCTATTTCTCTTTCCACAGTTACATTCTTATCATATAAGAAAGCAAGTGTTTACGTACATTGATTTTGTATCCTGCCACATTACTGAATTGCTGTATAAGTTTTAGTAATTTGGAGGTAGAGAATTTTTGGGTCTTTCACATAAGGTATCATGTCATCTGCGAAGAGAGAGGGTTTAACTTCTTCTTTGCCAATTTGAATACATTTTATTTCTTTTTGTTTTCTTATTGTTGTTGCTAAGACTTCTAGTACTATGTTAAACAATAGTGGCGAGAGTGGGCATCCTTGTCATGTTCCTGACCGTAAGGGAAATGCTCTCATCTTTTCCCCATTGAGATGGATCTTATTAAATTGAGGAATGTCCCCTCTATCCCTGTACTCTGAAGAGTTTTAATCAGGAAAGGATGCTCTATTTTGTCAAATGCCTTTTCTGCATCAATTGAGAGGACCAAATGGTTCTTCCCTCTCCTCTTATTAATGTGTTCTATATCATTGATTTACAAATGTCAAACCACCCTTACATTCCAGGGATAAATCCCATTTGGTCATGGTGGATAATCTTTTTAATTCATTGTTGGATCCTATTAGCTAGGATCTTGTTGAGAATTTTGGCATCCACATTCATCAGGGATATTGGTCTGAATTTCTTTTTGATGGGTTCTTTTCCTGGTTTGGGGATCAAGGTAATGCTGGCCTAATAGAATGAGTTGGGAAGCTTTCCTTCTAATTATATTTTTTTTTAAACAGCTTCAGTAAAATAGGTATTATTTCTTCTTTGAATATTTGGTAGAATTCCCCAGGGAATCCATCAGGTCCTGGACTCTTGTTTTTTGGGAGGCTTTTGATCACTGCTTCAATCTTGTTACTGGTTATTGGTCTACTCAGGTTATCAATTTTTTCCTGTTTCACTCTTAGTAGTTTGTGGGTTTCCAGAAATGCATCCATTTCTTCCAGTTTGCTTAAATTATTAGCATATAGTTATTGATAATAATTTCTGATAATTGTTTCTATTTCCTTGGTGTTTCTCGTGATTTATCCACTTTTATTCATAATTTTACTAATTTGGGTTCTTTCTCTTTTCTTTTAGTTAAGTCTTGATATTCATTTTTTGATCTTTTTAATTCTTTCAAAGAACCAGCTTCTAGTTTTATTGATGCATTCTACTGTATTTCTGGTTTCTAATTTATTGATCTCTGCTCTAATCTTAATTATGTCCCTTCTCATGCATGGGTTAGGCTTGATTTGCTGTTGATTCTCCAGTTTGGGATTTTTCTTTTTTTTCTTTTCTTTCTTTTTTTTATTTTTATTTTTTGAGTGAGCCTTGGATGGCTATGTATTTCCCCCTTGGGACTGCCTTTGCCATACTTCATAGGCTTTGGACAAATGTGTTTTTGTTCTTTGGTTTCCATGAATTGTTTAAGTTCTTCTTTAAGTTCTTTAAGTTCTTCTTTAACTTCTTTAAGTTCTTTCTTCTTCTGGTTGACCCAAACATTCTTGAGCAGGATGGTCTTTAGTTTCCAAATGTTTGAATTTCTTTTTCTTGTGACTGAGTTCCAGTTTCAAAGCACTGTGGTCTGAGAATACTCAGGGAATAATCTCAATCTTTTGACATCCGTTGAGACCTGATTTGTGACCTAGAATGTGGTCTATTCTGGAGAAAGTTCCATGTGCTCCCAAGAAGAATTAGTATTCTGTTGTTTTAGGGTGGAATATTCTGTATATATCTATGAGGCCCATCTGATCAAGTGTGTTATTCAAAGTTCTTGTTTCTTTGTTGCTTTTCTGCTTAGATGCTCTGTCTATTGCTGAAAGTGGAGTGTTGAAGTCTCTTACTATTAACACATTATTATAAATATGTCTCCTTATTTTGGTTATTAGTTGGCTTATGCAGTTGGCTGCTCCCATGATGGGGGCATAGATACTTACAATTGTTAGATCTTCTTGTTGGACAGACCCTTTAAGAATGATATAGTGTCCTTCTTTAGCTCTAACTACAGTTTTTAACTTAAAATCTAATTTATCTGATATGAGAATTGCTACACCAGCTTTCTTTTAAGGTCCATTGCCATGAAAGATAGTTCTCCATCCCTTCACTTTCAGTCTGGATGTATCTTTAGGTTCAAAACGAGTCTCTTGTAGAAAACATATAGATGGGCCATCTTTTTATCCAATCTGCAACCCTGTGCCATTTTATGGAATCATTTAGGCCATCCATGTTGAGAGTGATTATTGAAAGATATGATTTTATTGTCATCATGTTGCCTGTGAAGTCCTTGTTTCTATAGATTGTCTCTGTAAATTTTTGTTCTATATCACTCTTGGGGTCTTTCCTCTTTTATAGAACCCCTTAATATTTCTTCCAATGCTGGCTTAGTGGTCACATATTCTTTCAATTTCTGCCAGTCCTGGAATCTCTTTGTCTCTCCATCCATTCTAAATGACAGCCTTGCCAGATAAAGTATCCTAAAGTTCTTCTCATTTCATACACTGAATATGTCTTGCCAGCTCTTTCTGGCTTGCCAGGTCTCTGTGGACATGTCTGCCATTATTCTGATGTTCCTCCCTCTGTACCTAAGGAATCTCTTCTCCCTAACTGCCTTAAGATGGTTTTCTTGGTTCTAAGATTTGCGGATTTTACTATTACATGCTGGAGCATTGGTCTGTTCTCCTTGATCTTGGGAGGGGTCCTCTCTGCCTCTAGGACAAGAATGTTTGCTTCTTTCCCCAGATTAGGGAAGTTCTCAGCTACAATTTGCTCAAATATATCTTCTAGTCCTCTCTCTCTCTCCACTCCCTCAGAGATTCCAATAATTCTGACATTGGAAATTTCATAGCATCGTTTCTTTCTTTTCTTTTCTTTTTAAGATTTTATTTATTTATTTGTCAGAGAAAGAGAGCATACACAGACAGAGTGACAGGCAGAGGCAGAGAGAGAAGCAGACTCCCTGCTGAGCAAAGGGCCTGATGTGGAACTCGATTCCAGGACCCTGGGGTCACAACCTGAGCCAAGGACAGCAGCCTAACTGACTGAGCCACCCAGGTGTCCTGTCATTTATTTTTCTAATTTTGTTTTCTTGGATTTTAAGCTGTTTGTTCCAGGCCTCCTCTTATTCCTTCTTTTCTATCAGTTTGTCTTCTAGATCACTAATTCATTCTTTTGCCTTGTTTACTCTGGCTGTGAGAGTATCTAGATTAGATTGGATCTCATGGATAGCATTTTTAAGTTCTCCTAGTTCAGCTCTCATTTCTGCCCTTAGAGAATCTATGTTGTCATCAATGGTTTTCTCCATCTTAGCTGTTGTCCTCATAACTTTCCCTGAAGTTTATTTCTAACATCTTGCTTGTATCCATATCCATTAGTTTTGTGGCAGAGGTCACAGTCTGTAAATCTTTCCTATGGCGGGGGTTCCTCATTTTAGTCATTCTGTTGAGGGGTAGGTGAGGGAATGTACAGATTCCAAATTATTGACCACAACCCAAGCAAGATGCACCTGTTTTATAGGGATCTTAGACTTGTCAACCTCTTGTTCTTCCAGCCTGTCTTCTGGGGGAGGGTCTGCTGCACTGTACTGAGGCAACCCTATTTGGGCAGAGTTGTGCAGACCCTTTAGTGGGGGGGATGGGCTCAGTGAAAACTGGTTTGGGGGGCGGGTTCTCAGGCAGCTTTCTGCTTCTCTTCTGAGAGTCAGAGCAGAAGTTACCATATCCAAACCTCTGTCTCAGAACAGAGATTGCAGTCTGCTCTCCAGGGAGCCTGCCAGGCCTCACTGACTCCATTTTTGTCTGTGCTGCTAAAGACTGCAACATCCTAGGTTGTGTGGCCACAGCAGCACCCCAGCCCTCACGTCTAGGTCCAGGCATGTCTCTGCTCTTTGTACTCCTAAAACCGCCAGCTGTCCCTGGTTGGTATGCCTGCCCCTGCAGCTCCAGGTTTCAGTCTAGGGGCTGCCCTAAAGTCCTTTCCCCACCACTACCGGTCTGCAAGTCTGTGCCTGGTCCCCAGTGTGGGAGACTTTTGCACTCTGGCAGTGCAGGATCTCTGAGACTCCATCCCCCTCCTGCTTATCTTCCAGTATCTGCCCACAGAATCATGGCTTCCCACTTCATACCTCAAAACCAACTGCCAGAGATTTTCTGTTTGTAGTGATCCAGACATATATTCTTACATCTCAGGCTGATTTTGTGGGTGTTCAGAGTGGTCTGGTAGATATCCAGTTCGGTTCAGGGGAACAGTTGAAATAGGGTCCCCTCCTCCTCCACTATTTTCCCCAAATTGTGTACTTTGAATATGAACAGTGCTTTGTGTATCAATACACCTCAATACAGTTGCTTTCAAAAAGTAAAGTACATCTTTACTACTGATCAGGCAGAGCTTATGTGTGTGATATGTAGATACATATAGAGCTTCTCAAAGGAGGTAGAAATTTATCTAAAAGAATTCAGAAACCAAAGAAAGATAAAACATGATTTCTAATTATCACCCCTTTATCTGTGTCCCTTTCCTTCAAGACTCAGGTTGGTTTCCTTTCCTGCTCTCTGTTTCTATGGCACACACTTCCTTTATCAAGATTTTTTTTTTTAATAAATGGATACTCAATTATTCTAGCACAGTGTAAGAATTCTATTTTTTTCTCCATGGAAATGACTTTGCATCTTTTTGATATCAGTTGACTATATATGTATATGTCTACTTTTGTAATTTCTATTATGATCTGTCAATTTGTTTATCCTTACACTATGATAACACCATATCAACTACTATAATTTACAAGTCCTAAAGTCAGATAATATTAGTCATCCAAATTTATTCTTCTTTTTCAAGTTGTTTTTATCTGTTCTGGGGGATTTATATTTCTTCTTTTTTTTTTTAAAGATTATTTATTTCAGAGAGAAAGAAAGAGAGCACACATGCATGTACAAGCGGAGGAGGAGCGGAGAAAGAGAGAGGATGTCAAGCAGACTCCACGCTAGGCATGGAACCTGACTTGGGGCTCAATGTCATGGCCCTGACATCATGACCCTGAGATCATGATCTGAGTGAAAACCAAAAATTTGTCACTTAACTGATTGAGCCACCCAGGTGCCCCTTGGGTGATTTGTATTTCTATATGAACCTTAGAATGAGCTTGACAATTTCTACCAAAAAAAAAAAAAAAAAATCCTGCTAGGATTTTGACTGAGACTGAATAAAATTTATAGTCCAATTTCACATCTTAACATTTTTTGTGTTCCATTTCATAAATGAAGTATATCTGTCCATTTATTTAAATTTCCTTTGAAATATTTCATCAGAATTTTAAAATTTTCAGTGTATAGGCCTTGTATATATTTTTCAGATTTGTTAAGTATCTTATCTTTTAATGCTATTATAAATGGTATTTCTTTAAATTTAAATTCCCAATTTTATGTGCTAGTATATACAATAAAATTAATTTTGATATGTTCACCTGCTGTTCTGCAATGTGTTAACTTCACTTAATAGTCCATTTTTTAATTTTCCAATTTGGATGGCTTTCATTTATTTTTCTTGCCTTACTGACCTGTCTCAAACCTCTCATACCATGATGAATAGAAGTGGTGAGAGTGAATATTCTGGCCTTCTTGCAGATCTTAGGCATAAATTTATATATACATATAATCGTGTAAGAATAAATTACTTAGCCCTTTGTCCCTGAATATGAAAAATAAAGACGTTCTCTTATGTAGTCACAGTACAATTACCAACTTTATAGTTTACATTGATTTAATACTTATATCTATTTTAGCATCATTGCTCCAATTGTTCCAATACTCCAGTTGTTCTAATAATGTCTTTTCCACCATTTCCCCCCTCTATTAGAGTATCCACTCTAAGGCTGGGTATGGTGCTATCTGCCACCTCTCCTTAGTTTCCTTTGATCTTGAACATCTACAATAGTCTTTATCTTTTAGGACATCGATGTTTTGAAGAATAAAGACCCACTTTTTAAGTCACATGTTCCTCTCTTACGTTTATCTAGTGTTTTCTCATGAGTAGGTAGTTGTTACATAGTCTCAGCTGGAATCCTGAAGAGCTGTGCTGTATCTTTCTAAGTTATCACATCTGGAAACATATCGTATCCATCTGTCCTTCAATGGTAATGTCAATTTTTTTTAAAGATTTTATTTATTTATTTGACAGAGAAAGAACACAAGTACACAGAGAGAGAGAGAGAGAAGCAGGCTCCCCTCTGAGCAAAGAGCCCAACGCGGGGCTCGATCCCAGGACCCTGAGATCATCATGACCTGAGCCAAAGGCAGCAGCTTAACCCACTGAGCCACCCAGGTGCCCCTGGTGATGTCAATTTTGATCACCTTTTTAGAATAGTGCTGAAATCCCCACTGTATAATTGTGAGTTTTTCCTCCCTTGAAATTAATAATTAGTCTGTGGGGAAACACTGTAAGAACAATGAAAATATCCTACTACTAATAAAAAATTATTTCTGAATTTGTCATACTTTAGTTTTTTTGCCTAACTCTAAGTAGAACATACTGTTTATCAAATGATTATTTCCTAACTTTAACATTTCCTCCACATTGATCAGTTAGTCATCTGTTTTTACTGTAAGGAAGAGAGCTCCTTTCTTTAATTATTCATTTCTCCATTTATTATCAATAACAACTCACAAATTCCCATTCATTCAGTGGATTATAGTTCATTAAGGTGTATAATTAATTTGCCGCTAAAATTGTCCCAGATTTGGCCAGTAAGTGCCCCTTCAAACTAGCAGTTGTATCCTTATGACAAGCTCCTGTCACTCTTTTTTTAGTAGTTCCTTATTTTCTGGCATAACAGGAAGCATGAGGGCCGTTATGACCAGCCGTTATGTCCAGGCTGTTAACATACCCAGCCCTGTTATCAGATTCTTTAAGGTGCCTTTGTTCGTCTTAGGAAGAGTGGTAACAGAGAAGTTGTAAGCATTAGGTGGGTTCATTGCTACTGGGTTTCATTTCTTCTTGATCTTTCCTTGGACAGAGCTAAGAAAAGTATGCGTATACATACGCACATATACATATACTTATCTGAGCTATAGATGTCCACATACATATGTATATGTATACATAAACACGCATACACATGCACACTAATAAACATATTTAAGAAAACATAAGTTCACACTAGTACATCGAATTCCAAGCTATCCCTATTGGGCTTATATTGGCCTTTCCGCACTTAGTATCTATTGTTTCCATAGTGAAACCTCTGGTTCCCAACATTAAAACATTTACCCATTTATTCAACTATTTAATGCATCTTAAATAGTTTCAGAATGTTTTACCTACACTAGTACCATCAACAAACCTATTACAAACACCTCAGGATTTGTCTGTGACTCTTCACATTCTGTTTTGCTCAAGATTAAGTGTATGTAAATGCTATGTTCATAAATTACTTTGATTTGTTTATTTCACTTACTTTCTCTATAGTGCCTTTATGGTAGCCAATGGAACTGCAATTACGACATTCATTCACATGTTCTTTCAGTCTTTGAGTTACCATTTATCTTAATTTATATCTAAAAATAGGTAGAATGTTACATGCTTTCAAATGTCAAAGTTACGTAAGAGGGTATGCTCAAGAAATTGCTACTCTTTCCTTCTTATGTCTTCTATTTAATTCTCCCCTTAAGTTTTCCTACCGTGTTTATCTTTTCAAACTACTGTGACACTGTGATTTACAAATCAAGCCATGATAGCATTTGAACTTGGAGAAAATTCAACATTTATATATTAATTAATAATTTGACTTCTGCCTTTTCCAGTGTTCTCAACTCAATTACAATAGTTTTATTTGGCGACAAAAAGCTGTAAATATAAATACAGGCACTATTGTTTGGCACTACTTGATTATAAAATTGGTGTTCCTGGTACCCAAAGTATACACATGTGTGCATGTGGGTGTGTCCTTCCCATCAAAATGAGAGTACAATAAATATGAAATCTCACAGGGAATGCATTGACCTCTGAAAATTCATCTATTCCAAGTACAAGCAGGATGTGTTCTTTTCCAATTCTCTTGCTCAGGAATTATACCATAATTCAGAAGAAAAAAGAAAAGAAAGAAAGTAAATGATGTCACCTATAATGTTTATGTATAAGCCATTATTTTTTTTTTTGCCCTGCAATAACATATGAGGCACATAAATAAGTTATATTTTGAAAAAAATAAGTAAATGTATATGTTATATTAAATGTAATACATCCATATTCTTCCCAATGGTATGACTTTGACTAAATATAAAGAAAAACCTGAACTTAACCGACTTTTTTTTTTTTTTAAAGATTTTATTTATTTGACGGAGAGAGATCACAAGTGGACAGAGAGGCAGGCAGAGAGAGAGAGGAAGGGAAGCAGGCTCCCTGCTGAGCAGAGAGCCCGATGTGGGACTCGATCCCAGGACCCTGAGATCATGACCTGAGCTGAAAGCAGAGGCTTAACCCACTGAACCACCCAGGCGTCCCCAACTTTTTTTTTTACATTCTTCATTTGAGTTTTGGTGGGAAGTGTACTCATTATACATGATTATTTATTAACTAAAAAATGAATAGCGGTTCAATGATCGTTGAGGATCATTGATCACAATGATCAAGTTCTAGGTGTATGATAAAATTGAATATATCCAACTACCTGTTTCCTTACATCTCTTCAGTTCTACTCCTAAACCACTCAGCACTCTGACTCCTACTTCACAGACTTGCTCAAATACTTTTTCCATCTCAAAATCTCACTCTAATCAGTTCCTTTTCCAAGTTATGTCATACATTAATTTCACATTCTTTCCTCTCACTTCTCAGATTTCACTTTAACATATCAAGACTTATTGATCACATAAGTCTAGAAATTACATTGCAGTAAATTGGTAATTATATGATGAATTAATATCTAACATATTATCAGATCATCTTTTTTTAAAAAAATTTGTTTATTTGACACAGAGAGAGAGACAGCGAGAGAGGGGACACAAGCTAGGGGAGTGGGAGAGGGAGAAGCAGGCTTCCTGCTGAGCGGGGAGCCTGATGTGGGGCTTGATCCCAGGATTCTGAGATCATGACCTGGGCAGAGGGCAGAGGCTTAATGACTGAGCCACCCAGGGGCCCCATCAGATCATCTTAATAATTGCAAAAACAATAGAAAAACACTTAAAGGATTACAGTCTAACAGCAGCAATATAATATTAGACATTTGGCTTTAAACAATAAAATTTGATAAAATTTTATTTTCTTACAGTAACATTTCATAATATAAGTCCTGTCTCCCACATTTTTCTCTTTTATTCAGATAGGAGACAACTGCTATAGTCATAGATATCTTATGTAAGCAGCACTTAAAAAAAGCATTACACTAAAATGTGAGTTAGGAATATTTTGACTATGACAAAAAAATTCAAGGCACAATAAAACAAATAAGTAAGATATTCCTCTGTAAATTCTTTTAAATTTTGTAGTTAATGTTGTTTTGTTTTGTTAGTGTGAATATAATTTTGCCACTTTGGTATGAAAGTGACACTTCTATTTAATAATACAGGGAAGTTCCTCATCAGCATCCTTGTAAGCATCAAGATCAAGTCGACTTCTCTGATGACACCAGATGTTCTGCTCTGCAACATTAGCTCATGGTCTGAGGAGAATTGTAACACGTGGCAGACTCAGCAAAGAGATCATTCCAAATCCTTACAGAGTTCTGAAAAATGGCAGTAATATTTTGGCAAGGAAAAATCAATCCGCGTGGTCTTGGTTGCAGTCCCAAGTCAGACTGTTTCCATCCTTTTTCTTCACCTACATTTCTAGCTTTGTTTCAGAATTGGTTATTGTTGCAGATCTGGGAGGAGTGACAAAGAACCTCTAAGTCGGGCTATGAATCTGTAAGGGTTCACCCAGCCTTACCTTCAGCACAGCTGCCAAGTCTAGGTAGGTTGATAATTTGAAAATACTTGCCTCTAAATCCTTAAAAGGTAAGAGCAGATAAAGATTGATCAAAGTTGGGGGAAATAAGAGGGAAGCTGATCGTTTGGTGGTTTGGGGTTGTTTTGGAAATCCAGAAATAGTAGAAGTACTGTGGATCCCAGAAAGCTCTGGATAGGTAGTTTTACAAGAATTGAGAACACGTATTTAACACAATGACTAATAATCTGTGAAACTTGATTGCCCAAGGGTTGGTGCTTCCTAAAGATGTAACCGTTTTAATAGTAATTTTGAAGAAATTATAAATAATAAATACAGCTAGTTTAGAATTACTTTATTAAAAACCTATCATATCGAGATGATTTCTGATGTTCTTTCATTCGTTTCTCTCCATGGAGTCACTCTCGGTCTCATCAGGAACACGAGGCATCTCAAATGCTCTCACTAAAGCATAGTAAGTTTATGGAACAAACATCTGTGTATATTCACAAAGATCACGTCTTATCTTCAAGTACCTTGAAGATAATTATTGAGATGTTTTCCACTGAATTTTAGATGTGTTTTTATTATCTAATTAAAGAAAGTTTAAGATAAGAAAATTTATCACCATGGGTAATCTAAGCTTGTCTTCTTTTAAATACAGAATAAAGTCTAACTGCCCCTCCCCCTCACCCATTCATTCAATCTTACTCTCTCTTCAACCCTTTTGTTTTCAGCAAATATCAAACACCTACTATAAGCCAGACACCATGCTAACCAAGCTCCAGGGATGTGAGTGTGAGCACAGTAAGCAAGAGGACTGCCTTCCTGGCACTCTCAGACCCCAGCAGAGGACACAGCCAAGACTGCTTGGAGAAAATGTGAGCACAAGTAGATACTTATCAGGAAAAGCTAACTTTTCTGTGTTTCAGGGAAAGCTTCCCAGAGTAGGACCCTCAGACAAAGAAGGACGGAGGGGTTAGTCTGATCACGTGGGTTGTGAGACGAGTGTGTGAAGCAGACGGTAGGCTGTGACGGTCCGAGGTAAAGAAGGTGAGTGTGAGGACCTCAGTTGCAGGTGGTCAGGAAAGGCCAGTGCAGCATGCGAAGACACAGTGGGGTGAGACAAGGAAAGCTAAGATGATTCTTCTGAAAAGGTGGGTTTTTCTTCTAAGAGTGGTGAAATGCCATCGGCAAACTCTACACCAGGGAATGGTGAGATTCAACTTGGATTTTAGAATAATTTCTCAAGAGATGGTGCGAGAATAAATGAATAAGTTCTCAAGAGATGGTGCGAGAGGGGCGCCTGGGTGGCTCAGTGGGTTAAGCCGCTGCCTTCAGCTCAGGTCATGATCTCAGGGTCCTGGGGTCGAGTCCCGCATCGGGCTCTCTGCTCAGCAGGGAGCCTGCTTCCTCCTCTCTCTCTCTGCCTGCCTCTCTGCCTGCTTGTGATCTCTATCTGTCAAATAAATAAATAAAATCTTAAAAAAAAAAAAAAGAGATGGTGTGAGAATAAATGTAAAAAGAAGAAAGGAGGGAAATAGGACTGGAAACTAGGAGGGTGTGACCTAAATCCAGGCAGGAGGCGGACTGCAGGACTGTCCCTAGGGCAGAGATGCGTGGCCCTCAGAAAAGAGGTCAGAGGTGACATAAATGGGTAGGGCTTATTTATTCATTCACTGATTTTACAAGTATTTCTTCAGGACATATCATGTCCACGACTTGGCATTTGAGTATTAGGTGTTGGTACCACGAGAAACAACAAAACAGACAGAAGTCCTTGTCTTCGCAGAACTTCAAATCTAGCTGTAATGATGATAACAGAAAAGTAAATAAAATATATGCCAGAGGATATATTTTCTCACCACTTGATCAGAGGATGGTAAGGGGTGACAAAAAGAACAATGCAGAAAAAGGAGGAGGAGAGCTGGTAAGTGGTGAGATTCTAAATGACGTCACCGAGGCGGTGCTCCCTGGGGCAACTGGAGCGAAGGTCTGCGGAAGACAAGGAGAAAGCCACCGCGAGGCTACAGGAGTGATCCAGGCGGAGGGACCAGCACGTGCAAAAACCTAAGACAGGAGTATGTCCTGTGTACGTCCCTAAATGCCGGCAGTTAAAGCCATAGAACGAATACAGAAGGAGGAGGAGGAGAACGGGGATCTCGGGATGAAGGATATCGCGGTCCATCTAAAAAAGACAATTAGATAGTACTCTTTAGATAGAACTCATTTCTCAAACGCATTGCGGAATTACCTAACTCCTTTAATAAAATATAACATGTAACATCCTCTTATACTGGTAAGCATACAGACAGTATCATGGAATAGCCCTTGCTCAGGGGCCAGAGGCCTTTGTGGGATTTGTTTGCTCCAACTCTGAATGCTTTCATGATATTTGGATTACGATCTGGAAAACGAGAAAGAAAAATGGACCTGCCTTTTAGATTTCTTCCATCTACCTATCTTTTCTACTGTATCTCATAAACAGGCTATTGGGGTATACAACCTGAATGCAACTCTGTTTAACATCAAGGAGAGAGAAGTATTATGTAAGCTCTTTGATTCTTAGAATCTATCATGGTCCATTGTCACGTCTATAAAACTACAGCTGGTTGAAGAAGTTAGAAATGGTACAATGTTCAATCTTCTCCAGACAGTGTAGGGGAGGGAGAAGGGTAGCAAGATCATTATAGAACAGGCCAATGTTGGAATTTAGACCAACTGGATGAATACCTTTGTGTGAGACTGGTGGAAAGTATGAGGTGTCATTTGCTACATCACTTCTGGGAAACCTGTCTTGAGAACCAGAGAGGGAATCATGTGCCCTTCAAATGTTTTGGTACCATCTTTATCGTAGCATTTTTCACTCTGAGTTGAAATTGTTTCCTGTCATCCCTCTAGACCAGACTGTGGACTTCCTAAAGACAGGGATCAGGTCTGTTTCATCACCAAGCCCTGCACCCAGCATAATGCTCAGCACATCACAGCACTCAGTAAATATATGTTTAATTCATGAGTGAGGGCGTGGGCCAGTTCAACAGCCATATCTCTGTGGTAGAATCAACTAAAACCCGCCAGCTTTCTCCTTCTCCACATCAACTCTTACTCCACAGCCATATTTCTCCTCACTATATTCTCATTCAACCAGTTTTTAATGGATGCCTTTACATTACTCTCTTACCCAACTCGATCATGTTGATTCCAGCCCCCGTCACTCCTCTCCGAGATTTTCATTTTAATCCTAACGCTATCCTGCAATACGGAGCTTTGTATCACCTACACATTTGATGAGAATTTCTGCTATGCCTATTAGTCATTATTTTATAGGCATATTAATTAAACTTTCATACCTTCCGTTTCAATATCAGCCCATGAAGATGTCTTCACTTCCATGACAAAGTACAGTGTGAGAGACATTGCCAAAATTCACCGACGTGAATTCTGTAGTGTCAGTAAGAGAACCAGCGTCTCTAAATTAGTCCCAAACAGGTAGAACTATTTAATCCCAAGGCATTAAGAGATTTATGTCCTGTCATTTTTAAGCATTTTCACTCTTGTCTACAAAAATAATGGTTACATTACTGTCAGTGCTTTCTCAAGCCAGAGTAACCATTTGATTAGAAATGCTTGAAGAATGCATGCATGCAAAACCGTAAGCCTTCTATAGGACAATATGAATCAGACTCAATTGCTAGGATGGAAAAATAAACCCATGTGACAGCCAGATGAAGACTGTGCCTGCCGTAGCTCAGCAAAGCAGTCACGAAGAGACGAACAAGCCCACCTCTGAGTCACACCCAATAGCAGTGCCAATATTTATTAAGTCGCTGATACTATTTTTAAAAACCCTACATCTTTTGATGTGAATTTCTTTGATCTTTCAGTATAGGAATCAGGATGGATAGAATGAGAAAGTAAGCTCCTTTCTTCTCTTTCCTAGGCTTATTTCACTGAACTGTACACAATGGAAAATGCAGATGTCGCTACCATTAGCCGGAGAGTCCAAGCTTTACCGTCTCATTCTGAAGCGTCCCACTTAAAATTAAAACATCAGTCAGGCTACTCAAAACGGAAGTGAACTGAAGAATAATAAGTGTAACTAAGAACAGTAGGGATTATTCTAGAGTTATGTTCAATTCTCTCTATTAAAGTACAAAAATTTCTAGCATGACCTTTAAGTGAAAAACATCCATATATCAGCTCCAGAGAGAGTTGAAATAACTTAACAGCTGAGAAAACACTTCATGAGCTGTTTAAAACACACACACACACACACACACACAAACACACGTTGGTTCTCTCTCTTTTTAAAGCTTATTTGTTTTTTATAGTAATCTCTACACCCAGTGAGAGGCTTGAACTCATAACCTCAAGATCAGGACTCACGTGCTCTTCCAACCAAGCCAGCAGGTGCCCCAAAACCTGTTTGGTTCTCTTTACATATAGTTTACAATAATGTGCTGTAGGAAAAAGGGTCATGTTCTGTTAAATCCAGAGAACAGATCTGTTTCTATGGGAGCTATTTGGAAAACTTGTCAATAAATATAAAATACATTATAAGAGAAAGGAGCAAATTTGAATAAATAATTGAAATTCTTTTAAGTTGGGGGGAAAAAGCACACCATATGATGCTTTTTTTTTTTTTTAAGGAAACCACTGAATGTTTAAGCCAGAATAAACTTCAGTCAAATTGTGTTTAACTTTATCATTTCATAAATGAATTTAGGCTGAGTGGCTGAATGATTTTTTCAATATTAGATTATCACCTCTTTAAGGCTGGGTTGTACATTACTTTTCTGTTTTTAACCCTACCAACAGTGCAGTGCCTTGCACACAATAGGTATTTGAGTATCAAAATTAATTAAGAAATGGAAACCGCCAGAACCATTAGAGGCCACTGTCCACCTAGAGACGCTTGCATGAGCTGTAGAAAGGTTAACAATGTAGAAAACATGTAGAAGTTAACAATGTCCTTGAAAAATCCATATCTATAGGCTGAGAGGAAATGGCACATCTGCCCAAAGATTAAAGTATAAAAATGAGATAAAATAAGCATTGAAATTCAGTTAGCTGCTTGGTAACTGTCGACCCACAGCTGTCTCCCAGTTACTTCTTCTCACTAAAAAAAACCACGAACATCAAAATAGCATTTTTCTGAAGGAAGAATTTTCTTTGAAGAAACTGAAAATTAACCAACTCTGTTTGAAAAGAATGACAAAGAACGAAAATGATAAAGAGAAGGTCAAGTTGAGAAATGTTGGAAAAGTCTAGCAAATACTGTTGTAAGAAAACCTATGATCCTTTGGAAATATTTGTCTCAGTGTGTCATTTCGGGACAGCTCCCGCCACATATGTAGTTTTGTTGGAAACTGTGTTCTTTTCTGTGCTGTCGGGATGGGATCATCTTGTATAGTTGACAACGTGGACAGGGCCTGAGGGGAGAGAAAGCCTGATTTTCACTTTCTGGTTTTGCTTGGCTAATCCTAGCTTAATACTGACTACAATAAAACTTGACAGTCCTAACAGATTCTGAGAAAAACAAAAATTGGATTAAAAATATATATTTAGTAGAGGACTGAGGTTCCGCTCACACACAGACTACTCATCGGACAGACCTCCGCATTCCAAAGTATATTCCCACCATCTGAATTTGAGGCACTAGATTTACAGGATTCTTACATGGACTTTTAAAATTCCCCTGAGTACTGGTTATTTTTTTAAGAATCCTTTTATTCTTTTCTTTTTACTAACACACAGAAAGGATACATCTTTGACCCATATCCTCCCATTATTTAAAAAAAAAAAAAACACACTTTTGGATCTATTCTATGGAATTACCTTTGGAATCATTTTGTGAGACATGCAAGAAAACTGGAAATATTACCTTACATTCACATTTTGTTTTTTTATTCAATTTCACTTAACTTGTTTACTCCCATTTATTCATCAGAAATTGAAGCAAATTGGGGAGCCTGGGTGGCTCAGTTGGTTGGGCGACTGGTTCAGCTCTGGTCATGATCCTGGAGTCCTGGGATCGAGTCCCACATTAGGCTCTCTGCTCAGCAGGGCATCTGCTTCCCCTTCTGACCGTCCCTTTCTCGTGCTCTCGCTCTCTCTCTCTCATTGTCTCTCAAATCAATAAAATCTTTAAAAAGAAAGAAAAAGAAATTAAAGCAAATTGTTTTCAGTCATCTAAAGTATTTAAGACTACCCTTAATGGTTCTGCCAATGGAAACACTCAATAGATTTCAAACAAGTATGCAGTTGAGGAAAAAACCCTGAAATAGAGCTACACCAAATATTTTATTGAAGATGAAAATGATCAATTGAATATAAAGTTTCTGATCTGTTTAAAAAAATTTAATGCTGGGGCGCCTGGGTGGCTCAGTGGGTTAAGCCTCTGCCTTCGGCTCGGGTCATGATCTCAGGGTCCTGGGATCGAGCCCCGCATCGGGCTCTCTGCTCAGCAGGGAGCCTGCTTCCTCCTCTCTCTCTGCCTGCCTCTCTGCCTACCTGTGATCTCTGTCAAATAAATAAATAAAATCTTAAAAAAAAAATTTAATGCTATGAAACTCAACATAATATATGGAGATTAAAAGAATACATTCTAGAACCCGACTTCCCGGGTCTGACTCCCGGCTCTGCCATTCACAAACCATGTGATCTTTGCAGGTCATAGTCCTCGCTTGTGAAACAGTTATAAAAGTATATGCACATAGGGTAGTGGTGAGGATTAAGTGAAACATGTATATAGTTTTTTATATATTATACATTTTTAAAGATATTATTTATTTATATGAGAGAGATAACAAGTGGGGGGAGGGGCAGAGGAGGAGGGAAGAGTAGGCTTCCCACTGAGCAGGGAGCTGGAGGTGGGGTTCGGTCCCAGGACCCTGAGATCATCACCGGAGCTGAAGGCAGGTGCTTAACCCACTGAGCCACCCAGGACCCCCTATATATTATATTTTAAATATATTATATTAAACACATAAATAAGAATTGTTATTTATTGTTGTTGTTGCTGTTATTAAGAAAGGCTTTGTTTATTGTTTTAATTATGGACAATCACCCACAATTATTTTTCCATAGCAATATCCATCTTCTTACTAATAAAATGAAAACCTGTAAACTCACTTCATGATTCACTCATTAAATGGATGTTTACTAAGCCCCGTACCTGCCAGGAGCTGCACCAGGTATAAAGTATTTCATATTTTTCAGATTTTACTATGATATGACTGAAGCTCTCTGCCTAACACTTTTTAGGGCTGAGTGCTTAAATGCATAATCACAATTTCTGAGAACATTTTAATTGAGGGAGACTCTTCCTCTTCTTCACTCAACCCCATTCCTTGCCTTTATGTGTGCAAACTAGCATTAACAGACCAATCTTTTTCTTGCAAGACTTTCAAAAAACGTTATCTGTTGGATAGTGATCCAAAATAAACAGTTCAAATAAGATAGGCTTTGGGAAAATGTTAATAAACTTGCTGCAGGCAAATTGAGTTTCCTTGCATTTCTTTCATTTGGCGGGATTGTATTTGGGATTAAAAAAAAAAGAAATGAAGAAAAATGTCACCTGATGGATACTTGTATTCTAACGTGATGATTTTCTTTTAAAACCCACTTTTCAAGACTGAGAACAAGGAGGTCTTCAATTTAAATTTAAGTGTCGTGAATTAGACTGGAAAACCATGAAATCACCCAAGAGCTTAGTATCTGGATTCGTAGTGGCCTGGATTCTCAGCGTCTCACCGGCCCACAGGCCTCTAGTGGGCGCTCGCTCTTTGAGGTAGGGGGCTAGTTAGCAGAGAAAAGGTGATCACCAGAATGGGCACCACCCTTTGTGCATAAAGCTTAGTCTTGCAGGAAGTTAAAATGACGACTATGAGTGATCAAGTAAATGCCCGTAATAAATAAATAAACAAGTGCTCGCTTCGGCAGCACATATACTAAAAAATAAACAAACAAATAAATACCGGACAAGAAATTGAGCAGTTTGGGAATGCGGCCATTCAAGATGGCCCATACTTGGGCATTCTTTCTCAGTACCTTAAAACCCTGTGTCTTACGATTTCTTTACCCCAAACTTTTGATGCCCATTTCCCCCCAGTTATCAGCTGTTGAAGAGAGAAAATGCAAAGTGTTGTCGTTATCTTTTTTTAGCCAAGGAGAAGAAAACTTAAGGGCACCAGTGTAGTGCTAAGAAGAGCAAGCGGGAAGGCTACCACCATGATGGGTACACAGAGGCGCTTGAGGTGCCTGTCATGGCTGCTATTGTTTCTTCCAGTTCAGTTGTGAGCAGCTAGGAAGGATTTTGCTAACTAGTGTTGGCTGCATCATTAACAATTTGGTGAGGTTCCAAAATCCACAGCCCCTAGAAATTTTCCTGGATCCCCTACTTGGAGAAACACTGCAAGCATCTTACAGCACACTAAATCAGAAAGGTTGGCCTGGAAAACCATTTATGTAATTTCTCTGCTTTTGTTTGGGGAATCTTCCAAAAGAAGTGTCTAGAGAATCAGATATAATTTTGAGCAGGGTATGCTAACGTGGCTTCCACAATGATTTTACTTTTCTTGTAATTTTGCACTCGACATCATTTTTTCCAGTGGTGTGTCATGCTGTCCCAATTGACTGTCTGGCCATATTTTGCTCTGTTGTTTGCTATAGCAAAAGAACAGATACAAAATTACCATTTTTCAACATGATGTTAATTTCAGTGAAATCTCCCAAGATGCATCCTCTCCCATTCCCTCCCCCCCCCAATCTGCATGATTTCAAAGAGTCCATCCATTCTTGATTATATTTTGAATAGGAAATAATAACTCTTTGGCATTTAAAAATAATCCAAGAGTCTTACTTTAGCTATGGATTTTTTCTTAATTAGCTAGTCATCATAACATGCAAACATATTTGTTTCTTTTTTTTCCTTCCTTTCCCCAGCATAAAATAAACTACTTCAACTTGGGAGATGGGGAGAATCACGCAATTTCCACACAATCCTACCCAGTTTGATCACACACTGCCTCCAGCTCCTAACCTTTAGCTGTTGGCTTCCCATTGCCCGTCACACCCTAACTGAAGTTTTAGGAGTGACTGCTTGAGCTCACACCAATCAAGAGTGATACAACCCTGATGCTGTATCTAGGTCAAAGAAGCCGCCCACTTTGGAGCTAACTTTGCCCCTCGCAACCAAAAACTGGATTCCAGTTTCAACAAACAAAGGACCTCTTGAGAATACCATTCCCTGACTTCTGTAGGGTCTTCGGCCTGCTCAGCTAACCGGACAGGCTTCCTCACTGTCCCGTGGCATTTAATCCAATAGAGCAAACAATATAAAACAAACCATTAAACTGTTGTCTTACATTATGTGTGGAGCATTTGTGTTTGTAGAAGAGAAAATTTCAGTATTTTGATTTGATATTTTACACTTTCTTCCCCTTTTTTAAAATTGCAAGTGCAAGAAAATTGAGTAAAGAGAAGTAAAAGAGTTTAAACAAACAAAAAAAAAGTGTGAGAACTTCTTTTTCAAGAATTTTGTTCTCATGATACTCATTTATATGCCATTTTTTTTGGTTTGTTTTTAACAACCCTCCCAATAAAGCACATTAGAACTGTGATGCATTTCTAGTTCAGTTATTTAAATTCATTGTGAAATGAAATTTTGGCTTTTATAGTCCTTGGTAAATTACCTGTTTCTTTTCAGTGTATAAATTACCTTTTTTTTTTTTTTTTTTTTTTTAGTGCTCTGTCTCTTACTTGTGATACTTGTGGTAAACAGAGTTTGGCTGCTTTCAATTTGTTTGCTAACCACTTCTATCATTTATTTTTTCTTATTCTGGAAATAAATTCATAACATCTGGAAGTTTTTAAAAATCCATTATAATCCAAGACTTCCTTTGCTGGAAAGAGTGACCTTTCTTCTTTAAGAGTGATAGAAATACTGGGATTTATTAACTTATTAAAAATTACATGATTCCTAAAGAATACAAAGGAAGTAGATTACTTCATATGTATTTTGTAGATCTTAAGTCACATGCCACTGATATTTATTAATCACCTACTGTATACAAAGCCCTATAACTACTATGGGGTGTAAAAAGATGAATAAACCTGAATCTTATCCTAGAGAAGCTTTCTGTTTTGTACGAGAGACAAAAAGCTATAAGTCAAAAGAAAGTATGAGCCATGGGAAAGGTAAGGAAAGTTAGAGGAAGAGGAAACTATTTTGACAGGGAATATCAGAGAGATGTCCCACATTAGGTCATCTATGGGATGAGTCTTAAAAATGTGGTAGAGAAAGATCATATAGAGATGCATTTACAGGTAAAGAAAAGATCATTTCAGACAGAAAGGCAACACAAGGAAAAGCATGGAAACATAGATACAGGTTAGATATTAGAAAAGAGAGCTATTCAGTTTAAGAAGGTAGTGCCTAAATCAAGATGAATTGCATATCAGAAATTATCTAAGAGTGTTCAGCCTCTTATTGGGGAGGGGATGGGAAATGGAAAGGGTGGATGGACATGAAAGAATATGAATAAAGTAAGATTAATCTATTCAATATCATCATCCAAAGATTAGTACTTTACATAATCAAGATGGTGTAATTTTTATGTGGAAACTTTCTATTTGGAGTGGTTATTTTCATTAGTCAGATGTTTTGACTTAATCACATCATGAAATGTATCTAACATCTGTAAAATGGTGAAGGGTAGAAGTGAATTCTCGGTGTGGGTCCTATAAATTTGAAGAAATGTCTGTATTATTAAATACCTACTATTTTTTCCATACTTTTATTTATTATTTTCAGTAAGTTTAGATCCTTAAGCGATGCACCATCATGCGGATTCTGTGTCCAATGGCCTTAGCAGGAAGATTGCTTCAGAATTTGGCATGAACTGTGCCCCCGTTTCCACTGGCATCTCTCCCCAGATTACTTTGGTTTTGTTTGGTTGGACACCAGAAGTCACTGTGTGTCCTTTGTATGCCTAAGAACATTTCTGCCCAAATAGAATTCAGTTTTATCTCAAGCATAAGCACCTTCAATTTTAAGAGGACCTATGGATATGGAGCCTCTACTGAAGCCAGCAAAAATGGTGTCAGACCACACTTTTCCAGACATATCTGCATTTTAGAAATCCCAATCCCAACAGGCCTCCATTGACCCCAAGATGGCAAGAAAGAGAATGTCTAATATTTTAAATACTCCATTCCAATCCTATAATTTTTTCCCCACACTTCCCAACACCTATTGCATTCCAGGGACTGTGCTTGCTGTTGTGCATGACTTTAAGAAGAGGGTGAGGTAAAAAATAAGAATGACCTATAAGGAGGAATAAAATAAATTTATAATAAGTACAAATGTAAAGCAAAGTTATTAAAATGGACATTGACACATGAAGGTGAAGATGCCAGGTGGTGACAGTTGGATCCTTGGAAACAAAAGCAGCCCATTTGCCACAGCCCCCTTCCACCAAGAATTTTTTTTTTAAGATTTTATTTATTAATTTATTTGAGAGAGAGAGCGTGCATGAGTGGGGGATGGGCAGAGGCAGAGGGAGAGGCAGACTCCCTCTGAGTGCAGAGCCTGAGGAGGTCTGACTCCAGGCTCAATCGCAGGACCCCAAGATCGTGACCCGAGCAGAAATCAGCTGCTTGACCAACTGAGCCATCCAGGGGCTCCTACCAAGAATTCAATGTTGTTGTTTCTTAGATCAATAAATACCGAAATGCAGAGCTTTCTTAAACTTGTTTTAATGTACAGACAAAAATAAACTCTTCAGACAATTAAGACAGGTTAGTTGCATAAAGTAATAATCACAATAAGTTAAACATGGAAAGGCTGCATTTTCATTCATTTTGGGAGAGAGAGGGAGATGGCTCTAAATTTCCTTGTCCTAAAGAGTTATTTGGATTAAAAGACCCTAAATCTGGACACCCCCCACATTGAATATCTGAATATGAAAATATTGATAGAAGTTAAAGTTGGTCTCTATTTGAAACGTGCAAATCCAGTGAGTTTGGCCTTGGTCTATCTAATGCTTCTATCTGTAGATGGTAACTTGGGCCTTCTTTTTATCAACAGACAGAATTGGCTCCCTTTGAAAAGCTGTTGCAGCTGTGTTGGATATTGCTGAAAATTCCTAAGTATGACTCAGATGACAAATTATATTTGATATAGAGTCTAGTGGGATTTGCAGAGAAGAGCTTCAATCCTGAGAATGATTAAGTTAACTGAAGACCCAACAGGGAACTCCTAAACTCCTACAAGATGTTGCATCCAAGCCTCTGTGTCACCTTTGTGGCAAAATTTATAAAGTAATCGCACTGTTCTGGAATGAGTCATTGTGTTAGGTAATGAGTGAATTTCAGTTTTCTATGAATTTTCAAACATAATTACAATAATAATTATGATGGTAAATGAATCTCACTGAAACATAAGTACATAAAATGTCATTCTAAAGGACATAGTGAGAATACTTCAGAAATTTTCACAGTTCAAATGTGTATATTAGGGCAGTTTCCAGGAAATTGTACTCTTGCTCAAATTTTTGTCAATCTTTGAAAGTACACACACACACGTATATATATATATAAATATATTATATTAAGGTATATATATATTTAAAAGTGTGTATATATACATACACAAATGTATACATATAAATATAGACAGAGACACACATATAAACATACTCAAACATATGTGAATTCCCCTATATGCCCCAAGATTGGACTCCTCTTTCAATATAAATAATGAGTATTTATTTTTAAAAAAATTTAATTACAACAATACTGGAAATTACGTGAAGATTAATGGTAAGCCAAAAATCAGAAGACTGGTGTTTTTTTTTAAATTGACCATTAACTCTAAAATATTCTCTTTCTCTTCTCTCCACCATTTCACAATCTCCCAGTAGAAGACATACGAAATTAAGTGCCAAGTTTGCATTCACCCAGTTCTTAAATTGCATAAAAATATCTTTACCACAATCAGTGACTAATCCAAGTGGAAAACAGCTGAAAAAAAAATTGGAAAGTGTGCTATTTAATTCCAATCCCAATGAGTAATTTGGAGAATCATGTAACCTCTTTGAACTTGAGGTAATTTTCAGCTGCAAAATACAAGGATAGAAATGCAGAACCTCAGTAGTACCAGCAACAGATATAAAAAGAATAGATGAGAATAAAGACATTAAGTGTTTCCAAAACGGGTACACTGCAGCACGCTTCATTCCACTAAATGTGAAGGAAATGGAAGTCTTCTCTAAGAGTGAAATTTCTAGGCTAGAGAGAAGGGGATATCAATATAGGGTTATGGAAACAAAAAGAAGAAGACAGTTAATTCTACCTTGTGGACGAAGAGGAAATTAACGAAAGGGGTCTTGAAGAATTGGTCATAGTGAATCACTCACATATCTGTCTGTCATGGCCACTATCAATGTCATTGTCTCAGCCTTGGATCTGTCTATGGTTAGAGATGCCCAAGTTGTTTAACTACAACATGACTTTTTTTTCAACCATATTTCTAGCTCGACTGCACACATAGTGGTATTTTTCCAAATTCTTTTAAGGGAACACAACTCTTCAAGTGTGCTTTCACACACGTAAGTGAACTAAGTGACCGACTCCTAGATGAATAGCAAGGAACATCGGCCTTGTGTTTTACAATTGTATTGTAAATTACCCTATTTTTAGGCTGCAATTCTGCTATGGATTCAGCACATTTTTAAGTGAATCTTATCACAGATACATTTTAAAGGGACGTACAGTGATTTGAAAGCATATAGAAAACATCCATAAAAGATACTGCATCCCCTTCCTTAAAAAAGAAACACACTGAAGCAGCAGAAAGGAGAGCAGGCGTTCTCCTTCCATGTGTTTCTCATGAGGGACATGAGAGATTTTCTTGTTGCTATTGTAGAGAGCACTGCTGACATTCACTGGCCTTCTGAGTTCATCACAGCTGTGCTTATGTGTCTCTCCCAAGCTGCACTTTCCACTGAACTGGAAAAGACTGGAACTTTTGGTTGATAATTGGCCACACCCTCGTTTTGCCTCATCTTTGCAGTCACTCTCTTTGTGAAAGGAGAGCCACATTAATCAGTGCCCTTGCTGGTGCAGGTGTTTAGATCTGCATTAAAACTCCCAACGCAATCCAGCCAGCAAAATGACATGTCTGTGTGAGCTGGTTAATGTCAGGGCAGCCAGGAATGTATAGAAAAGAAGAACAAAACACAACAGAAATGGTACTTGCAATGCCTAAGATAAAGCCCAAAAAGCATTATTTGGAAAAATAACCTAATTTTTTACACTGCAAAATGATTCAAGTGAAGAAATTCAACAAACTTCACTCTATTGAGCATCTAAAACAATAGGATAATAAGTAGAGATATCTGAATTTTCTATACAAGTGTCAGCGACACTGGGAGAAAAATGAATCATTTTCTGGACTAGTTTGAATGCAAGATTTTTTGTTTTTGTTTTTGAAGTATGGGATGAAGATGATTGGAAGACAGAAAGATGTAAGTAACCGTCTCATTCCCCAGCATCTCCACTCTGAGCCAGTAAGACAGCTGGTTGCTTCTTCTCTTCCATCAGGTGGTGGCTCTCCAGTCTAGAATGAGAAGACTCACAAGAGATCGGTCCGACCGATTCTCTTTTCGCGCCATCAGATGACGTCATCTACACTGGAACATCTAGGTGCTTTTTGTACCTGGGCCTGGGAGGCGAGCTCACTACTCTCCATCCCGACAGAACAGATCCCTATAGCTGGAAGTGTACACTTAATGGGGGAATTAAGTAAAAGTTGAGCAACATGAATTGAGAGAAAGAGAGATGAAAGCAAGTTGAAAGGACAGTTTTGAGCTGGGTCTTAGAGCAGTGACTTCCGAGAGTTGGTGTGAGGTGGAGAGGATCTTCTGTACACAAGCACTCATGGAAATGGGCACAGTTGAGGTAATGTGGAAACAATGGAAGACGTGCAAGTGACATTGACTAGAATTGACCAGAATTGAAGAGCCCAGGTAGAATATACAGTTGATTGAGGGAAGTTTGGATTGACAATTAAGGTATGAAAAAGTATTGTGTTTACTAGAAATATCTTGATCCTGCGGACAAGCGTTTTTCCCTGGCCAAAATTTTTCAAAGACTTACAAGTGGTATTTGTCTCTCTTTCAAGTAGGACCCAGAAATCACTCCTTAGATCCAGAACTACAATGAGAAGCTACGTTAATGGGGCTTGGAAACGATGCCTGTGAACATGTAAATATTCGTGCAGATAACACAGAACCGCTTCCGGGGCTCTCAATATTCCTGTAAGAGACCCTTCCCCTTCCTGTTTCCCACAAAGCCAAAACACGAAAAAGCTTATTTTTTTTCTCTAGAAAATTCTGTCCTGGCTTTCGCAAACAGCATACAAATTTGAAATCTCACAAGAAACCACACTTCGGCCGGCTACAGGAATTTGTGAGAAATAGGCACGGTATTGATGAGTGTCTAGCTTTGACGATGCCATTCAAACAGAGCTGGGATACTGAGTCTTTGACGTGTGTCTGAAATTGAACTTCAGGACGCAGAGTGGGTGGATGAGAAGGGACAAACAGAGGCTTTTCTTTCAGTTAATCTCTTACAGTTCTTATTTAAATTGAGTTAGGGTGGATTCTGGCAAAATCCCAGGATAAAGAACTTCTAGGAAGATAAGATTTGCAAATTAGCCATGCCCAGCAAAGGGCATCAAGCAAGTTCTCAAAATAAAGCTGTTGTTAATGTTGTGAGAGGAAATGAAAAATATATATGTTTCATTCTCTCATGAAAACACAAGGCAAAGCCCTTGGACATCTGTTCTTAAGGTATGCAAACCGTCTCTAAGTAAAATACGTTACAAACTGGGACACAAACACATGCACGCAAACTGCAGATGTGTTCTTTTTCCTACTTTGTGGGTTATGTCTTCTATAAGGGAAAAAGACATATTAATCATTTCTTTTACTGCTAAGGGGATGGGTGCTGCTCTCATATTTCAGAAAGGGGCTGGAAAGTGAGGGAAGCCAAACTTTTTCCTATTTAAGGCCAAAGCACAGGAATCTCAGTGGCTGAGTTTTATGACGGGCCCGGTGCTGAAGGGCAGGGGACATCTGATGGTGCTACTTTGAACTGCTTTTCTTTCCTCCTTTTTGCACAAAGAGTCTCATGTCTGATATTTAGACATGATGAGCTTTGTGCAAAAGGGGACCTGGTTACTCCTCGCTCTGCTTCATCCCACGGTCATTTTGGCACAACAGCAAGGTGAGTAGGTCCTGCTTTCAAGAAACTTTCTGGGGTTTTGCGTTCCTTCTCCTTACAAACAGAGATCAAGGGGAAATTATCGTCCGTGAAGTTAATTTCCTCTGTAAGCTCCAAACTGGGGAAAATGTATAACTGAGCGTGATGGTGCTTCTGGTTTTTTTTTTTTTCCTTTTTTCCACGTTTACTTAGAAAAATATTGTCATTTTCGTGTTTAAAAGTTTTCTGGTTGCTTAAGGTAAAGACGTTCTTGTACTAACTTGTTTTCGTGTTAGTGGCGCTGGAAACTTTTGAAATGGCTTTTAAAAAGTTCCTCTCCTGGGCTGTTAACATCTTGGAATGCTTCCCTGGGCAGTCTGGAAGTTATTGGGCTCTTGTAACACTTTTACACTCTCTTTTGTTTGCTGGGTTCTTTGTAAGGATAGAATCCTGAGCACTGTTTTCTCAGTAAGGTAATGCATTTTAAAAACAACATGAATTAAAGGAAATACACATTCTTAGAATTATGGAATGTGTTTCTGTTACAACGGCAGCCAGCAGATATCATCAGTGTTCTTTAAATGGACTCGAACTGCTAAAAATGTTTCATCGTCCCTATGTTTATTCTGTTTCAAGCACTTCCATAGTTGGTTAATACATATTTCTAATAGTTTATTGTTAAGGGTCTAGTGTTTTCCACATGTTCTACATTTTAACTGCATTTGCATTAATGAAGAGAATATTTAAAAAGCGTTTCCAACAGGAATGTTTGACTTTTCTGCAAACAAGGTAAAAAGATGCTGGTACTCTGACTTTAGAAGAAGGTTGGTTTGTTGTGTTTTCTAGTAACTGCAAACAATGGTTTTCATGTTCTAATTTCCCCCAAACCACGCTTGTTTCATTATCTGGTTATGTGCAAATATTTCTTTCAACTCATGTTTCTCATAGTCATGAAAATGCCAGACACATTGGAAGTGTACAAACTTTCATAGAAATAAATACTTAAATGTTAACTTTAAAGATGTTAGAAAAAATTATTATACATGTATTTCTATTTGCGCAGAATGAAAATGTTTACATTTAAATTGAGCTTTTACAAACGTGTCTGAAAATAGTTTTTGTTTTTCATATAAAATCTTTGATGTCCTTGGAGGTCACATATAAGTGAGGAGGGAAGGGGGGACACCCAGTGACATTGCTTCAGTTACAATCAGCCCGTGGCCACGAAAGAAAAGAAACACCCATATTGCTTGTTCCCTTTATTTCCTTTCCCCCTTATTCCCCTTTTCCCTCCGGGCCCCTCCTGCCCGTCTCTCCGCCCCTTCTGGCTCTTTTGGGCCTCCTCCCCCTTTTCATTCCTTCCATCATCAACCCCCTTTCCCAGGCAAGCCCGTGTTTCCTCATCTCTCTTCCTCCTCTTCCTCTATCACGCCCTCCCTCATCCCCAAGTGTCCTCCCTGTGCCACATCTCTTTGCCTTCTTGCTGCCTCCTACTTTCTTCCCCCAGAACTCTCCCCTCTCCCTTCCTGTTCTGCCCCTCCCACAACATGCTACAACTCCCAGTCCTTGGCTAGGGTACCAAATGCCTCCCACCACACCCTTACCTCAACAAAGACATGGACCTTTTTTACAGTTCTTAAGTTCTCCTGATTTCTGGGGGCGGGGGTAAGTGGGGGAACAGAGTTGCCATTTATTGGAAAGACTACAAACCTTTGGTGTTTAGTTCAAAAGAGTGACAAAATATTTGTAGTTGCCCAGTGTTTACAATCTTTTATAAGCACTATTGTTATTTTTCTTCTTGATCCAACATTAGAAGGGGGAAAAGGGTTTAATACCTTCATTATTTGTACATCACAGAAGTTCTTTTTATTTTTCTTTGTCTTTAACCATAGAAAATAATAAATGGGGCACCTGGGTGACTCAGTGGGTTAAAGCCTCTGTCTTTGGCTCAGGTCATGATCTCGGGGTCCTGGGATCGAGTCCCGCATTGGGCTCTCTGCTCAGCAGGGACCCTTCCTCCTCCTCTCTCTCTCTCTCTGCCTGCCTCTGCCTCCTTGTGATCTCTGTCAAATAAATAAATAAAATATTTAAAAAAAGAAAATAATAAATAGTTATGAAATTTTGCTGATACATTTGTGTGCTTTTAAGTTCAAAAGAAGTTGAGAGGAATTTTGCTCAACTTACTATTTTTGTTTGTCATGAAGGAAAGTTTAAGTGTTTTAAGATAGTATTTCTCGTGTTCCCTATAAATTTTACAAGGAATTTCTGTAGGTGGATTAGCTTTGGGGAGGCTACGGAAGGCAACTGAGTACACAGCCTACCATGAACAAACACAGTCACTTCTTGAATATGGGCTTTTTATGTGTGTCTTGAGAATCCCGGGGAGAGATGGACCAGCCCCAAGGAACACTCATGTAAGGTCTACCCACACAAGCGCTCTGCAGCTTAAAACACGTCCTCACAAAGTACTTGGTCCTTCTACAAATTTCTGAAAGTTCTGTTTAATTCGTGCCTTGTACTCCACCAATGGGTAGGTGTGGTCTGTGCTGTATTTCCTGGAGTTTACCAACGCGCCAGGTCTGAAGCACAAAGACTCGCCACCTGGGGGCTGGGAGAGTCATCGTTTGCACGCCCAGCACCCACATAGACCTTACACAGCTGACTCCATGCTTTAGAATGAGATTTAGAAATAATACGTGTGTGAATTTTAAATATTAAGCACTACTTTTCTAAGGAAATAAGTATATTAGTGATGAAACACTGCCCAACTTGCATACAGACACACAACACGTGGTAACAGTATTCAAAGACTGGAAGTGAGCTTGAATGCTGTGGCCATTTTCAAAATTCCCCAGGTTAACTCTTCCACATATAACCTGGAACTGTTTGTCTAATATTTGCCAATATTTTATGGAGTCCTTATCTGACTAATACTCATGCCACCGTGCTATAGCTAGATGGATAAGTAGGTCGACATTGTTAGTGATACTGCTTCATTAAGGGCAAGGAGATAAACTTTATTTTAATTAAATGTGTTCTAATGTTTTTGCTTATATTTTGCTACCTTGATAGTTCCACCGTATAATGAACTGCTAGACTTTCGTTGTTCTAGAATTACAAGATAAATGGACTTAAGAGACTCCATTCGTTCCCCACCACAGGTTGTAAGAGTCTATTTCCCACTATGCTTCAGGAGACAATTTGAAACCCATCAAGTAGCAGTCAAGTTCCCTGGTCTGTGTTGCCCCCAGAATTAAACATACCGAATGGAGAAAATTTGACATAAAATCACTGAAAGCAACTGTCCCTTCAAGAGGAGAGAATTTATAATTTCTCGTGTATTTTAGTGCCAGCATCGCTCAGGCTTGTGGGGCTTTAGTTGAGATTGTACAACCCGGAAGTGACAGTGTTAAGATTAGGACCAAAATTCTGTCAAATCCCAAATAATTAGAGAACAGAAAACAGACATTAAATCTAGAGTATCTGACTTTTCTTATTTTTGTAATTGTTTCTCATTGAAAGGGAATACTAGAAAATTGTCTATTGTCCTAGAAAATATAGGCACAAATGTGTTTCTCAATGTGAGAAAAGGTAGATTTTTCTCTAACACTCAACTTTGAATTGGTAAATCTACTCTTTAAACCAGACTAACAAAAGTTCCAGTTATGATTTAACCAGAAATTATCTTCAGTTCTGTAATAATATAAATCTTAAGTAAATAAAGTCTTGATACAAAATTTTGTGTTTTTCATTTATGATACGTTGCATTTTTTACCACCCACAGAGTATTCAACATCAGATGATCTAAATACCTAGAGTAAATAGTTATTCTGATTAAATTCTGGAATTAAACACCGCACTATCATAAGTGGAAAGAGCAAAACCACTGGAACAATTCTGGGAAAGAAGGAAAGACTGCTCTTTTAACTAATTCAGATTCCTGGGCTGATGTCTGATCTACAGGTTTATATTAAAAAATCAAGGACCAGTGGCTGTGAGTTTTCCTGGAGTAGAGTTGAGACTCCCTGAAAGAAAAGTCCCTATTCCACACCTACAGTCAATTGCCAGACCTTGACTGGTCACTCAGAGAAGAGTGCCATCTACTGAAACCTCATGGTTTTCACTGTGGGTGACTGGCACAGAGATCCCAAGATTTTGCGGCCCAGGCTTTTATTTTGTAACATCAATGATATCACCGCCTTGAAGTCGTTAAAGTGGATTGCTTAAGAGTTAAAGGTTTAAAGATGAAAAATGTTATTGCCTTTGCTGGACATGAAGAACATTTGTAAAGTTTCCAGGTCTGCAATAACTTTCTGGAAACATCTCAGTGGACTGTTTCTTGTAAAACAGTTTTCCCTGGAAAAAAGCTCAGTCCCATTGTTTTCCACTCCCCCCCCCAACAAAATAATAATAAATAAAGAAGGAGAGGAAGAAGAAGAAAGGGAGGAGGGAGATGTAGTGTAAAAAAAAAAAAATCTGGAGTTCTCAAAGGGGGAAAGTTTGCCTGTTTCATATCAAAATGACAATGGAAAAAATGAGATCGCTCCTCCACAAATCATCTGTTAACTGCAGTTTGGGAAGTTACACTAACCACTAGAATGTCTGTCTGTGCCTAATGAAAACACAGCAGACGTGGATTCCTTTCAGATTAACCAGTAAAACCCTTGTGCTTTCCATGACTGAAGTCCAGAACTGCCATTTAAAATGTAAAATTAATGAACCAAATGAAAAGTTCAAAGAAGATGGCAAAACTTAGAATGCCCAAAAGATCTAAAAAATCGCAGACAAAGGATCCGGAACCTATTAGAAGTTAAATTTGCTATGAAAACTTGCACTGAGAAATTCCTGTTTCAATGAAATGGCATTGACTTTTCTGAAACTATGCCTCCTATAGTATTTGGTGTGGAGGATGGCAAACAGAGACTGTTTCTCAAGTTAATTAAAACCAGAGAAACACTCTTTGGAACTGCATGGTATGTCTGTAACGTTCAAATTTAGTAGGGAAGATTGTAATGAAGTTAGAAGTTCATTAACATGTGTTGTTTAGTAACTGTAGCTACTAAATCAGTCACTACCCTATATAGCTAAAATCGTTGAAAATCAGTACCTCAGTGAGACATCCTAAATAAGCTTTTTCCTGTGTTAGGTATCGAAGCCTTATCTGTTGGTCGTTGCTGCGTTAGTGTTGCTGTGAGAACAGGCCTCTTTGGATATGGTAAAATGTATGCTGAGTTTCCCAATCACACATTAATCCTGTTGGTGGTCTGGATGTCGTTAGGGTGGCCTTGGAGATATGTCTCTTCTTCATAAGGTCAGGGGAAAATAAGCAGAACTCAACTCCAGATGCTATCTTCTTGTTTTGAGACCAGATGGAAAAAATATTCTGTAGGCGACTCTTATCCCTTAGAAAAACAACAATCCAAAAACCCCACTGTCTTTTCAGACTCTGATTTTAAGCTTGCAGGGCTTAGAAACCCTAATGGGGTAGAGCTTTGAAGTTGGGTTTTAACCCTACCCTGCCCTTGAAACTGCAGAAAGGAATCCAAGGCAGTGGTTAAAGAGTTTCTTATCTCTTTCTTCTTATCTGTAAAATGAAGATGATGGCGGCAGGCAACCATAAGGAGGATTGAGTAAATAAGTGTTCAAAGGCTTCAGAAGGGTGCCTGCAGTCTAGGAGGTACTCTACCAGTTCTGCCTAGTATCACTCTTACTGTCAGTACAAAATAAAATTGCTGCAGGGAATGAAAGTACTTAGTGACTCAGTGATAAGGAAAGTGACGTGTAAAATTTGATGTTTGCAAACTGTCATAAAACAGGTAGAACATATTTTCTTCAATATTGCTACAATTTGTCACATCAGTTTACATTATTACAATGCAATTGCTCATTGTTAGGTGTATGATACTTTTAATTCTAATTCTCTAATTATTTTTATTTTTCACAGGACAATATGTTAATCACCTTAAAGGAAATTTCTAATTGGAGGCAGAAAAATCACAGAGCTATAAAGAATAAAACAGGGAAACATCTAGAAATGATTCACAAAGTTTTTGGTTTGGGTTTTTCTGGTGGGGACAAGAATAATCAGCAACCACCTTGTCCATGTAAAACAACATTCTGAAGTCGAAGTTACCCACCTGTATAGTCTGCAGATATTTCCTTGAAGTCCTTTGAGTCAACTCATCTAACGTATTTTTAAATATTCTGATAAATGTAAGCAGCATTTAATCAAAATGCACGTTTTCCAAACAGTGTCATTTAAAAGCAAAACATACTTCAGTTGGAAGCTATATACATTCCAAATACTCATACTTACAAAATGTTCAACTTCCTAAAGAAACAGGAGAGTAACATTATGGTAATTTGCATATCACATCTGCTATTTTTAATTTTCAGATTAAAGGGCACCTTTTCCCAGAAAAGGATTCAGTAAGAAGAGAAGAGAAAAACATGTAACTTATCACTCAGGCCAAGTTAACAATTTGATTGGATGCTTTGGGACATATTATTTTCACTCCAAAAAGGGAATTAAGAGAAACATAATTTACATTATTTTTTAGTCACAAGAATAAAATTCTATCAAACCAGCATAAATTAACATTGAAAGACTGGAAACAAAAACAATGAAAAGGAAAGTGTTACACATATCTAAAAATATTAGATTGTGTTACTTGTTTTTATTTTCCCTGAGGTTTCAAAACAGAGAGCTGAGAAAGGAAAGCTCAGAGTGGATTATGTCATAGACTAGCTTCATTTTGTTTTATAATGTAGATCCCAGTAAGGTCATGATTTAACTAATGCATGGCTTGCATGGCCACAAATACATTGATTTCAGGACTGTACTTTGTAATAAGGAACAGAAACACCAAGTGACATGAGAGGTGGGGCTTAAAATTAATTACGTATTGGAACAGAGAGGCTGTTTAAGCAATAGCAATAAAGGGAGTAATTAGAAAAGTCTATTTCTTGTCCAGTAGTAAAAATGAGATTATTTGCCTTTTATTTAACATTTTTGAATTTCTGAATCCCATTTTCTAAACCATCTCTCAGTGCTGCAAGTGGCAAGCTAGAGTGTTATCCCTCCTGAGAGCAAAACATTCTTCTTCTTGACTTTCGTGTGATTTTCCCACAGATCAGTAGGCGGTAACAAAACCGAGGGCCACGAGACAGCTTTGTGAGAGGGTTAGCTTCTGGGGGAACATAGTGGCAACCATATCTTGTCACACACAGAACAAGAAATTAGAGAAAACTGCCTCTCAGCAATGGTGACCGACTAGAGCGGCAGAAAACAGTCTGACTCTCAACCACTAGTTTCTACAGAAACTGACTTTTCAGGAGAGCCAAACTCCTTTTAAATGGATGTGAAATACATATGGCAATAAACAATTCTTATTTTTCAAGTGTTCCAACTTTTTCTCCCCTAGAACAACATCACTTAAAAGAAAAGACGTACACTAAAGCGACTCACCGTTATAGTGAGACCTCTGTGGTTCAAGAGGCACAATACATAGGGTTTCTAATAAAATTTGGACACAAGAGACTAAGTAACAATTTTCATTTATATAACATTGGGTTGAACCCAACTCTAACAAATTCATTTACAATTCTTTAAAAGTAAATATTGTGCTCATTTAATCCTTTACAGAGCAGATGGGAAACACCATTTCTAGTGATGTGGGGATCCTTTCAATGAGTATAAACAGAGAGGATGAATATACAAAGGAAAAGTTTATGTTAATTTTAGGACAGATTAGGAACAAAGAAAATATATTTAAAATACGAAATACTTGACTCTCCCTTTAACTGTTGTTTACCATTTGTCTTTACAAAAGCATCAGTACTCCATAGCTAAGTTTTCTAACACAGGTCCTGTGTTAGATGTGGGAAGACATTCCTGACGCAGAGTCGAAGAGCTGAAGGAACTCTTAGCGTAAATGAGCACTGCACTTTCTCCCCCACCTTTACTGAAGTGTGACTGGCAAATAAAGTTGGGTATATTGTAGGTGTACAGCATGATGACTTGATGTACATTTCACATTATGAAACGATTACCACAATCAAGTTAACTAATAGGCACCCCACGGTCTCCTTTGTGTGTGTGTGGGGGGGTATAAGCACTTAAAATCTATTCTCTTAGCAAATGTCTAGTATACGATGCAGTATTTTTACCTGTAACCTATATTTGTACACTAGTGGTATTTTCAAGAAGGCTGGGGAGCCTGAAGTCCACATTATTAACGGAGAAATCTTGAACTAAAAATAATCTGTTGGAGGAAAATGAAAATAATCTGCTGGAACATTTCACATAATGTTAATTTAGAGAAAGTTTTAAAATGTTTCATTTTAAGAATCAGAAGCCAATGCAAAGACTGAAGAATATATTTCATGCAATTTATTAAACTATCTTCCATCTCATTAAAACATTTGGACCTCTTCTGAAAAACAGTGGACTTAGTTCCTAAATATAAAGTATCAGTTCTGCTTAGAGAAAAATGAGTTTGGTGCCTCTCCTGTCTTATATTATTATTGTTCACAACAATGTGAAAAAGACTGGTCTTCTCTTCAGCCTATCTTTCCTAACACTGTTTAA
Organism: Lutra lutra; assembly: GCF_902655055.1. Taxonomy (NCBI): domain Eukaryota; kingdom Metazoa; phylum Chordata; class Mammalia; order Carnivora; family Mustelidae; genus Lutra; species Lutra lutra. The sequence goes on from NC_062280.1 coordinate 1,992,240, forward strand.
TTGACTACTTCATTTACATTAGGTAAGCATTCTGGCACTCAGCTTTGATGCTCATTAAGTAGAAAGGAATGCTCTCTGAGAGCTTAGGCAATGTGTCTTTCCAATATTCTCATATATCTGTTTCAAACATGGAGGAAGAATGAGAATAATTTTTTAAAGTAAACAGGTTCTTGCCTTCTTAAAATTGCAATAAAACAAACAAACTTTCTTCTATTAGCTGTAGACCACTGTGGGTAATGGTCACACACAGTAAGAACAGACTTTAAAACTTCCAGGGCGGGTGGGGGTATTGTGCAAGGCAGTTAATGTCGGATCTGTGCACAATAATGGGAAGGACAAATGGAGGCCATGCCCGTCTATAGGTTCTGCAATTACCCCTCTTTAGTGACCTTTTGCTAAGCCGGCTAAACCATAAACCCAAAGTAGGTAGCTTGAACCTAAGCCATTATTACTGCAGATACGAGACGATATAGAAGTGGGAATTTATGAAGTGATCTTCACGGCCGTGTGCAATCTCTGGACGGAAAAGTCTCAGGACCCACTCAAAGGCCTCTTGACCACAAGGCACCGAAAAGCATGGCTGTTCAACTACTTGCTTCCTCCCAAGCAGGCCTCTTCCAGCGACATTTTAAAGATGTTGGCTCTGAGAAAATAAAATGTCACTGTTTCACAAAAATATAAGTACTGAACAGTACACCATTTGTTGTTTGCAAAAATTTTTGCAGATGTTTAGGAACTTCTTATTTATTTGCTCAGTTATTGGCAAGCTAGCATAGTAATCCTCAAGAACCAAAGTTGTATTTAGCCACAACCCACAGCTAATGCTGTAAGAGTTGAGACCAGGTTTTGTGTTGGCGACCTTTGAGCTGGTTCATTGTTAATGCCTGCTGAAACTGGAGTACCTTACATGTAATTAGGAAACAAGTTTAAAATTTTGGTTGAAGCAAATTTTTGACCATGTTAAGCCACAAATGCACATGGTCATGATTCATATTTTTCCCTATTATTTTACTTATTCCTTGCCCATATTTATTTTTTTAAAAAACACTATTTATTTTTAGTGATTTGGAACTCTCTTCCTATCCGTGTGGGCTATACAATGCATTATGTCATATCATCCAACCTGCTAAAGCCCGATGGAGCTGGCGGTGATATTCAATACATGCAATAAGCTTTGCTAGAGCTTCCCAGGAACCTGGAAGAGTCTTATGTGGCCAAGAATAGCTATTTTCCCTTGAAATTTCCAATTAGCTTCATAAAATCCAGAAAGTCTTTAGAGTTAGCGACAAAATCATCATTAAGTTTAACGTTCCTATCTACTATGAAAGCAGAGGATAATGATTGCTAGAAAGGCTTGTTTTTATTTACACAATTAATAAATAGATATTTAAGTGCTGTGTGATTTCCATGGGTGTTCAGTTCATACAATTGAAATGAAAATTCTTTTTTTTTTTAAAGATTTTATTTATTTATTTGACAGACAGAGATCACAAGTAGGCAGAGAGGCAGGCAGAGAGAGAGGAGGAAGCAGGCTCCCTGCTGAGCAGTAAGCCCAATGTGGGGCTCGAACCCAGGACCTGGGATCATGACCTGAGCCGAAGGCAGCGGCTTAACCCACTGAGCCACCCAGGCGCCCCTGAAATGAAAATTCTTATTGGCCTTAAGGAAAATTTACTATGGTGTGCCATTTTGAAGCTAATAAAGAGATTTAGTTTTTTAAGCAATCTCTTACCACTTAGCAAATTATGTTGAGAGAATATGATGTTCTTGGTAACTTAGTTTGTGGATTTTTTTTTTTTTTTTGCATAAACATGTTTATAAAAACATACAAATTAGTTTAATAAAAAGAAGAACTTATTGGTTTCACCCTATCTCCACTTTGGTTACTGGAAAGTCATGACAACATTAGAAATCATATTTCAGCAAAACATAAGATAACATCACACATCTGACTTGCTTTGCAGCTGTTGATGGAGGATGCTCCCATCTTGGTCAGTCCTATGCTGATAGAGATGTCTGGAAGCCAGAACCTTGCCAAATATGCGTCTGTGACTCAGGATCTGTCCTCTGCGATGACATAATATGTGATGATCAAGAATTAGACTGTCCCAACCCAGAAATCCCATTTGGAGAATGTTGTGCGGTGTGCCCCCAGCCTCCAACAGCTGTGAGTTTTAAGAAAATCTGTCCATCTTCAAGATTCATATGTTAACACATGAATAGTCCCTATACCACAGGATCTTGAAAGGAAAAGAAAGTCATGTCTGCCAATTCTGTTGGTTTTATAAGTAAAAGGTGAACATTCTGGCTTAAACCTAAGGATTAGATGTAGTTTGGGATAAGAAATAAATATGCAAATTGGGACACACTTCACGGGAAAGTTTTTCTTATGTCTTGTTTAATCTGTATCTTTTCCATTTATCAGCCTCCTCGCCCTCCTAATGGTCAAGGACCTCAAGGCCCTAAAGGAGATCCAGTAAGTAAACATTATTTAGTGGAATGAAATGAGTTCTTTAAGTAGTCTGCTTTTTTTTTTTTTTTTTTTTTTTGGTTTTTTGCTTCTTCTAATAGCCTTTCCATATGTGAGCCTTCATCATTCAGATATTTCCTTGACTACCACATATTTAATGACAGTGAAGAACTCAAGCCAAGAATCCGTCATCGTACATGTGAATATTTACATTTTCCCAACTTCATATAGTGTCTTCATCCCCATTGTCAGTTTGAAAAATAAAATATAGGTCGATCTACAAAGAAATAAATTATGTTAAAATTATTCACATGATATAGATTTAAAAAGTATATATTCTCAAGAAAGTTCATCAGTTACGTTGATTCCTCATAATATAAAGCAGAGAAGCTACAATTGGATGATAATTCGGAATCAGTAGGCCTTTTCACTGTCTTATGAGTTTGTATCTCTGATTCTTTTAGGGTCCCCCTGGTATTCCTGGGAGAAATGGTGATCCTGGTATCCCAGGACAGCCGGGTTCCCCTGGTTCTCCTGGCCCCCCTGGAATCTGTGAATCATGCCCTACTGGTCCTCAGGTAATAAATTCCAGGACAAAGAGATCCCCTCCTTTAATACAACTACCCCCTTCATTTTCTTTTCTTTGGCCTGTATGACATCTCACTTTTGTGGATTCTTTCTATCAATTCTCCCATTGTATGTTTCTAACAAATCCTTATTTCGTGCTTCTCCGTGTTGGACACTATTTTAAGTGCTTTATAAACTTTGCTTTTCCTTGTAATGCCAATGGTACTGCTCTTCTGTCTTTGCAACATTTCCCAACTTCTCCGCAGGCGTAGAATCTATCACTATGTTTGAGAAATGAGCCATCGACTCCCGAATGAGTCCATCTGGAGCATTTAAGAACTGCTGCAGCTCTGCCTTATGTGACTTACAACCCCAACAGCAGAGCCTCTGAAAGTTCGGATGAACTCAGAGCTACAAATAATTCTCACCGACTTCAGGTCAACAGGGTTATTTGAGCCTCGGCAACTGCCCCCACCCCACCTGCAGAGCCTACCCTGCTCCCCCCCAAGAAAGCGTGGCAGCCACTAACGCTGCGTGAGAATACCTAACCAGACATGTCAATGAGACACAATTCTGCTGCATGGCCTTAGGAGAAGTTAGAAGCCACGCATCTACAAATCACTCCGAGTCTTAAAAAAATGCTGTTCAGAATCAGTTCAACAGAAGGCAAAGCGGACCATCCAACTCATTCCTATGCTGGTACCAAACATAACCCGCTTGCGGGCCTGAGATTCAAAACAAAATACTCTCCAAAGAAATCCAACGAGCACATTTAGCTTTTCTATTATTCTGGTGCCTGTGCTCTATGTGGGTGTTTATTTGGGGGGCAAATTTGTTAGGCATATCAACCAGAAGCCAGAGGTTACAAATTTTACTTGCATCCTTAAATGTTGGTAAAGTAATTTGTCTTCCCCATTTTTTTCTGCTCTGAATGAGATCAGATTATATGACTTCAAGGCTCTTCCAGCTTCTAACAGTCCATGATCCTATGTTTGAAGCTGTGGGTATCACTTAGAAGTAATATCTTGAGTAAGATCACACAGGAACAAATCATCTGGGATTAACATTGCATAGAGTTAGCGGAAAGACGCGTGTATCTCGTACTTCTGTAGGGCGTCTACTACTGAAGCTATGGGGACAGGATAAGCAAGACGATGAAGGCACACGGACCACATCCTCTGGCTTGCACAAACTTCCTACCAGTGAATAGCAGATGTTGCATGCGCTTCTTCTAAATGCTTTTGGAAAGAACTATGATGTATATATCAAAATGACCAGATCTATTCGGTCTCTTTGCTACAGAACTATTCTCCCCAGTTCGAGTCCTATGACGTCAAGGCTGGAATAGGAGGAGGAGGAATGGCGGGCTACCCCGGGCCAGCTGTATGTACAAGAGTTTCTCAGCATTTTAGAGCATGATTTAGCTTCTGGTTTGTTAATTCTTGAATGGTTATTTTCCCAGTAATATAGTATTAGTACATATTCACACAAAATAGCTTATTCTCCATGAAGGTTGGGAAAGCAAGTGTAGGATTATGACCCTTCTTATCCTAACTTGTCTTTTCCTCTAATCTCACACCTGTTTTGCCACTCCTTCCTTCTTTAGACAACCACGCATTCCGGGAGGCCCCCTGCCTTTGTGCTTAGGTCTCACACCCATATATTCCCTAATTTTAACCATATTTTGCTATTTTTCACTTCCATTTTTCCTTGTTCTCCTTTAGTCATTCAGAGTCTTCTTTTCATGTGTTTTCATCAAGTAAGTGCTACTTTCTGGATGACAGTTCGAGTGATGGATGCCCAATACTGCGATCTGCCACATCCCAACCCTGAAATCAAATACAAATATTTCCACAATTTATTGAGTCTTTAAGTTTCCTACAAATGATAGCTATTTACCTTGTACCCAGAAGCTTTCCCTTAATGTAAATACCTGGAGTTTTGTAGAAGAAAATAGACAAAAATCAGTGAAACCTGGGTACCGGGGCATGATGTGTGGTGTCCCACACAAATGACCTTAATTGTAGACCAGGCTCTCGGAAGAAGCAGTGTGGGGAAGAGTATTGCTTCACTGCCAGTAACAGGTACATAAGTGCAAAAGGATGCATGACACCGGATTCTCAGGGATTACGGAAGACTGCCACCCAGATCGCTAGACACCATATTTGTGACTTCCAGAATGAGAGAGGACAAAATTTTAGCTGATAGATCCAAATGACCAGTTAAAGAAAGACCCTTGACATTGATGTAAATTGTAAATAGAGAATTTTACAAATCTCTAAAGTTTGGGGGGATGTGATTTTTTTTTTAAAGCCAGAAGAATTCTATTAACAGTTTAAATATCTGGTCTTATGCAACTAGATTCAAATTATGAATCTTATTTTTCAATCCTATATACAGTTTTTACTAAAAACAAAACAAAACAAAACCCAAAAAACCCACCTTAAAACCAAAACAAAACAAAAAGCCCACTACTTAATATTTCAGAAAAGAGGTTGAAAGAGAACATTTAATTACAAACTGTGGTTTTATGAATTTGTTTTCAGTATTTAGAAATAGCAGGCTATAAAACGAAAGATTTTCTAGTGTAACCTGTATTTCCTAGCAATGATAAACCTGTTGGTTCTAACTGTAATCTACCATGGCCCCACGTGTGCTGATTCTCATATGTACATCTAAATCTTCATGTTAGCATAACTCGGTGACATAATGAAGAACTTCCTGGTTGATTTACATCATCATTTTTAGAAACTGGGATTAACAGTATGCAGGTATTTTCCCACAGGAGTCTGGCTGGCAGGCAAAAAATTGCTTCCTCACTAGGACTGGTATCATCCTAACATTAGGACTTTCATAGTGTTTTACATGGATTTTTCTAGACTTTTGAATTCTCTTTTATGGGGACTTCAGACTAACATTTTATAGCATTTTCCAATAATTATTGATTCTGTGAGAATTCCTTTTAAAGTGATGTTCTTATAGTGACATTTTTTTGTATATCTAATAAAATTAATCATATCTGTGAATAGTTACTACATAATGAGGCATGCTGTTCTCATTTTTTTTTTTTTAGTGTCAGTATCATTTCTCATCTCTTTGATGCCTGAAAAAAGTGTATTTCAGTTGTGCCTATTTTGTCTTTATCCTTCAAATTTATATTCCAGGGTCCCCCTGGCCCTCCAGGTCCCCCTGGTACATCTGGTCATCCTGGCGCCCCGGTAAGTGTGGCCATTAGTGGTGCTTTCTTTTTCATGCATTTATAGAAATCAAGTTAACACAGATCTTGCCGTAGTGTAGCCCTGCCAGCATGCATAACCCCAAATAAGTAGAGGAATCACACCCCAGAAACTATCATTCCTTCAAAGATGGAGTTTCGTATCTAATTCATCTACAAACAATGACTCATAATTAAAACCTTGCTAAAATTAAACCATAGGCTTACCTTGCATGTGATATGGCCTCAAGTTCAAGACAATTCAATTCCAGTGGAATGAAGTGAGACAACGGAATAAATCTGCTTTATTTGATCTGAAAAATTTTGGCTTCCATGTTTATAAATTGGAATAAGATTCACTAATTGCTTCACAAATCTTAATTTCATACTGTCTTCAAGAGGTAAATGCCTAAAGTGAACATTACATTACTTTAAAAATATTTTCACATTATTCTACCTACTAGGGTTCTCCAGGATACCAAGGCCCCCCCGGTGAACCTGGGCAAGCCGGTCCTGCTGTAAGTATCCATCAGAGCTGCAGAGTCTGTGCATGGACCATCCCACGTAGACACCACCTCCACGGTCTGAAACACCATCTTAGGTCCTGTAGTGTACTCAGATTTTAAAACAATAAATAATATTTCTTACAATGGTTGAACTGGTTTCGGAGATCTTTTGGACTCTTCTAGTGGCTTAGATTCCCCAGAGATACTTGCTATTGAATCTAGGAATTCCCTGGCTCATCAGCCATCATCGTTCACCTCCTAGTGTGGACACAAACCCTCCTTCTCTTAAACAGAGATTTAATGTTCCCGTAATTAGGTTCACCTTCATATCTCCTGACATGTCTCCTGACGTGCAATTTTTAAAACTTAATTTACTAGAAATAAACATAATCCAACAGATTCCTCTCCCAAAATCGCGCTGTATAAGCAAGCAAGTGAGGGGAATTAGTCCAATTTAATACTTCAAACTATTTGGAAATACCTATATATTAAAAAATTCATTATCTCATAAAATGTAAAAGTGCTTATGGATTTCTAAATACATGTGATGTAAAATATATGATATTTTTAATTCTTATTAAAAATAAGTTCATTAAACAGTAAAAACTGTATATATGACAAGCATGATATTAACTCAATGTGTCATTTTCATCATGAAAAATATTGAGAGTATTTTCTAAAAAGAGGTTCCTTTCAGGAAAACACATGATATGTAACAAATTTTTGTAAGAGAAAAACCTATAGACACATTTGCTTTTTATTTTCTCATTTTCAGGGCCCTCCAGGACCCCCTGGTGCTATAGGTCCATCTGGCCCTGCTGGAAAAGATGTAAGTCTTTAAAGACTGAATGGAGATACGGCAAAATCCAAGTTGGATTAGACTGTATGCTAGGCTCACAGAAAAATCTTACTCAAAAAACTGTTGCTAACATGTCAGCTCATACTAACTTTAGGATGTAGGGTGTTTGTGCAGCCATCTGTACCATTTTCTGAATTCCAAACTAACAGAACCCCTACATGTGCTTCCTCGTGTCGAGAAGGTACACGGAGTGGATAGATCATAACTGGAGGAGGAACAAGTAGCTTCTTTCTTCCTCTTGTCATGAGGAAATTGATATCAATACTTCATGAACTTGAAAACGTAAAACGCCTTTAATATTGTGTCCTTCGTCCCTTCCCATTCAATGTCCAATGGCAAGTCCTCATCAATGGATTGAGAGAGCATCATAATACTTCAGTGAGGAGTGCTGCCTACTGTTGAGAAGGGAGAAGTCCTCCCCGTTCCTTCCACTAGGGAAAGCTGTTCTAACAACTGTGTTTAGCCTAACCGCTTCCGTGAGTCCTTGATGAGAAAAATGCAGTTGGTTTGCTAACTAGCTACAGTGTGTTTTCTCTTACACAATCACGCGTCTATTTTTTCTTCCTCCCCTAGGGAGAATCAGGAAGACCCGGACGACCCGGAGAGCGAGGGTTGCCTGGACCTCCAGTAAGTCTGTGGCGTGCAGTGAATTACTTGGAGTAATCACGATGATCTTAGCTTGAAAATTATTCTATAAGTAAACTGAATAAAACTTAAAAGTGGAAGGCATTTTACTACTACTGGACTGTGATTTGAAAATTCACTAATATCTGTTCTATTCCTTATTTTTAGGGTATGAAAGGTCCAGCTGGAATGCCTGGATTTCCTGGTATGAAAGGTCATAGAGTAAGTAGAGTTTCTGAATTAACTATAAGCTATTTCATTTAGCTATGTTTACTTGCCTAACCAATTTTATTAGGCAATTTGAGTATGTGCCAAAAATGGTTGACTTGATTGTTTTAAGTCTATCAACTTTGCTGACTAAACCAAGTAGTAATTTTACAGATAATAATTAGACTTGTTTTTAATATGAAAAAAGGCCTGGGAAAAATTATTTAATTTTCTTAACTTCATTGCCAGAAAAAAACGAAAATATGCTATTAAGAGCCGTGCGTTATTCGTTGACTTGGTGTGATTTGCAGGTGAATCAAGCAACTTTATTCTATGCAAAACATTAGGTGGATTCTACCAACTGACCCCCAGGTCTACCACCTTAATAGAAATAAAATCTGGGAAGCTGATATTTGCTATAGTTAAGGCAACTTCCTAATTGAACTGGATTGTACTTGCTAATTCAGATTTTTTACTATAAAATCACTGTCAAATGTCTTCAACCCATTTAAAAGAGTTTTAAATTACTCACATCAGTGTTGGAAATAGTACTATGTGGGAAAAACCAGCTATGAAAAATACAATGTAAAGTTTCCAACCATTCTGGCTTGTTAACAGATCTTTAATATTTTTACTATTTTTATACATTTCCTAGGGCTTTGATGGACGAAATGGAGAAAAGGGTGATACAGGTGCTCCTGGATTAAAGGTAAATAAAAATAAAATCATACTTAAATGAATTTAAGTAAATTCATTTAAATGTTATAGCTATGTTTAAGATTTATACTTTGGGGTTTAACTTTTTCTGAAATTTACTTGAAATTTGCTTTCCAGGAACTAAATAACAGTGACTAATTCAAATGTTCTACCAAAGCTTCCACGAAAGCTGATAACTTGAACTGTCTAGATTAGAAATGATTGTGCACACCTAAGTAACTCACTGATTATTTCTGTTTCATCCTCAAGTTTTTAAAATGCAAAAATTGAGAATTACAGCAAATAAAATGCCACCAAAAATTTGATATTGCTAAAACATATCTTTTTCTTAGGTTGTATGATATTCTTCATAATGTGCTGCATTTTAGAAAAAACTATACATTCCTTCCTCTGTTCTACAAAATGGTAACATACTTTACATGTTTCTAGGGTGAAAATGGCCTCCCAGGTGAAAATGGAGCCCCTGGACCCATGGTAATTATATTTCTTATGTAAATTTCAGTTTTAATTTATTAGCCTCCATCTAACCCAAAACTTGCCTTGCTCCTCTCCAGCTGTTTTTTCACAAGGTTAAAATAAGACCGTTCATTCTACTGTGTTCTGCAGGGTCCCAGAGGAGCTCCTGGTGAGAGAGGACGGCCCGGGCTCCCAGGAGCTGCGGTGAGTCTTGGTACTGGCACTGCACCGTTCCAGCCAGAATCACAGATCAGGGCCTCAGCCCAGTCTGCAGGCTGTGGCAAGCTTCTGGAAAATCTTTCCCATGAGATAGCATTTAACGCGGCCTATTTGTAGCTATCGTGTAGGGAAACAAATAAGGGCCTCACAGTTACTATCTCTTCTGAAAGTTTTTTAAGTGTCTACTTTGTCTACGTTACTTGAACCATTAATTCACAGTTGATTTTTTTTTTAAGATTTTATTTATTTATTTGACAGACAGAGATCACAAGCAGGCAGAGAGGCAGGCAGAGAGAGAGGAGGAAGCAGGCTCCCCGCTGAGCAGAGAGCCCGATGCGGGGCTCGATCCCAGGACCCTGAGATCATGGCCTGAGTCGAAGGCAGCGGCTTAACCCACTGAGCCACCCCGGTGCCCCTCACAGTCTATTCTGTTAAACGCAGGACCCAGGTCTTCCACACATCATTGTTGTACACATCAGAATGTTAACAATTTGACTCTAAAAACATGTTCTTAGTAAGCAGATTGTAGTACACTGGAAGAAGAATCAACTCCACGGAGTGAGAATTTTAGTCAGAACATCACTCATGACTGGGTTTTCAGAATTCAGGAGATGTTTGAGACAAACTTCTCTTTCTAGGGGGCTCGAGGTAATGACGGTGCTCGCGGAAGTGATGGACAGCCAGTAAGTACCTTTTATCTGGTTCTTTAAGGGAGTGGGACGTTACACAGTATGGAATGCTGGACTAATACGGATTACAGACCTAAAACTCAACATTGTCCATAAACATTCACTCCGACAGACACTAAGTCCATAAACACAATCTAGAAACAATCTAGAAACCCTAAACCCATAAATGAAATTCTGCTATTTTTCATTATACTTGGCCCATTACTAACATCTGTATAGTGTTCACTTGTTAATACCCAGTCCTGGACATGGCCATTAAAAGGGCCCTGCAAAATAGATCTTGATGTTACCTCCACTTTATAAACAAGAGTGCAAGAGCTCCAGGCTAAGGAAATTGCACAAAGTCGGAGAACTTGCGGCAGAAGGCAGGGGAACCGCTCTTGTTATTTTGTCACATTGTTTCTCCACATAATATTCATCCACGGACCATAAATACTATTTTATCTGTGCAATTGTCTTCTTTATTGTGTGTGTGCCAACTTCCTAGCCAGCACTATGTTAGCTTCTGTTTTCTTGATTAAGAGCTCTTGAAATTGTCTTTACTTTTTTTCAGGGCCCCCCCGGTCCCCCTGGAACTGCAGGATTCCCCGGTTCCCCCGGTGCTAAGGTAAACATGAATTTCTACAGAAGAATATGAAAGAGGTGTTGGGGCAACAGAAAAATCATTGGATTGTTTCTTAAAAATTGTACATATGTTTATGTAGGCATCGAGTAGGCATGTTTTTACCTGTTCCGATCTTTAACACCCTATTTTTGATTCCAAAAGGGGTTATACCTGGCACTCAACTATTCCTATATCTCTTTCTCGTTTCCCAGTCTCTTTCTGAAAAGCACATCCCATAATCACATGCAGCGTTTCTCTGCCTTCCTGATTCGTGACTCTTTGCTGGTGACGGGGCACATCATCACACATTTCCAGCCCTGGGGAGATGGGCTGAAACTGGCTTGGTGGTTAGAAGTGACGAGAGACATTGACCACTTCGGGTCTTTCCCCTTAGGGTGAAGTTGGGCCTGCGGGATCGCCCGGCTCAAGCGGGTCCCCCGGACAAAGAGGAGAACCTGGACCTCAGGGCCATGCTGGTGCGCCAGGTCCTCCCGTAAGTGACAAATGCGGCCTCTGAGGCGCGTCGCTGCGTTTGTGTCATGAAACCATGTGCTTTACTGTTGTTATCACCCAAGATTTATGTATTTTAATCATTGCTTGGTGCTCTGAGATGACTCTACTGTGATAAATACAGACTTGATCAGTACTAAAATTCGTGGGCCTTGAGATTTAACTCTTCTAGAATTTATGACTTTCACGTTTATTTGACAAAGTGAAGTACAGGACGGAGAGTGATCTGACGCTTCAAAGACTGTGCTCCCCGATCACCAATCACAACAATTTGAGGAAGAAACAGGATTAAATACCTCCTCTGTTTATTACTTAACAATTCAGACCAAGCACAGATTGTCTTTAATTTATCCAGATAGTGATCATTCTCTTGCCTGCATGGTGTGTTGTTCCACAGTTGGAGGAGTCAACGAATCTCTACAAAGCCCAACGCCCACCAACGAGTTTACTTTGCAATGTATGCTCGCTAGTGACATTATTTTTAATATTCTCTTTTCCCCTCCCAGGGCCCTCCTGGGAGCAATGGTAGTCCTGGTGGCAAAGGCGAAATGGTACGTTGCCCTCGCCCCCACCCTCGTGTCAGCCACACACGTCATCGGCTTCCTTTGCCCTTTGCGTGACTGTCCATTTGCGATGTCTATCAGCTCTTCAAAAAAGAGAGCTCAAATTTGACTCATGTTGTGTGCTTGGGCTATTTTTAGGGTCCTGCTGGCATTCCTGGAGCTCCTGGACTGATGGGAGCCCGGGGTCCTCCTGGGCCACCCGGAACCAACGGTGTTCCTGGACAGCGCGGCGGTGCAGTGAGTTGCATAACTTCCCTTGGTTGCTTGGAGGGTGTGGCTCCGTTCCCACAAAACAAGTATAAACAGCAGACTTTTGGTACTTGTTCAGCTGATTTTATGCTGGTCTCGCTCTGGTTTTACCACAGCATTGGCAGTTGCCGCTGCTGATTTTGTTAGTCTGGGCTCCCTGTTTTTAAACCAAGATTTTGTTTTGTTTAGGGTGAACCTGGTAAAAATGGTGCCAAAGGAGAGCCGGGGCCACGCGGTGAACGTGTAAGTGTTACCCCAACAGAATGGGTTATTTCTTATTTCAGATGACAGTTTTGCAACCAGATTTATCCCTTTATTGGCGTCGTTTTTAGGGGGAAGCTGGTTCTCCAGGTATTCCAGGACCTAAAGGTGAAGATGGCAAAGATGGTTCTCCAGGAGAGCCTGGGGCAAACGGACTTCCAGGAGCTGCAGGAGAAAGGGTACGTTTCCCACAGGCGTCTCAACGGAGACCAGGATCACTTTCATTCACATAGAACTTGACCTTCAGGGTGAGGAGACCATGCTTTTTCTTAAGCTGAGTACTCAATCCCAAATACTGCTTTTGAGGCATTGTATAACTCAAGAACATCTCTATTGCTACTCAGAAATTATGAAAAAGTTTTCATGCTTTGGGCTGAAACATTTGTCTTTCACTATTTCCAGGGTGCGCCTGGATTCCGAGGGCCTGCTGGAGCCAACGGCCTTCCAGGAGAAAAGGTGGGTGACTTTAATTTCTATTTTTGTAAATGCTGGTACTACAAATAGTTATATTCTTCCATATAGTTTCCCATTAACTAAAACCTAAATATCTGAAAGAAATATATTGGAGTATAAAAATAATAATAATAATTTCCAGTTTACAGTAATGATTCCTGCCCCTGATTAGCTCTTCTCCTATCTTTGTAACTAAAGCAAGTCACTTAGCTTCTATGAGAATTTTCTAACATATGTGTCAATTGAGAGCCATTTATTTCGGTATCATTACAAGAATAAAGTAAATTAAAATGCTTGGAAATTCTTTGAAAATTCTAAAATACTACACAAATACGATATTATATCATCAAAGATATTTGATTTTATACACACAGAAATGTATTGTGATACCCACTGAATATTTCTGGCATGTGGTGTTCATCAAATTTGCCTCAAAATATTCACAATATGATAACCCAAGCTAATAGATAGTGACTTTATGGCATGTCAGCAGCACACTAGCTCTCTTTAAGAGACAAAAGGAAGGGGTGCCTGGGTGACTCAGTTGTTAAGCATCTGCCTTCAGCTCAGGTCATGATCCCAGGGTCCTGGGATCGAGCCCTGCAATGGGCGCCCTGCTTGGTGGGAAGCCTGCTTCTCAGTCTCCCACTCCCTCTGCTTGTGTTCCCTCTCTCGCTGTAAAATCTTAAAAAAAAAAAAAAGAGAGAGAGAGAGAGAGACAGACAGACAAAAGGAAGCTTTCTAGTTGTAACTTAAATGTGATCAATGTCTAGGTCAATGAAGGTTCTTTTACTTATTTGTCGAATTATCTCACCTCATAGGGTCCCGCTGGGGAGCGTGGTGGTCCCGGCCCCGCAGGGCCTAGAGGAGCTCCTGGAGAACCCGGCCGAGATGGTGTCCCCGGAGGTCCAGGCATGAGGGTACTGAGAAACACTTGCTTGCTTGACACTGCCATTTAGTAAGAAGAAAAGCAAATAAAGGAGGATCAAAGACTCCTTAAAACAGACTGTAGTTTTACAGCCTCCAGACAAAACAAAATACTCTTAAGATAACTGAAGATTAGAACTGATTGAAGGAAAACAGAACACTTGACTGAGACATAGACAAGAAAATGTGTGTGATAAAAGTCTACATAGAAAATCTCAAAATTTCACATATATACATATATATTTTTATTTATCCTTTTTAAATGCCTAACTTCTTCATTTTAGGGTATGCCCGGAAGCCCAGGAGGGCCAGGCAGTGATGGAAAACCAGGGCCTCCCGTATGTACATGTTTAACATCTCATTTGATAAGCCCAGTGAATAATGGAACATACACTTTGGCCTACATGGATGTATATTGTAGAGTCTTGATATACATATTTTGATATTTTGATGAAATCTTTTTAAAACCTCTGTTCATGTAATTTTTTTTTTTTTTTTTCATTAGGGCAGTCAAGGAGAAAGTGGTCGACCAGGTCCTCCAGGCCCATCTGGTCCCCGAGGTCAGCCTGGTGTCATGGGTTTCCCTGGTCCTAAAGGAAATGATGTGAGTTCCTTCCTTTATTTCTTCAATAAATATTTGACAGAAGGCTTTTCTTTTCCATATGGGAGTTCAGAGATGGCCAAAACCTGATCTCTACTTCAAAGCATGGTATAATATATGAAAATCAAAATGCCATGTGAGACAAGGAGTTGTTTTTTGTTTTGTTTTTGTTGTTTTCTTTTCTTTTTCTTTTTTTTCTTGTTTTCTTGTTTTTTGTTTTTTTTTGAGTTCTGGGGAAAGAGTAGAGAAATTTATGGCAATCTAGTTCTAGAAAGGAGTTTTGGGTTGTGGACGCATACATGTGCGTATGGAAGGGGCAGATCAAAACTATTAGGGAATAGGACGCTGAGTGATTTCCTTTTGAAAATTAGTAAATGCTGCTACTTCTTTAGGGCGCACCTGGCAAGAATGGAGAACGAGGTGGCCCTGGAGGTCCTGGCCCTCAGGTACGCAGCTTTCATTACCTTTTCCAGCTTTCTCTAGAGGTGTTCGTTCCCATCCTATGGCTTCTGTTTATGATCTCCTTTATCTCTGCCTCCCTAACTGCTTTTTTTTGTCTTTAGGGTCCTGCTGGAAAGAATGGTGAAACTGGACCTCAGGGCCCCCCAGGACCCACTGTAAGTTCGCTCACATAACTTGGAAATGGAAGCGAGTGGGGGTGGGGCAGAGGAAAGACTTTGGGAATCTTATCGTCACCAACACTATGTCATCACAGTTCACCAAAGTGGTTTTGAAGCTTGGTTACCTCATTAGCTAAATGTTGACTAACTAGAAATGAGGATGTCTCCCTTGCACCAGTTCTGTAGGCCAGACTCTGCCCTTCCTCACACCATTAAGTTTCAATTAAGTGATGAGCCTGTTGAAAAGAAAACTGTGTGGACTAAATATGAAAGAATATTTTATAATAGAACATCTCATTATATTTTTCTACATTAGGGGCCAGCTGGTGACAAAGGAGATGCAGGACCCCCGGGTCCACAAGGATTACAAGTAAGAACTTATTTTCATATCCCTGGGTTTCCACTTCTACCAGATAATTCAGTACTTCCTCTCAAGAGCTGTCTTTGTTGAGCTAATTGACAGTTCAAATTTTGGATGACACTACTAAATTAGAATTAATCTTAAGCTTAAAATTTGTGGTCTGTCTTCCCCCTTGAAATAAAATAAGCGCATTAGTCAATTTTAATTAATAAATTAAAATTAATTTAATTAATTAATTTTTAATTAATAAATTTTTTTATGCTTATACTTATTTTTGTAATAATTTAAATCCACATAGTTAAATCAATCTTCCCATACTCATCCATTCATTTTCATGTACAGCAGTAGAAAAACTAGAGGGAGAGAAACATTAAGTCTGGAAGATATGGTTGTCCCTTCTCTGTCACTGGATTTTGAGAGCCACAAATTTTGTAGCCTTGAAAAGACCATTAAAACCAGTTTGAATACCTTGCAGAAACATACATTGAGAAGATTTTCTGTAAGCAGTGTTTGAAGTGCAAGTATGATTCTTTGTAGGGTTTGCCTGGAACCAGTGGACCTCCAGGAGAAAATGGAAAACCCGGCGAACCAGTAAGTGGCGTGCCCTTTTTTAAAAAGAGCTCAGAAGCCAAAAGAATAAATTGTAATCATTTATCAGTTATTAGCTTTTGCATTTTCTCATGCCATAGTTTCTGAGTTTTAACATATAGTTTTTAAATATTCAACAAAGAAAAATTATTCAATCATAAGTATCACACGGAAGGTTTCCATTTTACCATGAAATGAAAGAAAGCGTACATAGCTGGAGATTTAACTTTACAAAATGCAAGCCAGTCACGTGTGCTCTCTTGCTTATGTTCCTACAACATGTGTTCTGACGGAGGCCTAATCAGATAATGCCAATCTTCTAGGGTCCAAAGGGTGAATCCGGTTCACCTGGAACTCCAGGAGGCAAGGTAAGTATTTCCATCTATTTTCTAATTTCTTCAGCATTTTATAGAGCAATTGACTAGTGATTCACTTTTGGTATATCAAAGCAAAATGGTCTTTCTTTAGAAGCTCAACACTGCAACTATTTGGCGAGTACACAGGGTAACTCAAGACATTTGCAGAATAGATTTGCTCCATCTCAAAAATCACATTTTCTGACATGAATAAATACTACGGAGGCAGCTATGGGCCTGAAATTGAAAAGTCAAATCTTTCCAGGGCATTGACTCTGCACAGGAAAACTGTTGGTAGAAAAGCTTAAAAAAAAAAAAATGCCCCCATGAATAAAACAATAAGAGTGTCCGAGGTAGCTCATCAGATCGGGCATGGAGTTTCCCTCCTTCACTCTGTGTCTCCGTTTCCATCTCTCACTCCATTGATCAAATGTCTTTTATAACTACCAGCACTTCCCAGTTGTTCAAAAATATAAGTTCCCCAGTGGTCTACATCAAAATAATACAATTTAGGGTGTTTTTGTTTGCTGTTAGCCTTGGGTTGGCTAACAGGGCTCTTCTGCATTTCTACCCCAGGGTGATTCGGGAGCCCCGGGCGAACGAGGACC
Organism: Lutra lutra; assembly: GCF_902655055.1. NCBI lineage: Eukaryota > Metazoa > Chordata > Mammalia > Carnivora > Mustelidae > Lutra > Lutra lutra. The sequence goes on from NC_062280.1 coordinate 2,009,469, forward strand.
TCCGGGAGCCATGGGGCCCGCGGGACCAAGAGGTGGAACTGGCCCCCCTGGTCCCGAAGGAGGAAAGGTGACTCTGCACAATTCAGTTCTAGACTTTACAAAGTAGTGCACTCCATTTCCTTCTGGTGGTTTACCATTTGTCCTTTAATTTCAGGGTGCTGCTGGTCCCCCTGGGCCAGCTGGGCCTGCCGGGACTCCTGGTCTGCAAGGGATGCCTGGAGAAAGAGGAGGTCCTGGGGGCCCCGGCCCAAAGGGTGACAAGGTAGGCACTTCCGTGCTATTAACTCTAGCATAGAACAGACTTCCTGGGTTAAAGGCGAGAAGCACTGCTGCAAAGCAACCTGTTTTCAGAATTAATGTGGCCATTTTCTAGGAAGGGGAAATTGAGGTGTGTTGCTAGAGTGACTGTTCATGCGAACACTCACCAGCCATCACGGCACGTCCTCAGGGTCACTCCTCTTCCTGGCCGAGTCTCCCTGCGGCTGCTTCTAACCTGATGACTCTGGCTCTTATCTGACAGGGCGAACCGGGCAGTGCGGGGGCTGACGGAGCTCCAGGGAAAGACGGTCCCAGGGTGAGTTTCCCTGCAGGGCACAAATTGGACTTCCCTGAGTGTGACGTGGAAGACTTCCCCATCTCTACTTCTGCTGGTCCTAAAAACTCATCACCGTCACTTAGACCACAGTTTGCCTTTTCTGACCATTAAGAAGACCACAGTGACTCAATGTTTAAAATTCCTAGTTTATATCTGTTATTACCTGATGTTGGTTCAATGCTGACGTGAGAATAGAAAAACCTCAAAAGTATAATTAAAGTCACAAACTGAAGTCATCATAAATCCAAGTCCCTAAAATCCAAGATAATCAACACAGTTCAGAAATAATTTTTTTTTATTTTATACACATGGTAATTCAGTGATACAGTCATACCACGGAATCCTACTTAGCAGTAAGTAAGTGCAACATTAGCGACAAGGAAATCATGCAACAACTTACACAAACCTCAAGGACACGGGCTGAGTGAAACAGAGTCCATCTCAAAAGGGTGCGTACCGCGGGATTCCATCCATGCAACACTTGCTAGCTAATAGAGCTGATGATTGCCAGGAGTTAGGAAGAGGGGAGAGAAAGGTGCGTGTGACTAAAAGAGGGCATGAGAGGGAGTCTCACGGCAGTCGCACATTCGAGCATCGTGATTATGGCAGTCGTCATACCAGGCCACTCTACCTAACGGGGCCTAGAGCTTGTCCTCACACACACCAGCACGAATGAGTGCGAGAGCTGAATCAGCTCTGTGCATGGTCCCCATGCGTTTCTCGGTTTTAATATTGTACCAAGTTGTGTAAGATATTAACGTTGAAGGATGCTGGGAGACAGGTGCATAGCATTCTCCTGTATCTGCTTTTGCAACGTCTTGGGAATCTTCAGAGTAACCATTAAAAACAAACATCTTCCAGATATGACTGCGGCCAAGAGGCACGACCGTTAAGTCATTACACACGTGTCATACTTACCATTGTCGCCTTCAAGAAATTCATAGAAATTTCACTTTCGACAGATCGGATGGGTAGGCCATCATCCAATTTAAAAAAACCACCTAATGCCTCACATACATTGGTAAAACTCATATTTGAAAATGTCAATTTGGAAATTTTAATACGTGCATTTATATTCTGAGTAGTTAAACGTTTTGGATTATCAAGCAGTTGAATAAAGCAATGCATTTCAATTCTTAAAAAGCTACTCCTGTAAGATCTCACACCACATCACTTACCTTCTGCAATGGAGAGAAAAATGAATCAGTCAAGTTCCACCTAGTCTTACCGTCCTTTAGAGGCCTCTCCATAGACTCTCCGATGCCGTAGGCCTGGCGACATTTACACACCAAGGGAAGCACCATTCGAGCCACTATAGAAGTCATAGTATCTAGTTTATCTACTAGTATCTAGTTTATTATGTTTTTATGTTTTATTATGTTATTATCTAGTATAATATTATTATTATACTATGTCTATATATTCTCATTAATAAAATTAATAATTTTATCTTTAAAATCAAAAATGTATTTCTATTTTCTTTAGGGTCCTACTGGTCCCATTGGTCCCCCTGGCCCAGCTGGTCAGCCTGGAGATAAGGTAACACTTCATACTACTTAGAAACCAAAAGAAAATGTCCCCAGCTTTGGGATGCAGGGCAAAGTGTTTTTCCTCTTTTTTCAGGGTGAAGGTGGTGCCCCTGGACTTCCGGGTATAGCTGGTCCCCGTGGTGGCCCTGTGAGTGTTAATGACTCTCCCTGTACTTTGCAGCCCCACCCAGGCAGCAGGGACCCCTGCTTCCTTCCTTAGCAATTCTGCCCCGTGTCTCAAGGGCAGGATGACAGTTTCAGGAATTGTGTGACAAGCAAAGGAAGGTTCAAGTTCTGAAATTTAAAATTCACAGCAGACAGTTTTAAATCAAGCCATCTATCCTAAATAATTCTGGAAAAAAATTTAAAATGCACAAATAATATACATTTGTAAATAATATTTCTTAAACCGCAGGATCTTGCCTGAGGCACCTTCTAGATCTAAATAGAATTCTCTCCCTTCAGGATTTGCAACTCAGGACAGATACATAGTAAATGGTCCTAATTAATTGGTTGATTTCTCAAGTAACCCTAAGTATATTTTTAAATACTCACATTTTCTAGAAGTCATATGATTGCATGTGTTAAACCCTTCAAAATTCTCAGGTTATTTTTCTCGTAAATAATATCACAATCAGAGGCAGGAGGAACGGGAGGTTCTGGTGTGTCCACTCCTGGTTTTGTTGAGAAGTGGAAAAGCTCCCCAGTCGCGCCCTGTTGGTCAGCTTCGCGTACTTCCCGCTTAAAGGAAAGAGACGAGATGTCCAGGGTGATATGTCGATTGTCCTGTGCGAAGGCGTCTTCACCGTGACCAACGACAATGTTTTCCCCTCCAGGGTGAGAGAGGCGAGCATGGGCCTCCAGGACCCGCTGGCTTCCCTGGTGCTCCTGTGAGTATGAACACGCAGCCCAGAACCCCTCTCTTGCTGAGAAGCTGATGTTTGAATCTGGCTTCTAGTCAGGCCTCAGCTTCTCCTTCCCTGTAGGAGATTTCACCCCCGCTCCATGCGTGTGTGTGTTATTTTGTACTTCACTCCTCCCCTTTAAAAGATGGGATTAAAAACACTTGACTTGCCTTTATGCCTCATTAATGAGACGCGCATGATACCCTAGATTTTAAGACACTGGCAATGTTGAAAGCTCTTCCATTGTACGATGATACTAAAATTTGCTCTGGGCCTTAACTGTCTCCGGCGAATTTGCTGGCGCTCCTTTCCAAAGCACAATCCTCAGAGAGCTTTTCTCCCTTAGGACGAATAACATCCATTTTAACGTTTCCCGGATAGTTTTCTTCTATCCTGGAAGCATCTCTGTTGGTTTTGGTTTGGCCCGTCTTCCGAGAACGTTCCTTTACAAGTTGGTTTCAACCACTTGCCCCCTGAAGGATGGTGTTTCTGGAGGAGGAGCGGGATAGGCCGGGGGTCCCGGGAAGGACGTCCGCTCACAGGTGGCTGTCCTTTCTGAATGCAGGGACAGAACGGCGAGCCCGGTGCCAAGGGAGAAAGAGGTGCTCCCGGCGAGAAGGGTGAAGGCGGGCCCCCTGGCCTCGCGGGGCCTCCGGGCGGTGCCGGGCCTGCGGTGAGTGTCCTCTCTCGCTCAGTTTCCAAGGGGAAAGCGCGCCAGTGTGTCCGCCGTCCAAGACTCCATCCTGGGAGAGCTTGTCAAGGCGATGAGTACCGTCTCCCCAGGGGTACAGCTCGGACTTTGATGCCCCCACAGTCTGGATCGGACCCCAGTCCCGTTGCTCTGACCACTTCCCAGAGTCACCGTTCTGCGGACCTTTGTCTGTTCGTGTGTAGGCCCCTTGTAGCCCCCCACCCAGTTTTATTAAGATTTGACTGACATGTGGCAGTGCACAGGCTTGAAGCGCCCGCAGAATGGCTGCATGTACGGCTACGCCGCGAAAGGGTTATCACAATAAGTAGAGTACTTGCTTTTCAAAGGCTGAAGCCTTCTTTCAAATTTTGATTTTGGTGAAATTCTGATGAACCATTTCTGCCTCCATTCCATATAGGGCCCTCCTGGTCCCACGGGCGTCAAGGGTGAGCGTGGCAGTCCTGGGGGTCCTGTAAGTATTGATTCTCCTTACTGCTGCCTCTAAACCGTGGTTCGAAAGCATTAATTCATATCGATCTGTGCAAAAACAACTTCAAAAGCACTAGACCCCAAAAGAGTATAAAATCTATGATCCCTTAATCATATGCCGGCAATATGTGATTCTGAAAGGAAAACCAGCAAACCATAAGTGCTCCCAGGGTGGAAAGCGGATCTCATTTCTTACGCTCTATTCTTGTTTTTAGTAGTTAATTATTCATTCTGCTTCAGTTTTGAAACTCAAAAACATATCACCCCTTCACAGGGCGCCGCTGGCTTCCCTGGCGGTCGTGGTCCTCCTGGTCCTCCTGGTAATAATGTAAGTATTTTTTTAAAATTTTTCTTTATTCCATAAAGAATATTCATGTATGCATGAGAGGAGAAACCTACCCATTGCCACTTTACTTTGTCATAAATTCCATCTAAACTGCAGGTAAAAGCGGGAAGAAACATTGAACTTTTCATTATAAAACACTCAAATTTCAAAAAATCTCCTTGCAGGGTAACCCAGGCCCCCCCGGCCCCAGTGGTGCTCCAGGCAAGGACGGCCCCCCCGGCCCCCCTGGCAGCAATGGTGCTCCTGGTAGCCCTGGGGTGTCTGGACCTAAAGGTGATGCTGGCCAGCCCGGAGAGAAGGGATCACCTGGCCCCCAGGGCCCTCCGGTGAGTGGCTGCGCTGCTCTGTGGATTGACAATACTGTTTTATTTTGAATTATGAATTCAACAGAGGAAAACAGAGTCACAGAGAGAAGAACTAAGGCTGTCTTTTTTGTTCAACAGGGAGTTCCAGGCCCGCTGGGACTTGCTGGGATTACCGGAGCTAGGGGTCTCGCAGGACCACCGGGCATGCCGGGCCCTAGGGGAAGCCCAGGCCCACAGGGCATCAAGGTGAGAGTGGCCGTCTTTTCCTGGACTGTTTCCTCTGGTAGCCTTTGCAGATCACTTAATGCAGCAAGCACGTCATGAACAAATTTTCCTGTAAAAGATGCAAATTCTTGATATGTTCAGATTCTCAGGAAGCATGCATTTTATTTAAAGCTGCAGAACACAAAACCAATGCCCACCATATGGCAGCCTTGAACATTAACCCTAAGAAACTGTTATCACAGAAAATAACTTGCCAGCCTAAATACCTCTACTAGGAGATGTGTGAGCATTCCTTACTTCGCTGACTTTCAGTTTTACAGAGGGAACTAGTCAGTTTATGGACGCATGAAAGTCTTTCATTAATACCAATTTTGCATCAACTCAATTTGTTGAGTTGTTTCTAATTTTCATTTCCCTAATATTACTGTAACATATTAGCATGTTATAGTTAGTGTCTTAAATACCCACTTAGCAAATGAGGTAATTAAATTCTGTATTATATTGTAATGAAATGAAGATATTACATTTAAGTATATTCAATTTATATGAACATATCTAATAAATATATATATTTTTAAATGGAGCCAGGTGTTCAAAATAACCTTCTGATGGTCACTGTAAACCTATAATTTCCTGATGGTTAATCATTATTTTTTTTCTCAAAATGTCCATGTCTCACTTATATATCTCATATTAGAATGTATTCTAAATAATATAATCATTGTCATTATTCAGCTCTTTGGCCAGAGTGACCTGGAAAGTAGGAAAATACAAGAAACTTACTCTTCTTCAATGATAGGGATAGCTTCAGGAACAAATTCAATAGAATTTTTAATAAAACACAGCTTTTCTTCAAAAAATAAGGAAATCTCAATATATTGATTGCTAAGATATACTAAGTTTAAAAAATAATTTAAAGTTAACAAAGGGTAAAATAAGTTGAAATAAAATGTCTTTTATTTCTTTGTGCACAGGGTGAAAGTGGGAAACCAGGACCTGCTGGTCACAATGGAGAACGTGGTCCTCCTGGACCCCAGGGTCTTCCTGGTCTGGCTGGTACAGCTGGTGAACCTGGAAGAGATGTAAGCATGAGTTCTCAGGAAATATCCAATTATCCTTACAGTGTCTGGTAATTTATTTAAGCAAGGGTCAAATTGTGTCTTAATGTCTAAGAGTGTAAATATTGCCACATGCCAAAGTTCTTCTCCTTTCTTTAATAAGATGTCTCTTCTATTACAATTTAGAATAATCATCAATGTTCATGTTCATTAATATTTGCCCAACGAACGGTCATTAATGGAAAAGACTGTAAAAGCTAGCTAAATAAAGACACAAGTTGGGGATGTGGAAGGCCCCAGTTTACAGCATTCCTTAGCATGAAAATGTGTTGCATGTTATCAGTGATTAAGTCTTTTCTTAAACTGTAGATTTCCATTATCAGCTTAAATTACTATTTCTTACACTCTTACTTGTTATCTCTTTCCTAAGGATTTTTTTAGACTTTTTTTTTCCTAACCACTTCTCCCTTTCTCTCACCTGTGAAATTTTAGTGCTGCAGGTGTACTGCTTATCTACTGAAGTATGACCCTTTGAAGGGCCACAGCCATTGTGATAGCTAAGATTGTTTAGTCCCAAGAACCAATTTTTATCCTCTTTAGGATGTTCTTGCTACCATTGAGAATACATGGCTTAGATTTGAATGGTTCGCAAGAGTTTGATTTCTTTTCTCCTTCCTGTTTTTTTAATCAGGGAAACCCAGGATCAGATGGTCTTCCAGGCCGAGACGGGGCTCCCGGTGGCAAGGTATAAGGAACATCGATACAGTGGGTTTGGGTACTTAACAGTGACTGCTGATCCTACGTTGCATCTGTGAATTTGTCCTCAGGGTGATCGTGGAGAAAATGGCTCTCCCGGTGCCCCTGGTGCTCCTGGCCATCCAGGCCCCCCTGGTCCCGTTGGTCCAGCTGGAAAGAGTGGTGACAGAGGAGAAACTGTGAGTTTTTCATTGCTTACCTGTTTCCTCAATAAAGGGATTAGTCGGTAGAAGATAAAATGTGTCATCTGCCAACCAAATGATCTACTATCATTTCTTTTCGTTTTTATGCTACTCGTTCCTTAGGCAACTGTGGTAAGGAAGGTGTCTGCTAAGCTTCTGGCAGTAGATAATGGAGAATCATTACTAAATCTGAGGCGGCGTTAATCAGTCCAAGTGCACGTTCAGTGGGTGGACGCAGGCTGAATTAGCAAGACTTTCCCAGCTTTCCTGTCAGGCCCCTCGGAAAGACAAGCAGAGAAAGCACTCGGAAGGAGAAAATGGCGCTAACTTTCAAAAATAGTGTGCATGCTATTATTCTATCACAGTGAGATTAACTTGAAATAAAACAAAGCTTTATCAATACATAAACAATTCCCTGCCTGTCTGTTTCTGTTTCAGGGCCCTGCCGGTCCTTCTGGCGCTCCAGGTCCTGCTGGTTCCCGAGGTCCTCCTGTGAGTTATTTTTTAACTATTCCACAGTCTAAGAAGTGTCCTGCCTCTTGGCACGTTCAAGAAAGGGGATGGCAACACACCCCACCATGGAACAGAATTTTAACCTTGCGTTGATGACACAGAAAGCATTCAGGATCTAGAAGGTCCTGGGGGCCAAGGACCTACGTAGCAATTACTGGGGTTTCATGCAATGATCAGTCCAAAGTCAAACCTACAAGAAGGATCTTTAGTGTTGCATGTAGGCAGTGTCCGTGGTATTTCTAGCTAATGGAATGTCATCAACTAGATTTAATTGCTATAAACTCTGTTTTGTTTCACCAATATGTACGTGTGTTTATGAACTTAATTTGAACTGTGTCTGTAAAGGGTCCCCAAGGTCCACGCGGCGACAAAGGTGAAACCGGTGAACGTGGCTCTACAGGCATCAAGGGACATCGAGGATTCCCCGGTAATCCAGGCGCCCCGGGTTCTCCAGTAAGTGCACCTGCCTTGTTAGAAAATTCCCTTCGGTGCGTGATGAGCTAGGCAAATCTGGGAGACCCAAAGTAGAAAAATGCTCATCTTTAAAAGTTTGTGCCAGAAGAGATGAGAAATGGATGCGAGGGCTTGGTTGAAACAGTAGTTGGCCTGAGATGACGGGGAGACGAGGGAAGGGCACCGTCACATTCCGTGGCGATCTCCATGTTCCTGACTGGATCGTGAGTGTACGGTTCCCTCGCTCTTTCGTAAGTGTTCATTTGTGTTTACCCTCCTTCCCTTTCAGGGTCCCGCCGGGCACCAAGGTGCTATCGGTAGCCCAGGACCCGCAGGCCCCAGAGTAAGTTGCATAGAAGGATTTTGGAAGATCCGTATTCTTCAAATGTTCTAGCTGGAGGATGTTCTAGCGTTGTGACATCACGATAACTTTTTAGGGACCCGTTGGACCCAGTGGCCCCCCCGGCAAAGATGGCACGAGTGGGCATCCGGGCCCCATCGGACCACCAGGGCCGCGAGGTAACAGAGGAGAAAGAGGATCCGAGGTGAGACCGCGCTCAGACTGCGCCTTTACGCACCAGAGACACTTTGTAAGACTTGGAACCTAGACAGTGAGTCAGATGCAATACAAGCACCTGACTTAATTTACAGAATGAACAATGACTTTTAGAGATTGTCTGCCCTTTCTGCATCACACTATAACAACAAGAGAAAAAAAGAGCACCTCTTTTACAGTTTGATCAGAGAGTGGTCACTGTCAGAATGAAGACAGAAGCCCAATTAACCAAATGAGCTCTGCTGGAGATCACCCAATTATGCTCACCGTAATGACTGGTGAGCCTGTAGTACCTCTTCTCAAATGGCTTCCGTGATTTCTGTTTTGCTCCTAATACCGTCATTCCCGATACCGTCCATCCCACATCTTTGGCATAAACAGAATAAAAACCATTATCCCCACAAGACACACATTTGGTAATTGAAACACAGGTAAGTCATCAGCCCAAAGACACAGAGTTAATGGGGAATCTGGGATCCAAATCTAGGTTCCTGATCATATTCCCTCTGGTATGTCAGAGTTAGCAGTATTTACATCATTCATTCCGAAGGAAACATGATAGAGTGAAGTTTGTGCTCTAACTCCGCTGATTCGTACCCAGGGGAGAACGATAACTTTCATGGTAACACATTTATTATCGTTGGTTATCATTTGATCACAAAACAACTCGAGTAAACCTTTCTTAAAGTAATTATAACATATTAGTTGTTTCTGATGCATCATCTTGGCCCAGCAACATACACCTTCAGCAAAGAGCAAGCACACCTCCATGATGCCTGTTCTTACCCGTCCTAGGGCTCCCCAGGCCACCCCGGACAGCCGGGCCCACCTGGACCTCCTGGTGCCCCTGGTCCGTGCTGCGGCGGTGGGGCTGCCGCCCTGGGTGTTGTTGGAGGAGGTGAGAAAGCTGGTGGTTTTGCCCCGTATTACGGAGATGAACCAGTGGACTTCAAAATCAACACTGAGGAGATCATGACATCACTCAAATCAGTCAATGGACAACTAGAAAGCCTCGTTAGTCCTGACGGATCTCGTAAACACCCTGCTCGGAACTGCCGAGACCTGAAGTTCTGCCACCCTGAGCTCCAGAGTGGTACGTGCGGGAGTCCTCCACGCTCATGGCAACAAGAGCTCGGAGAAAGCTGCTTAGATGAGAACTTGGGGAAGAGAAAGCTTCACTGTAAACAGATCTTTGATAGCAGAAGTAGTACTTAAAGAATGTTGGTTGAGTTGAAACCGCTTGACAGTTTCAGGAAGTATACACGGCAGGTATCCTTAACATGGAACATCAATAACCCAAATATTCTAAACGTGGGAACATTTCAAGGCAGTCTTGAAGAAACTGTGATAGAAGTCACAGTTTGGGATGTTTCTTCATATCATTCCAAAGTTGTCTGAGTGATAAAGCAACTTAGATCACCACATTTTCAGGATAAAATTTATACAACTTGGTACAGACGTAATTTGCAATTTAACTTTTGCAATCTTTATTTAATGAGATTAATTTTTGTGATAAATCTAATTAGCTTTTTCATATTAAGAAATAGTTAAAAGAAAAATCCCAGACTTACATAAAATTATGTCAAATATTACAATAATATTATATAATATTATATATTATATATAAACATATATATAATATATATAAATAATATAATAATATATAATAATAAACAAAAACTATTTCAGGCTTTCAAATACCTTGACATGGAACATTGCCTTTGTTAGAAGTCATTTCGGAAAATTACTTAAGATAGAAAACAGCATCATTCACAGGGACGTGGGGTTAAACCCACTGGCATAAACCTAGATTAGACTAAAAGCTTACATTGTTTAGAGAAGCCATGTTAAAGAGATAATCATCTTAAAAAGAGGAGGGATTTCAGTAAATACAGTACACCAGTCAGAATGTCTTGGCTTCGTGGATCATTATCGTTCCATACAAGAAGCTGTGTTTTACTTCAATGCTTTCTAATTATTGTACCTCTTTTTAATCTCCACAACTTCAATAAAAGTTTCTGTATTATACTATACTGTAAAATACAAATAGATTAGCAAGCAACATCGTGAGTGCTGTACCAATAAACAAACAAAATCATTCTGGTCCAAACTTCACTACCGGATTTTGTAACCAATTCCCATCATTCTTTTTTGTGACTATTCAGGAGAATATTGGGTTGATCCAAACCAAGGTTGCAAGTTGGACGCCATTAAAGTATTCTGCAATATGGAAACTGGGGAAACGTGCATAAATGCCAGTCCTCGGAATGTTCCACGGAAGAACTGGTGGACAGATTCTGGTGCTGAGAAGAAACATGTTTGGTTTGGAGAATCCGTGGAAGGTGGTTTTCAGGTAATAAAGGATATACCGTTTTTAAATTAAGTCATTCCTACTTACCTGACTTCTTTAGTTTTTCCCAATTTTTCATCACAAAGTTAAAGTAGCAAATAAATAGAAGAACACAATGCTTTATATATCCAGGTGACTACCTCTATAACTTTCATAACTTGTCTCCCCAAGCTAAGTGAGGTGGAATGATTCATTGCATGCAACCACCTTTCTTTGAATTCTTAACACCTGCTTTACTCTAGTGTAGGTTACACAAGTGATAAGAACATATTCATATATAAAATACTCATACACAGAATATATGACCAACCTGTGTTATGATGACCATACTGTACTGCATGAGTCCCTGAGGACATATGGGCACAACTGACGTGTTTGATCGATGGTGTTTTTCCCCATCACAGTTTAGCTATGGCAATCCTGACCTTCCAGAAGACATCCTTGATGTCCAGCTGGCGTTCCTCAGGCTTCTCTCCAGCCGGGCCTCCCAGAACATCACGTACCACTGCAAGAATAGCATTGCATACATGGATCAGGCCGGCGGCGATGTAAAGAAGGCCTTGAGGCTGATGGGGTCAAATGAAGGTGAATTCAAGGCCGAAGGAAACAGCAAATTCACATACACAGTTCTGGAGGATGGTTGCACTGTAAGTAGTGACATTTTTAAAGGCGTGGATCACAGCGAGCTCAGCATTTCTAGTTTAGTCATGCTATTCCGAAAAGAAGAAGAAAAATAATGGCGGTGAACAAATGATTACATTTGGTGCGAGTTACATAGGATCTGCTGGTTCATGGCAGGGATGTTAAACACCACACACACACACACACTTTTCATCTCAACCTCCAGGCAAAAGGAGTTGAAAGGAAATCAGTAGAAATTTAAATTCATGATATAAACTTTATCAGATAATCTGGGTGGTTCCTATACATTCGGCATGCTAGCTATTATATGGACTCAATCTAAAATCTCTGCTTTCTTTTTAATTTTATAGGTTAGCTTTGAATCTATTCTTTGTTATTATCATTTATAAGCAAAGGGAGAATTCACTTCTAATAGTAACAAATTCCATGATCAGAGACTTACTCACTTTTTAGTAAACCAACCGTATCTAGTAGCAGTAACCAGGCAGAACCAGGCCTCCTAAAAATGGGGGGCCGTTGGCAGTCTCTACTGGATGTACCTTAAAGCTCTGTAAGACTTTTGGTTAATGATATGGCTTATTAGACCACCTGGGGGGCTCAGTCAGTTAAGCGTCCATCTCTCGATTTCTGCTCAGGTCATGATCTCAGGGTTGTGAGATCAAGCCCCAGGTGGGGATCTGAATGGGGGGGTAGAGAGCCTGCTTGGGATTCTCTCTCTCCCTCTCCTGCTGCCCCTACCTCCTCACATGCACACACTTTCTCTCTCAATCTCTAAAAAAAGCCCAATATGGTTTATTATCTGGGATGATTATAGCTTTAAAATGGAAAACGTCTCACATTCATGGAAGGTAACACAGCAAGTTGGAAATGCCCTTAGGGCACACTATTTTCCTAAACCTGGTCAGTGAGAGGAATTGTCTAAGTAATTGTAACGTCATGATAGCTCACATTTTTTTTCCCTCTTTTTCACAGAAACACACTGGGGAATGGGGCAAAACGGTCTTCGAATACCGAACGCGCAAGGCTGTGAGGCTACCTATTGTTGATATTGCTCCCTATGACATTGGTGGTCCTGATCAAGAATTTGGTGTGGACATTGGCCCTGTTTGCTTTTTATAAACCAAACTCTCCCTGAAACCCCAGCAAAAAATTTCACACTCCGTATGTGTTCCTCTCGTCCTAACCTTGTCAACCAGTACAAGTGACCAACTCAATTCCAGTTATTTATTTCCAAAAGTTTTGGAAAAAGTATAATTTGGCAAAAAAGGATACTTTTTTTGTTTTGTTTTGTTTTGGGTTTTTTTGCTGTTACACCAATTACAGTCCAAATGCTTTTTGTTCTATTTTTTTACCAATTCCAATTTCAAAATGTCTCAATGGTGCTATAATAAATAAACTTCAACACTCTTACAATAACACTGTGTTATATTCTTTGAATCCTAGCCCATTTGCAGAGCAATGACTAGGCTTACCATCAAAAGATAACCATTCCTTCTGAAATAGTCAACATGAAATTAGAAAAGACCTCCCTGTTTCAACTACCTCAACCTGGTCAGAAATACAGATGAATTCTAGAAGACCTGGAAGATTAAAAAAAAAATTATATAAATTAACAATAATTTCCTAAAATATTGGTAAAAGTGTAGTAGAAGAATTTAAAGAGACATTTTAAAATCTACAATTATTTTAATCTTGGAAATTAACTGCTTTTAAAGGTGCTTTTCTCTTTTCTTGTCATTGCTGAAATGATCAAGATTACCGATATTTGGGAAGGCTTTAAAGACACATGTTATGGTGCTAATGTACTTTCACTTTAAAAACTCTAGGTCAGAATTGTTGCCTTGCATTCAAAACATAAATGCACACCATCTGTACATGTCTCCTGTCAAAAACATTTATTGGCGTGTCACTTCAGGGGACTATCTCCCTTGATCCTGTAAAAGTCAACAACAACAAAAGACAAATAGTGGGGCGCTTTTGTTACAGTAACACAGGGAATGTGTTGAAATTTAACTTTGTAAGCTTGTATGTGGTTGTTGATCTTTTTTTTTCCCTACAGACACCCATAATAAAATATCATAATAAAAACTTTCTGGTTTTTGTCACTGTTCATGGATATAAGAAATGCGTGTGTACACTCAAGAACTCTGGTGATCTTGGAAAAACATAGTGAATTCTCACTCTGTAGTTAGGAATGCCATGACCTCAAGAATAAGCTGTGTTCAGAAGAGAGATGGTGCTCCGTGGGGAATCTGGAGGACTTTTAGGTCATATTCGGTGAAACTACTGGGGTATATTGAAAACTTAGGGCATGCCCTTTGAGTCCATCACCAGAAACAGGAACATAGTCAATTCAGTTGTTGCGGAGCAGGGAGGATTCAGGGTGGAGGATGCTGGTGATTTACTGGAGTGAGGGGGGTCTGGCAAAATGAGAATGGCCGCCAGCTGGGGCTCGTCTACCCCTGTGACACACTTCTCCTTGCCCTCTCAGCCCTCTTCCACCGTCAAATTCTTATTTTTTTACTTACTATAAGTATGGTCTTGCACATTTGACTTCATATTGGAAGTTTGTTTCCTCTCTATGGTTTATAACAATAATGCTACTTTCAGAAATAAAAATTCCACCAGTCACAGGTCACATCACTTATCCTCCATGCTGGAGGAAACCAATTCAACAGCTTCTTGTGCAGCTTTCTAGAAACACACATACACACACACACACACACACAGATATGGAAGGAGAGACAGAGAGAGAGAGGCAGTAAGAAAGCCAATTTGCATTATGCATTAAAATTAAATTACTTGGAGTTTTAAATTTAGGCATCTTCAAAGCCAGAAATATTTGGCCAAGTCTCCTCACAGCACTTCACTCTGACATTGGCTCTCCTGCCTCTCTCTTTCTCACGTATAAGGACCCTTATAATTACTTGGGTGCAACTGGACAATTTAGGATGACCTCACCTTCTCGAGGTCAGTTGATGACCAACCTTAATTCTGCCAGCAACCTTATGCCCGAAACAGCATCGTGTCCAGCACTGTGATGTCTCACCGGCTGCTCTTGGGGTGTGATTTTTTACATGGCTCTGAGTGTAAGCGCCCTCTTCACATCTGTTTATTCTATGAGCCTGAGTTCTATAGCTTTCTCCGAATTTCCCTGAACTTTAGACAAAATCTATAAATTACATTTCTACTTAAAACAGCCCATGTTGATTTGGGTTGTCTGTAACAGTGAACCCTGACTAGGCCAGCACCTGATAAGAGCAGTGATGGCAATGAGCAGAAATTCAGGAAAATGGGAAAACTGTGGGATCAAATATTTATACTGGTCAGGGGTAAATATAGGAAAATCCTATCTGCATACAGAGATGAGAACTCATCAGTCTGTGCAGGTCGGGCTCACCTCTGTGACCGCCTGGAATGACCTGCCCTGGGAAGCCAAGGCTGAGGAGGACGAGTGGCCACTGCGACACAACAGGATATTTAAATCTCATGAGAGATTGCAGGACAGCATGTAGGTGTGTCTGCTTTACTGCTGATGCATGGGAAGAGAATGACAAGTTCAGATCCATACCTTCTTGGCTCGAGATGCAAAACGAAAGCTGTGGCCTTTCCCTGACTATGCTAAAATAAATATATTAACATGAAAAAACATATTTTAGAACTCATCTTTTTGCACAGGTTTGAGATAACCAAGGAGAAAATATAATTCTTAATTTTGCAGATCAGCAAACTTCAGCATAAATCTAAATGGGTTTTCAAATTCTGTCTTTGATTGGTACAAAACTAGGAAATAATACAACCCAGAAGATTGCATGGGGGTTTTGAAAGAATTCTCTTCAAATCTTCTTTCACATTGAATTACTCTAGCCATTTAAAATAGGACCCTTTATTTCCTGCCTGCTAAAATTTCTGCCTTTCTTGAAATGCAAGATGCCTGCAAGAAAAGACTAATTCTCCTCATACATCACTCCCACCACTGCTTATTGTCTCCAGATTTATAATTAGTGTCAGATCCCAGAATGCACATTGTGTAACAGTTAAAAAGTCAATCTCAGGAGGAGGCTTACACATAAAAAGAAGGAAAAAATTTAATTAAGTAATATTTTCTAAAATCTGGGCAATATGTGTGGAAGAATTGTGCAATTCAGAGCAGATGAAATTCACCAATATGTGAATGTTAAAAGAAAATTCTAGAAAGATCCCACTGTTAATATGGTTGGTTGACCAAACCATACCTCACAGGCAGCACAAATTAAATGAACAAAATGATTTGAGACATCACAAACAGTCCTTCCAGATGGAGAATTAAAGTTAGGAATTAAGACTGAAATGTTGGAATGGCTTACCCTACATGAAACATAACTTCCCTTCGAACTGTGTTCTTAGGGTGGAACACCAAGGTCTTAAGAAACTCATAGTGAGATGTTCCAGCACCTTTGAAAACCTGCTTGGAACTGTGACTTTGGTCTAGAGATGGAAGTAGAAAAAAAACAAAACAATACAGCGGAAATAAGCTTGTTGGTTTCAGTGGAGATGACAGGAGTGGTCAGAAGCCAAAGAGCTTCTCTACCTTACAAGAAACAAAGTGAGAATAAGTGTAAGAGACAACAGGGGAGAATAGTTCAAAAAAAAAGGCCTAAGTCAGAAATATCGTATCTTTGGTGGCGGCTAATTGATAAAGGTCTACTATTTTGGTCCTACTACTTGGGCTGACCATGACAGTTTTACTTAGTTTTTTTTTTATAAACAACAATGACAAACAATTCTGGTGCAGGTAGAAAGAGAGCTTGGTTGAACGATTATGCGGGACATGACTTTCCATCCAGTTTCCAGACTACGAGACAGTTCGGAGAACCAGCACTCTGAATGAAGTTCAGAGCTTTGGAGGAATCTCCTACAATAACAATGTAACTAATGAGCCAAGCATTATTAATAGGAGCCAACATTGTTCTAGTCAGTTTAAACTTATTAATTTACCAAAAAAAAGAAAAAAATTTTTGAAATATTATGTAAATTGCCAAAGGTCACCTAGCTAGTAAAAGGTTAAAATTTGGGGTTAAGATTTTAACACGAACAATCTGAATTTAGAGCTAATACTCTAAGCCATGACAACAAACAGTCTAAGTTATCACGTTAGTGATACATTGGGGAAAGGATAAATGCCTTATCTTGGGGGCAATTTCTTCTCTGTCTCTGTCATCTTCCTCTTGCCAGTCATTAGAGAGTCATTAGTTTCTCTAATATCTCCCCTAGACAATCTCAGGTATGTCCAAAACTCGAGTCAGCACTTTTACTGAAGATAACTCACAAATTCATATCTGTATTTTGTAGAACAAATTAACCATGTTTTCAATTGCCAGAGATCTCCACCGAAATCTCCAAATGTCTTTCATGAAGCCACCAATATGGAGATCTTGAAGATCGTGCCGGACAGAGGCAAGAGCAATGGCAGAGGTCCTGAGAGACGGATGTTCTTGGTTGTTCAAGGAGGAACAAAAAAGGGCCGGATGGGAGCAGTTGGCATGTGGGAGAGTGGTACAAGAAAAGACCACAGAAAGAGATGGGGAGACAGATTGCACAGCGTTTGAGAGGAGGGGTGACCATTGGTCTGGCTTTGCCTGGGGGAGCACTATTTATGGGTACTTTCTTGATGTCTCATGACATTCAGCATTTTAGAACTCTCTAAGTACTCTGACTTGATGATATTAAATGGCCACCGACTTCTATTTGGCCACTGTGAGGACCTTGGCCTTTGCTCTCAGTGAGATGAAAAGTCATTGAGCAAATGGACAGCATGATCCGGCCTACAGTTTTAGAGTGTTGCTGTGGTGGCTCTCCTGAGATGACAGTGTGTTGGAGCAGAATCTGTGAGAACAGGTAGGAGTCCATCACAGTCACCTGGGCCAAGGATCACGGTCACTTCCACCCAGGAGGCTAATAGAGGAAGTGACGAAAGCCATTGGGTTCTAGGTATATGTTGATTATAGAGGACACAGAATTGCTAATAACTTGGATGGTGGTCTCAGAGAAAGGGGGATGCCAAGCCTGAATCCGAAGCTTTCAGCCTGAGCAACTGGGAGAAGAGGGTTGTCAATAGCTGAGATGGAGGAGACTATCAAGGTTAAAGATTTGAGGGGTTCAGGACCTCAGGCTGGGCAGGTTACCCTGGGGATGCCTCTCAGTCACCTAAGTAGACTTGCTGAGCTGGTGGTCAGACCAACCTGGAGGTCAGGGGAGAGGTCCCGGTTAGAGAATCACACTTAGGAGTTTCTGCATATGCATGGCTTCTACATCCATGGAAGCAGATGCGATCCTCAAATAATGGAGCGTAGAAAGAGAGAAAGCGAAGAAGGACTGAACGCTGGGGTGGTCCAATGTTTACAGTTTGGAGGAATGGAGAGGAAGCAGCAAAGAAGACAGAGACTTCATGAAAGGAAACCAGAAAATTGCAGTGACCTAGAAGCAAGTAGAAAAAGGCTTGTTGTCTCAATGTTAAAATCATGGTATATTAGAAGGATAAGTTAGCTTAGAGTTGGTCCAGTCCAAGGTTGCTAGTCACAGATTTTAAACAGGGAGCTCAAGTGAGGCTTTATCAATTTCCCAGTGTCCAGTGGGCTACACACAGGGACGTGATGCAATCCTCCCACGTGTATTGCTGCTTTAAGGCCATATTATCCCTTTATTGTCTCTTCTTTGTTGGAAGATTGAATACAACTCCCTTTACCTCCAAGCCAGTGTTTGACAAAAAATTATTTCACTTCCTCATTTTAAATAAAATATATTTTATAAGTCTTGAGGATGAAATTTATACAGACATTACAACATATTTGGAAAATGCAGACAAGAAGGAAAATTGATTCACCTTGTCCCATGTCAGTGGATACTTCCTTATTCTATGTATATTCTAACATAATTGGGACAATACTGCAGAAGCACTTTTGTATGTGGTTTATTCCATTTCATGGGATATCACATTATTTAAAATTTTTTTTGATTTTAGTAATAATTAGGAAAACCATAGGAGAGGCTATTTTTTAAAAAGTAATGGCTACAAAGTTAGAAATCACAGCAAAAAATCCTCACTTTTATCTAGTTTATATCAAAATTTTACTTGTCTGGGTTCTATCTTAGAGAAATGCACTTATTTTTAAAAGTGAGTCATAAGCTGTGAAAAATATTTTCCTTTCAGACATAATTCTCCATTGAGTCATAGCTCACTAAGTGAGCTTGACAGAACATTAGTGAAACATTCTACATGACAGTGCACAGATGAAAGCTCTCACCAGATCTCTGTGCTCCCCAGCCTGCCACACTACAGTTTTCACAGATCTTATAAAAGAATCACTTTTGAGCTCATGCCACAAAGGAAAGAAAAATGTCATCTATGGCCAATATTTTTTAAACAAATTCTTCTCTGATGATAATTTTGTTCCTCTTTTTTCTTTCTCATGTCTTTAAACATTGTCCGAAAACACATTTCCTTTTGAAGCTCCTTAGTGTTTTACTAAAGTACACAGAATCACTTGACATCTTCCAATCATATCTGATATGATTCTTACCAACAAAAGTCAAGGTACCCTTTGGGGATTCATAAAATTTATAAATGGGAATTACTACATTTCTATATGTTTCGTGATGACGTGAAAGCAAGGATATGCTTGTTGCAATGCTGAAAATGAAAAGTTTCATAATTAAATAGGTGGGAGGGGAAAAAAGATTTAAGTTCTTAGATTGGGTTGTCTGGAAACAGATAGCAAGGTAGCAACCTGTGAGCAGAACGTTCATTAAGGAGTCAACTCAAGTCCAGAAAGGCAAGCTTGGGCGGAAGGAGACTCTGACCCACATGCGATGGACAGTGAGGTCTCAGACTATCCCATAATAAGTTCCGGAACTGAGATGGCCTTTCTGAGGTGTTAGAGTTCCCAGTAAGGGGGAGGGGTTGTTCGTCCTTGACTCAGACAGTCACTGACTGGGCCAGAACCTGGAAGGGGTGGGAGGTGTCTTCAGTAAGGCAGTCTTGGTGACTAAAAGCAATTCTCAGCGAGAGGAATGGCTGTGGATCCTCAAAAACAGGCAGTTCCAGGGGCAGTGAGTGCTTTGGCTTTGGAGAGAAAGTACGAGTGGAACAACCTACTGTCTACTATAAGCTCCTGCTCTGTGCTCAGTGCTATGCTAAACGTTATAGGGGGATATAATATGTAGTTGTTCCTCCTTAGAAGTGTGTCATCTATCTAGAATTAATAAGTTGAACCTATTTGAAATAGTACAAATACAAGGTGGTTAGCAATTAAGAGCCAAATTGTGCCGGACCCACCAAGGAGACACGGACACTACATCAGAAGAAAGAATGGTCAGTGATGATGATATTGTCCGGACTGTCTTTCAGAACGTAAAACTTGAGTTGTGGAGTGAAGAAGGATATGATTTGGGCAAATGGTGGAGAAAAGGAAAGCCATTGCAGACTAAAAACAAAAGAAGAGAAATAAAGCAGGAGTGATTATTCTATTCTCCTGGAATAGTGAAGAACCCAGGCTACTTAATGCATTCATTTCACTTCAGCAACATCATTGAGCAATTACAAATGCAAGGCCCAGAACCAAGTGCACAAGAAGATTCAACGGGAGTGAGACACCATGCCGTTTAGACAACAACACGTCACGGCTCAGCGTGTAACTCGGATTAGAAAGACGTGAGGTACTAGAGAGGCACAAGGAGGGAACAGCCTCAAAGGGCTGTTCGCAGAGGGTGGCCTTGGAGCCGAGTTGAAGTAACAACGTTTTCAAGGAGAAAGAGAAAGGGAGTTCCAGGAGAATGCTGTAAAGGAAGAGGCGCAGAATCCTGAGGTTTACTTGGTGTTTAAATTAGCCCCATTGCAGGTGGAGCTTAGCTGTCACTCGCTGCTGGGATGAGATGGGGCTGGAAGTACAGTCTAGCCCCAAAAGCTTCCAGCAGTTCAATGACAGGTGTTTGTTTTTTTGATCGGATTCTTAATGTAGAGCCATACAAAAGCTTTATTTATTGGAAAACTCTCGCTGGAGGGGATCCAAGGACAAGGGGGTGTGGGGAGACGGATCGGATGAACAGGCGGTGACAAGAGGTCACTGTGAGGAAGGAGGAGAGAGTCACCGTTTTAGGGAAGAAGTTAGTAAGACAAAAACACTTGACTAAAAAATCTGGGCCCTTTTTTCCCCAAGACTAGACTACGGCGTCACAGAGTGTTGACGTCCTTGCTGGGAAAATTAGGTTAGAGTGGAAATGGGGTCAGCAAAAGGAGGACACGGAGAGTCAGCAGGAGCGGTTCCTGTCCAGCGAGGGAGGACGGAGACGCAGCGGGAGTCGTGTCTCTCAGCTTTCGACGTGGCGCTCGCACTTGCCAGTGACTCACCCAGAGGAGCGGCTGAGCACGGCCGCGTGTGTGACTCATCGGGGAACGGCAGGTCGGGGGCGGCTGAGCACAGCTGGCAATGACCCTTCTGCAGATGCTCAATGACCTCATCTGGCTCCGGACAAAAGCAGGAGGAGGGATACAAATGAGTAAAGTCCTTATCATTTTTCTGCACATTGTTTGCTCCAATAAACTTCAGAATGATTTTGTCATGTTCCATGTTTTTATGACCCTATAGGGATTTCGAGTGGGGTTGTATTTAATTTAAGCATGAATATAAGAAAAAGAACTACATTTTTCAAATACTGAGCTTCCCTATGTGAGAATAAGGGACTTTTATTCCCATTTTATCTTACTTTAGGTATCTTAGAGGAATGTTAGTGTTTTAGGCAGGATCAGCAGACTTCTGGTCAGATACAGTTTTGGGTGCTGTGAGCTGTCACCGCCGTGGGGACCGAATAATCTCTCCCACCACGTTCCCGGTCCGGGGACACCAGCAGAAACGGTTAAGGACAGGACGTAGTGACACTGACGTTTCACACCAGTACGCGAGTCACCACGTGTCAACACTGTAGATGTGCTTCCCCGCCGCGCGGTTTGTCGTGTCTCGTCCCGCGCTCAGCGCACTTTGGACAAACACAGACACCGGGCGGGATGTTAGATCCTCGTGCACAGCCCCTGCCCTTGTCACAACTGCAAGTGACCGTGGAGACCAGCCCAGGAGGTAATCACGCGCGCCGGAAGCCTTGGGGTCGCTGTCAGGAACCGCAGGGCGCGCAACGAAGTCATGGCACCGGGCGGTGGTGAGGACGGGGATGTCGCCCGGCGGAGCCACGGGGGAAGGGACCGCCGCGCGCGTGGACTTGGACGGGACGTGGAGCTCCGAGGACAGGGACAGAGACGCACCGTGTGTGTGACGGAGTCGGGCAGACAGTGACGCCGCGAAGCTTGGAAATTCTGGTCACGGCGGAGACTCGGAGTTTGAGGATTTTCATCTTCATCCTGGGAGACAGCGCTCGGGTTCTTAGGGTGTGGGTGTGCGCGAGTGTGTGTGTGTGCGTGTGCGAGAGCGTGTCTGTGCGCGTGAGTGCATGTGCGCGTGTATCTGTGCGCGGGTGTGCGCGTGAGCGTGCGCATGCGAGTGTATGCGCGTCTGTTTCTGTACGCGTGCACGAGTGTGCGCATGCGTGTGTTTGCGTGAGTGTGCGCGCGAGCGCGGGTGTACACGTGAGTGCATGAGTGTGTGCGCGTGTGCAGGTGAGTGTATGCACGTCTGTTTTGGGCACGTGCGTGTGTTTGCGGGAGTGTGCACGCGAGTGTCTATGTGAGTGCGCGCGCGGGTGTACGCGTGAGTGTGTACATGAGTGTGTGCGCAAGTGTGTGTCTATGTGGTGTGAGTGTGCGTGTGTACGCGAGTGTGTGTGTGCACGTGAGTGTGTGGGTGGGTGTATGTGCGCGCGCGTGGGTGTACGCGTGTGTGCGTGAGTGTGTGTACGTGAGTGTGTGTGGGTGTGCATGCGTGCGTGCAAGTGTGTGTCTGTGTGGGGTGTGCGCGCGTGGGTGTACGCGTGTGTGTGCACGTGAGTGTGTGGGTGTGCATGCGTGCGCGCAAGTGTGTGTCTGTGTGGCGTGTACGCGAGTGTGTGTGTGTGTGCACGTGAGTGTGTGCGCGAGTGTCTGTGTGGGGTGTGCGCGCGTGGGTGTGCGCGTGTGTGCGTGAGTGTATGTGCGCGCGCGTGTGTACGCGTGAGTGTGTACATGAGTGTGTGCGCAAGTGTGTGTCTTGTGGTGTGAGTGTGCGTGTGTACCGAGTGTGTGTGAGTGTGTGCACGTGAGTGTGTGTGGGTGTGTGCGCGAGTGTATGTGCGTGCGCGTGGGTGTACGCGTGTGTGCGTGAGTGTGTGCACGTGAGTGTGTGGGTGT
Source organism: Lutra lutra (assembly GCF_902655055.1). Classification (NCBI taxonomy): domain Eukaryota; kingdom Metazoa; phylum Chordata; class Mammalia; order Carnivora; family Mustelidae; genus Lutra; species Lutra lutra. The sequence continues at coordinate 2,032,372 of NC_062280.1, forward strand.
GCATGCGTGCGCGCAAGTGTGTGTCTGTGTGGCGTGTACGCGAGTGTGTGTGAGTGTGTGCACGTGAGTGTGTGCGCGAGTGTCTGTGTGGGGCGTGCGCGCGTGGGTGTGCGCGTGTGTGCGTGAGTGTATGTGCGCGCGCGTGGTGTACGCGTGTGTGCGAGTGTGTGCACGTGAGTGTGCATGCGTGCGCGCAAGTGTGTGTCTGTGTGGCGTGTGCGCGCGCGCGTGCAGGGCGGAGCGGCCGGCGACGAGGGCGGCGGCGCACGGACCCGGACCCCGCTCGGCCCCTGTGGCTCTCAGGAAGGGCGGGGACGGTCACCCGAAGCCTGGCGCGGGTCCGTGGACGGGTCAGGACGGACGTGACGACCGCGCAGGTCTGCGACCGGGACACGGACGGACACTGGCCGGGCTCCCGACTGTGCCGGCAGCAGAAGCGCCGGTTGGGTCACCGGAGGAACCAGTGTCTTTGGGCGCCGCAGAGGTGACGCGACCCGGGCCGAGGACGACGGTCAGCGCGGCCGGAGCACGAGGCCGCGGTGACGGAGGAGGCTGGGGGGACCGTCCCGTAGCGCGCTCCCCGGCCGCGGCGGGACCCAGCGCGTGCGGCGACCGGGGCTGCGGGACGTCCCCGCGCGGGGTGGCCCGACGCTGCGTTAAACTCGGTGTCTCGGGTTTTCACAGGACGAAACCGAAATACGCAGCGACGCGGGAATTCTGCGGGGGAGGGTGTCGAGACCGACACTTGGTCTCCGGCTCGACGGACGGACGGACGGACGGACGCTGAGGCCGCTGCGGAGGTGCGGACGCGGGACTGCGCCGGCCCGACACACACGAGGCGAGCATCTATGCGAGCATCTCCCCAGCTCCGGCTCCGGGGACAGACGTGCTGTACTGCGCGGTTTGGGGCCGGGACAGGACGACCGCGCAGGGACAAGGCCAGGCGGCGACAGAGCGCGGAGATGAGGGTGACAGGAGGAGACGGACCCCTGGGGCGGCTGGCACTCAAGTTCGCATAAAATGACGCGTCGAGAAGGGGCCAGAGAAGCTGCTGCTGCGCGAGCCGTTCCGATCTCAAACCCGCGGACGCACGTGCCTCTCGGGGTCATACGGGGTCACGGCCGTGGTTAACCACGGTTGGAACTTGGCCCCCAATGAGCTTTTAGGAGATTAATGATACACTATACATTAATTAATTAATTGAATTGAAACAAAATTAAAGAAAAAAACAGAAAAGAAAAAGATTATTCTTAGTCTCTCCTGAAATCTTCGTAATTTCTAAAAAAAAAAAAAAAACCCCAGTTATCTTAAGATGCTCTTTGTTCACAGGAGGATGAGGACTCTGCGTACTTCTTCTTCCCCCCAGAAAGTTTTGCACTTGCTTTCAGCCCTACAACACGATTCTGTTGAGAAGGGATGTTGTCTATGACTCTTTTCAATTTGGAATAAATGACATTCAACTTGGCCATAATTTGCCAAATTTTATGTTCTGAGTTTGGGATTCTTTTTCAGCATTCTTTATGCTTTCTTAGCTTTTTTTCTTCTTTTTCTTAACTCCTGTTATTTTGGGGGGTTTTCATTTGTATTTTAATAAATTAATAATCAGTGACTGTCTCCATCCTCCCCAGATGTAGATGACTTCACTTCGGATCATGTAGAGTTTGAGATGTCAGTTAGCCAGGAGGGCAAAGAACTCCACGAACCTAATGGGACCTATAGATCTCTGGCGAGCAGTTTGAGGGCCTTTGGAATCGTCTGGTTCAGCTTCCCATTCCTGAGCTCCAAATAGGGGCTGGTATTTCTATAGCTAGAGATTATTAGTGTTTTTGACTTAACAGATTCACCACATTTTTCTGGTTCATTTATCTGAACTTGTATGATCTGTATAGGTCAGACTTGAAGGAAGTTTTAATGCAAACATAATTCACAAATGTCTTTAGGTTCATAAATATTCAATTGGAAGATGTAGAGCTCAAATAATAACCAATTTGGGAAAAAACAATATTGTGAAATAAATGTTGAAAATAAAACTCTGAAATCATTTAGGCTAAATTCATATGTGATATACTTTGGAACATATATTTTATTATCACCGTTTGTTCAACCATGAAAAATTAGTTGCTTTTCTCTTGTTATCAGCAAAACTACCTTGAGATTTTTAAGGGCATAGACAATGATAATTAGTATTGTGTTGCCTTTGTGGGTGATGTTGACAATTGAGTTTTGTTTCTGAGCCATTATATAGATACACATTGGAAGGTACTCATTTTGTCCTTCAAACAAATGGCAAAAAAGGATACTACAACACTTTACTTTTCACCATTGGAAGTAAAATGGATCTCATATGTTCAAAGGAATGTCACAAAACGAAACCCATTGGCATGACAAAAGCGTGCATTTAATTTGATGCTTTGCAGAGATACATGACTAAAGTTGCGTGCATGGCTTGGCCTTTGGGATGGTCCCAGATGTTTATTTTTAAAGAAAAAATAAAAACAGAGCCAATAAATGCAATTAAGGGGAAAGAAAAAAAAACTTGAGACACAAGGGGACCTACATGTTCTGGTCTAAGAAACATGCGCGTATCACAAAACATTCTGGATACAGTATGACAGATGAACAATGGAGAGGCACTGGAACAATGCTCCTTCTTTCAGAAATGGGCAGTCTAACAATTATTTTTTCACAAATGGTATTGATGAAACCATCTTTATTTTAAAAGAAATTTATAGAAGGAATTTTAGCACCATCATTAGAAGAAAATAGTAATACATTTTAGCCCTGCCTATCTCCAGTCTTGGAATAATAACCGAAGCATAGCACCTTTTAGTATCTAAAATATAAACAAGAACAGTGAGTCCATCCCAGCTTCTAGAGATGAGGTAGCTCATGCTAAGAAATGTTGGGTCACTTTTCCTATGAGAGTTCAAAGGCCGAATGTTCTAATTCCAATCATCACGTTTGATTACAGTCAGCTCCGCAACTTGAGTTTCTAAATCTTTTTCTTCATTATAGGCTTCAGGATGCCGAGACGGTACACGTGGAAGACTCTCGACTTTGGGTCCTGGACATATGTTTACAAAGTTGTATGTGTAAATTACTTTGCATTCAATGTCTTCTTAAACAAGAAAGTGCAAATGTGTTCAATGGTGTACTCATGTAACTTCTATCTATGCTGACAGATTGAGTCAAGAGGGAAAGGTATCTTTAAATTTGAATGACAAAAAAGCCTGAACTTACCACACTTCATAAAAATTTAAGATCACTTTGTTTCTCCACTGAATATATATTATTAAAAAATTTCATTTAAGATAGTGAGAAACGGATTTTTTTTTCAAAGTTCTCTTCAAAGAGTCTTTATGGTAATTGAACAATATCAAGACATGCATGTGGGCTTCAATCCCAAGGATAAACATGTTGATTTCATTTTTAATTGATAATCTGGGAATAAGAGGTCACAGAAGGGCTCTACTACTATTTTTCAAACTACAGCCAAGTGAAATAAACATGTTTTGTGGTTTTACATACCCCACTCTTTAAGCTACCTGCCAGGAAGAAGAATTTCCTCATAAATACTAAGCAACTTTGTCATTACATTGAAATAAATTGAAGAAAATGGAGATTCCTTTATTCAATCAGTTTACTTTTTTAAAAGGTGGTTGTTGTCATTGCCCGTCTTAAACCTAAACTGCTGTATTGAAAAATATTTTAAATCAATTAAAACTTGAGGATTGTAAGTAAAATAAATATTCTGAAGGATAAGGAGACCAGGCACTTAAGACCGCATGTGCAGTGCTGATGCGGGACCAGCCATTACTTCAAGAGTTTCAGGATCAGCTTCCAACAGTCAAAATCCCTGTGAGTGGGCGGTCTCGGATGGCGGGGGTGGTGCTCATTGTCAACGCATCTTGGCTCGCTTTACACAAAACAGACTGGCCCAATTTCGATGCCAAATTCTTGGTCTGTGCTGCCAACATCCACAGGGGCAAGATCTATGATGGGTAAGCGCGCCACATTCTGTGTTCTGTATTCAAAGACGGTCTTGCCCACGTTGCCATTTCGTTTCTGGAATTAAATGGTGCAACGGGTTAGTGGTATAGACAAGTTATTCCAAAGATGTTAGACATAAACTTCCAAGCCAAATTTTATAATGTGAAAGCAATGAGTCTTAGAGCACTACTTAGGATTAAGAGCACTGCTAACATCAGGATAGGTCCTAGCATAGCTGGCAGGCATTTCCTTCATGATTTAAATTGAGGAAATACCTTTTGTTCTTTGACAGCTTCCCAAATGGTCACTAACATAAATTATGAAAGCCTTTTTGGTTTTTACAAATGACACTATAATTCATCATTAGATATTTTCCCTTTTAAAATTTACAAGTGAGGAGACGTATAAATCAGCAAAAAATGTAAGGGATATCTCATATTGATTATACATTTTAGAGTCAAGGAATTTTAAGCCTGAAACTGAGATTAAATAAAGTGACTTGCAGAAGAACCACAGAGGGTTTGCAGAAGAGCTGGGCTGAATCCCAAGGACCCAATCCTTTGTTCATTATTTTGCATTAAAACTTCTGTGCTTCGTGGACTAACCCACATTCATGTTTACCTTAAAGAACAAGTATAAACAAAGTGGGGGTAAGATTGCCCCCACTTCTGCCATGACACTATTTTTGTCAAAAATAAATTTCTTCTTCTACCAGATCAATATCGGTCAAAAGTACTTACAGAGCAAGTGTCGTGAAGAACGATATATCTGAATCTAACGTTGCCCTCTGCTTTGATTTCCAAGTCATTTGACCCTTTGAGAACCACAGCTTTCTTGAGGTTCTTGGCTTGATCATCCATGTATCCTACACTGTTTTTACAGATGTAAGTGATATTCTGGGAGGCTTCTTTTGATAGAAGGCGCAGGAAGGTCATCTGAGTAATGGCTGCGTTAGGTGACTGATGATCTCCGTAAATAAACTGGAGAAACAACGAGTCTTTGTTATATAAAACACTGAAGCGTTTCATGGTGCCCTATGGTTGTGTGTGTGTGTGTGTGTGTGTGTGTGTGTGTGTGTGTTGATCTCAGACATCAGTTTGGAGGAATATTACTTTTGTTTTCTTTCATAAAACAACATACTTTACCCGCATATAAAAATATTTTGAAACTTCTGCGAATATTCACAAGAACCTCTGTCCTTCCTACCCCAAACAAAAGGTGATGAAACCAACGATAATTATAACTCATCAGAGAAAATCTAAGTATATTTTGAAATCTGCTTCTCTATTTGTTTAAAAATATCTGGATATTGCTTTTTAGAAGTTATACTTGTGCACTGACTTAACTGTGTGTCAAAAATAACTCTGTTTTTATTGCTAATTATAGTAAGAATTGGGACTCAATTACTGGCTTAAAAATCTTTTAAGACCCACTGTTCCATACTTAAGGAAATACGAATTACAAACTGCCCATTTGCTGACAAAAACAGATAATCAAAAATATTTTCCTATAGGCTCTTTTCTACTTATCTTCTGTTTTGAATTGTATTTTCAATGCTCCTATTTAAGCCTTTTACATATTATATTAACAAAGTTACATTTCAACTGGGTATATTTAAATTTTAAACTTTCCTACTCATTAATTTACTCAAAGTGGATTCCGGAATACCCTCTACACATCCATACTGTCTCATTATGTCTCTGTGAGCATGAGCTCTGGGAAGATCAGAAGCAGAGGAGAGAGGAAAACTGCAGAGTGAGGCTGCCATCAAGAGATCTGCAATGAAGTATTCGTATTATAAGAGGAAATGGCAAGGCTGGTTGAGAACCTAAATACAGGACCATGAAAGAAACAGAAAGGAGACAGAGACTTAAAAATACTAAAAGAATTCATAGGCAGTCGACCCTTGAAGAACATGGGTTTGAACTGCCTGCAACCATTTATACCCAGAATTTTCCAGTATAAACAGTATACAGTACTGAAATGTATTTTCTCCTCATGATTTTCTTAATGCATTTTCTTTTCTCTAGCTTACTTTTTTGTAAGAATATAGTATGTACTACATCATGCAAAATATGTGTTAGTTGTCTTGTTTATGTTATGGATGAAGCTTATAGTCAACTGTAGCTGTTGGTAGTTAAGTTTCAGGGGAGTCAAAGTTGTGTGTGGATTTCCGACCGCACAGACCTTTGACTGAGGTTTCTCCCTAACCCCTGTGTTGCTCAAGGATCAACTGTAATCACAAAAATGCCCTGAGTTTAAATAATACTGCAGAGATTACATAGTGATTTAATTATTAAAAGTACTATTATGGTAATCATCTAATATTTATTTGTACCTTATCAGGTACTAGATAGTATATTAAGCTCCTTATACTCACACAGAGACTGTGAGGTAGATATTATCACTTTCACTTTATTTTTTACGTTTTTTTCAAAGATATATTTATTTATTTGAGAGAGAGCATGCATGAGCGGGGGAAGGGCAGAGGAAGAGGGAGAGAGGGTGCCTCAAGCAGACCTCCTGCCGAGCGTGGAGCCCAACACACGGCTCAACCCAGGATGATCCAGGACGATCCAGGACCCTGAGATCACACGACCTGAGCCGAAACCGAGTCAGAGGCTCTACCAACTGAGCCACCAGGCGCCCCATCACTTTTACTTCAAAATGGCAAAACGATGTTTCAAAAGGTTAAGTGACTCCCTGAGGTCACAAAGTCGGCAAGAGATCCAGGTGTTGGTCACCAAGGTCTCCTGATGCTAAATGCAATCCACGTCTTGCAGCTACGGTGAGGTCCTTTTCAGTGTACCACACAGTCAGTGTCACGTGCATTAAAGGAACTAATAGTAAAAACAATGACTTTTCCACATTCCATCAGTGGGGAAATTATCATTCAAAATTTATGTTCATATAATTCATAGTGAAGTTTATTTACGTAATAATAAACCTGGCCAAAAATAATAGCATAGTCCTAAATCAATAATAAAATACAATTAATAATGAAAGGCAAAGAATGTAATTTTCAGAAAGCGTATTAAATTACCTGAGATCCTCTGTTCATGTCAAGACCATACCAAACAGGCTTGTGGTCGGACGACTTGCTGGCCCACCAGGTCTTGCGCGGCACGCTGGACGGGTTGGCCGAGATGCATGTCTCCCCCGTGTCCATGTTGCAGTGAACTCTGATGGCATCTTCAACGGATCCCTGGTTAGGATCAATCCAGTACTCCCCTAGTTCCCAAAATAAAAATACACACTAAGTCAAGAAAATTTCAAACGTGATTATGAGTCTCTAAAAGAATGAACAGAGGGTTTGAAGAGAGGAACTCACTGATGAACTCAATCTCTCTTAAGAGAGAGTACCTAGCTCGGGAAAGACCCTGCAGCTGAGGAAAAAGTCACTGTTCCGCGTTTGCACACTCCCTCCTGCCAGGCACTGTGCTAGGGCACTTAGCCACACCATGTGTGAAAGGCTCAATACACACACGGGAAGGAAACATCAGTATTCCCATCTGAGAGCTGGGAAAACTGTACCAGAAGGAGAAAATCCTCAACAATCAAGGGTCTTTGCCAAAAAGGGTGTGTTCTCATTAAATTTAGAAAGCCAGTATTTTAAAGCAAAATATGACTGGAATCTAATAAAATAGCGTATTGTCAAAACTATGAATGAAGTCAGTAAATGAGTTCAACTACAACTAGAATGCCTTGAGTTATCTCTGGAGCCGCATGAGATGGCGTCATTAATAGTCTGTCCTTTTCTGTCACCCTGATTGTCTCATCCTGTGATTTTTCACATCATTGACTGTCCTCACCACTAAGGTATAAATTCTGCGACATGTCTGCCACTTTCACTTCTTGGGCCTGTCACTTAACTAGAAAGTCCAGAAAACATTTAGGGGTGCAGTCAAGAACACGATCTGGAACAACAGATTTTACTGAAATGGGCAGGGTGTCCACTCACCGCTCTGCTTTGCAGAATGGCAAAGCTTTAAGTCTTCACACGTCCGGGCTGGGTGCTTTTTAGAGCCATCGGGACTGCGCATGGTTTCAATCTGACTACTGAGTGACTTCAGGGTGGCATGGACTCCCGGGTCTGTTTTGTTTTTGTCGTCTGGAGCCGCCTGATCCTCAGTAAACTCTGGAAGGGGGTCCGGCATGCTCTCATCGTAGTGACCCATGATATCTCCAAGAGCAGCTGTGAGGTGACCAGGAGGCCCGGGGGGACCAGGTGGACCAGGCTCACCAGGAGGACCCTAATTTTTAAAAAATTAGAAATGCAGTTAATGTATTTATTTTTTATTTTCAACTGAACACAAAGGCATTGATGGAACTCAGTATGCGGGGGGTTACAGTGTGATACCCCCATTTGATGGTACTGACAGATCTGTGACCTCATGACTTTTTTTCCTAAGAGTTATTTATTTATTTGAGAGAGAGAGAAAGCGCACAGGTGAGTATGAGCGGGGGAGAGGGGTCTCTAGCGGGAAAGGGACAAGCAGACTCCCTGTTGAGTGGTGAGCCTTTCATGGGGCTTGATCCCAGGACCCTGAGATCAGGACCTGAGCCGAAGACAGACGCTTAAACCACTGAGCCACCCAGGTGTCCCTGACCTCATGACTTTTTTAAACGATGTGGCTCTGGCCTGCTTCAGTAACTTCCCAACACGAGAAATGACGCATAACTTCTATCAGGCAACAAGTCTGCAAGCCGGCGTCTGAGACCGACACAAACCAAAGCGCAGAATGTTTGCCCAACGTCACCTTGCAGGTGCACGACGTTTCTGTTGAGAGTGTGTGGAGGCAGACATGCATTTCCGAACTGTTTGGGGCAAGGCACACTGAACTATTTCAAAAGGATTTATGGGCCGAAGCTGGAAGAGGAGACGCAGCGAGTCGCGGGTGCTGGTTCTTAAGGCCTCACATCGTGTTAAGGAAGTGCCCACAAGAAACATTCCCGAAAACAATTTAAAAAAAAAAAAAGAAAGAAAGAAACAGCCCCGAAAAGAATTTTCCTCTACTTCCACATACAGAAGGAAGTACAGGAAGGCTTCTTACGTGCATTAACTAGTGCGTAGATCGAATTTCTCTGTACTAAGTAAAACTGATAAAAGTTCTCTTCAGCCTTTTTATTAACAAAACAAACAGCTCTCTGCCCCGCCATACAAGGACTATTGCAGTAGCAGGGAGATAAGCACAGAAAGTGGCCGGGACTTGGCAGGCAGTGGATCCTTGGGATCAGTCCCTTTCCAGGGAAGAGCCGGCAGCTTGAGGGGCCAATGGACGGTCTGTCGAGCTCCATAGTGCATGCTGCACGCGGGGAGCACGGTCCTGGCCGTCGGAGGGCTAGAGCTCTCTGCCCGCCGCACCACATTAAGTGGCCCTGAACACGGTGCTTCGACCTTCACTGCCAACCTGGCCTCGACCTCAACAGTCTGGTCAGTCTGGTGGGTTTTTTCCTTTAAGGTCATATCATGATTCTATGCGTCCCTTTATGCTAATCGGGGAAGAGGGTTTTTTTGTTTTTTTTCTTTCTTTCTATCAAGGACCGCTGAACCACAGAACAAAGATGGTCAAGAGCCATGTGAGTCCCAGGTGTTCCAAGTCTGCAGCTGTTAACTGTTCCCAGGGAAATGTGTAGGAAATATTCCCCTTGACCATGGGGAAAACAAGGCTATTCCACCCACATAATAAATAATAAATATTTGGCTTAATGGTCATATCAGTAAGAAAAGAGACAATGAGGAAGGAAAGGTAAACAAGACCAGCAGGAAGAAACAGCACAGAGGGGCGCCCAGACTCACAGACGCACACGCACACGTGTGCACGGCAGAAATGGGAGGGTGCGTCCCAAATTCCTGATGTATCCCAAGTTGATACTCGGAATTTTTCATAAGAAGTTTTAATTTAAATCCTCTCTGAATGTCATTTCCAATAGAGAAAAATAACTTCATTGTTTTCCTGAATGACTATACTCATCAACCTCACGTTTAGTATATTGCCATTTAAAGCAAAGTGAGGTTTTCATAACTTTAATTATAAATACAATCATTACCTGCTGCTTTCCCTCACTGGTGTTACATGAAGTCAGGGCTTCTGTAGCTTGGACTCTAATTTACTGTGCTCTGAATCATCTGTATTAAAATACTTGCAGTGGCTACTTATATAGGCATGTGACATATGTGTGTGACATCTAGGTTTGTTTCCAGAGTCTTTTTGATCTCTTGTCCACCATGCTGCACGGATGTTCCTCAGACAGAGTCCAGGCTTTGGAAACCAACAGTATAACCTGCATCAAACACCCGTGATTACCTCTGGTCCTGCTTCTCCGACACTGCCCCGCACACCAGGAGGCCCAATAGGACCAAGTGGTCCAGGGTTTCCTTCTTTACCTGAGGGGCCAACTGGACCTGGAGGACCCTGCCAGAAACAAGGACTGCATTTTAGATTCTAGGAAGAAAACTTTTTACAATGATCATCTAATCAAAGGCCTCCTTTCCTCCAGGAGCTGTCATAGTCGTTTCTCATTCATTGTCCTGCTAACCAGTCAATGGCGCTCCGGCTCCTTAGTGTTCACTGTTGGATCACATGTGGATTCTCCATCATCCATGTGTGGTGAAAGACCAGCACCAGCCACAAACTTTACTGGACCGGTCATCTACTTTTATGGGACGAAGGCTGTTTCATCAAATCTCATATATTGTAGAGTTAATCGGAAATTTAATTAATTAGGACTAAGAAAATGGCAGAGGTATGACTGATTAAATAAGCTAAATTCATGTGCTTATTCCCCAGGATCTTGTCACATCCCAGTTATGTTAAAACTACTCCTCTCAACGTTATGTATGATTTGTTACCCTGTATTTAGACAGAGAAGACATTTTTCCCAATGATTGTCCTAAGTCATTACGTGTGTCAATTGTCGTAGGACATTAATGACCTATTGGAGGAAAAATTGATTCCAAAGTAGAATTTTCAAAAGCCTCAAATACTGGTTTCATTTTATGATTTGCTTCTGAATTAGCCTTATGCAAACGACTTCTGAGAAAGTATCTCAATTACTTAAAGCGAAAAAAAAAATATCCAGCTTCAAAATCTATTTCCATCTCATTCCATCTCATTTCCATCTCATTCCATACAGTAAGTCCTACTGTATCTTCTCAAAGAGTTCAGTGAAATTCAATAAACACAGACTAGAAAATGAAGCAACAGAGCAGTATATACACAGCAGGTAAAAGATTTTAATGTAGGCCCATGAAGCAGTAGGTCATATTTAGAAATATTTCTACTTAAAGGTCGTCGCTGAATGGTTTGTCTCATATATTTGCTACGAGCTTCAGGGAACTGGGGCTGACTTCAGCTTCAATGCCATAAATATGATACTCGAGCCCTAACATTATGTCACCAAAGCATTATCATTTATATCCGCAACTTAACAGGTTTTGTTACTTACTCGTGGGCCAAATGGTCCAGGAATACCAGCACTGCCTTGTTCACCATTTGGGCCCTAAGTAGGAAAAAAGTGAAAAATGTCACCAAAATATTTACACCTACATTTTGTCATTCTCAGCTTTTAAAAATGGGCTGTCGTTGACTTTAGCAGCATAAAGTAATTTCTTGAAGTCATCAGCCTCTCCTGTGTCTACATGAGTTGACCAATACTAAACTAGAGAGTACTAGCACGTATATCCTTTTGCTTTATTTCCTTCCTACAAAATTATAGCTGATATATGGCAGATTATAATGGGTAACTGGGTAATTAAATATTCAAGATACACTTTCAAATGAAACTGAGATACAAAAAGTCCAACCATTTTACGGACAAATAAATATTTGTGTCAAGCTACTTGTGTATTTTCACATGGAAGGCAAACACTACTTAAAGGAATAACTTACAGGAGGTCCAGGAAGACCTTGAAGACCAGTGAAGCCCCTGTGACCCTTTTGACCTCGGTCACCTCGGTCTCCATGATCACCTTTGTCACCTCGAGGTCCTTGGGGTCCCTAGAAATAGGGTCGCAGCATAGATATTGCTTGGTGAGACTACAGTTTACCGCAATTTTAACTTTTACAATTCTATTTACTACACTTTTGAGTACTGTACAGCAGTCCCCCCTTATCCATGGGGGTATGTTCTGTGACCCACAGTGGATGCCCGAACACGACACACTATGATTTTTCCTGTGCATACATACCTATGATAAAGTTAGATTTATAAATTAGGCACAAATTAAGAGATTAACAATAACAAATAACAAAATAGGGCATTTACAACAATATACCATGATAAAAGTTATGCGAATGTGGTCTCTCTCTCTCAAAACATCTTACTGTACCGTACTCACGGCTTTTCTTATGATGACGTGAGAGGATAAAATGCCTACGTGACGAGATGGAGTGAGGTGAGTGACGTGGGCACTGTGGGGTGGCGTGAGGCTACGACCGACCTCCCGATGATGTATCAGAAGGAGGATCATTTGCTTCCTGACTGCGCTCAGTCACGGGCTACCGAACCCCGCACAGTGAAACGGCGGATAAGGGGGAACAACTGCACAAACTAACATAGTTATCTAAACAGACTTAGACCTAGAAGTGTTTGTCTATTTTCCTCAAGGAATGACGGTGACCACTAAAAACAGAAGATATACAATAATGCTTTTCCTAAAGATTCAGTTTTTTTAAAATGTTTACCCTGTATTTATAATAAAATGATGTCTTTTTAAGTTTGATCTAACCTACCTGAAACATTTTCCAAAAACTGTATTCCACATATTATGCTGATATAATTATGTAAAAACATTGCCCCATACATAGATTCTTTTAAACTAAAACATGAGCTCTTATTTACTTATGTTACTTCTAGAAAAGGAATGTTTATCAAATTTGCACCTATAGATAAGCTAACTGGACGTGACAGTTGGGAGTATATTAAGGAAGTTGGCATATTTGAAAGTTGTTAAGAGAGTAGATATTAAAAGTTCTCACCACAAGAAAATAAAATTGCAAGTATGTGAGATGATGGGTGCTAATTAGACTTACTGTGGTATTGTGATAATCATGTCACAATATATACATACATCAAATAATTGTGCTATGCACTGTAATATGTTATATGCCAATTGCATCTCAATAAAAAATTGACAAAGTCTTGTTCAGGCAAATGGAAGAGGAATATCATCATTAGGCCACTCTCCTCTAAAGAAAACAAGAAATGCTTGTTATCCTCCTATCTGCAATATCTGTACCCAAGTCCATCAATCCGGATCCTGAGAAACTAATGAAAAAAGCAGTAAGTAAGCATCTTCTTGTGGGATAGATGCTAAGCCTAGAGAAGAGGTAGAAATTATCAGATTAATCGGATCAGTCTCGGCAAGCTGCTTTTTTTTTTTTTTTTAAGTCTTGGAAATGAGAGCAGCTCCAAGAATCCAGTGGTTCCTAATAAACAGACAAGAGGCATATGGTCACCTACTATAGGGACAGCTTCAGTTGTATTTAGTTTTCCTAAAAGAAATTCAAACTCTATCAATCTGACTTTGGAGAATGGAAAATATCATCAAATAGACTGGCTCTCAGGTTAATAATTTTTTTTAATTAGTTTTTGTTTGGTTCTTTCTCTTTTTTTATTTGGACATCCTAATTGTCAAACAGTATGGGAATCTTTTTATAATAAAAATAAGAGTAGATCTTCATTACTTTTATATATTTTATATAATAATACATATTTAAATACTAAAATCAGCCTGAATGTTTTCATGCTAGAGAGGTTCTTTTGTTTCAGGGTATCCTAAAATTTCATAACTGAAAATAAACTAAACCAGAAAGCACCTATTTAAATTATTAACTAAAATTCATTTAATCCTGAAAAATAGACCACATTGTTTTTGTAACAAGTTAGAAAATCGCTCACTTGACATGCCATATAACTACAAAATCTTCTCCAGTCAGGCTCAAATCAAAGCTGAGAATTATGATTTAATAATAGGCCATGAATTTAAGGCTATAATTTTTCTTCATCAATATAGATATTAATTTATATAATGAGTGTGAAAGGAATGTGGCCTATTAGACTGTCCATCAGAGATGACTCATTCACGGTAAAACATCTGTATAATCATCATAAACCTGGAAGCATTTGCAAATAGCAAAACGATCAGGACATAAGCAGGGTAGTCTAGCTGAAAATAAAAAATTCTTGAGTAGCTCTTTTCAAGTTTACAAAGAGATTTCAAACCCATTTTCCTATGTAATTTTTAGAAAATGTCAAACAAGGGCACTATTATTCCTATTATTTTGAGAGAAACCTGTGACTCCAAAGGTCTTCATTGATTATTGAAAGAACTCACAGTGAGATTCAGAGGACATATCTTAAAATTATAAAAACAAATACAAACTTCTGGGTGTTAATATTTTTGTCCACAGTTTGAGGAGCTTGTTAATTTTCATTTATGAATCTTAAGGTGTGCTTCTTTGGGAGTATATATATTCTATGTGAGAAGATTTTTATTTTTAAAGAAAAACAGAGAACTTACAAGTAAGCCACGTTTTCCAGTTCGACCAGGTGGTCCTATAGGACCCCGAGAACCCTAGAAGAAATTTTCACAAAAATTGGCATATACAAAATATGCATATTCTATATAAACACAGAAATCAAAAATATGTAAGTCAGATACTTATATGTGTTTATGTGTATCCATGTGTATACTCTTACAGCTAATTGGTTAAAACCAAGCTAATGTCCTTCAGAGTAAGAACGTGCTCACTACGACTCTAGTGACACTACGTTAGTCAGTTTTATTAACTGACTTCGCTGAACGAAGGTCCCCTGAGTGGATTACGCTAAGACATTACTAGCTTAAATTTAACATGATGTGTACTTACTACATTTCCTATAAATCACAACATCTTCAGATGATGACATTCAAAGCATCAGGATTTCTGAACATCTACTAGAAATCAAATGTTTTCCATAACATTAAAACAGCCTTAGTCATAACTGACTGTTTATCATTCCTTGTTTGGACTTCTTCATCAAGCGTGCATGTATGACCGCGGGCTTATACAGCACAGTGATGTGTGCGACTGTCAGGACGGAACTGACTCTCCTTACCGGATCTCCTCTTTGTCCTGCATCTCCTGGGGCACCAACTGGGCCAGGCGTTCCAGGGGCACCCTGGGAGCCTGGCAGACCCGCAGGTCCAGGGTCTCCACGATCACCCTGATGGGAATAATCATGGTATTATTCTTTTCGTATTTATCCTAAACCGATGGCATTCTATAGGCTCATGTTATTTGTGGTAAGAAAATATGCACTTTTTTAAAACCTGATTTTTATTATTCAACTTGTATTTTACTTATATTTACTTATTAATAAGTCAAACTGAAAAGAATAAGAATATTTCCCCCAATTTCAGATGCCCCCCCTCCCCTGTTACCCTATGACTTCCACAGTCAAGATGACTGGAGTATGGCAGTGTCATCTCCAGAATTTAGCATGTTTCTTACAGCAGTCTTCAAGCATATCTATTCACTTGGGATACACACTTTCCAGGGTATGAAAACTGGGAAAATTTTTAAGGAAACCACTTTCTAGATTTTCAGCTCCATGTGTGTTTTCTCAGGGAACTGGACTGAAGGATCCTTCCCTGCTTCCTCTTAACAGTCACCTCTCTCCCATTTTATGAAAGAAAAAGCATCATATCCCTCCGGAGTCTTATTGTCTTGCAATGCCTCAAGGAGTGAACAGCTCTGGGCACCACACTAAGGACTTTTCCACAGTGCACAGTTCACTTGAGAATAAAGCAATGTGGTATTTGGAAAAAAGAGGCTGATCCTTATTTATCCAGGTGACCCAACTATGACAAGGCTCCAAGTGTTGATTTTAAAAATTATACCGTGGAATACATCAGCAAAATCTTTGAAGACTACTGTGTTGTACAATGTGTACTGACCGAGGGAAAAACCCAGGTGCGAAGAGAAGTTGCACTCCCTGGCTTTATGGTAGACGGGAAGGGTTGACTCTAAGATTCTTCAAAACTCTTTCTTTCCCTTCCTTTGAGTACTTACTAGATACTCTAAACATGTTACTTAATGCACAAACGTCCAACAGAATAAGTATTAATCCTGTTTAAAGTATTTAAAACTGAGGTTCAGAAAATTTGTTTAAGGCTGCACCGCTGGTTACTTAAGGAATCAAGATTCCAGTGAATGTCTGACTTTAGAGCCCGTTCTGCTACATGATGAGCTCCCAGAGTGACGAGTAATTGTGTCATAACAGAGGTTAGCCTGGGGGACTGATTTTTCGCCTGCTGTGGACTATACGTAGTCTGAGACAGCTGTGTGACGACCCAAAGGGGCTGGGACTTCAGAGAAATTTGGGGATATTTTCAATTCCGCATATGTCATGAGATTTAACACACATCATGGGATATACAGCATATAGGAAGCCACATGGTTTATTTTCTCAGGGGGCATTCACTTGAGGAGAAGAGTAGAGAAATTGAGATGGTGCCCAGCTCTATTTCTGCTTCCATGCTTTTGTGAACCAGTTGAAATTTAGATTACTTCATCTGTATCCTCATCCAAAACCTTCATGTTTCACCAGATAGGAAAGCAATGCGCTTTCCTACAATTAGTAAGAAATGCCATCTTACCTTGCTGTGTACTCAAATCTCATTTCACTGACAAGATCTGTCTAAATTATGACATTACAGAAAAAGTAGCTACTGTCAGAAAAATCAGGGCTGCCTGGAGCAATGAAATCTTTAGTATTACAAAGATTTCAAATTTACATTACTGCAGATTTCCCAATCAGTGAAACTGCCCTTACCTGTTCTCCAACAGCACCGTCCTGTCCTGGAGTACCATCATTACCAGCTGGACCCTATAATGAATCATGTTTGAGAAATGAGTTAACCGAGTAATGAAAAAAACTCATGCCAACTGCCAGAAAAATTACAGCATGTTTTCCACCTCTCTTCCATAAAGTATTAATTAGCACTTATAGAAATTTTAGTAGAAGAAAGTGTTCTGCCATCTTTTCTATTACTTGGAATTGCTTGTAAAATTATTAACACATTCTTACCTTTTTGGTGCCAATTTTAATACATTTTATGGAAGACATTGCATTTTCCACTTATAATTAGTGCCTATAAAGTGCAACGTTATTTCCTTGTCCTGTGCATGTCTTCCATATTCAAGCATTGAGAATGTCCGGTTATTTACTATGGAAGCTCAACCTTAGAACTGTCATGGAATTTGCTACAAATTTGGGTCCTTCAGTTTTTTGTGTGGAACAATACTAAATCTATGCTCAGTTGGCTTAATCAGCCTCTTCATTGGTGGGCCCAGGGGAGGCAGCACTGGACGGAGGTGTGCCACCCCCAGGGAAGCCCCTCCCAGGCACTCCCAGCAGGCATCCTGCACTTAATCTAAATTCTTCGTTTCTGTTTTTTATTTTAAAACAGGAGGGAAAAATTCCTCAAATCCTTTGAAATACATAGGCAATAATTTTATTCTTAGAATTTTGTGTTTTGTGTGTATCACCAGTGAACGGTTTTCCTCCTTTTCATATCTGAAGCTCATGCAAACAACATCCTTAACGTTTTAAAATAAAACAACAGGGTTTAGATATGAAACAACTTTTAGAATATATGTTCTTCTCTTCTTATATTACTTTTTGAATTTTTTCAGAATTTTTCAGAATTTTTCATTTGATGAAAAATTGTCCTGAAAGGTATTGTTTCAAGAAAACATGACACTGTCTTGTGATTTACTCATGAAAGCACTGAACAGAGGAGATGCCAACCTATAACTTCTCAAATCGCTTTTCAAAAATCGATTTCCTCTCAAATGAGACTTGGGAACATGACATGCATAATGCTACTGCGTAGTGAAATTTAAGTAGAATGATCTCTCCCTACTTTTCTCTTTTCACAAGCTTTAATCCTTGTATTAAACCTATCACCACAAAACTTGGCGATTTTGAAAAATGTGCCATTATAGAGTGACGTAAGAAGGAACGAAGGTGTGCTTCCACCTTCGAAACAATTTGGCAACCACCTAAACCAACTGACATACTTGGCTGCGACCGGACGAAGTCGGCACCAAGACGCCAACCTTACCGCCTCCTGCCGTCGTGCAGACAAGTCTCCGGGAAGGAAGGTGCATCAGGAACCTCACTCGGAAACTCCAGGGCAAAGGATAATTGATTTCTAAATGAAAACACTGTCCCCACGACACCCAGATCACAAGAGGAGAGCTACTGTCCCTTGTCCCTGGAGCACTCACTTCGGGGCCAGGCTCCCCCACGGGGCCATTGGAGCCGGGGGGTCCCACAGGTCCGGGCGGACCTTTATCTCCTGGTGCACCGGTGGGTCCAACCTTCCCGGGTGTGCCCTGAAACAAGAGTGTCAGCATGTCAGCCGCGTCCGCAGAGGTGTCAGAAGCCAGTGCGCGTGTGAGGGCTGCGTTTATTCAAGTGGCCCCTCAGTCCCTCCGTTCATAGACTCCCCATGATCGCACAGTGTCCAGAGGCTCACGCCTTATCACATCCATCCCCACTTATCAAAGGGACTAAAAAGGGTCCTTTGCCACCTGCGCAGGTGCGGATTTGGGATCTAACCCCGCACGCTGCAGTTGGTTCTGCTGCCCCAGCGGGATCCACACCTTGTCAGGACGCAGCCCTCACACTCACTCCCGCCTCGGGCACGCGTCTCGTTCCTGCAGCCACGCTTGGGTCTCACTGTCATGGGGGGACATTCTCCTTCTGGGTCCTTGGCTCGCTTCTGACCACCGTGAAATCCTCCCAACCCCCGCTGGCGGGTGTCAGGTCTCTTCCCACACCCCCGCTCCCGGGGCCCCGCGGTGCATCGCTCTGTCCACATCCCGAACACAAACACCAGTTTTCCTCCCCACCAAGTGTGCAGACTCTGAGCGGCAAAATTTCCTGTCTTCAAAGCTCACAGGAAGCCAAACGCTCATTGCCCTCCAGGGAGTGTTAGGTTCTTTGCACCCTCGGGGGAAGGAGGCCACTTTCCGGCCCGACTTTACAGCTCGGCCCAGCCCACCTCCAGTACGACTGTGGCTCAATGACTTCTCCCCTTGGATGATGAACAAAAACTTGCCCTCTGAACTGCGAGACGTGGGTGCTGGGATGAGGTGTGTGCATTTAAAAAGAGGCGACCTACTCCCCAGAGGAGACTAGCCCCTTTCTCTAGTTCCACGGGTATTTTTGATTTTTGAAGGAAGATTTAGAGTCACCCAAAATCCATATCCTTATTTGTCTAATTCTCTGGTCCCGGGGTTAAATAAAGAGAATTTTCAGACTTTGCAAGATGCTTAAGTAGAGGGTTTGACATTCAAAGTCAAACGTTTTTATGATCGTCAGAATTTGTGTCTAAAAAAGACTTTAAATCTACTAAGAAAAAAAATTCTCCCTTCACAAATTATATTGCACATAATTAGATAAAACATGACCGACGTGGCCACTCACCGCTGGGCCTGGCAGGCCAGGCATGCCCCTCTCCCCACGCTGCCCTGGCATGCCCACAATTCCTCTTTGTCCAGTGGTTCCAGCTGGACCCGGGGGACCATCAGGACCCTAATTTGAGGATAAACTACAGTTAGAAATTCTCCAGTGTAAAACCATATGCAAAGACCAGTTCACAGCTTTATAGGTTTTTCAGACCAAGAAAAAAATTCTGTTTCATAAAACCATACTACATATGACAAATGATAGTCATAATTTATAGTCAAACACAGAGCCTCTAACATTGTTTAAAGGGGAAAGCAGCTCACAGAGTTCCAAGAAACCTGGAGTCATGTGCACATTGACAGACTCAAAGCGGTACCTACTCAGGTTTTTTCCCTTTTGAAAAAGACAAAGAAATTTTTAAAATAAAGAAAAGAAATAGTAATCTAGCTAAACATATTAGTATTTTGAGACATTTAGATTTCAAATAGAATAATGTGTTTTGAAAAACTGTCTTTATATAACACATGGATTAACAAAGAATGCTGTCTTGTTCAGTTTTTGAACACCACGCCCATTACTGTTGTATTTTATACTTATACATTTACTTCTTCTTCTAGAGCAGAGAACTGTAAATTTAAAACATATAAGGACTCAGGATTTATGAAAGTTCCCAGGTTACTGTATAAACTGTTTCTTCACGGCAGTGAATACGATGGAGATCTGTTAGTAACTATCTCATTAGAGGTGGCCGTAAACCAAGGTGCCAAACTTACAGGTTGCCCATCTTCTCCCGGGTCTCCTTTGTCTCCTGGGCCACCAGGAGGGCCAGCTGGTCCTCGATCTCCCACTCGCCCATGAGAGCCGGGATCCCCACGAAGACCTGGAGGTCCCTCCTTCCCGGGTTCTCCTAAGGGCCCCGCAGGTCCTGGAGCTCCCTAGTATGAGATAGAAACCCAGGAGGGCAAAGTCAAAGCCACATTAGAGGAACAGGTGCAATGGCCTCTTGGGTCCATTTTTCCTTTTAGATAATCAGTCATTCAGTGGATTTAAACAAAATTAAACAAAACACAGCTGCAGATTCATTTCCCAAGAGGAAATCTAAATTATTTGCAGACAATTACATTTGACTCAATATTAAAAGTGTGTTGAAATTAACTTGAATTTTCAAACTTCTTAGGTCTCTGCTCCATCCATGAATAGATGACCTTTCCTTCTGTCCATCCTGATCTTACAATGAAAGAATGACATTTACTAGACAAAGCCTCGGAGGTGCTTCCCAACTGAAAGGAGTGGTTATTAGCACACAATACTGTTAGAACTTAGTACCCAGATGGAATGACAGTCAAACGCTGGGCTAAGAGGACTCGTAAATAAGGTACTCCGAGAAACACTGGACGGTTAAAGATGACCTCGCTGTCACAGGACAGCGGTGGCGTGAATCACTAGGGTCAGGGTTGTTTACATGGGCTAACAAATCACTAAGAGGTTAAATAAAAGAATAAACAGCAACTCAAATATGTATGTGTATCTGTATCATGTGTACATGTGTGTTTGTGTGTATTTTCCTGTGTGTGTGTGTGATTACTCCCCTACCCATGATCTGAGTCACTGAAATGACTTACAGGAGGGCCTGGAGGTCCAACTCTGCCAGCAGAACCAGGAAACCCAGTAGCACCCTAGAAATACAGTATCACATGAGCAATTTTAGAATAACTTGATTCTATGTACTTTCTGGGGTCTGTTTTTTCCCACCGGGATGCTGAGGCTTTAGACTCCCTTCCTTGTTGTAAACAGTAGATTTTTTTTCTTGTATACTACGTTTCTGAGAATGGATCTGAGTTAATTGGTAGGAAGGATGCTACTTTCCCCTTTCTACTTCCCATTTACCTTGAGCACATACAAGTATGTCCAAGGCTCTCACTGGAATCACATTAATCTTTGGCATATCAGAGCCCTGTAGAGCAGTTCCCCGTTACCCCTCACCTCTCCCATACGGAATGCATCCTTTATGTTATGGAGGAGACAGCTGGGTCTCCAAGATCATAAAACAAATTGCAACCCAGATCTCCATTTACGTGCCCTTTCCACAAGAGTTTACTTGTGCGAGTAAAAATTCATTGTTACAGCTTCAGATTCACTTTAAAATGGCCAGGAAGCGCTAGGTGTCTGCGACCAGAACTTCACACCAACTTACAGGTGGCCCCTGAGTTCCTCGGCCACCCTTGAGTCCAGGAACACCATTAGGACCCTACATGGAAAGAAATGAACAAAAGATCACAATAGGGAAGCAACATGGGCTGAAAGTCTAAACATTAAGCACGTGACTCAGGTTCTTGGTGTTTTTCTTTCCACTTACATGAGGGCCTGGGGATCCTGCCAGACCTTGTGGCCCAGGAGAGCCGGCGTCTCCCTTCTGTCCTGGCTCTCCGGGCTCCCCTTTTACTCCAGGCTGCCCATCTGGACCCTATATCAATTGTTTAGATAACCAGTTGGTTACAACACTTGTAGACAAGCTATTCGACAGTGATTATTACCAACATATCATTTAACCATATATTGTTAAATGGTGCTTTGTAATCAGTATTAAAGCACAGGAGAAAAAAGTGCCCTAATGAGATCTTCAAAGGCAGTCAGAAAAAAAGTTATCCCACCACATTTTTATTATACCAAATAAGTACAGAATTTGAAATAGTGCGAACACATCCATTTGAGTGCCAGTCGTGAAAGGATGTATGAAAGAGTGAAAGACTGTCCTGAAAATGAGAATATTGCCTAGAAAACTGTAAACTTTCCAGCATCTTTAGTATACCTTCAATACATAGGACAATGGTAATTAATTAAATTTATTATTATCACGGGAAGAGTGTTCATTGTGAATTAGAGATACTTGCAGATCATACCTGGGGTCCAGCAAAACCAACAGCCCCAGTGGGGCCATTTTCACCACGAGAACCCTATGAGAAAACAGAGATTACTATAGCTTTCACACTTTACTATAAATGGGAACAGTATTTAAAAATACACTGGGTGTTATATGCTAACAACAGGTCATGGAGCACGACATCAAAAACTAATGATGGGGGAGCCTGGGTGGCTCAGTGGGTTAAAGCCGCTGCCTTCGGCTCAGGTCATGATCCCAGGGTCCTGGGATCGAGCCCCGCCTCGGGCTCTCTGCTCAGCAGGGAGCCTGCTTCCTCCTCTCTCTCTCTGCCTGCCTCTCTGCCTACTTGTGATCTCTGTCTGTCAAATAAATAGATAAAGTCTTTAAAAAAAACCTAATGATGTACTGTATGGTGACTAACACAACAAAAAATTTAAAAAATATAAAAATACAATTATATAAACTTATAGTGTTTTGGAATGTTTATATAGATGATTAGATGTGTTTCTTGAGGAAGACTTTTAAGGATGATATAGAGATAAGGGCCATAGAAAAAAATTTCCATGGTCTGAAGTCTCTAAAAAGTCTCGTAACTCTTTAGTACACAAGCTGCTTACCGAGATTTAATAGATAGCATAGAAATAACAGACTGGCAAGGTTTTGAGTTTAAAGAGAAGTAAATGCTGAAAACTAAGAAGTTACAAGTAGCCTGAACCAACAGGCATGGTTTTACATAAATATCAAGACAAAACGATGAGTTGTTTTCCTGCTCAATCCCATTCTTTAAAAAACCATCAAAACACTGTCACTTACAGGATTGCCACGGGAGCCCGGAGGGCCGACTAAACCTCGAGGGCCAGGTTCACCCTGCAAAGAAGATGTTAGATGGTTATTGTCCAAAGCAGAAGTAAAACATAAGGCAACTGGAGGGTACTGAGCGCTATGTGCAGGGCAGACGGCGGGGGGAGCTCTGAGATGGCCGGGCCCACCTACCACATGTTGTGAAAGAGAAAACGGCATGAGAAAGAGCTATCATCCAGACTTCCTGATTCCGAACCCACAGAACATCAATTTATGATATTACCTTTTCTCCAGTGGGACCCGCCGGACCCGGAGGACCCAGGGGACCTGGAAGACCCTGTCGACGGACAGAACATGGACATAGTAAAGAAGTGAACACACGGGATTCTCCATGATTGAACAAACAATCACAAAAGATCCCATTTTGTTATAGCTTAGCTGCTTTTGCAAAACATTGTCTATAATACATGGTAATAATCTGTATATTCTTAAGATCTTCCTATTTACTCTAAAACAATTTCCTGGATGTTCTCTACGACATGTTCTAATCTCTTCCATCCACCTCAAGTCAGACCTAGTTCTGAACTAGACACTAGTTCTAAATTAATGCCGCTCTTCCACAATGTTTCTATGTCTCCTGGCTTTTCTTCTTTTGTATAGAATATTATATTCTTAAAATATATGAACGAAGAGCCACTCTATTTTTTTTTTAAAGTGAAACTGTGATAAAGCATTGAGTTTTCTACATTCTCCTAAGATTACAAGGAGTGTGACTACCCAGCTACACCGAGGTGGGGTTCTTTACGCTCAGAGCCTAGGGAGCGATCATGTCAGGGTTCGAACTGGGTCTTCTTGACATGTGGTCACACTCTTTAAACTGGACTATAGTGGAGTCTTTTCTGGAACAAGTTTTCTCTCTGACATTTGTACATTGCCTCTTCAGAGGCAGCCCTAATATTCTGTTGCCATTTAATCTTTGTATGTACTAGGAAGGGAATTTAAGGAACAAAAAGGACATCTTAAATTTATATTCTTATAAGAACATGAGAATACTGTGGCCATATATTCTCTAGATCTATAATGGAACATTATTCTTCCAATAATTTACCTAATATATTTCCCTAAAGAATTGGATTAAATATAAAGATCACTTCATTAAATTCCCCCCCCTTTTTTTTCTTACAGAGAAAACATGTTACTCATTTTTTCTCTTTACTGTGAGATTATAGCAAGCGGTCTGCTCTGCTTCCTCCCTAAAGCAATGTCCTTCCTGAAAATAAAGCAGTCACTGCTCAAGTCCTGTTTCTATCACACTGCATTTTCAAAGTTGGTTTGTAGAAACAATAGATAGTGTTTCAGATTTCACCTTAAAATAAATGGTCAATGCAGCCCTCCTTCAAACAGCTCTGCACTACGTCACTACGCACTACAGGCCGTCGATGACATAAGATAGCAACAGTGTGTCAGACTCACTCAAACCTTTCTTGAAAGATGGAATTAAATATTAGAGCTAACTACAAGGCAAGAAAGAGCTCATGTTCATAATTTGCTAAGTTAAGTAGATTTTCAGAAAAAAAAGGGATAATTACCACTCAGACAAAGCTTTCTCTTTATTTTACTTTATTGTCTTTATCAAAAGCTAATATAATCGGGCATCAACAGCAGCTCAATGTGCAGAATCAATACGTTAATGACGGTTCCACATGAGCTCTTTCTATATGGTATAAGCGCTCTTACCGGGGCACACAATGACAACTGCCAGCAAACCATGTCACACCGAAACAGAAACTACTCCTCAAATATCAGGAATTATTTCAGAAAATGTTGAATGTCTGAGCAGCTGTATCTATCTGCTCTTACACAAGAGAATAATTTCCTTAAAGTCTAAAAAACTATATTCAGTCTCTCCTTAGAATTGCAAATGTATTGTATGTTTGAGAACTGAAACCTTGTTAAAGGTCAGCTTCTGACATGACATTAAACAATGCCTTGGGGTCAAGCATCTTGTTCAAATTTCACTTCTTCATCTTCCTTATTGATGGAAGCATTAATAATGGTCCATTGTGCAGTAGCTTTCTCACCTCTAACACCCAGCGTATTAAGAAATATGCACCTCAACTTGGTACAGTGAAAACTCCCCTTGCCTGCCCTGGAGTGAGGTCTAGAACAGCTCAGTCGATCAACACGTGAACAAAAACACACACTGCATATGAAATAGAAAAGAAGGTGGAGAAAGACAAAGGGAGCCCCACTGCTTAAAGCACTGTCTCATGTGCACGGGAAAATGTGTTCTGTTTCACTCCCTCGACAATGACGACGTTTTGGCTTGTTCTGATTCAAAGTAAGCAAAAGGAGTATCCGTGATTGATCAACATCAAATCTCAAAATCAATCACCTTCCAAATCCTGACCATATGGGAATACAATGAACTTTATTTTGGAAAGTTCAGGCAAATTCATGTGATACTGACAGTGTTGATTCCCAGCTCAGCTGGGAAAGGGATGATTTCACTTACTCTTGCTCCGTCGTTTCCAGCTGTCCCTTCAGCGCCCTTTTCTCCTATGCCACCCTGGGGAGACACACAAAATGCCATTTACTCATTTAATTGTCTACTTCTCTCGCATGGGGGGGGAGCTTCATGTGGGCAGGGGTTATCTCTTTTGATCGTAGTTATATCCCCTTGAGCCTAGAACAGTGCCTGGCATTGTGTATTTTCTGAATAAATATAGGTATTGAAAGACAGAAAAAGAAAGAAAGAAAGAGACGCAGGAAGGGAGGAAAGATTGACTTGTGACTTAGAATGGTAGAAGCAAAAGCCTGGCCAAGAAAAAATTTTCAGGAGGAATTTAGAAACTCTAAATGAATGAACTAAAACAAAACAAAACAAACAAACAAAAAAAAACAAAACAGAGACTTACTCTGTCACCCTTGGGGCCTGGAGTTCCTGCAATTCCTCTCTCTCCTGGCATACCTTGAAGTCCCGGTGGGCCTGTATCTCCGGGGGTCCCTGATGGTCCTGGACTGCCCTAAAATGAACCAACAATAAGGAACCTCGCCGATACGGTATTAAGATTGAGCCACATGAGATTTCTCTGCTGGTAAGACAAAAAGAGTGGAATATCAGAGATTTCATATGGTTCAACTTAGTGTTTATATTTTTCATTTGTGAAAATTATCTCTGAGCTCATTTTTTGGAATCAAAAAGACTTTGCCTTTCTAATCATTGGTCTATGTTTTCAACTTTTTTCCTTGGGGAAATTGAGCACCAAGTCAAATACAAACAATGGTTGCCTTCCTTTCTCCCTGACAACATCATGCGGGGCCTGATAAAGGAAGGGGACGTTACTTTTAGACAGTATTTCACTCTCACTAACGAAGACGTGCTATTAAGCTTGCCTACAGGCTAAGTAAGTGATTAAATGGAAGCTGATCCTAGGTAATCACTCTGGACCTTGAAAATGTAAGGGATCTAATGTTATACGACCATGAAAAACTCTACTTTAATTGTTTATACCGAAATTGAGCACCCGTCTTCTACCAATCTGAAATGTCTCCCAAAGGAAACGGGACTGATTTTTGCCTCATGATGTATTTTACTTTCAGATTTCTAAGATGACGTACTTTCTTACGGTTAGTAAGAGGACCATGAGACAAAAAAAACCGGAGTGTATAATCAGGAACATCTCTTTATAAGTTATATGGATTCCTATTTATTGTCTCTGCTCATTAATGGAAGCCACTAGTAAAATTATGTAAATAAATATTAGGAATGGGTTTTCATATAAGAATGTATCACTATGTGCACAAAACCATAAATCCTATCACAGAGAAGAGACTTCATTCAGCTGCCTCCTTAATGCCAAGGAAAAAGCCTAGTAGTGCTTATTAAATACTTGTTGAAGAAGGAAATTATATAATCGAATTTTCTCGCGACAAGAGAAACCATTCTAGTTCCATCATGTGCTTATTAGGCTGTAGCTCCTGGAACATTCTGAAGCGCCCAGTTCACTGCCGTACTTACTTTGGGACCGTCCGGGCCGTGGCCCCCAGCCATTCCCTTCTCACCAGGCAGCCCCGTTATTCCTGGTTCTCCTCTCTCCCCTGGGTTTCCGCGCTCTCCCTAGTGCAACACGGGGATGTCAAACAATCAGCAACTGTTGTGAAAGTGGGTTAAAAATGTTTCTGGAAATCTGCAAAACTGCTTCTACTAGAGAAAAACTGAGAAATGAGCAACTATTGAGGTTCATTTTTCTAATTTAGTGATAAGAAATGAACTTGAAGTAAGAACATGTTATTTCATGGCATAGACTTTCCTCGTAAGATTAATTTTCATCAAGGAAAAGAATTTTAATTCTTAAAATAAAGCTCAGCTTATGAGAAAAGATTTTTTTTTTTTAACTGAAAGCAATGGAAATAAAGTTAATAGCGAAAGAGAAAATACTCACTCTGGGTCCTAATGGGCCAACTGCTCCAGGATCTCCAGGAACTCCCTAGAACATATAATTTTAAAAAATTTCAAGATATGCTTTGAGCTAAATTTTGGGTATTTATTAGATATCTTTCCATACCACACATCTAATTTCTTTTAATGTACTATTAGAGGTTTGAATAAACCCATAATAATGAGGAAAGAAAAATGTGTATACTTTTAAAAATGAGGGGATATCCCATACATTGGATGGAAATTATTTTTCCAGAAAAAAAAAATGTTTATTAAAGCTGAATGCTTGATTTTGGGCAATGAAGACATGCAAAACATTATCTCACAAATAAAGCACACTGGTCTTTTTAGAGACAACTATATATAGTAATTTTATTTCCTAATGTGAAAAAAATTTAATAGAGGAAACAGAAATAAAAACCAACAAGGAGGGACGCCTGGGTGGCTCAGTTGGTTAAGCAGCTGCCTTCGGCTCAGGTCATGATCCCAGCGTCCTGGGATCGAGTCCCACATCGGGCTCCTTGCTTGGCAGGGAGCCTGCTTCTCCCTCTGCCTCTGCCTGCCATTCTGTCTGCCTGTGCTCATTCTCTCTCCCTCTCTCTCTGACAAATAAATTAAATCTTAAAAAAAAAAAAAAAACCAACAAGGAGCTGATTTCTTAAACATAACTGGTTCGACTCAATTTAGTAAATATTTCCACTGACCATACACTATGGACAACAGTCCCTGGGAATTGTGGGTTCAAACTAGTGTAGTCATGACTATGTCACAAGTTTCAGTCTGTTCTTAACTAAAAGAAAGTTTGTCAACAAGTTCAAAACCTCTCTCTTTGATTAAAAATAATAACTAATGACAAAGAAAGCTGTTGTGTAGAAAGCCACGGTCATCAGACTGGGATGAAAACTAATTTAGAAGTTGGGTTGGTCCTCAATGTGAAGTTTTAAGAAAAATTTAATCAAATTATTTATCTCTTATTTTCCTTTTTATCTATGCTAATAGGCAATATGTGGTTTAAAAGAAAACCAAAGTACAAACACATCTGGGAGTTCCTTCAATAATATTTTATCTCATAGAAAACATTGTGGTAGCTTAATCAACATCATGTGCTGTTTTGTAGGAACGTTTAAGTAATGGTACATCTTGCAACTTCTAAATATGATATGGCTTGCAATTTTGTGGCAGATAGTGCACTAAATTTTGGACAAAGTAGCCCGTGTCTGACCGTTTGGATGAGAACAGATACCTATGGTCACTAAAACCACTACCCTCTATGTTTACAAAACCACGAATGTTAATCTCAGTATATGCAGTACATTTGCTTCTGTGGTAATCCCCCATCATGAGAAATTTCCACTAGTGTCACAGGAGAGTTCTCTCGGGCACGTGGACATGTATCTCCCCTTCAGAGCCGTCAGTGTCTATCCTCCATCCCCGACCCAGGATGATGCAGGGGACAGGAAACACAAAGAAGCAAGTGCTGTCCTGGGACAGTAATGTCACACCCTCCAGAACGGAGGACTAGCATTTCCTCTGCACGTAGCAGCAGCCACAGGCTGGTGCAGTCACACTAGGACATCACTGCTGCTAGTGACTTAGTGACCCACCTTTTATGTCAGTTCCTCAAATAAGCCTTGCCTTTTACTAAAAAAAAGAAACAAAACGAAAACCGTATCAAGGGGGCCTCCAGTTTTATCCCCTGCAATGTACCGTCCTCCATTTGGTGTGATCTTCCAAAAACCCAAATCTAGTGACACTACTCCCTGCTTAAAGGCCCTTCATCACCTCCCATTAGAAGAATCCGAAAAAACGACGTTCGAAGTCAGACTTCCCATAATCTGGCTCCTGATTTACCGTCCAGCCTCACCTCCACGCGAATTTATTCTCTGCATTCCTGACTTAGCAACCTTTTCAGTGCCTTCATTTGACCAACAAAACCTTTGCACCTGCTGCACTCATCTCCCTTCCTTCTCTCCCATTACTCATAAAAGATATTACTTTGCCTGGGAAACTTTTCCTAAATCCCCATGTCTGAATTTGGTGCATCTTCTATGTTTCCACACACGTAGTACCTCCCCAGAAACTCTCTATCTCCTACCGTGATATAATGTAAAGTTCATGTCCATCTGGTTCAATTGGTTAGGGCCAGAGCTCAAGACACCTAAGCACACAGTACCCAGCAAATACCTGCTGAATGGTTAAATGAATGAATGAATCACTCACAGAAAAATAAATTAACTGATGTCCTGATAAAATAATAGAAATAAAATAATATCTGTTTATAGCCATTTATAAAGCTTCAAGTAAAACTCGGTAGTTATGAGAAGACACATCTCTAGCGATTACAAACAGTCTTGGGAAACAGGCCAGTATTCACAAATTATACCCACTGTGTCACTTTGGAAAGTCACCTAACATCTCTGTGCCTCATTTTCCTCATCTGAAAAACAGGCATCATATAGTACCTACATGTATAGGGTTGTTTTGAGGATTAAAAGATATTACATTTATAAAGCAAACCAGAACAGAACTTCACATATAATAATAAATGATATTATGGGCAAGCAATTTTTATTATTGCTATTATTATTATTATTACTTTAAATAAACTTACCTGATCTCCTGGCTTTCCACCTTCCCCAGGAGGCCCCGGAGGACCAGGAAGCCCCTAAAGGAAAAGGAAGAAAATAAAATTGTGAATTTGTCAAAGTTTAACAGGTTACTAGTGTTCACAGTTTACCTTTTATAATTCATGCAGGTTCCATGACTATACGTTCAAGCAAAAGATATTGTTTAAAGACAAGGAAAACAGAACAAGAAAACTCTATCTTATACCATAATGCAGCAATGGTCGGTTTATAGGTTTAGATTTTCATTTGGACACACGTAAGAAGAAAAAAGATAAGAATCTAACGGGAGATTCTTAACATTTGTCAAGTTTTTATGGGTCTGAAAGCAATATTTTAGGTTGCTAGTGTAGTACTGAAAGTCACTCCTGAAAGTTTCTTTTTAATCAAATGATTATCCATTATTAATTTCCCATACAATATATTTAGATAAATCATGAAAATTTATTCAACAAAAAATTTAAGACATTGTGTCTATAAAACTGAATCAACCTTAAAATTGTTCAATAAAACTTATCAAAAACATTTCATAATTTTTAATTTGTTAACAATTTTAGATTTTGATCAGTTTTTAGGGGGAAGTCTGTTCCTTCTCTTTGAACAGAAATGTTGGGTTTGATCCATTTTATTTATTTACTAAAAGAAAAATGACTTTTTTGAAAATTGTAGAATTTCACATCATTTGACCATATCTTTTTATATTTTAAAAAAGCAGCTTAATTAACGGTAGAAACCATGGAAAAGTGGATTCGCGCCTACCTGAAAGCCAGTGGGGCCCGGAGGTCCCTGTTCTCCTCTCTCCCCAGCTAGACCCTAAGTCATGAAGGAAAGATAGTCATGAGTAGAGTCTGACCTTCATATCTGCTTCTGGTGTATGCGACCTACTATGAGTATTGATATTTGCCTGTTTTCTAATCACGTTTCCATTCTAGCCAGATAACGAGTGAGCACTATAATGAAGTTGTTGAACGGTGTTGTTGGAAGTCCGTGCTGCTGAGAAAGTATCTTCTAAAGCTGACATAGACACTGACAACATATGTTCATTTCTTGATCCAAACGTAAAATGTCTAGAGCCAACCATAAAATTGGGTGGGGAAACCGGATAAGTTGAACCTGGAAAAACTCATTACTTTTACACAACTAATCTAAGCAGGCAATACAAGTATCTCCTGCTTTTCCAAAGTTCGTGCTGTAACACTTCACTTTTATGAAAGATCTGTATTAGTCTTCTGCTAACGGAAAGACGTCCGAAGAGAATTTTTGCTTTTATGAAAAAAAGGCGAAAAGCAAAAAAAAAAAACAAAAAAAACAAAAAAAACCGCAAAACATTCAGCATTTGTTTTGCTGTGAGCTGTCACAGAAGCAGTGCACCCCTGGCAGCGAGAGGGGCCCCCACGAGCTCCTGCCTGGAGAACCACACTCGCATCTCGACATCAAGCCGCCATAGCGCGGAACTGTGTCTGTGAGCATCTGAGTTTTATCTACATTTATTTGTGCATCTGTTAGGGTAAGATATGTCCTAAGGTATTAGAAAAGCCTAGGAGAGGCTCTTTTTGGAGTCTGGGAATTTTAAGAAAAATGTCCGTATAAACTAGTGATAATTGCTTTTTGGCTTTATACCATTTCAGCTTATAAAGTTTTCACGGGAACACTCTACTTTCAGATAATGGGGGAGACCTGTGTCTCTATTCCAATATTCCACTTATTTCTCCGTGCCATAAAAAATATTAATCAAGGGGCGCCTGGGTGGCTCAGTGGGTTAAAGCCTCTGCCTTCGGCCCAGGTCAGGATCCCAGGGTCCTGGGATCGAGCCCCACATCAGGCTCTCTGCTCGGCAGGAAGCCTGCTTCCCCCCTCCCCCGCCTGCCTCTCTGCCTACTTGTGATCTCTGTCTGTCAAATAAATAAATAAAATCTTTAAAAAATATTATCAAGGGGCGCCTGGGTGGCTCAGTGGGTTAAGCCGCTGCCTTCGGCTCAGGTCATGATCCCAGGTCCTGGGTTCGAGCCCCACATCGGGCTTTCTGCTCAGCAGGGAGCCTGCTTCCTCCTCTCTCTCTGCCTGCCTCTCTGCTTACTTGTGATTTCTCTCTGTCAAATAAATAAATAAAAATCTTTTAAAAAAATATTATCAATAAAAGTACAAAATATTTGTCAAAAATTTGTCAAAACATTTGTCAAACTGATTTTCCTCAGTTGACACATTCTTCAACACTTAAAGATGATGAGGTAGGTTTTACCATCAACATTTTAAAGAAGTTTAAAACGAAAAGTCCAATCGCTCCATTTAAAAAGGCAGAAGGTACCCACACAGGAATCAAAATGAAAGATTATAACTGAAATTCTTCAATCCTGCACTTTCTTACTTACTTCCTCTGAAAATTACTCATAAGTAAAGTCTTGGACAAACATGAAAAATGCAATGGGAACACATTCTCGTGGAAAGATCACATACCGGGGGGCCCACAGGACCAGAAGGACCAACTTCACCATCTTTTCCAGGAGCTCCCTAATATCACACAGAGATAATATGTAAAGTGGGGCCACAAGACATTTGGATAATTTCATATATATATATATTTCCCCCCTTTGGCAGAAAATGTATACTTACCCTCTGCCCAGGAACACCAGCATTTCCTGCCTCTCCAGGTTTTCCAGGGTCACCCTAAAGAAAATTTAGAAGCCATTTAAACGTCAATCAACCTGCTCAAAACACGGCTGCTTGAAGTGAGGGTCGTGATGAGATAGCAAACCTATCACACATGTACTCACACTGCTACCTTTGGGGCCTGGGAGACCCATGCTGCCCGGCTGTCCTCTGATTCCTATGGAGCCTGGAGGACCTGGCCGGCCGTCCTCCCCAGGAGCACCCTACAAAGTTGACAGGAGCAAAGTAAGTTTTATGTAAATTCTCTCTAAATAGTCATCACTTGTCTTTCCGTACTTACAAAAGTTACGTAAGTTTTAAATTATCCTTCACCCTTTACTCAGTGAATCAGAATAGTTGAGTGTTTAAAAAAAACCTGCTGAAGTATTTTGAGTATTGAGAACAGAGATTTCACTCTTCTTCTATACACAAACCTCAACTTCGCATCTCCTTACACTCTCATTCTCACGGGGAAAAATTTTCATTCTTCTTTAATTTACTCTAGCTTGTGGTAATGAAAATTTGGTACTTCTTTTTCACATTTTTGGTATAAAGGAAGGGCCCAGAGTATGTAAGCTGTCCAAAGTCAGACCTACCTATCTTTAAACCTATACAATTGGGAGGATATCAAGAAATAAGAATGTTTCTAATAGACAAATTTGACCAATGCTGGAGGAATACATAATTTCAACTTTTTCCGCTGATGTTAGAGAAGTAATTTCAATCTCAAGCATTGGTATCAATTAAATTTGATCAGTTTCTGGTGAATTTTAAAATATCAAGATCCTATGAATTTGCTCCAGCATTTTAAACATGTCTGTATCATCAGCATCCCCCCGATTAAAAACATTGACCTCAAACAAACATCTCATCGTTTAAGTTGTAGGTCTATTGAGAAATACTGAGGATTATGGGCTTTTAATTTATTTATTTTAAGTAGGCTCCACATGGGGCTTGAACTCATGCCCTGAGATCAAAACCTGAGCTGAAATCATGAGCTGGACGCTTAAACAACTGAGCCACCCAGGCCCCCTCAGGAGTTTTATGTAAATTACTTACCAAAGGCCCAAGTTTTCCTTCAGGACCTTGAACTCCAGGATTTCCTGTCAGACCCTGAAAATTAAAAGCATTTGTCATGTTGTCGCTAACTTGCAACTGAGGTAAAGAGTCATGAGAGTAAAAATAGCACCGTGTTCAAAGGACCCAGTTCCACTGTGCAACGCCCATTCTCAGTGGCCTTCTCTAGGCAAACTCACAGGCTGGTCACGGGCCTTGGCCAGCATGGCTTTGGAAGGACACAGGGCAGAAACACAGCGTGCCACAGGCAGCACCATGTGGGACTTCACCGGGGGAGCCCTCACAGCACAGCCTCCCACAGTGAAGAGGTCACATGTGAGGAAAGGAGTCTACACAGCGGGCACAGGAGGCCCTCTGGCTTAGAAATCTCCCTTAACCAGCATTTGTTACAGCGCCGTGAACACAGTATACCGATCCTAGCCAGGGGAGCCTTACTAGTCATGCCAAACTCAGGCCTAGTCACTTTAAACTCAGGACACCCAAAGCTATGCCTCCCACTAGGTTTTTATAATTCGTGGCCCTCCCAGTCCAAATGTGGTCAACACTCAGGGGTCATTTTCACTGTAAGCAGCGGTGACTGCTCATTCAGATGGCGTTCCAACTCTATCAGGTATCCAGGGAAGAATTTCTAGGAAAATGTCGGTTTCCCATGCAGAAGGAGGAAGGGCTATCATAGACTTTTACTCATATCTTGAACACTGGGTTCAAGATTATGTGGAGCCAAATGTATATTTCCATCCAACAACTTTTTGTATAATTCCCTTCTCTTTGAGGAGCACTGCTGGCAATGGAATATGAGAGGAATTTCACAGTCCAAAAAATGAATTTTCGAGTGACATTTGGTCAAAAACAAATTTATCAGGAATTCTCTCGGCCAAAAGCCAAATAAATTATTCATCAGCAAGTAAAGAAAAAGTAAATATTGACAAACAGGGTTTTTCTTTCATGTCAAGGGGCAAAATGATGAATGCATACGTCTTTGAGAAAGGGATACTAGAAATGACTGTATTTTCCATACATGAAAAATAACAAACCAGTATTTTTAAAATAGCGAATCAGGTCAAAATTGTAAACAAAAAGACATGCTCCCACTTGTCAAGACCAGCTCAGTTAGACAGTCCTTTTGCTGAGCTCTGAGGAGCAGTTCTCTTGGGTTAATGTAGCAAATGGCTGTGTTCTTACCCGAGCACCGGGCAGCCCAGGTTCACCTGGCCGTCCTGGGTCCCCTTGACCTCCTTTAGGTCCAGAAGAACCCACAGGACCCCTCTCTCCTTGAGCCCCCTGTTCCAATGCAAAGCAGAATGTGTCAGAAAAAAAACAATGCAGGAAAATAAAAGGAAAGAAATACGAAATTTATGTTTTACAAATCAAAGCACTAGCATACCATTCAAATACTTTGTCAAGTACTTACAAAGTTACAAAAAGTATCACTACATATTCTGTTCTCATTTGTCTTTATTAAAGAAGAGTGACTTTCACTGTTGGCTAAAGAGAATTATATTTCAATTACCACTCCGATAATCTAGAGTTGGGAAAAAAACACCAAAACTTTAGAGTCTGAATTTCTAGATAAAGGAGAAAGTCTCTATACAGCTAAAGTAAAGGTGTGTGACCTTTTCTCCTCAGCACCGTCTGGAGAAGGTCTGAAAACAAACTTCTACATACTTCCAACCATTCTCGTTCTTCCTAGCCCTCTATAATACAGAAACCAGCCCTCTGCAGGGGGTTTTGACATTAGGCTTGACATCTGTGTCTGACTCCTTTCTGGATCTGTACCCACGTGGACCCAAGCCAGATCACTACTCTGGACAGTGGCATCATCGTCATCATGTAGCACCTGCCACATGAGTGTCACCATTGATGGGATAACCTCACCTTTGGTCCAGGTAAACCATCAGAGCCCGGGAAACCACGATTGCCAGGAGCACCCTGCAAGTGACCAACAGGTGACTCTTAATTATTGTTGATGTTCTTGAGATGTATAACTAGTAGGTAACTTTTATTTTTAGTATTATAAGGTTTTAGGAGCTGTGATCAACCCAACATGACAGTAGATAAGTATAAGAGGAAAAAAAGAAAAAAAAAAAAACCTGAGTACATGGAAAGAAATTTTAAATTTTGGAGAATGTACAAGTACTGAGCCAAAAATTATTCAAATTCAGAACTATACTAACAATTCACTGTAAAATTACACATGGAGGAAAACTGTCATCTAGATATGAGCACCGTCTATCACCATCAACGTGTCAATGGTAACGCCATTTGTAGTGTCTTCTGTGTGAAGAACTTTGCATCCTCTGAAAGCCTCTGTACATGTAACGGGATAACATTGTCCCTTTCGGACCTGCATCATCTTACTCCAGCCACAGCAACCTCTTCTAACTTCTAAAAT
The DNA here is from genome assembly GCF_902655055.1 of Lutra lutra. Classification (NCBI taxonomy): domain Eukaryota; kingdom Metazoa; phylum Chordata; class Mammalia; order Carnivora; family Mustelidae; genus Lutra; species Lutra lutra. The sequence continues at coordinate 2,068,692 of NC_062280.1, forward strand.
CATCAGCCCTCCTGGCCTGGTGGTTTAGGATTTCCTGGTTCCTCTGCTGACAACATTCTTTCTCCCAAGTTCTCCTGCTGGCTCATCCGCACCGTCAGGTGTCAGCTAAACTGTCATCTTCCCAAAGGACCCGTCCTGACCACCTAATCTAGTGTTACATACCGTCACACGCTCACAGCTGCTCTCTACCACGTCCCTGCTATTTCCCAGTGTACACAGTACTTAGTAAAGTGTAGAATTACATTTTTGTTTGCCTGTTGACTTGTTTACTGTTTACCTCCCCACTGGAATAAACTACTGTTTACTAGCCCAAGCATGAGGCTGGCGCCACTGCCGTCTTTTTCACTAAGTACCAACATATCAACTACATGCCAATATATCAACTACATGCCAGCGTATCAAACGGGCACAATGTAGTTGTTCAATCAGCATTAGTTGAATGAATGCATGAGCAACAATTGAACAGTAGCCTCCGTGAATACACAGACAACCATACTGAACTGTTCGATGCACTTGCAAGCATTTCTTTTAACTGTTCGAGCTTTCCTTACCAACTCAAAACTTACCCATGTAATTCCCCCGCAACCCTAAGAATTTGTTGCATTATTCAAATTTTACCCTTTCTCCCATTGGGCCTGGAGGACCGACTGTTCCGGGGTCACCTCGGGGACCTCTTTTCCCTTCTTCACCAGCTGGGCCTATTGGACCCTGAATACCATGCGGCCCCTGTTAAAAACAGAAGGAAGTTTTCAGAAAGAGCCCGAGTCCAAGGGAGTTACAGTCAAAAGCTTCATTTAATGAAGTCAATTACAAATTTAAAACCATAGTAAACTGTTTCCATCCAAGGATATATTCCTTATTGTTATTATTTTAAATACTTGAGCACTTTGATCTGTGAACTCCTGGACAATACTCACACTCTTCTTATCATTTCAGGAAAAAAATGAAACCTTACTGGTTCGCCTTTTGGGCCAGCTTCTCCTTTGAAACCTGGAACTCCTGGATCACCCTAAAATAAAAGTATGAATAGTTATGAGAACCAGGACAGTTAGCCAGTCCCATCTGCTTTAATTAATTAAAGTGGGCCTTGGAAACTTTCCACAGCTGAGTCTGTATTACCATTTTTTTAATTTTGCAAATCTTGTAGAATGTATGTGAAATTTTATAAAACATAGTATAACTAGGTAGCAGTTTCTCTGTTTTACAGTGGTCTTTAAGAGACTTACTTTTAAAATCTTGCTGTTTTATCATGCATCCTAGAACACTCAGAATTATTCAATTATTGCAATTTGCTAACTAAAATTAGAACTAACAATAATAGCGTCTACAGATAAATCTATTTCAGGTTTATTTTAGGAAATAGACTTATTTACCCAGAAGCAAAATAATTTTATATTTATGTTCTCTTTTTTGACAGTTTGACAACTTCAAATAGGACATTTCATCTTTGGAGTGCTCTGGGGTTTTGTGTATGTGTGTCTTTAAATATCAGTTAAACTTGTGGGAAACAGATTGCTAAATTGAGAACATGATAAAATTGAATGAGACGTATCTGCAACACTGTTTTAATAAGTCTGTCACCAACATACAAAAGGATTTATCAGCATAGCTAAGTTACTTGGAACAGAATTCAAAGTACTTGTTTTAGGCAGTGCTAAGAAAAAAAGTTTTAATTTTTACATATCAAGCTAAAAATATAATAAGCGCAACTTCACAATGTGTTTATTTCTTATGCACTTATCATAACATTTTTTCTAATAAATAATTTTACAAAATGGTAGGATCAGTCTTCAAGAATTAGCTGTTGGTGGGGGCGCCTGGGTGGTTCAGTGGGTTAAGCCTCTACCTTCAGCTCAGGTCATGATCTCAGGGTCCTGGGATCGAGCCCCGCATCGGGCTCTCTGCTCAGCAGGGAGCCTATCTCCCCTTCTCTCTCTGCCTGCCTCTCTGCCTACTTGTGATCTCTGTCTGTCAAATAAATAAATAAAATCTTTAAAAAAAAAAAAAGAATTAGCTGTTGGACCCAATTTTCACCACGTTGTCATGATAACCTCCACCTTTCTCCGCACTGCCTTGCAAAAATATTTCCATGTGGTTATTATTCAACTCCGGATAAGAGTCTATGAGGTTAACCATGAAGTCATGACCTTACTATTTTATATAAAAAACCCACTACAATCCAACACAAGGCAGTAATGTTCTCCTTTGAATTTAAACGCCTAACCTGTACAACGACATTCGGCTTCCACTCTACAAAGATTCCCATCTTCAGTTGCCTCGTTTAGACAAGCCACATAATCTATGTTTCATTGCATCTCACTGAGTGCTATTTTTCTTGGTGACCTTAGCTGGATTATACTAACGGATGATTGTTATTTTAGAGGATGTTACCGGCTGGCCTCGAATTCCTGGAGGTCCCGTGCTACCCTGAGGTCCTGGAGATCCGGGGGGCCCTGATAAGCCAGGAGGACCAGAGGTGCCTGGAGAGCCCTAATAGAGTGAAAGAGCGACATGATGAGCAGAGATCCACGTAGAAGCCTATGGTCAATGTCCAAAAGATTATGTCTGTTTGAGCTTTGCGTGGATGAATGCAGTTAGTTACCTACCGTTGGGCCTTTGGCACCAGGTGTCCCATCAGTTCCTACCACGCCCTAAAAGACACATGAAAAGTTTATAAGACATTAAGCCATATCTAGGGTGGTCTTCGGATGTCTTCCCATATTCCAAAAGAGGCAGAAATTTATCGTAAAAAAATCAACCACCATTATATCATAAAACTCACTTTTATAACAAATTCCCTTTTCCTTAAAATAGATTAAATTTTGCAGAGTTGACAAGAGATTTTTTTTTAAATTAGTTGCCAACATTCAGAATTCAAAGAAGATAAATTAAAATAGATTGCCTTCATTCTGATGTTATAAAACATGTCGAGCTTTCTATTAAGAGCATCGCTCCTAGATGTCCTAGGAACTTACGGGAAGACCTTGAGAGCCGACTGGACCTGGTGGCCCAGTTTCACCTCTTTGCCCCTGGGGACCTTCGGGGCCTCTTGCTCCAGTGGGACCTGCTTCTCCCTAGCAGGGTACAAAAGGCATGTCAATTTAAGAAAAATATAAATGTGGTGTGGTTCAAGGTTTATTGCTTATTTGGAGCTTTACATCTTACACTCTAGTATTTAAAGGGGTCGTGAGCACAAATTGGTTTACAAGGGTGTGTGCCTAACCTAGCTTAAGGAGCGGGCTCACCTTCCTACCCTTCCAAGCGTGATGACGTCCTCAGCATTAACAGCAGCATCAAGGGGTCAAGGTTACCTGATAGCCACCCTTATTTCAACCCACGATAGACGCCCAGATAGTAAATAAAATACAGTTGCCTAATTAAGTTTTAATTCAGATAAATAACAATTAATTTAAGTATAAGTTTGTTGCAGGTAATATTAGGGTCATATCTATACTAAATATTTTTCTTTATTTATCTGAAATTTAAAGCTAAGTGGGTTTCTGTATCTTATACAATATCTTAGGTCCCTATATAGATCAAATCCTAGAGGACCTTAACCTGGAATATTAGAACTAAGAATATAAGAACTAAGCCTCAGGGTGTTCATTAGTGCCAATAAAACACATAAAATCCCTGTAGAATCCCTGGAATACAAAGAAGTGGATATGGAAGTTTATTCTTCATCCAGAAAACCAGAGCTCATGGAAGAATTTAACAGGTATAGGAAAATCCTGGCCAAAAACGAAGATCTAGGAATTTTTTGTTTGGGGAGGAAGGGAAAGGATAGGCAAAGAATTTCTGAGAAAAACAGTTTTGCAAAATGACTTTTTAAGCAGTTTTCAATAGACAAGAGCCAGGGCTAGTAACCCCAGGAGGAGAAGGAGGTCTGCAGAGTAAACTATTATATAAATTGTGGTTCTAACGAGGTCTTAGCTAGATGCCCCCCCAGGAGCAGAAACCACTTTCTTCTAAGTCCTAGTCCTGGACATTGTGCATCTTCTATCCTTAATTCTCTGGCCAGAGCTCAGTTTGAGGGTGGAGGGTCTCACAGGCAGGGGGAAGGGATTTTGCATATTTTGGTCAGGGAGCATAGGGAGGACTGGCCTCCATGGCCCGGGTCTGTAGCAGCAGGACTAGGATTTAGGGGAGCAGATCGGAAACAGAGGGGACCTCAGGAAGGTCCCAGGAGCTCCAGTGCACAGTGAGTTCTCAATGAAAGGAGGGGTTGGCGAGTGGAATGACATAGGCATCGTTTTAGAGCAGCCGTACCTCTGGGGCCCAGAGGGTACAGACAGCATTAGCGAGAGCCTGAAGAGTAATTTGACTTGATGATGCTCACATTTCAGAGTATCTGCAATGTCAGCTATGGACTTTGTTGTTGTTGTTGTTTGTTTCAAACAACAGTTCAAAGCCTGTTTGAGTAGCACTCCCCACAAGAAGCCTGGACCTCTATTGAGGACATCACTTATCCTTCAACAAAATTCCATGAGAAGAAGTGAGGTGATTGCCACGGCCATAGTCACGAATCCGGTGAGCAAATCCCTTCTTTGGGAGGAAGGAAATTATTGCCAAGGGGAAGCTGGGTGTGAGGGGTAGTCAAAGGTATTGTATTGTTTAACATTTGAAGTTTTCTGAATGTATTCACTAATTTAACTAATATAATCTTAATAACCTCCTGCTTTAATCCTTGAATTTATCATCCAAAATGCTGGAAGAACAAACTGTGACTTCCGACAAATGTAAATCATCCCAACAGAATACTTTAATCCATTCCCACGTGGAAAGCCAAAGAGCCTCCCTGCCTATTCCTCTAATGGTTGTGTAAATCGTAGGGGCAGGGCGAGGAGTGAAGGCCAGCGTTGTGTCAGAGAACAGCCTTTCGACAACGTCTGATTTATTTTAACCTCCTATTGTTTAGAACATTCTGCTGTTTATTACTGCCAGACACCGTATCCAGGAACAGACTTCCAATTCAGACTAAGTTCATATTCCCTGCAGCTGTTACAGTTGTCTAGACTGGAGTTCTAACGCAACAGACTCTTTGATATTACAATTGTTTGATGCTATTGTTGATATTACAATTGTTGTAATTCTTTTTTAATAACACATTGTTTAGTGATCTCATTTTTAAATTTTTACAGTTTTTTTTTTCCCTACCATAATAGACGCTGAGAATACTCTAGGTTTTTTCCTTAGTTAAGCAACCTCCATACAATTAACAAAATGTCATTCCTCACTTCAGCATTCGTATAATCAAGTAATTCTTGTAACCAAGAGCTAAATATATTAACATTTTACCTTCATCCCAGGATTTCCCGGAAAACCAGACGATCCAGGTATCCCAAGAGGACCCTATTAAAAGAAACCAGAAAAGTGATCAGACGTGGTTTTTAATCAATATGTAATTGAGTCATCTTTCATTTTTCGACGACATTCTGTATGTTGACACATAAGAATAATCCACTGAGTACTTTCAAATCACAAAGATGATGTCATTTTATAATAAGTACCTTCCGACATTGATAGGGAATAGAGCTAAAAGTTATGTCCAGTGGTATTAAATGCTTGTGGTAGTGTATTAGAGAATAAGCCAGTCACAAACACAAATTGAAACCATTTCTTCCTGAGAGATGTACTTTCTTTGTGCTAATCAAGGAATTCAGTTTTTAGAAAGTCAGGTTTTGTACCAAAATCTAGAACTGCACTTTATAAAAATGATGCTTAAGAATCATGTGGGTGTTTAGGAGTGATGTTTTTCCAGGCCGATATGTGGACATTTGTAACTCTCCCATATCTGGGGAGGCGCGCAGAGTCGAGGCCACTGACTCAATGGCCAGACTGAGAGGAGGTGAGTGGGTGTAAGAGGAATTCCCTTCCAGCTCGTCCTGATTCGTCCTTGAGGACTGTGATGTCATCCCATCCATTTTGTAGTAATAAAATCCCTTTTAAATGAGTCTTATGTTTTCCTCCTGTCTTCTTGTTTCCTCTGTTTGAAGAACGAGACAGGACACATGCTAAGGGGAAATCATTTCAAATCTGATGTACCGTCCTCGAATTTCCCTGAACTCACCATGTTTTTTCATCTATCCATCATACAGACCATGCTGTATTCCTGCTCATTCTGTATCTCGTCTTTCAAGGTTTAGCTTGAATGTTCTCCTCTCTAAGTCTTCCTTGATTAATATTTGTATCTCACTGTAGGTGGAGGTACAGCAAGGTTCCCATACTTGAACTTCAAGTTACACTCTACAACACAGCCCTTAGCAACAGCACCATGCTAGGACAGGAATCGATAGATCTTTCTTCCTTGATACACAAGGCAGTTCCAAAGACAAGTACTGCGTGTCTATCACCATTTTATTCTCGGTGTCGGGGATACAGTGGGTGCTCTGCATGTGTTCGTGAATGCGCCAACGGACCAGTACAGGGATGAATGAGGATGAAAGTCGTGCAGCTCACCATTGGCCCAGGCTTCCCAGGCATACCGTGTGTACCTCGTTGTCCCTAATTAGGAACAAAAGAGACAAGATAAAATTACATTTTCTACAGTATTTGCTCATAATTCATTTGTCGGATAAAAATTTCCCTGTTAGAAACTGAAGAACAAATATGAAAGTTAACTGACAACAGTTTCAAACAGCAATAAAAATACATCTGAGTACAACACTGATAAGGTAGAATAAATACATCTATCCTGGGGTGCCTGGGTGGCTCAGTGGGTTAAGCCTCTGCCTTCAGCTCAGGTCATGATCCCGGGGTCCTGGGATCGAGCCCCACATTGGGCTCTCTGCTTAGCGGGGAGCCTGCTTTCCTTCCTCTCTCTCTGCCTGCCTCTCTGCCTACTTGTGCTCTTTCTGTGTCAAATAAATAAATAAATAAAAATCTTTATTTAAAAAAAATACATCTATCCTTACAACAATGACAAAGAAAAATCAAGATTGAGAAAATGGAACTGATTAAAATGATCCTTTTTCCTTGAATGTATGACTTTCAATCAAAGGAGCTCAGAGACAATGAAATTTTGTACACTTCAGTCTAATAGGCAGATTAACTCAGAAGAGGAATGTGCTCCTTGTAAAAACAGTAAAAAAATAAGGCACACACATACACACACACACACACGCATGCACACAGAGGGAATTAAGCAGCAGTGAAGGCTAGGGTGATCATCTCGGTGGTCCTTCAGCACCGAAGCAATCGCTCTACCACTGCTGGAAGTGCTGCAAGCTGATGGCTCACAGTCAAGACCCTCCCACACACCGCCCTTGGCTAAGGAGGCAGCCCTCCGAGGTTATGCTTCTTCTAAGGCAACGCAGTAGTACAAAGGATTGGCCCCCCATTCAAGACCAGAGTGATGAGCCATCCCAGCCCCACAGTTCTCATGAAACCGGGAACTCATGGAGCCTGGGGTCTTTGTTGTAATTGCCATACAGCTTAAATTCTCCCTGCGACAAACCCTGCTTTTTATTCATTTCTTCACAAATGTAGCTTCTGAGAACAATTCCTAATAAATTTCCTGCATGTAAGTCTTTGCTCTGATGCTGTTTCCTAGGAAACCTGACCTGACACCCTAATACCATTGTCACCAGAAGGAATGTAAAAAAGCAGACTATAAAATGGGATTTAAGGCTGGATTCCTCACTGACCAGCTTGTGACAGATGAAGCATGGCTTGCTCTTGACAGCCTGTGATGATGCCCCAATAAATATTGTCTCCAGTGGCAAACTGAGATGGGGCAAAAGTGTAAGAGAAAGGGCTGTGGGTACAACAGCTCAGGAACTTGCAAAGGACACGAAGAAACAGCAATTATAAAGCTGATGGAATTGCATGGATCTCATGGAATGAAGACACGGGAGAGAGACACTGAAAGGATAAGGGTGATGTATCATCAGTAAAGGACTCCTTGGAAGCACTCTCAAATATTGTAATCTTCTACAATCAGAAGAAAGAAAAAAACTGAAGATTGGGCCCAGGACTTGATAAAGCTTTAAGAGTTCTTGAGAAGGTTGAATTCTAAAACAAGAAAGTCTGTTATGCCCTATGGTCAGGGCCCTTGATTGGAAGGAATGGAATTTGGCACCGGGATAGTCTAAGAACTCTGACATCTCAACTCTGAAGTCTGTGGGTCTGTGGAAATCCCCACCATTCCCACCATTAACAGCTTATTCTTCCTCGAGTAAAGATAATGCGGAAGCCTCTATCTTACCTGACAACACATGCTACTGCCATGAGCACCTGTCCCTGCGGCTCGGCCACCAGACCAATAACCAGCATCGAGTCACAAAATAACTGAGCTGAGGAAAAGCTGCTTCTGATAAAAGAGGGAAGATACACACCAAAGGAGCTACATCACGTCCTTTACATCACGTAGAGGTAGAATCCAACAAAGAATGTGTGGGAGTAGGTCCTGAGGGTACCAGATCGTGAGGCAAAGGACACAAAGTGGAGAACTTTAATAATATGGAAATACTTTTCCACAATACACATTCAACACTCTGATAAAGATTCTGAGAAATGGTGTTAACCTGGGAGATGGTTTAGAAAGGGCAGAATCCCGCAGTGAGTGAGGTAGAAATGTCAGAGCTGCCTTGGCAGATGGTAGAATAGAGCACAGAGAAGTGAACATATGAGACCAGACGTGTCACGTAAGGACGGATGAGCAACAGCCGACTATACTCTACAGTGGGTTCAAGTTTCCGGAGGACACTTTGTCTCCAAAGGGATAAGCAAGGGCCTCGTGAGAGGGTCTCACTTCTGCACAACCAGGGCCCTGAATTTAGTACTATTGAGAAATGCTAAAGTGGCTAGGGGTCCCAGCAGGGGACGCTGTAAACCTGGGATTCTAACATTAATGAGGATGACAAGATCTCGTAATAATAGAGGCTGGTGCCGTCCTTAATTGTCCAAATTAAAGCAAACGATGAACTGCAGGGCTGAAATGTTAGCAAGTATGGCCTGACCTTCAAGGGGCTGTGAAGAGAATCAATAGAACGTGCCCCTCCCTACCAGGTTCAAGGTGTACAGGCAGCAAAGGCACTTCTCGAGCTATACATGTAAAATAAATCACAGGGTGTTTTACAAGGTGAGCTTGGGTGGCTCAGTGGGTTAAGCCTCTGCCTTCAGCGCAGGTCATGATCTCAGGGTCCTGGGTTCAGGCCCCACATCAGGCTCCCTGCTCATCGGGGAGCCTGCTTCTCCCACCCTGTGTCCCTCCCCTCTGGCTCACATGCTCTCTCTCATGAATAAATAAAATTTAAAAAATAATAATAAAACAAATCAAAGACAGATGACCAGGAAACTCAGCTCTTTAGAAGGGTACACTCAGCACTTACCTTTTAGGATTGTGATGAATATGAAATAAAGCATGGAAGGATGCTTGACATACGATAACTGCTTGATAAGTGGCACCGATTATCATAATTTTATTACTATTCTGAATTTTATATTTTTTCCATGGACCGTATTCCATGCTGCTATGAGTCTTTAATAATTTTCTTAACTTTGGCATTAATATAAGTAGGCAACAAACGAACTGTGGTCATATGTGATGTCGACATTAACAGAAACTACAGGAACTCCCTGTGCTACCTTTGCAACTTTTCTGTAAGCATAAATTTATTTCAGAATAAAAAGCAAGGATAAAAGCTGACAAACTAAAAAGTAGGCAGCAGTACTATATTCTCATTTAAAAGAGAATATTCGGTTTGTTTGAGAGAGTTGAAGTACACATACTTACAGGAGCCCCTTGTGGCCCAAGCCTCCCTCTTTCTCCTGGCATTCCCCTCGGACCCTACGGATGAGAGAGAAAAAACACCTCTGAAGCATTTATTTGAATTCTACGGTAGTTTGACTACATCACTCAGTTCAGTGGAGACTCACTATAATCGGCCACAAACGGTAGTATTTCCAGGGGCGATTTGGGGTATGAAAAGATCTCTGCCCGTGGAGATACATTACCTACTGCCTCTTACGGAAATAGATTTCACTTAATGTACCTATAATGGGCCAAATCTACAACAATCCTGATTTGAACACTAACTAAAGAAAAAGAGTAAGAGCCTTCAATGGTTAAGAACAATGAAACGCAAGAGGCCTTTGCTATTCAAGGGTACAATTCTCTGAATGTGCTTGTCCGTCAACTGGTAATCAAGATTACATTATCCGTTAACATATTTTCTCCATGTCGTTTCATTTCTCTTTATATGGTCTAAACCGGGAAAAAAACAAAAAACAAAAAACAAAAACAAAGAATTAAATTAATACATACCATTGGACCCATGGCACCCATTGGACCAGTAGGGCCAGCTTCGCCCTAAAGCAAAACGAGATTACATTATAGTGTGAAAAACCTACAACGGATACTCAAATCACTGTTTCCAAGTATATGTCATTTTAAAGGTGTATTTTCAATCTGAGCATTTGGAAGACATACTTGAAATAAGGACATCAAAATTCTGTTGTATTACTTTTTCTTAAAATGCAATAGTAATTTAGTTTCTATAGATAAAATTATAAAATAAAAATGAGGATGTAAACAAGATTGGTGAAACTATTACTCTGTTCACATTAATTAGTATTAAAAAGGTAATTATATGTTTATGTCTGATTATACTGTAGCTCAAGTAAAATGTTACAAAGCTAAAATTGGCTAGTATTCCTTTAAGATTTATTGTAGGAAGTTTAAAAATAAAACAATTAAAGCCAAAGCATATATATATACACAGACATATATATATTCATACATACACACATCATGCATACACACACACACACACACACACACACACACGTGTATGTATGTATTTTCATATATCTCATGATGCTTCCCGCTAAAAAGTCCTCTGTGCTTCTTTCATGGTCTCTTTATTTCCCTAAAACATAAACACATCTTGGAAAGAGACAATGGCCAAAAGGCCCTGGAGTCAAAAAGGTACTAAATAATGAGGCGAATAAACTATCTAAACCTCTCAGATACTTTTAAAGAAGAAAAAAACAGTGGCTGTGTTTTAGCAGGTGAATTCATAGTGCCATCTTCACGTAAGGAAAACACCCTACAGTCCTACACTGGCGGAAACAAGTGCCTACTCTTGGTGGCAAAGTTAAGAACGTCGCGTATCCTGCCAAATCTATTGCCACTCATATATGAAGAATTATATTTATCCACTCAACTATACTCCTCTTCCCTCCAAAATGTAAGGGGGTTCTGGAAGGTTGGCAGGCACTTGAAGCAAACCCAAAATGAGTGGGGAGCTTAGGGTTAGGGTTTATACACTTACTTTGGAACCAGTTGCTCCAACTTCACCTTTAGGGCCTTCAAGACCTTTGTGTCCCTAGGGAGAAAAATACAAATTTGTATTTTACTGCTTTTTTAATTCCCAGATGTGTAAAAGAAGAACCAAAAATAAGCTCACAGAAAGTGCCTTATAAAAACAGGTATTTAAAGTTGTTTCCCAGAATGTTTCCAAATTCTCAACATTTTTTGAAAGCCTATTCGAAGAAAATTAAAGCACCATTCTGAATTTGCAACATCTTCACCTTTCAGATTTTTGGAACTTCACAGAAATTTAATCTATAGCTACAAATGAAAAACCTACGGTGGTTTTAGAGAAGACAAGTAATTGTGGAGTTTCTATAGTTTCAGGATATGGGTTATAACTAAGGATGACATTCAAAATAATAATTAGTACAGCAACAAGCATTCTAATCAGAAGCCCAACTACTCAAAACAGGGGCAGCCAGTATATACTTATCAAATATCACCCATGCTTTTGATATATAGACTATAGACTGATAAACAGATATGTAATTTATTTTTTTTTCTGGAATTTTGAGATCTTTTTTCATTTGAGGGTAAATCCTAATGCTTTTAAATCCACACATATGCTTATGCAAATATTCAATTCTGTTTATCTAAAACCCACTGAAAACATATAAATATCTATCTTTCCACATGTCAGAGCCCACTAACTTCATGGTTTGGAAATGCAGAAAATAGATTCCCCTTAAACTGCAAGTCACCAAGTATTTCTTTACAGTTTACTTTAGCAAAATTCATACAAAATAGTAATTAACAATGATCTTCTTTACTTGTTAACTCACGAGGAAACACCTTCAAAACTACATTTTATTGAAGTTTCTGTACTAGAATATAGAAAAACTGAACTACACAAATACTGAAAAGTTAAAAATCTCTTAACTTTTTATTCCTGGCACCACGACCACAATTTACAGGCAATATACCTGAGGTAATGAAATGAAAAAGCAAAAGCTATAGCAGATAAAATACGTCCTCTAACTGACACTACACTACATTGACCCATAGCTACAGGTGTTTGCAAACTGGGGTGATGAGAGTCCTGAGCAGGATGAGTTTCCTGTTTAAGCTGCAGTAACTTCTCTGACTGTGGACCATTGTTCCTTCTGGGACAGAGTTCTACAGCTCCTCTAACGCCTGTGGGATGGCTGTCTCAAAGTAACCCTCAGCTTTCCTGACAACTCCTCACTCTCTCTCCTGCTAAGAACTGTAGCATTTCCTTCTGAGTTTTTTTAGAACTTTCTGCTACCATATCTACCATTTCTACCACCAGATCCATAACCACCACCATAGGGACTGCCTGAGCTTCTTCCTCCAAAACTGCCTCCCTTCATAGGTCCATAATTTGATTGCTGCTGTCCACTGTAATTTCCAAAACCATTATGGCTCCCACCCCCACCTCCAAAATTTCTTCATTCTTTATAATCATCATATCTTCCACCAACACTACCATATCCACCTCCTTGATTTCCATGTCCTCGTCCACCACCACCACAGCCTCTTTTACTACTATAAACAGGACCCACCACCATCATTGCCATCATCACCTCCAAATCCATTATATCTACCATCACCTCCTCCTTAACTCCTCTGTTCCCACCACCTCCACCACCATAGCCTCATCCTCCACCAAAGTTACTTCCATGACCCATAAAGTCTCCAGATCTACGCCCATGACCTTTGTGATCCAGCGGACTACATTCCTTTAGAAAATGCCTTCTCTACCTCACCATCGTGCCCTTTAATAGTGTGGTATTTCTGAACACAATTTTACCAACTGAATCATGATCATTAAAAGTTATAAAAGTAAACCCTCTCTTTTTTCCAGTGTCCTTGTCTTCCATAACTTCCATGGTTTCGATCTTGCCGTAGTTTTCAAAGTAGTCTCTCAGGTTTTATTCTTCTGTGTCTTCTTTAATACCCCCAATGGAAGTGTTCTTCACCGCTAGACGGACACCAGGCTTCACAGAACCGTCTCTGCAAACAGCTCTTCTTGGTTCCATTACAGGCTCACGAACCTGGCATGGCCAAGCGCACCCTGGTGCTGCAAGGGGGTTTCCCTCCGCTCTGAGTGGCACATAATTTCCATATCTGTACTTAGAATAAGGACGTATTGTCTTGAGCTATAAAGAGAGAAGCATTCTATGGCCCTCCAGACCTGGGCTGACTGGGCCTCTCCCATAACCTAGTGCTCTCTCTAGTATCACGTCACTTACCCCACCAAGCAGTCATTATGTCTTTTGGTGACTGTCACCCTTCTGAGCCTGAAGCTGAAGGCTAAGGATTTTTTTGCTCATCACTGTGTCTCCTTTGTAGCACAGTATCCAGCATACAGTAAGAACATAAAATGTATTTGTTTATAGAATCAAATGAAATTCAAAGGAAAATATTAAAAACATATTGTGAATTTGGTAACCACAGATGAATACTGAGACCACGGCCCGCTAAGGACAACTGACTCATAGACTGTAACGATGCTGAAGGTTATGCTCCCAGACCCTGCTCAGTAAGCCTTAGTATCTGAAAGGACTATGAAGAGTTAAACTTACTCGGTGACCCTTCAGGCCTGGAAGACCAGGAGCCCCAGGAAATCCTCGCGCTCCCTGTGGGGGGCAGAAAAAAAAGATAAGGCATTTGAGAGTCATTAATAAGAATAGGAAATTGTTTAATATAATTTCGTTCACCAAAAATCTAATACTATAGTTTTTTTAGCAAAATACCAAAGAAAAGAAAGGAGCAATATACTTTAACCTGTCAGAACACGCCAAGGTGATCGACGTTCACAAAGCAAACCCCCGTTAGGAGTGGAAACGCGCCTTACACAGACACATGGATTATTGCCAGGCATTGACGTGACGACGTTTCCAAATTTTGGAAAACTATATCACTGTGTTATAATTAGTAGCAAAACACGAAACAACACAAAAACAAACAAAAACCCCAAACCAACAAAAACCAGGAAAATCAGTCTGAGTCAACGTGTTCCATGTCTGAATCAGCTAGATCAGTTCATGTGGAAGAAAATCAGGGAAGGAACTTAGAGAAAACTACGCCTTCTCTACATGGTGCTCAGTGGTGGCACCATGAAGAATAAATACGTCCATACGCAGCAAGACGTTCCACGTTCTCTGAACGACTAAATATTGGCCGCAAAACAGGATTATAAAGATCACATGAAAGTGTGATCAAAGATTTACTTTAAGTAAAATGTTCAGGAGAAGCTTTATGGTCTATGATTGTTGCAAAGATCAACTGAAGAAAGGAGATATCCCACAGGAGGTTTGGTCAGGAAGTATGGAGAGAACAAGTTGGGCCATAGACGCAATAATTCCTTAATTTGTACTAATTTTATGCATCCTCCACCTACCCATAGTAAACTAGAAAACTAGAAATCAAACAGAAAATTAAGCCCAAATGGTATGACTATTTGGAAATGATGCCAGCAACTTTTTCCTCAGACCCTCTTAAAATAGATAAGGACCCAGTGACTTAATTATTTTCATTGTCTACATTAATTTGGTTTTTTTTTTTAAGATTTTATTTATTTATTTGACAGAGAGAAATCACAAGCAAGCAGAGAGGCAGGCAGAGAGAGAGGAGGAAGCAGGCTCCCTGCTGAGCAGAAAGCCCGATGTGGGGCTCGAACCCAGGACCTGGGATCATGACCTGAGCCGAAGGCAGCGGCTTAACCCACTGAGCCACCCAGGCGCCCCCATTAATTTGGTTTTGAAATGAATGTCATCACCACTGGCACCAGTAGCCTGAGTACATCGATAGTGTAGATTGATGTTAGTTACTATCAATTATTACTCTTAATCTGCACATCCCTGGCACTTAGCCTAATGCCTGGTGAGTGGGCATCAATGAATAATCACCGAATAAACAACAGAAGAAATGATCTAACAATTCTCTTAACACTCACAGCACTTTTCCTAAACCTTTCCTGAGGAACTTCTCTTGTGCTAACACATCTTAGACAGACGGAAAAGCCTTCTGCTCCGTACATCACCGCCTTCATTCACTGTGTACCAAATAGTCAAGAAATGAAATTATATAAAAGCAAAGCAATCATTCCTCTGTGACCTCTTGCAGGGAAAACGTGTCTGTGGTGCTCTAAGGAGGGGTTATAATAATAAGGGCACAGCAAACCATGTTCTCTGAACAAAGAAACTTCCAGTCATTCTTCTGTTTCCACAGCCCTGTTTAGGAATTCCTCACTTCAAGAATTTCCTTTCAGTCTGTCCATTGGAATGTTCCCCTTTACCCATATTTGCTCCCCCTCCTTCCTGAACAGGAAAATCCATACCCTCAGCCTATAGGAGAAGTACTGAGCTGTGCTATTTCAGATCATTAGTTAGCTTTGAATTCTCGTGGTCTGCAAGGGAATTCTCATGTTCTTACACATCTCTACTACAACAGGAAACTGAACCAGATGTGCTAGGACTCATAAAACGTTCTCTTTCTGCTGACCGGAGGATGTCATCACAGCCCAGTCACATGTGCTGTTGCACAGACCGGCGGAGCGCATCTGCCACATGCTGGCAGGGCCCACTTCCTCCCCACGGAGGCCTCGAGGAGAGGTTGTTCGAGAGCCCGGCAGGATGGGGTGCGGGAGCCTGGACCGGCCGACGTGGACATCTGTGCTAATGACTAAACCGCATCCCTGTGTCTGCATTGACTCCCCGGACTGATGGGGGAGGAAAGGGAGGAGGGAGAGAGCAGGGAGCCGGGGAATTGGTTTTATATTTGAAACAAAATAATCCTTGGAGCCCCGTAAGTTCCCTTAAAAGATGAGCACTCATTTGTTTAAAAAGAAAAGAAAAAAAAAAAAAAAAACCAAACCCAGCATTGAACTTCCTGCTCTTTCAGGAAGTAAGTGGAGAGTAATTCAGTACTGTCAGGTGTACCAAGTGGCAGAAACATCAGAAAAATATAGGAAACGTCGTAAGTGGAAGGTCGAACCTATTTAGGGATTATCAGACAGGTAAAGCTTTAAGAGCAAGAATGTTAAGAGGATGTTTGCTGCTTCTCTCTCATTTTCCCCATTGCCCGGTAGCACATCCTGGGAGAGGGTCTATCCAAGTAGCGTGAGAAGGATGGAAAGGTGGGTTCAGTGTATGGCCACGTGGCCCAGGTCTTGAATTCTGGTGGAGCGTGTAAGCAGGGACAGGTCCTTGTAGCAAGCCAGGGGCATGAAAAGCTGTGTTAGGGGTCATCAGTGGAAATTGTCATTAGATTCTAGGACCAGAACATCAAGAATTTCAGCCAACATGAGGGTTTAAGGGGCAGCCAAAGAGGCATCCTGTCCATAATTCATTGTTCCTGTATAAATAAACAAATCAATAAACTCTCAAGCTGTTTTTTCTGACGTGTAAACTGTACAAAATAAAAATATTAAAGACAAATGGGATTGGGAGGTTGTGAAATAGAAACAGGTCAGGTTGGTGACTTCGTAAATCTGACATTCCTTTTGGAGAGTATCTGGTTAGGTTATGAAATAATTATCGAGCTCAGGAGCATTATTTGTGTGGAGCCGATATAAAATAGGAAATTGGAATCAGCCGTCACTTTGGCAAAATGTACTGTTCCGCAGTGACAGAAGGGCACATATCTTGATGCTAGTGTCTAGTACACATGTATATAATGAATTACAAGGCAATTTTACTGTTCTTTACTTTCCAAAGTTTGCCTCTGTGGCATCGTATTGAGATGTATAAACTTACCGGAGATCCCGCAAACCCCACTTCACCGGGATTTCCATTTCTACCAGGTTCACCCTTTAAGGGAAACAAACAAACAAAAAAACAAACCAGAAAACAAGGTGAGGGGGAAGCAAGGAGGATTAAAACGCTCCCTTCTGACACTAGGTGATGAGTCAATTGCAGTCAAGCGCAGATACAAGTCTTTTTCAGAAAGCCATGTCCCCCGACCCCAAGATGGAAAGCTCATGCCCAGTGTTCTAGACAACGTAAGAGTGAAGCAGGCGTTGTTTCTGGTGGGAGTCTATTACAGCAAGTCAGGTGTGAGGGTTTCATTAACTTACCCAGAAAAAGAAATTAATATAAGTTATACTCACCTGACCTAGCTCACCATTTTATAAACATCAAAATTTACACCCACATGAACGCACAGGTACGTGCTATGAATTCTACATGAACATGCAGCACTGAACTAAAACAGTTTCTTAGAACACTTCTTTTCATTTATTTTCTTGTGATAAAATAATTAAGAACTACTAGACATATTTTCTTTATGATGAAATTCAATGTAATCTGCTGAAATAAATCTCTTTGAAACACAAAGAGGAAATATTTACTTGGCTTAAGATCACACAGAAATTAGTGGTTTATCCATAATTTTATCCTCAACTTTGGTACAACTAAGAAAAAAATCCAGAAAAGCAAATCTGGTTTTGTATCCAGTTCTTAGATCACATGTTATTACTGTTAAAACCTGGAATTGAGTCTCAACTTTAAAAATCCAATGGAAGAAATGGCTTTTTCTGCACTGGAGAGCAGTATTGGTGCTATACTATTAATACATCAAAAATTTCCATTTAATGAAGACTTCATTACATCATACTGATGTTTTGCCATCAGAGCCAGGTACTTTTTTTTAAGTTCACTTAGAGGTTCCATCAACAAAATTGACAACAATTCTAGTATCTTACGGAGAAATCACAATGGCAAACCGGGGGAATGCAAGGAAGAAGCTGGAACCTAATAATATAAAATCAGCAAAATTAAGAATACTTTCAGACTTTTGTATAACTACACTGAGTTCTCCAGTTTTGCATGCGTTTAATGAAAGCTAAAAGCGAGGGAAATACATTGGGAGTTAATAAATCATATCCATGTTAACACCATCGTTCCTTCTTAACCTCTTCAAAATTTCAAAGTGTAATGAAGGCAGGAAGCTTACATCTTCCCCAGGTTTTCCAGGAGGGCCCTCTGGTCCGCGTGATCCTATCGGACCCTAACAACAAAGCAAAACAAAAGGAAAAAAAGAATATTTACTTATATTGGCCCATGCCTACGAATGATATAATTAAAATATTCTTGAGACAAATATCAGAGAAACTAGCTTTATCTGTCTGAATTTTACGTTGCATGCCTCAGATTATGAGTTCCAAGGAAAAAAATTTAATTTCATGAGAGCATATGTCTTGGTACGGTCTGCTAACATATTCAAGGCCTCTGAATTCAAATTCTCTGCCCTCAGAAACATAACACAGGCCCCCCGAACTGGCCTCCAACTTCTTGCTACGTTAAGACAGAGCTGACGAAGCAAACAGCTCGGACACCGTCAGGATGCCGGACCCATCTTTAACTGGGTCCCCGTGCTTCTGGACATTTACCATGGGTCCCGGTTCACCAGGCTCTCCAGGAGGTCCTGTAGGCCCAACGCCGCCCTAAAATTGAGAACAAATGATGCAAAGAAATATAATTATTTGTAAATTACATGTGTAAACCAAAGAAAAGCAGAACACGACATTATGTATTCCTGCAGGGTAGGGCAGTCGCTTAAACTGCAAGTCTCCACCACTTTCCAGCTCTGCGACTTCGAGGGAGTCACTAAATCTCTCTAAACCTCCATTTCCTAATCATGAAATGAGAATAATAACGCTACCTACTTCACTGGGCTGTCATCGGTCTCTTGAGAACCAGCGCACATTTAGAACCCAGAACAGTGCGGGCGCGTAGTGAGCGTCCCATCGGTGGCAGCGACCATCGTCTTCCTCAGTCATACAGAATGGCCAAAGTCAGACTCCACACACATGATAATGACAATGTAAAATCTTTGGCAGAGCTAAGAATTCTTTTTTTTCCTTTCCTTTGAAAAATTATTTCCTACTGCTCGTCAAATCACTACAAAATTTAAAATAGCGCTACACTAACTTACTAGTACTCGATATGCTATAGAAAGAAAGAACAGTATTACATTCTTTTTAAAGACGCCCCCATGGAGTGATTACCTTGACTGTGGTTTCTAGTACCACGTGGTGGTACCCTTTAATGATTTGCTTTCACAACCTCCTAGTTAGCAGATAACCAATTAGGAACACGTTCATTATGACATGAGATAATGATCTGTTATTTCAGAAGCAAAGGCATATAAAAATCTTTGGTGTTGGAGGCCAGTCACATAGAGAAACCAGATGATAAAACTTGAGCCCCATGAAGAAACTTTGAAAAACAAGCCGCATACGTTTCTGAGTAGAAGTTAATTGAGTACAGCCTGTTCCGAGTGAGCACTGCAATATGAAATTTAGAGACCAGCCGAGAGCACTCGCGTCACAGAGACCTTACTTGTACTTTTTTTTACTTTGCCATAGTAGGTAGTTTAATTATAAAAAGACTTACTTGCTGCCCTTGTAAGCCTTGAGGTCCCCTTGGACCGACAGGACCCTTAAAAACAAATGAGAAGAAAAGTTGCGTAGTGTTCATGACAGTCGGGTCAAACATTTCAAAAATGTTGAATCAGGCTTAGAATCTGGAAAAGTGAAGCTTTGACAGTGAAAGATGATGACATTCTCCATTTGTCCTCATCTGGAACGCAGCTGAGTTCAAGAAGATTAATGTTTGGGCAACATTTGGGATGATTTTATACATACTTTCACTCTCATAAAGAGAAAGAAGAATATGCCTGTGTACATCCAGTGCCTTTGGGACAAGACCGTTTGCATGCTCAAGGGGCGGTTCTGTTAAACCAGAATATCCAACAAAAGAAAAATCTTGGCAGGGGAAAGTGATTCTCAAACCGTCTAGTGAGTTCTTCAGTCTCACAGTAGATAAACTCCTGTAACTTAAATGAGCGCACTAAATTAAACACTTAGGAAGCTATCAATGATAATGACTAGATCATATTAAGTGTAAAATTGTCTATGGCACTGAGATTTCTTCATTATTTCTTCTTTCATAACACACATTTAAATCCACATAGGCCTTCCCCATCTAAATAAGAAATGATTGATGACACTGGGGCAGGAAAAAGGGAAGAAGAAGAAAACGCCTTTTTAAAAACTGTATTAACCGCATAGCCATAAAATTTTTGAAATGACAGAAAAAGTGAAACCAATTAAATCAAAATCAGGTTCGTTCTTATGGCAAAAATTTAAATTTTTATTTTGAATTGATCGGGGTTTTAGCTAGGAAGAAAACAAAAGTGCCCTTTAAAAACTAAACGTGTATGCAATTGTAACTTCAAATGGATGAAAACACATATATATCAGAGACATATCCCAAGGTAGTCCTTGAATGAGCCACGGGGCTAGTAGGCAGACAGTGTTCAAGGATGGGTGACAGGGGTGGTTACGTACGTGGTTTAACTTTACACTTGCTATTGCCTGAAATCCCATTAATCTGGGATGCCTTTGAATTATGTCATGAGCAAAAAAGCATGGGACAGTTGGTTGTATAAATGTTAATTTGTTCAGTGAGATTGTATTCTCCAAAGACCCAGGTTAACGTACTTGCCCAGAGAAAATGGGACTCTTTCTGGCAGTTGAAGAAAATTCAGAAGATGATGGGAACGGCAACTAGGCCCAGTCGGGAACTTTATGGGTGCTGGCATAGGCAGTCAGAGGATATTAAGCAGGAAATTATGAAAATTAAAATGGCAAAATTTCCCATGTGAAAGTTTTGCCAAATCACTGTTTCTGACAACACCATATAAAGCACAGGTTTTGTGGTGGTGGTGGTGATAGGTTTTAAAATTCTTTATTTTCTTCAAATATTAAATGAAACATACAGGCAACCCTTTATTAAAGTCAACAAGTTCTTCGCACATCTCTGAAGGGAACACCCCTGGGCTTCTAGTTGGTACACGCAGGGTTTGACAAATAAATTGAATGAGTTAACGGATGGACGGGTGTGTTCTAGAAGATACATGCTACTTCTTAACCAGCTAATTCAAACCTTGCTTTACGTAACGTTATTTTCCACAAGAACGTGGATTATCAGTAGAATCTGTACTTACCACAGAGCCAGGCATGAGTCCCACTTGACTCCCCAGTCCGGACTTCTCGTCTAAGCCGGCCATCTGAGCTGAAAATGGCTACAAAAGCAATGTTTCGTGTTATTCCCACAGTGGAAGACACAGAGCGAGAAACTTTTAAACTGACAATTGCACATTCTCCGGGATTCTCATAGAATGACTCTTCGGACAACCGTTTTGCACTTTGGCTTTACAGCGCAGAAGGAGATTCGCGTTCTTTCTCGCTGTGTGTGTTTTTGATCGAACAATGTTCCTCAGAGTATTTCACAGCGAAGCTCCTTCAGAGCGACTAGCTCGGGGCCAGGCGCGTCCCGCTCGGTAGACGCAGGCCCCGGCCCGCCCGTCTGACCCAGGTCCGCGTTCACTCTGCGCACCTGACGTCCTTCCACCGCTGAACAAAGGCCGAGAGAGGCTTTTAGAACTTTTCTCCTGCAGATCACGGTTTCCATTCCAGGCTGTTTCACTCAGATGGAATTCTTGTTCCTTCGCTCATGACCAGCAAACTTTAACCGTATTCATACAAGTTGATAAAGATTTTATGACCCTTTTAGTGACTTTTTGGCTGTTCCAAGAATTGGCAATGTTTTATCTTCTCTCTTTCACCTCACAAAAACTCTGGCAACCCAACTGACCCAAACTGGCCATATGTATGCCAGGAGTTCGATGAAATTTCCAGATTTTAGTGGGGAAAATGTGTATATTGTTAAAAAAAATAAATTGGCAATTCCTTCTGCAATCAGTTGAGAAGCAACGATATAAATTATGATAAAACAAAAATCCCATGTCAGGCTCCAAATGTCCTCTAGTCTCATTATGTCTCTTCTCCTAAACCCTCTGTCTGCCACTACGAATTCAGGGAGGCAAACATAGAAAGACATTTTGTTTTGTTTCTGGCGAGAAACTGAACTTGGGAGATCATCAGGTAGCATTTTCGGTGTCCACTCGGGCCGCTGCTGACCATCGATCTTACTGGAAGTGTCGTCCCCCTCCCGGGGAGCGCAGGACCCAGCTCTGGAGCATTCTGAGTCCAGAGAACAGCAGAAGGAGGAAGATGTTGCTCTTCCAGTTTACAGCGGGGAGGGTGTCTGCGGCCCTTCGGACCCACCGAGAGGACGTGGAAGCACAAGGACTGTGGCATGGCACGTGAGGGAGGCCGTCTGGGGCTGCGCGACGGTCCCTGCACATTCCCTGGTCTTTTGGTGGCTGCGTTCACCTGCTCTCAGCGTCAGAGGCCAACGTCCGCACGAAGACGACTTGAAGTCACAATAAATCAGAAACTTGGGTGGGGGGATGGGCAAAACAGGCACGAACCTCTGGTCATAAAATAGAAAGTCGCAGGGATGAGAAGTGCGGCAGAGGGGACGGAATCACAACACCGTGACCGCGCTGTGTGGGACAGATGGTGACCACACGCACGGCGCTGGGCACGAGGAAGGTCCAGGACTGTCGATCACTACATTGTACACTCGGAACTACCGTGACATGGTGGTATGTCAACAGTCCTTCAGTAATGACCATTTTAGAACTTGACAAATGATCTAAACATAACATCGAATAACGCATAGAACTCACCCTGCTCATGCCGTCAGGTCCTGGGTGGGATGGATGTCCCGGAGGCCCTGGGGCACCAGGTTGACCAGGAACACCTGGTTCTCCATCGATTCCCTGAGGACCGCGAGGACCCTGGGAGACAAGCCAGCGCCAGTTAGAACACGTTGCCAAATACGTACTCAGTAGAAAGCTAAAAGCACGGACTTCTTAAGGCAGATGAAGTGCTCATTATTTTAAAAAGGAGTGGACGTAATATACGATTCCAATTCTGGGGACATTCTGGAGAAGGTGAAATTATGGAGGCAGTAAAAAGACGAGCAGTGGCCAGGGGTTGGGTTGGGAATGGGGAGATGAAAAGACGAGCACAGGGGAATGTTAGGACGGTGAAAACTCTCTGTGTGATACTGTGACGACGAATTTGTGCCGGCACACATGCGTCCAGACCCATGGAGTATCGCCCCAGGAGCAATTCTAATGTAAATGATGGATTCTGATGGGGGAGCTTGATAATGGGGAAGTGCAGAAGGCTACGGATGTACCGGGACAGAGCCTACATGAGCACTTGCTGTGCCTTCCTTTGCATTTTGATGTGAAATTCAAACTTCTCTACAAAAAATAAAGTCCTGTATAAAAAAAAAAAAAAATCCATAGTGATCCGGCCACCTACAGTAATTCCATCAGCTCTGCTGACACTGCTGACTCCAGCACTGGCCACCGCCTCTCCATCAGGGCTTGGTACATTCTGGGTGAACATTTCACTTCTGATGTATTAAATCCCCAGTAATGAGCCTTCTTGGAAAATTATAAAATTGTATTCAGTTCACCAGCATTCTAGAATAAACTTCCCTATTTGGTTGGTTTTGTGGTGTTTAACCAGAATTTCTAAATTCACTTGTCTGTTTAGATTACAGTTAACTATATGTGTGCCTACTTAACCTCCTCCCACCCAAAAACATCTGAAAGACCCTTGACTGGGGTTTGTGGGTTTTCCATCTTTCTAATGTTTTAATGTTTTGTATAGTTCTTGGCACATAGTAGACACAATATATGCTTATTATATTTTCACATTTCAATCCTCTTTCTTCAAGTCTGGCCTACTTTATTTTCCTTCCCACCCCCCAAAGGTTGACCAGACCAGTGAGAAACAGAGAGAAAGGCACAGTGACTCAGCCAAGCCTAGTTCTCAGAGAAGTGGCAACGACTTCTCGCTGCCAAATTCCACCCTCCTCCCAACCCACATTCTGAAGGCCGCTTGGTGGACAGCCACGTCCTCAGTTCTGGAAGCGCTCCATCCCCCAACCTCATCATTCCCACAAGTCTTGTGAAGCATTTTCTGACTTTTTAACCCTCAAGAGTCTTAACAGACTTTCAAAAGAAAGAAGGGACCAAAGAACTCAAAAGTCAGTATGATTTTTACAATTAAAAGTAGGGATCAAGAAAAATATGGTGAGTGAATTGGAGTTTATTGGAAGAAGCAGCTTCTCATGCCTAAACATGAGACTACCTCGTGGTTCACAACAAGTAATCAAAATGTGAGCCGGTACCACGGAAGAAACAAGCGGAACGGGACGGGGGCCTACCTGCTGGCTTTGCGGGGAGGGGCATAATAGCTATTCAGTAATTAGTATATTCAAACCTTCATATGGAGTCACAGAGCTACGTTTACTTCTAGGAACAGAGGAATACAGGTGAACTTGTCTATTCAAATAGAAGTAGATAATCTGAAAAACTCACATTTTAAGGACTAATTTCTCAGAAAATCATTCTCCTCCTTTATCAAGGCAAACACTAACTGCTAAACCACTGTCAATTCACCGAACTTTCATTACAGTCGAGAGGTGGGTTTTTGTCGCCCTGTGGGGTTCCTGGGTCACAGGAATGGGAGCAGCACCAGCTGGAAGTTCCTCCGGTCAACGGCGGCACCGAAACACCCACCGCCTGGTCTACTCAAGGAGGCTGGTGTGGAAAACCGTGTCTTTTTGAAATGTGAAGTTGCTAACCGATAACCAGACGTGGTAGCACACAGAAAGCGAGCCGCGACATCTGCTCCCAAGGGGATTTCTGAAGACAACACCAACAACTTCATTTGGTGCCCATGAGAGTAGAGAGAAGTTTGGGTGATATTCGTCCTCAAAAGTCGTGTCCTTTCCCATCGCTCTGCGATTAACAGTCACGTCTCCAAGGCCACTCTGAGGACAGCTTCTCTGTCAACTCCAGATGCATTCTGTGCCTCCAAGGCATCTCTCTACATAGACTACATGACTTAATCTTATGCAAATTGAGATTAAAATTAATAAAAATGTATAAAAATTATCCAAAATTAAGTGAACATAAGTGAAGGTAAGAAAAACAGAGTTCATGAGCAGTTTTACGGATAGACACTGAAAACAAAAACTATAATTTGGGAACACATTAAAATACATATTTTCATATTTCCAAGTGAGCTGAATTATATACATTCTATATTGAGGTAAATATCCTATTTGTTTTCATTCCCACCCATCCCCCAGATCCCAGCACGGATCTCAGTCGGCGTCTGCAGTGAGAAGTACTGACAGATGGCCACGAGGTGGCGGCCTTTAAACGTCCACGAACAGAGAAGCGTGTTCATCACACGCACGCACACATACACACGCATGCACACACACAGACACACACACACACCACACAGACACACATGCACACACAGATGCACACACACAGACACACGCATGCACACACGGACACGCACACACACGCACACACGTTAGAGTTGGTAGGATTGTAAGATGGCACATTTCCCATTTTGTGGATGAGGAGACAGACCCACAGGGGCTAAATGTCACGTGCAGTTAGAACTCGCGCGCCACCGTCCGTCTGCTGGGGACTGCCGGTCTGTCACTGCGAAGTCACCAGGTTAACCTGGTTAAACCCAAGGACACAGGAGACACAGCCCCAGGGGTCCTCGGCTGGGAACAGAGGCTTCGTGAGTGTGTCTACAGCGGTGGTTCTCAGTCCTGAGCACTTTTGCTGCCTCCCCCAGGGGGACACGGATGACATCAAGAGACATTTCAGTTATCACAAGTGATGGAGGAGGACAGGTGCTGCCATGGGCATCTAGTGGGTAGAAATCCGAAATGCTCCCAACCCTCCCACGATGTGTAGGAATTACGTGGCCCCCAACACCAACATGCTGCGCCTGAGACACCGAGCTTTCCATTGTGGCTTCTGTGCCAACGGAAGCGGAGGAAAACGTACTTAAGGGTGCAGTAGCGCCCCCCCATTGCGCCTGCCACAGCCCTAGTCTGGTGAGCAGCTTCTCCAGGTCTTGGGACCTGAGGCTAAGTACTCTACCTGCGGGTATGTCGTGACATCATGCCAGGATCTTGCTGCCATGTTGGAACTGGCCATTTTGGAAGCATTTACCCCAGGAAAATCAGCAAAAGTACAGGCACATTTTATTTATTTATTTTGTAACGAGTCAGTTGTTAAACACATACCATCACACCACTGCTTGTTAGGATTAAGAGAGGAACAGATTTCCTGTTTGGGCATCTGTCAAGATTATTAATTCCAAATAAATAGCTACTCCTTTTACACACACACACACACACACACACACACACACCGAGTCCTCACTGATTGTCTCATCGCTAACCGAGATAGGAGGTAGAGCGTATCACACACTACGTCAAGTGGAGAAGATGGGGCGAGAGCAGACTCACGGCATCCTAACAAGGAATTCTGAAGGTCTAATTCGTAATTCTAAATTACGAATAAGAGCATGAGGTCATCAGAACACAGCCTTCCTACACACCTGGAGGACCAAGCCGCGTCTCCTGGGGGCACTGTCATACCATCCATAACTCCAGCCCCGGTTTGAAGAAAGTATTGTCATCACGCTCTACTTGGTCAGATAGGCGAAAGCATAAAATAATATCAAAGTGGCAAGAAACCCTAGCGACATAATCTAAAATACATTTTTCTTTATTTATAAATTCAAGGTTGTTTGTTGCTTCCTTGCAATTCCTTCCTGTCTATTTCTCCCACCTAAATACGGATAAACACATGTTTGGAAGGTGGAAAATCTAGATTAAATTTAGGAGCTATCATTCAAAGATTGAACAGCACAAGTTTTTCTGATGAAAATATATGATGATGACAGCAACAGAAAAATTAATGCACTCATTTAATGTATGAAAGACATCAGTTTCTAAGGGAAGATCTAAGAAGAAGAAGTGCTCTCCTAGGACTTGGTAATAAGAAAAACACATCTGGCATGTATTCGCTAATCTCTTCATGTTTTATCTCAAGGGTATAAAGTTGATCACTTAAATTTAAAGGTGTTTCCTTCGTTCTGGTGATGGATTTGTTGATTTTTTAAAATGATTCCTTTCATGGCTCTGTAACTCTATGCAGCGAAAAAAGGTAGAGGGTTACTTGGGAAATCAGTTGATTGTACAACTGTTTGAAAGAATATTTCATCCTCTGATAATTTTTTCCTTTATCCAGTTTGGTTATTCCTGGAGCAACTACCGATCACAGAACTGGGTGTTTTATCTCAACCGTACGTTCTTGGCATTGTTCACTCATGATTTACAACTTCTGAAAACATGAGGTATTCATGTTTCCTTAGGTTCTACTTTTAGTTTGACCTCCTGAAGAAGAAATGCCATTTGTGTTACCTACAAAGGTAATAGGTCATTACTACCATGTGATATTTCCTCTGAATCAGAAAAGACACACAATCACTTCATGACCTGATCTCTGTCCCGTCTGATAGAGCTGAGAGAGAAATAGTGCCACCAACTGTGTGCTGCGCCCAGGGAATGTGGTCTCGATGCGCTTACTGGGTACAGGGCACAATTCACAAAAAAAGGCAACTGCTGTCAACTTACAGGTTTTCCTTTTGGGCCCCTCTCTCCTCTTGGTCCTTGTGATCCTGGAGGTCCCTAAAACAGAAAATGATGACTATGCCTGCAAAACACACATACTTCACATGGTTTTGTTTTAAATGTCTGCTTGTCTAAGAAAACTGAAAAACAGAAATATCACTCTTCTAACTCGTCTTTAGTTGAAGACTCTAGAAAATAAAGCCATGTGCCTATAAAAGCTCTGTGCACACAGAAAGGCTGTTTATGTCAGCCACGAGGGTTAGAGGCCTGTAAAGAATTAAAAAATTAAGTGTATAGCCTCATGGGGCCCAGTGAGCCGAGTATATTACTTGAACGATAACGGCAAAACTTAAAAGGATCATTTATGCTGTCTTGTCCCAAGCAAGCCTTTGCCACTGAATGATGGCCACAAAAATTTACAGTTTGGATTTTTAGAACTCCATAGATGTGCAAACCCCAAATTATCAGTGGTCTGAGGGAGGTACGTGTGTGTTCTCCATCTAGTTACCTAGGAATGCTACCACTACTCCAAACCTGAAATCAGTAATCTTTCAGGCTAAATCAGTAATATGCTATTCTGATGTGTAATCTCTCAAATTCTATGGAAATACGCTTTAATTTCATTAACAGATGACATTAACAGTTTGTTTCATTAAACAGATAAAAGTAGCCTACCTTTAATCGTTGTCAAACAATAGACCGATGTGCCCTAATTTCTGTGAGTAAAGCCAATCTAAAATCAACGATGTAACAACAGATCACTTTGCCTTTCAGAGAACCAATAGTGACACTCAACAGATCACTTTGCCTTTCACAGAACCAATAGTGACACTAACCCAAAAGAATAATAGGGTTCACCAATTTCAGAATGAAATGATCTTTTACGCATCATTCACTGATGCAAAGGAATCTTAAACATGAAGATGTTTCAAAACCAAAGGTTTCAAGAAGCCAAACATCATGGTTTTGCATTCTATTGTCTTGTGATGGGTTTAATATTCACAAAGATTGTCAGTGTCTCTAAGAACCTAAGAGTCCCATCAACATTGGAAGAAACTACTTACTGCTGGTCCTGGACGCCCACGTATGCCTGTAACCTAAACGATAAACAAGATAATCTGTAAACAGGGAGTTTCAACAGAGTTTTTAAAAAATCAATAATCAAACAAGTAAAAATAACGACAAAAATCCCAGTGAATTTTTTTAGAGCAAATGGATGTTGTCAGTTGATGCCCATGTCCTCCTTGAGTATGCATTAGGACATTATCTAATTTAAACTCTAATATAGGAGGGAGTATTTTACACTGCCTGAGAGCAACAGCACTGCAGAGGAGAGGCGTGGGTTCAAATCCTAACTAACCCGACCCCTTCCCAGTGATGTGGCCTTGGACTTATCTTCTCCGTGCTCGATATTCCTCCTTGTATAAAATGGTGATGATGATTATAAAATTACCTCCCTAGCAGAGCTGTTGTGAAGACAAATAAATATTTCTAAAGCTCTTAAAACAGCCCCTAAGACATAGTAAGTACATATAAGAGTTTTTAAATGAAAGACAACAAATGAATGATTTACTTTTTAGGCAATCTTTATTAAAAACAGGCCAATTTCAAGGCAAAGCAAAACGGCCAATGCTGTCCAACAAGTCAACATGCACGTACTTTTTGCTTTGACAGAGTGATGGCAACTCCTTTGAGATCATGAGCCTGGCGGCTGAAGAGTTTTCATCCTACTTAATAATACACTTTTTGATCATGCACAAGTCTCGGTAACTCTTAGGAATTCTTACAAAATATGGAATGTCAATCAGGATACTGACAAGACATGTTTTCAGAAAAGTGGACCATTAAATCCTGCCTTCTGCGTGGATTACATGGCTATTTGTGCTGTAAAAAATATGCATCTCAACTACCATTTTACATCCATATATAATGTGCTTAACTTTGTAAAACCCTGATGTCCACTTTCAGTCATGGGACAATAAAAGTCAGGAATATTGTGATAAACAAACATTAAATATTGTATTAAAGAATCATCTCTTTTGGTTTGTCTTATACTAAAACTTGGTTATAAAATAACTGATTTCCTTTTCTATGACAGTACGTATGTAAGCACTAATATGCACTACACTATAAGTTTATCAAAGATACAAGGAAAAAATAAACACATATACTTACAACAGGCACCAATCCTGGTTCTCCTTTTTGTCCCTGTGAAGCAAAAAGATGTTCAGTTATCAAAATATAATAGTTTGTTGAACCCAATCATGTCTTACTAGAATATTCCATATAAACACTGGGAATTTCAATGTAGGAAATGTAAAAAATGGGTGCCTGGGTGACTCAGTCAGCTAAGGATCTGTATTCCGCTCAGGTCAGGATTTTGAGGTCCTGGGATCGAGCCCCAGGTCTGGCTCCCTGGTCAGCAGGGGATCTGCTTTTCCCCCTTTTTCTGCCCCTGCTCCTGCTCTCCCTCTCACTCACACACTCTCTGTCTCAGATAAATAAATAAAATCTTTTTTTTTTTAAATGTAAAGCAAAAAGGAAATGAGAAAAGAAACAGTATTTGCAGTAGTCAACATTATTGATGAAAAAGAAAGACATTTGAAAGACACAAAAATATCAACCAGTGTTTGAAAAGCATAAAGTTATTTCACTTTAGTTTTTATAGTGAATAAACCTAGTGTATTGACTAGACCAGGAGATACTTGTCCTAAAATCTCTAAAGTCAAAGCACTATAGGAAAACTGCCCAAAGACTGAAAACTCAAAAGAAAATCCAACATTTGGATATGTCTGAATTTTCACCATACTGCATGCCCCCTAGTTTTTAGTGACTACAGATGGAATTTCTAAAACTCTTGCCACCCTTTCTAAAACTCATGGAGGAATCTGAGAAATTACAAGAGATAAATTTGCTTATCCTCAGAAAAAAAGGAAGAAAGGAAGGAAGGGAGGGTGGGAAGGAAGGAAATAATAATATTGGTTAGTCAATTCTCAATATCTGATGAAAATCTGGAAAAAACATGAATTGAATAGGAAAATAAAAATAACACAGTAAACAACTATAACTTAAAGGAAGTAACACCAGGAAGTTTAATTGGCTTTTCTAATAGATGCAGCAAATATAAGAGATGTGCACTACATTCTTAGAACTTCGGTTTCTTAAAAATTGTATTCTCATAGTATGATTTCAGGTACATAGATCAAATATTATTGGATGAATTGTACCTCGAATTCCTCTATTTTACCATATATTTACTTGTGTTATTTATTTTGGAATTTGCCTCCCAAGAGATGTTGGTCTCCCCAAGGTCATGATCAAATCTACTTTATATCCTCAGTCTGACACACAGAAATCCTCAATAAATTCTTGAACGTATTAATTTCCACTAACATAGTATGAAATAATGCTTTTTACTGTGCCAGTGCAGACTATGCATACCTTAAGGATTGTATCCAAAATGTAGAAAAAGTAATGAATTCTATTTTATTTAATTTCTCTTTTCACATATATTGCTCTTTTGTCTGATTATAAAA
Organism: Lutra lutra; assembly: GCF_902655055.1. Lineage (NCBI taxonomy): Eukaryota > Metazoa > Chordata > Mammalia > Carnivora > Mustelidae > Lutra > Lutra lutra. The sequence continues at coordinate 2,099,963 of NC_062280.1, forward strand.
AATAATGTGGGTTAATAGAGAATTCTGAAAATAGAAGAAACTAAATATCATGCTCAACACTCAGGAGACAACCTCTTTCAACATTCTTGTATTCTCAGTTTTCTGTCACGTACCTGAACTTGGTTCACCTCCTCAGGGCCTCAGCATTTGACTCTTTGATTACAGTTTCATTTTTACAATTAAAAATAACACTACAATGAGTATCTTTGTTCATAAACATCTGTAGTATCTCAAGTTGATATCTTAAGATGGTCTCTAGAAATTAAAAGTTGTGTGTTAAAGACCATACAAATATTTCAGGTTCTTGATCTAGATCACCTAAACATACTCCTGAAAGGTACAATTTAATTATATCCTTCCAGTTGTGTCTCACATCTGATAAAATTTTGTAAAGTTAAATTTAAAAATTATTTTATAATCTTCATAGTCTTAATAATGGATTCGATGGCAGAACCATATCCTGATACCCCTGCTGATTCTAATGCTCAGGTTAGAATTCAGCAGTGGGAAATGGCTCTCCAGAAGCAGGAGGGAGTACTACCTGAGTAAATTCAAGGTAGGATACAAGAGACTAAAAGACACAAGAGAAAGGCTAGAAGAAAGGGATCCCCAAATATGGGCAGCAAAACAGGGCAGGCTTACTTCTGCATTTCCAAGTCTCCTAACTTCTACTTGGGGTCTTTCTATTTTTAACATAACCAGAAAGTAATAAAAATTAACCTCTTTAGAGCTGTAAGAGCTTTCCTTGAGATGTTTGAAAGAATTTGAATTGTTTAGAAAGGGTAGAGAAATCTGTGCCCAATATCTAAAGGACCTTATGAGAATAATGCTGAAAATAGTGTTCCTTTCTAGAACAAATCTAGAAAAACGAGTCAAAAGCAAAGAGAAATTATTTCAGCCAAAGAGAGAAAAATGGAATAGTTTGCTAAGAATGGTTGGGAAATCTCCATTTCAAGAGACCAGCAATTAAAATGCAGCCCTCGCTCTTCCTCTGTGTTGAGGAGAATGGAACTCACTGGTATCTTTCTTAGCTAAATTGTGAGGCTTCAGATATCTTATTATGAACTTTCTGTTGTTCCACAATACTTGATATGAGATTAAGTGCTCCATTATTAGGTTCTGATAATACATTTTTCTAATGATTCAGTAATGATTCTTATTTTGGAAATAAGCCACAAATGTAAGCATTAGTTGCTTTTTTAAATATGGGCTTTGAATAAGTTAATTTACATGGAATGATCATTTGTCTAAGGTTTTGCTAAATTTGATTTTCATACCCACTGGTAAACTTAACATTCAAATACTCAGAACTGGGTGAGAATTATAGCTTCATTTTGCTTCTTGCCTGTTACTCACCACTTAATGCCACATGGACATGCCTCCCCACTTTTACAGGATGGCGTTTCCATGGAGACCGTCAGAGTGTTTTTCCCACCATTGCATCATCTGTAACATTGGCCTCATTCAGGGATATGACAAAGGCTCAGTACTTATTTGGGAGTTAACATGAATGAATGAATGAACGATAAGTAAAATTAATATATGAAACAAGGGCAAAATACATTCTTATTACATTACTCTGCTCTGACAGTTCTGATGGCACCTGATGATCATCGACAGTCATGATGATCAGCACATAACGATGATGTAAACTGGCAGCTGCTTCGGGTGTGTCCTCCCAGCTACAATGCCTTTGGAAAATTTCAGATTTAATTTCAGATGTAAATTAAATGTGAGCTGGTATTTGTAGATCTGCTCCTTTAACGTCTATTCAAATCTAAATGACTTCATTGATATTTATTCCAAATAAGACACTTTATTTCCCTTTTAATTAAAAAGTGCAAATAAAAAGTGCAGGACCTCCCCTTGATAGCATCACTTTCATCGACCATGAATGTATAGCATTGCTTTATCTGAGTATCTGATTTTCACCTTACTGACATTCCACCACATGTAAAAGGAAAGGCATTTTAAAGTTGGTGGTGATCTGCCTAGTATTTGCTGTGAAACTCAGGATCACGGCCCATTTCGATTCCTGATCCCTGAGTCCATCCCATCTGGACAAGACTGAAACAAATGCCACCATTTTCAAATTAACTGGAAAACTGAGACCAGTTTCAAGGGAATGGAACCCTCTCCACTCAAGGGGTTATCCACATCCAGAAGACAAGTGGCTGAAGTGGCCAGCTCTATCCAGGGTCAAGGCTAAATTATACCATTGTCCTCTTGAGTGTAAGGATTGTTTCTGGGATTAGATTTTAGGCTCCTTGAACTGGGGGAAGGGGAGAGAAGAAAAGGTGATGTGTGTTTGGTAAAGTGTTCAATTACTTCTTTTAAGTGAATATTTACTTTTCCAACAAATAGAAGAGGGGCCACAACCCTACAGTAGGTACGACATCTCCTCCCTCTTCTTCCTTCCTTCCTTCATCCATCCTTCCTTCAATTAAGCAGTTACTCAACTTCTAATACGTGTAAGGTATATACTAAGCATGGTAATAAATACACGTAACTTGTTCTTCTTCTTTTTTTTTTTTTTTAAGAGAGGGAGGTGGGGAGGGTCAAAGGGAGAGGGAGAGTCTTAAGCAGGTTGCACACCCAGCATGGAGCCTGACAGGGGGCTCCATCTCATGACCCTGAGGCCCCAACCTGAGCCTAAATTAGGAGTCAGTCACTTAACAGACTGAGCCACCAGACATCTCAATAAATGCAAGTAATTTGAAGGTTAATGTGGCACAGTCTCAATCCCTAAGGGGTTTATAACCTTCTAGAAGAAACATCTATCAACAAAGATTAACAAAGTGAAAAAACAGAGGCAGCCGTAATCTACAAGCGAAGTATCTCATATATTTATATTCGGTAATTTGTACTTTACAAAAGGCTTTCAAACGCCATAAGGCACAGTCCCGAGGGGACAGTATTAGATTGAAGAAGACGCTTCACAAAAATGAAACTATGCAAAGCAAAACTTACCTTTCTTCCTCTACCTATAAAAAAAGAAGAAGAAATACATTAAACATGTTGATTTAAGGAGAAACAGCTATCGAGAATCTCTTATTATTTTCAGTAATAGGTTTTTGGGGTGTCAGAATTTAACAGGTTTCCCTACTACCAGTAGGCATAACTCAAAAGTTGTTTTAGATCAATATTTCCATAACAGGTAAAGTAATACATCCCTTTGGAAAATTCTAACATTACTTAAATATTCCTCACACCATTCATATAATATTTAAAGTTCATTAAATGATAAAATTAACTATTAAAATAGTAATGAATTATCTTAATCAATATTCTATTGTTTTGATCCTTTTTTTGAGTAGGCTTCATTCATATAGCTAAAAAACCAAAATACATTAAGGGTATATAATTATAGAGTAAAAAAAATCTCCTTCTATCCTGTCACTTTCTCCTACTGCCCACATTTCAATGCCCCGAGGGGGCCACTATTAGTGATTTTTCTATTACTAGCCCCTCTACCCAAAAATATAATGGGACATTCTATTTTTTAAAGTTGTCATTTGAGTTAGTAGTGTCTTACAGTTTTTTCAGGTAGATCTTGTACATTTCATATTGTTTGTTCTTAGCCATTTTATCCTATCTCTTACTATTAAAAATGAGGTATTTTTAATTCTCATTATTTATTCTATGGGGTGATTGTTGATAAATAGTTAAGTCTATTAATTTGTTTGTAATTTTACACTGCATTGTTGTACAAAATTATTCTTTTAGTAGTTTTTTACTCCATTCCCTTTAAGTTTTATAAGAACACAATTATATTTTCTGCAACTAATCATTTTACCTCCTTCCTTCTAATTTCTAAACCTTATTTTAATTTTTTTCTTACCTAATTGTTTGTTCAAGTACATTCAATAATATTAAGTTGTAGTGGTGATGGTGGATATCCATGTTCTGTCTCTGAGTTTAGAGAAAATAATTCTAGTACTAAACATTATGAAGCTTTTAAGCTGAGATGTAAATATTTTATCATTTTAATGAAATACCATTTGATACTAAGTTACCAAGCATCTTTGTCAAGAGTACTTTTTCACTTTTGCCAAATATCTTTGTTTCGATTACAAGGAAAATAAAATGGTCTTTTTTCATAGATCTGTTAAAATAATTATTTTTTTAATGGCAGTATTGATTCTTCTGTGTTCTTTCCTCTGTCATCTTCATTTCCCTGTGATGGTTTTTGGTTTTTCCTTCTACCTCTTTCTTCATCATTAATTATTTTGTATTTCTAACGTAGGCCTTTCTTAATAAATTACTCCACTAGGTTTTATTTAGTTATGGTGAATGCTCATGTTTTTTATCAGTTCTGTGGTAATATATTTACCAGTGTGTTCTTTATTTTGTAAATGTAGCTAAACACTCCCACCTTCTTTCTTAGAGTATCTTCGCATCAGTGCTGTTACTAGCTGTTTTTATTATTCATTTTGGAACAAAGTGGACTTTCCAAACCCAGCTATTTGCAGAAGGTCACACATTTTGCTGTTTGGGGTTTTTGGTTTTTTGCCACTATTGATTGTCCCAACGTACTATTACTCAGCGCCGTAGGTTTAACTTTACTTTGCTCCTGGAGCTTCTTAGCGGACTGCATCAGCTTTCGGCGGCCCTTAGGTGTCATATTTTTAATTCTTCGCATTATGTCTTTCTGACTACATTGCTAAAAATTGAGTTTAGGTATTTATTCAAGGCACACTGTTACTGTTGAATGATATCCAAGAGGAGAACTGATAAATTAGGGTCTAATATTTCATGAAAATATGGTTGACTACTTCATTATATTTGCTGTTATCTGCAATGGAATTTTGGGCAGGGGATAAAGTCTCCACACTATCTTGATACTGATGCATGCCGCGCGAAAACATCCGCGACCGCTGAAGCAAATGACCTAAGGGTTTAATATTAATCTTCCCTATTCATTAAAACATATAAATATGAACTTTTTTCTCTAATATGTGTCTTTGACACATGTATTCAAATACATAGTCTATATTAAACACAGACATTTGTCTCCAAAAAAGGTTTTCAAAACCAGCAAATGATATCATTCTTTTCTTCAGGAAATCCATCTCCTCCTCTTGTCTTTCTGAGCCATCAGTAAAAGCATTCTGCACTTAGCTGATGTGACAGAAGGTGTTCTGGCATTAAATTAGATCAGAAATAATTATTCCATTCCCAAGAGCAAACCTGGCACCAGAGAAGACAAATATGTTTTCTAGAACTCCTCTGGAGCATGAATGGACCTCACAGAATACCGACAACTATCTCGGAGGCATCCAGCATGCACAGGGTAACAAATGACCATCTGAAGTGACCATAAGAAATTCTCAACCTAGACATAACCACACAAAATTCAGCCCCAAATTCCCCTGGTTTTTAAGAAGACAGGAAATTATCCTCTCCCTCTCAGTAACATTAGATAAGGTGGGTGAGAAAAACCATTAACTCCAAACACCACAAACAGACGAGTGGCTTCATTATTCTCTTGGTTGCTGAATTCTGAGAGCAAAAACCACTGGAACGATGAAGATGAGTCACTGGGCTGTTCTGGGCTGGCCTGAAGCATTCTTACCGAAATTGCTGTTGCCAGCTCCGGCTGTGTGTGGGCAGACGGGACAGCATTCTCCGGGGGGAGTTACGGGGTCAGCACATTCAAGTACCTCCTGGCACTGTATCTTGTCACAGAGAATGGCTCCATTGTCACAGACACAGATCTGGCAAGGGGCAGGTTTCCAAATGTCTCTGTTTAAGTACATCTGACCATTCTGAGTGCAGGCTATTTCTTCACCGTATCCTTCTAGAATGAGAAGAAAAAGATGCAGGGGGCAGGGAAGGAGGTTAGTAATCTTCTGAAATTTTGGAATTTGGGAAATACTTAAGAAGGTGAATCACCCTGTGGGTCCAAACAATTCTGGGCTGAGCACTAACCTACCTAGGAGGCGAAACACAGATGGTCTCAGTCACAGGTGTTTACATGCTAAGCAACGTGCGATTCACAGTGAAACGATCGTGATACGTACATCCTCGTAAGACAGGGGAGGGGAAAAGTGATCCAAAGTAGATAGCAGGTAATGTTTCCCAAAAGACTTCATTTGTGAAGGTTTAAATAACCCAAAACAGGAAGATCAGTAAGAAAACATTTTAAAAAATTTGAAAGGGTGAGGAGAAGAATAGTTCAAAAGGGTATATATAATTTCTGTGTTTGGTGAACCCTTACGTGATTTTCAATCACTAGAAACTTTAGATTAGTAAATCCGGCAACAACAGAAGACAATATGTATTCTTATTCCATGAAGAAAAACTTTAAAAAAAAGTGTATGGGTTTTTAAAAATTAGCTTTAAACATAAGGTAGAAAAGAAAAAACAGTGTCTCGTTTCATGGGATGTGTCTGCTGAACTCCAGGTGCTTACTAAGCCCCAAAGGACAAGCAAAGCTGACATGGCAACGCAGTCTTCAGATCAAAGGTCATCAAGGAGAGTCTCGACAGCAATATGGTAAGCTATCATATATACCTGCCAAATACTGCTCTACATTTAGATAAAAATGTAATGCCGATTTGGAAAATACACACACATTCATATATATAACAATTCTATTATACAATTATTATAAGAGAAATATATTGCTTCTTTGTGTCTTTTAAGAAACAAAACTATAGTATTTTAAAACACAATACGGATCATACCATCCTTGCTTAGTTCCTGTGGAATCCTCCAAACTACTTAAATTCTGAAGCCCAAAGATCCCCCTTCCCAGTCTCCTTGCACGATCTCCCCTCCTCCCTGCCAGACACACAAAGCTCACTATTGTGGTTTGCTTGTCACCGGCCCCCACAATTCCGGCCGCTCTACAAAAGTGAACCTCCTTTATCCAACCCATTCACCCGTGCACCTAGTCCTTCATTCCATTTTCTACACCAGCTAATAACCAGTTTCTAAAATGTAAACCGGCAGGAAAAATCACTGCTCTCATTAAACTTATCACAAGTAGTATCAGTTTACTCTTTTTTTTTTTAAAGATTTTATTTATTTATTTGACAGAGAGAGATCACAAGTAGGCAGACAGGCAGGCAGAGAGAGAGAGAGAGGGAAGCAGGCTCCCTGCTGAGCAGAGAGCCCGATGCGGGACTCGATCCCAGGACCCTGAGATCATGACCTGAGCCGAAGGCAGCGGCTTAACCCACTGAGCCACCCAGGCGCCCCAGTTTACTCTTTTTATTCGTTTATTCTCTTATCTCCTTCCCTTGCCAATAAATTCCACGAAGATAAGGACTAGTTTTTCTGGTTCATCATGGCATTTCTAAAGTTTGACTCCACACCTCGCAGGGAGCCAACACTCAACAAATAGTTGTTCAATGGATAGACAGGAATGTGCCAATGAGTGTAAATTAATTGCACGGACATTAACTTTGTACAAAGCTAAAACTCAAATAAAAATTAAAAAGGCATTTGTGATTGTTATATAAAGCATTTATAATTTTTCTTTATTTTTAATCGAAGTGTAGTTGACATACAATATTCTATTTTCAGGTGTACAGCATAGCGATTCGACAATCACATACGTTACAAAATGCTCACCACAGTAAATGTGGTAACCGTCTGTCACTATACAAAGTCTTACAGTAGAAACAGCTTCTCGTTTGCCGATACACTCAGTGCCGAGCTACAGATAAAAATTTCAGCTCAGGGGAAAGACGTTGACCCAAATATGCATCCCCTAACTCTAGAAAGCTTCATGGAACTTCATGGAACACTTTTGCTGCACGTGTCCAGTCCTTCGTCCCAGCTCTGCGGCGGCGGGGAGCTGCTCTCCACCACCACACGCGGCTTCCGAGCCAGGCGCAAGATGAGCTGGACGCCCGGTTTCTAATCTGCTGGTGCTTCAGCAGAAGAGGATCATCACAAAACACACTGCTGATGCAATCAGGACTGACTCTGCGTATTTTAGGAATTTTAAGCCCGGGAGAAAACAGCACCCATGCCTTAACGTGCTGTAATGCGGGACTGTCTTGAAGTAAATTAAGAAATCTGTGCCTCAAATAGCCGAGTCACTCTTAGATGAAATATCACTTTAAAACAATGTAAATCCATGATGAACGTTTCTACAAAACACACCCTGTACAGAAATGGACTTACACCTATCGTCAACTGCACAAGTGAGAGAGGTAAATACTTGAAGATTAACTTTGTTCATTAAGTTTTATGAGTGAGAAAGAAATATCCAGTCACAAACCCTAAATGCCATTGGCTGAAAAAGAGATTCACTGTAATTCAAGCAGCTCGCTTCTCCCTTCCCATACTCCGAGGGGCAAAGGTGTTGGACATATTTCCTGAGAGTTAAGAGGGTGCACAGTCCTGAGAGTGTATCTGTTCTGTTTCCAAAAAGTACATATTATCATTGTGAGGCAGACCTCAATAAACAATTAGGGAAGTGGAAATAGAGAACACGAAAGACAAACAAAAACCAAGCTGATGGGAAATAATGCTGTCAATTAAATAACATTAAAATGTGTGAGAGACTCTTCTGGGGTGACTTATCCTGTTTTCTGTGGCTCCTTTGAGGCTGGAATAAAAAGACACATTCTCTCTTCTGTGTCAACTCAGAGAAGGTCACTTTCTTCCTGAAAGTTTAAGACAGCATGACCTCAACCCAGAGGCAAAGAAGTGAGCCGCTGTAGGACTTTCTTTAAATGACAATGTTAAAAGTTAGTTATAGACCATGAGTCATCATTGGTCCTTTTCCCCGGAGAATTTATAATTAAATTTAAGATGATGTGGAAAGTTAGTTGGAATGCTTTTAAATGGCAAGGAGATGAAAAACCACATTTACTGCTAAACCCTGTCTTCTCCTCCCCCGCACAAGGATCCACACACATCACAGAGGGCACAAAATCTTGGCGAACCCTCATTGTTCATGTCTGAATGAAAGACATGTACAAAGAAACACCAAGTAGAAAATACAGGGTGGCTGGCCCTTCTCGGGTCTGTACATGGTAGTTGTGTGCCTGATTATTAGGTTGGCCCTGCTGTTTTCTCCATAGATGTTTACTTCAATGAGAAGAAAAGTAAAATAGAAAGCAGAATTGTAGACAATTTGCAGTGAAGTTGTCATGACACATTATTTTATAAATGACAATATTATGAAAAAAAAAACAAATAGAACTGTTCAGGTGACATTCTGAGAGATTCAATACTGTCCTGATTCCTCTACACAAATCATAAAAATTAACCCAAGCTAACACGAACCTTGATTTAAGGCCTGGAACTTAAATAATGACTGGTTTTAAAGTAGGTAGGTAAGCAATTTTTTAAATAAATTCTTAAAAAAACATTCCCAAACTGCAATATTGTGACACTTGTAGTTTGCTATTGGTGTTTCTTAAATTTTCTTAAAATTGAGGAGGACTGGTAGATGTCTGATAATACTGCCATTATTCTGTGATCTTCTGAGGTGTTGCAACTTCCAAAAATTTTGTCTTCCAAGCTGCAGGGTTCTTTTACTCTTATCATGTTCCAATGCATTGAACCAGTCCACGGTGAAGTCTTCACCACAAATGTCCTGGCACTGATGTCTTAGAGATGAGATGTATTTTATCCCACCACACTGTGTTTCAGAGTAACCCGATTGTCCTGTTTCTCACATATCTTCACAGACGTGTCTTCTCATAAAGCTTTTATGTGCTTTTAAATGCAGTTGTAAGAATTCAGTTTTAATCACTAGATGGCAGACCAAATCCACTAGCTTATTATCACAGATAATTAGAAATTCCATCCCCAGAACTGCTGCTCACTTACCGGCCATAGCCTAGATCCACATTCCTTTATAGAATCATATCTGTACAAAAAAGCCTGCACAGAAATGACCATATGGAAACCATTGACTTCCCAGGAAAGATGTGATTCTCTTTGTGTAGTAAATTATTGGGATTTATTAAAAACTTTGGAAAATACATGAAATAAAATTTCCTGAGCCTATGCTGGTCATTCGCTGGACGTTAAGGGAAGTTCTTCCCGGCAGAAATAATGTCGAGTCCTTACACGTCACACACATTTTAAATCTTCTTTTCAGACCAGTGTCTGTTCCGGTAATTTTCCCCACTGGACTGTAAGTTCCTGGGGAGCCAGAACTATGTTCCTCTCAGTGACCTCCACAGCCAAGGTCAGATCATCGGACTTGGACGGACGCACGTGCGGGTGGACGACTGCGCGAGGGGGCGAGGAGGGAGGGGCTGGTCGCCGAGGTGCGTACTTAGAAGCTGACCTGCCCCGTTCCCTCCGCCTCTCGGAGAGGACGGAAACTCGGGACTCCTATGCTGAATGGAAAGGGTCATTGAGGGTCACTTGCGGGTTCCTGCCCAGTGTGTCCCTCATACCTAGACGTCTGCGGGGCCAGAGAGGAAGACCGCGTGCGTCGCGACGGCTCCCATTTCGGACGGATTTTCAGAAAAGCTGCGGCGGCCCTTCCGCCTTCCCCGCCCAGCCTCAGCCCCTGCGGGGGTCACAAAGGTCTGGGCTAACATTATCTGACGTTCCTCTATTTAAAGTTTCTTCTCTAGTTATTAAAGTGTCTCTAGTCTTTGAAGGCCGTCGAGGGCGTGTCCGCTGCCGCCGCATCCGACGGGCAGACGCGGCGATGGCGCCCGGGGCGCAGCAGGGCGGCCCCGCGTGTCCCGCACCGGACCGCAGACGCCGCCCTTCCCAGCTGCGGGCTTCGGTCCCGAAACTCCTGCGAGGACCCCTCCCGCCGTCCGCTCTGCGGCGTTGTCGACCGAAGGGGGGACCCAGAGGTGGGCGCGTTCGAGCGCGTCCTGTCCACGCTCCGGTGGACGCCAGCGACGCCGCGTCGGGTCCCGCGCGAACCGTAGATGCGCGTGGAGCCGCCAGGGTCGGCGAAGGGGGTCGGCGAAGGGGGTCGGCCGGCTGCTCCGACGACGTCTTTCCCCTCGGCCGCAAGGTCTGGGAGAGGGTAAGGGGGTGGGGGGCGAACCCGGAGCGGCCTACGGGGTCGGCATCCTTTGCCGTTCTATCCACTATAGGCTTCCACTTTCCAGATGCAGGACGGTCACCCGAACTGTCACCCCCGTCGGCCCCCCCCATCGCTCCGGCGGAGCAGGACGAGGCAGACAGCGGTTATCTGAGCGGAGTCGCATTCCCGCATTACGAAGGACAATCCTATTTTACATTCTAAAGCAATATAATAGCAATTAAGTTTGAAAAAAAATGACCTTAACGTCCAAGAAAGTAAGCAGAAGGCAGCGCCCCGACGGCATTTCGGGAAAGGACAGAAGTAAAGTGAAATCGGACACACGGTCTACAGCGGTGGGTCGTTCCTTCCGCGGGGCCAGGGGACATGTCTCCGTCTCCGGTGCGAAGGCTTCTCAGTCAAGGAAAACTGCTGTTTTCACTTGAGTTAAAGTGGAAAAAATAAAAAGGAAAATTTCTCATGTTAGGTACTACTTAAGTTTCTTTCCATGTATCGGGAAATCTAAATGATTGTGGCCAAAATGTGAGACTGAAATTACACATTGTGCACACGCAATGCCCACTGTCTGGAAAGCCCGCTCACATCTGCTAACGCATCTGACATAGATTTTCTTTCCTGCAGGAGCATGGCTCAAGCTACCGAGTAGCTGTAAAAGAGCACGAAGAAACTGAAGCCTGCCTCATGCTGAATACGTTAGGAATTCCAGTAGGAATTTCTGTGCAAACCCGAGTGCTTTTCCCAGACGCTAACCCTCGGTGCGCGAGTCCAATACCTTCTGGGCTATGCCAAGGCGCCTCCCTAAATGCGTGAACAGGTTTGAATTGCTTTGAATGAAGTCGGTCTGTTTAATCTCTCCCCAGCATGATACTCTTGAAATAAAGAGAGGAGAACCAAAAACCTGCCTAGCTATTTTTCTGGCAAATGGGTGGTATCACGGTTATCCTATGGTCTGGTGGTACATGAAGCACACAGCAAATTCTGAGCCATATATAGTACTTGCTTTCCAGATTTCCATCCTTTCCTTCAAGTCTTAGCTCGTGTTACCTTCCCCACAAAGTGTCTTCTAGCCACCTTCGGAGAACTTTGAAACTGGGCGCACACAGACACACACCCATGTCACTCTCAATCCACCAGTACCTGCTCTTTTTTTTTCCTTTTAATATAGTACTTATCACTTTAAAGCCTACTATATTATTATATTTATGCTCATTGTTTGTCTCCCCATGATAGAATAATAGCTTTATAGGGACAGATGGAATTTATTCTGGCTTGTCCATTGATATACCCCAATATCTTATAATAGTGTCAGGATCATAGTAGATTCTCAATAAGTATTTGATGAGTTAATTTGTTGAATATTCAATTGTAAGAATACCAGGGAGAGATCTATACCATATTGGATATAAAGCTATTTTCTCTGATCTTGCACTTATTACATAATTTTTTTAAAAGTCTCATTTTTCACTACTATTTAAATGTGGGCCATACCTACAAGGATTTAAAATACCAGGCATTGTGGGAATATCATGTATTAATGTTATTTATTTCAGGTATTTTGTCCTGAAAAGAACATATACTTTTATTCATTTTTAAAACAAAAAAAGTTATTTTTATGTATTAAGAGAATATTCAATATGGGGTACTCAGATCTGAGTAAAGGAGGGTAGCTGTGCTTGGGGTAAACACAACATAAGGTACACAGTTGTTACAATGTAACATTATGTGTCCACTATACTCAAAAACAAAAGATGGGTATACAATTTAATACTTTATATGATGAAACATTTTTAGAATGATTTCTACTCTGTATCTTATGATTTCTTTGCCACTAAGTCTTGCTTTCTTTTCTCATATTCCCTGACACAAAAGAAGATTTAGGCCTCTAGAGAAAATCAGGATATCATAGTCAAGTTTATTTCTTCTAATTTATTCTTTATTGACTTACTTTTTGCTCATTGCCCTTGCCCTGACCAAACTGAAATTTCTTTTATAATCAGTGAAACATTCCACAGTTCTCAATGGCTCTTTGATTCCATTCATTTTACTATCAAGAATTCTAAAATACCCTGAAGTCTGGAAAGGGGACCTAAAGTGGTTGTCCCTTTCTACACTCTTCCCCTGGGAGTTCACTGCCGGAGGAAGGGCCCTACTGTCATCCTGAAGGCACAATTTCTAATGTTCTCCACATGGGTCTCTTTAGGGACTTGAACTAATACCCATCATTCCCACTTTTGTCCTGATCTACCTAGATTTAATTTATGTCTATTTTGTGGCTATTACAAAATTAGAAGGTGATTTCACCAAAGAACAGTAATGAAAATGGGTTTTACCCTTCTTTCTGGCATTCCTTACTCAAATCAGTTCTAGAGTAGGTAACAGATTATTTAAAATAAGACTAAAACCACTGTTTCAGAATCTAAATCTATCTCCTCCTGTTCAGCTTCCCTTCTAGAATACATACTCGTGATCGTATACTCGCCATCTTATTTGTTGAAGTTCTAAGATCAAGCCCTACAATGCACTGAATCCCATTGCCAGACAATGCCACAGTAATATTCAGGAGGAGAAATAGAAGCTGTGCCTTTACGGGAAAGTTATGTTAATAACTTTCTATATGCACAGGAGAACTATTCATTGGGAAATTTCTGTGTTTGTAGAAGGAACAATAGACAAGAAAAGCAAAAAGCAAAGAGAGAAGGAACAGGAGGAGGAAGAAGATGGGGAGGGGAAGGAGGTTGAGGCCAATCAAGACAATAATTTTTTTTTTTTCCTACATACTTTTATTACACTGAGAAGGAAGATTTGCAAGTTTCTTTAGCAAAACACAGAATTCAACTAGGGATATCTCCTTATCCTATGATTAGATAAGGAAAATAAAAAAAAAAAAAGTGGAATCCAAGATTTTGACCTGTAAATCTATGTGCTTTTGAGAAGTTATTTCGTTTAATAAGTAAATGAATGGAAACCAAATTAAAACACCCTTTGGTAGAGGTGACATGAACATGACAAGCTTTATTAAATTTCAAAAGCTTAAATTATTTACAATTATTCAAAATTATTCCTTGGTTTTGTTTAAACTCTGAATTTTATCACTATTGTTTAATTCTGAAAATATTGTGACTATGTTAATTTCTGAAAACATTGTGACTATGGCTGTATGTAAAAGGAAAGAACCCTCACTATTTTCTTAAAATACCTATAGGAGAATTCAGAGTTCTCAAAAACTTTCAATTATTTATTCAATCCTAAATAGTGATGGAATACTTATTTTGTGCTAATAGTGGCTAGCAGGTGTTGAAATCAGAAAAGGATGTAGGACATTTGCTAACCTGGTATGTAAAATTTAGGTTGGACAAAAAGACAGAGTAACTAGGTTGTTTACTATAATACATGAAAAGCCTCAGTGTCTCTGTTTATTACTGCATAGGAAAAAACAAAATATGAGCCTTTACTTTTAGGTAAAATGAAATATTCTAAGATATCACAAATAAGTTTGCCTTAACCTGTTGCTAAAAGTTAATCTAAATAAATTAGTCAATCTGGCAAATGGAATGGAGGCCTTGTTTAATCCATTTAGTCAATATTTACTTACACAGCAAATTTCACTGAATTCTTGTCTAATACAAGAGTTCACTCCGGATCATGAAATGAGACATTTGGGACCCAGCTTACTTGCCAAAAACAGTCAAAATATACGAAAACTGCAAAAGGTACTGAAATTTTCTTGTAGGACAAAATAAGTTTGCATATACGTGTATTCCAATGGTACATTCTAGAAAACTGCATACACATTGAAATTTTATAAACTCAACTCTGGAAATCTTCCTCTGTGTTTTGAAAGATCTTTGCCTAATGCTATTTATCTTAATCAACTAGGACTAATTCTTGGGAACATCAACCCGAGCATTTTCTAGTTTCTAAAACAAAAACAACCTTCAGTCATTTGGGGGAGAAAGTCATATTTATAAAAGCAGACTTCAAGTAGCTAGGAATAAAGAGAACATAGAATTCCAAATGACACTGAATTATCTTAAGAGCAGATAGATCACCGATTTGACTGTCCTTCAGGGTCCTATATGGTAATAAAGTGTATTGCAAACTGTGGGACACTCTGAATGCCTATCAGTGGGAGAGCAGAAACCCACAAATGCACTCCATACAGCTCTCTTACATCAAGGCCATAGTTACAAGATCCCCTGTGTGGGTTTTAGCCTTCCTTCTGTGTTTTAGTCTTCCAGCACCTTTGGCATTAAGAATGCTTTCCAATGAGGGCAACTGGGGGGCTCAGTCGGTTAAGCCTCTGCCTTCAGCTCAGGTCATGTTCCTGGGGTTCTGCCACAATAGGGAACTCCCTGCTCAGTGGGGAGCCTGCTTCTCCCTCTGCCTCTCTCCCTGCTCCACTCATGCTTTCTCTCCCTCTCTATCTCTGTCAAATAAATAAATACAGATCTTTAAAAAAAATAATGCTTTCAAATGACAAAGTAAATGCATTTGCTCTTGAAGCAAATACCAAAATAACAGAATGAATGGATTTTTATAATACTGTCTATTCAACAAGTATGTATTATCTGTTACTTTGCCAAATAATGGGAATACAGAGGTAATTTAATGGATTCCTTCCTCCCCCAACCCACCCACTTGAGGCGCTCACTCCCTCTATGAGGGAACCATCCAGAAATAGACTATTAGAACACATTCTCCAAGTATATAGAGGCAAACCCAGGCTGGATAGAAATACTTAGGAGGGACATTTCATGTAGGCTGGAGGTAAGGAAAATCAAGAGTTCTGTGATTCCGGTTCTGTTATTTCTTTATTTCCTTTCTTTAATTTAATACATTTTTAGTTTTTCTTCTTTCTTTTCCATTTTTTCTTTTTCTTTGAGTGAGAAAACTAGGATCCAAAGTGGTTTCTTCCAAAAACTCACTTCCAAGTTGTATAATATTGTCACTCCTGGCTCATAGCTGGTCATTGGCAATGGACTCCTGCTCTCCGCCAAACGGCCTGGATGAATCTGAAGGAGTACAGGCACTTCCTCTCACTCGTGACTTCCTTTTTATTTTTTCCTTCTCTTCTCTCACCTGAGGGTAAAACAACAGCACTCTTGTTTCCAAACCTCCTAGTGCCTCTCTAGGTAGGTGCCTCGGAGAGGAGTGGAGGAGCAGCTCCTCGGCCGGCCGTGGAGGCAACCAGCCGAGCAGAGGCCAGGAGCTGGCCCACGCTGCATGGGAGGAACCAGCCACCCCGATGACTAAGTCTGGCCATGTTGGGATGAAGTATAAATGAATTTTTCCTGGTCTGATTCCACAACCATTTGGAAATTCGGCAAAGCCACAATTATTACCACTTTTCAAATTTAGTACAGCATTCTGGATTATAGGGCCTTGGCATTTTAAGAAGTCAAACATAGTTGCGTTGTATAACACCCACTTTGAAAGACCCTGAGTTTCATCCATGGATGCAAGTTTGTAATTCAGAACACAGTACAAAATAAGGTACCAAATACCTGAGTTAGAAGTTCATTTATTTTATTCCTAGCACATCGATTTATAGCCATTTTCTCAGATTCCCTGAGGTAGCAAGTCCTTTGTGTAAGATAGTAGGTGTGAAGAATCCTATTCAAGAGGTTTGAGAAGATGGGATCACTGTGAGCTGACATATCGGGGAAGGGATGAACAGAACTGGGTTCTAAAGTAGGTCTTGAAAAATGCAAGACATTTGAGATGAGTTGAGTCAGGAAGACTGCTTGAGAAGGGAGAAGAAACCACATTTTAAAAAAAAAAGGCATGGAGAGGAGGGCAAACGTCATATCAGAAGGGGATGGTTCTATTTACAGGAAAAAAGAGTGTTGTGAATTCTGGGAAGAAGAACAGCTCTGCCTCTAAAACGGATTTGCACACTTGCTCTTTCCCACCTGCCGTCCGGCTGCTCCGCGCTCTGACCTCACCTGCTCCGACAAAGCACCTGCAACCGCCTTCAAACCTACTAGTTTGTTGACATGTAAACACTGCTGCGCTATGCATTTATTGAGGATAAGCAACATTTATTTCTCTTTATATCATCACTGCAGAATAGTGCCCAATGCACAGACAATGTCCAATAAATGCTTGTTGAGTAAATAAGTGAATAAAAAAAAGAAAGTATGAGTCAGTCTCAGGAACATTGCTCCGACAACATAGCCGAAAATGAGCTGGAAGCAGTAAGACTGAAGGCTGCTAGTTAAAAACTGTTACACTGCGGGTGGCAGAAATAGTTATTCTAGGAATGAAGAGAGTGGGGCAAATCCATGATATAAAATATGCAAGGTTTGATTAACTACAGGTGGGACAAGGTATTAGAACAATTTTAAAAATGACTTTCAAGGCTCAGGAATGAACAGAGGAAGTAACATCTACCAGACATGGTTAGGAGTTGAGTTATGTGCCCTACAAAGATATGTTGACCTTATTTGGAAATAAGTCCTTTGAAGATGTAATTACTTAAGATGAGTTCATACCCGAGTACAGAGGGCCCTTAATCCCACGTGTCTGGTGTCCTAAGAAGAAGAAATGAGAAGACACAGAGAGACGAGACCCACGTGTCAGAGGCAGAGGCTGCAAACCAAGGCCAGCAGAGCAGGGCCACAAGCCTGAGGGGCTCAGAAGAGGCAGAACGGCTTCCCCCTCCACAGGGTTTGGAGGGAATATGGTCGGGCCAGTGTTCTGATGTGGAACTTTGGGCCTTCAGAATTGAGACAATTACACTTCTGTTGTTGTAAGCCACCCAGTTTGTCACACTTTGTTATGCAGCAGCCTAGAAAACACAGATGTCTACAGGATGGGACAATGGTATTGACCTTGAGTAAAATAAAAGCTTGGAAAGATAAATAAAGTTGATTGGAAAAGTTCTAAACCCTGGTTAAGGCGTATTCGGAGGAATGTTGAGGAGGAACAACCCAGCATAAATACTAACGGCCACTATTTACTGTGTTACAAGGGCCACGCTCAGCGTCTTCTGGAAGTTCCATACCAAATCCTTAAGCTACTCCGAGGGAGGCTGGGCGTCAGTCCTCACAGAGTTAGGGAGTGGCAGAGCCAATACTGGAAAAACCACACACTCAATTATCACATTCTAAGTCAGACGGCCGGACGGCTGCTTTAGAGAAAGACTGAAGGGAGGACAAACTTGTACGTATACAACTTAAAATGTGTCCTCTAAGTGCAGATTTTGGGTAAGTGGCAGTACTAAGCTGACTGTCACATGAAGAAGGAGGGGCAGGAGGGGTCTGGATTCACTTGAAAGGAAGGAAAAAAAAGAGTAAAGCACAGTTCACCTTAGAGATAAGGAACGAGAGATTACCATGGTATTTTAAAGACTGAATTTGTTATCAAGGAGAAGCCGGTGAACCACACAAAGAATGTGAACTCCATTCTTTCTTCCTATTCAGCCTCCGACTCTAAAGTCAGTATTTAATTTCCTGACGTTATACCTGTGTAGCCACCAAATGTTACATCCTAATATCCTGTGAAATTTCCCCTGCTTTCCTGAGGCTCCACAGGATATTGATGGGGAAAAAGTATCTCCATGACACAAATAAGCCTTCGGGCATCCTGATGAGTAGGAATAGTGACTGGCTGCGTGCGGTCTGAGTCTGTCTTAGATGGGTTTATAGGACACAGGAAATGAAATTTTCCTCTAGAAAATTCAACTGATACCATATAAATATGACTCCCCTAATAATAAAGAATACACTTTATTCTATCTGCTTTATTTAAACTAAAGAGGGGATGCTGAAAAAGCCACTGGGGAAAACCCAATAAAATTCAACACTGAAAAAGACAATTAAAAGCAAACCAATAACCAACTGCTTTTTAAATTGCTCCTTATTCAGGTTTCCATTTCCTTTCACTTTTTTCCAAAGTCTACATTAGGCTTTACAAAAGCTCTTAACTGTTTTCTTTCTTCTTCCTTTTTTTTTTTTTTTTTTTTTTTAATTTAATCTTGTGTTAAGAGCTTTGAAAAGAGAAACCTCCCTCCAAGGACCAAGGTACAATTTCAATTCTCTCCTGCTTAGTAATGATCAGTTCAGTCACAATGAATTTGACTGGCAATAATGATGAGAAATAAAAGCAAATAATGGAATAAAAGTGAGAGCTAATTTTGTTTAAAAAGAGGGGATGTGATCTAATAAAAAAATTCAAACCTGATCCATTTGCGTACTGATTTAAGGGGAGATAACTGGGAGAAACTGAAAATTCTTATGAGGTTAATGGCGTAGCGGTGATTAACTTAATGTGACTTTATTAGTTAAACATCAAGTATAAAGGTTGACGGGATTTACTGAGAGCTCAGCTAGACTCTTCATGACCGGAGGACATCACCAAATGAGAAGGTGGGTAGATACAAAGGGACACTTAAAGTTTCACTCCAGCAATGGGATCTCTCTGGAGTCGTAGAGGAGTATGGAGTATGGAGTTGTGAGGAGTAAGGCCATGCAGGGCAGATGCATCGCTGAACAGAAGAGTGAATTTAGAAGCATTATTTCATGCCCATATACAGTTACCAGTTCTCTGGGCGTTACCAGTTCTAGGAACAGACAAACCATTCTCTCTATCCAGACCAAACTGCCGCACAGCAGAATTCAGATATGCACCATTATTCTACCGTCCCTGCGATCACGGGCCCTCAGGCTCTGGATTCCTTCAGCTCTCTATCAGTGAGGAAAGAGCTTACCCAGGACTTACGGGAATATGAAATACACAGTGACAACCCCGTCCAGCCGTGACTTAATGCTACTTTATGCTAGCCCACGTACGATGAATTGCAAACTGCCATGACTTGGTGCGCTAAAGATGTCAGAAATTTAAAAAATTATTTTTATGTAGGAACTAGAGTACATTTAAAATGATTTGGGATTAATTTATCTTATTCATTCAGTTTGTCCTTCTTAATAGCTTAAAATTGTAGTTTACAGTTAATAGTTTAAATTATGTAAATAATTTAAAATTTAATGAAAAAGCCAATGTGACAATAAGATAGCAAAGTGTCTATTATCTATCAGTGAGTTTATGTGGATCTTTGTAATGGTAATATTTTGTGTGATGGAAAGAGACTATGGCAAATTTCTCTCAGTTATCATTGCTAACACTAAATTAATATTTCTTATTTTTAATATTAATACTTAAGTATTTTCCTGCCAAAAGGAAGTACCATCCTAATATTGAAAAAATTATAAAATTTTATTACTTTTCTTGTTGCTAAACAAGAGTCAGTTTCAAGAAAAATGATTTGGCACTTAGAGCACATTAAGTAGAAAATTCTGCAGAATTTCTTAAGAGGAAATCAGCTGTTTGGCAATTTTACTAAAGATCAAAAAGTCCTAAAACTCAGGAGGAATAACATGTTTTTAGCAAAGTGTGCACAAACAAAATAATGTAAATCAAATCTAATTTCTCCTGTTAAATGGCATCACTTAATAAAATGACATACATAAAGCCCAGTGTGCTATGCAGGGGACTTGAAAGGTCTTGGCAGGTAAAGGAATGATTCAGAGTCTCCAAAAAACATCCAAGGAACACTAAAGTCATGAGCAGAGACAATAGGATCTTTATCCAGCAAATACTGAGCAGGGACTATACCATTTCTCCACTAGGTACCAGAGCTGAACGAAGTAAAGGACATCCAAATTCAAATCTGAAAGCATTCAAACTCCAAGTAGCTATAGCCCCAGGAGGCGAGAGACAGTCCGATGATCAAGCAGTTAATGTACCGAACGTAAGTACCCGATAGGAGTAGACACGGGATGCCGATGGAGCAGCCCAACACCGTTCCAGGCATTTCGTAGGAGGACTGGGTTAGTCTTGCTGGTGTTAAGTGTTGTGTCAACTGAGAGTGGAAGAAGAAGCAGAATTTATCCAGGAGCCGCATGGAATTCGCGCTGGAGAGAAGGAAGGAAGGGGAGAGGAGAAAGCAGAAGAAAGAGACCCCGCGGTGGGAAAAGGCCCAGAGCCGGAAGAGGTGGCAGCATGGGGGGCTGGAGCTCAGTTTTCTGATGCACTTCAGCACCTCATACTTGGGCTTCACACTCAGGGCAAGTCGCCCTCCTCTTACTTAAATCAAGAGAGTGAGGGATGGGGAAGAGGGGGGGGGGGTTGCCCCTTTAACTCTCAAGCCTTTCAGACATATTTTGACTCAAGCTAGTCCTTGGGAGTCCCTGAAAGGCAAAGTGATGTGGGGGCAGTGGACTTTAAGGGGTCCCGGGAACCTGAGCTTTTCGTTTGATTTTGCTTTTTTAACCCTGGCGCTGAAAATGACTTGATATAGAACATTTAGCAAATGACAACTTACTTGGCCCTCAAATTGTTTCATCTAAAAATAGGGGTAATACACTTCCCCCCACAAGGATCTGAGAATCACGCAGACGTGAAAGTGCTCTGAAAAAAATCAGTGTGATTTAAACACAGACATTATTATTTACTTAGACTTTCCCAGACTCCTCTTGTCTGGGTCAACCCCATTTACACGTACATCAAAAGCAAATTCATGCTCACTTCTCTGCCCAGTATGGGGACCTATCAGCATCTGGAGTAGGGTGAAGGAGGAGAGGGAAATCATACATTTCCTAATCCTTGCAGAAATCCATGTGTGGGGCTGTGAAGACAGCAGAGGAACCCTGTTTCTCCCACAAAACGCCCTGAGGTGAAGTTACTTAACTGTCAGGCTTTGGGTCTGTCCATATAAATAATATCACAACACAGGACTGTGCTCAGATTTCAAGAAGAGCAGTGATAACACACAGAGAAGAGGGGAAAGGTGATTTCTGTAGGGCAAGAGGGATTTTTTTGAGTTAGCATACAATATTCGGCAAAGCCATCGTAGTAATCAGTGTGGCTTGTTAATGCCACGATACCTGAGCCCCTGCCCACAGCAATACAGCTGTGTCTAATATAACCCACAGCTGGAAAGCTTTTCAAACTAATTAATTATATGGTAACCTTGACAAGAGGCTGTCACAGATTATTTTGTGACTTCAGCCACTATGACCAATACCTTAAAAGATATGTTTTTTTTTAAAGTAGGTGTCCTTGAGCCTGCAAGGTAGGAAGGCAAACCCCAGTATCATCTTTCAGAGCCTTTGAAAGCTTCAAGTTTTTTTATGCCTGTATTTTATGATCTTCCATTCAAAGATTTTACCCCAAATAAGAACTGTATGTGTCTGGGGACTTTAAATGCCAGGTATCCCTCAAACTGAAGAGTTTCGTTTTAAATCCCTTTTAATTTTTCATTTAACTTTCTTAATTTATTTTAGATTTCAGCCTTGATTCTGTTTTAAGCCCCTGCTCCTCAAATCTGGCTTTGCAACAGAATCACTCAAAGAAATTTTCTTTTAAAAAAATCACCTCCTAGACCCTATCTCTTGTGATTCTGATTTTGTTTTGCAACTGGAAATCTGTATTTTTTAAAGACTCGTCCAGTATTTTGATGCCAGTTTCGGGTAT
Source organism: Lutra lutra (assembly GCF_902655055.1). Classification (NCBI taxonomy): domain Eukaryota; kingdom Metazoa; phylum Chordata; class Mammalia; order Carnivora; family Mustelidae; genus Lutra; species Lutra lutra. The sequence continues at coordinate 2,122,425 of NC_062280.1, forward strand.
AATTACTTTAGTCACGATAGCAAGCACTTCCAACGTGCACTACTTCCTTTAAATGGATGAAACCATAAGAAAATTGCTTGTTGTTTGTTAGAAAGATCGTGCCTATTTGGGCCTTTCAACTTCCTTATGTCCACTTGTTAGAAAAGAATATATTTTCTGTTCCTTCCTTAAAACAACCCAGGGGAAAGCTAATTGGCATTCCCCCCTCCGTAGGAAAATTACCACTAAAAATGATCACAAACAGAAATCTCAATAATCATCTCTTATTTAAGGTGTAAGAAGTCTTACATTAAAATCGCTTCAAGCAGTATGACTCTTCGGTATCTCAGAAATCCATCTCCCTGGAAAACTATCCAAGTTTGATCAGTCCAGTGAGATTCTGGTGTGAATATCAGCAGTTACAAAGCTCCCCCAGAATCCATGTGGGCCTTTATGGTCCACGAGTGAGTAGTATCGGTGGGTAGAAGTCGCAGACCAAAAAAAGAAATCTCAAGAAAAACATTTCACAGGGAGAATTTAACAAGAAAAAACAACAACTACCTTATAGAAAACAGATGGCTTGCGTTACTAAAGCTGGAAGCACGTAGCTGTGGCTTCGTTTGTTTTCTGTGCTTTCATGACTTGGCAGGAAAAATCCCTTACATTTTACCAAAAGGGGCCCAGCCCATAAATAATTCACTAGAGAAATAAAAAAAATCCATACTTTAAATATGAAATATGTAAAATGGTTGAAAAATGACCTTTTTGTTTATTTTGAGAGATGGTTTTGAGACATTCCTTAAATATCCAAGAGTGAAGAGAAAATAATGTGAACCAAATAATAGTTCATACATCAAATGCTTTTGTTTTCATTTTTTAAAACCCTGTTCTCCATTTTACATGTAAAAACGACTAGGTGATATTTACTTTCATAACTCCCCTACTTAATCTAAAAATGGGCAAATTATTATATGTGGTCTAGGAAATTATCTTCAAGTCAGGAATCGAAGAGTGACTCAACTGTATTATGTGCATCCACGCGGACTTCATACGTGCTGAAATTCGGAGGGAGTGGTTGGATGATATGCGGCCACCCATTATGAAGTCGCATGATAAAAGATGGCACACTGGGAGGTTTGTAGTGATACCACGTTCATGGCCTCCTGTGCATGAGTACTTCAGCTGTTTCAACTTGTGGTCTTCCAATGGTCCTGTCTACAGCAGTTATGAACTTTATGACCACAACTGACCCAAAACAAAGAGAGATTCCTTTAAAGAAATGAATAGTTCATGAAGTAAGATGTCTGTGTTGTGATATTCTAGAGATGGTGTTGGCCACAGAACTAAAATACTTTTCCTCCTTATAGTCCTTCAATTCAATTGGACAAAAATGCACTTTCTGTCTTGTCTGTGCTGGACACTTCTCTGGACACTGGTGATGGAGTCACAGGCAACACATTCCTATACTTTGATTTCTGAAAGGAACTGTCTCACCTGATTCTGCATGAGAATTTTCCTTCCTCTAGTAATTCATAGAAAGACGGCAATATTTCATAGGTAGAATGTGTGTGTGTGTGTGTGTGTGTCCACGCTTTTGGACAATTTACCCCAAATCCTATTCATCACAGAGAAATTATGAGAGGAGAATATATTTTTTTTAAAAATTTGACTTTTCACTTAAAAGAGATTAAATTCTGATTTAGAATTTCTTTAAAGTTTCCTCATTTATTTGACAACTATTTTTTGGAGTGCTCAATTGCAAAAGGGGGCTGATTTCTAAAAAAAACTGACCAGATTCATCCCTAATCTTTGTTCCACTACCTCCTAGACTACATCCTCCTCTCTACCATGGCTTTCCTTCACCTCTAGTAGGGGTATGAGACACAGGAGGTGTGAGAACACAGGAGGTGTAAAAGGGATGGAAGGAGATAAAATCCGAGGGTTGCTACCATATTTAAGGAGCCACTTTGGCCATGAGATCTTACACGTGTCTATCACCTCTTCTGCAGGGGATAAGTGTCCATTTCATTTTACAGATGAATAAATATTCAGAGGATAAACCAGTCTACAATCTCACCTTTGACCAAGTAACTGAATTACAAGTCAGTTTTTAAAATCCCAAGTCATATCAGAAAGTTCCATTTACTTCTCGTTCATTCATTCCATATGTACCTATTTGAGTACCTGCCCTCTATTAGGCACCAGGCCAGTGTTAGGAATGTTAAGTGTGAACAGAACAGAAAAAGTCTAGTCCTTAAGGAGTTTACACAGTAACGGAAGAAAACAGAAAATAAGCAAATAAACATGTAATCATTGAATATGTCTAACAGTGACAAATGTTACAAAGAAAACTGCAGAAAGGTAAAAACAGAAAGTGCTAGGAGAGACATGAATTGAGTGGGGAGGGACAACTACGGTTGATTTCTAATAACCAGGGGTAATCTCACAGAGATTTTTAACATTTTTAAATTACAATTTTTATTAGGATAAATGTCATCTTAAGTACTATCATCATGAACAGCAATTTCAAGTTCTTTCTGGGGTTATAGGAAATGATTTTGATGGTTAGGTACATCATAAAGTTTATATAATGGGACACATTGCCAATGTAACTTAATAGCAAATAAAATACAAAGCATCGAAAAATATTCCTCTTTGCCCTTAAACAGTTCATGCCATTTCAAAGATTTCATGAAAATATGGCAATATGTCAGTGATAAAATTTAACTTTTGCTTAAAGAGCTCTCACTTGAAAAAGAAAAAGGCTTAATGAAGTAGATTGTCTTAAGACACCAAGATAGTCTTAGGACACCTTCACGGACAAAGGGTTTGAATCAAAGTTTGCCTTTGAGCTGCTACTGGACACCGAGGGCAGCCGTGAACATTCTGCTTAATTCATAGAGAAAGGTTTGTGTCATGCGCAGTGGGTCTCATTCTGCTTAATTCATAGAGAAAGGTTTGCGTCATGCGCAGTGGGTCTCATTCTGCTTAATTCATGAAGGTTTGTGTCATGCGCAGTGGGTCTGTGTTGAGCAGAAAACCAGCAGCTGCGTTTGGAACTCACGCAGGAGACACCCAGCCGTCTGGGCCTGGGGGAAGGAAAGTAGATGATGATTCTCCACGCAATTTGGCTTCAGGAAAGCACAATGATGGTGAAAATTTAACATCCAAAAAGGTGAAAATTTAACGACTCTGATGAAATGTGAACGGGTTGCCTCCGTCAGAAGAGCACGCTACCCTTGATCCTAGGGTCATGAGTTTGAGTCCCGTGCTGGGTGCAGAGATTACTTAAATGAATAAATAAAAACTTTCAAAAAATAACTGAATTGTTGACAAGCATAAATACTTAAATTTGATTCAATTTGCTTTACAGTTCCTCCGAGAGAATTTCATTATATAACTTTTAGCTAAACTCACTTCTTGTACTTAAAACAAATTAGAGGGGAAAGGGAGAGATGCTATGTGTTAATTACATATTTCTCAGGTTAATACTTGAATATCTTGAAAAAATAACTCTATGTAATGTTACTGATTAAATAAAAAATGAATACTGCATTTTCATGACTTCCGAGGGTAGCAGTTGATTACAAAGTAACTATTAATTCACCCACTGAGGGCTATATTTTGATTGTCTTGTATTAAAATGTCTGTTATTTGAAATATTAAGTCACTGAGATGTACAGACATGTGATTAGACATGCTCATGGCAAGGTTCTCTGACCTCAAGAGGCCAGAATAGCCACGTTTTACATCTATTTTTATGATATGTAATCATAGCCTACTTTTTAGAGATTTAAGTAGAAGTTTCCTACCACATCAACATTCCAGAATAACAGTATCATTTTGGTACAGACAACTTCAGAAAATCAGAGAAAAAAAAGAACTTGTTTTAGGGAAGGTTACAAAGCCGATGGTACATTAAAACAACTTTTTTCAAGAACACCTTTAGTTAATGAGATAAAATTAATTTTGTGTGCGTAAGAGAGTTGTAGAAGTGTTTTCTCCCTGGCTCCAAATATTAAGCAGAAGCTATCTTAACATTCTAATAATTTGACAGTACTTTTATTTAAACCAAATACCATAAATCATTTTTAGAAAAGCATAATAGAATTGAAAAAAAAACAGTGAATGAAATTCAAATAACCAAATCACTATGTATCTGAAGAAAGGGCATATAATTTTTAACTCTCTATCTCATGTACTGTCAAAATGCAAGAAAACAAATTAACTGAGCACTCCCTACCCGTGAATGCCTGTCTAGGGGCTTTGGCACTAACGACTGGGGAGAATTTAAGCAATTACTCAGAGATGAGGAGCTGCACATGGGGTGTGCTTGAGGGGCACTCTTGCATTTAGTCTTCCTGAAACTGAGTAATCTGCCTAGGAAATAAATGGCAGAAATGCCAGAAAGTGTCAGTTGCTCCCAATCACAGCAATCCTGAACACCAGCTAACAGTGTTTTATTGAACTTGGTTGATGGTAATGTGACAGCATTGAAGTCCTTCCCTTCAATGAGCAGCAAAATGAAAGAAGGAAGAATCTTCTGAGATTGTAGAGTAAGCTGGGAGAATCATAGGGAGAGAAAGAGTCCATGCAGCAAACCAGACAGGTGGTCATTATTCTGGTCCTAGGATGAATCAAGGAGGGTTCAGCCTAAGGACAGAAGGGAAAAAAAGAGAAAGTCGTTAGAGAGGCATGTGAAGCCCGATGTTGGTGACACAGTCAGAAGAGTTCGGAAGTCCTGTCTCTTGCGAGATGAAGATTTTTGGGGGCAGTTTATCCTGCCTTGAAGAGCGGAAGGACAATTTCTTTTGGTTTCTTTCAAGCATGTATTTCTGAACAAGTGACGGGGGAGACGGATAGGCAATCACTCCCCTGTCCTCACAGACCTTACAGACTAGTGAAGGCAGAGCCCAATAGAATCGGTTCACCATTCCTGAAAGCCCTTCTTTTGCCAATAAAAAAGAAGCAAATATCAGAAGTGACATGCTGACCAGTGTTTTGGTATCGAGAAAGACTCAGACCTAGGAGTCTTCAGGCCACTCCGAGAGTTATCCGTACCTCTAGCCCTCCCTTCTGTTCCAGTGTCGGTCACTTGGCGGGTTACCCTCTCACCAGCCAGGAAGCCTTTACAGAGTTGACAGTAATCATAACCTGAGCCCGAAAATTATTCTCTTAAGGCCATTGACAATATAACCATGACAGTCTCTTGGCAGTTTTCCTGGACTGTGTTGGAGTACATAATTTTCAACAGTTTTGCATAAAGCAAATTCAAATTTGATGAACTATGAAGTAAAAAAAAAAAAAGATTTTGGAATTTAGGAGATAGCAGACACCAAGAAATAAAGGGCAAAGTCCAGGAAAATGAGATAAATTGTATTACAAATGGCAATGCAAAAAGTTCCATTTCTATCTCTTAAGCCTGGCTAAACAGAGGGAGACGGGTGGAGAATCAGGTTTAAGACTTACAAAATCCCCCTCGTTCCAATCCATCATTAGTGAGAACACGAGGTCCTACGTGCCTGACCAACCACAGGAAGTCAGTGCTATCTGAGAAGTTATAAGAGACGTCCCAAAGCTTTGGAAAGCCATCTTGCCCTCAAGAACAGTATCCGTATCTCCGGCTTCACAACCTAGGTCGGCTGGAATATATATAAAGTATATGGCGAATCTTCAATTGAGGTGATGATTTACCTTCTGTTTCTGTTTTCCCTTTCAGTTTGCATTTACAGGCAAAGTCGAATAATAATGAAGTACTAGCTTAATGTAGAAACACGTAGCTTCTCATTCAAACCAACCAAACAGCAAAGACAGAACCTACAACAGATGGTCACGGATTTCTAGATGATTATCTCACCCCCTTTAGCAACTTTCTTCTTCCCTAACCAGTGTGGTAACACGTCATATGTAATTTATAGTGAAATACTTTATGACCAAATATTGCCAAATCCTAACAGTAACACACACGTTTCCAACGGTCCATGACCGTGGAGCACCTACTTGGTAAGAGAAACACTACCCGAGCTTGCAAACAAGATACTACGGTGATTTCTAGCCAATGTACTCACTTGGATCATGAACAGACAGAACTGAAGGCTGAACATACTACTCCTCTTGGCCGCTCATCGTTAATGAAAATCCGCAGGCTCAAACAGTCGCAAATATTAGGGCCAGAACTACACACTCAGGAAATCTCCAGATTGATGACATTGAACTGTTGACTCAGAAGTTGGATGTTGGTCTTTTTTTATTTTACAAGAGTCATTAAAATAGAAGACAACTCAGTCTAAAAAGATGTTCTTTAAATTGACAGTAGTGGTGGCAGAAGTAACCACAGAAGTCGACGGATACTCCATGTGCTAAGTACGGTCCAAAAGTTTCATATTCTTGATCTCATGTAATCTTCAACATCGTGTCATTCCCACGTGGCAACGGTAATAGCTCACAGGGATTAAACAGCTTGTCCTGAGGCCAAGACGCCCACACCTCAGGAGGGAAAGGCCCAGGTCTGAAACCAGAGGTATTATTTCGGATGTAACTGTTCCATCAGGACGGAAGGTCAACAGAGAAGCAAGACTTTGTGAACCACAGTCTTCCTCAATCACCCTCATTCCCTGGATGGGCCGTGGCCAGGGAAGTATTGGAATAAAATGGCTCGTAGTGGGGTCCCCGGGTGGCTCTGTCAGTTAAGCAGTGGCCTTCGGCTCAGGTCATGATCCCAGGGTCCTGGGATCGAGCCCTACATCGGGTTCCCTGCTGAGCAGGGAGCCTATTTTTCCCTCTCCCTCTGCCCACCGTTCGGCTACTTGTGATCTTTATCTCTCTGTTGAATAACCAATAAAAATCTTTAAAATATATATAAAATGTCTAATAGCACAGAACCTGCTGAGGTAGAGTCCTGATTGAATTTCTGGCTTCTCAGCACCAAAAGTCAGAATCTTAATGGTTAACTCAAGCTGTATTCACCAGGTTTTTCTGAATGCTAAATTATGGGGCACATGTTCCTAAGAAATTATGTGAAAACTCAACATATTCTGCAGACCAAGAGTTTCCACTGAGTGTATTAGCTTTGTCTAATTGAAACATGACTATTATGTTGTAAATACAGAAGTATATATGAAATATCATTTCACACGTGTATATTGTGGTTGTAGATATTTTCTTTTGTAGAAACGGTTATACACACTCATACAGGCAGTTATAGATTTTTATAAATACATATATAGAAAAAATACTACATATGTATAAAAATGAGGAAATTATGTGTTTTTAGTTTTATAATACACGCAGATAGACATGCGTAAACATGACACAATCTTATGATGCTGACAATTGTACAGAGATATTGGGGGGAGGTCAAATTGCTAAATGTGGTTTATTTCTTTTAAATTTATTTTATACTGCACTTATTTTTATACTTAAATTTCTATCTAAATTCACCTTTATTCCAATGGTTACAACACTTTTTTTCTTCTTGCCATACATTCATTTTCTTGACAAATGTATTGAATTTAGTTCAGTCAGTAAAACATGGGAAGCTGCAAGCTTCCTTCCATTCCAGCTACTTAAAACCTAGATTTTATTTTCATTTAACAACTAATGGCTCAGACTTTTTATTTCTTCATAATATTCATCATTCTGAAAACAGAAGAAAAATGTCAAATAAAATGCTGAATCCATATTCCATATATTTAGTGACTAGAAATCTATATTCTACAATTAATAACTTTTCCTTTATTCATGTTCCTTCTGAATAAAACTAACTGGACTCGGCAGGCAAAATTACAAATATAGTGCTTTAAATATAGCAGAAAAATGTAGTTTACAGATCTTGGATAAATTATTTATTGCTGGCCTTTTACACAAAATAACATGGTTCAAGATTTATGAAATTTTTCATAGAAAATCAAAGACAGAGATGTCTTCTAAAGATTTAAAAGTCGGCCATATATTAATGGTATATATATATCAAGGCCACATTAAAATCTGTATTCAGTGTTGGATCATATTACTCTACGAAGTCATTTTGTAGAAGTGACAAGAAGGCTTATGTTCTGATCCTTATTGGAAAACGAAGGATTAAGGCAGACATCCAGATTTAATGGTCCAGGGTTCATTTCGCATTGGAATTTTAGGTAGCATTATTCTGATGCAGTCACACTTTTCATATCAAGCAGATAGGACTATTTCCCACTTGCATAGAGAAATATGCTTTCTCTCATTACTTAAAAATTTGTAAATATATATATATACACACATATAGTAGACAACCTTTCATTTTCCCACCGTGTTAGCCATGGATTCAAAAAATATTTTCCTCTCCTCCTTACCATGGGAGGAACACAGCATAAGGGGTCGGACCCTCAGCTGGCTCTACGGCATCCAGGAGAAAGTGAGGTGGGGGTGGGGTGGAGAGCCTGGCTTGCCGTGGACTCGAGCTCATGCAGAGCTCACCAAGATTTGAACCGCTGTTCACCGCAAAGCGATTGGTACATGAACAATGAGGGTACAGGCTTTCTCAGATACGGTAAAATTTAAAGAGAATCTAGAAATCAATATTTGTATTTGACCTCTCTCACTCTTTATTATGGAATTTAAATAGTTTTAAAAGCTCTGTGCACAACAAACGAAACATATGCATAGGCCCATTCAGCCAGGGAACTCCAGGGAGGAATCTGGTTTAGGGTATACTTTGATGATCTGTTTCCTGCCTTTGCTTCACTCCACCTTTATGGCATTCGTTAATATGTCCTAATGTGCATCTGTTTTATATGACTGCCCACACATGCAACGCTTGGGAAGAAATGCTATAAAAGCCAAAGGTATCCTACTCCCAAGGTGTCCTTGCTTCTCACATATTAGTAGATATGTAATTCATTAAATATTTGTAGGCATATGTACATACACCTGTTTGTATACACGCATATATTTCCTGGGTAAAAAAAAAAATGACTCCTCAGTAGCCATGAACATATATATCTAGGCCTCAGACTATGGTTTCTAATATCATACTCCAACAAAATAAGGCTCTTTGAAGAAACCTGGAGCATCTTATAATGCTAAAAAGTAAGAGAAAGAAAAAAGGGAAAAAAAAAACAAAAAACAATGATAATGGGGGTATATCAAAGAGACAAAGAGCCACCTGGAAGAATTCCCAAGGGCCAAAGTAGGAAAAACCTGACCAAAAAAAGAGTAAAGTAGCATTGAATTATTACCCAAAGTTTGAAATAAATACCCATAAGTCCACACTAATATACATAAATGAAAATAAACGAATGAATGAATGGAATGTGCAGAATTCCAAATAAATTATGGATGGAACATTGCTCCTACTCCTTAGGTGTGGGCTGCACAGAGTGACTTTCTTCCAAAGAGCGCTGTGTAGAAAGGAAGAACGATAGTGAATTTACAGTGGAGACACCTGACAAATATTACTTCAGGGAATTGGTAGTAATAAGTCATGATGGGAGTTGAGAACAGCACTTCACCCCTGAGGTTGTCCTCCCTAAAATCTACCACCCCAGTCTAATCCTTAAAAAAAAGTTAAAAAAATCCCAATTAAGCAACATTCTATAAAATAATCAGTACTGCTCAAAACTGTCAAGGTCATGAAACACAAGGTAAGTCTAGGAGAGTCTCACAGCCAAGAGGAGCCCACAAAGGGGTGACAGCTCAAGGTGAAATGGTGTCCTGGATGGGATCCCGGGACAGAAAGAAGTCATTAGGTAAAACCCAAGGAAATTCTGAATAAATATGGACTTAAGTTAATAATAAAGTTAATAATAAAAAAATTTGGCCAATACTGGTTAATTAGTTATTAATATAGGATGGTAAAAAGAGAGGAAATTACGTCTGGAGTGCATCTTTATAATTTTTCTGTAAATCTAAAACTTCTAAAATAAAAATGTATTTTAAAAAATGATCAGATTTTAAAGTATGACAAAGTGTAATTGTTCAGCATTTCTATAATTATCTTGTATAAAAAGCAAAAGTGAAAACGAGCATCAAAGTTCAGAAAATCACTTACACCAACAGAGAATTCACGTAACCCCATATCCATACTCCACACAACCCCATACAGAGCCAAGAACAAAACAAGAATTTCCCAACACAGGTGAACACAGAGAACATGCCCAAGGCTTGCGAGAGGAACATCTTGGCTCTCGCGTCCTCTGATTCCCACGCGAGAGCCCTTGCCTGGGGACCAAGTTGTCTTCTTTCCCTTACTCTCTTCAACGGATTAGAGGACTGCTGTGAACATCAGTACGTTTTTCAAGCCCGGAGGCACGCGGGGCGCCTGGTTATGAAACAAAGGTAGGTGTGTAGACCAGGAGGCTCCACACAGAAAGACCTACGTTGCAGCAAGAAGAGCGGATAAGGACACAGGAAGTGTGTAGACAGGCTACGCATAGAGAAAGGGACAGAGAGAAAGGGGAAGCTCGTCTTCGCGGGAAATGTGCACTGCCCTACTGTGGGAGCTTTCCGTCTCCGTACCCCTTTCCGCTTCAGCTGTTACTTTGGCCCTTTCTGAGTTTTGTGAGAAGTCTTACTATTCACTGTAGAAGTTCAATATACACTGGGAAAACAGCTCTACTAATTACTAGCAGGGACACCTTGAGTAAGTTATTTCTTTTCCTAAGGCTTGATTTTTCCAATTGAAGAACTAGGTTTAATAATTCTCATCTCAAATAAAATGAGATAATTTCTATTAAAAAGTGTAATCTGTTGAGCACTATGTAAATGGTTCTTGTTGGTTGATATAATTCAAATATTCTATTCTAAAATGCACTAAAAATCATACCTTGCCCATTTGAGATATGAATATATATATATTTTTTATTTTTATTTATTTAACAGAGAGATCACAAGCAGGCAGAGAGGCAGGCAGAGAGAGAGGAGGAAGCAGGCTCCCCGCTGAGCAGAGAGCCCGATGCGGGGCTCGATCCCAGGACTCTGAGATCATGACCTGAGCCGAAGGCAGCGGCCCAACCCACTGAGCCACCCAGGCGCCCCTAGATATGAATATATTTTTAATAACAAATAATTATTCCTTTATTGGAAGGAACTATAAAATAGCCAGATGGATTCCTTTTAATAGAGATGTGCTGAAAGTAAGGAACTCTGGGAATTAAAGCAGGACCGACAGGCAGAGAGAGGGGAGAGGAGTAACAAGAGCTAAGTACTCGGGATGCTTTAGTGTGGAGGACATAAGCTGGAAATGTCGTGTGCAACAGACCAATGAAGATATCACATAATTGGAACACGTCAGGTCACCAGTAATAATAAGAACCATTTATCAAGTGTTTATTCTATACAAAGCATTTTTCAGATTTGTCTGATAAATGCTCCAATTTTTATTTGAAGTAGGAATTATTTTCCTATTTCCCCATATTAGAGATAAAGGGCTTGGGGCTCACAGGGGCAAATGATTTTCCCAAAGTATGGAAGAGCCAGTTTTCAAAGTCTTATTTCTGTGACTGAGGAATGTGTGTCCTTCACGAAACCTTAGCCGATGGCCATGTCCTTATACGGAGGACTGCCCTTCTGACGAGGATGACTCATCTGTGGCTCTGATTAGAGATTTCCTCTTGCCCAATAAATAAAATAAGTTTATAAAGTCACATGGGTCACATGGTTAAAACAACATTTAAAGTTAACAAATTCTCTTCCCAACTTTCCCCTGAGTTCCTGAAATTTGCCACTGCTGCGGGTAAAGACTGAAATGCCGGCTAACTTTCCTCTGGGTTCTTGAGGTGTGTTCTGACCCATAAATAAAGTTAACGGGCCGGTAGATTGGGTCACAGAGACGACAGGACTTAGCAGTGAAGCTATCTCTTTTAAAGTATTGAAAAAATCCAGTCGTCCAATAACATTTCCATTGCTACATTTCATACGAAGTGATCATATAAAATTGATGTAACTCACAGCTGGGTTTTTCCGTGATGTATGTAAACGTTGAAGAAATGCACAGACTTGGCAAACTACAGTTGGAATAGATCCGGACCACTCCACAAGATTTAAGTTAAAAGTATATTTTAATGGTTAAAATAATTTTAAATAAAAAATTTCTTTAAGATCATAAAATTCTTTCTACTACTTTCCAACTAAATATGTCTAAACATTTATAATTCTCCCCAATTCCTTTTTTTTTTTTTTTTAATTTTTGAGATAAATGCTTTAAGTAGCCTGTAGATTAGGATCTCCCATTGGGCAGTCAACGAGCTCACCATATTGTGATCTTCTATACTTGTGTATATTGTGTACCATTATTTATGTGAGTGTTCCATTAAAATCTATTTTAAGTTAACTTTTAGATTTTCTTAAGCTTAGTTCTAGACAAACCTCAGGTTTGATAAGCTAATATACTTGTCAATGTCAAACTTGCAAAAAATTAAATGTTGTATGCTACCTAAAAGTTATCTCATGTACCACCCAGACTAATGTCTTATGCTTTGGGAAACATTCCCATAGATCATAGAATTTTAGAGTGTAAGTAATTTTTAAAATTAGCTTAAAATAATCCTGTCATTAAAAAGAATACTTTAGACCTATATTGAGGAGATTATATTTTTGAATGCTCCCTCAGTACTGTACACTTGCCTTAGTTATAACAATGCATGGGACCCAGGATTAGGATTAGTAACTGAGTGCACATTTTATTTTATTTTATTTTATTTTTTTAAAGATTTTATTTATTCATTTGACAGAGAGAGATCACAAGTAGGCAGAGAGGCAGACAGAGAGAGAGAGGAGGAAGCAGGCTCCCCACCAAGGAGAGAGCCCGATGCGGGGCTCGATCCCATGACCCCGGGATCATGACCTGAGCCAAAGGCAGAGGCTTTAACCCTCTGAGCCATCCAGGCGCCCCTGAGTGCACATTTTAGGAAATCAATAATAATTATTGTTGCATTCATAAATGTCCTCTAAGGAATTATAACTCAAATCATTCTATGCACTCCATTTCCTCAGCTTTCGGAACACTTGTCCTCGGATTTTAAATGCACGTAGATTTTATATGACATCGACTAGACATTTCGCTCCACACTTCACCCTGATCATTTCCCTTTCTTTCTGCTTTCGAGATCGCAGACATCCTGCAGGTTTCGTCCTACGGTTGCTACCCTGTCATCTGCTTTAAATGTAGCTACTAAAACTGTCTTCTTAAGTGGCATTTCAACCGTGTCCCCTTCTCAAGCCTCAGCCGCTGCCCCCACTGGACCTGCCCCAATGACAAGCTCGCGCGCACCTTCAGCTCCGCTGCTCACCGGGCCGCTGCTCACGCCTCACCAGCTTCATCTGCTGTCCCCGCATCCGTCCTGGAGCTGGGCCCTTCACGCTCTTAAATGCTATTTCGCGCGCTGATCAGAAACCTAGACTAAGTGCATAAATCCTCTCACCTCAGCCACAACACCCACCTCCCTCTCTCAGTCTGGGACCCACAACGCTCCCTCAGTTCTCGGCCTCCAGCTTCCTGCCACACGGACTGTCCCCCGAGTGGGCACCTCCTCGTCGACAAGCTTCCTGCACGGGCCCGCGTCACCCACACCACTTGCTGGGGGGGCCGCCGCGTACCCTGGCAGCTTGTGCACCTCACAAAGGCTCCAACGGAGGGACCCAGTGGGTGCGACATTCGTTCCAGGCTCTTAGCCCTCCCTTGAAGGCTGCACCTTCTGGAAGGAGTTCCCACAAGGGTACGATGATCCACTTGTCTGGGGTTGCCCAGAGGCAAGGTCGTCTCCAATTCACACCAAAGCGATGTAGAGGCTAGACTTGGCCCTGGAGTCAAAGTTAATGCTTCACACTAGAATTTTCCCCTAACTTAAGTGTCCGAATCGAGCCTCTCCCACACTCTGAGGTGGAGCGAGGCTTCCTTGAAGGCATGAAGGCCCTCTGCATTCAACACTGAGGTCCTGAATACCCATTATGTCCCTTATACTTTACAAAACAAAACAAAACAATCTTGTTATCAAACAACTTAAACACCGACTGGAGAACCAAAATGCATAGGACAAAATTCAAACCACCATTCACTCTGACTTCCAGTGAAGACGGGTGCTCCAGACAATGAAGGAGAGGTGCAGGAATATTAGAGTAACCAGGAAATACTTCACAGAGGAAGCAGGTCTTCAACGGGCTTTTGAAAAAAGAGTAAGATGTGTCTAGGCTGAAGAAAAGAATGAAGACATTATAGCGTCATGGAAAACATCCTACAGGTGGAATGCCATAGGTACTGTATGTTCAATCTTTAAAAACATAGGGCTAGAGACTGTAATTCTTAAAGAATTTGACATGATAATGAAGATTAATGTATTAGGGATCACCAGGGTAGAATTTATGTCCAATCTGTTTCCCAGATCTTTAGGGGAGGGGAAAAAAAAAAAAAAACCTAGTGTTTGTTTTTATCATCTGCAAACCAGATGTTTATGGAAAGGGGTGCGGGCTCTCAAAGACATTCTTCCCCTGTAAGAAGCATGTTGCTGTGTAAGACTCTTGATCCTCTAAAAACAGTAAACTCAAAAGCTCTTGAGGGCTTTCTGAACAATTCAAAAAATCAAAAGATAGATAAAAAAATATGCAGTGTGACACAGATTGAAAAATAAAAAAGGAATCTCAGTTTCAGTAAGTATCTAGTTAGGAATTTGCTTACTTCTACCTAGTTAGGGGAACAAAAGTTTTATTTTTGAGCAAGGGTTTTCTTAAAGGGGAGGAAAGAAAAACAAATAATCAGTGCTTATTTATTGCAAATGTTGCATCAGAAAACAGTGATTTTTATGTCTATCTTTAGCTTCATAAGGACTCAGTAGGCTGCGATGTCCTTGTAACTACACAGTTGCACGAATGAATATTTGACCAAAGATCGTGCTGACAAAAATATCTGACCAAACATACTATATAGGACTGTTTTTCAAATAATCTGACTGAACGAATTCCATGAGCCATCCTCCTGAATTTCGAAAAGACACACATTTTAATCAGGTTTCTAAAATCATAATGAATTTGGGAAATGGTAAGTGGTTATAATTCCAACAAATAGTGTGAAACACGAGATACACTATTGAGTCTGGAAGAGTAGAATGTCCTGAGCGTTAAGGACAGTTTGAGCGGCCCTGACATGCTGATGTGAATAAAGAATTCTCCATTTGGTTCTGAGTAGGAACAGATGCCTCATTTTCTTTTAGAGAGGAAATTACACTCTACGTAAGAGGAACTCTGCACTGCCAAATTAATAAGATAAGAAATTTCACCATCTCCTGGAATATATTATCACACAATTTCTCTACTATTACTCTTCCTGACCTAGCCCTTTTTTGAGTTTGGATCCTAATGGAAAGCTGAGCTACTCTAGCCCACATCTAGCATTACCTCCAGAGCACTGAAGGATTCTTTTTAAATCTCTATTATGGAACAAAGGAAGCCAGGCCAGGCCCTCCTTATCTCAAACTCCGCATATGTGGAGTGTAAGAGGATTTAAGGATTCTTGCATCTAGAAGGCATCAGAAATACTACAAGGGGACTCTAAATTCAGTAGATATCTTACTTAAATGAGTGAAATAATGTGAAGAAATCGCCTACATCAGGAATTAAGAATAACCTATTCCTTGAGAATCTTTTCCTTCTTTAATACTTTTCCATAGGTTCAAGGCTGTGCTCACTGAATTTCCTATTTAATAGTAAAAATACAGTCATACAAATATTGTTCACTAAAATCATGCAACTAAGCTGAATATATAGGAGATTCATTCCTACAACCCCAAGTATTTATTGAATACCCATTCTGGTGGTGGTTATGTAGGGGCTATTCTGAATTCCAGGAACACAGAGTGGATTAAAACACTATCCTTCCTTTGAGATTTACACTAATAGAGGAGAGCAACTCACAAACAACCAGTTATAATACTGCATGGTTACAAGTAGAAACAGAAGTATGTCCTGGATGCTACGGTAGCTGTAGGAATGGGATACGAATCAAATAGTTTGCAATTATGCATAGTTATTTGGATCACATACTAAATTAGAAACTCTATGAAGGCAAAAATCTTATCTGCACTTATGCCACTGTTTGATCAGTGTCTGCCACGTTGCAGGCATTTAAAAAATTATTGTCAGGTAATGAGCTAAAGATTACATTCAGTGGGATTCTAATGGGGCAAGACAATATTTCAAAGAAGAGGATATATTTGCTAAGTTGCTGATCAGAGGTATCTAGTATGAAAGGTGAGTTCAGGCTATAAAAATTTATAAGGAAAAAATTATTTCTTCTCTGAGAGGGAAGAGAAGGAAGAAAAAGAGAGGTAGAGATAGGGACACAGAGGCAGAGAGTGAGAGAGAGAGGAGTGAGCAAGGATGAGGAAAGAAAATAATTGAGATCTTAGTCCTTAATAATGTGACCCTTCTTTAGAACCCTAAATCTTCCATCAGTTATTAAATCCTCAAAGACCTGGCATGAATGGCTTTTATTGTGTGTGTGAGTGGGGTGCTGACTGTCACCTCTGGATTCACACAAGGCAAGAGTGTGGAATTATGCAGAAGGCAAAGGATTATGGACTTTGGGGAAGTTACATGCAATTTAACTGGAAAGCTAATATTTTGCATAGTGAAGACATCTACATCATATTTGCATATATATGGACAATGAGGAAGATGGGAAAAGGTCTTCCAGGAAGATCCGGGAGAAGCTGCAAAGTTGCAAAATGATACCATTTAGGAAGAGCTATACTGGGAAAGAAAAGAAAGAGCTCGTGTCGGAAGTCAATGAAGATAGCGTAATTAGGGACCGAATTATTAAAGGCCTTCGTTGTTAAACTAAAGAATCTGAAACCTATTCTTGATGCTATAGGGGACCATTTTAAACAAAATAAGCAGAATAATCAGAAGCGTATACAACAATAAGAAGGTGAAGATACCTAATGGAGTAACAATAATGCAGATTTATATTGTCACTCTCTCACAGGCAGATAGTACGTGCACCAGAATGCAAAAATACAAGCCATCACACACGTGGGCTTGCTGGACCTGAATTTTCAGCATTGAGCCGGATTTGGGCGGGATTTGAGGCTGGCTGTATCATGGTGCCCATTTCTGTCTGCTAATTATTTACAGTTCAGCTCAGCTCTTGGGCAAAAGAAGGAATGCCATATAAAATCATTTAATTTTAGGAAAGGGAGCTTAGGAAAATGTGGTCATCATAAAAAAAGTAAAAAGGAATCGTTTAAAATAAAATAAACCACAGAAAGTCTGGAGACTATTTAAAAATACACCATTAGAAGCCCAAGATGAATTTTTTGTCATGAATCATAAAAACAAGACTGATGCAAAAAAAAAAAAAAAAAAAAAAGAAAAAGAAAGAAAGAAAGAGAAAAAGTTTGCTTTCACAGCAAATTGGTACAGTAAAAGCTGATTGGCAGAGAGTGAGGCATAAACTATAAAGATTTCCAAGTCTAAGGGAAAAAAGGAAGCCTCTCAAATGTGACAGATTAGATACAATTAAAAATTAGGCAGACCAGAAAAATGTTTGCAAGACTATCTTATAAGGAACTTCAAAGTCAATAATGACAAAGTATCCTTAAAAATGTTACAGAAGGAATCCAAGCACAGAAGACAAAGGAATCCTAAATATAAAATAGTACTCGAAGAATGTTTAGTTATTTTCTGTTTTGGTTGGTTTATTCATTTGAAGATTTCAACACTTAAACTGTATATTGAGGTAGGCATGTCAGAGGTGCCGAAGTCAAAATGCCAAAAACACATTAGGTGTTTTCTTCTTTAGGAAATCTGGCACAGAAAAATCTCCGGGATGCTATAGCATCTACAGAGAAACTACGGAAGAACTTAAGAGTGAAATGTTGAATAGGACGTCAAGCCATGTTACCTGTCAATGACAAATTGTAATAATTACAAGAGAACAATTACCAGAGAAGCTCTATTGTCACTATGACTCCAGTCATAAACACAGACTCCAGTGAAGACCTTGGAAATCTGAGACTCATCTCATCCAGGCAATGTTATGGACTCTGTTACAAAGTGGAGGGCATCTATGTACTTCACACAACAGAACCCACAGAGGAACCACGGTCCTGAAGGAGGAAATGATGCTTGACGAACCCATTGGAGCTGTCACGCTAAGTAAGCACTTGGACAGGAGAGAACCGGTGGATAAAACTTATTTGTATTTCCTAAAGGTCTCTGACAGGTTCATACAAAAACTACCTGAATGTTGAGTTGCCACGGGACTTAGGAAGGTATTCTGACGAGCATAAGGAGCCAGTTTAGAGTCAGGGAACAAAAAGTAGGGCCAAATAAGCATTTCTTCAGGTAGCGAAGTTCCAATGCTAGACTCTTCCAAGGAGTGGAGTGCTATAACTTCTCTAAAAAAAAAGCAGTGCCCATAGAATTCTCTAGACTTGGGGCCCCTGGGTGGCTCAGTCGGTTGGGCATCAGACTGTTGATTTCAGCTCAGGTCCTGATCTCAGGGTTCTGGTACCGCACCCCACTTCAGGCTCTGTGCTCAGCAGGGAGCCTGCCTGAGGATTCTCTCCCTCTGCCCAGCCCTCCCTCCCCGTGCACACTCTCTCTCTAAAATAAATAATTAAATCTTAAAAAAAAATCTCTAGATTTCTCTATAACATCAGAGTGGTTTTTACCTTTGAATCTGGCACAAGCCTTCCCCAAAATTCAAGCACCCCAGTAAGTTCTCATGAGTAAGAAAAGACAAGGAGGCAGCGGTGGAGAGGAGAAAGAGAAGTCTCACCTCCTCTCTGTGTATTTCTGGGCCTGTATCAAATGAGCTTGAGCATTTTACCACAAATCCTTAGAATCACTACTGGGCAATCTTAAATCATTCTAGGAATTAAAAAACAAACAACAAATTGTGAATGATCATCATCAAAAAGTTCTGCGATGCTGTAGATAGATCTGTAGATAGACGAAGGACTAATGCACTTCTTCACGGAAAATATACTTACATTCACACAAAAATAAATTTCTATTCTTTGGGGGGTGGGGGTAGGTGGAGGAATCCAAATTTCCCCTTAGACAACATGCTACGTTATGATGGGAAAGAGTCAGAAAAATAACCTGAGTTTCTTTACAGTTCACCCTGAAGACAGTATGGCAAGGTGCTGGTTTAAAAAGCCAACATATTCATGGAGAAAGAAAGCGTATACATAAAGTCGTCTCCGATGCTTAACAAAGTCGTGACATAGCTGAGTCTAGAAAATGTCACAGGACGGGTTGCCACCACTAAGGAAAGATACATCGAGACAGAAAGACTTCCATGACAGACCAGCGCCAACCCAAGGTGAGTAAGTTGGTAAGCAAGCTGAGTAAATCCTCAGAGAAAATGTGAGGCTTCCAGGCTGAGAACATGAAATCAGGAAGAGTTTGATAGGCCAGCGAAGTGTACTAAGTCTTGTAGGGTGTACACTGAGACTGGAAAGATGTAAAAAGTGGACTAAAAAGAAAGAATATTATAGGGTTGGTATTAAACATAAATTCCATGCTGGCCTCCAATATGGTGCTAGAAAATTATAAAATAGTGCAATGACCAAGCTTGAGCTAAACATAGGAATACCAGACAAGGTAAAAGTGTATTTGGAAGTATTTTTAAAAGTCTTTTACCCCTACATACAGTCATAAATTTAGCTGAATCTTCATTTTTCTGCAAAGAATCTTCACTGCGTAAATTTAATCCCATATAAAGATTACTAGTTCATATAGACCATGGCCTTAACCAAAGATGGAATTCCTAAAATGTGTGAAGTTCATTTTAATTGTGGTATAGTCTTCTCTAAGAAATGCTGGTTGCATGCTATAGAAGTTTGAAGTATGGAAAATGTTACGCCTCCATCAAGGCAATTTCACTCTCTTTTTATCAAAATCAAAACTTGATACTAAATTTTAGGTGAAGATTTTCTCTTTCATGGCATCTTATGAAGTCTTTTTTTTTTGTTGTTTTGGAAACTGGTGATGAAGACAACTAGAACTAAATTTCTACAAACTTCAAATAAGATTGTTTTAGAAGTGAAATAAATGCAGTAATACTCACTGATTAATAATCTTATTTGATTAGTATTTGCCTGATTACTAAAATTTTTGACTTTCCACAATCTAAAATAAATTACTTAGTGATATAGTTAATGTTGGATCTAAATTCCATATAGTTCTAAAAGTCTATGATTCTTTTAAAAGTCACATGAAATGCAATATCATTTGCAGAGGTCTAACAGAATAAAAACTAATATAATACTTTACATTATAAAAATAATAATCTACCATACTATTAACCAAAGAAATAAATCACGTATGTTAAGGCTCAAATACAAAATTAAATTGGACTTGGCTAAGTAGCAACATATTCTGGAAATGCAGAAAATGAAGAAACTATAAGTGCATTAAAATGGCTGATTTTTCCAGTGAGCTAAGATCTACATTCTACATTTCCCCTTTGCTTTTTAAATATTTAGTGGTCTCAAGATAGTTTGGAAGGCTAGCACTAGAAATTTCTGTTATCAAATCATTAACCTCCAGAATAAACTGTGGCCTTCTATGCCAATATTCCTCTTTCATAGCCAAATTCTCCTAGAGAAAAAAAAAAACCATGATAATGCTTATTAATATAGAATATTTTTCAGTGTTCTTTGTAAAGTCTTAGTAGAAACTTAAACATACACTTTTCAAAAATGATATATGTCCTATATAGCTATGTAATTTCAAGCTTAGTGCAATGCAAGGGCTTTAAAATCCCTCTGTGAAGTATATTTTATGTGTATCCTCAGTTGTTATGGTTTGCTTTAATTTATGTAATTATGTATGAGGTCAATATGGAAAACTAGCCCTCACTCATTACTGGAACATTCCTGAACAATGTGTGTGCCTCCAGGAACCAAACTAACAGGCTCACAGAACACAGCAAAGTCAAATGAAAGCAACCGATTGTTCAACCACTAAACGGTTGTGATTGTTTCCTATATTACAATTGTACTTTGGAGATGGTTTAACAGGCAATAAATTACATCCAAAATGCTCTCAGATGACAAGCAACAGCAAAAGAAGCGATGAGAGTTCATGCTAATAGTCACATATCGTGCCCCAAACAGAAATCTCATTCTGTTAGGTCAATACAAAAATCCTTGAGACATAGTGCATAGAAAGGATTTCTACTTGAAATTCGGTCAACTAAAATTCTTTGGGACAAAAATATCTGAAGATGTAAATTTTAAATTCCTATAAAAGTTATCAAAGATTGAAATGTTAATTTGCAATGCAGGGTCTGTGTGGTCTACCATTAATATTCATCTTATAAGGAAATCAACTTAACTCAGGCTTGCATTTCATCACCCCCATTAAAAAAACCTGAAGGATAAAGAGTTTCACCTATATAATAAATGTTTCATGATATTCATTGAAAATTCTATTCTCAGATCTTTGTTCTGGAGTGAACTTACAGAGCCTGTCTTTGACTTCTTGAACATGGGATTCATTTACACAGATCACCAGAAGAAAACAAGAAGCTGTTTAGTCCAGTGTCTTACGAGTCCCTTCTACAGCATCCTTAAGGGACTATAAAGCCTCTGCTTGGTTACTTCCAGAGATGGAGAATTTCCCACTTCAATGGGAGCTATTGTATCTTCTATAGGGAATTCCACAAGGCGTTTTAGAGAGTGTGTCTATGTATAAATACTGACCAGTTGTCTTTACTGTAATTCAATTAACATATCATGGATTACCTGGCAGCCAAAATCGACCTACCTACACGTTGTAGGTACCTACATCTACCTACTTTTGCAGGTAGGTATATGGAGCCATCTTAGTCTGTCAGAGTCATAAGAAATAAGTCTAATTCATTTCCACACAGAAGATTCCTTCAGATATTTTAAGACACACTAACAGGGGCGCTACCCTCTTATCTTCCTTTCTTATCTTCTGTGATATGAACTCAATCACTTCACCCTTTGTATTACAAAAGAATTATCATATCCTTCCCTGGATGTGCTTCCAAATGTACTTTCTTTAACTAAAAGGATCTCTATGGCAAATGGTGTTGGAGTCAATCCCAAAATTGTTTTATAGTTTATAGTTAATAAAGGCATAATGACAAATGAAGCAATCTTCAGACCGAAGATAGTGATAATCTAGACAGCACATCCTCTCAAGAAAAGCAATAATGAAAATAACGGTGCTTTGACTGTCTTATTTTCTATTATATCCATGACTAAAGACATGAATGCATGGCAAAGGCTTAAAGAAGTGAGATTTTTTTTTAATTTTTTTTTTTTAATTTATTTGACAGACAGAGATAACAAGTAGGCAGAGAGGCAGGCAGAGAGAGAGGAAGGAAAGCAGGCTCCCTGCTGAGCAGAGAGCCCGATGCGGGGCTTGATCCCAGGACCCTGGGATCATGACCTGAGCTGAAAGCAGAGGCTTTAACCCACTGAGCCACCCAGGCGCCCTGAGAAGTGAGGTTTAGATAACCTGCAAATTAAATAAACACCTGACATTTAGCTTTTATAAGATTCCTTTTCAGTTCGTTTACTCCCCTTCCACAAGGAGTTGCCAAGGTGTGTTTAAATTAAAACCTTAAATTAAAATCAAGGTGTGTTTTAATTAAATTAAAAGCAAGGCCATAAAAACACACATTCCTCTATAACTCATTCTTGTGTTCTCAACTTCAAAACCACTAGAGTACCTTTTCAAATTTTACTCTCTATAATTTTCAAAGCTCTGCTGTAACTGAGCTTTTTCAACTGACTGCACACATCGTACATACTTCTCAATAGCTTTGGTAAAACTATATCCTGGTAAGAAAGACAGAACAGTCATTTTTATTTTAAAAGCCACTTTGTTTTTAAAAAAAAAAAAAATCATGTAACTATGGAGCCCACTTGAAAACTTTATTGTTGGGTCTATCCTAGTATTGACTTTAGAGAGAGATCTGTGATGTTCCTCTGTGTGCTGAAGAGTCCTGAAAAGATAGAGTCTTGTAATTCAAGGCATAAAATTATTTCCAAACTTCTAGGAGAATAACAACAACAACAAAAAAATCATCTTGCATAGAAGAAAATTTGTATCAGGTAAAGAAAATCTCATTGAGGACATTTATTTAAGTGCCTGTAATACAAATGAAAACTGAGAAATTTTGTAACCTTAATCCACATCACACATTGTGTTAAAAGTTTCAGGTGTCTCTTGTTTGATAAAGGGAGTAGGTATGCAATGACTCTCATCCCATTTTACAGATGAGGTAACTGAGCCTTCATCAGGTTAATTGTCCTGCTCAGAATCATACAGCATGTGATGTGGATTTGCTGCAACAGGACATCAGAGGCCCCATTCTTAAGAATGTCTGTATACCTCCCCTGGACCCAGCAAGTGCGAGGTACTGGGGCTGGGATGAATACACAGAAATAAAACTGATCTCCATCCTTTCGTCAGTAAGGAGAGAGAGTCAAGTAATGACACTGCAGTGTGAACAGAAAACCTCAAAATTTCCGAGAACACAGGACTCATCTACTTTGTTTTATGTGCTTCGACGCGCATGAGCTCATTCACTCCTCACACACCATGAAGTCGTCAGAGCAAGTATTTTACCGTCCGCATTTATAGATTTAGAACCTGAGCCCCACGTGTGTGCTTTAACACAGACAGTCACGCA
This sequence comes from Lutra lutra, assembly GCF_902655055.1. Taxonomy (NCBI): domain Eukaryota; kingdom Metazoa; phylum Chordata; class Mammalia; order Carnivora; family Mustelidae; genus Lutra; species Lutra lutra. Next base: position 2,146,054 of record NC_062280.1, read on the forward strand.
GCTGCTCGATGGAGGCGCTAAGGTTTGTGCTGAAAGCTTCTACCTCCACGTGTGATAACAGGTAAGGTCAGTATCCTAGGATTAAGTCATGACACCAAAAAATTCTGAATTGTATCTCTGTGATGTATCTCTGAGAAACTGGGATGGCAACGGGCAGGGCAGCGACTGTGCTAATTTGAAAAGGCAGAGAGATCAACACAGGGTTTAGCTCGATTGCAAATTTAGACTTCAAAGCTTCCCCAGTAAGTGCGCAATGGAACACAGCCAGGGGTCCAGGTGTGGAATGAGCTAGGTCCCCACAGGGATCTCTTCCTGTTATCCAGGCTCTTGTTACTCCGTCCCTTAGGAAAATAGTTGGGAGTATGAATTAGGTTTTTAGGTTCCAACTCTTATAGGGCTGACCTTCTGGAAGAATCTGGCCTTTGTGGGCCAGGGCCAGGCTTAGCACAGAGATTGGGGGAAAAAAAGCTCTATTCCAGAGAAGATCTGGGGCATAGAATATTGCGGATGGAAGGGGAGAAACAAAATGATTTAGAAATAGAAGTCTAGGGCACCTGGGTGGCTCTGGGTTTTGGCTCAGGTCATGATCTCAGGGTTGTGCAAATGGAAACGAAGCCCCTACTTGCTGCTTGCCCAGTTAGGAGTCTGCTGGTCCCTCTCGCTGCCCCTGCTTGCCCTCACTCCTGTGCATTCTCTCTCTCTCTCTCTCTCAAGTAAATAAATAAATAAATACGTCTTTAAAAAAGAGAGAAATGGAAGTCCAAGATCTCACCAAGATGAGGAGGCAGATGGGAGATTTCATTTATCTCGAACTGCGTGGAACCGGTTGGCTAGTTTAGGATGACAATTACAGTCTGCATTTTAAAGATTTTATTTATTTATTTATTTATTATTATTATTTATTTATTTATTAAATATTTATTTATTTATTATAAATAAATATTATTTATTTATTTATTTATTTATTTATTTAAAGATTTTATTTATTTATTTATTTATTTATCTATTTATAGAAAGAGAGAGGACCGTGGGGAGGGGCAGAGGGAGAGGAGAAAGGAAAGAATCCCAAGCAGACTCTGCCCCCAGCGTGGAGCCTGACGGGGGCTTGATCTCACGACACCCAGATGCTCAACAGACAGAGCCACCAGGTGCCCCTACAGACGCATTGTAAAAATCAACACACAGGTTAACACTGTGTTGGAACAGAAGCAGCACCGTGGATATTCAGAGCATAAAAGAAAATGTTCCATTGAGGGTGGGTGTTTATTTTCGTGTTTTCTTCACCTTCCAGGAAACAATCCCCAGGGGGTGCCTGATACGTAAATAGAATCCCTAGTCATCTTCGAGATTCTACTATGAGAGCTTAGGAGAACCCACTTGGCTAAAAATAGCTCATCGAGGAGTTTGTCCACATTACACTCAACTCTCAGATGTCTTCTGAAAGTGTGTTTTTCCTCACTGTACAAAAACATGTGAATTCTGGAGGCTTGTTAGAATGGGCAGATGCAAGGAAACACTCGTGTCTGCACGCACCTCACATACTTGACTTCATTTATTTCTCACAGCAGGACTCTGGGAAGGAGATCATAACCACCTTTCTACAGATCAATGAGATCGTAACCTTCCTTCTACAGATCAAGAATCTGGACTGTTTTGGGGTTAAGCAGTTCAGCCAAGGTCATCCTGACGTAAATAATGACCCAGGACTGGAAGACAAATCTGTTTGACTCTAGCCATACACGTTTTACTAATCCTGTAATACCTAACAAGCACACTAGCTGGGAGGAGTTTCCCTGATTAAGGTACTGACATCACTATTTACAGGAAAGATAATGAAGGTAGAGGAAGGGAGGAGTGGAGCGTAAAGCAGTGATAAGCACGAGTGCGCCCCAGGACAGAGGCAAACACGCTTTCACGACAAGCAATGAACTGAGGCTCCACATTTGCTCCCTTGGCTCCACTGTCTTCCCTAAATCTTTACTTTCTGGGTTCTGCTCGCTCTGCTTGCCGTGTGCCTGACCCACTTACACCGGCTTTTCATCCCTTCTGGTTGTTCTGGCAAGACGTGGGTCAGTTTTCTGCAGCAGTTGCCAAAATAAGCATTTCAACATCTGGAAACCGTCCTCCATCACTTTCACCGGTGAGATACATTTGCCTTAAAAGGCAGTTCCCATAGAGACCCCCTGAGACTCCACATTACCTCTGAGTAACAGCCCTCGAATATTCCTTGGTTCTAGTGAAACTCCCTGACGGCAAACTCTGGCACTTTCTATCACGTTTGTAATGACACGTTTTATGAATCAGTGTTATAACATCCTGAAATTAAAATAGCTTAAAAGGAAAAAATTAAAACAAATGATCAAGCAACACACACACTCTCTCTCTCTCTCTCTCCGGATTCCTTAACAGAGACAACCATCCGCGAAACTCTCCTTTTTAATCCGTAAGGTCGGATCCCTGACAGTCAGCACCGTTAACACAAACTGCGAAGGGACAATGAAGAGAATATATAGCAACGACAATAAACATACAGTGTCGACATGAAGTTCTAGTTCAAGACTTGTCGGGAGAAGGACTTAAAGTTTACGAAGCTCGAGCCTTGCCTGGGGCTGCGCCGTCATCGTGGCGGCGGCTACGCCTTCGGCCGCGGCTGCACCCGCGCCAGGGCCGGTCAGTGCCGCACAACCACCAGGCACCGAACTGCTCTGCATTTGCTCGTCTACCTGCGGCCCTTGCACAGCCTTGCACAGGCCCGACCCCCGGGCTCAGACCGCCCCCGCGGGACGCACCTCGCGCCCAGTGAGCCGTCCTTGCGCGGAGACGGCCGCTGGCTCAGCTGCTCGGCCGCGCTGCGTCGTCCCTGGCCGCACCGGGAGCGCTTAGATTTTAACTAATTCCGACTGAATTTAATGTAAGTAGCCACAGGTGGTTAGGGGTACTGTCCTGGACGACACAGCCGCAGAAGCTTGCTTTGTTTTCATTCCTTTACGCCAATTATTGTCAAAAACTATCTATTTTTTTAATTGTTCATAAGCTGTCCTACTTCCGATGGCCGCTGTAACAAACAGTCCCGGACTCGCGCGGTCCCCGACGCGTCTCACTGGCTGAAATCAAGGGCTCGGCTTTGCGCCCCGCGGCTCTCGGGAGGGATCCCTTGTCTCGTGCGTGTTGGCTTCCGGAGGCTGCCCCTAGGCCTCGGCTCACAGCTCCATTCCGGGGTCCACGCCAGGGACCTCAGGCCGGTCCACCCGCGCCGTCTCTCCGGTTCTTCGGCCCGGTCCCCTCTCCCGCTTCTGCGCTGTCCTCGCTCACTGCGGTCGGGACGAAGGCCCGCAAGTCCCCGCTGCACGCGCACCTGGGGTCCTGCGGCTCCGGACGCCGCGCATCCCAAGTGGGGCACGATCAGGGTGTCGCCGGGGCCCCGTCCCCCGGAGGCCCTGGGAGAAGATCCGTTCACTGTCTTTCTCTGCTTCCGGAGGCCGCTCGCCCTCCGTGATGTGGGGACCCTGCCCGGGTATCACAGCTACCATCCCCCCCCTCCGACGGGCCCTGCTTTCGGGGCCGCCTTCCGCAGCTGCACGTCTGCTGCCTCCTTCTGATGACGCCGGGCCCACCCAGTCCACGCAAGTCCATCTCCTCCCTTGGCACTCAGCTGACGAGTCTCCACGATGCCATCCACAGACCTACTCACCCCTGCCCTGTGAGGACGCTCGGGGCATCTGTGGAGGGCGGTTAACCCGCAGCCACACCCCGGGGGAAAATCCCAGATCCCTGCGGTCAGAGCCGGCTCGCGGCTGCACGCCCGGGGCCAGGGAATGCGGCTGTCACAGGCACTCGATACATAGTTGTTAAATAAACGAATTTTAAGTTTCCTTTTTTAGGGAAATAATTCTTGGCTGTGGATATTGAAGACTGTCAAATTTTAAAAATAAAAGGATAAAAATTACCATAAAATTATAATTTATGTTACATTTGAAAACAAACCAATATATATTTTTTTCTTTTCAGAAGGACTTGCCAAGGGGCGCCTGGGTGGCTCAGTGAGTTAAAGCCTCTGCCTTTGGCTTAGGTCATGATCTCAGGGTCCTGGGATGGAGCCCCACGTCGGGTTCTCTGCTGGATGGGGAGCCGGCTTCCCCCTCTCTCTCTGCCTGCCTCTCTGCCTACTTGTGGTCTCTGTCTCTCAAATAAATAAAATCTTAAAAAAAAAAAAGAAGAAGAAGAAGAAGAAGAAGAAGAAGAAGAAGAAGAAGAAGAAGAAGAAGAAGAAGAAGAAGAAGAAGAAGAAGAAGAAGAAGAAGAAGAAGAAGAAGAAGAAGAAGAAGAAGAAGAAGAAGAAGAAGAAGAAGAAGAAGAAGAAGAAGAAGAAGAAGAAGAAGGAGGAGAAGAAGAAGAAGGAGGAGAAGAAGAAGAAGGAGGACTTGCCAAGACTTGGAAGTTCCAAATACACTCAGTTTTCTGATATTGATGGTCTTGTCCCCATATGTTAATTTTAAGAGTCTCATTATCCTGCTTTGCTGGAGAGATTGCCCCAGTGAGACATATGCATTAAATGAGCAGAATGTTGTCACAAACTGATGCATTAGTAGAAAAATTACTATTTTTGCATACTCCAAAACTTATATTGATGTGTCTCAAATATATTTTTGTGCCAAATATTTGAATCTGTTATCTAAGAATAAATTCCATTAAACTGACAGTGTAAAATCACATTATCATCTGTAACTTGCAAAACAACTAAGACAAAATACAGCATTAATTTACATGAGGGAATATAATAAGCATATGCTCTATTAAGTTACTATAATAATTTGCAATAAAATAATGAAAATATGATGGAGGATTAGTTGCCATGGGAGCTGAAAAATAACATCTGGTTACAAAATGGAAAATTCAACCGAGGCAACTGTTAATATGACGATGTAATGGCTCTGACTACCTTTTAATTTTTCACCCACCTCCCCAGTGGACACCACTCAGCACTCAGGCTATAATGAAGCAAGCAGTTAAATATTCTGTACTGTTTAATGAAAATTACACATAAATATAAACAGATCTCTCTCTCCCATATATAGATATATGTAAATATATGTACATATATATAAAGATGTAAATACAAATGATGCTAATACTTTTTTTTTTAAGATTTTATTTATTTATTTGACAGAGAGAGATAACAAGTAGACGGAGAGGAAGGCAGAGAGAGAGAGAGAGAGAGGGAAGCAGGCTCCCTGCTGAGCAGAGAGCCCGATGTGGGACTCGATCCCAGGACCCTGAGATCATGACCTGAGCCGAAGGCAGAGGCTTAACCCATGCTAATACTTTCAGATCACATTAGAAGTTGTCCCAGTTTGCTGACTTTTAAAAAACATTTGTTTCTTCTGTGTTTCCTAAAGCATATACAAATAATAACACATCTAGAAGTTGAACCCAAGACAAAAGCAAAAAAAGGAACAGTGTTAGAGAAGAATTGAAAACATTCATTGAGTTAACAGAGCATGTTAAAGGCATTTAAATAAAAAGGTCCAAAAAGAACAGAAATATTTCCTCATTCTTCTTGAGCAATAATCACATAGTGTTCTGTTATCTTCTTATGCTAGAAAAGGCGATATTTGCACCACTTTGCCAACATGACTGAACAGGACAGACAGAAAAGAACCCCAACCCAGACTACTGTCTACTTCAAAGTGTATCTCACACATACCAGCAATAGGAAGTTTGGAATGTAATGTTCTTTGGATGACAAAAATAAAATGTGGACTAATTCTTCGGTCAACTAAATGTTTTGTGGTATTCTGGTATGAAATAAAACTTTGCCAAGAGTTAGGTCAAAATGCCCTATTCTCCCTGCTATGTCGTGGTTTGAAGAAATAATTTGCCATTTTTACAATCAATGAAATGGCTGAAATAAATATTTTTATCTGATGTTAACTATAATATGTGATTATTTCTTTATCTAAATAGGGAAAAAGAGGTTTATTTGTGACAACTAAATTTTTAAAACATTCCCATTCTAGGGGCACCTGGGTCGTTCAGTCAGTTAAGTGTCTGCCTTCCGCTCAGGTCACGATCTCAGGGTCCTGGGATGGAGCCCCACTTTGGGCTCTTTGCTCATGTGGAGTCTGCTTCTCCCTCTCCTTCTGCCCCTCCCCCTGCTCATGTATGCCCTCTCTTTCTCTAATAATTTTTTTAAAAATTTAAATCTTTTAAACTTTTTAAAAAACAAAACATTCCCATTCTATATATTGCTTTTCTCTCTCTTTATAGACTGAATTCAGTGAGGGCATCTTACACTGTGGTACTCCCGTAACCGTGCACAGTAGCTTGAACACAGCGCATATCCAACAAATGCTTGCCAAATTTTAATTAGAAAATCAAAAACTGGTCATCATACCAGTAATTAATAGAAGGGTCTCTGAGAATCTACAATGTAATACCGACGATACGTGCAATGACTGACTCCATAGTAATGGCTTTATTAAATAATTTACGGAATTTCTGTCATTTTTGTGATAACAAGTATTCTTATCACATACAGATTAAATATCACCAAGCCAATGTGGATTTTATGCACTCTGCTTGTATAATCCACTGATCCCAGTCCTCGACTCTTATACAATACGTCATCAGCACCACAAATTACTTCCTAGCACTAAAAATGTTCACATTGCGGAAACACCAACAGACTGTATCCACCATTTCATTAGTAACATCCAATCAGTCCTCTAGAAAATAATAGAGAACTAAAATTAGCTGAGTAGAATTTTACTTAAGAAACTACCATGTGAAATTAGTTCAGAAATCAATGTATTTGAACCTATGAGAAGTCAAACCACTAGCAATTTTGCTTTGGTTATTAACTGTTTAGACCTTTGAGGAAGGTCAGAAAACTCCCCACCACAGGATCCAGGACCTTTCTCCCATCATCCTTCCCTTGGATCTCTGTAATAGAATTACCATTGATCTGAGAACCTTTTTTCTTTTTCTAAGATTTTTAAAATTTATTTATTTATAGAGAGAGTGAGAGAGCACAAGCAGTGGGAGAATCAGCCAGAAGGAGAAGCAGGCTCCCCGCTGAGCAGAGAGCCCGATGGGGGGCTCCATCCCAGGACCCCGGGATCATGACCTGAGGCAACGGCAGCCGCTTAACAGACGGAGCCACACAGGCGCCCCAATCCGAGAGCCTTTCTGACGCCTTCCACAACACCATTCTCCTGCCTGTATCCTCTCTGAAATTTTCACTCGTTTTCTAGCAGCTCCAGTCAATTTTCCCCTTTCCTAAGTTTACCCCAGGCTTATTCTCAAGTGTGTAAGCCTGATGATTCTCAGACCTGTACCCCGGGGGCACATAATACATTATATGTTAATGAAAATAATTAATAAAAAAAAGAATTAATGTATTTTTGTTCAGTGCTTATGTATCCTATTTCTTGGCTTAATGATTTCAAGTGTTTACTTTGTAACTAAATTAGAAACTTCCTAAGGTGAGGAACCATGGCTTCTAGTTCTGAACTTATTAGTAAATATATATACTGAGTGTACCATAGCACTTGGCTTAGTACACAGAACTCAGACAAATATTTGCTATTACAGATTGATTCATTATCGATGAGCAACATTTACGTAAATGTAAAACATTTCTGCAGGTGATTAAATCTTGAACTCATTTGTAATTACCTTCATGGAAAGATGAACACATGTTTTGATAAAAAATGTCACTAGAGAAGGAAGAAAATATTTTCTTAACAAATAAACATTTTAATTGGAGAGCCTCCTATTGAAAATGTTTGATGTAGATGTCTGGGTTTTGTAGCTTTTCTCTAGTTTATAGAACAGCTTAAGCAGACCCGCACATATGCTGTTGCCTTTCTGTGAGCTCTTGCTTCAAAAACTTACAGTGTATCTCTCAGACTGGAACTCTGTAACTAAGAAAAATGATTCTTATTTTTCTTTCTACTTCCACTGTCTGGCCTGGAACTTAGGATCCAGGGGTTGAGGAAGCACACAATAATATTTGACCAGTGACTTCTTCATTAATTTTATAATCAGTGGAGCACAGAATGCCAGGACAGAAAACCTAATAATTAGAGGTGTCTCACTGAGTGCTAAACCCACATAATTTTTTCTTTCCGAAGTCACTGTTGGCTCTCACCCTGTCACACATCCTATGATTGCATCTGCTTTCAACTCTATGTGGAGTCCTGCTTACAAGGATTCCTATTTCATCGCAAGTAAAATGTTTAGTTGGGTAAATTAAAAGTTGCTTGCTTACTTCCCCATTATAGCTCTTCATGATAATCCCAAACTTTCATGTCTGGAAAAAGAAAAAAAATCTAAGCCTCTGCAAGATCAAATGATGTGATACTTGCCCTAATTATCGCCTGCCACAGGTTTGGTCCCACTGAGGTCTCTAAGAACGCAGCACTAAACACACCATTTTCATGCAGTGTGCAGTGCTTTTCTCTTCACTAAACGGTCTTGCTCCTTCCCTTTTCTCCTCTCTATAAGATGCAATTGAAAGAGCTGTGGCTTGGGAGCCAGGAAACCCAAGTTCCATATCCCTGTCCAAAATCATTTATTTCTTGTGAGTCTCAATTTCATCAACTGTAAACTAAGGTTCTTGGGTTTTATGTGTGCATCAAATGAGTAAATGCACCTTGTGAACTGCTCAATCCTACCTAGATCGAGCGTGACGTAATTTACAGAGGCAGCGACCTCCAGCAATAAACAAATCAGCTGAATCTGGACCACGGGCCTGTGTGGAAAACCCTAGCCTTGCCTCTGAGAAAGGGAATCTCTTTTAAGCACTGTGATCAGTAACGTGGTGGGGGCAGGGAGGGGAGTTAGGTATGGATGGAAAGTTGAAGCTGACCGTCCAAAAGAAGAGTACACCACCCGGCTGGAAGAAGAAACATTATGGATCACGCTGCAGAAGGATTTTGAGCAAGTCTCTGACAATTAGCCGACATTTTCAATAAAAACGAATAATGTATTGATAATTTGATCTTTGCGTCATGTTAGCCCAAACAGACCAATAGTTAGAACAGTTGGTCTAGAGGGCCATTCCAGCATATGTAATTTGATTAATTACATTGAACTGACTTAATTTTGTATTGACCTAAAACTGCTACATTAAAGTAATTGAAACATTAAATTGAAGCAATAAAAACCGTGTTTTCAAACATGGGCCATCACGACCTTCCACTCCCACCTCGTGGACCCCACAGAGCTGCTTTCACCTGAAGCCACATCTGCATCTGCTTCTTGCTTCTAGAGACAAAGACACACTAACCCCATCTCCTGTTTGAAGCTAACCTCTCTACCTTTATACACAACACAGTGCCTTTCTGTATCGTGGTCAATCTTTATTGCCCTTTCTTTCTGTATCTTCAAGATCTCCCTCTCCCTGGGACACTTGCGCTCAGGCCATAAACAGCCCATTCTGTCCTCTGAAAACAAAATAAAGCAAAAATCCTTACTTGACTCTACCTCTTATCCCAATTATGGTCCTGTATTTCTTTGTCACTTCACAACTCAGCTTTTTAATGAATAAGGAAAGAAAAATAATAATGTATGCTTGTTATTTCTACTATTATTAAATACAGACTTTATCAGTAATCAATAAATTATCTAAAACATCACCTCTCTAATAACGAACGAGATCACCCTACCTTCCGTTCTATGCTCCAAGACATTAAAGTGGTTGCAGTTTCTGCAGCTTTTTCCTTTTCTGCAAAATGATGTTGATTCATACTTCTGAGTATTTCTTCACATCTTTTGTTCCTAATTACATGCCATCTTCTTGCTTCTCTCTTGTCTCCTTTCTGCGGGCGACCACACATCCGTCATGTATGTGTGGGGTCTCTCTCCTCCAGAAAACCAACCCCTGCTCTCCGAGGGGAGCTGGATAACCCTCCTTGTATTTATTATATTGTGGTTTACTTTTTGGCTCCTATGTTGATTTCCCTCATTACACACGTCCCTTGTGTGTTAATCACCTTTGTGTCCCTAATGCCTGACTAAAGTCATTATAAATAAAATTAATTTTTGTTTCCTTCTGTACCCAATTTGTGTGCTGCAGAGTATGTATTTTTATGAGGCTTCACACAAAGAGGAACTAACCTATACATAAAAGTTGATTCAATTTTTTTACGTTTGCTATTGATATAAAAAATTCAGCAAGATTGAGTAATATAATTAGAAAACAATCTGATAATTAGCTGGAGAGAAGCCACTTGATTTTGAACCATCAAAAAATATATTTTGCTTTATTATTAACCACAAACATTTATTGAGTATCTGAAACATGCACAGCACTGGAAATGCGTTTGATTTTCTGGGTTTGAAAGATGGTCTTTTTTTTGTGTGTGTGCGTTTTTATTTAAATTCCAGTTAGTTAACATACAGTTACGACCATTTTCAGGTGTACAATTTAGATGTGTACTTCCAACACCCAGTGCCCATCATGACAAGCGTGCTCCTCACCCCATCATCTAGTTAGCCCATTGAGAGATGGTCTTTATTCTGAAGGAGCAGATGATAGAACTAAAAGATCAATGATAAATGCTTTATTGATAAATGAAGCTAAAACAATGGAAGATACAGAAAAGGTTTTTTCGAGGGTTAAAGGTGCCATAGAAAGGGGAAATGCTGTCATTTAGACAAAAAGAACAGAGATGACTGGGATCATCGGAAAGGTTTTTAGAAGGAGGCACATCAGACCAGATCCTGATGTTAAAGACTTGGGTAAATGAACGAGAGGGTGGGAGGCAGAGGAAGGAGATAACGGAGTGAAAGCAGGGGAATGACTCTGCTCTGGTGTTCCCTCCTCTCAGACCTTCCCTGACCTCCCGTCTCTGAGGCATTGTGTAGAAGGGGTGTCTTCTGGTGCCCCTAGGATCCTCTGTCTGCCGCCATCAGCACAGACCATACGGTATAGTCCTTTACTTGTGCCCATTACATGATTAGTTCTTTGGGGGTAAAGATTAAATATTTATTTCTGCATCAGTCAGTGAAGGGCCTGGTAAACAGCAGGTACTCTGTTAATGTTTACTGAAGGAGTAAATAAATGAAGGAATGCAGGTGAGTGCCTCATAGACAAACAGTGGGAGTATCTTCCTCTGTAGAGAAAAGTCAGTCAAAATTACTATCACTTGAGATTAGAGCATTATTTCCTTTAATAAAAAGTCAAAAATTTCAGAATCATCTGAACTAAATTCCAATGTCACTAACACAAATTTATAATGGCCTTTGAGGGGGATTTACATCCCACCGCAAAGTAAATTATTGCTAAGTGCTGTAAGATTACCAAGTAGCTCTCACTTTTTGAAGAGTGCATTTGTCTAGAATTTGACAGTTTTCTCCCACCGAAATCTCTGATTTGAACATGGAGGTAAGCACGTGTGAATAGTATTTTTTTAATCTTTTCAGATTTTTAATTAAAAAATTTCATGCACCTGAATTAGACACATAGTAATATTTTAAAAATGCTCTTCTCTATCCCCAAAATGTCTGGGAGTAAAATTCTAGTAGGATTTGGGTACATAAATGTGTAGAAGACCCAGTTAGTATTACTGAAGGGAGGAAAACTGGAAAAGAAGCAGACACAGAATCTCATTTTCCCTGAAGTATGAGGAGGACAGGCAGTATGTTCTCAAAAGTTCTGTGTTTAAGAAACACCAGTGGAATAAATCAAACCTTCTAGATATTCAGAGTAAAGACATACATGTCTCCCAAAAAATATAATAAGTATGACCATCCCATGATCTACTCTTCACATGAAAGCCCAGAACCTTTTAATTCTCCTTCTCCTTTTTTCTTTCTTTAAAATTTGTACAGAATAGCAGTTTACTATGTTCAGTCGTCAGGAAGAACAAACGGTGTCTCTGCTACCAAGACAAATCCATCAGCTCTAAGGGTGAGAGCCTAGGATGATGCTTATCTGACCACCCATCCCACCAAAACATACCTGGAGAACCTGGCGTCTTACGACTGTGATGGTGTAATACAACACATGATACATGTACACGTTTTCTTTGTTGTTGGAAAGCTCAAAATTACCTGAAACCTACACAATTTGAGGCCATAATACTATAAATTTTTTCATAACCTCCTTTTAGAAATTTTGCTTGGCTCAGTTAAGCGTCCGACTTGATTTCGGCTCAGGTCATGACCTCAAGGGTGTGAGACAGAGACCCACGGTGGGCTCCGTGCTGAGCATGAAGTCTGCTTAAGATCCACTCTCTCCCTCTCCCTCCGTGCCCCGCAAAAGGAAGGAACCTTTGCCTAGAAACTTTGTCTCATTTTATAGATTCTTTTTTTTTTTTTAAAGATTTTATTTATTTATTTGACAGAGAGAAATCACAAGTAAGCATAGAGGCAGGCAGAGAGAGAGGAGGAAGCAGGCTCTCTGCTGAGCAGAAAGCCCTATGTGGGGCTCGAACCCAGGACCTGGGATCATGACCTGAGCCGAAGGCAGCGGCTTAACCCACTGAGCCACCCAGGCGCCCCACTTTGTCTCATTTTAGAGACTTCCCTAGAAAGTTTGCTATAAAGCCATTAACCAAAAAGCAGATCGTTTTCCAAAGTCATAAATCAGAAGTTGTATTCCTGAAATGAACCATGGGTAAAAACTGGACAAACATGGATAAAAACATCAAATCCTAACTTAAAAGTACAGAAACACATTATCTACGGAGACTATGCATGACACCTCAATCTGCCAAAAGCGTCCGTGAGATTCCTCGCAGGCGCGTGCACAACTCTGAGGGTGTGGGTGCAGGTTCCCAGAGCCGTCCGCGGTCCCCGACTTTCAGAGCAGGAAGAACTGCTCTGCATAATGGATCACAGGGTTTAGGAAGGGAAGAGTCTGAGGGCCAGCGACTTTAAGTTCCTTCCACGGAATCACCCACTTAGTTCCTGACAGATCTGCCATTAGAACGCAGATTTCGTGTGTCCTGGTCCAGTTTTAATCTAGAAGCTTTTCTTTAAAATTATTTCAACAATTTATTCACGGAAGAAAGAAAACAGTCTATTTGGTGGAAGCCCTCATCTCCGTAACTGCCTGTTTCTCCCTGTACAAGTAGAAAGTCTTAAAACACCCCGGAGAGCAGACAGGCCTGAGAGCGATGGAACCTTTGTCTAAACACGGAGCTCAGATTGTGTGGACATTTGTCACCAGTTTAAACTTTCAGCTCGAAGTCCCCTTCTGACCCAGCAAAAAGGGATACCAGGCTACAAACAGGCCCTCAGAGCTTCTCTTTGATTTTGAGACAGGCTTCCTGATGGGAGATGCATAGGGGAGAAGTAACAATAATAGTGGATTCAACCTCTGCCAGGAAGCTATGTTTTTGCATGTGGAGAGATTACAGTCCAGTTACATCACAAACATCATGTTTTCTTTTCCTATTTGTTCTGTTTATCCTCCAGTCAAAGACTCTGTTCTCATTCCTTCCTTTTTAACTCCTATGTGGGGGCTCTGGGAGGTTCCTAGATAGTTCTGTAAGAAGGTACTTTACGTTCCCCAATTCAAAACGCCCTAACTTGCTTTCTTTCATGTCTATGGAGAGTCTGATACTCCTTTAGACTGCTAACGTGAGTGTTTGCTCAGAAGGAAACACTTGGTGTGCATTCAGCTAACTGTCAGCACAGCAGAGGCACGCTGACACCATGCTATCCCTCTACTGGCCTTTACAGCTAACAGGGTTTCCACACATAGTGTGAATTCTTTATTTTGTACCTGTGAGACAATAAAAGGTATGATCCCTGTTTCATAAATGAGGCCACTAAGGCTTCTTATAAGGAATTTATAAGGAAAGAGGGAGACTTTATTCCAGTCATCCGCGCAGTGCTCTCGAGGTGCTCCTGCCACGTGGAGTTAGTAGACACCGAGTGAGCTCACACTCACCGCACCGTCCTCCCCACCGAGAGCCCAGGTGGAGGCAAATGCCATCCCTCATGAAGACACTGCTCAGGGGTCAAATAAGTCTGCCTTGACATCAGTAAAATACGAGGAAGATAAGCAGAAGTTTCACTGTTCTTGAACAACTCCCTCCCTGAACCAAATGGGCAAACAGTTCCCGAAGTCGTTATATTAGAAAAAAGGATAAAATTAAGTGAGCACATGTACTTCCAAGTTGGTGAGTTGCACCCTAATACCAAAGTGTAACTCTCAGGGGTTTGGGTGCTTTGCTTTTCCTAACTTGCTTTGTGAGTAATCGAGTGGGCAGAGGCCTGGCTCAAGGGAACAACATGAGATAAATAACATTTATTTATTGCTATTTCAAACCTCCCCGTTATGCTTCTCCCTCCTAACCTCACATTCTGCCCCCATGCCTACAGTTCGCTGCTCCCGCAGCCTTTCTCCCGTTCACCCCGAGTAACTGGGGGCGCCCTGATGGAAATTATTTCAATTACGGTAGCGAAAACAGCCTGCAATGGTCTATCAGGGAATCAACCTAAGTATTAGTAACACCTGCTTTTCTTCAGTGCCTTTAAAGTGCGAGGAATTTTAACTCAATTTCTCAATATGCAAGATGAAAAAAACAACCTGCTCAAGGTCACACGGCTGCCAATGGCCGATCAGGACCCCAACATGAGACTCCAAGGACCATGCGCTAATAACTGCTCATGGAAAGTAAGTGGAAAAGGAGAAGTTTGAAATGTAGAAATTGCTAACTGTTAAAGGCCCTATGTATCAAAAAATGATAATAGTTGGGAACCAAGGGAATTTCCTATAATCAAAAAGAGAAAAAAATCTCACTGAAACAATGAGCTTTTCCTTCCATCTATAGGCCCAACCTACAGTATATATGCTGTTGGCACACAAAAAAATAAATATAGTATCATGTTAGTGTCTATTTCTTTATTCTAAAATGGCAATGTTTTAGGAATATAGGGTAAAAAAATAGAGAAATTAAAGAACAAAAATTAATGGATGTCACAAACTTTCCCAACCTCTTTGAAATCCTCTAAATAAATCTCACAAGACATGATATAGGTCCAGTCATGAAGTCTCACATTAGCTTGGTGACTTGCATTTTAGTGTATCACAGAGATGCTAACTGGCACCCTGGGTACCCACAGAGAACCCACCTTTCCACTCACCGAAGCCTTCCGTGTGATGCACTACCGCAGGGTTCTACCCTGAAGAAACTCAAAAGTCCTCTTCAGAAACACTGGGAATGTGGTGGGCAAATTTCCATTTTGATTATACTTAGGCAACTTCTAGTTTCAGTAGAATGGATCTGAAATGATTGTAACGTCTCGACTGTGGAACCGTCCATGGACAAGTACAGAACGTCCTTGACAGCCCTGTTTCATTCGCCTAAAGTGTGAGACACAGACTCGATCTGATAGTGGACTTTTCACCCAGGACCACAGTATCTGCTGATTCTAATGGTCAGAGAACAGTGAAAAAAAGATTGCAAAAGGCAAACTATCATATAATTGGCTCTCATTATAAGGGAGTCATATTATTAATACTGGGCATTAAATAGTAACTAGAAAGCACGCGCTGTGTATTTCTCATGGAGTAGGAGAGAAGAGGACACAAAACAGTAAAGTTTTGGTGGGAGCCCAGGCTCCAAGGAAAAGTCTATAATTTGAAGCAAAATTTGGGAAGTTGACAACATCCAACCAGAACTGCAGTGTGGGACCCTAATTCTCATGCAGAATTCTCAGTGCTTTCCCTTCAAACAGAAAGGAGCTTGAAAGCATATTTTCCTAAAACAGAACAAAACTAAAGTCATCTATTTTAAAACTGTTTTTCTAGAACTGAACTTGCTCATTCTTCTAGGACCTTGTAACATTGCATCCATGGAACAGATGTGGAAGGAATACCAGGTAGCTCAGATAAGTGGACCTTCGGCAAGTTTATGAAACATACTTATTTATATGCTGAAGACGCCAAAATACTAACTTAATTATCATCAGTGTACTAAGTTAATTTTATTCCGTCCTCCTCCCTGTCTGCAAACACAAGCACTGCAAATGGAACTTTGAATGTAGTCACTGGCTAATCTCTACAGCACTAATTCTGTTTCATTTCTGTCTCATTCTCTAAAGTAATTATCCCACTTTATTTCTTTTTAAAGTAAAATAAACAGATTGTAAAAAGACTGAGATCTTCCCAGGCTCATGAGAACTCCATTTGTTCAGGAATTTACTAGTTGTTTCTCAGCAAAGTTCAGTTCAGTTTTACTATGCTTAAGGGAGAAAAATAAAAGCACAAACACATGCCTAATTGAATGGGCAGATGTCAAGATTTGAGGGGAAATAGGAAATGGTTAGAGAAAGAAATGAGAATTTTTTAATGAACACTCAGAAAGACATAACATTTGTAGCTCCTTAAGACTTGAACACAAGATCCCTGAGGAAAGGTTCAGTGGTTCCTCCTTCAAGGCCCAAGTTTTTTTATTTTGTTTTTTAAGTACAAATTCATGTAAAAGAAAATTCTTTTATCAGAATCACTCATTTGCGGGGCGCCTGGGTGGCTCAGTGGGTTAAGCCGCTGCCTTCGGCTCAGGTCATGATCCCAGGTCCTGGGTTCGAGCCCCGCATTGGGCTTTCTGCTCAGCAGGGAGCCTGCTTCCTCCTCTCTCTCTGCCTGCCTCTCTGCTTACTTGTGATTTCTCTCTGTCAAATAAATAAATAAAATCTTTAAAAAAAAAAAAAAAAAAGAATCACTCATTTGCATCAGAATGACCAGTATCCTTCTGCCTTCTCAAAATAAAGTATCAACTTTCCTTATAAAACTTCAGAGGTTTTGTGTTCATAGCCAAAGACCAGAAAATGAGGAATTTTTTTCTGCAGTTCATCTTCTGTGGTAACGAGTTAATCTCAGTGTCCACCAGTTCATCCTACCAGAAATTCTAGCTCAAAAATTAGCACTAACATGAGAAAGATGATGTTCCGAATTAAACTGTAACAGTTTTTATTAACATATAATGTATTTTTTGCTTCAGGGTACAGGTCTGGGAGTCATGGGTCTTACACACTTCCCAGCACTCACC
Source organism: Lutra lutra (assembly GCF_902655055.1). Taxonomy (NCBI): domain Eukaryota; kingdom Metazoa; phylum Chordata; class Mammalia; order Carnivora; family Mustelidae; genus Lutra; species Lutra lutra. The sequence goes on from NC_062280.1 coordinate 2,163,066, forward strand.
ATAGCACATACCCTCCCCAGAGTCCATAACCCAACCACCCCATCCCTCCCCCAACCCCAGCAACCCTCAGTTTGTTTCCTGAGTTTAAGAGTCTCCCCAGTCCCATCTTGTTTCATTTTTTCCCTCCCTACCCCCGAATCCCCGCCCTGCCTCTCAAATTCCTCATATCAGAGCTACCCTGTGACCCAGCAATCACACTCCTGGGTATTTACCCTAAAGATACAAACGTAGTGATCCGAAGGGGCACGTGCACCCGAATGTTTATAGCAGCAATGTCCACAACAACCAAACTATGGAAAGAACCTAGATGTCCATCAACAGACGAATGGATAAAGAAGATGTGGTATATATACACAATGGAATACTATGCAGCCATCAAAAGAAATGAAATCTTGCCATTTGCGACGACGTGGATGGAACTAGAGGGTATTAGGCTGAGTGAAATAAGTCAATCAGAGAAAGACAATTATCATATGAAAAAACTAACTTAATCGTTTCTTCAATATAAAGCTCTGCAACGAATGAGAGAGAAATGGCTTAAAAATAATTTCAAACTAGAATACAGGAATGTGATAGGTTCTACTACCTCAGGAGCAAAAATAAGCATGACTGCTATTTAAGATAAATGAAAATACTAAATCTCTATAAATGAATTTATTTGCTACGGAACCCACCCACATTTTTAGAATTTCATGAGGAAAGACTCTAAAACGGATGGCCACAGAACCACCATACTGAATAATACAGATTCAATTAAAAGAATTCATAGCTACAAATTACCTGGCAAGGTTCCATATGCATACCTCCCTCTAAGTCAAACCCGTCATTTGTTCAAGTTTAAAACACTGAGAAGAAAGAAAGAAAGGAGAAAGAAAAGAAAGCATGAGTGAGTGTAAACAACGTGCCTACTTCCTACACCAGCTTCTGCCTTCTGGAGTAAACCTCACAAAATTCTCCTGGGAGTAAAAGAAGTGAAGAAACCAGCAGACTTGGGAAAACAAAGAGGTTTGCTTCGAGGTCCAGGAGATGGTGGTCACCCCCACGGCGGGACCACAGGGTCCTGGGAGCTGCCTCGGCAATCCCTGTGTTGGGAAGTGATTCCTCTCATTGCTGATGCAACCCAGAGCCATGCAGTGTGGAAAACATGCTTCTAAACTTGAATAGAGACTCTTACGATGATCATGGTTTCAGAAAATAAACTCCGAAACAGACACAGCTCGTGGACAGGCGTGAGGTAGCCCTGCAACCTGGAAGGAGCCAGGCCTGGCTCACACGCGGGAAGCCACCGCAGAGAATAAAGTGCGGGTGTGGGACGGGGGGGCTGGGACGCTTCAAACCACAGGGCCATGAGACAGTCTCCGATGGAAAGATGTTTTGGTTTCTTTGGTTTTTCCCCCATAATAAACCTACACAAGGAGCCACACAATAAAGCTCTACTATTTGAAGAGTGACATTTTTAAATGGATTTAGAATATAGCCCAGCTAGAAATGAGTTGCATATTTTCATGTATTATCAGAATGACCCTACTATAATGGTAGGTAAAATTTAAAGTTTTACATTTTAAGTAAAACTTAATTTAAATTTAAATTGCATTTTAAGTTTTACACTAGATTTTCATCTCTTTGGGAGCAAAAGTTGTTTCTTTTATTTTTCCATGGTATCTAACAGTTTCATTCTCATAATCACCTAATATGCATTATTGTCATTGCTGTGTAATTAAACAGTAATGGAGAAATAGTATCAACTATCATTTAATGAGCTCCTGCTATGTCAGGACCCAAACTACATAGGCAGTTGATACATACGGTAGTCTTCATAACAGTTATGTGAGGTCAATATTGTTATTCCAATTTTACAGATGAAGAAACTAAGACATAAAGAAATAAAAAATTGTGCAAGATTATACAAATTTGTAAAAACTGAGTTTAATATAAGTTCACTAATAGTTGAGTAAATGCTAGGAAATATTTTTAGAGTTTTAAAAATAATGTTTAATTGGTACATATTCAAGGAATAACTATTATGTGCCAAATACATAAAATGAATTAATAACATGGAATGGGACCTGGAAAACAGAGGCAAGTAAGAAAAAGGTACAGTGCGTGTGCATGTGCAGTGGAAGTTGGGAACTACAAGCAAATTCTTGTTTTCAGGCAGGGAGTGACAGCTATGATAGGACTAAAATTCTAGAACTGAGCCAGATCGTAGAAGGTCTCATATGCCACGCTCAGGAGCCTGCACATGATACTTTCCCTCAGATTATGGGAGCCAGCAGAAGGTGATGGAGCTGGCAATGACGTGATCAGACTTTAGTTTGATGTCACAGCAGCAACAGAGGAGCTCTACGTACGTGTGAGTGGGAAGTGGCCACATAGGAGGCCTGGCTGGGAATTCAAATGCTTTTGCAATTATCCAGGGATTTGATTGTACCTGAACCGAGGCATTTGTAGAAGAAAGGGAAAAGAGGTATATTTGGGAAATATTGGGCAGATAAAATGGTAAAATTAAGTGACTGATCGGAATTTTGCTTTAGTGACCAGGTATGATTGATGTCATTCCCTGATATAAGGAATACATAGGAAAGATGCTCTTGTCTTGAAGGAACGATCATGAGTCGGGTTTTAGATGCGCTGAACTTGAAGAGGTTATGGCCCGTCCTTGGGAAGGTGTGGAAGGTCAGGACTGCAGAGAGAGATCTGCGAATTCTCAGCTGTTAGCTGTTAAGTGAAACCCTGAGAGAGTGATTCCCAGATGATCCAGGAAGAGAATAAACAGGGAAGACCAGTGAACCAGATCCTATGAGGGAAAAAAAGGGGGAGGGGCAAAGGAAAAAGGGAGAACTTGCCCACAAAGCTGACAGGAAAAGGTTAGGTAGCTCGAGGGAGAACTTTCAGAGAACAGTTTTTCAAGAAAGCTGGAGTGGTCAATTGTATCAAATAATGGAGAAAGGCCTGATGAAACAGATTAAAGGGGCCCATTGAAACATCACACATTTTAGTCCTCAGCTTACCAGACCAGCTTAACTGGAGTAGAGGAGACAAAAGTCCGAGCGCACGGGGATGAGTGAGTGCGTGGAGACAGAGGCAGAAAAGTGTACTTCTCCTAAAGCAGCTGGACTAAGAATTACGACAGGGTGGGAGCCAGACACGGCCCTGGGAGGAGCTGAGCTTGTATACCAGATAAGGGGAAAGACCCCAGAGAAAGGAAGTGGCTGTCCTTAGAGCGAAGAGAGGGTGACTGACTGGTGGAGAAAGTTCCCCTGGGAAGTGGGAAACAAACAAAACTGCAGAAGGGAAACAAATCCAGAAGCTTTTCAAAACAAATTCAAAGATTAGGTTAAAGTAAAAAATATGCCACTAAGGTTTTTATCTGTAATGACTGGAATCAGATTGTAATATCACTTTCTGTGTCTCAGTTAAGTGTTTTAAAATTACCTTCAGGGGTAAGTTCCAGGAGTCCCAGCAGACTGACAGAGGTGTGTACATTTTCCCAACTTTAGATGAGGACCCAAAAGTCTGGCGAGGTGAAAGCACCCCTTGCAGGTTGCAGAGCTCCTAAACCCCAGAGAGGGACCAGAAGCAGGTGTTTTCCCAATGACTGCCAGACGGGGCTTCTTACTCAAGTACACAGACTTTAAGGTTGTGATGCTTCTGATGCAAGCAAGATTTCTACTGAGAGTATATTTGTTGTCTCTTGCAACTGAATTTATAATTCTGATTGAGCAGACACCAAAAAGAGAAAAAAAGATGAAAGAAAGAAGAGAAAGGACTGTGAGATGTCTTTTCTCTTTCCCAGGAGAAATTAAAAAAAAAAAAAAAAAAAGCATGTAAACATTTTTGAGTTTGAAAAAAAAAAACAAAAACATTTTTGAGTTTGAACATTACATCACAGAGCTACAGGGACACGTTAATTCATTAATATTGTTGACGTTCCTACTTTCTCTGTAGAAGGCATGTGGATAAGAAGAATCTTACGCTATCAGAATCCCACTAATCACTTACCACTAGTGGGATTTCTCTTACACACTGTTCCTTAGAGAATATATTCACAGTATAAGATGAAAACACCTTGATTTCTTCTGAAGGGCTTAGTTTTGAACATTTCAATAAACTATCATAAAAACACTAAGGTTGCAATGTGGCTACAATTTTAAGGCAAAATTTTCCATAGGATAGTCTGCTCCCTCCAGCAAATGCCAAAAGTAGATACTTTTAAAAATACTGACTATCATGATTCAACAGTCTTACAGGAAACTTAGATGAAATTTACATGGAAAGTAATCAAGAGAAAAGCTGAATTGTGAGTATCTTCCCAACTCCATTATTTTATATAAATTTATACAACTTGGTCAAATTTATATAATGAATCACTTAATAACTAATAATTTTAGACTTTTCCCTTACCATTACTACATATCTCATATGTAAATCTAAATTTTGCAATGTGACCTCAGAGCAAAAAATGGTAGGTCAAAAAATGACTGACTTTTAAACATTTTATAAACGTAATAAAAGACCAAGTGATGATGTATGGATTGTCCTTCAAGTAGGAGTACATTGATTAAATAGTTTTCTTCCTGTGACCATAGTTTAACATGATTCCAATCTTGTAAGTCCCAGCTCCTCAAAACAAAGCTTTCTCTTTCTGTTTTTACCTCATTTCCAGCATTATGGGCATTTCTGGAATGATCAACCCCATGAATTGTAGGTCTGTAGTGACAGTGCTAAAAGTATGAAAAATATGAAGCAAAAGAGAGAAAATGAAAACTCTATATTCACCTATTAAAATATATTTTAATAACATGCATCCACTGTATAGTAGAACGATTTACATAAGCCACTATGAGTGGGATTTGGGCATTGAGTTATTTTTCCAGAAATGACAGTGAATCTGCAGTGGTTTATCTATGAACTTTAATTAGGCAGACCTGTAACTGAAGGGAATCACTGGGAGTAGCAAGTTACCACCAAGTCACAGCTGTGTCGTCTTGGAACAAGAACCTAACTGGTCCACATCAAGATCAAGAGCGTTAGGCAGAGATGTAACACAGTGGTTCACCAACACAAATCAGAACCACCTAGAGAGCTTCCCAAATCCCATCCAAACCTGCTAAGTTGGGTATCTGGAAAGGAGAAGAGCCCAGAATCCATATTGGTAACAAGCTCTTCAGATGACCACACAGCCTGCTCAACGTGGACCTGTGGATTGTTTACCCACTAACCCAAAGAGTCATGGTCAAAGCATATATTGTATTTGTCTTTATAAAAAGACAAATATTTGCATTTATTTGTATTTATAAAAATACGTATTTGTATTTATAAAACAATTATCTGTATCGAGGCACCTGGGTGGCACAGTCTGTTGACTGTGGCTGATTCTTGGTTTCGGCTCAGGTCGTGATCTCGGGGTCCTGATGCTGAGCCACATATCAGGCTCTGAGGCTCAGGGCTGAGTCTGCTTGAAAGACTCTCCACCCCCTCTTTCTCTGCCCTTCCCCCCATGTTCTTTCCTCTCTTCAAAATAAAATATTGTCTTTATCTCTCGATCTACAGTCTACATGTATAGAGAGAGATACACTCTTCAAAGTAAAGCCTCAGTTTAGTTTGGGTAAAAGTTACAGGTACTTCTAAATTTATCTGGACAGAATCAGGAAGCAAAGAATTGCAGGCTCATATCAGTGCCTTCCAATGATCTTAGTCTCACACACTACTCAGGAGTGAACAATAACCAGGGTAGATCTGATCACACAACTATATCCTGCCCATTGAAATTAGAAGGCTTGTTCCACTGAAAGTGACTGACACTCCTTGTGTTTGGGACTAGAGTTGCTTCCTAACAGCTATTCTGTCTTTCATATCCTTCATAACATAACTCTATTCAGTAGTGTACACAGCTAGTGCCACCTAGCTAAAACACTACATTCCCTAGCTGCCCTTGTAGCTTTGTGTGCCTATATGACTAAATTCCAGCCACTATAAGTTGAAATGGAATGAAGGCCTAATTGTCTCCATGAAAAAAGAGAGGATCACCACCTTTGTCTCTCATTCTCTATTCAAATGCCTGGAAAGTAAATGTAATGGCTGGAACTCCAGCAGCCACCTAGGACCATCACTCAAGGATTATACCCTAGGGATATGAGAGTAAAGAACTAGAAAGAGATTGAGTCTTTGATGACTTTGTAAAGCTAATATACCAGGCTTTCACTACTTAACTACAAGCTTCTTTTAAAAATAGGAAAAAAAATTTAAACTATTGCTTTCTGTTAGATGCAGCTGAACCACGAATAAAACACCCACTGTAAAAGTTTGCATGTCCTACACAATCCAAAGTATCTATTTTATCAGTAATGAGTTAAAAACAATTTATGAGTGGTCAAGTATCTTAAGCTACGTATTCATATTCTCTACTTCCTTTAAAGTGGTCTGATCCAAGTAAGGCTGAGCAATAAGCATTTGTGTCTTCGAATTTGTATTTTAATGATGAGATAAATGGCAGATACAGCATAATAAAATGCAAGAGACCTTGATATAAAAAGGACTGTCAGCCCCTCATCTCTTAGTAATCGGAAGTTGGCTTGGGTCCAGGATATCAGTGTAGGGTTACAACAAGAGGGTTCCAGATTTATGGTCCATGAGCCAAACTTGGCACTCAGACATATGGCATTTGGCTTATGCAGTGCTTTCTGAAAACGTTAGTTTTGAATGTCTTAAAGGGGGAGGCATCTTCAGCTCTCCACACGCCCACCATTCCCTACCGATGCACAACCACTTACTCGCTCCACTTGTTTATGGCACCTGCCGGGCCTCCGGAAATAAAATGGTACATTTTGGCACCTTTTCTCCTCTCCGTTACTTCTCTGTTGCTGAAATCAATGATTCACACCAAAGATGATTTTCTAAGATTAAGTCTGCCCGTTTCTAATAGCAAGAATGTGTGTAACTCAGTAGGTGTTAGAACTTTGTTTAGGAATATAACAATTATTATAAATGCAATAGTATTTTCTCGTACAAAAAAAAACAAATGGGAAACCTTTTTAAAGCTCCCTACCACCACCATCACAAACACACATGCCCAAAAACTCATCAAAATCTGATTTTGTCATTCTAACTATGATTCTGGTTACTTAAGAGTTTCAATTAATGTTAGCCCAACTTCCTTTCAGTTCTTAGGAATTTATTTTATTTTATTTTTTTCAGTTCTTAGAATTTACTAATAAGTAGCAATGTTTGGACCTAAAAGGCCTAAGACTTGATTTACTTACTTTTACCTCATTGTTCATAAGTATTTCTATCAGGCAGGCACTAGGCTTATGTTTACATTTCCGGTAAATAACCACAGTCAAACAGATGAGAGATACACCTTGAAGTATTAAAAAGAAAAATATGAAAGTGTGTAAATATCCACTTACATGTGATAACGTGTCTTTCCATTTCAAAGGGGACATATTTGTATGCAAAGTCAATAGCACATTATATGACTTAGTTATAGCTAAAATTTGAAAAATATACTTGTTTTGCATGTGTACCTTAGTTCTTTAGTTTAAAGCATTTACCTGAACTTACTATTCCCTGAATTTAAAATCACATGGAGTTTCAAAACTCTAACATGTTTATTAAGCTCGTGTCAAGCCTGAACAGGGGAAATAGAGTACTGCCAAGTATCCATTCAATGTAACTGAAACCAAAATATGCGCGTGAGTCAGTCCAAGTCACGGAACTCAGTATACTGGATTCTGGAATTCTTTTCCAGATCACCTTTAATTAGGGCCATACTACTTTCTTTCGCCATTGAATTTTTATCACATATACTCTCCTAGGTAGAGTAATAATACAGAGGGATTTATTTTTTGTGATGTGAATGCAAGGAATTACTCTATTTCTATAAAATCTGATATTTGGGATTCCAGTTGCTGTGCTCTTTGGTTGCGCTGGGGGAAGAGAGGTTGGTATGCAGATGGGGCAGTTTTGCACCAAATAACAGATTTCTAACATTTGTGTAAATTAATAATGAGAAAAAATAAGCTCTCTTTATTTTTCAGAAGCACCTACAGAGTCATTACAGCGACTTGGGGAATTCTGTTAACAAGTGGCCGATTCCATACACCCTACGAGACAGCCCTTTCGTTTATTCCCATGCTCAATTATTGTCACACTTTGTAAAAGTTGTTTTAAAATATTAACAAGGAATGCTGTATTAAGTTTTAAAGTTGTTGATTGTTTTGGTGGGGGAGGGGAGTGAACTGTCCCCTTAGTAATTAGATTTGCTGTTTCTATTGTAATTTTTCTTTGTTTTTTCTCTCCCTTTCCTGACTTCTAGCTCCCAAGTATTTTCCCCACCCTTCCAACCAATCCACCCTTCCACGTTTTTCACACCAATACAAAGAAACTCAAGAGTTTGACCTTTTGTAAATTGCCTCATTTTTGAAAACATAAAAAGTAACATAAAAAGTTTCAAGTTTTTGGAAGTGCCCCCTCTATGGGACTCTGGACAGATTGTTGGGTCTTCATCTCACATTCTTATTTTCACTGTGAAAATGATTCTTAGAACTTGTGGCCTCTAGACTAATTTTATGACCATCTTCAGAGCAAAAAGACACAGAAGTAGGTATTAAAAAATATATACAAAGATGTATGCATATATCTGCATATCTATAAGCACGAAAGTATCTGTGAAAGACGGTAACCGAAAAGTTCACATGTGCTAAGTTGTAAAAGCTTGAGTTTGATGTTAAATAGTCGTGAAAATCTATAATGGCCTATTATGAAAAAGAACATGTCTGGAGAACAAGGACTTAATAATCAGTGGAACCAAATTACGTATTTTCTTACATTTTATAGCCGCCAGGCATTTTGCTTAGGCAGACCACACAACCCAGCCCTCAGAGGAGCAAACTGCATAGGGAAAAAAAAACTGGTAACAGGCAAGGTTCGTCTTACAATAGAGAAAAAGACAAGAAACTTGCATCTAAAGGATAATGTCCCTGCAAATGCTCCATGATAGATGCTTCATCCGCGAGGCAGGCGAGGCAGCCGGTGCTGCCTTCCGCCCTCTGGCAGGGAACCCCTGTCCTGATGGTGCAGCCGGGAGGGGACACAGTCCCAGGGATCTGGCTTCGTTCAGCCTCTGTCACGGGGAGGTAAGCGAGACCTGCTCTGGGTCAGCAGAAGCGGTTTTAAGATCCCAAGTGGGAAGGGACAGAAGGAAAGGTCTGCGAAGGGAGGAGAGCCAGGCCCGAGACAAAGAGGAGTCAGTCATCGAGTGGCCACAGAGGTCCTTCCACACAAAGAATTGTGCGGCCTGAGGTCCCCTGCAAGGAGGACGGCACCCTGCCCCAAGGACAGAGCCCCTCTGGTGACCCTGCCTTCAGGGCTCCATTTCAAGTGCTCTGCTTTCCTTTCAAATGTCTCCCCCTCCCCTTGCAGCTGAAAGGACTCTGCCTGGACTTTGGCAGAAGTACCCGGTGCTGTCCTCTGCCCCGGGCGTCGGGGTCTGCAGATAATCTGATGGTCCTCCAGCCGCTCCCAGGTGCACCTCTGCCCGCCCCGGCCCCACTCCCCACTGCAAGTGCCCCCGCGCCCTCTCCCTCCCCCGGGCTGAGCATCCCCCAGTCCCAAACCCACAGGAAACAGCACTAGCAGAGCAAACGGCCGCAAGCTCACCGTCCTCGCCTTCGTCCTGGGCTCTCGCTGAGACAAGCCGCCCTAATAAAACAGTCAGAAGGAGGAGAGGGGTTGCTTGCAGCCGGTGTGCCATCTCGTCGAAGTGCTAGGCATGCAGGTCCTCCTGGGAGCGAGAAGTGATCTAAGGTTCTGGGAGCACCATGAAGCCGGCCTCGGCTCTCTCAGCTCTGGCGGGGCAGCCTCTGCAAACCCCTTCCCAGCACCAGCTCCAGCACAGTCTGAGAAAACTTTTTTCAAGCGATGCAGCTTTAAATAGGAAGAATGCAGCCTCCACTTCTCTTCCTGCCCCTTTTCAGCTTGTTCAGGCTCATAACTATCCAGTGTCTGCCAAGCAACGGTCTGATTGATGGTAAACAGCCAAATCAGAGCGCGCCTCTCTGTGTCTCTGAGCCTCCAACTGTCCCTGCTCCGTTTATGTTTTAAACAGAAATGGGCGCTTAATCACAGAAACAAACGTTTAGTTCTTTTTCTCTTTTCTTCTTCTTCTTCTTTTTTTTTTTTAAAGACAGACTGTTAGAAGAAAATAGTTCTATTCCCCCCTCCCTAATCCTTCCCTAGACACACGCCCCTTCACTTTTTCCCTATAAGCTGAAAAAGACATTAGGGAGGAAATACAGCCTTGTAGGCTCGATTTTGGTGTCTAGATCATCCAGGTCTCTTGTCCACCTTACACTTGCAAAGGATCGAATTTTAACACTTTCTTTTGACTGAAGAGGACGTAGTCTCATCTCCTTGCCAGATTTTGGTTTTTTTCCCAGATTCTGGAAGGGGACGATTAAAATTGTGCCCAAGTCAAGTCCAGGTGAAGGGACTGTTTCAGACAAATAAATTTGGGATGTGTCATACTTTAAGACCATCTCTGGGTTTCTCCACATCTCTCGTTTATGGGAACACATCTGCAGGTCCCTCTTGTCCCAGAAAGTTTTATTCTATTGAAAACTGGTCTGCTTTGTCCCTGTGAAGGGATGGGAGGTCTACCACACTCCAGTGCAGGAAGCCTCACTTCCAACAATGGCTCTGCCACTTACCAACTTCGTAAACATGAACTCCTTTATCTCTAGGCACTCCTATTTGCTCATTTGAGAAAAGGGCTTTGCCCTGACCTGTGTGCAGGGTTTAGTGACACTAAAACGAGGAATATGCTATTAACTAAATTCCAAATTACAAAGAGCTACATAAGAGGACATGGTGGTGTTATTATTCCCACATTAGTTTTCAGGGACTGTGACAGTCCCAGTGACACAAGCCATTTACCAGCAATATTCATAAACTTTGGGCCACTTCTCATGCCTCGCCAAGAACTTAATGACCTCAGAATGTTCTACGTAATCCAATACATTTGCTATCTTGACTCCACCTGGAATGGATACACTATCCAAAACAGGGCCGTCTGCGGTCTCCAGTAACTCAACAGCGGTCAGGCACCTTGCACAACACTAAGCACTGAGGGAGACAACGACCCAAAAGAAGTGTAAGCCATGCCCGTTGCCTTTAAGGTACACATGTAGATGCTAAAAAAATAAATTCACGTGAAACAAAGAAACATAAGCTGGAGCGTATAAACATGTGTGGGTGTATTAACCCCAACAGAAACTCAGAGAAAGGAGATATGATAGAGTGCGATTAGGTAAGTAATACACTATCACTTTTTATAGAGGAAATCCAAGAACCTTTGAATTTTTAGCTTGGAGCTAGAATCTCTGGAGATGTATTCCAGAGGGGGACCAACTTTCCAAGCAGCTGTAACCCTGTCCCTCTCAGTTAAATTTTTCACTTTTATAAGAAAGATTAAGAACACAATTCAATCTCTCATGGTCCCCTCCAGTTTCAGCCTCTTCTTCCTGTCAGACCAAAAGCATGTGGTGTGATAGGGACACAGCAAATATTTTCAGGACAGCTGTGATAAATTAGCTTTTCTTCATGAGCTTTGTGACTTGGGCTTTTCCTCTATGATCAGCTTTAGGATCCTACGTTATAACTCGGAAAAGAGTAGCACGTACACAGGTGTTGACCAGGTGTGTTGGTTTCATAGATGTGGTTGCATTCAGCAGAGCAGACCCAACCACTCCTCAGTCCCTGAACTAATCCCAGGCCTTAGTGCTTAAGTGAGGAGCTCAGAAGCCCATCACAATTTCAATAAGCTCCTCCCAAGTGTACATCTTAGAAAAATGCCTGCCTCCTGGGTAAGTCTGTACCAAATCCACTTTCATAGCAACCCTGAAAGTTATTTATAATTTTCCTTGAATCATATGTAAAGATTCAAAGGAGCTTACTGGCTCAAGTTTGCTCAGCTACCAAGTGGTAGACTTACACTTAGGTTCTGTTTCAGAAGTGCTGACTCCAAAGTGAGTATTCTCACCTCCTAGCTCTTAGATCGGCCGAACACCAGTATTTCCAGTCTCCAAAGAAAAGATGCCTCAGCACCTTCAGGGTCGGTTCTTCCCTCTGTACTCTTTGTCCATCCCTTCACGTGCCCTTCAGGACGTTACTCTGTGTCCTCCAATCTATCCTCAAAAAAAGAAAAAAAAAAAAAAACCCAAAGATTCCCCTGAACTACTCATCTTCTCTAGTTTCCTTTTTTCCTTCTACTTCTTAACTCCCAGGTACACTTGACTGTCTTCATTAGAACATCATCACCGGCACCGCAAGAGACATCGAGAAACCTGAAGACCTTCCGTCTTTTCTCCCCGTAGTATTTGATACTCTGACTACTCCCTTCTTACGGAAACTCTGTCCTCCCAAGACTTCCTGGCCCCACAAACTTCTCTTATACCCCCCTTTTCTGTCCAAACTTCCTTTTCTAATTCTCTCAGAGAGTTATTGTGTTTTCCAGCCTTGTCCCATCGGCATTCTCCCGTCCTTGCCCATTCTCTTGGGCTGTATTAACTGTTAGAGCCCTGGTTGTTACTTCCGTTCACATGCTCATGGTTTCCAGTCAAGACTTTCCTCCTCAGTTGCAGATCTGCAGACTTGTGTTTCTAAGTGTCTGTTTTGAACATCTTTCTCTGGACAAGTCCGTGAAACTCAAGGAATCCAAAATGAAACCATTATCTCTCACTGTTCTTTATATGCATTAACACTGTCACCATTACTCTAGTCCCAAAGATTAGGAACATAGGAAGACACCCTTTCTCCTCCCTCAACCTACATCCAACTGATGGCCAAGTCTTGTTGATTTTGTTATGCATTTCTTCACTCAATTACTTTTCCTTTCCTAAAAAACTATTAACTCCCAAGTACTTACACGACACAGTTATATGATATTTTAAAAGAAGAAAAAGGGGAGGAGGTGGCGGAGGAGAGGAAGGGAGAAGGAAAAGGAAAATGCCTGTTTCTTGATTTCCATCTCTTTCTGCTTTCCTCTTTTGGCTTCAGCCATTGGAAACATGGACTTTTTACCCCAGGCACATAAGGAAGTTCACACCTCAGAGCTCTGCTCAGGCTCTGACTTGCCTGAAATCGCCACGTCCCTGGTCTAATCCATTCCCTTACTCAACAAGTCTTTGTTGGATGCCTATTACTTGCCAGGTTCTACTCAAGGAGCTAAGGACGCGCCTGCGAACAACACTAACACCGTCCCTGACGCGGTGGAGCTTCCAACCGTGAGTGGAAAACAGCAGGGAAGACGTGAACAAGCACGCAGACAGGTCATTCCAGATAGTAAGATGCCAAGAAGGAGGTAAACAGTGTGTTGGTCTAGGGTCGTTCAGGAGTTGGTACTGGGAAGAATGCCACAGATTAGGGCCATCAGGGCAGACCCACTGAAAGAGGCAGCAGTGAATCAGAGACCTAAAATTTGAGAAAGTATCAATCCCCAGAGAACTGGGAGAAAATGGCATTCCAAGCAGGAACGGCAAGTGCAAGTGGCCTGGAATGATATATTACTTTTCTATAGTTGTCCTAAAAATTATCACAAGCTTAGTCATTTACAACAATACAATGTAATATCTTACCGTTTTGTTAGTCACCAGCCTGGGTCTCACTGGGCTAAAATCAAGGTGACAGCAGGCCTGCGCTCCTTTATAGAGGCTTTAGGGGAGAATCTATTTCTTTGCCCTTTTAAACTTCCAGGGGTCAATCACATTCTCACAGCCTCTTTCATCCATTTCAAAGCCAGCAACATAGCCTCAGCTGACGTTATTTTTTGCGGCCACACGTTTCTTTGACGACACATGTGACTTGATTGGTTCCACCTGTAAAATCCAGGATAATTTCTCCCATCTCAAGATCTTTAATCACATCTGCAAAATCCTTCTTGACGTGAAAAGTAACACGTTCACAGTTTCTGAAGATTAAAACATGGGTATCTTTGGAAGGCCATTATTCTCCTACCATATATAGGAAAGAGCTTTGAATGGGCTAGAATAGGAAGAAAGCCCTTTCCGGTTAAGGTCGGTTAGTAAAGTCATGGAGAGGAGTTTAGATTTTTTTCCCCCCTAAATGCAATGGGAAAGGATTCTCATTGGAATAATGTACTCTAATGTGCTGATTTTTAAATAGTATGAATAGTTTACAAGAAACGTATCCTACCAAGGCAAGAAGGGAAGTGAGAACGCAAGTAAGGCAGAACTTCTACTCCAAAGAGACATGATGGTGGTTCGAAGTCGAGAAAGGCAGTGAAAACAGAAAGAAGCAGGGGGAGTCCAGAAAGTTTTGGAAATACAGTCACTGAGAACTTAGGTAAAGGGAAAGATTGAGGAGGACATCTCTGCCAACTAAGAGAATGACAGAGCTGCCAAAGCTTACGTTTTACCAGCCCAACTTCACACAGACAAACCCCGGCTCTTCCTTCCTAGGGCTTCTGGGCATGTTCTGTGCGGACACCGCTAACATCGCACGCCGTGGGTATGTCTACTTCCCCTGCTGGACTGAAAGCCGCCGGGGATTACAGACACTGTTTGGTTATTCACATTTGCCCAATAGTTATTGGTTGAACGCATGTCATTTGATAGAGAATCAGTAGAACTGATGACCGAAAGGCCATGACAGAAGTGGCGGTGAGCCCAAATAAAAATGACTCTAAGACCCAACCCAGGGGACTAGAAAAATGATGATCCTGGTGAAATAACTATCTTGGCTAGGAAAAGAAACTGGTAATGGAGTTGAAGAAGCTCACTGAACAGATGAGATGCGTCTCCACACATTCATGCTATGAGACAGCATCACCGTAATTTCTGAGCAGAAAAAGCCTGTGTATTACGAATACACTCTCTTTCTGGCAGAAAGCTACTGTGGAAATAGTAACCATAACAAGAGTAGTAAGGGGTAAATTGTATTAAGTGTTGACCATGTGTCAAATGCTATGTAAGCATTTTATGTGTATTAATTCACTTAATCCTTAAATTGATGCTATGGGATAAGTGATATTATTTTCCCTGTTTTACAGATGAAGAAAGGAAATTGAGGCTCAAAGATAGGTAACTGTGTCATACATCAAGGAATTACCAGATCCAGGTTTAGAACTCTGGCTGCATAGTCTTCTTGTAACAAGGAGTTGAGGTTCAAAGAAATGATATGATGTTTATTTCCTTATCTTAAACTCCATCACCGATGGACAATACTGGGAGAATCCCTTGGAATGCATTTAGCATAATATTTTTTCAAGTAAACAAATATATGAACCAATGAACTTAATTACAAATTCTATCTATATCCAAATTTTGTAAATATAGGTTACCTCTAGCTGAGTATTTGTACTAAAAAATATCTTTCTACATATAAGCATAATTAGAAATAATTTTTTATTAGAAATTGTTCACTTCTTAAATTATAAATTTTCATTTTAATCTAGATATGTTTCAGAATAAGTCATATTTTGAGAAAAATTTCCGATTTTACACTCCCAAATACTATCTCCTGAGGCAATCGACACTCACATTTAGAAGTTATGAAGAGTCCTGTGAGACAAAATCATAAGTGATCTGGTAAATAATATTAGCTTCTGTGGCACCCTCTTCTCTGTGTACTGTTTGAGTACACATCTAGTCTTTGAGACCCACAATAACCCAGTAAAGTAATATGGTCAGGATGATTAGTTCCATTTACACCGGGATTCAGAGAGGTTAGTGACTTTTCAGGAGTTACACAATGCAAACAAGAGTCTCAAAGATAGGCTTCCAAGTCCTAGCACTCAATCCATTGGACCTCATGATAATTAAACTATAATTCAAATTTTACTAACTAGAAAAGCAATATCAAAAAGGTCACAAACTGGAGGTCTTACATACAGCATGGTGACAGCATAGAAATTCGCTAAAAGAGTAGATCTTAAATTTTCTTACCATACACACACAAAGGTAATTACGTGAGATGATGGTTGTTAATTAACTTGATTATGGTTCTTATTTCACAATATACATATATATCAAATCATTTTCTACACCTTAAGTATACATAATTTTATTCATCAATCATGCCACAATAAAGCTAGAAAAAAATTAAAATAATAATAATAGTAACACTAAAGTAGTGGTTCTAGCACAGACTTGGAAGCCGGCCAGAGTTCATATCCTGGCCCGCCACCGACAGGCCGCATGACTATGGAGAACCTGCATGTCCTCCTGCAGCTTAGTCTCCTTGTCTGCATGATGAGAATAATAACCCTGCCTGCCTCACCGGGTCATTCTGAGGATTAAATAGGTTGATATTTGAAAAGTGCTTAGACAATGTCTGGCATAAAGGTAATATTATTATATATGTTCTGGTTAAATAAAAACAAGTAACAGCATTAGTGCTTCTTTTAAAAAACACAACTTATGATCAGTTTAAAATTTACCATTAATATGTATACAGTGGAATATTACTCAGCCATAAAAAATTAAATCTTGCTATTTGTGACAACATGGGTGGACCTCGAGGATGTTAGGCTAAGTGAAATAACTCAGACAGAGAAAGACAAATACTATGTGATTTCACTTACATGTGGAATCTAAAAAAAAACAAACAAAACAAATGAAGAAATAAAACAGAAACAGAATCATAAATATAAGGAACTGGCAGTTGCCAGAGGGAAGGATATTTGAGGGATAGGTAAAATAGATAAACAGATACAGGAGATTAAGTGGTACAAACTTCCAGTTATAGAATAAGCTTGTCACTGGGATAAAAAGTACATATGGGGAGTATAAGCAATAATATTGTGAATAATGGTATATGGTGGCTTATGGTAACTGCACTCACTAGGGTGAGCATTGTGTAATAGAATTGTCAACTCACTAGGTTGCACACCTGAACCAATATAACACTGTATGTCAGCAATACTTCGATAAAAATTCTTTTTTAAAAAAAGATTTTAGTTATTTATTTGACAGACAGAGATCACAAGCAGGCAGAGAGGCAGGCAGAGAGGGAGAGAGGAGGAAGAAGGATGCCTGCTGAGCAGAGAGCCCGATATGGGGCTCGACTCCAGGACCCTGGCATCATGACCTGAGCTGAAGGCAGAGGCTTAACCCACTGAGCGACCCAGGCACCCCATCAATAAAAATTCTTAATAAAATAAAATTAAACTGTTAAAATTTACATAAATTCTAAGGTCATTAGAAGGAAGTTGAATTATCTACCACAGTATGCTCTAGTAATTCCCTCATTTTTTTTTCTTTTATATTATGTTTATTAAAGCATGCTTTATTTCTTTTCTTTTTTTTAAGTTTTATTTTTATTTTTATTTTTATTTTTATTTTTAAGTAATCTCTACATCCCATGCTGGGCTTGAACTCACAACCTGGAATCATCTCATGTTCTACTGATTGAGCCAGCAGGTGTCTCAAGGCATGCTTTAAATAGAGCAAAATTCACATTTTTAGGTGTATAGTTCTTTGAGTTTTGACAAATGTGTACAATTATGTAACCATCATCACAATCTAAAGGATATTCTCTTGCCCCCCAAAGTTCCTCCATATTGAGTCAATATTCTCCCATCCCCATCCCTGGCACCACTGATCTGATTTTCATCCCTAGAGACTTGCCTTTCCATAATATTATATAAATAAAATTTAAAAGTATGTAGCCTTTTTTGTCTGGTTCTGTGATTTCATCCCATGCTATCGCATGCATCAGAAGTTCATTCCTTTTCTTAAATTTCTATGTTTGCATGTTTAAATTTATTCTCTCTTTCTTAACCATTAATCCATTGTTATTAAGCCTAATAAATCTTAAAACACAGATGACTGTTTGCATTGGATTAGACAATTCTCTGTAGCTAAAATGAGCATCCATGAGTCAGGGCTTCCCCTCAGGGAAACTTTTTAGATGGCAGGACTAGGTACAGGCTACAAAGAAGAAATTGTCCAGAAACTCAATGACACCAAAAGCCATTTATACCAAATGAGCTTGTTATGCTCCATATACTGCTTTTAAAAAATTAAAAGCCTAAGAGTCTTAAGTTGTTTCTCAACAAAAAAGGAGCGATTCAGTCCACCAGACTGCGTTCTGACGTTGTTCTTTTGACAATTATGTGGCAGCCAGAGGTCTGGGAATTATGTCCTTGGTGTGGAGAGGGAAGTAGGGGACAAGGAAATTGATGTGATGTATTTTATTGCATTTCTCAAGCCCATCAGTACTTTGTTTAATATTTCAAATTTCCTGTATGTTGCGGCAAACCACTCTTTCAGCTTCTCTAATTCCTTCAGTTGTTTTGCAACTCAGGAATTCTCTGCTTTGAGAGAATATGCAAAAAGTTTTAATAAATTGGCTCTTAAGAAAGGATAGCAAGAAAAAAAGGATCACGTTCTATATGAAAGAGCCATTTTAAATATCATTTATGCTATAGTTTCGTTTCACATTTCATACCTGTGTCCAGTGTTTGAATAAAATAATTATACCAGCTATCAGTTGTATCAGAGCATTCAATACTAATTTTTTAAAATCCTTTATCAGATAACCTGTGAGAACTAAAAAGATTCAACCTATCTCCCTCTCCTCAATGTAGACATATCAAATAGAAAATGACCATCAGTGGTCCAGTCTTAATCAATGCTGAAAAGCAGAAACTTCTATTCATAATCCCTATTATCACAATTCTCTCTAATGTTTTAGTACTTTAATAATCATTAAGAAGATAAAATGAGAGTATTGCATGAAAAATATATGATGCATTTGGATTATAATTTTTATTTAAATATCTTCGAGTAATCAATGTTTATTTTGGTATAAATATACAATTATGAATTCAGAAAGGCTCTAACTACATTAATTGAAGTCTTAATTAGATATTAAAGTGTTTGGCTAAGTCACTTAAGCGTCTGACTTTGGCTCAGGTCATGATCTCAGGGTCCTGGGATGGAGCCCCATGTCAGGCTCCCTGCTCAGCAGGAAGCCTCTTCTCCTTCTCCCTCTGCCTGTTGCCCCCACCACCCCCGCCTGTGCTCTCTCTCTGTCAAATAAATAAACTAGATCTTTAAAATAAATAAATATTAAAATGTGTCACTATGTAGCTGTTTTTCAATGTTCTTTCTTTTTCTTATTTCAAGTTTTTATTTAAATTTTAGTTAGTTAACATACAGTGTAATATTAGTTTCTAGAGTAGAATTTAGTAATTTACACTTATATATAATACCCAGCACTCATCACAAGTGCTCTCCTTAATACTTATCACCGATTTAACTCAACCCCCCCACCCACCTCCTCTCCAGTAACTTCTGGTTGTTCCCTATAGTTAAGTCTCCTATGGTTTGCTTCCCTCTATCTTTTCTATCTTGTTCCTTTGTTTTGTTTCTTAAGTTCCACATATGAGTGAAATCATATGGTATTTGTCTTTCTCTGACTTATTTCGCTCAGCATAATACACTCTAGCTCCATCCACCTCATCGCAAATGATAAGATTTCATTCTTTTTGATGGTTGAGTAATATTCCATTATTTATATATCTCACATCTTCTTTATCCATTTATCAGCTGATGGACATTTGAGCTCTTTCCAATATCCTAAACACTACAAGGACCCAGTGGCTCAGTGATTATATTGCTTAGAAATCAGAAACATTCTGTATGTTTAGATCATATTTCCCTAATTACTATTGAATTAAAATATGTAGATATCCATACACACACACACACACACACACACACAAAATACAAAAAGAGTTGGTGAAAAGGCAATTCATAAACTTGACTTTGAGTATGATCTTAAATTACTGCACCACATAAATGAATTGTCCTTGGCCCCAAAGATGAGGACATCAAAGCCTGCTGTGACCACTTACTACAAACACTGGGTGATTACTCCTAATACATAGAAAATACTGACATGGGTTTCACTCACCAGTTGAAGAGCATATTATTTTGATGGTTTTTTTTAAGTATGTGAGAGATACTGTCTCCTGAGATCTGGAAGAACACATGGTCCTCATTTGCTTATTTTACAGGGACTTACTTTCGTTTTCTCTGGAATAACTGCTATCATAAGACATTACTGGATGAGGGAGACTTTATAATGTGCCTTGTCTTCCCTTTCCACATCATCTCCACTTCCATGATTCTGGAATGCGAGGAATCTGCAGAACTGTTCCTGGAACATTCGAAATTCCTTTTTCTGTAAATGTAAAACATAGCTGAACAATCCAGGGACACAGAACTTCGGTAATTTCTCTCCCTGTTACTTTAACCAAAATCAAATTTATACACATGTAATTGTAAGAAGAGATCCCGTATTAACCTGCATTTTATAGTCAATCTCTAAGGCCCATCAGGTGGCTCCAGAAGCCATAGTGCACTCAATTTACTAAATTTATTCTGAATTCTGCTCATTTTTTTATGTATCTATTAAAAAATCTCCAAATTACTTCAGTTACTTGAGATATGGAAATTGTCAGTAAAAGAAAAGAATTAGGAAGTTAGTGTGCTTCTGAGGCATGAGCATCAGCCACCACATCCTTTTTCTTCAGATGTATCTTGAACATCCTACTCTATCCATCCTCCCTACTTAAGTAAGTGAGGGTTCTAGTTTCAAAAGTTCTATGCAATTCATATACTGCACACTGACTGTGAGATTCCTTTGAGGATGCAAGTATATACAGGACATACTCATCGCCCTCCAAGGGCTCACCTGGCTTGGTGGTAACAGACACAAGAATTTGTATCTATAATCCACATACTACCAGGATGAGTTCTATTACAGAAGTGCACAGAACAACAGAAAAACAGGGTAAGGTAAAGGGACATAACGTCACAAGGAATCTGGAGTTTATGGAGGTGGTAGAATTTAAGTAGAGCTTCAAAGCATAGATAGCATTGCAACAGAGATTGACTAAAGGAACATTAGGGAAGACAGAAAGGAAAATATTCAAGTGGCTTAAAGAAATTACTAGCCTAGTAGAGTTAAATCTCAATGGTACAAAATTAATGCCACTCAACAGTACAAAGCATGAAATATTTAAGTAAAACTTAAATACTTAATAATAAATAAAAATACATATAAAATTAATAAATTAATACTGAACTTATTAAGTAAAACACAATATTTTAAAAGCATAAAGTATTTATAGTAAAGGAAATGGGAAGAGGGGCCAAGAAATATTTAAAAGCAATAAATCCCAACCTTAACAAGATTTTCATTTTTTAATAGTCTAGTCAGTATTTCAAGATAGTATCTATGCTAATTATTCCATTTCAAGGAATTTTTTTTGCAAGGAATTTTCAAGGGTTTTTTAATGATTTTACTAAACTAACATACTCTTGGACTATATTCTCCAGAATGCTCTGTCACTGGAGAGACACACAAAGACATCAATAACATGCCTGCATCTTTATTCATGCAGAAAAAAAAAAAAAAAAAGTATTTCTAATACTCTGCATGGTTTTATTTCTTGTAGAACCACACCCACCTCTCTCTTCCAAAAGAAGACATAGCTCAAGAAAAAATGTGCATGAATCAGTAACCATACAGAGACTTGAAATCTGTTTTTACATAGCAACCTCATCTCATCTTCTAAGCTCACTCCAAAGTGGTTTTTCAGCAGCCTGAGAGTCAATATAGCAAAGAGAAGTGGAGAACATATTTGTAAGTCCCTCTCTGATGTAAGTCTGTGACTGTTACTAGCCCTTTAAAGTCTTTAGAAAGAAAATACAGCTCCAAATTCCAAATCCTGAAGAAAGGGAATGAAGAGCTAGTATAATCAAACTGATTTTAGGTTAAAAAAAGAAAGGAAATTAACAAAAACTCCTTTTATGTCATTAAGAACTTGAAGTGTGATCTCTCTGAAAAGACTATTCCACAGAATATCACCTCTGACAACACTGGGCCATGGGAAATGTGAGCTCTGGTCTCAGGACGGCCTCTGACTAACCACTTGACCTTAGGACAGCTCCATACATCGGCGGAGTTCAAGTCCTTATTTGAAAAATAAGACAGTAAAACCCCTTTGTATTTCCAAGTATTATTACAGGAAGCATTCATGAATGAGTTTTACAAGTTCTAAAAATTAATAAAATATAAGCTATCATTATTCTTACTACATTTGAGGAATGATTAATTACAAATAGGCCATTTGAGAAGAACTCTATTCAGTTCTTTGCTTAATAAAGGACAGCGTGGGATCCTGCAGTTATTTTTAGCGATTTAAAACACATTTTCAGTGGGTAAAAGGACAAGTGAGCAATGCCTTAGTTTGGCAGGGTTCCCTTTAGACTGCCTGAACTCAGAAAGAACTTCCAATTTAAGTGTTGATCTAACAGAATGAGCTAAAAGGAGAGTAAGTGTTTGGAGAGAAAAGATGGGAAAGAATAATGAGAGAAAGTATCTGCTATCCCCTTGGAAAAAACAGACTTTCCATTTGCTTAAAACTGACGCACATAAGCTAAATATTATTCCTTTACAATTTATGACTATGAGCGTTTCAAACATAACTATTATAAAAGCTTTGATTTGATTACACAGAGAAAATACAAAAATGACCTGTGTGGGACCCCAAGTCTTTGGATACTGCAAAGGACTCTCAAAAGGACACACCATTGAATTTTCTCAACCACATCGTGGGTTAAGAATCTCAGTTTATAGGTAATTAACTTTAGGTTCAGTAGGGTTAAATGAGATACAGACTTACACAACTCGTAAGTAAACCATGCAAGACAACCCAGATCTAAAGATAGACTTTAGAAGGTCTAAGCGTTCCTCGGTGCTCACAGGATCTTCTTGTTTGGGGGTCAAAGGTGGATCTGTGAAGTTTTTCCTTTTCCAAATGCATAATTTGTGCAAGGCCAGATGTTTTCATACACTTTAACCATTGCAAAAAATGGCAACAGCTTGAAATTAGATGCAAATATGAGAATCCTACTGTTTTCTATTAAATCGACATTAAAGAGATTTGCAAAAATGTAAAATAATGCCATCCCTCTCATTAACTTTTTGTTTTGGTAAGTATTGCTACTTTCATAAAAATACACTATTTATGTTAACACAAAATGGTAATATTCTTATTTTAAATAAATAAAAAATTTCTCAGTTTTAATTTCTAAAGTGGTGAATATCAATAGGTATAACCTACTACATTTTATTTAGGGCCCTTGATAATTTAAAAAGTACAAAAGTCTCCTGAGACCAAACCAAGATTTTGAGAATTACTTATTTATGCCATAGTCCAAGCATGTCCCTTTCTCTTCTACATTTTTAATATAGTATTTGATTTTCAAGTTTACAAAGTAGCACATGCTTTTCCTGCCAACCATAAAGAAGAGAAAATGAAGAAAATATTTTAAAAATAATTTCACTAATAAACCCACCACCTTGATATAATCATTGGTAACATTTACAACATCTCTCTTCAAAGATTTTTTTCATTTGAGAATACATTTTCAATATGTAATCTCTTGCTTAATATATTGCTTTTTTTCCTAATTATCACTGAGAAAGGATTTTATGCATACTATTAAAAATTCCGTGAGCAGCTCTTTTAATGACTATATAATATTCTATCATATTCACGCTATAACTTATTGAGGTACCCTCCTACTGTTAGTTAGTTGCCAATTTAAAATATTACAAATAAAGGAAAACAGAGATGGTTCCTGGTAGGTTTCTCTAAGTTTCTGAGTAGTAAATGAAGACACCTGGAGGCACACATATCCTTTGTTGTGGTTAAGGAAGGGCATGTTACAGCTGTTGAATTGGTTAAAATGATGTTTATTTAGGTTTATTTTTTAGTTTATTAGTGATATTTAAGCTGAGATTCAAATTATCAAAGTAGTTAGCCATGAGAATTTCCAGAAGAAAACCCCAGCAAAAGCTCATGCAAATGCCTTCAGACTATTTTTTGCTTGATATATTTAAGGAACAGAGATAACCAAGAACACCAGAGACTTCAGATTACTGTTTTTTCTCTTATGTAGTAAAAATTTTCCATAGGCCCTTCTTGGTTTTTATTCTGCTACCTTAAGCTTTCATAACCTTAGTAAAATATATAGTTAGATCTAGGAGTTTATTACTTCTACCTTGAAGAAGTGTGTATTACGCTTTACCCTACCAATTTTCCACATGGAGGCTGGGAGATAGATATATATATTTATATACATATATACATATATATATATTCATATATAAAATACAAGTTATTTTTATATAATAAATAAAAAGATATATTGCTATAAAGATAATTAATGGGTTTATAAATATATAATCTAGTCTGGTAATCATTCATATTTTGTAGTACTGCCAGAACAAAGTGAGATCTCTTACCACCACCCTATGATTATTTAATAATGAGCAAATGACCTTGGGCATATGAAACAGAATGGAGCTTATTTTTTGACTGGATGAGATGTGGATAGTAAAAGGGAAAACATATGGTAGGAGATATCAATTTTGGAGAAATCCAGTGGTAAAGGTTTACTAGAAAGTTGGGAGGGACAAGAAGAAGTTTTATTTGTTGGTTTGTTGACATATGGGATGCACATACCAACCAGAACCATTTATCTGATACTTTAATTAATGTATGTTTCAGAAGTCAATTTAACCATCCAGAAATTGCTTTCATAATAATAAATGAAAAACAAATTAAAGGTTTGAAAATCAACTCCTTACCTGCCATTGTACAGCATATATATATATATGTGTGTGTGTGTGTGTGTGTGTGTGTGTCACTATTTTCAGGCATGTAGATAAGTAATAGTAATAACTAATTATTGGAAAAATGGTAAACATTAGGCCAATTCTACCCTAATTTATAATTTATTCATCAACTATTTTATCTAATCATTCATTCATTCAACTGTGTTAATATTTTTCTTTCTCTAAAGTCCTATACACTTCGGGGTACCTGGTTCAGTAGATTAAAGGTCTCACTCTTGATTTCAGGTCAAGTCATAATCTCAGGGTTCTGAGAGGAGCCCTGCTCCAGGCTCCCTGTTCAGCAGGGCGTCTGCTTGTCCCTCTCCCTCCACTCTTCCCCCAGTTCTCTGCAGGCTCACTCTCTCTCAAATAAATAAATATAAACTAAACTAAAATAAAATGAGATAAGATAAAATAAAATAGTCCTATACACTTCTTAACCTGAATAGCAAATTCCCCACATGTAATATACTGATGTGTATTATGTATGCTTTCACATGATGTTTTATATCTTTAGACTAGTAGACTAAGGGTAGGAGAAGAATTAAGATTATTTTTTTATAACCTTCTGTGAGCGAGATTCCCATAAATGTGAATTGCTGGGCAAGTCTATGATGAAAAAGTAAGATTGGATACTTTATTAATTCTGTTCTTATTTGGCCAGGATTTACATACTCCACATATAAGTCATTTGGGGTTGGTCTTACCTTCCTTCCCATACCTATGTAAAGAGTGATCACATTATCCTCCTTTATCTCTTTTGAAGATTTGATCTCTTGTGGGCCAGCATCCTGACAGATACAACCCATCAAAAACAGAATGCATCCAAGTGTTGGATACAGAAGAGCGTTGGGGAGAGACAAAGAAAAAGATAACTGAGAAGAGACGAACCAGGTGAGACCAAGGCAGATATTTGCTTCAGCAACTTGTAGTTAAGGAACTCATCGATTTATGAATAAGAATTCATACTTACAAGCAAAACCACATAATAAAAATGAAGAAAAATTATAATTACTGAATACTGTGTGCCTGGCATTCTACCAGGAGCTATTCAGGCATTATATCATTTAATGAAAACACCATCTTGAGATAGGTTCAAACGTAAGAAGACCGAAACAGAATGGTTAAGTACAATCAGACAAAGATAGTGACTGGAACGGGGTTTCAAACTCCAGTGTTTTTGAATCCAGAGTCCATTCTCTCAAGTGCAACACGATGTCACCAAACGGTAATTACTTAGTCACATAATCTCTACCTTTTTCAATTTTTACATCATATTTATATATATGGTGATTTACAGGAGGAGGTAGTATAGCATCTTAATCAAATGACCTGTAATATTTACCAGATCAAAGCTCAAAAAGTCTATGGGAAAAGAATAGGCTGGCAGAAAGGAGAGCTTCACTGTAAATGTCACCGTCAGCCATGCCAATCTCATGGATGCCGAGAACTACATGAGAGTGCATGTAAAGGAGTGCTCAAGAAAATAAACCTCGGTCAAAGCTACAAAATGTTCTACCTTGTTTCCCTGCTACTTTTCTTTCTCCACTTTACTTTTCAGCAAATTTCCAGCTCCATAAACTGCCAGCATGGAAACCAAAAAGAAAAATAAAACTGAAAAATAAAAGGAGAAAAGACATGCAAGAAGGCAGAACAGCATAACACATATGAAAACAGAGGCATAGTTTACACAAAGAGTTCTTCAGACACTCAATAAAATTAGTGTGTGCTATTTCTATTAACAAATCACAAAAATAATAAACTACGTAAAAAATAAATCAGTGCTCAAAAAATAAATGGAAAATAAAATTACAAATATTTAGAACAAAAGCCTATGTGTACATAAAAGTGATGAAATAAATATTACTGAAAACAGAGAGATAGTGAATAAGCTAGAAGTACTCACACAACAATGAAGTGGAAGGTAACACAATTATTTAACTATACAAAGGCAAAGATGGATATTGGATGACTAAAGAAATCAGAGATTCCATACACATAATTGGTCCTCTTGAATTAAAAAAAAATAGAACAAAAATGGAACAGAAAAGATATTTAAAGATATGAGAGAGAAAACATTTTTAATGAAAGGAAAAAAAATCTTGAATATACATTTAGAAAGAGTACATGTACCCCAGCAAATCTGTTACTGGATCATCAACGTCAGATCATATCTTGTTGAACTTTCATGAGTAATAAAAATTACAAGAATATTGAGGCAGTTGAAAGTCTGATAAAAAAAATCAAGCTGGTTTGGAGATTTTTTTTTTTACAGTAATATTCAGGACCAGAAAAAAAAGGAGTGATATCTAGAAAATACTGAGGGAAAAGAAAAAGTGGTTTGATAATTATTCTTAAAAATAAAACCTGCAGTGATCAGATTTAGCTAATCAAGAAATGGCTTTAAGTACAGTGAAATGATCATGCTACAAACTGAAAAAAAAATTGACTAAAGGAAAAGAAAAATCATGTGTTAAGTTTGATGACCTAAATAACAAACAAAGTAATCCAAATTAGGGGATGGAGAAGAGGAAGGGAAAAGAAAAATAAAATGTACCGATATTCATTTCTCATTGTTAAAACTCATTAGGTACTATCTCAAAATGAATTATAGAACAAAAGGACTACTAGCTTTCAAGTAGGAAGTAGAAAGCTAACATGTTAATTTCTCCATACTAAGAAGAAGTAAAGGCCAGATAACTTCCAGAATCATAATTTCTCTTTAACCCAATAGAAACCTGAGGTTACAGGGCAGCCAAGCAGCATGGTTTCCTACAATATAAAAAGAAGATGGGGATTGGAGTCAAGATGGCGGAGAAGTAGCGGCTGAGACGACTTCAGGTAGCGGGAGATCAGCTAGATAGCTTATCTAAAGATTGCAAACACCTACAAATCCAACGGGAGATCGAAGAGAAGAAGAACAGCAACTCTAGAAACAGAAAATCAACCACTATCTGAAAGGTAGGACTGGCGGAGAAGTGAATCCAAAGCAACGGGAAGATAGACCACGGGGGGAGGGGCCGGCTCCCGGCGACCGGCGGAGCCGCGGAGCACAAAATCGGGACTTTTAAAAGTCTGTTCCGCTGAGGGACATCGCTCCAGAGGCTTAACCGGGGTGAAACCCAGATGGGGTAAGCGCGGCCTCAGGTCCCACAGGGTCACAGAAGGATCGGGGGTGTCTGAGTGTTGCAGAGCTTACCGGTATTAGAACAGGGAAGCCGGCTACAGAGACAGAGCCGAGGAGTGACTCTCAGCTTGGGGTTAACCTTGAACCGGTTGCAGGCGTGGTCAGCTCGGAGCGCGGCCGGAGGCCAGGGTGACGGGAGTAATTGGGCACTGTTCTCTGGGGGCGCACTGAGGAGTGGGGTCCTGGGCTCGTGGCTCCTCCGGGCCAGAGACCGGGAGGCCACCATCTTCATTCCCGTCCTCTGGAACTCTACGGAAAGTGCTCAGGGAACAAAAGCTCCCGAAAGCAAACCCGAGCGGATTACTCAGCCCAGCCCCGGGTAAGGGCGGTGCAGCTCCGCCTGGGGCAAAGACACTTGAGAATCACCAAAATAGGCCCCTCCCCCAGAAGATCAACGAGAAACCCAGTCAGGACCAAGTTCACCTACCAAGGAGTGCAGTTTCTATACCAAGGAGAGTGGCAGAATTCCAGAGGAGAAGAAAGCAAAGCACAGAACTCATGGCTTTCTCCCCATGATTCTTTAGCCTTGCAGTTAATTTAATTTTTTTTTCTTTTTTAATTTTTTTTTCTCTACTTCTGCTAAATTTTTTTAACTTTTACCGTTTTCTTTTTATCCCCTTTCTCCCCCCCTAACAATTTGGGATCTCTTCTGATTTGGCTAAAGCATATTTTCCTGGGGTTGTTGTCACACTTTTAGTATTTTACTTGCTCCTTCATATACTCTTATCTGGACAAAATGACAAGGCGGAAAAATTCACAACAAAAAAAAGAACAAGAAGCAGTACCAAAGGCTAGGGACCTAATCAATACAGACATTGGTAATATGTCAGATATAGAGTTCAGAATGACGATTCTCAAGGTTCTAGCTGGGCTTGAAAAAGGCATGGAAGATATTAGAGAAACCCACTCGGGAGATATAAAAGCCCTTTCTGGAGAAATAAAAGAACTAAAATCTAACCAAGTTGAAATCAAAAAAGCTATTAATGAGGTGCAATCAAAAATGGAGGCTCTCACTGCTAGGGTAAATGAAGCAGAAGAAAGAATTAGTGATATAGAAGACCAAATGACACAGAATAAAGAAGCTGAGCAAAGAGGGACAAACAGCTACTGGACCACGAGGGGAGAATTCGAGAGATAAGTGACACCATAAGACGAAACAACATTAGAATAATTGGGATTCCAGAAGAAGAGGAAACAGAGAGGGGAGCAGAAGGTATGTTGGAGAGAATTATTGGAGAGAATTTCCCCAATATGGCAAAGGGAACAAGCATCAAAATCCAGGAGATTCAGAGAACCCCCCTCAAAATCAATAGGAATAGGTCCACACCCCGTCACCTAATAGTAAAATTTACAAGTCTTAGTGACAAAGAAAAGATCCTGAAAGCAGCCCGGAAAAAGAAGTCTGTAACGTACAATGGTAAAAATATTAGATTGGCAGCGGACTTATCCACAGAGACCTGGCAGGCCAGAAAGAGCTGGCATGATATATTCAGAGTACTAAATGAGAAAAACATGCAGCCAAGAAAACTATATCCAGCTAGGCTATCATGGAAAATAGAAGGAGAGATTAAAAGCTTCCAGGACAAACAAAAACTGAAAGAATTTGCAAAAACCAAACCAGCTCTACAGGAAATATTGAAAGGGGTCCTCTAAGCAAAGAGAGACCCTAAAAGTAGTAGATCAGAAAGAAACAGAGACAATATACAATAACAGTCACCTTACAGGCACTACAATGGCACTAAATTCATATCTCTCAATAGTTACCCTGAATGTTAATGGGCTAAATTCCCCAATCAAAAGACACGGGGTATCAGAATGGATAAAAAAACAAAACCCATCTATATGTTGCCTACAAGAAACTCATCTTAAACCCGAAGACACCTCCAGGTTTAAAGTGAGGGGGTGGAAAAGAATTTACCATGCTAATGGACATCAGAAGAAAGCAGGAGTGGCAATCCTTATAGCAGATCAATTAGATTTTAAGCCAAAGACTATAATAAGAGATGAGGAAGGACACTATATCATACTCAAAGGAACTGTCCAACAAGAAGATCTAACAATTTTAAATATCTATGCCCCTAACGTGGGAGCAGCCAACTATATAAACCAATTAATAACAAAATCAAAGAAACACATCGACAAGAATACAATACTAGTAGGGGATTTTAACACTCCCCTCACTGAAATGGACAGATCATCCAAGCAAAAGATCAACAAGGAAATCAAGGCCTTAAATGACACACTGGACCAGATGGACATCACAGATATATTCAGAACATTTCATCCCAAAGCAACAGAATACACATTCTTCTCTAGTGCACATGGAACATTCTCCAGAATAGATCACATTCTTGGTCCTAAATCAAGTCTCAACCGGTATCAAAAGATTGGGATCATTCCCTGCATATTTTCAGACCACAATGCTCTAAAGCTAGAACTCAATCACAAGAGGAAATTTGGAAAGAACCCAAATACATGGAGACTAAACAGCATCCTTCTAAAGAATGAATGGGTCAACCAGGAAATTAAAGAAGAATTGAAAAAATTTATGGAAACAAATGATAATGAAAACACAACGGTTCAGAATCTGTGGGACACAACAAAGGCAGTCCTGAGAGGAAAATATATAGCGGTACAAGCCTTTCTCAAGAAACAAGAAAGGTCTCAGGTACACAACCTAACCCTACACCTAAAGGAGCTGGAGAAAGAACAAGAAAGAAACCCTAAACCCAGCAGGAGAAGAGAAATCATAAAGACCAGAGCAAAAATCAATGAAATAGAAACCAAAAAAACAATAGAACAAATCAACGAAACTAGGAGCTGGTTCTTTGAAAGAATTAATAAGATTGATAAACCCCTGGCCAGACTTATCAAAAAGAAAAGAGAAAGGACCCAAATAAATAAAATCATGAATGAAAGAGGAGAGATCACAACGAACACCAAAGAAATACAGACAATTAGAAGAACATACTATGAGCATCTCTACGCCAACAAATTTGACAATCTGGAAGAAATGGATGCATTCCTAGAGACATATAAACTACCACAACTGAACCAGGAAGAAATAGAAAGCCTGAACAGACCCATAACCAGTAAGGAGATTGAAACAGTCATCAAAAATCTCCAAACAAACAAAAGCCCAGGGCCAGACGGCTTCCCTGGGGAATTCTACCAAACATTTAAAGAAGAACTAATTCCTATTCTCCTGAAACTGTTCCAAAAAATAGAAGTGGAAGGAAAACTTCCAAACTCATTTTATGAGGCCAGCATCACCTTGATCCCAAAACCAGACAAGGATCCCATCAAAAAAGAGAACTACAGACCAATATCCTCGATGAACAGAGATGCAAAAATTCTCGCCAAAATACTAGCCAATAGGATTCAACAGTACATTTAAAGGATTATTCACCACGACCAAGTGGGATTTATTCCAGGGCTGCAAGGTTGGTTCAACATCTGCAAATCAATCAATGTGATACAACACATTAATAAAAGAAAGAACAAGAACCATATGATACTCTCCATAGATGCTGAAAAAGCATTTGACAAAGTACAGCATCCCTTCCTGATCAAAACTCTTCAAAGTTTAGGGATAGACGGCACATACCTCAATATTATCAAAGCCATCTATGAAAAACCCACCGCAAATATCATTCTCAATGGAGAAAAACTGAAAGCTTTTCCGCTAAGGTCAGGAACACGGCAGGGATGTCCGTTATCACCACTGCTATTCAACATAGTACTAGAAGTCCTAGCCTCAGCAATCAGACAACAAAAGGAAATTAAAGGCATCCAAATCGGCAAAGAAGAAGTCAAACTATCACTCTTTGCAGATGATATGATACTATATGTGGAAAACCCAAAAGACTCCACTCCAAAACTGCTAGAACTTGTACAGGAATTCAGTAAAGTGTCAGGATATAAAACCAATGCATAGAAATCAGTACATTTCTCTACACCAACAACAAGACAGAAGAAAGAGAAATTAAGGAGTCCATCCCATTTACAATTACACCCAAAACTATAAGATACCTAGGAATAAACCTAACCAAAGAGACTAAGAATCTATACATAGAAAACTATAAAGTACTCATGAAAGAAATTGAGGAAGACACAAAGAAATGGAAAAATGTTCCATGCTCCTGGATTAGAAGAATAAATATTGTGAAAATGTCTATGCTACCTAAAGCAATCTACACATTTAATGCAATTCCTATCAAAGTACCATCCATTTTTTTCAAAGAAATGGAACAAATAATCCTAAAATTTATATGGAACCAGAAAAAACTCGAAAAGCCAAAGGAATATTGAAAAAGAAAGCCAAAGTTGGTGGCATCACAATTCTGGACTTCAAGCTCTATTACAAAGCTGTCATCATCAAGACAGCATGGTACTGGCACAAAAACAGACACATAGATCAATGGAACAGAATAGAGAGCCCAGAAATAGACCCTCAACTCTATGGTCAACTCATCTTCGACAAAGCAGGAAAGAATGTCCAATGGTAAAAAGACAGCCTCTTCAATAAATTTTGTTGGGACAATTGGACTGCCACATGCAGAAAAATGAAATTGGATCATTTCCTTACACCACACACGAAAATAGACTCAAAATGGATGAAGGATCTCAATGTGAGAAAGGAATCCATCAAAATCCTCGAGGAGAACACAGGCAGCAACCTCTTCGACCTCAGCCGCAGCAACATCTTCCTAGGAACATCACCAAAGGCAAGGAAGCAAGGGCAAAAATGAACTATTGGGATTTCATCAAGATCAAAAGCTTTTGCACAGTAAAGGAAACAGTTAACAAAACCAAAAGACAACTGACAGAATGGGAGAAGATATTTGCAAATGACATATCAGATAAAGGGCTAGTGTCCAAAATCTATAAAGAACTTAGCAAACTCAACACCCAAAGAACAAATAATCCAATCAAGAAATGCGCAGAGGACATGAACAGTCATTTCTGCAAAGAAGACCTCCAGATGGCCAACAGACACATGAAAAAGTTCTCCATATCACTCGGCATCAGGGAAATACAAATCAAAACCACCATGAGATATCACCTCACACCAGTCAGAATGGCTAAAATTAACAAGTCAGGAAATGACAGATGCTGGCGAGGATGCGGAGAAAGGGGAACCCTCCTACACTGTTGGTGGGAATGCAAGCTGGTGCAACCACTCTGGAAAACAGCATGGAGGTTCCTCAAAATGTTGAAAATAGAACTACCCTATGACCCAGCAATTGCACTGCTGGGTATTTACCCTAAAGATACAAACGTAGTGATCCGAAGGGGCACGTGCACCCGAATGTTTATAGCAGCAATGTCTACAATAGCCAAACTATGGAAAGAACCTCGATGTCCATCTACAGACGAATGGATAAAGAAGATGTGTATATATACACAATAGAACTATGCAGCCATCAAAAGAAATAAAATCTTGTCATTTGCGACAACGTGGATGGAACTAGAGGGTATCATGCTTAGCGAAATAAGTCAATTGGAGAAAGACAACTATCATATGATCTCCCTGATATGAGGGAGAGGAGATGCAACATGGGGGGTTAAAGGGGTAGGAGAAGAGTAAATGAAACAAGATGGGATTGGGAGGGAGACAAACCATAAGTGACTCTTAATCTCACAAAACAAACTGAGGGTTGATGGGGGGAGGGGGTTTGGGAGAGGGGGGTGGGGTTATGGATATTGGGGAGGGAATGTGCTATGGTGAGTTCTGTGAAGTGTGTAAACCTGGCGATTCGCAGACCTGTACCCCTGGGGATAAAAATATATGTTTATAAAAAAATTAAAAATATATATATATAAAAAGAAGATGGAATTGTAAAACAAATTAAAGAAGAAAGAGAGAATGGGACAAAAGTAATACTTGTGGAAATAGTAACTAAGAGTTTCTCCAAAATAACAAAATGTGTTAAAGGTACTGATTCAAGAAGCTCAGAGAACACCTTGCATAAATAACAAAGAGGAAAAACAAAACCTCTGGGTGCATGATATTCAAACTTCTGAAAACCAAAAATAAAAAGGAAAACATTTAAGATATCTAGACTAAAAAGACAAATACATAATATATAAATAATTGTACCAGATTTCTCATCAGAAACTTTGCAAAAAATATCATTTTTAAAGTGGTGAGAAAAAAAAAATTCTCTATACAGCATAAGCATCTGATTTCAAGCCCATTACTTGAAGTCCTACACTATAAGAAAAGTTAAAGGAAATTATTTAAGTAAAAGGAATATGATAGAAACTTGGGTCCATACAAAGAAATAAAGATCTCTGAAAAGGGTTAAAATAAAAGTAAATATAAAAGATTTTTTATTATTGTTTTTACTCTAAACCATAATTGAATTTCTAAAACAGCAAAAGTAGCAATTATAACAAACAAACAAAAAAGTAAACTATATGATAAAAGTAGTGTAAGAGTGTGAATGAGAGAGTGGAATTATACTGTTAAAAATTTTAACACTGCATGTGAAGGTTGACTTCAATTCAAAAATATATATTTTGAACCCTAGAGCAACCACTAACAAAGTATTAAAAACAGGTATTATTCATAAATCCATAATGGAGATCAAATGGAATTATACAAAATATTATCATCCAAAAGCAGACCAGACATAGCTAAATAGAGAATTGATGATTTGGAAGACAAAATATCCAGAATGCAACATAGAAAAGCAGTAAGAAATATAAATGGGACATTAAGAGATATAAAGGTTAGAGTAAGAAAATGTAAAATACATCTGATTAGAATTCCAAAAGTATAAAGTCAAGAAAATGGAAAAGGGGCAAATTATAAGAGATAATGGCTAATAACTTTCAAAATTAAAAATTAACTTGATCCTCAAAGTTAGAAAATGTAAAAAACAAAAACAAAAACCTAAGCAGAATAAATAAAAAGGAACTCACACATAAACACATTGTATTAAAACTACAGCACAATAAAGATAAAATGTTATAAAAGCAGAATTAGAAAAAGAAAGGCAAATAACTGAAAGGAGCAATAAATACGCTAAAAACTGACTTCCCAATAAGAAAAGAAACCAGAAGACAGTGTAAGTTACTTTAGGAATACGCTTTAGGAAGAAAACAAAAGTTACCTCAGGAAAGAAGTCTGAGATGCAAGCAATGAAAAATTTATACATATGGGTAAATCTGAACAATCAATGACTATATAAGACAATTTCTAAAAAATCAGATGGGTTCATAAAAATAATACGAAACTAAAATTGTATCTATCTGCTGGATTTGGGAAGTAAAGCATTTTAAGTGCCTGGCTTAGTTGGTAAGAAGTTAAAAACAGTACTGAGTATTTACTCCAAAGATACAGATGTAGTGAAAAGAAGGGCCATCTGTACCCCAGTGTTTATAGCAGCAGTGGCCACGGTCACCAAACTGTGGGAAGAACCAAGATGCCCTTCAACGGACGAATGGATAAGGAAGATGTGGTCCATATATACTGTGGAGTATGATGCCTCCATCAGAAAGGATGAATACCCAACTTTTGTAGCAACATGGACGGGACTGGAGGAGATGATGCTGAGTGAAATAAGTCAAGCAGAGAGAGTCAATTATCATATGGTTTCGCTTATTTGTTGAGCATAACAAATAGCATGGAGGACAAGGGGA
Organism: Lutra lutra; assembly: GCF_902655055.1. NCBI lineage: Eukaryota > Metazoa > Chordata > Mammalia > Carnivora > Mustelidae > Lutra > Lutra lutra. The sequence goes on from NC_062280.1 coordinate 2,198,620, forward strand.
GATGGAGAGGAGAAGGGAGTTGAGGGAAATTGGAAGGGGAGGTGAACCATGAGAGACTATGGACTCTGAAAAACAACGTGAGGGTCTTGAAGGGGCGGGTGGTGGGAGGTTGGGGGAAGCAGGTGGTGGGTATTGGAGAGGCCACGGACTGCATGGAGCACTGGGTGTGGTGCAAAAACAATGAATACTGTTACGCTGAAAATAAAAAAAAATTTTAAAAATTTAAAAAAATAAATTAACTAATTAAAAAAGTTAAAAATACTAATTTAAGGTTGTTAATTTTAACACATGTGTGAAAATACCTATGACAATAATTAAAAGAAAAGAAATTAAATACATAAAATAGACTGTAGCTGGGGGTGCAGGATTAAACTGTGAGCAAAAACTAAAATCTATTAAACTCTTTCCTGAAAAAAACCCAGAAAAATAAGATAAATAGGAATAAAATGCAATGCTAAAAATTAAGCTGTAGTAAATGTTAATAAACTGAAATATGCAATTAAAACCATAGATGATCAGCCTGGGTCTCGAAGAAATGTAGGATTTGAATGAATGGGAGAGAGGTGAGAAGAGTAAGTGCAGGCAAAGTGTGGAGGACGGGGTGACTCTGACTCACTCAAGACGTGGTAAGTGAACCGGACAGAGGAGGCAGAGGCTTCATAGCCAGAAGCAGGAAAATTAATTTTTCCAGGCTTAGAATTCATGTGGTAGAAAAGAGAGCGGCTGAGCAAAATATAGACGTTATAAAAGTAAAGACATTTTAAGAGTAGGATATAAGCGTGTAGGGTACATGAAGGAGAGAGAAGAGAACAGAAGACTTCACCATTCACTTTGAGGAAGGATTCACTTGAAGGAAGATTCACTCTAGGCATAAGGAATTTGAGAATCATCATTAAAATCATCTTTGTTGGAAGATCTGGCCAGAAGGGAGGAATGAGGATAAGGATAAAGGAGAGTGGGATCAAAGAAATAATGCTCATTTATGAGACTGATGCGCTGTTCACTGCGCTAAGAGGGCTAATAATGCTCATTTATTAACCTTTTCTAGAGAACAGTTCCAATGCCTCATATGTCGCCACTTGTAATACTTAAGTTTTATCAATGTTTAGGTAAAATTATTTACTCTTTAAAGAGTTTTGCTTAATAGCTCAATATCTGAAATGGAATTTTTTTTTTAAAGTATAGTTTGGAAACAAGAGAAAACATGTGTCCTTCAAACACACGTGCATGTCAAGGAAATAAAATAAGGATATATCATGACTATAATAGAATCATTGGGCCTTATTTCTTTGCACCCTCCCAAATCTAAAAGTGGCATTGCTTTCAAGTTCTAGCCAAAAAGAAGAAAAAAAGCCAACATAGAATGAACTTAAGTACAATGTAGTCAAGAACCAAACACCAGAACTCTAACTCACAAACAACACACCCATTCCATAAATACAGGAGAAAGTCTGGTGGCACGGTAGAATTACAGGGAGACCAGTATTTGCTTTGGCAGAGGTGGAGTCTGTGCAAATAGGAACACAGCTGTATGCTGAGCATTCCAGTGTTCCTGAAACTGCTGAATCAGACACAGAAGAATATCCAAATTTGCAATGTATCAGCAAGTTTAGAGAACCGAGTGTCATTCTGATTTTTTTTTTTTTTTCATGGAATATGTGACCTCTATAAAGCACTTTTGTCACTATGCAAGTTGTAACCCAGTACTTCCAGCTTCAGTACCGAGGGCCACATCTCGCTTACATGGCTGTATTTCTTGGTCTGATTCAGATACTTTACTATTTGCTGCAAATGTAGCACAGGCAAACTCCAGAGGAGCTGGTGACCCTTTAGCCTAAGAGAGACTTAGCTGAAGGTATAATTAGGAACTGGTGACCCTTTAGCCTAAGAGAGACTTAGCTGAAGGTATAATTAGTTATATATGTGTGAGAATTTTAATAAAAGTGAAGTATCTCACACTGAAATTCTGAAGAGTAATGCTAGAAAATTACTGAGAATAAAATTAGAGAACTTGGTCCATGGCTATCCCTATATAAGAATGAGGCTTTTTCACGTGAGCCTTAATTCCACACAAACATTAATTTTCCAATTTAATGATTTATGCTACTTTATGGAGATGTTTTGGTCTTTGGCATTTCAAAAATGAAAATGAAAAAGAAGCACCATTTCATTTACCAAGCAGGGCTTTGCCCAAAGATGTTTACTGAATGAATAATAACTAAATGGTCCCTTAGTGCCTTACTTGTTCCATTCTTGGAAATTTTTAGGACTTCTTTCTGGACTGCTTAACCACAACCTACTACAACATACCTTGTTCTAAATTACGTGTTCATGTGTGTCTGAGTTCCCTACAGGATGTTTCAAATCTATTTGTGCTTCAGTCATTGTTGTTGAATTGACCTAGACCTACCTTCACATCATCAAATCCATTTCATCTCTAAAGTTTAATCTAGGCACACTAGAATATTTCCCTACTTTACTTTCCCTTTAGATTTCTTGTCCCCCCCCCTTTTTTTAAATGGACATTTCACAAAGGCTACAAATAGACTTCAACCTGTGGGCTGACTCGTGATTGGTTCATAGTGACTGGCTGGGACATCTTACTAGGAAGAGCTTAAGGACAAATGTCTGCATTGAGCAGGAAATAATGTAGTGCTGGATTAATTATGTCTGCTATGAACTTGGAATGGTGGGGTGCAAAGTGGTAGAACACTTGCTATTTATTTTCTTTTTATGGAAATCAGTTTTCTCTTTTATTGAATTATGTTTGGCATAAGATATTATATAAACTTAAGGTGTGCATGTTGATTTGATACATTTATGTCTTGTAGTATGATTACCTTTATAGTGATCATTAGTACCTGCACCACAACATATAATTGTCATTTTTTTATAGGGGGAATAACCAAGATCTTACCAAGATTGATGATTATAATCTTATATTATTGTCCATATGCTGTGCACTGTGCATGGGATTTCCAGGACTCATCTGATTACTAGTTGCAAATTTGAGTCTTTAAACAGTCTCTCTCCTATTCCCTACACCCCAGCCCACCGTAATCATCACTTTACTCTAGGTTTTTATGAGTTTAGCTCTTTTATATTCCACATGTAAGTAATACCATCTGGATTTGTCTTTCACTGTCCCACTTACCTCATTTTGCATAATGTCTTCAAGGTCTATCCATGCTGTCACAGATTGAAGAATTTCCTTCTAACTTATGAGGTTTTAAAAATTTTTTTTAATCTGGTATTTTAATTCCAGTTTAGTTATAAACAGTGTTTGTTTCAGGTATAAAATGTAGCGACCCAACAATCCCAAACATCACCCAGTGCTCACCACGGCAAGTGCACCCCTTGATCTCCATCACCTGTTTCACCCACCCCTGACCTACCTCTCTGCTGTTACCATCAGTTTGTTCTCAAAACTTAAGAGTCTGTGTCTTGGCTTGTCTCTCGCTCTTCCTCTCTCTCTCTTTTTCCCCCTTTGCTCATTTGTTTTGTTTCTTAAATTCCACATGTGAGTGAAATCATATGGCATTTGTCCTTCTCTGACTAGGCTTTGCTTAGCATAATACTCTCCAGCTCCAACCACGTCATTGTAAATGGCAAGATTTCATTCTTTCTATGGCTGAGTAATATTCTGTTGTATACATATATATCACGTCTTCTTTCTCCATTCATCTATTGATGGACAATTGAGCTTCTACCATAACTGGGCTATTGTAGATAAGGGTGCTATACACGGAGGTGCATGTATCTCTTTGAATCAGTGTTTTTGTATTTTTGGTGTAAATACCCAGCAGGGCAATTACAGGATTGTAGGGTAGTTCTATTTTTAACTTTTTGAGGAAACTCACAGGAATGTAGAGACTGCTGCCTTGAAAAAAAAATGACTTTTTCTAATTCCTATTTCGTTAGCCAAAAGAAAGCTATTTTTTAAGTCAAAAGGTCTGAATTAATAAAAGAACAATGGCTTTGTGTTTAGTTTACACAGTCAGCATGCTAACTGCCTTACATGGATCATTTCATTTAGCACAGACAATCTGGAAGAAAGGAACTACTGACATCTTCAGCAGCAGCATCTCTAAGTTAGAAATAATGAAATTCAGTTTGGAGATGTACTCAAGCCCCAGCTCTGGTGAATAGCAGAGAAGAGATATGAAGCCCAGGAACCCTATATTTTAAATTACAATGGGAGGCTATGTCTCTAAAAGAGACAACAGGTCATCTCTAAGTCCTACTAAAATAACTGAGCTGAGAATTAATGTTCAGAAACAGAACAGTTAGTACTTGGTCTCACATTAGATTCTAATGTCCATGCTGTACTCGTTACCTAACCTCGTCTCTTTGCGCCACTCTTGCCTTTATGTAAAATGGAGGTAATGCTCCCTAACTGGTGAAGTGATTACAAAGATTAGTAAAATGGTTGCATGTAAGACATCTGACCCACAGATGGCAATAAGTGTTGGCTGTCTACACTCATATTTGAATTTCTTATAATTCCTATAGTTAATCAGATCTTCAGGGTTAAAAAAGGATTATAACTCATTAGAGAAGCAAGCATAATGAATCTTTTTAAATAATTGCAAATTTGTGTAACACATTTGAATCAAGATATCACATTTATGAAGACAAATTGGTAGAGTTTTTAAGTAATTATAGGACCAAACTCATACCACCCTGCCAAATTCCTTATTTCCCAAAATGACCTATTTAAAGTTGAAGAGCAATTACTCCCCTCCCCTGCAACCAACGATTCTTAGCCTCTTCTAAGTCTACAAAGTGCTCCTTGAGTGACCCTTAGGTGCTATGTCTCATCATGGACGGACAGAGTAGGGAGTGGGGAGGGGATGAGAGATGCGTGGAGATAATGGGCCCCCACATGACTGACTAGGAATAGAGAAAGAGCCAGTGCACGTGAGTCCAGGCTCACTGCCGGACTCCATAAGAAAGGCAAGTGTTAGAAACAGGTCAAAACCAGGGAGGTGACTATCACCACACAAAAGAATATCCACCTTAAACCAAACGCTGAAAGGAGCTTCCGGGGAGTCAATTCCACACAGGCTCACAGGGACAGAGGCCCAGACCTAGTTCCACTGTCCTTGTCTGTTACAGCACTCAGAATGTTGAGGACACACACGGCCTGGACAGAGACACAAGGGGATTCACAGTGGATGTGTGTGTCCTCTGGGCCAGCTACACACAGAGGCAGAAATAGTAGGTGCCTGAATGTTGTGATTTGAGAGGAAACGAGAGGCTTCTTCTCCAAAAATACATCATGTGATGAATAGAAGTCCTTTGGGCTAAGGAGTGGTTCCCTGTTAACTGAAGTGTTGGAACCAAACCTGAACAACCGCAGAGCAGGAAGGAAAATCCACTCGTGTTCGTTGTTTACAGCTCACCTGGAGACGTATTTGCCCACACGTTCACCCTGACAGCAATCGTGTGGAAGTTGTTTGAGATGAATAAAATGTGGGAGGCAGAGAGGGAAAAAGAAGAGCCACAGGGCACCACAGGGCTGTGAAAGGTGACATTACAAGGCTGTGATAACAATGCCGCATGCTTGTGAAGGTAATGTAGAATTTTCTAACTTTATTGTGAGCAGCGATTCAATAAGAATGTCCAGTAATATTAAATTTGGAAGCCTAAGTTAAAATTCCTTGACTAGGAATATTAGAGATAATTCTTATACACAATTCAATTTATACTTTAAAGAGTAGCAAAAGTGATTTTGTAAAAATATCCTTGGATTTTATGCAAATTCAAGACAAAAAACTGGTAAGGTGTGTTCCTGCAATATTGAACAATACATGTGAAAAGGAACTATCAATACTCCAGATCAAACAAAAGCTTGGGTTTTTTTCTTATATATGTTAAATTGGAATTAAACTAGGGTAAACGTATGACTTTTCAAACTTAAACAAGAAGACTGTAGACTAGAGTTGTGAAGTTTATTGAATACTGGTATTTCAAAAAATTGGCTGCATTTTAATTGGTTCCTCTAACCTCTATTGTTAACTTTATGCAAAATATTTTTGGATCATTAAGACATATCTTCAAAATTAGGCCAATAGTAACTTGGGAAGAAAATAACAAGCATTTCAGCTTCCAGTCTATTAAACCTAAGCCAGAAAGAGCTTACTTTGTGCTATGGTCTGAGTGTTTGCATTCCTTCAAAATTTCTTATGTCAAAATCCTAACTCCTTTCTAGAAGGTGATGGTATCAACAGGTGGGCCCTTTGGGAAGTGTTTAAATCATGGGGGTAGAACCCTGATGAATTGAGGCCTCATCAAAGAGCCTCCAGAGACATCCTTCGCCCCTTCCACCATGTGAAGGATACAGTGAGAAGTCTGTAGCCCAGAAGAGAGCCTTCTCCAGACCCTGACCATGCTAACACCCTGCCCTTGGACTTCCAGCCTCCAAAACTATGAGGAACTAATGTCCGTTGTTTATAATGACCCCATCTGTGGTATTTTATAACAGTAGGCCAAACAGACGAAGACACTGTGATTTTACAGTTTCAGTAATCTGCTTTGAAGACCTTCATCAGTCATGAAAGAATCCTGGAGGCTTCTCATAGGTGTCAGTGGCTGGTCTAAGAGCAAAGGTTGTGGAGATCGACAAGCTGCCCATAAGAAGTCCACATTCTGGTGGTTTAGAAAACCTCACAAACAACTAAAACAGAAGAAAATAGGTGCTCAGGGTCACTTCTTTTTCTGGCCAGATTTCTCGAACAAGTTCTCTACGTTTTCCGTCTTCACTTTCACCTCCTCATTCCTCTCTCTGCTCCATGCAGCATAGCCATCTTTCCACTGAAGAGGATTCCCCTGTGATCATCAAGTCCCCGGCAAAAAGCAAAAGTTTGGTTACCTTACCAAAACCTAGAAGTGGGGTGCCTGGGTGGCTCGGTGGGCTAAGCCTCTGCCTTCGGCTCAGGTCATGATCTCAGGATCCTGGGATCGAGCTCCACATCGGGCTCTCTGCTCGGTGGGGAGCCTGCTTCCTCCTCTCTCTCTGCCTGCCTCTCTGCCTACTTGTGATCTCTCTCTCTCTCTCTCTCTCTGTTAAATAAATAAATAAATAAAATCTTAAAAAAAAAAAACTAGAAGCAATCAACACTGCTGTTACTCCATCTTTTTGAAATTTTTTCTTACTGGTTTTGTTTTAATCCTATTTCTCTAATCACTTTCTCTCCGTTTGGCGTCATCTTCCCTGACCCAGCCTTTGCTTATTGCACTTATGCTCCCCTCCGTCCCCAAAACCTTGATTGGAAAGTCTATGCTAGGAAGTCTCAAGGTACTTTTCTTTCACCTTTGAGCTACACACTCATTTATACATTAGTGTTTGTAATACTCCTCTTGGTTGTCTCGAAGGAATATCAAACTCCACTTGTCTGAAACCAAATTCATTACTGTTCTCCAATTCACCCTCCTTTGCTTACTTACTTTTAATCCCTGTTCAAAAGTCACTTCCTCGGGAAATTCCATGCAGTAGAGATCAAGGGCATTTGGTTCACCAAGTATGTGCAATGCTTTGTGCAATATCTATAGAATAAGAGATTAATACATACTTGATTTGAATGAATGAACGATTTATGGAAGTGCAGAGGAACCAGTCATTAATTTTATCTGGAACTCATTTTAATGGAACAGTTTACTCTTGAAGGATGAACAGGATTTTGTCAAGATAAGGGGAAGCAGAAAAAGCAACATAAGTAAAACTATGGAAGTACAAATATTTCAGGAGAATGAATTGAGGACTACAGAGCAAAGGGCATGATGAAGCAGGGACGAGAAGCTGGGAGGTGGAGTAGGGGCAGTCATAGAGGAGGAAAGGGAAGATTGGAAAAAGAGATGAAAAAGCAGATTGTGACCAGAGTGTGAGAATTCTTAACTTTATCTCAGAGGCAACTAGGAGCCACTGATGATTTCCAAGTTGAGAAAGAGAGATAATCCGTGTTCAAGGAAGTGTACTGTATTGGTGAGTAAGCTATGATGCTCATCTCCAGTCCACCCCCATACTCGGTTCTGGGATGCTAATGCTGGGACTCTGCAAATCACCGTCTTGCCAGCTGTTCTGTTCGAGTCTGTCAACAGGGGACTGTAAAGGGAAACTAGAAGACTGGTAAAAGGGAAAGTGGGCTCATTCCTGTTTTATTAATGTTTTTATCAAAATCAACCTACCATGGCCCTTGGGCTTCTTTTGGCCCTCCCATGACTAGCTATGGAGGTACCAGTAACTTCCAAGCTCTGCCCCTCCCCCCAAAGTTGAGTTCCCTTTATAGGGTCCTTCCTCTAACTTCCTTGCTAAATAGTCCAGCTTCATGTCTCTGCTCCCTCCCTTAGGAGTTGTAGCAGCTTTCCCAATTCTTCTGGTATTCTTTTGTATTTTTTCAGTCTTCTAATAACTTAGTGTTCAATGCATCTTCAACTCTCCGTGTGTGGCTTCTACAGTTCTTACTGGACCCAACGGACAGAAACACTTCCCTATGGGCTGCAAAACACAGTGCTAAGGACTGGAGTTAGAAGATCAATTAAAAGACGATTTTAATATTCTAGATAAGAGATAAATCAGAGAAGCTGGGAAGAGTAAAAAGGTAATGAAAATAGTAATAGTTAACATTTATGGAGAACTTACTACACACCAAGAACCGTTCTAGGTCCATAATCCCTCTGATATAGATATTATACTTATTTCCATTTTATAGACAAGAAAACTGAGACCCACAGAGGTTTTGAGTAACAGGCCCCAGGTCACACAAATAATAATGGTGGAAACAAAGTTTAAGCCCCAGTCTTCTAGTTCCAAAGTCCTTCTTTTTAAACAACTAAAAAGGAATTGAATTCTTGAATTATTTCTGAGAAGGAAGCAATAATATTTGAACTCTCATTCAACAGAAAAGATCACAGAGAGGGAGAAGTAAAAAAAAAATGCAAAGACATACTTCGGTGAGTGGGTAGATGATAAAGCTATCAATGATAATGGAAATCTTTTTAGAAGATCAACTTTGGGTGCCTGGTACGTATAATTAATTCAATTTTGAATATTTTAAATTAAAAGTGAATGTGGGAAAGGTAAGGAGTGATGTCAGTTTGAGTTAGATGTCAGATGCCAATTTGAGTTAGAACTTTAAATGGTTGACATAAAGATACAGATTTCAAGAGTTCTCAAGACCAAGATGTTAGATAAAGTTATGAAAGCAGATGGTAATGCCTTTCCTGAAAGTGAGACTACAGAAAGAAAGTGAACAGAGTTTTCAAACTGTTAAGTATAAATCTTAAGACTCTTTTTTCTACATAAAGAATAGCAAACAGTCTTCAGAAAAAATATATGTTAAGCAGTGGAATGGAGACACAGAGAATGAAAGGAAATGTATGTGGTATGACACATAAGGAAAGTATGAAATGATTCAAGAGGTTTTCAGTATTTTTTTTTAAAGGAAACATGAAGTAGAGGGAAATGGGAGATAAACACAGTTTAGAACAAAATGCTTTAGTTCCTACACTAAAATGCAGGATTCCTTGGACTGATCATATGTCTTAGAACGATTTGGCAAGAGACTGGGGTGACATCAGCAAACCAATCCCTTAGCCGAATAGAATGAGTCACATTTTCGTCTGTTTCCACTTGATTAAAATATTTTACATTTGTTGAGCTTGAAAAAAAGACAGAGGAAGCCATTGAAAGTGGAAAATTGAAAGTCCAAATATGGTTTGTTTCTGACTCACCAGAATTGCAGCATCATAGGAACTAACTCTAACTTTAAAAGACTTTAAAAAAAAAAAAAAACTTGTATTCAAGAAATAATTCCCCAAATCACATAAAAAATGTTTTATGACTTTCTTAAACTTTTAACTTAAAACCAGAGAAAACCCTTTAAAAATTATCTTCTGTAATGTTTTTTAAAATACAAATATCAACTATAGAAAAGAGAGGTAATATTAGAATCTCACCTGGTCTTTATAACTTATCTTGTTCAGATTAGTATAAACTCTTCATTTGGATGATTCAAATGTATCTAAACACTTGCTTCTGTGGAAAACAGCAGGAGAAGGGAGAAAGAGGTGCAAACAGCCGTGCTTCCTTACAGGGATCTGTGCCAAGTAATCTGCTAACAATCCACTTCCTGGCTTGTTCCTGACTTTTTTTTTTTTTTAAACTGTAGTTGCTAATACTAATCTTCAGATCCCTTAACAACAAAAAAGACAGAATTAGCCAGAATTCACTTGGAAAAGAAATCCATGGCTGCTGACATTAGGCAGTTATTTTTCTAAGTACATGAATTATTGGAGGCCCAAAATTATATAAGTGAAAGCAATCTTTAAATTATAAGGCACTGTATCAACCTTACTTATTATGTATTAATAGACCAGAGCATATAGAGATCATCTACGAATGGGAACAAAACTGTCTGGTATTATTTCATATTAAGACAATGTGCTACTTTCTAAGGCTTCATTGTTCTTTGTTCTGTAGCGACATTAATTAAATATTTTCATCAGTAAAGCTTATTAAACTCTTCAACAACCAGTGGGTAGGTCTTTCTAAATATAACCAAAACCACACAGAAAAAATACTGAGAAATTGATTCAGTTAAAGTTCTAAACTATGTTATGTCAAAATAAGCTTAGATGACAAAAGCCACACCATTAAAATTATTGTTACTATTGTTTTACTATAACATGCGATAGACAAAGAGTTAAGGTTTGTATCTTAAGAAGAGGTTTTTTTTCGCTTTTTTTTAAAGATTTTATTTCTTTATTTGACAGAAGGAGAGCCAGAGAGTACAAGCAGGGGGAGCAGTAGAGGGAGAGAGAAGCAGTCTCCTTGACGAGCAGCAGCCCAGTGTAGGATTGAACCCAGGACCCTGAGATCATGGCTTGAGTTGAAGGCAGATGCTTAACTGATGAGCCACACAGGAACCCCTTAAGAAGAGTTCTTACATATCATTAAGAAAAATGTGGATGCTAACAAAAATGGGCAGACTATGAACAGGCAATATAGGGAAAAAAAGGTCAATAATAATACATATATATGAAAATAATTACCAGGCTTACTAAAAATCAAGTAACGAAAAGTGTAAAGCATTGAGGTGCCTGGGCAGTTCAGTTGGGTAAATGTCTGCCTTCAGCTCAGGTCATGACTCTCTGGGATTGAGCCCTGCAGCAGGCTTCCTGTTGAGCAGGAAGCCTGCCTCTCTCTCCCCCTCCGCCTCTCCTCACTGCTCACTCTCTCTCTCAAATAAATAAATAAAATCTTAAAAAAAAAACCCTCTCCTCACTGCTCACTCTCTCTTTCAAATAAATAAAAATCTTTAAAAAAAAAAGAAAACCCATGGAAATACTATACTCCCATTTCGTAATGACAAAGATTAAAAATTAAAATACTCAGGGGGATCCTGGGAAAATGACAAAAGTAGAAACAGCATAGTTTTGGGGTCTTCCAGAAAACCTACATAAAAACGGAGGAAAGAGCTAGAGAAAACCAAACACCCCTGGACAACATTTACAACAAAACTAGATGGCAATATACAAATGTGTGGGGACAAACCACCAACAGCCTTTAACCTGCTCGGGATGGAAAGCTGTGCAAGAGAAAGTCAAGGGAAACCAAGAGACATCTGATGACTTGAGAAACAAGACAATCCCAGATCGTTGCCAGCAACCGTTCCCTGAAAACTTCAGTAGCCTGACTTGAGATGGGTCACCTGGAAGCAGAGGTGGCACAGGGAGAGTGATCCACCCAGGTGTGGAGGTTATTTTGTTAGTGACATTGCTTACAGTCGAGTAAACAGTAGAGGCTGACAACCTAAAGCAGATCAACGTTAAGTTTTTAAAGAATACTCTATGGACTATGTGACCTCTTTGAACCGAGGCACTAATCTCTACTGTATGCCGTTAGATTCATTCAGCATTCACTAACTCACTTATGCATTCAGTATTCTTTTCACGAGGTGCTAGAAGATGAGAATTCAAAGATGAAAAAATGAATTACATGCTGCCTTGAGATTTTAAGATCAAATATGTAAATAAACAAAAGATACTATGTTATTAGTTCTACAGTAGTATATGTCACTAGAATGTATTAATTGGATTGAATAAGTCACATTGGAAAGCAGATACTAGGATTCTAAAGAAAAAGTAGTATAACAGAATGGTTAAGATCACAAACACTGAAGTCAAGCAACTCTGAATTTTAATTCTGAACATTGTCACTTACTGGCTGTATGAAGTTGGACAACTGAGCTTTCTCAGTTCCCATTCCTTCAAATGAAGAAAATGGTAATACCATCTCAGAATGTTATCAAGGAATAAATGAGCTCACTAATAGTCTGAGCCCCAAGAATTGTCTCTGACATATTCTGCAAACTCAAAAATGTATATTTTTTATTATTGAATGGATCTAATAAAATCTAAATTTGCTGAAGAAAATGTTATGGGCAGACTCACGAATATCTCATTCATCAGTGAGGACCAACATGAAGAAATTGCAAAAATTTACTGTGTAAGAGTGCGAAAAAGGAAAGAAGAAGGGGGAGGTGACAGCAAGTATCCATGTGACAAATTGTACTGGGCCTGGCTGAATAAATACAATAATTCTTAAAAAAATTAACACTGGATCATTATTTGTGAATGATGACTCATTAGTTATAAATAATACTGAAGAGCTCCTTACTGTCTTCGCGTTTATTTATGTCCTGAAGTAAGAAGAGCATCAGCATCTTCTTGTCATCGAAAGACATCAGTAGTGGAGGTGAGAAATTTCCCCATATCAAAATATGATAACGTGTGCACATAATCATATTTTTTGTAAAATCTGCAAAAAATGAGATATTTTAACTGTAATCCATTAAGGTCACTTTCTATGTTGGAGCAGCCACAGGCATTTTGGGAATCCAACCAAGAAGCTGAGTTGGGGATACATTTATTGTTGATTTGGTGGGATATATTTATTTGGCTCACAGTCCCTTCCAAAAGAATTAAGATGTTGCTAGCAGGCCCAGTATATGAATGGCTTCAAGAAATCCTCCTACCTATTGTGCTGACTGGCCCAGCAACATAACACAAAGGCTCAGGGCTAGAGTTTATATATTAACATGAACATGTACTACAGTGCCTTACAAAAAAATAGGTAGGCAGTGAAGAAAATACCAAAATTGGAATACATAAACCCAGAAACTAGTCTGGAAAATTCTTCTAATCATCAGCCGTGTACAACTCCATTGCCGTTTTAGATTCTCATTTATGTGTAATCGAAGTGCAAGTTCTCTCCTCTCGGCAAAGTATCTGACAATTCAATGCACCCAACTGTAAATGCACAGTGCGTTTTTTTGTTCTTGTTTTTTTTTTTTTAAAGATTTTATTTATTTATTTGACAGAGAGATCACAAGCAGGCAGAGAGGCAGGCAGAGAGAGAGGAGGAAGCAGGCTCCCCGCTGAGCAGAGAGCCCGATGCGGGGCTCGATCCCAGGACTCTGAGATCATGACCTGAGCCGAAGGCAGCGGCTTAACCCACTGAGCCACCCAGGCGCCCCTTTTGTTCTTGTTTTTGATGGGAAGTATGAAATGGGATTGTCAGTTACCTCTGTTATAGGACACAACACATAGTAGTAGTAAAAACAGGAAGTACTTCAAAATGTGAAAATGTTTGTTTTATATGCATTTCAATATATTGGATTATATTTTAGTGTATGTATTTCATCTTATTCTGGCAGTCTGGAGCAAACCAGATGCAAAATGCCACCAATGTAGAAAAATTGTTGGAAAAAGCTAGTGTTCTAGTAACAGAACCACTGCACACACACAAGCAAAGGACAATTGCATAGCTCAATACAAAAGAACAGCCATTTAAAAATAAACTGTCCTTCCTTGTGATTTTAAGTTAGTTTTGGATATTTTTCACAATTATTTGTTTTACCAAAATTCAAATGTAACAGGAGGGGAGTATCCTCGCAGAAGCCAAAAACATTAACTTAAAAAGAGTTGGTAAAAATTCCAGCAGGCAACTCCTACATATGTGGAATTTGTCAAGTCTTTATATTCTTATTTTTATCATTTCTTTTCTCATTTTAAGTAAATATTAACTTGCACACCCAATATGTATTTGTAATTTTCTGTTCTTTTTCTTATAGAAGTCTTCTCTCAAATTGAGTAAGAATGTACCTCTTTGAAGGGCAAAAAGGAAACGGATGAACAAAAGCATCCCATTCATGATGACTTTGGAAGGCAGAGATTATGCTGGAAGACACTTGGGTGTAATATATAAAACAGAATGATATATACCAGGGTTGTTCATGTCCTGGTATTTGGAGCTGCATGTGAACCAGCAGAGCACAGTCTAAATTCCTCGGTAGGAAGTATTTTCTTGGTTATACAAGAATGGGCCTGGCATCCAGGTTGAACTGCAGCATGAGGCTAGCCCGAGGAGGCCTGGCCAAGCACACAGGATCTATGGAGCCACTGTCCGCTTTCCAAATGTGTGACTTGGAGAGGTGCGATGGCTCCACACATAGAAGGCCCCATGCTCATTCATTATTCTGCCCTCCTCTTGAAACTCGTGGTAAGTTTTGAACATAGGGGTCCATATTTTCATTCTGCACTAAGCCCTGCAAATTATGTAGCCGGGTCTCTGTAGAACACACACGGTCAGTCACAACAGCCCATGTGGAGCTGAAATGGTACTTGCCATGTCTGCCTGGCTGTCACAGTTGTGGGCTGCCACAAGAAGGATGTGACCTCAGGTAAGGAGATGCTCTGCTGTGGAGGCCCACTCTGCAGCTGCAGATAGCTGGGCAACAAATATTCTTGAGGGGGACCTAGGTAGTCTGTTTCTATTTCCACCATTGGCGTGATGACTATTTTTTGGGTGTTGGATTAAGATCTTATTGCAACACTTTATTTTTTTTTGAAGATTTTATTTATTTATTTGACAGAGATCCACAAGTCGGCAGAGAGGCAGGCAGAGAGAGAGGGAAGCAGGCTCCCCACTGAGCAGAGAGCCCAATGTGGGGCTTGATCCCGGGACGCTGAGATCATGACCTGAGCCGAAGGCAGCGGCTTAACCCACTGAGCCACCCAGGAGCTCCTGCAATACTTTAAGGATAAATTTAGTTGCCCAGTTTTCTCTTTCTCATTATAAGTATGTAAAGATTCCAGAAGTCTTAAGTCATTTTTCTAACTCTTAATGACCTAAGAAAATTTCACACTAAAATTCTTTCTTAGTAAGAACATTCCTTAGCAAGAGAACTCAAATTATCCTAATTGCATTTTAAATTTATAACTGTGACATAAATTCTGTGCGCTAGAGACAAAAAAGACAAGTATTAATTTTCTACAGGGTTTAATATGCCAACTTCTCCAATGTTAACCAATATAATTTTCAGTCTCTGTCTTTTTATTATCTTTTTTTTAAGATTTTATTTATTTGAGAGAGAGACTGAGAGACAGAGAGAACATGAGCAGGGGGAAGGGCAAAGGGAGAAGCAGACTCCCCACTGAGCAGGGAGGCCCATATGGGGCTCAATCCCAGGTCTCCAGGATCATGACCTGAGCTGAAGGCAGATGCTTCACTGACTGAGCCACCCAGGCACCCTAGTCTCTATCTGTCTGTCTGTTTGTTTATTTATTTATTATTATTATTGTTATTATTATTATTATTTTATTCTCTGTCTTTTTAAATTAAATTTCACTTAGCTAGTGGTGCTTGGGTGGCTCAGTCAGTTAAGGATCCAACTCTTGATTTCAGCTCAGGTCATGATCTCAAGAGTTGTGAGACTGAGTCCTCACTGGGCTCACGTGCCGGGTGTGGAGACTACTTAGGATTCTCTCTCTCCTTCTCCCTCTGCCCCTTCACAACCTCTAGCTTTTTCTAAAAAAAAAAAAAAAAAAAACAAAAAAACTTAGATATACATTCCAGCTAGACTATTCCAAATAAGGACACATTTTAGGATGATTTTAAATTCAGTGGATTCTGGAAACACATTAGTAATCCTGGTTATAAATTAAGAAATAAAACACCGGTAGCTACAGTATATAAAGCATAAGCACTAATGTAAGCAACATTTAGCGTCCCAATGTTATTTCTGATGCTCTGTGGTATACAGAAGCAAGATCATAAGCGCAAAGATCATCGCCCAATGTTTCCCACCCCTCTTACCTCGCTCTCTTCCCCACCATAGCAATGATTTCTTTTGAACTTATGTTCGTATTTGTTATTTTCATTGCCCATCTCCTCCCTCTACAAGAGAAGCTTTATGAGGTCAGGGATTTTTGCCAGCTTTGTTCATGGTTATATTACCAGTACAAAGAAGAGTGGCTGACCCACAATCAGTTCTCTAAAATAAGTTGTTGAATGAATGAATGAGTACATAGAAATTTATAAAAACCTTCATAAAATTATAACTAAAAATATAAAGTCCATAAACCCACATTTGCATTATTAGCAAAGGCAAAGTGTTATTACACCACAGCTCAATAGAAATCAAAATGGAGATGATAATACTCAAACTCCTAAACGCTACAAATTATAAAAAATAATTACAGCATACACCAGTTTGAAGTTCAGTTTGTGGATGATTATGCTTTTGATGTAATCTAAAAGTTATCTTAAATGGCCAAGAGATGTTATTTTCTTTTTTTTAAATAGAGAAAAATCTAGAGAATAGTATCTGGTACTAGTAGTAAAGCTTGGTTTCTATTTTGCCTTTCAGTATATAATTAAGCTCTTATCATTCACAGAGACATAGGAACTTAAATCCTCAGGGTAAGAAGTAGGAGCAAGGAAATAAATGTTAAAAAGAAAAAAATTATAGTCATGCTAACATTAACCCCAAAAGCACATGTTTGGTATGAAGCCTATATCCAAACATTATAACTTCTTTACTAAAAGATACTTATTCAAGAAATGTAATTAGATAACCTTACACTTAGGTTACTAAAAAAGGAAGGCACACGGAATTTAGACATCAGCCCCTCTTGACTCTCGTAGATAGGGATTTCCATTTTAATAGATCATGTTCCTAAAAAAAAAAAATTCATTTAATTTTTTCATTCTCTCCTCATCTGTTCTTCTATGGTAACAAGAGAGAAGAGCAGTGCATAGCAACGTTATAAAAGGTAGACCAAAATCTGACTAATCAATGATGCTGGGCAACAAGGCTTATCCTGGAGGGAGACATGAGGAGCTTATCTCCATGGCCACCATGTGTCCACCATAAACTTACTGTCTAGAAAATAGAATATTCTATAATGTGGATCTATTTAAGACCCACGGTGAAGGGAATTTAGCTTGAGTCCATTCTAAGTTATAGCCCTGAGGCCTTGAAAAAAAATTCAAGGTTATTAACTAGAACTAAGCACTTAAAATAATGCTTAACAATGTCCATTGATCCAGGTAAATCACTATCATTTTGTTGCCACTTAAATTTTCTCTTATTCTCAAATAAATTCTAACTAGTAGAGCAAATTCAGCTGAGAATGCTTTGGAGTTTAAGCTATATATCTTCATATGTTAGTATACATCAGAATTACCCGAGATAACTAATAAAAATGGAAATCCATAGACTGCTTTCCCCAAGATTCCAAACTAATAGGACTGGGAGTATGGTCCATATATTAAGAAACACTGCAATAAATACCTATAAATTTCCAAGTTTTTACTAGAGGTTTGTGGGAGTTTCTAACACTATTATGTGAACACTGGATGAATACAGCTTATTAAGTATTATTTTTCATAATATATTCTCCACATCTAGGTCAATAAAAAATATTTTATATCTCCTACCAGTTGTATCCTCCCAGCCAGGAAAAGTGCCAGTTCAAGTCTGTTCTCCTACAAAATCAAAAGAAACATCTGTGTACTGGTAAATGCCAGAACAGAAATGATCGGGTAATTTCCTTCTTGGGCTACCAAACAGACGAATCCTCAGAGACCTAGACTGGGCACTTGAAAAAGCACTTAAGGGCTTGACTCTGGGCCATCGTACTTTGGCCAAGGCAAACCTGTCTCTTTTCCTCTACAGAAGGGGCAGTTGTGTTTGTAGTTTAGGAAAGGAAATACTGATGCCCAGTAGAAAGCCTCCCAGAATTCCAGTGGTAGAGTTCTGCTGCAGGCTAAGCGCGGAGCGTCACTGAACATATGAAAACCAGATCTCAGGACAAGGGCAAGTCAGCACTGGTCCGAGAGCTGCTTCACACCAGACTGCTCCCGTCTCCTGTGTGGAGCAACTCTCACTTAGCAGCACCAGTGTCCCCAGGATGTATGTCAGAATAACCCAGGGATAACATGCAAATTCTACATTTTAATCAAAATGGACAAATATCTGGGTTTTCTCTACATGAGCCAGCTAAAAATGTGCTCCTGTATGAGTTAGTTTTATACTAAACTATCTTACCAGTTTATATTCATTAGCAAACAAATTTCTCCAAATGACTTAGCTCATAAGAAACCTCCACCAAAACAACTTCCAAATGAAGCCATCTTGGAAAAGGTACCTTTCTCATCCAAAGCTAAATTTTTTCCTCATCCAGACTATTTTGCACACAAGATTTAGTGTAACACAGCTATATGTTTCAAAAGTATTATTATGCATATAACCAGGCTGGCCTACATTTGCCTAATCCATAGTCCCTGTTTTTCAAAATTCAGATTTCAGTCTTCAATTACTGGGTTTCTGTGAATACTAGAACAATCTAGGCAGTCTGTAGGTCAGAAATAAGCCAGGAAATCTAAAAAAAAAAAAAAAAAAACAAAAAAACTAATTGTGTTGTAATGATATTCTCCAAAAAACATGTATAAGAATATTCATAGCAAAACTATTCCTAATAGACAAAAATCAGTAACCACCCAAATGTTTATCAATAACAGAATGGATAAATAAATTTATGGTTATGATAATACAGCAATGAGAATGAATGATCTATAATTATGTACAGTTAGCAAACATCTTATAAACATAATGTTGAAGAAAGCCAATATTATATAGTTGGTACATACTGTATATTTCTATTTATATAAAGTTCAAACTTGGGAAAAATTAATCTGTGGTATTATAAATCAGAATAATGGCTAACTGGAGAGTGAAGGAAAGATATTGATTTGGTGTTGGTAAAGGGGCCTTTCCGAGTTGTTAACAAGACCCTGTTTACTTAACAGGGTGCTAACTCCATGGGTCTGTTCACTTTGAGAAAATCTACTGTGTGCGTTATACACAAAATATATGCACACTTTTCTGTATATATATTATACTCCCATAAGTGTTCATTAAAAATCCTATCACATTGTGTACCACTGAGGAAAATAACATGAAAATGAATTAAAAATGAGAGTTAAGAGCAAGGAAAGTAGGTACCAAGGAAAGCTAAGACAGAAAAGGAATAAGTTGGAAGATCTATCTCATGAAGTAACTGCCACTCTCCTGAGGAGGAGAGGTATGGGGATTGAGGATAAAATCAAAACATTTAAAGAATATCAAATGTCAAACCCAAAACAACCAAAAATCAGTTTCTCTCTTAATGAGAAAATACAACAAATCAAATATATCCAAGAAAAGTAAATGGCATTGGATTCCCCAACTAAAAGTTAAAAAAATGGGGCACTTGGGTGGCTCAGTGGGTTAAGCCTCTGCCTTCAGCTCAGGTCATGATCTCAGGGTCCTGGGACTGAGTCCCACATCAGGCTCTCTGCTCAGCGGGGAGTGTGCTTCTCCCTCTCTCTCTGCCTTCCTCTCTGCCTACTTGTGATCTCTGTCTCTCTCTCTCTCTCTGTCAAATAAATAAATAAATAATCTTTTAAAAAATAGAGCAAAAACAAACAACAACAAAACCCCTTCACATATAATGCATGTTCCAAGTTGGACACTGAATTTTGAGGATTTTACAGTTTTTTATAATTTTTAGGTTATTGCATCATTTTGCTTTTCCCTATTGTTTTCTACTTCTAGAACAACCACTGAGTTCTTACACAAGTGTGACAACTACCATGTACTGTCTCTGTTTCCAGGGCACAGGCTCTGGAATTAAACTGCCTGAGTTCATTTTGGGCAAGTTAGATACTTTCTCTGTGTATAAGTTTCCTCCTCTATAAAATTAGGAAAATAACAGTAACATATCTGCAATGTTTTTATGAAAATTAAATATAGTTGTATAAACATTTAGCAGCATTGTTGATGTAGTAAAAGTGCTTCATAAATAGTGTCTATCATTACATCTGTATCTCTCTTTTTTTGTTTTTTTTTCATTATTTTTATTAATTTTTTTATTTTGTATTAACATATAATGTATTATTAGCCCTAGGGGTACAACTCTGTGAATTGCCAGGTTTACACTTCACAGCACTCACCATAGCACATACCTTCCCCAATGTCCATAACTCCACCCCCCTCTCCCAACCTCCCCTGGGCAACCCTCAGTTTGTTTTGTGAGATTAAGAGTCTTTTATGGTTTGTCGGCCTCCCAATCCCATCTTGTTTCATTTATTCTTTTCCTACCCCCCAAACCCCCCACGTTGCATCTCCATTTCCTCATATCAGGGAGATCATATGATAATTGTCTTTCTCCGATTGACTTATTTCACTCAGCATAATACCCTCTAGTTCCATCCACGTCGTCACAAATGGCAAGATTTCATTTTTTTTTGTACATCGGTATCTCTTAACTGTTTTCTTTAATACAGATAAAAAGCACAGAGCATGATTTGTTGGCAATCTCATTTCCAAGTACTGAAACCATAAAAGCATTTGTAAGTAACAAGAACTAGTACCAAACAGAGGAATGATAGAGGAGTAACGACAGCAAGTTGGTGGGATAGGATGCCCCAGACCTTACTTCTTCCCACTGAAATACTGACTCAACAATATCGGACCAATTCCCTTTATGAGAAATCCAGACACTTCAGAGGCTGCTGCCCCCCGGAAGAACACATGGCCAAAGGGAAGCCAGTGGGAAAATCTGTGGCACTGTCTTGCCATGACCCCTCTCCCTGGGAGAGCATCACACGACAGAGAGGAAGCTCGCACCTCCCGGCTTCTCCTTGGGAAGGGAAAGAGAAGACCAGACCATGTGTCCAACATTCTGTGCTCACAGTTAACAATGCTGAACTTCTCACTTAAAAATTTATGAGGGTAAATCTCATGTTATATGCTTTTTACCACATTTACCACAATGACAGATGATAAATAATAATAATAATTCTAACAGAGTGAAAGGAATAAGAACTCCATCAGAAAGAACAGTAACATATGCAGATGGAGTGAAGAAGGAATAGGAGAGCCCCTTCCGAAGTGACCTCACAAAATCCTGGGATTGTCATCCGCACCCAAAACTTTTTATATCTTCTCTAAAAACTGTTCACTTTGTTAAAAAAAAAAAAAAAGGCAAAACAACGACAAAACCAGAAAACAACAGCACTTCCACAAAACTGCATTTAAGGTAGCCGGGCACTCACTCCTGCGGACACCTGCCCTGTGGTGCAGGCCGGGCTTGACTCCTTCGCTACCTGACACGAGTCTTCCATTTAGATGGATAACTTCTTTTTTCAATTTTTTATTATGAGTAAATGCACATAACATTAAATTCACCATTTCAGCCATTTCAAAGTTGTGTGGTATCAAACACATTCATAATTTTGTGAAATCACCATCATCCACATCCATAGCTCTTTCCATTTTGTACATTTTGTACAACTGAAACTCCACATTCATCAAACAGTAAGTGACCTTTCCCCTGCCCCCCCCCCCCCCCCCCCCCCGCCGCAACCGCGGTATACTTCTCGGTCTCTATGATTTGGCGACTCTTACGTCCCTCATCGAGGCAGAATCACATAGTATCTGTCTTTTTCTTTATGTCACTTACCATGCTGTCCCTTGGGTTCACCCACGTTGGGGCACGTCTCAGCGTTTCCTTCCTTGTGAAGGCTGATGCTGTCCCACTGCAGGCGCGCACTGATGTCCCACTGCAGGCGCGGACTGAAGTCCCACTGCAGGCGCGGACTGATGTCCCACTGCAGGCGCGCACTGATGTCCCACTGCAGGCGCGGACTGATGTCCCACTGCAGGGGCGGACTGATGTCCCACTGCAGGGGCGGACTGATGTCCCACTGCAGGCGCGGACTGATGTCCCACTGCAGGGGCGGACTGATGTCCCACTGCAGGGGCGGACTGATGTCCCACTGCAGGGGCGGACTGATGTCCCACTGCAGGCGCGGACTGAAGTCCCACTGCAGGCGCGGACTGATGTCCCACTGCAGGCGCGGACTGATGTCCCACTGCAGGCGCGCACTGATGTCCCACTGCAGGCGCGGACTGATGTCCCACTGCAGGCGCGGACTGATGTCCCACTGCAGGCGCGCACTGATGTCTCACTGCAGGCGCGGACTGATGTCCCACTGCAGGCGCGAGCCCCACTTTCCTTATCCGTTTACCTGTAGTTGACACTTGGGCTGCTTCTTCGTTTTAGCTGTTACGAATGACGCAGCCAGAAAAATGGGTGCACGAACACCTCTTTGATAGTCTCTTCAGCTCTGTCGGTTACGTACCTGGGAGGGGACTTGCTGGACCGGACGGTGGGCCTGGGCCTGCTTCAGTGTCTGAGCAGCCACCGTCCGTCTGAGCGCAGAGCGCGGGGCGTGCAGGGCAGGCGGCGGTTGCTGCGGCAGCTGCAGCAGCGAGGGGAGCTGGAGCCAGCGGCTTCTCGCAGTGACGAGGACGGGGCTGGTTCACGCACCGGCGCCCACCGCACCCGGCGCGCAGCCGCCCGCGCGCAGCCTGCAGCCCACCAGCCGCCGCGTCCCGTGGAGCCACCGGCTTCAGCTCCGGGGCGCACCCGCGTCCCCTCCGGAACGCGTCCACAGCAAGGCCTGCGCGAGTGAATGACACGCTTCCCCCTGGAACACAGGGGACACACAGCAGTGACGTCGGGCGGGAGAAAGAAGAACGCGAGCTTACCTCGTGGTCTGCGCGGATCGTGCGAAGCAGACGGAAAACACCTGCCCAGCAAAGGAGTCAAGAGTGGGAAAGCGGTTGCTTCTGAAGAGTGGCGGGGACCTGCCTGAAAAAGTGTGTTGTTTTGTGTCACTATTACTGAGACTCGGTCTCTGCCTCAGAGCTGGAATGGCCTGGGAATACTGCTGTATCAGGAAAATCCAGGAAAATAGCAGCTAGATTTCTGGTACACCAAGTTTGCTACTTGAGAAATTTCTCAAAAAAAAAAAAAAAAAAAAAAAAAAAGGCAATATATCTCAGTCGAAAGAAAAAGTCTAGAAACAACAGGCCGCACACCAAAGATATACATGATTATGATACTGAGTGTACGAATTACCGTTTCCCTGGTGCTCTCTGCAACTTTACTCTTACCGCCTTCATTTTGTTTCCAGGTCATTAGAGACTGAGATCTAGGAAAGATAAAGTGATTTAAATGCTTCCATCTAAGGATAAAGTTAGTGCTACACTCTCAAGCAAAACGACATGTAGTCCCAAGTTAAACAGAGATGATTAAAAAGGAGAATTACCATTTCTAATTCATACTGCTGTTTATCCATGAACATAAACATATTAAATACTCAACAATATTTGAGAGCCTAAGAACTATGAAAAGTAGAAACGAGAAAAGCATATGGAATTAGATGCCTTGGAGTTATTAAATATAACTTTGATACCACAGCTTTACTTCTGTATTTGGAAAATAAAATGTAAGAGTAAATGTTCTATGTCATATTTCGTCTCTTAAGCTCCTTTCGAATCTATCTTTATCAATCGGTTTATCTCATTTTCTTTTATCATCAGGATAGCTCTACTTGATGTTTCTGTCATCTTATTTTAAAGATCCTGTTTTACTTCTGACTCTGTGCTATTTTCTTTCTTTTCTCTCTTTTATGGTGTCTCTATATTTCCTACGTTATCATAGAAAACGACATCTATTCTCACTATATGTTAAGTTGTGAATTCTGTTTTTAGTTCCATTAGTGTTTACTTTTATATCTTTTTTTTAAAGATTTTATTTATTTATTTATTTGACAGAGAGAGAGAGAGAGAGAGCACAAGCAGGCAGAGAGGCAGGCAGAGGCAGAGAGAGAAGCAGGCTCCCCACTGAGCAAGGAGCCCGATGCAGGGCTCGATCCCAGGACTCGGAGATCATGACCTGAGCCAAAGGCAGCGGCTTAACCCACTGAGCCACCCAGGCGCCCCTACTTTTATATCTTTTAATGACATATCTGAACGGCAAGGTTGGCAGCTCATCGAGTTCAGGAATGAGATAAATCCCATTAACTTCCTCCAAAGAAGTTATTGACTTACACACTTCCTTGACCTTATCCCACCTCTCTATGCACAGCCTAGTTTTTGCTTTTATGCTTTTTGAAATCACTACTATTTTTACATTAAAAAATTATTTAAAAATTATATCTTATTCAAGGAATTGTATTTATGTCTTATATTTCTACTTATGATAATAATAAGCCTATGCTTAAATAACACAAAACCCACCACCACCCTTTCACACTATGAATTCCTTATTCAATTGCCCTAAATGGCTGAATTGAGTGTTTAGAGGGAGATTTTGGTAAGACAGTTATGTAAGTAATGTATTTCCTGAGCGTTTGGTTACCTAAGAAAACTTTCTTGTTGCATTTATATGGCACTACTAGCTCACTGAGATATAATAAGCTATATATATATATTTTTTTTTCTTCCCTGAAAATCTGGTAGACAGTGTTCCCCTGTCTTCTGAGAGTACAGCACAGAAGTGAACAACACAGGACCTCAAGTTATATATATATTTAATTTTGGCTCCACTAATTAATTTCTACATAACCTTTATAAATTATATACCCTTTTCTTTGTATTCTACATCTCAGTGTTCTCATCTATGAAATGGGGCTATTATCTCTCAGGACTGATGTAAGAAATTAATAACAGGGCACGGATTGCATGGAGCACTGGGTGTGGTGCATAAACAATGAATTTTGGAACACTGAAAACAATAAAATAAATAAAAAATTTAAAAAAGATTTGAGACATGATCTATATTAATACAATCTAATAGAGATATAACACAAACCATATATGTAGTTTAAAATTTTCTAGCACTCACATGTAAAAGGTAAAAACAAAAAGATAGGGGTGCCTGGGTGGCTCAGTCAGTTAAGCAGCTGACTCTTGATTTCAGCTCAGGTCATGATTTCAGGGTCCTGGGACTGAGCCCCATAATGGGAGGCGGGGGGGGGGGTCCACAGTCAGCGGGGGGTCTGCTTGAGGATTTTCTCTCCCTCTCCTTCACCCCTCCCCCAGCTCATGCACACGTGTATGAACACGCATACACGCACATGCTCTGTCTCTCTAAAACAAATAAAATCTTTTTTTAAAAAGGTAACTTAAATAATATATTTTACTTAATCCAATATACTCCATAATACATTGCCATTTCAGTATGTAAACAATATAAAAATATTCTTTTTTACTAAGTCTTCAAAACGTGGTGTATGTTTCATACTTACACCATACCGCTGTAATACACATTTGCAGCGTAAACATACAGCATTTATAAATCTGGAAGTGCCCAGTTCAGGTGCTCAGTGAGCACATGTATCTAGTGGCGACCTCACTGCACAGTGTAGAGGAACATGGTAACAGCTCAGCAGGGCGCCTGGTGCAAACACTCACTAAATTATACATATTTGTCTTGTTTTAACATTATACAGAAGTTTTATTTATTTTGATGTTATGCATTAGTACTCTTAGAATACTCTCTTGCTTCTAAATAACTTGTTTTTTCTACCTAAATATATGCAGGAGTTTTTTTGGTTTTTTTTTTAGCTTAAAAACTGTTTCCAGGTAAAGTTTGCATTGAAATATAACATAACACAGAGAGAAGCACAAATTATAAGTGCTGGTCCAAAGGATATTTACACAGCAAACATGTAACCTCCACTCAAATCAACAAACAAAACAATACCAGTTCCTCAGAAACTCCCCTATCTATGCCAGTTATAACTCTCTAGGTGACTTCGATCACTATGGGGTTTAATTTAACCTATTTCTGAACTTTATACAAATAGAAACATACAATGTGTATCCTTTCACATCTGGTATTTCTTTTGCTTGCATTACGTTTCATCCATATTGCATCAGGGTTTGGATTATAACTGTTATATAGTACTCCACTCTATGAATATACAAAAACTCATTTATGCATTCTTCCATTCTACTGTTGATGGACTTCTGAATTAATTCCAGTTTAGCACTTGTGGAGAAAGAAGTGGACACAGCGGACTGACTGTTATCCTCAGACAGGATCGCACATACTGTTGGCCCTTGGCTGGTACCTGAGAACTTGGATTTTGGAAGGTTTCCCACCACCCTAATTTAAGAAAGGCTCATTGTACCCAAACTGTTTGTTAAAAACAATATGGTTTATGTGAACATCTGCTTTCCTTCTGGAAGTCTGGAATTCTGATACATGCCAAGTGGAAGGTGCTTACCTGACCAGGCCCAACAGAAACCTGGAGTCTCTGATGAGGTTCCCAGGAAGAGAGTATTTCACAGACGCTGTTAAATCTTGTTGGAAGAAGTAAGCATGTCCTGTATGACTCCCCTGGGGCAGGATTCTGTAAGTTTTCCAGGTTTCCTCAGGACTTTGCCCCATAGGTTTTCCCTGTACTGATTCTGCTTTGCTTTGTTACCCTTTTACTATAATAAATTACACTGATGAGCACGACTTTGGGCTTGTTGAGTCCTGTGAGTCCTCTAGTGAATCATGAGACTTTGCGGGTAGTCTTGGCCATCCCCAACACAGGCTATCACAAGTAGCGCTACTATGAATATTCTTGTGTATGCCTTTTGGTAAAAATATGTGTTTTTTCTGTTTTGGGTTTTTTTTTTTTTAAGATTTTATTTATTTGAGAGAGTGAGAGAGAGAGGGAGAGACTACACGAGCAGGGGCAGACAGAGAGGAAAAGGGAGAATAGACTCACCCACTGAGCAGGGAGCCTGACATGTGGCCAGCACCCTGAGATCACGGCCTGAGCCAAAGGCAGACGCTTCACCGACTAAGCCATCCAGGCACCTCTGGTAAAAATATGTTAAATACGTATACAAAGGAGTGGAACTGTTAGATCATAGGATATATATTCAGCTTTACTAAATACTGAAAACTGGCTTTTCAAAGTGGTTATACCAGTTCACATTCCTATCAATGGTTTATGAGAGTTCTCATTATCTGCATCCTGACCAACACTTGGCATTTTCAGCTTAGCCAATTCGGTGAGTGCAGAGTGACATATCATTTTGGTTTTAGTTTGCAATTTTCTTCATGATTAAAGCTGAGCTCCTTTTCATATGTTTAAAGGCTTCTTGTGTATTCTCTATTGTGATGTCTCTGTTCTAGGTCTTTGTTTTCTAAGTCTTTGCTTTTCTAGGTTGTCTTCCTTTTTCTTATTGATTTTGTAGGCATTCTTTATGTATTCCATATGTAAGACCTTTATTATTAATATATGTACACCTGTATATTGGTAATATGACAAATATTTTCTCCCACTCGCTCTCCTCACATTAACTCGTAGTAAGCAGAAGTTCTTAACTTCTTATCGCTTTTTTTCTTTATACCTAGTAGTTTGTGTGTCTTGTTTAGAAAATATTTACTATCCCCAAAGTCATAAAGATGTCCTCCTATGCTTCTTCTAGATGATTTACTCCTTTACCTTTTACATTTAAATCTACAGTACACTGGAAATGATTCTTTGCATGTATGTATCAAATTCTCCAGAATTTGATTCATAATTGATTACTATTTATTTTCTCAGTGATAAGTAAACCTGATCTGCAGGTTTACTGTTTACATCAGTTCAAGAAAGCTTCTCTTTGTAATTATATACTTTAATATTTTGCTGTTCCATTTCTTCCGTCTTTCCTCTGGAAACGCTATCGCCTCCCACTCCAATATGCTCTGGTTTGTGATCATTTCTTTGGAAATTATGTTCTTTCTGTTTCATTCTCTTTTATTGTTCTCTCAACTTTATCTCTTACTTTATAGAATTCACAAAAAAGGATGAGAATATGATCACAGAAATGATTACCACTGTAAGACAATAACAGCAAACAAGCAGCTGGGCTCAAGAAATGAAAGTCACTATTACAGTAAAAAAGTTTTTCTTTAATTATATATAAAATAATACAATACTAAGTAGCAAAGGGATTCAAAAGAGTGAGGAATCACATTGGTTCAGGGTTAAAAAGGAATGTACCTCAGAGAAGTTGGAGTTTGATGATGTGATAATAAAAACATTACTGTGGTAAGAGCCAAAATACATATAATAACTGGTATTTTAGTTATCTTGGCAATATACTGATCATACAAATTCATAATGACTGAGTGTAATGTGTACTTTTAATAATGAACCAAAATCCATATTTGGCACAAATGTTCCATTTGTTCATGGAAGTTTATGAAAGTCAAGAAATAATTAGACATAACATAGAAATTATAATTCTATGTTTGATGGACTTTGGATTTCTTCTGCACTGAATATGGCAAGATCCAGTTATGAATCAAATAAATGTAAACATTATCATGTTACTTAAGGTTATATATTAAAGCTATTACAGCCAGTCTGAAGCTTTCATTGAACCAAATGAAAATAAAAACTGACTTCAGTCAGGTTTTCACAGAAACTAAATATCCTCATCATAACTAAAATTATCAGTGAGATTCAGGAATAAAATATACTCTTTGTGAGCTATTACATCATGCATTCAGAGTTGAAATATATATGCGTGTAATAGAAGTTCATTCTAATTTTCCAGAATATTTCTAGTTATATTCATTTTCTATTTGAGAATTTGCATTGCTCCAATATTACTAGATCTCTTCACCTGCTCTGTCATAAACATGACTTTTTTTTTTCATTCTGCTAATGATTCAAAATGCAAATAAGGTAGCCAGAAGGACATCTCCAAGGAGTCTTACTGAGTTTCACCTTTTCGATTAGTTAATTGCTGACCAGGAAATGGGCCTCCCATTTCAGAGCCTCAGAGACCTGACTTTTCCTGTACACTATGATGGATCATAATCCTGAAGTATGAATTCAAAGTTCAAATGGATAAACATTCAGTGAGAAATAAGATTCTAAAGAGAACTAGAATCTCTGTATCTCTCATTAGGAAAACATACATGAGAAACGAAGTATAATTAGAGATCACTGTTTTAAAAAAAGGTAATTACTTAGAAAATTAAATATTTACTAGATCCTGCTATAGCATTATATACCTTTTTGCAACAGATAACAAAAGTTCAAATACTTTAGAGGTCAGGTAGGTGTTGTCAGTTAGAAAAGGAACTCGAAGACTTTGGTGAACTGAAGGGACCGTAGGTTCTTCACAAAAGAGCTACTGGAAATCTCTAGTTGATCAATGTATTGAGGGAGCACAGATCCAGTGTTGACAGATCCTCCAATTTTTTATGTTCTTTTTTCAGTTTAATTGAGAAATAATTCACATACATGCTGTATGAATTTAAGGCACATAGCATAATGGTTTGATTTATGTATATTTTGAAATGATTACCAAAATAGGTTCAGCTAACATCTATCTTTTCATATATAAACACAATAAGAAGAAAAGAAGAAAAGCAAAACTTCTTGCCTTGCAATGAGAACTCAGGATTTAGTCTCTGAACAACTTTCCTATATATCATACTGCAGTGTTAGCTATAGTCATCATGTATCTTGCATTCCTAGTACATATTAACCTTGTAACTGCAGTATTGTGCCTTTCAACCACCTTCCTCCAATTCCTCCCACCCCTACCCTCCACCTTTGGTAATCACAAGTTTTAGGGGTTTTTTCATTATTTTTTTAGACTCTACATAAAAGTGAGATCACACAGTATTTTGTATTTCTCTTTCTGACTTATATCACCTAGCATAATGCCTTCAAGTTCTATTCATGTTGTTGCAAATGGTAGGATTTTCTCATTTTTTTTATGGTTGAATAATACACACACACACACACACACGTGTGTGTGTGTGTGTGTGTGTGTGTATCACAACTTCTTTATCCATTCATCCATTGATGGACACTAAATTGTTTCCATGTTTTGGCTACTATAAATAGTGCTAACTATGAACATGGACATATGGATATCTTTTCAAGTTAGAGTTTTCATTATCGTTGGATATATCCCTAAAAGTGAAATTGCTGAATCATATTGTAGTTCTATTTTTAATTTTTTGAGGATCCTACGTATTGTTTTCATAGCTGTGCCAATTTACAATTCTACCAATGGCAAACAAGGCTTTCCTTTTCTCCACATATACACCAGCATTTGTTGTCTCTTGTCTTTTTGACAGTGGCCATTCTAACAGGCCTGAGGTAATATCTCTGTGTGCATTTTCCTAAGGACTAGTGGTGTTGAGCATCTTTTCAGGTACTTGTTAACCTTTCACACATCTTCTTTGGAGAATTGGGTTGAGTTGTATCAGCTCTTTATATGTTTTAGATTGTAACTCTTTATCAGACATATGGTTTGCCAGTACTTTTTCCCATTCTGTAAATTGTGTTTGTTTTTTTTTTTTTCATTTTGTTGATGGTTTCTTTCGTTGTGCAGAAGCTTTTAAATTTTAGTGCCACTTGTTTATTTCTTACTTTGATTTTTGTGCTCCAGATGTCACACCCAAAAAAATCATAACTGAGACCAAAGTCGTGTTTTCTTCTAGCTGTTTTACAATTTCAGGTCTTGCATTTAAGTCTTAATCCATCTCAAGTTAATTTTTGTGAATGGCATAAGATATGGGTCCAGTTTCATTCGTTTATATGTGAATATCCAATTATCCCAGCACTATTTATTGTAGAGGCTGTCTTTTCTCCATTGAGTATTCTTGGCTCTTCTGTCAAATGTTAGTTCACCATATATACTTAAGTTTATTTCTGGGCTCTCAATTCTGTTCCATTGGTCTATTTCTTTCTATACCACTACTTTACTGCATTGATGACTATAACTTTATAGTATATCTTGAAATCAGAAAATGTGATACCTTCAGTTTTGTTCTTCTTTCTTAGCGTTGTTTGGTTTTGGTATGTTTTGTGGTCCCATGTAAATTTTAGGACTGTTTTAGATCCTTTTGTAAAAAATGCCACTGGAATCCTGATAGGGATTGCATTGAATCCATAGACAGTTTTTGGTAGTATGGTCATTTTACCAATTAATTCTTCCAAGCCATGAACATGGGAAATCTTTTGTATTTATGTGTGTCTCCTTCATTTTCCTTTGCCAATGTGTTATAGTTTCAGAGAATTTCACCTTAGGTAAATTCATTCTTATGTATTTTATTGGTTTTGATGCTATTATAAATGGGATTGATTATTTCTTTTTCATGGTTAATGTACAGAATGAGCTGGAATTTCATTGTTAGTGTACAGAAATGATAATGATTTTTGTATGTTAATTTATATCCTGCAACTCTCCTGGATTGATTAATTAGGCCTAACAGTTTTTTGATTGGTATTTGAGACTTTCTATGCATAAACCATGTTGATCACAAATAGAGACAACTTTCCAATTTTGATACCTTTTATTTCTTTTTCTTACCTGACTCCTCTAGCTAGGATTTCCAGCACTATGTTGAATAAGAGTGATGAGAGTGAGCACCCTTGATTTTTTCCTGATCTTAGAGGAAGTTTTCAAGCTTCCACCACTGAGTATCATGTTAGTGGTAGACTTGTCATATATGGCCTTTATTATGTTGAGATATATTCCTTCTTTGTCTTCATTATGTTGTGATATAGCCTAATGAGATTTTGTAAAGAGTTTTTGAAATGAATTGATGTTGCATTTTGTTGACTGCTTTTGCTGCATCTTTTGAGATGACCATATGATTCTTTTTCTTTCATCCTATTAATGTGATGTATAACATTGATAGACTTGCATATGTTGAACATTCTTAAATCCAGGGATACATCCCATTTGATCATGGTGAATGATCCTTTAAATGTGCTGCTGAGGGGCCACCTGGGTTGCTCAGTCATTAGGTGTCGGCCTTTGGCTCAGGTCATGATCCGAGGATTCTGGGATCCAGCCCCACATCGGGCTCCCTGCTCAGCAGAGAGCCTGCTTCTCCTTCTCTCACTCCCCCTGCTTGGGTTCTCTCTGTCTGTCAAATAAATAAATAAAATATTTTTAAAAAATAAAAATAAATGTGCTGCTGAATTTGGTTTGCTAGTATTTTATTAAGAATTTTGGGGGCACCAAAATGTGGCTCAGGTAGTTAAGTACTCAAGTCTTGATTTCAGCTCAGCTCATGAACTCAGGGTCATGAGATCAAGCCCTGCATTGGACTCCACACTGGGTATGAAGCTTGCTTAAGATTCTCTCTCTCCGTCTGCTCCTTATACCACCTCTCTCTCCCTCAAACAACAACAACAACAACAAAACAAAAACAAAAACAAAAAAAAAAACAAAGGAAGGAAAAAAATTTTTGTATCTATGTTCTTCAAGGAGATTGGCCTATAGTCTTCTTTTCAGGTAGTGTCCTTTTTCTGGTTTGGCATCAGGATAATATTGGTCCCATAAAATGAGTTTGGGAGGGGCACCTGGGTGGTTCAGTAGGTTAAAGCTTCTGCCTTCAGCTTGGGTCATGGTCCCAGGGTCCTGGGATCAAGGCCCACATCCATCGGGCTCTCTGCTCAGCAGGGAGCCTGCTTCCCCCTCTCTGTCTCTGCCTGCCTCTCTGCATACTTGTGATCTCTCTCTCTCTGTCAAAGAAATAAATAAAATCTCTTAAAAAATGAGTTTGGGAGTGTTCCCTCCTCTTCAGTATTTTAGAAGAGTTTGAGAAGGATTGATGTTAATTCTCCTTCAACTATTAGGTAAAACTCACCAGTGGAGCCATCAGGTCCTAGATTTCTCTTCACTGGGAGATGTTTGATTACTGATTTGGTATCCTTACTAGTAATTGGTCTATTCAGATTTTCTATTTCTTCCTGGTAAGGTGAATGTTTCTAAGATTTCTTCCATCTTTTCTAGGTTGTCCAGTTTGTTGGCATATAGTTTTTCATAGTATCCCTTTATGATCTTTTGAGTTTCTATGTTACTCATTATGATGTCTTATTTTTTCATGTATAATTTTGTTGATTTTCTCTTTTTTCCTTGGTTAGTCTAACTAATGGTTTATTAATATGGTTTATCTTTTCAAAGAACCAATTCTTAGTTTGGCTAATCTTTTCTGTTTTCCTGTTATCGATTTCATTTATTTATTCTCTAATTTTCATTACTTCCTTTATCCCATTCTCTTTGTGCTCAGTTTGTTCTTCTTTTTGAAGTTCCTTAGAGCATGGAGTCAGATTCTTTATTTGGGATCTTTATTGCTTCTTAATGTAATCATTTATTCCTATGAACTTCATTCTTAGAACTGCTCTGTTGAATCCCAAATAGTAGTATATCATATTTCCATTTTCATTTGTCTTGAAAAACTTTGTTTCTCCTTTAATTTCTTCTTTGATCCATTGGTTTTGAGGAGAATGTTAATTTCCAGGTGTTTGTGAATTTTCCAGTTTTCTTCTTATTATTTTTAGTTTTATGCCATAGTGGTTAGAAAAGATACCTGTTATGATTTAAATATTCTTGCATTTGCTAAGACTTGTTTTGTGGCCTAATATTTGAAAATGTTCCATGTGTGCTTGAGAAAAATGTGCATTGTGCTGTTATTGGATAGAATGTTCTTTATATGTCTGTTAGATCCACTTGGTCTATAGCATTGTTCAAATCTACTGTTTCCTTATTGATTTTCTGTCAGATGATCTATCCATTGTTGAGAGTGGGGTCTTAAAGTCCCCAGTAGTTATTATATTACCATTTGTTTCTCCCTCTGGCTATTAGTTTTTGCTTTATATATTTAGGTACTGCAATGTTGGGTGCATAAATATTTACAGTTGTTTTCTCTTCTTGATGTATCAACCTCTTTATCATGATATAATAACTTGTCTTTTTTTTTAACCATTTTTACAGTCCATTTTGTCTAACAGTATAAGTACCTCTGCTTTTTTTGGGGGCGTTGCCATTTGTTTGAAATGTCTCTTTCCATCTTTTCATTCTGTATATGAATGTCTTTGAGTCTCAAATGAGTCTCTTATAGGCAGCACATTTTTGGATCTTGGTGTGTGTGTGTGTGTGTGTGTGTGTGTGTGTGTGTGTTTAACCCTTAAGTCATTCTACATATTTTGATTGGAGAATTTAATCCATTTATGTATAATTATTGACAGGTAATGACTTACTATTGCTATTTTGCTCATTGTTTTCTAGTCATTTTGTAGATCCATTGTTGTTTCTTATTTACTGTGTTTTTCTGTGTTTTGATGTCTTTTGGTATGCTTTGTCTTCTCTATTATGTTCTTTTTGTGTAATTAATACCAGATTTCCCCTTCTGGTTTCCATGGGGCTTATATGAAATATCTTAAGCTTGTAACACTCTATTTTAAACTGGTAACAACATAACCTCAATAGAATTTATATATTAGACATTATTACTTCTCTTCCTCTCATATTTTAGGTTATTGCTGCTACAATTTACATGTTTTTTATATTGTATGACTAATAACAGATGATGTATTTGTGGTTATTTGGGCTATTTTTTTAACTTTTAAACTAAAGTTGTGAATTATGTGCCACTATTACTATATTGCAGTCTAATCATGACTATATATTACCACTACCAGTGGGATATATGCTACTTTTTTGTGTTTCTATACCAACTTGCCTTCTTTTCTTTCACTCAAAGAACTCTCTTTAGCCTTTCTTATAAGGCAAATCTAGTGGTAATGAACTCCCATAGGCCTTCTTCACTCTTTTTCATTCTCTCTCCTCTCTCTCTCTCTCTTTCTTTCTGTTCCTCTGCCTGGGCAATTTCCAATGTCCCATGTTCCAGGTCATTGATTCTTCTCCATGGTCAATTCTACTTTGACACTCTCTGTTGAATTCTTCAGTTTATTTATTATATTATTCGACTCTAGAATTTATTTTTTTATGATTGCTATTTCCTTGTCAAACTTTTTGTTAATGTATTGTTTTCCTAATTTCACTTAGTTGTCTGTCTGTGTTTTCTTATAGTTCCCAAAATTTCCTTAAGAGAATGGTTCAGGGGGCGCCTGAGTGGCTCAGTTGTTAAGCGTCTGCTCAGGTCATGATCCCAGTGTCCTGGGATGGACACCTCGGAAGGAAGCCTGCTTCTCCCTCTCCCACTACCCCTGTTTGTGTTTCTTTTCTCACTCTGTCAAATAAATAAATAAAATCTTTTTTAAAAAGAGAGAGAATCGCTTTTCTGCCTGTGGATGTCGACGAGTAAGCATCGTTAAAGTCTCCCCTCCCACCGTCGTCATGTCTAAGTCAGAGTCTCCTAAAGAGCCTGAACAGCTGCAGAAGCTCTTCATTGGAGGTCTGAGCTTTGAAACAACCGATGAGAGTCTGAGGAGCCATTTTGAGCAATGGGGAACACTTACGGACTGTGTGGTAATGAGAGACCCAAACACCAAGCGCTCCAGAGGCTTTGGGTTTGTCACATATGCCACTGTGGAGGAGGTGGATGCAGCCATGAATGCAAGGCCACACAAGGTGGATGGAAGAGTTGTGGAAGCAAAGAGGGCTGTCTCAAGAGAAGATTCTCAAAGACATGGTGCCCACTTAACTGTGAAAAAGATTTTTGTTGGTGGCATTAAAGAAGACACTGAAGAACATCATCTAAGAGATTATTTCGAACAGTATGGGAAAATCGAAGTGATTGAGATCATGACTGACCGAGGCAGTGGCAAAAAGAGGGGTTTTGCTTTTGTAACATTTGATGACCATGATTCTGTAGACAAGATTGTCATTCAAAAATACCATACTGTGAATGGCCACAACTGTGAAGTAAGGAAAGCACTCTCTAAGCAAGAGATGGCTAGTGCTTCATCCAGCCAAAGGTCGAAGTGGTTCTGGAAACTTTGGTGGTGGTCGTGGAGGTGGTTTTGGTGGGAATGACAACTTTGGTCATGGAGGAAACTTCAGTGGTCAAGGTGGCTTTGGTGGCAGTCAAGGTGATGGTGGATATGGTGGCAGTGGGGATGGCTATAACGGATTTGGTAATGATGGAAGCAACTTTGGAGGTGGCGGAAGCTATAATGATTTTGGCAATCACAACAATCAATCCTCAAAGCCACTGGTTGGTATTCCTACTTGGGCACTTCAAGTATGAACTCAGTCTGCCAAGAACTGTGTGCTCTTTCAAGAATCTCCCCTTTTCCATCACAGAGTCCCAGTGGCTGGACCTTCCAGATCCCTGCAAATCCCCATGATATGAGATCAGAATAGGGGCTCCCAGAAAGTGACCCACAATGCTGGGGGAGGCTAGTTGTACCACCTGGCTTCTCTTTTTTCACTGGAGGAACCAGAGGCTCAGGGGAGACTTCTCCACATGGTGTTGCACTGTCCTGGGGGAGTGGCAAAGAAGCCCACATGTACCCCCTCTGTTACTCTTCTAATGCAGTCTGTCTTGGTCTCTGAGGTACTGATGGGTACTTCAGCGTTACCTTCATATTCTAGGATCTTCTCAGTGGTGTCTTATTCTTGAATAGATATTAGTTGTTCTTATGACAGGGAGCAAAGTCAGAAATGATCCATGCTGACATCTTTGTGACTTCCACTGATCTTCTAATGTTTCAAGAAATTCTGGAATTTCAAATTTTAATGTTTATCCTCATATTTATAAGTGTTTGAAATTGTAATGGAACAATGGCCTCCCAAATACACCCATGAATCCTCAGAAGCTACAAATATATAACCTTCTCTGGCAAAAAATGTTTTGCAGATGTGATTCAGTTAAGACTCTGAGATGGCAAGACTATCTTAGATTATCTAAGTGGGCCCAATTTAAAAATCATAAATGTTCTTAAGAGAAAGGATGAAGCAAGGAAGGAGATGTGATGACAGAAGCAATGGTCAGAGTCAAAGAAATATTTGAAGGTACAATACTTCTGGTTTTGAAGATGGAAGAGGGGACAGGAGACAAGTAATGCAGGTGACTTCTATATGCTGCAGAAGATAAGGAAACCAACTGTCTTCTAGAGCCTCCAAAAGGAATGCAGACTGCCCACACCTGTTTTTTGCCAAATAAGACCCATTTCAGATTTCTGGCTTCCAGAAATATAAGATAATAAATTTGTGCTGCTTTAAGGCACTACAGGTGTGATATATTATTATGGCAATATTAAGAAACTAATGCAATATTAAAAAAATAACTTTAAGCAAGCTAAGTTAATCATATCTGTGAGCCAAGTTCTAGCTTTTAGATTACAAAAATAAGTACCTTTGAGAAGATATTAAAGACAGCCTTACCAACGGATAGCAATGTTTAAAGTGTTAGCTAATTTAAGATGAATTCTTCCCAACAAAGTATAGGTTGCGTATTATCAGTATTTTATGGCTTGACATTCCTTTCTTTTTGTGTTTCTCTATCCAACCACTGTCTCTTGTGATTGGCTTATCTGGGTTTTTACTCCTTTCCTGTTGGCAACAGTAGTCAGCCAGTGTCTTTATGATAGCTTTGTAGATCTCTTCTCTGAACCATTGTGCGCTGTTTTCATCATATAACTCCTGAGGACTTCTTACTTTATTTCTAGATTGTCAGAGGAAGCTTCATGGAAGCTTTCAAGTACAGTCAATGCATGACAGAACACATAAATATTAGTGACATACAATAGGGGATTAATGGATTAATCAGCCAATAAATCTGTGGAGGGAACATCCAAGACATTAAAATATGCTCAGAAATACACATCATGAACAAAACCATATTCATAATATTTTGCCTTTCTTAACCCTTGGTATTTGTTCCCTCAAAATAGACTTGAAATTTCCAAGTCTAGTCACATATTGTTTTATCATTAAACCCAAATACCGTTTATCCTTGAATAACATGGGTTAGAACTATGTGGGCCCACTTGTACCTAGATTTTTTTCCATAAATACAGCACAGTACTGTGACGTATTTTGTCTTCCAGAAGTTTTTCTTAAAACACTTTATTTTCTTTAGCTTACCTTATTATAAGGATACAGTATATAATACATATAACATATAAAATTTAATTGACTGTTTATGTTATTAGTAAAGTTTCCAGTCAATGGTAGGTTATCAGTATTTAAGTTCTGGGGGAGCCAAAAGTTATATGTGGATTTTTAACTGCATTAGTGAGACAGTGCCCCTAACCCTATGATGTTCAAGGATCAACTATAGCTTGCCATTCAGAAAAAAGAGCCATTAATCCCGCTTTGTATACTCATATTGTTTTATATAACTTTCATTTTCATTCTTCAATATTCTATAATGTTCAGTGGTGCCCTATTTTCTTCCACTTCAAATATAATCACCTTATCCACCATATATCCTCATTACTCTCTGACACAACTCAGTTCTTGAAACTGAAGCTTAAAGAGGTGCATTGTCTTGCACAGGGCTCTATAGCTAGTAACCAGCAGATCTAGGACTCAAACACAGCTCTACCCAACACTAAGCCCTTCTTGTTTTCATGTATGCTTCACAGATAAACATGCCTTATTGGGTGCTTGGGTGCTACTTCACAGTGCTCACTTCTTGCTAAAACTGATCTGTTTCAAACTTTACCCATCCTTTACACTGGATTCAAATTTTGCTGCCTTCCATTCAAATATTTTTTTATGAGAAAAATCAGTAATACAAAGCTAAAGACGTCAATTACAATATATTAACTTTAAAATACACTTTCAAACAGAAAATATAAAGTGGAAAATTTGAAAACTTCACGAAACAAGTTGATCTTGGTATGTGGGAAGAACAAACAATGGATAAGGGAAGAGGCTGCAGAGAGGAACCTGTCAAATGATCCCGGAGAAGCTGAAAAAGTAGGACACAGACCTCTCAGCTCCTAGCAGCTTCCGGTAGGATGAAGCAGCCTGGCCAGTCCAGATCCCTCCAACCTTGTGCTCCTGGTGTCCAAGAGCTAGATGGAGACACCAGAATAGATGAGGAAGGAAAAAAAAAAATCACTGTTATGAGAAGCTGCCCTGTTTTGATGACTTGGATAGAGGAGCAGGTACTAGGAACACAGTGAGCCCCGAATGGATCAGGAAAATGTCAGCAGTCAGGAAGAGAAGGCAAAATAAAATAAAGTAAAGTAAAATAAAATAAAGATAAAAGCCTAGAATGCTAAAGCCAAGTGAGTGGTGATCAATCCTTTTCCGTTTAGTGAAGTGCATGAGGCAGAAGAAGACTGGAAGTGGGGATGTCAGAGAGAAAACACGCCCCTACACGTCAGGCCCGATTTAACTTCATCTGTTTTGGGGGGGGAAACAGAAAGGTAGGAAGGAAAGAAAAGAAAAGAAAGAAGGGGGGTGGGGAAGTGGGGGGTGGTGGATACAAAACAAAAGGCGAGGGAGAGGGAAGGAAGCAAGAAAGGAAGGAAGAAGAAAGCATCTGTTGTTTTGCAGCTGTTTTTACATTCAATCTAGCAAAAATCTAGCATCGAACTATGGGATTCATGACTATAGTTTCTCATAATTTATAAGAATTGCAGATTTCTTGAGAGCAGTATTCATGCCTCTTTTTTTTCTATTCAAATAATTCAACGGACCACAATAGTACCACAACCGAGCAATATTTTATAAAGGATGCTACTTCTTCGGTATCACCCACTCCAGACACAGGAACTTAATTGCAATAATTAGATATAATTTATACCTGGGAGAGATGTTTGAAATAAAAATTTAAACGGATTATTTGAGATGATGAAGCTCAAACTATGGTATGCATACTATATGTGTTTTACTCTAAAGTTAACTTAAGAGATACTTAAATTTTTTTAAAAAACTAAACAATATACAGTTGGGATACACTATGAACTTCCATCTTCCTCCTCACCAATCACGACAGTTTCAATTCTTCGCCGAGGTAGAACTTTGTCTTAGGCAGTCAAAACAGAATGCCTCTTCCTGGGTTTCCCAGACACTTCCTCTGTATGCACCACTCTATCCGGTGAAATACAGGCCTTGTCGATTATCACTTGTGCCACTAAACTGGATTTTTTAGCCTAAAAATCTTTAAGACATTTCTAAGCTCAAATATTTATCAATTGACCTCTTAAAATATTAGCTTTGTCCAAAATTATAATGTCCCAAAGACCTGTGTATTTTTACTAAGTTCCCGACAGATGTAGTTTTCCTCTCTGATTATTCTTTCCTCCCTTCCACTGGCTGTTTTGATCCTTCGTATTAACTACAATATGGTAAAGAGACATTTTTAGAATTAATTTCGCTTTGAAGAACAGTTCACTATTTTGGTAGAGTTAGAGTTGAAGCGGTTTCCCTTATCAATGCCATCATAATTTGTATTTCATGTGATTCCTCTAACTAGAGAAGTTCATGGTATGAGCTGATGAACCATATCATAGCTAATATTAGGGAAACCACAAAAACATTTAGCCCATGATGAAAATAAGACTTCAATAAACAGAAATTTGGACAAACCATAAGTGACTCTTAATCTCACAAAACAAACCGAGGGTTGATGGGGGGAGGGGGTTGGGAGAGGGGGGGTGGGGTTATGGATATTGGGGAGGGTATGTGCTATGGTGAGTGCTGTGAAGTGTGTAGACCTGTACCCCTGGGGATAAAAATATATGTTTATAAAATAAAAATAAATAAATAAAAAATAAATAAATAAACAGAAATTTGTTGATGTTGTCAATTTTACTTACAGACCATTGAAAATACTTATGATGATATATTTGGTTATTTTAAATAGGCCTATGTCATTTTATTTTTGAAAAAAATCAGTCTTTCTAGAAAAAAAAGTATATCATATGAAACTTTTTTATTTTTTCACAAATACTGGAAAAATCTAGTTCTACCCCAGGAATATTATCTAAATTATAGCATATCACACATTAGTTAATTTCTCATTAGTTCAAGTTTGTTTCAGAGACTAATTTGTCAAATTCCCAGCTATGTCACAGTTGAGGCTGGGAATTGTAGTAAATGAAAATAGGTGACATCCCCAATGGCACTTAGCTATCTGCCTTGGCTATATGAGACTGGGAAACCACATAGAAAAGTGAACCTGTCCACATTTGGGCTTTACTTGTATACAGATATGTGACAGACTGCAGTGGGTAAAATGTAGCCAGAGCCAAATAACAGGTTGACAGAGAGTGAGGCTCCCTTGAAAGAAAAATCCTAAGTGGAGAATATGGGATATATGGAATATGGAATGGAGAATATGCAATAATGGATAAAAGCATAAATGGAGAAAAACTTTGGTCCAGTGGGCCAGATTTAGCAAAATATGTCCTTAGTGAAAGAGACTGGTGGTTGAAAATAGAGCCTTAAAAGATATTTGAACCCATCAGATCTGGCCTTCTGGACTGCGGAGGGCTACTTGTGGTTGTTGAGAAAGAGAAGACTATGGAGTAAACGTGAAACAACTCTATTGCTTCCTATTCAAAGAACATCACCAAGCCAATTCTTCTGAGGAATAATAATTGCCCTTCCAGTTACAGACAAAACAAAAAAGCAAGCCCCGGGTGAAGGAAATGTTTCTCTGCTGGTCAGGTGAAAGAGGTCTTCCTTGACCTAAAACAGGTCAGAGTAAGGAGGTCCAAACACAGGTAGTAGAGAAGCTGGTTGTCTTTGAACCTTAACAAGGGATCTGGGCAGGTCATGTCTCCTGCAGATAGGACAAGATGGTGCCGACCACATCACGGATGGTACAGGAAGCATCCAAGTAAGGAGGAGAGTAATGGACAACAGCCCAGGAAGACGGCATATACAAAAGTAAAGGGGCAGGATTATGGAGTGAAATAAAGAATAGATAAGAAATCAACCTTCCTTTGGGAAATCCCAGGGAGCCCAATGAAAGAGAGAGAACCATAGGAATGCTGGGGACTGTTTACCCAAGTCTTATTTAGTGTCCACAATCAGTGAGCAATGATTTAATGGGGGCTCTGTACCCCACCCACGCTCCCCAGAGAGGTTCTGTGGCTAAGTAG
Organism: Lutra lutra; assembly: GCF_902655055.1. Lineage (NCBI taxonomy): Eukaryota > Metazoa > Chordata > Mammalia > Carnivora > Mustelidae > Lutra > Lutra lutra. The sequence continues at coordinate 2,240,648 of NC_062280.1, forward strand.
GATTCTGACATAAGCACCAAGAGCCCCTTCCAGATCCACAATATGTATTAGAGTCTGAGAAGCTCTGCAGCAGAGAAACCTAAAGTGATCAAATTTATCTGCCCATGGGACAATGTTTTTTTTTTTTTTCCAATATCCCCATTGTCACACTGAGGTTTACATGGCACATTCGTTTAGGAAACCTAGGTCAAATTTATGTTTTGTTTTGTTTTTTTAATTTTTTTTTTAAGATTTTATTTTTTTGACAGAGAGAGAGATCACAAGTAGGCAGAGAGGCAGGCAGACAGAGAGGGGGAAGCAGGCTCCCCACGGAGCAGAGAGCCCTATGCGGGGCTCAATCCCAGGACCCTGGGATCATGACCTGAGCTGAAGGCAGCGGCTTTAACCCACTGAGCCACCCAGGTGCCCCCAAATTTAGGTTTTTAAACTAACATGAGGTAGCGTGTAACCCATGCATCATTGTTCAATGATAGGTTCTGAAGATATATTTAATGAATGTTCAAAACCTTTAAAATCAATACATATTCTCATCTTTCTAGAAGTAAAATTAACTGTTATAATTCACTTGGAAATATTTTATTCCCCAAATAGTTTAACTGACTTTTACAAAAATTAGTTTTAGCTAGTTCTGGCTATTAGTTCCAAAATATTAGAAAAAAGGAATGTATATATTTAATCTACAAAATGTCACAGTTTCTATCATAATATTATGTGCTTTTATCAGTGTCCAAATTAGTAGTTTTCTGTCTCATGATACAGCTGTGTATGTCCTAATTTATGTTTGTACAATACAGTCTGACATTTCAGAGAAGTTTCCCTTATCTACAGCTATTTCCATGTTTTATTTTTTTTTATTTTTTTTAAGATTTTATTTATTTATTTGACAGAGAGAAATCACAAGTAAGCAGAGAGGCAGGCAGAGAGAGAGGAGGAAGCAGGCTCCCTGCTGAGCAGAAAGTCCGATGTGGGGCTCGAACCCAGGACCTGGGATCATGACCTGAGCCGAAGGCAGCGGCTTAACCCACTGAGCCACCCAGGTGCCCCTATTTCCATGTTTTAAAAAAACTGGAGGAGAAACAGATGTTGAATGGTGATACGTATTTCAAACTATTTCAAAAATATTTGGTGGCAAGTGCTGGAGCATTAGTGGAAGAACAGCTCTGTATAACGGCAAGTTTATTTTGCATGTACTTTTCTTGAAAGAAAAAAACTAATTTGAAATGAGACAAAGGAGAAATATTGATATGTATTATATAAAACTTTATTAATATGGAAAACAACTTTTAAAGAATATTATATTTCATCATAATTTTCAGTCTCTATGAAACTCTAGATAGCTACTCATACACGTAATATATTAAAAATATTTCAAGTTCCTTCTGCTTACTATAATCTGTAATTTTTAATATTAACCCTGATGATTTTATCCATCCATTTAATTTCTACTATAGCTTGTAAACTAACATTTGCTTGAGAAAATAGACTAATTCATGATTTACTACTGTTCCACAATCATTTGTCAGAGATTTTTGTGGTTGAGTAATAATTCAGTTTCTGGGCATATCTGGTCATTTTGCACAATATGTTCATTTTATTCTTGGTCAAACGATCATTCCACATCATTAAAATAGCTTTAAAATATCTTTAAGACTCTTTTAGTGGAGAGATTAAAAGATGATTCCACCAAAAAGAAGGTTATTTTGATATTTCAAAGGATTGAGGGGGGATAAGCATTTGTTGGCTTAATTCAAAATTTTGCAATGAATTTTCTTAAGCACCTTTGTCACAAGGATAGCCAATTCCGTAGTTTTCTCTGGCATACCAAGAAAGAATTCATTAAAACACACTTTCAGAGAATGACGTTAGCAATGTATAGAATAGGCATATATTATATCAGATTATTTTTCCTTTTGCTACAATTCTCTAGGATGGCTGCTAAAATTTGTTAGCATTATTATCACAAATTGTAATCATATATCAAAATAGTAAAAAATTCAGAGACTGTCTACATGTCACATCACAAGAAGGTAACAGCTTTAAAGCAATGAACCTGTCATTAATGCAAACTTATACTCTTTCTCCAGTTGGCCTTGAACTTTAGGATTTACTGTGTATGCTATGGCCAAACTCCAGCAGCTTACTGATTTATGACTATGTAGTAGATTGGTTATAGTTTCCTAGAGTAATGCAGGATCCAAAATTTCTGTATTTAAAAATAATCCAGAACTTATTAGGTGTTTTAGCACATCTGAAGTACAATGAATTGCCTTTGTCATTTTAGTTTTTTTTTTTTAATTTAATTTTTTTTATTTTTTTCAGCATAACAGTATTCATTATTTTTGCACCACACACAGTGCTCCATGCAATCCCTGCACTCTACAATACCCACCACCTGGTGCCCCCAACCTCCCACCCCCCACCCCTTCAAAATTCTCAGATCGTTTTTCAGAGTCCATAGTCTCTCATGGTTCACCTCCCCTTCCAATTTCCCTCAACTCCCTTCTCCTCTCCATCTCCCCTTGTCCTCCATGCTATTTGTTATGCTCCACAAATAAGTGAAACCATATGATAATTGACTCTCTCTGCTTGACTTATTTCACTCAGCATCATCTCTTCCAGTCCCGTCCATGTTGCTACAAAACTTGGGTATTCATCCTTTCTTTTTCTTTTTTTTTTTACAGCTTTATAAACATATCTTTTTATCCACAGGGGTACAGGTCTGCGAATCGCCAGGTTTACACACTTCACAGCACTCACCATAGCACATACCCTCCCCAATATCCATGACCCCACCCCCCTCTCCCAACCCCCTCCCCCAATCAACCCTCAGTTTGTTTTGTGAGATTAAGAGTCACTTATGGTTTGTCTCCCTCCCAATCCCATCTTGTTTCATTTACTCTTCTCCAACCCCCTTAACCCCCGATGTTGCATCTCCTCTCCCTCATATCAGAAAGATCATATGATAGGGGTCTTTCTCCGATTGACTTATTTCGCTAAGCATGATACCCTCTAGTTCCATCCACATCGTCGCAAATGGCAAGATTTCATTTCTTTGATGGCTGCATAGTATTCCATTCTGTATATATACCACATCATCTTTATCCATTCATCTGTTGATGGACATCTAGGTTCTTTCCATAGTTTGGCTATTGTAGACATTGCTGCTATAAACATTCGGGAGCACATGCCCCTTCGGATCACTACGTTTGTATCTTTAGGGTAAATACCCAGCAGTGCAATTGCTGGGTCATAGGGTAGTTCTATTTTCAACATTTTGAGGAACCTCCATGCTGTTTTCCAGAGTGGTTGCACCAGCTTGCATTCCCACCAACAGTGTAGGAGGGTTCCCCTTTCTCCGCATCCTCGCCAGCATCTGTCGTTTCCTGACTTGTTAATTTTAGCCATTCTGACTGGTGTGAGGTGATATCTCATGGTGGTTTTGATTTGTATTTCCCTGATGCTGAGTGATGTGGAGCACTTTTTCATGTGTCTGTTGGCCATCTGGATGTCTTCTTTGCAGAAATGTCTGTTCATGTCCTCTGCCCATATCTTGATTGGATTATTTGTTCTTTGGGTGTTGAGTTTGCTAAGTTCTTTATAGATTTTGGACACTAGCCCTTTATCTGATATGTCATTTGCAAATATCTTCTCCCATTCTGTCAGTTGTCTTTTGGTTTTGTTAACTGTTTCCTTTGCTGTGCAAAAGCTTTTGATCTTGATAAAATCCCAATAGTTCATTTTTGCCCTTGCTTCCCTTGCCTTTGGCGATGTTCCTAGGAAGATGTTGCTGCGGCTGAGGTCGAAGAGGTTGCTGCCTGTGTTCTCCTCGAGGATTTTGATGGATTCCTTTCTCACATTGAGATCCTTCATCCATTTTGAGTCTATTTTCGTGTGTGGTGTAAGGAAATGATCCAATTTCATTTTTCTGCATGTGGCTGTCCAATTTTCCCAACACCATTTATTGAAGAGGCTGTCTTTTTTCCATTGGACATTCTTTCCTGCTTTGTCAAAGATGAGTTGACCATAGAGTTGAGGGTCTATTTCTGGGCTCTCTATTCTGTTCCATTGATCTGTGTGTCTGTTTTTGTGCCAGTACCATGCTGTCTTGATGATGACAGCTTTGTAATAGAGCTTGAAGTCCGGAATTGTGATGCCACCAACTTTGGCTTTCTTTTTCAATATTCCTTTGGCTTTTCGAGGTCTTTTCTGGTTCCATATAAATTTTAGGATTATTTGTTCCATTTCTTTGAAAAAAATGGATGGTACTTTGATAGGAATTGCATTAAATGTGTAGATTGCTTTAGGTAGCATAGACATTTTCACAATATTTATTCTTCCAATCCAGGAGCATGGAACATTTTTCCATTTCTTTGTGTCTTCCTCAATTTCTTTCATGAGTACTTTATAGTTTTCTGAGTATAGATTCTTAGTCTCTTTGGTTAGGTTTATTCCTAGGTATTTTATAGTTTTGGGTGCAATTGTAAATGGGATGGACTCCTTAATTTCTCTTTCTTCTGTCTTGTTGTTGGTGTAGAGAAATGCAACTGATTTCTGTGCATTGATTTTATATCCTGACACTTGACTGAATTCCTGTACAAGTTCTAGCAGTTTTGGAGTGGAGTCTTTTGGTTTTTCCACATATAGTATCATATCATCTGCAAAGAGTGATAGTTTGACTTCTTCTTTGCCGATTTGGATGCCTTTAATTTCCTTTTGTTGTCTGATTGCTGAGGCTAGGACTTCTAGTACTATGTTGAATAGCAGTGGTGATAACGGACATCCCTGCCGTGTTCCTGACCTTAGCGGAAAAGCTTTCAGTTTTTCTCCATTGAGAATGATATTTGCGGTGGGTTTTTCATAGATGGCTTTGATAATATTGAGGTATGTGCCGTCTATCCCTACACTTTGAAGAGTTTTGATCAGGAAGGGATGCTGAACTTTGTCAAATGCTTTTTCAGCATCTATGGAGAGTATCATATGGTTCTTGTTCTTTCTTTTATTAATGTGTTGTATCACATTGATTGATTTGCGGATGTTGAACCAACCTTGCAGCCCTGGAATAAATCCCACTTGGTCGTGGTGAATAATCCTTTTAATGTACTGTTGAATCCTATTGGCTAGTGTTTTGGCGAGAATTTTTGCATCTGTGTTCATCAAGGATATTGGTCTGTAGTTCTCTTTTTTGTTGGGATCCTTGTCTGGTTTTGGGATCAAGGTGATGCTGGCCTCATAAAATGAGTTTGGAAGTTTTCCTTCCATTTCTATTTTTTGGAACAGTTTCAGGAGAATAGGAATTAGTTCTTCTTTAAGTGTTTGGTAGAATTCCCCCGGGAAGCCGCATGGCCCTGGGCTTTTGTTTGTTTGGAGATTTTTGATGACTGTTTCAATCTCCTTACTGGTTATGGGTCTGTTCAGGCTTTCTATTTCTTCCTGGTTCAGTTGTGGTAGTTTATATGTCTCTAGGAATGCATCCATCTCTTCCAGATTGTCAAATTTGTTGGCGTAGAGTTGCTCATAGTATGTTCTTCTAATTGTCTGTATTTCTTTGGTGTTCGTTGTGATCTCTCCTCTTTCATTCATGATTTTATTTATTTGGGTCCTTTCTCTTTTCTTTTTGATAAGTCTGGCCAGGGGTTTATCAATCTTATTAATTCTTTCAAAGAACCAGCTCCTAGTTTCGTTGATTTGTTCTATTGTTTTTTTGGTTTCTATTTCATTGATTTCTGCTCTGATCTTTATGATTTCTCTTCTCCTGCTGGGTTTAGGGTTTCTTTCTTGTTCTTTCTCCAGCTCTTTTAGGTGTAGGGTTAGGTTGTGTACCTGAGACCTTTCTTGTTTGTTGAGAAAGGCTTGTACTGCTATATATTTTCCTCTCAGGACTGCCTTTGTTGTGTCCCACAGATTCTGAACCGTTGTGTTTTCATTATCATTTGTTTCCATAAATTTTTTCAATTCTTCTTTAATTTCCTGGTTGACCCATTCATTCTTTAGAAGGATGCTGTTTAGTCTCCATGTATTTGGGTTCTTTCCAAATTTCCTCTTGTGATTGAGTTCTAGCTTCAGAGCATTGTGGTCTGAAAATATGCAGGGAATGATCCCAATCTTTTGATACCGGTTGAGACTTGATTTAGGACCAAGAATGTGATCTATTCTGGAGAATGTTCCATGTGCACTAGAGAAGAATGTGTATTCTGTTGCTTTGGGATGAAATGTTCTGAATATATCTGTGATGTCCATCTGGTCCAGTGTGTCATTTAAGGCCTTGATTTCCTTGTTGATCTTTTGCTTGGATGATCTGTCCATTTCAGTGAGGGGAGTGTTAAAATCCCCTACTATTATTGTATTCTTGTCGATGTGTTTCTTTGATTTTGTTATTAATTGGTTTATATAGTTGGCTGCTCCCACGTTAGGGGCATAGATATTTAAAATTGTTAGATCTTCTTGTTGGACAGTTCCTTTGAGTATGATATAGTGTCTTTCCTCATCTCTTATTATAGTCTTTGGCTTAAAATCTAATTGATCTGATATAAGGATTGCCACTCCTGCTTTATTCTGATGTCCATTAGCATGGTAAATTCTTTTCCACCCCCTCACTTTAAACCTGGAGGTGTCTTCGGGTTTAAGATGAGTTTCTTGTAGGCAACATATAGACGGGTTTTGTTTTTTTATCCATTCTGATACCCTGTGTCTTTTGATTGGGGCATTTAGCCCATTAACATTCAGGGTAAGTATTGAGAGATATGTATTTAGTGCTATTGTAGTGCCTGTAAGGTGACTGTTATTGTATATTGTCTCTGTTTCTTTCTGATCTACTACTTTTAGGGTCTCTCTTTGCTTAGAGGACCCCTTTCAATATTTCCTGTAGAGCTGGTTTGGTGTTTGCAAATTCTTTCAGTTTTTGTTTGTCCTGGAAGCCTTTAATCTCTCCATCTATTTTCAATGATAGCCTAGCTGGATATAGTATTCTTGGCTGCATGTTTTTCTCATTTAGTACTCTGAATATATCATGCCAGCTCTTTCTGGCCTGCCAGGTCTCTGTGGATAAGTCTGCTGCCAATCTAATATTTTTGCCATTGTACATTACAGACTTCTTTTTCCGGGCTGCTTTCAGGATCTTTTCTTTGTCACTAAGACTTGTAAATTTTACTATTAGGTGACGGGGTGTGGACCTATTCTTATTGATTTTGAGGGGGGTTCTCTGAACCTCCTGAATTTTGATGCTTGTTCCCTTTGCCATATTGGGGAAATTCTCTCCAATAATTCTCTCCAATATACCTTCTGCTCCCCTCTCTGTTTCCTCTTCTTCTGGAATCCCAATTATTCTAATGTTGTTTCGTCTTATGGTGTCACTTATCTCTCGAATTCTCCCCTCGTGGTCCAGTAGCTGTTTGTCCCTCTTTTGCTCAGCTTCTTTATTCTCTGTCATTTGGTCTTCTATATCGCTAATTCTTTCTTCTGCCTCATTTATCCTAGCAGTGAGAGCCTCCATTTTTTATTGCACCTCATTAATAGCTTTTTTGATTTCAACTTGGTTAGATTTTAGTTCTTTTATTTCTCCAGAAAGGGCTTTTATATCTCCCGAGAGGGTTGCTTTAATATCTTCCATGCCTTTTTCAAGCCCGGCTAGAACCTTGAGAATCGTCATTCTGAACTCTATATCTGACATATTACCAATGTCTGTATTGATTAGGTCCCTAGCCTTTGGTACTGCCTCTTGTTCTTTTTTTTGTTGTGAATTTTCCGCCTTTTCATTTTGTCCAGATAAGAGTTTATGAAGGAGCAAGTAAAATACTAAAAGGGTGGCAAAAACCCCAGGAAAATATGCTTTAGCCAAATCAGAAGAGATCCCAAATTGTGAAGGGGGAGAAAGGGGATAAAAAGGGATTCAAAAAATTTAAAAAAAAAAGAAACTATTTAAAAAAAGAAAGCCGATAAAGAAAAAAATATAAAAAGAGGAAAAATATATATATATATATATTAGATAAACTATTTAAAAAACGTTAAAAAAGAAAACGGTAAAAGTTAAAAAAAATTTAGCAGAAGAAGAGAAAAAGAAAAAAAAATTGAAAAAGAAAAAAAAAATTAAATTAACTGCAAGGCTAAAAAATCATGGGGAGAAAGCCATGAGTTCCGTGCTTTGCTTTCTTCTCCTCTGGAATTCCGCTGCTCTCCTTGGTATTGAAACAGCACTCCTTGGTAGGTGAACTTGGTCCTGGCTGGGTTTCCCGTTGATCTTCTGGGGGAGGGGCCTGTTGTAGTGAATCTCAAGCGTCTTTGCCCCAGGCGGAGTTGCACCGCCCTTACCCGGGGCCGCGCTGAGTAGTCCGCTCGGGTTTGCTTTCGGGAGCTTTTGTTCCCTGAGCGCTTTCTGTAGAGTTCTGGAGGACGGGAATGAAGATGGCGGCCTCCCAGTCTCCAGCCCGGAGGAGCCGAGAGCCTGGGGCCCCACTCCTCAGTGCACCCTCAGAGAACAGCACCCAATGACTCCCGTCACCCTGGCCTCCGGCCGCGCTCCGAGCTGACCGAGCCTGCGACCGGTTCAAGGCAACCCCGAGCTGAGAGTCACTCCTCGGCTCTGTCTCTGTAGCCGGCTTCCCCGTTCTAATACCGTAAGCTCTGCGACACTCAGACACCCCCGATCCTTCTGCCACCCTGCGGGACCTGAGGCCGTGCTGACCCCGCCTGGGCTTCACCCCAGTTAAGCCTCTGGAGCGATGTCCCTCAGCGGAACAGACTTTTAAAAGTCCTGATTTTGCTCTGTTGCTCCGTTGCTCTGCCGCTCGCCGGGAGCCGGCCCCTCCCCCCGCGGTCTATCTTCCCGTCGCTTTGGATTCACTTCTCCGCCAGTCCTACCTTGCAGAAAGTGGTTGATTTTCTGTTTCTAGAATTGCTGTTCTTCTTCTCTTCAATCTCCCGTTGGATTTGTAGGTGTTTGCAATCTTTAGATAAGCTATTTAGCTGATCTCCCGCTACACGAAGTAGTCTCAGCTGCTACTTCTCCGCCATCTTGACTCCTCCTCTGTCTTTGTCATTTTATTACAGAATCCCAAATTAAGCTTTTAAAAATAGTCCTTTGGGGTGCCTGGGTGGCTCAGTGGATTAAGCCTCTGCCTCTGGCTCAGGTCATGGTCCCAGGATCCTGGGATCGAGCCCCACATCAGGCTCTCTGCTCAGCAGGGAGCCTGCTTCCCCCTCTCTCTCTCTGCCTGCCTCTGCCTACTTGTGATCCCTGTCTGTCAAATAAATAAATAAAATCTTTTTTTTTAAAGTAGTCCTTTTATCTATGGTCACTTTTGATTGAATATTCCTACTTAATTATTTAATTAAAAATAAAACAATTCAGGGGCATCTGGGTGGCTCAGTGGGTTAAAACCTCTGCCTTTAGCTCAGGTCATGGTGCCAGGGTCCTGGGATCGAGCCCCACATTGAGCTCCCTGCTCAGCAGGAAGCCTGCTTCCTCCTCTCTCTCTGCCTACCTGTGATCTCTGTCTGTCTAATAAATAAATAAAATCTTTAAAAAAAATAAAACAATTCAAATAACAAAGACTGCATTCAATCACAGCTGTCAGCTGGAGTAAGGCCAGAGTAATTATCTGATTCTCATTCCATATACATGAGTATGTTGTAAAAGTGGAAGAAAGAACAGCACATTTCTCTTCTAGTCTACGGCTAAACCACACCTTCCAAAGAAAATATATTCTATATGAAAAGGATAAACAATATTCAAGATGCCTGAGGTGGTAGGGAACTGGAACAGCAGCTCCCACTTATTTTAAGTCTTGTTGTATAAAAAGTACCATTCCTAGAGGTGTCTGGGTGACTCAGCGTCTGCTTTCAGCACAGGTCATGATCCTGGGATTATGGCTCCCTACTTCTCCCTCTCCCTCTGCCGTTCCCCTGCTCAGGCTCTCTCACTCTTTCTCTGTCAAATACATAAATAAAATATTAAAAAATAAATAAAGAGTACCATTCCTAGAGCTTTAGATATATTAACTCAATTCTCACAGCAAACCTATGAGGTTAGTACTGTATCCTCCCATTTTACAGATGATGACTAAAGCCCGGAGTGATTAAGTGACTGCAATGATCACACAGTTGGCAAACAGAGGAGCCATGGTTAAAACTCAGACAGTTTGACTCCATAATCCATACTCTTAACCAAGTAATGAAGTTTAACCAGGCTCTTTTGCATTTCTAGAGACAAATACTTTAGACAGTTGCTGCAAATGTTCTGTGTCCAACCAATTAGCTACAATCTTTAATAGGGTCTCAATCTACTGACATGATTTCCTGCAACTCCTTCTCTCCCCTACTTGAAAATTCATCTTAGTGCTTTACTGTTTTCCCTACTTTTTTTTTCCTTCATTGAAGGAATAAGTATCCCTCTCCCTTCCCAACACTAATTCAAGGTCCCATTATAGTGCTTAATTCCGTGTGCTGCCATACTCTCTAAATTATCTTGATTCATAACTGTCCTCACACTACTGCACAATATTTCTTCGTTTGCCCAAGACTACAACACATTCACATCTCTGCTTCCTTTGAGAAAATAAACAATCCCTCCAGCATGCTTCCCTGTAAAGCTATCATCCCATCTTCACTCCTTCCCCTCTTGCAATTTTTATTTTAATGTTAAAAAGGTGGTTAAGTCAATCAGAGACCAAAAAAAAAAAAAAATCACAATATGAATTGTTCGATTACTCTGGTGTAAAGAGATCAAGACTTGAAGCCAGAAATCTGTATGGATTCTTGACATCAATCAGTTGCAAAATGTGAGCAATGACACCCATCCCACTGGGTTCTTGTGAGAATTACATGCAATCACGTGGGCAAATACCACTGCAACTCATCTTGGGACACAATAATTAGGAAATACGTGCTGACTATGAGTTGTAATAGTTACAATAATAATTACGTCAGAAAATTATTCTTTATAATAGCTGAGGAAAGAGTTCATAATGGATGAAAAAGAGGGAGCACATTTGTTGAAGGAGAGAGAGCTAGAGGTCAGAATGGAGAAAGAGAATGATACTGTGTACGCACTAGTTCCCAGGACATGCTCTAGAATCATTCGTTCAGCAAATATTTGTAGACCACCTACTGCTCTTCGGGCGTCGTTCTTGGCACCTGAACTAAGCAGAAAAAAAATCCCTCTATTGTCTAATTTTGCCCACTCCAACAAATTAATCTTCCCAAAGAACCACCCTGATGGGTTCTTGCCTTGTAAGTCGTCAGCAGTTCCTCACTGTCTGTTTGATAAACTTCAAAGTCCTTAGCCTGTCATTCAATGTCTTTTTAATTTTTTTTAACTTCAATCTTTTTTTTAATTTATTTCTTACTATTTCACTGGTCCCATGCACGAACTCTCAGGAGACATAAAAAACAGTATTTTAAAGGGGCCCTAAGGCTCTGGCAGAGTTTTAGGACAGAGCATATTTACGTGCGGCTGGGATGTGCCAGAGGCTTGAGGAGAGGGTGGAGTCGCAGAGGACGGGCTGTGAGGGACCACGGGACTAGGGCTAGATGGTAAAGGGAATCAGATACCACACTGAGAAGTCTGAGTTGGCGTTTTATTTTGTTTTTTAGGGGGAGGGTGGAGGAGAGGCAGAGGGAGAGACAGAATCTCAAGCTGGCTCCAAGCCCAGTGTGAAGCCCCACACAGCTCGGGTCTTACCACCCTGAGACCATGACCCGAGCCAATCAGGGGTCGGATGCGTAACCCACTGAGCCGCACAGGCGCCCCCGAGTTCGCTCTTAGAGGCAACGAGACACGACCTGTTTTAACAAAGGAGTGACATGACCCAATCTGTATCTCCCACTGCGATTTTGAAGGCAATGTCGAGCAAATCTGAAGACGTGAGGTAAGACAGTATCCCGGTGAGGATGAGAGGCGGTAAACAGCCGAATAGCGCAGTGACGAGTGACACTGTCAGAGTGAAGATCTCATCCCTAATAGCGGTCTCAGTCACTGTCAGTAAGGATGGCTCATGGCGCATGTGGCTCTGAGACTGCCCTTGTCCTAGCCTGTCTTGCCACGTGCTGTCTGATTAAGGTAAATTAACATTCCTTCCTTAGATCCATTTTTTTCTCATTTGTAGAGATGATCATAATATCTACCTCTAGAGATGCTTTGAGAATTAAAGTCAATCATTAATATCCAGTTTTCGGCACCACAGAATTCTACACATAATTGCATTTTTTTTTTACTTCTACCAGATCATTCTTCAGGCCATCTCTTTCACTTTGATTTACACCCGCCAAAATCCAAGCTAATACCACAGTCCATGGTTTCATCATCTTTGAAATCCCCAGGACTTAAGTTCATAAGGTTTGAATTAAATTCGATCAAAGTTCTCTAAAATCCTTGCCAAACAAGCCCCTGAACTTTCATTGGACTTTGGGTCATTTTGAACCTTCCCCACAAACAGTCTTGCATTTGAGGACCTAATGTGCACAACTCATCTCCCCTCATTGCTCCCTGACTCCCTTTCTGCACTGCAACTCTCCCTGCACTTACACCTGATCAGACCGGTGTCTTAGAAGAATAAATACAGTGCATAACTATTTGACGAATCTCTCACCCCATGCAATGGCAAATAAGTCAAAGGAAGTTTATCAAATATTTTATAAATTCCTTATTGTCATAAGCTGACTGTCCTTGTAGTCAATACTTAGCTTTCATGTGTCATCATTGTGGAACCTGTTGTCAGGAAGTAATCTAAAAAGTGCTCATTAAGTAATCAAGTTCATACATTCCGGTCTTCTGCTGGTGGTCCTTGAATATTTTATTATCCTCACAAAGTCTTTCCAAAAAGTAAAACTCAAGTCTTCTCAATTAAGATAATTCTAATCTTTAAGCATATGCTGTGCTATAATTTCACAGAGATGATAGTTGTTTATCCTGCTCGGGTCACATTACATTTCATTGTGTGGGCAGGCATCTGAATGCTTCACAAATAACAGTTATGAGGGGTGTAAATTTTGGTTGGCTTATTCTTAGTTTAGAAACTCAAGGATTCTATGGCCAATGGTCTAAACCAGTATCACTGTTCCACTAAGAGATCTTCAGCAGGGCTTAAAAATGTCTCGGAAGGGCAGCCACCAAACACATGTACCCTCCAGACTTCCAAGTCTGGGACTGAGAAGGGAAAAAACCTGCCTGACCAGGCTCAGGGAAGACAGCATCTTCATGACCTCTTCTCCTGGCCTCTGGTGCTGTGTTCTGCCTGGGCCCTTGACAGCACTCCCACGTAACTCCTGCCACTCCAAGTTCTGTGTGACAGAACATTTCCCCTGACATTACACTCACATTACAGAATCAGGCTACCTCTGCTTGTCACCAGAAGCCAAAAGACAGTATTTCACTGCATTAGAAGCAAATGTTGCTGAGGGACGCCAGGAAACCTGTGAACCTTGGGCCAGTGTGGAGATTAAGCCACCTCACAGGTTCTTGCTTAATCTAGCAACTAAGGTCTTCTCATTTGAAAGAATCAGGACACATATTTCTTTCATTTTGAAGACACCATAATCATTGTGCCTTATAAACTCTATCCTGCCATCTACAAACAGCTATTTGCTATTAATAAAGTGCACAGAGAAAGTAGTTGCACACCCCATCTTATGTCCCTTCCCAAGAAGTAGACCTTAAGTCATAGAAGCCAAAAGTGATGTATCATTCCCCTCTCCACCAATCAGAACATAGGTGAGCCGGGTTCTTTCCCACATATTACAAATATGTGTCTCTGATCCAAAGACTTTGGTTGATATGAGTCTAAGAATGCAAACATAAACTTCAAGTGTTGATTAAGTGAATAGGTGATTAAGTTGATTTAAAAATAGTTAAAATCCAAACATATCAAAAGTCTAGTTCAAATATAAATTCCATGTGAGTCAAAAATTTGCACTCCACAATTAATTACTAAAACAGTCAAATTTGTGTATCATTTGACATTCTTTCCAGTGTGTAATAAAATTTATAGAGTAATTTTAATGCCATCTGTACTCTTAACTTTTCTCCATCCAAATGGCCACCTTCTTTTTCTCAACCCTAACTCCCCAAATCTCTGTTCTGAAACCCACTACTACTTGGATAAATGTTTGAAAAATGCTGATATTTTCACAAAACAAACTAAATTTATGTTGTCCATGACATACCAATTCTCTGTGCATCAAAAGAGTCACTGCCAAATACACAATTTTTTAAAATGTTTCTCTATTTATTAATTATTTTTAATAACACATAATATATTATTTGCCCCAGGGGTACAGGTCTGTGAATTGTCACACTTACACATTTCACAGCACACACCATATTTTTTTAATTTTGACACAATTCAATTTAAAGTTACTAATTCTTACTATAGGTTGGCTCTAATGTAGGCTCTATACACAATAAAATAAGCTCCCTCAAAGAGTTTATAATCTAATTGGTAAAATATACATAAAATTAGTCAACTATAACATAAAGTGGAATGATGTAAGAACTAAAGTGAATTGCAAACATGTTGTAAGAGTAAAGTAGGGGAAACTATTCCTCTTGATGAGGGGAATCGGGGAATGTTTCATAAAGGAAACGGCACTCGAGCCACCTGGCTGGTTCAGTCGGTTTAGCAACTGACTCTGGGTTTCAACTCAGGGGTTGTGGGACTGAGACCCATGTTGGGCTTCTCGCTTAGCAGGGAGTCTGCTTGAAAGATTTTCTCCCTCTGCCCCTCCTCTCTCTCCCTCCATAAATAAATAAATAAATCTTTAAAAAGAAAAACAAAAAAACAAACAAAGAAAGAAAGAAACGAACTGGCGGAATATTTCCCTCTGGAACATCAAGCCTTTCAAGTATGAGGAGGGTGAGTGCACTGACAATGTAGAATGGCTAGAGTATATGGGGGCTGGGAATAGGAGGTGGGGCTTTAAAGGTGATTAGAGAATGATTTTGACCATCAGCATTTATTTGTTATTTATTTACTATATACTTGGATGTATTTACTACATGTCTGCTGTATTCCAAGCAGAGCACTTGGTACGGAGGATTCAATGGGGATTAAGGTTCAGTCCGTGCCTTCCTGTCTAGAAATCTGGAATGCAAATTTAAAATTTTATTACATTTTTGTGGGCAACAAGAAGCTTCTGAAGGTCTTTGTGGAAACAGATGAGTAAATGAAACCATATTCTGAGAGCACTCTTTGGTAAATGTTACACAGATTGGAGGGATAAAAGATAGAAAATGGGAAGATTGGTATATCCTGACGGACACTTATTTTCCTCCTGTGCTGCTTCCTTCCTAGCAGAATGAAGGCGATTAGCAATATTACCCACGGCTTCTCTTCTCACCCTGAGGTGGAGAAATGACTGACCAGGTTGGCAAATTTCAAAGGATAAAACAAGCATAGAGCCCTGACCATTTCTCTTACTGCCCTCAGAGAACTCATGTTCTCCTCAGCTTCCCCAAGTTGTCCACAGTTGACTACAACTGGGTGGGTAAGGCTGGCTAATTCAAGACTTTATAATTAGGAAAATTTGGAGATCTTTCCAAATCTATGCCGTCAGTATTTTTTACATGCTTTTGAATGTACCATAATGATTTAATCAATCTACTATTGCTGGAATTTATATTACTGACAAACTTTTCTATCACAAACAGTACTGCAGTTAGTGACATGTACATTCCTATTTCACACACCTTTGAGTTTATCTTTAGGATAAGTACCCAGAATCAAAGGCTACGTGCAGTCATAATTTTAGTAGACATCGTTAAATTGTCCTTCATAGGACTTGTACAGCAACATATGAATCAGTTTGTTCCCACCATGTTTACCAAAACACTGTTTAGATTTTTTTTTTAAGATTTTATTTATTTACTTGACGGACGGAGATCACAGGTAGGCAGAGAGGCAGGCAGAGAGGTGGGGGGAAGCAGGCTCCCTGCTGAGCCTGATACAGGGCTCGATACACTAAGGCAGAGGTTTCAACCCTCTGAGCCACCCAGGTGCCCCGACACTGTTTAGATTTTTATGCAAGTTTCCTTCATTTTTAGATGTCTTTTATAGACTACTTTAAACATGCATGAAATGTAAAGAAATGGATCAGATCTTGGGAATAGAAAGGAAGATAAGATACTGGTTCCCCCTGCCAGTTACCAATTATCATAAAATATATTTTTAAAACAATTTTTCCAAGTATAATATAACCCCAAATGAAAATGTATGTATTTTATCTTATCCATTTGAAAATCTTTTTCCCTATACCATACTATCTCTTATTAAAATACATGTATTTCTTGTGAAATACATATATTTAAGTTTATTGTAAAAGTAAGTTCTGCTGGGTAAATTCTTATTGTTTCTCTTATGAACTTAATTTCTGTCACTGTAAGAGTATAGTTCCAAATGATTAAACAGATAATACCACAAACTTTGGTAAAATAAACACTTACCTCAGATTTTCTTCGACTGTTTCATGAAAACTAAAATATTTGGGCTAAAAATTACTCTAATGATAGCCAATTTTGTACCCAAAATAATTCATTATATTGTTGCTTTTTCTCTATAATTTTAAATTATCATCCTTTTCTGAACAGAAGTGTTGGCTAATGCCACCCTATCATCTTATTGAGAAGAGATGATAACTAATCTAGTAAAAATTAAACTCTCTAATTTTTGTTTAACATAGTAATTCTGAGCCCAGTATTGCAGAAAGAACAATATAGGGTTTCTTAATTAAATCCTACCTTCAAAATAGAAGACTGTAAGGAGGGTGACATGTTTTGAGTTTGTGTGTAAAATAGGAGACATGTAATATTAAAAGGATTCTTTTTCAGAACACCTGGATGGCTTAGTCAGTTAAGCCTCTGACTCTTGATTTCAGCTTAGGTCATGACCTCGGGGTTGTGAGACCATGCCTCAGGTCAGGCTCTGCACTGGTGTGGATCCTGCTTAAGATTCTCTCTCTGCCCCCCGCCAAAAAAGGATTTTTTTTTTCCTTACTGGAAGAGAAAGGACAGGGAGCTGTAGTAGCCCAGAAAATTGCTTAGTAGTAGGGGACAAAAATGATGACACCGGAAGAACACACATCCAGGAGCCAGGAGAAAGGATGTCAGCCTCAGCTCTGACAGCCAAATGAGCCCAAGCAAATTATCCACCAAACCTTGATCTGTTTCCTTAGCTGAAAAGTTTGACCATATGATCTCCAAGATGCCTTCCTGGTCCAATATGGTGTGTATGTTCTGATAATCCCAACCTTATTCCACCCTCACTCTTACCACCCAAACACAGCAAATAAGAAGTAAAGTTCATCTGAGTTAGAAAAGGAGCTAATTTTGACTCTTCTACACACATCAGTCAAGTAATCTGTAATGAACTTTTGGTCCATTTTAAATGAGAAATGTCTTTGGTGGCAGATCAGATGCTATTCAAAGAAAAATGTGCACTAGGAGATAATTACACAAACAAGAAATATGTGATAATTTTCTTCTCAAAATGTGAAAAAGAAAATGTGTAACTGAATGTTGTAAGCCATTCTCTGATTTTCCATTTATAGTCTTATATTCATTGAAGTGTAATTTTCCAAGGTTATTTTTAACTTCACCAGTAAAAATGTGATTGTTCTACTTCACTATGGTAACCATATGTCACCAATTTTCCAAGGCAGCCTCAATTGTAATCATTTTGTTACAAATTTAGACCAAGCTTGAGACTTTATCTCTTTTTTTAAATTTAGGGGAATATGATTACATATATACCTAATTATTCCCTTTCTGTGTCTTTCTTCCCTGATTATAATAACAAACTTGATATGAGAAGAACAGAAGGAAAGACCCAGATTTTCATGTTTCACATCTTTGTACTTGGCTAATGGCTTCACAAGCTACTGTAGTGACTGAAGGAGTTGGAACCGGACATAAGATTTACCCTTCAGGTAGATGCAGATACTAGGAAATATTTGGCTATAGTAACTGACCTCACAGAGTTAAGAAGGGCTGGAAGAAAGGCCAAGTCAGGACTGTTCTATTGTTAATGACATTTCCTAGAGGAGATATTAGGATCCTTAACAAGAGAAAGAAGCCAATTAAGTGTAGGAAGCTAGACAGGGCGGTTGTCTTCTGGGAAGAATGTATAAGGGCCAAAGAACTTGGTAACTGGGCTGAAACCTCAGTTACTACTGAAAATCCACACAGGAAGGAGACAGGTAAGGGCAATGTGGGTAATCACATACCAAAGAAAACACCCAATACTGGGCACAAGGACATATGGAAGTAAGTAAAGTGTTTATTTCTTAAATTTTATTGTATGTTGGCTGTAGATATGATGTTGCTTTCTAAAATCCAGCATACATATCTAAAATATAAGTTGTTTATAAACTTTGTTGTATTACATAACTTTTTGAGAAACTACTGAAATGTACAGTGTCCAAAAAAAAAAAAAATACACATGTGGTGCCTTACGGCAATTTCAGGGGACTCAGAGTTTCTTAGAAAGTTAACCAACAGACTTGAATTTAAAACTTCTAGCAAAGAGAGACGTGACTTTGTACAGTGATCTAGGAGTTCCATCACCAGTAAATGCCAAAGCTAGCTGGCAGCTAAGACAATTCGGATGGCCCGCTGACAAGTGAGGAGGCCCCAGTTTCCAGAATTGGGAGGATAGTTAATAGAGTCAGCCTCCATGGGAAGCTAAGGCTATTTATTACCACGTTACAAGTGCCCCGTTGCATTTAGAAAGTAAAGCAGAGCTGACCTGCGTGTGACAATGAGTGGGCCCAGCTCATGGGAACTGAGTCTAGCAAAGGTTGAAAATCCAATGAAGCTGAGACAATCAAAGAATCTGCCACCTCACCTTGGGAAACAGTGATAATGAGAGCTAAGCCTTAGGCTGTCTTCCTAAGCTAGAAGGGTTTCTTCCCTGGTCACCAAGGCAGGGCATTCATGTTGGAGTTACCTATCCCATCTCCTTTCTATAAGTTGTACTAAAACATCTACTTAACTTCTTTCATTTGTACTTTTCATTCAGATAAAGTTATTTGGACCCCTCCCCCCCCACCCAAAAAAAAAAAAAAAAAGAATCTGCCACCTCTGCACCACGCCCGAACCACACGACAAAATAGTGGGATTTTAAGGGTCAGACTTAAATAGTAAAGGTCAGAGGACAGGGTTCTGCTAATGGCTTTGGCAAACGGTAAAAGAATAAAAGAAAGAAAGATGGGGACCAGATGTTCTCCATTTAGAATCTGTAAAAGGGAAATTACATTACAGTAGGAGGAATTCAGGTTATATAAAAGGAAAATCTTCTATCCAATGAAATTTGTTAATCCTGAGACCTAGTAACTGATGGACATTGTTATTGTCTTTCAATGAAATATTTAAAAATAGAACAGATGCTCGTGTGTTTTCACTGATTTAAAAACAAGGGTTGTCAGAAACAACTGATCAGGTCGGACATATATGGACATATTCAAATTCTCAGGAAGACTGGAATATCTACATTTGATATTTATTTAACAATCTTTATAATTACTTTTGAAATCCATTGAATTTCTCTAATCTGACATTTCACCCAAACATTTCTACATGAAACTTTTGAGAATAGAAATATGCTTAATATAATTCAGAGTCAACATAGTCTCATAGAATCCATTCATCATCTTCAGTATTCCTGCTAATCCAAATTAGTATTTATGAATAAGAATTAATAGTGAGGGCGCCTGGGTGGCTCAGTGGGTTAAGCCGCTGCCTTCGGCTCAGGTCATGATCCCAGGTCCTGGGTTCAAGCCCCACATCGGGCTTTCTGCTCAGCGGGGAGCCTGCTTCCTCCTCTCTCTCTGCCTACCTCTCTCCCTACTTGTGATTTCTCTCTGTCAAATAAATAAATAAAATCTTTAAAAAAAAAAGAATTAATAGTGAAAACATCAAGATACAGCAGTACAACTATAACTTTTGAAATTGTGTTTTTTAGGTGAAATAACTCTCATCTCTACATATACATACATGTTAAAATAATGTCTTAAGTAAAGTACAGTCTGAAAAACTATGCAGAAAATAATGGAAAAGTAAATACAAAAGAGGTTCTGGAAAGACTGTTAGACAACTAATGAGATTTACAGATTGACTTAAGAAAAAAAAAAAGACACAGAAACCTCCAAAGGATATTTGACATTTGGTCAGTCAGTCAGAAAAGAGAGTTGGCAGTTGATCAGGAGAAAATGTGAATCATGAAAGTCTATCTCCTTTGTCATGCAGTGCCTCTGAATCAGACGTCTGCTAGCGAGTTCTTGGTCATAATTCTAGGAGGCAGGAACTACTTTATACATTTGCTTGCAGGACCAAGCTAAGATTTGTAAAATACATTGCTCGAACTCACACAGAATTGGGGGTAGAGTGTCACAATCCTCTCCTCCATCCACACCATCCTTTATTTTGGCCAACTACTAGAGCAAGATTGCCATGTCTGTCACCTCCCGCCAAGCACGAGGAAGCGTAGTTGCGACTGCTACAGCAACACACTAAACAGACACGCTGAAGGCAGAGTTAGAGGAAAAGGTGGGCCGTCCCGCATGCAGAGAGCTATAGAAGTCGTTAGAGACTTCTCAAACACAGTCCAAGGCATAAGCACTAAGAGAATCCACGTCACAGTCAACAGTATTCTCCATAAAAAGTAACCATTTTCTAGCATTGTTTTGCCAATATTACTGTCTAAAAATTTGTTAAACGGTTTCACCTCAATTTTTAATGAACTACAAATTAAAAAAACAGTTTCAAAATAAGAATTCTAATCCAAAGTTTCCAAATGCTGACTTTTTAAATAAGATTATATATGAATAATTTGAAATTATTCCATTTCTTCAGAGCTGTTTCCAGCTAACCTGGCAGTTGAAAAGGAAAATATTAGCAGCACCAAATGTAAGCCACAAAGTGAAAAAGGACACCACCCGCCCAAGCTCTACCTCCTCAGTGTTTGACTCTAAGAGTTGTTTAGTTTCCTCGTCCTTCCATTATAAACTCACGCACCCACAACCAAAACTCCGGGAACTAATAAGTAATGATAACAAAGCTGCAGGATACAAAGTTAATATATAAAACTCAATTGCTTTCCCAAGTACCATCAATGATCAGTGGATGAAATTAAAAACACAGTACCATTTACACTGGCATCCCCAAAATGAAATACTTAGATAGAAATATAACAAAATATGTATAAAATATGTATAGGATCTATATGAGAAAAACCCAAAACTGATGTGTGATATTAAAGAAACTAAGTAAATAAAGATATATTCTATGGTAACAGAGAGAAAGACTCAATATTATCAAGACAACAATTCCTCCCAAACTGATGAAGTCCCAGTCAAAATCCCAGCAAGTTATTTTGGGGATATGGAGAAACTGCTTCTAAAGTTCATATGAACAGAAGAAGATTCACAATAGCCAACACAATACTGAAGGGGAGCAACGTCAGGGCACTGTTCCCACTGCCTTAAGGAATTATTAAAAGCTACAGCAATGAAAACCATGTAGTATTGCTGAAAGAAGAGAAAGACAAATCGACGGAGCAGAATCGAGCCCAGGAGTAGACCCACATAAACACAGTCCACTGATCTCTGACAAGGGATCAAGGACAATGCAGTCAAGAAAAGACAGACCTTTCAACAAATGGTGCTACAATAATTGGACATCCATACACAAGAAAATTAATCTACACACAGACTTTACATCCTTTACAAAAATTAATGCAATATGGATCACAGACTTAAGTGCAAAACTCAAAATTACGAAACTTCTAGATAACATAGCAGAAAATCTAGATAACCTTGGGTTTGGTGATGACCTTTTAGATACAGCACAAAAAAGCATGGTGCATAAAATAGTTGAGCACTGGGTGTTACAGACGACAAATAAATCATTGAACACTACATCAAAAATTAATGATGTACTATATGCTGGCTAACTGAACATAATAAAAAAGAGAAAAAAACAGTTGATAAGCTTAGCTTCATTAAAATTAAAGATTTCTGTCTTGTGAAATACTCTGTTAAAAAGAATGGAAAGACAACCCGCACACAGAGAAAATATTTGAGAAAAAAATACATGTTAAATGAGATACCACTGCACATCTATTACAGTAGACTATATAAAATCCATATAAAAAATCTCACGGGAGGGAGGAGTCAAGATGGCGGAGAAGTAGCAGGCTGAGACTACTTCGGGTAGCAGGAGATCAGCTAAATAGCTTATCTAAAGATTGCAAACACCTACAAATCCAACGGGAGATTGAAGAGAAGAAGAACAGCAATTCTAGAAACAGAAAATCAACCACTATCTGAAAGGTAGGACTGGCGGAGAAGTGAATCCAAAGCAACGGGAAGATAGACCGCAGGGGGAGGGGCCGGCTCCCGGCGAGCGGCGGAGCAACGGAGCAAAATCAGGACTTTTAAAAGTCTGTTCCGCTGAGGGACATCGCTCCAGAGGCTTAACTGGAAGCCCAGGCGGGGTCAGCGCGGCCTCAGGTCCCGCAGGGTCGCAGAAGGATCGGGGGTGTCTGAGTGTCGCAGAGCTTACCGGTATTGGAGCGGGGAAGCCGGCTACAGAGACAGAGCCGAGGAGTGAGCTCTAAACTCAGGGTTACCTTGAACCGGTCGCAGGCTCGGTCAGCTCGGAGCACGGCTGGAGGCCAGGGTGACGGGAGTCATTGGGCGCTGTTCTCTGAGGGCGCACTGAGGAGTGGGGCCCCGGGCTCTCGGCTCCTCCGGGCCGGACACTGGGAGGCCGCCATCTTCATTCCCGCCCTCGGGACTTTACGGAAAGCGCTCAGGGAACAAAAGCTCCCAAAAGCAAACCCGAGCAGATTACTCAGCTACTCAGCGCGGCCCTGGGTAAGGGCGGTGCAACTCCGCCTGGGGCAAAGACGCGTGAGAATCACTACAACAGGCCCCTCCCCCAGAAGATCAATGGGAAACCCAGCCAGGACCAAGTTCACCTACCGAGGAGTACTGTTTCAATACCAAGGAGAGCGGCAGAATTCCAGAGGAGAAGAAAGCAAAGCACGGAACTCATGGTTTTCTCCCCATGATTTTTTAGCCTTGCAGTTAATTTAATTTTTTTTTCTTTTTCAATTTTTTTTTCTTTTTCTCCTGCTAAATTTTTCTTAACTTTTACCGTTTTCTTTTTTAACGTTTTTTAAATAGTTTATCTAATATATATATATTTTTTCCTCTTTTTATATTTTTTCTTTATCGGGTTTCTTTTTTTTTTTTTCTTTTTGAACCCCTTTTTATCCCCTTTCTCCCCCCTCACAATTTGGGATCTCTTCTGATTTGGCTAAAGCATATTTTCCAGGGGTTGTTGCCACCGTTTTAGTATTTTACTTGCTCCTTCATAAACTCTTATCTAGACAAAATGACAAGGCAGAAAAATTCACAACAAAAAAAGAACAAGAGGCAGTACCAAAGGCTAGGGATCTAATCAATACAGACATTGGTAATATGTCAGATATAGAGTTCAGAATGACGATTCTCAAGGTTCTAGCTGGGCTTGAAAAAGGCATGGAAGATATTAAAGCAACCCTCTTGGGAGATATAAAAGCCCTTTCTGGAGAAATAAAAGAACTAAAATCTAACCAAGTTGAAATCAAAAAAGCTATTAATGAGGTGCAATCAAAAATGGAGGCTCTCACTGCTAGGATAAATGAGGCAGAAGAAAGAATTAGCGATATAGAAGACCAAATGACAGAGAATAAAGAAGCTGAGCAAAAGAGGGACAAACAGCTACTGGACCACGAGGGAAGAATTCGAGAGATAAGTGACACCATAAGACGAAACAACATTAGAATAATTGGGATTCCAGAAGAAGAGGAAACAGAGAGGGGAGCAGAAGGTATATTGGAGAGAATTATTGGAGAGAATTTCCCCAATATGGCAAAGGGAATAAGCATCAAAATTCAGGAGGTTCAGAGAACCCCCCTCAAAATCAATAAGAATAGGTCCACACCCCGTCACCTAATAGTAAAATTTACAAGTCTTAGTGACAAAGAAAAGATCCTGAAAGCAGCCCGGAAAAAGAAGTCTGTAATGTACAATGGTAAAAATATTAGATTGGCAGCAGACTTATCCACAGAGACCTGGCAGGCCAGAAAGAGCTGGCATGATATATTCAGAGTACTAAATGAGAAAAACATGCAGCCAAGAATACTATATCCAGCTAGGCTATCATTGAAAATAGACGGAGAGATTAAAGGCTACCAGGACAAACAAAAACTGAAAGAATTTGCAAAAACCAAACCAGCTCTACAGGAAATATTGAAAGGGGTCCTCTAAGCAAAGAGAGACCCTAAAAGTAGTAGATCAGAAAGAAACAGAGACAATATACAATAACAGTCACCTTACAGGCACTACAATGGCTCTAAATTCATATCTCTCAATACTTACCCTGATGTTAATGGGCTAAATGCCCCAATCAAAAGACACAGCGTATCAGAATGGATCAAAAACCAAAACCCATCTATATGTTGCCTACAAGAAACTCATCTTAAACCCGAAGACACCTCCAGGTTTAAAGTGAGGGGGTGGAAAAGAATTTACCATGCTAATGGACATCAGAAGAAAGCAGGAGTGGCAATCCTTATATCAGATCAATTAGATTTTAAGCCAAAGACTATAATAAGAGATGAGGAAGGACACTATATCATACTCAAAGGAACTGTCCAACAAGAAGATCTAACAATTTTAAATATCTATGCCCCTAACATGGGAGCAGCCAACTATATAAACCAATTAATAACAAAATCAAAGAAACACATCGACAAGAATACAATAATAGTAGGGGATTTTAACACTCCCCTCACTGAAATGGACAGATCATCCAAGCAAAAGATCAACAAGGAAATCAAGGCCTTAAATGACACACTGGACCAGATGGACATCACAGATATATTCAGAACATTTCATCCCAAAGCAACAGAATACACATTCTTCTCTAGTGCACATGGACCATTCTCCAGAATAGATCACATTCTTGGTCCTAAATCAAGTCTCAACCGGTATCAAAAGATTGGGATCATTCCCTGCATATTTTCAGACCACAATGCTCTAAAGCTAGAACTCAATCACAAGAGGAAATTTGGAAAGAACCCAAATACATGGAGACTAAACAGCATCCTTCTAAAGAATGAATGGGTCAACCAGGAAATTAAAGAAGAATTGAAAAAATTTATGGAAACAAATGATAATGAAAACACAACGGTTCAGAATCTGTGGGACACAACAAAGGCAGTCCTGAGAGGAAAATATATAGCGGTACAAGCCTTTCTCAACAAACAAGAAAGGTCTCAGGTACACAACCTAACCCTACACCTAAAAGAGCTGGAGAAAGAACAAGAAAGAAACCCTAAACCCAGCAGGAGAAGAGAAATCATAAAGATCAGAGCAGAAATCAATGAAATAGAAACCAAAAAACAATAGAACAAATCAACGAAACTAGGAGCTGGTTCTTTGAAAGAATTAATAAGATTGATAAACCCCTGGCCAGACTTATCAAAAAGAAAAGAGAAAGGACCCAAGTAAATAAAATCATGAATGAAAGAGGAGAGATCACAACGAACACCAAAGAAATACAGACAATTATAAGAACATACTATGAGCAACTCTACGCCAACAAATTTGACAATCTGGAAGAGATGGATGCATTCCTAGAGACATATAAACTACCACAACTGAACCAGGAAGAAATAGAAAGCCTGAACAGACCCATAACCAGTAAGGAGATTGAAACAGTCATCAAAAATCTCCAAACAAACAAAAGCCCAGGGCCAGGCGGCTTCCCGGGGGAATTCTACCAAACATTTAAAGAAGAACTAATTCCTATTCTCCTGAAACTGTTCCAAAAAATAGAAATGGAAGGAAAACTTTCAAACTCATTTTATGAGGCCAGCATCACCTTGATCCCAAAACCAGACAAGGATCCCAACAAAAAAGAGAACTACAGACCAATATCCTTGATGAACACAGATGCAAAAATTCTCGCCAAAACACTAGCCAATAGGATTCAACAGTACATTAAAAGGATTATTCACCACAACCAAGTGGGATTTATTCCAGGGCTGCAAGGTTGGTTCAACATCCGCAATCAATCAATGTGATACAACACATTAATAAAAGAAAGAACAAGAACCATATGATACTCTCCATAGATGCTGAAAAAGCATTTGACAAAGTACAGCATCCCTTCCTGATCAAAACTCTTCAAAGTGTAGGGATAGAGGGCACATACCTCAATATTATCAAAGCCATCTATGAAAAACCCACCGCAAATATCATTCCCAATGGAGAAAAACTGAAAGCTTTTCCGCTAAGGTCAGGAACACGGCAGGGATGTCCGTTATCACCACTGCTATTCAACATAGTACTAGAAGTCCTAGCCTCAGAAATCAGACAACAAAAGGAAATTAAAGGCATCCAAATCGGCAAAGAAGAAGTCAAACTATCACTCTTTGCAGATGATATGATACTATATGTGGAAAACCCAAAAGACTCCACTCCAAAACTGCTAGAACTTGTACAGGAATTCAGTAAAGTGTCAGGATATAAAATCAATGCACAGAAATCAGTTGCATTTCTCTACACCAACAACAAGACAGAAGAAAGAGAAATTAAGGAGTCCATCCCATTTACAATTGCACCCAAAACTATAAAATACCTAGGAATAAACCTAACCAAAGAGACTAAGAATCTATACTCAGAAAACTATAAAGTACTCATGAAAGAAATTGAGGAAGACACAAAGAAATGGAAAAATGTTCCATGCTCCTGGATTGGAAGAATAAATATTGTGAAATGTCTATGCTACCTAAAGCAATCTACACATTTAATGCAATTCCTATCAAAGTACCATCCATTTTTTTCAAAGAAATGGAACAAATAATCCTAAAATTTATATGGAACCAGAAAAGACCTCGAATAGCCAAAGGAATATTGAAAAAGAAAGCCAAAGTTGGTGGCATCACAATTCTGGACTTCAAGCTCTATTACAAAGCTGTCATCATCAAGACAGCATGGTACTGGCACAAAAACAGACACATAGATCAATGGAACAGAATAGAGAGCCCAGAAATAGACCCTCAACTCTATGGTCAACTAATCTTCGACAAAGCAGGAAAGAATGTCCAATGGAACAAAGACAGCCTCTTCAATAAATGGTGTTGGGAAAATTGGACAGACACATGCAGAAAAATGAAATTGGATCATTTCCTTACACCACACACGAAAATAGACTCAAAATGGATGAAGGATCTCAATGTGAGAAAGGAATCCATCAAAATCCTCGAGGAGAACACAGGCAGCAACCTCTTCGACCTCAGCCACAGCAACATCTTCCTAGGAACATGGCCAAAGGCATGGGAAGCAAGGGCAAAAATGAACTATTGGGATTTCATCAAGATCTAAAGCTTTTGCACAGTAAAGGAAACAGTTAACAAAACCAAAAGACAACTGACAGAATGGGAGAAGATATTTGCAAATGACAGATAAAGGCTAGTGTCCAAAATCTATAAAGAACTTAGCAAACTCAACACCCAAAGAACAAATAATCCAATCAAGAAATGGGCAGAGGACATGAACAGACATTTCTGCAAAGAAGACATCCAGATGGCCAACAGACACATGAAAAAGTGCTCCATATCACTCGGCATCAGGGAAATACAAATCAAAACCACCATGAGATATCACCTCACACCAGTCAGAATGGCTAAAATTAACAAGTCAGGAAATGACAGATGCTGGCGAGGATGCGGAGAAAGGGGAACCCTCCTACACTGTTGGTGGGAATGCAAGCTGGTGCAACCACTCTGGAAAACAGCATGGAGGTTCCTCAAAATGTTGAAAATAGAACTACCCTATGACCCTGCAATTGCACTGCTGGGTATTTACCCTAAAGATACAAACGTAGTGATCCGAAGGGGCACGTGCACCTGAATGTTTATAGCAGCAATGTCTACAATAGCCAAACTATGGAAAGAACCTAGATGTCCATCTACAGACGAATGGATAAAGAAGATGTGGTATATATACACAATGGAATACTATGCAGCCATCAAAAGAAATGAAATCTTGCCATTTGCGACGACGTGGATGGAACTAGAGGGTATCATGCTTAGCAAAATAAGTCAATCGGAGAAAGACAACTATCATATGATCTCCCTGATATGAGGAATTGGAGATGCAACATGGGGGGTTAAGGGGGTTGGAGAAGAGTAAATGAAACAAGATGGGATTGGGAGGGAGACAAACCATAAGTGACTCTTAATCTCACAAAACAAACTGAGGGTTGATGGGGGGAGGGGGTTGGGAGAGGGGGGTGGGGTTATGGATATTGGGGAGGGTATGTGCTATGGTGAGTGCTGTGAAGTGTGTAAACCTGGCGATTCGCAGACCTGTACCTCTGGGGATAAAAAGATATGTTTATAAAGCTGTAAAAAAAAAAAGAAAAAGAAAAAAGAAAGGATGAATACCCAAGTTTTGTAGCAACATGGACGGGACTGGAAGAGATGATGCTGAGTGAAATAAGTCAAGCAGAGAGAGTCAATTATCATATGGTTTCACTTATTTGTGGAGCATAACAAATAGCATGGAGGACAAGGGGAGATGGAGAGGAGAAGGGAGTTGAGGGAAATTGGAAGGGGAGGTGAACCACGAGAGACTATGGACTCTGAAAAACAATCTGAGAATTTTGAGGGGGTGGGGGGTGGGAGGTTGGGGGCACCAGGTGGTGGGTATTTTAGAGGGCACGGATTGCATGGAGCACTGGGTGTGGTGCAAAAATAATGAATACTGTTATGCTGAAAAAATAAAAAATTAATAAAAATAAAAATTTAAAAGAAAAAACAAATCTCACGGGACTATTTTCTGACAAATTAACAAGTTAATTCTAAAATTTACCAAGATAATAAATAAAATACATAGTATTGGTTTAGCAAAAGACAAATGATGCAATGGAACAAATCTAAGAACCCAATTACAATTCATGCATATATGAAAACTTTATATATAAAATAGGTAGCATTGCAAAGCACTGAGGAAAAGATAAACTCTCTCACATGAATTGACAATTTTTTTAAAGTTTTTATTCATTTGACACAGAGAGAGATAGAGCACAAGTAGGCAGAGAGGCAGGCAGAGAGAGAGGAGGAAGCAGGCTCCCCGCTAAGCAGAGAGCCCAACGTGGAGCTCGATCCCAGGACCCCGAGATCATGACCCAAGCAAAAGGGAGGGGCTTAACCCACTGAGCCACCCAGGCTCCCCAAATTGACAATTTTTTTTCCTTTTTTTTAAAAGATTTGTATTTATTTATTTATTTATTTATTTGATGACAGATCGCAAGCAGGCAGAGAGACAGGCAGAGAGGGAGGGGAAAGCAGGCTCCCTGCCAAGCAGAGAGCCCGATGGAGGGCTCAATCCCAGGACCCTGAGATCATGACCTAAGCCAAAGGCAGAGGCTTAACCCAGTGAGTCACCCAGGTGCCCCAAATTGACAATTTTTTTAAAAAGCATTTTTAATTGTAGAAACTTAAGACAAGTCATACTGGGGAGAGTATATTTGAAAAGCATGTAACTGAAAAAGGGTTTGCGTAGTATAAAGTGAATACCAGGATACATGTATAAGACTATTCCAAAGCAGCAAAATTTAAAAGCCCAAATCCAGAAACAACTCAAATGTCCATTAATAGTAAAAATTGATTAATAATTAGTGATATATCTACATGAAGGAATACTATACAGTGATGAAAATGAACAAACTATAACTATTTGAATCAGCACAGATAAATCTTAGAAATGCAACTTTTGCAAAAGATAAGCAGACTAAAAAGCATATTTAATATCTGATTACATTTATAACAAGTTCAAAAACAGAAAAAACTAAACTATGTTGTTTAGAGATACAAAAATGGGTGAGATAACTATAAGAAAAGAAAAACAAGGAGATATATACAGTAAAAATCAGAATAGTGATTAACTGTAGAGGGAAGTAGGTTACAAGCAGGAATGGCCATGCTGAGGGCTTCAACATGATAATATGCATACAACCCAATAAAAAACTAAGCAGAAGATATGAATGTTTAGAAGAATAATAAAAAATTATAATTCTCACTATATACTTCATAGTAAAGCTGATAGGACAAAGATCTTAAAAGCATTCAAAGAGAACAGATAGATGACCTAAATAGGACATTTCTCACAAGGTCATACCTTCAAAGTTCTGAGGAAAAGTACTGTTAGAAGAATTCTCAACTAAGCTAAAATACTGTATAAGTTGAACAGAAAAATACTGTAGAAGTCGACCTAGTAGAAAACTCATCTATCTAAGCAATCACAGTGGTACGGAGGAACATTCTGAGTTGGCATCAGAAGCTTGAACATTGTGAGGGACCCATACAGAGACAGACACTTCGGAACAGTTGTAAAGGGTCAAATGTTGTTTTAAAAACCCCTGTAGACTAGAACCATGTGTAAAAACTAGTTTAAAATGAATCATATACCTAAATGTAAGAAGAAAATAGTAACATTCTTAAAAGAAAGCAAAGGAATAGATCTTGGCAAACTTGACTAAGGCATGGTTTCTTGTATGGCACCAAAAGAAAAAAATAGACTTTATTTCCAAATGAGGTCACATTCAAAGTATCAGGGAGTTAGGGCTTCAATAAATCTTTTCACAATACAATTGAATCTATAGCAGATGTGAATAGACAGTTTTTGAAAGAAGATGTACAAACAGCTGCTAAGCACATGAACAGATGTTCAACATCATTAGCCATCAGGGAACCGCAAATCAAAACCACAGTGAGATACCACTTCGTATCTACTAACATGGCTAGAGTTGAAAGATAATAACAAGTGTTGACAAGGAAGCAGAAAAACTGAAACCTCTAGATTCTGGTAGCAGGAATTTGAAATAATGCTGCTGCTTTGAAAAACAGTCTGAGAGTTCCTCAAAAAGTTAAAAAAGGATTACCATATGACCCAGCAATTCCACTCCTAGGTATATACTCAGGAGAATTGAAAACAGATGTCTACATAAAAACGTATACACCAATATTTATACTCCCATTAATAATAATAATAAGATGAAAACAACACCAATGTCCATCAACTAATGAATGCATAAACAGTCGTATGGTAAATCCATATAATAGAAATTATTCATCCATAAAAAGAAATGAAATACTGATATATGCTACCACATGGATGAACCTTGAAAACTTCTCACTAAGTGAAAGAAACCAGATGCAAAAAGACATATATTGTATGATTCTATATAATGAAATGTCCCTAATTGGCAAATACATAAAGAAAGAAAGTTGATAATGGTTGCTAGTGGGGCAGGGGGAGCTAGGTACTGGGTTTCTTTTGCGGTTCATGAAAATATTCTAAAATCAAATACTAGTACTGCTTGCACTCCATGAATATATTATAAAACACTGAACTGTGTACTTCAAAAGGATGCATTTATAGTATATTACTTATCTCAATAAAATTTATTAGAAAAAGAAAATACTGCTCAGAGTTTTCTGTCACTAGTCATATGAAGTATACAGATAACCTATGACCCAGCCATTTAACTCTTACCTGCCTGCCTGCTTGTGTGCATGTGGGTGTGTGTGTGTCTGTGTGTGCATACATACACACAAAAATTCTTGGACAGTTACATAATAACATCTCTGAAAATAGTGCAATATGTAGTGCTGGGAAGTTGAAGGCAACCTGAATTTCCATCAGTAAAATAGTACAGATAAAATATGGAAGAGGCACACTGTGTAGTACTAAGCAACCATTCAAAAAAAAATTAGATGCATGTATTTCAATGTTTCTATGTGGGTGAATCTCAACAATATGAGGCTTGGCAAAAAATGTATATATTTATTATATAAAATTCGTGCACAAAAGTATTCAATTTGCAAGAATACATACAAATGGAAGATATCCATTAAACACATTTAAATGGTTGCCCAAGGGGTAAAGAAGAAAATAGGAGTAATGTATACAGAAATGAAAGGGAATTAATTCCTATGTCATGTGCCTATCATTTTTAAATAGCAAAAAAAAAAAAACAGGAATGCCAGGGAACTGAATGGCCAGGACCAAAAGCCGAGTAAAATGGAGGTTGTTGCCTAAGTCTAGGCTTTTATAAGCTCCTACAGACATGATTCACAAGGACAGGTGGACTCCATTTCATGGACCAGTGCTAGAGTAGATACGGATGTGTCTTACATTACATTTATGTTTACAGAAATGTTGTTAAAGTCAAGAATAAGGAACACATAAGGAATATGTTCCTTATTTTATATTATATATATAATATATTCCCATTTTTTAAACATATAATACGTTATATGTTTAAAAAATAAAGAATAGGGAGTTTACTAAAAGTCATCTGGCCAACTATGAAAATGACTTTAGCAAACTAAGCCAACAAAACTCATAATAAGAGTCTTGCCATTTTGTATTTCAGTTAGTTTCATAGCTCCATGCTTTTTATCAATCCATTTGTTCTTTTTTATATACTTTTATATATTACAATTCCTCTTATATTATCTTTTATTGATTACTTAGTACAAAAATATATCTTCATATATGTAGCCTTCATTTGTCTCCCTATCCCCAAATTGGCATTAACAATAAAGTATTCCACTATTTCTTTACATTCAGTAAATATCATCCAGATGGAGCTCTGGTTTATTTTTTCCCACACCCTCTGGGTCAGAGAATCTTTTTAAATCATTTTAAAATGGAAGTTCTTCGTTAGTATGGTCTCTGCATTTAGTCAGTTCTGCAATCACCAAACTAAAGATTCTAAGAAAACTAGCATCATGTCTACAAGAAACAAACTTACCATTTCATTTCTAAGATACAACATTCTCTTCTCTTTGAATAAAACTTCATTTTGTTGCCTAAAACTGTCAGTTCCCACACTATCTCTCTGGCTTACTGAATATGTGGCAGAAGTTTAAATTATTTCCAGACCTCTGCTATTTTTATGTTAGTCACATGAACAAGTTCTACTCAGTATACTCTTCACTTCGAAACAACTTTTCAAACGCCCTACCTCCACGTCGTAAGAAGCAGTGAGAATTAGTGTGTCTGACGTTCAGAGAAAATCCATGTCTGACAAGCATAGATTTACTCGTTGCTTAATGGTTTAAAATAAAACAAATCACTCAACTTTGAGTGAGCTTATAGAAAACAATATGCTTTTTCTGGGAATAAATTTTTAAAGAATACACAAGGAGCACTTTACCAGTTGGCCAAAAGTAGAATCATCTCTTTTAAACGAATAGAGGAAACAAATGCCACTCTTAATGGCTACTTTGTATAAACTTAATTCTCCATTAAAACAATATCCCTTTTACACAAAGCTACACATTAGGGAAGACCAAAAAAGTTGTGTAGCTTTTGGTTAAGACAATTGCATGAATCAGATTTGAGTGTTAGCAACTACTCAGCAGTTGCTTAACCTCTCAGAGCCTTAGTAAAGGAAGGATAATAAATGAGTTCATCGCTTGTGCCCCTAAAATTCTGTAATTCTCTGAAACTAAAGTCCAGCCTTGTCGTAATGGAATGAAATGAGAGATTCCAAACATTTGGTTGATTACCAACTGAAATACTTAACAATTTTCAGGATCAGGAAATTCTTCTTGAATAAACTAAATCTTAAGCCTTTCCAATAATTCTTTCTATAATGTGGCTAGAAAATGGATGATTACTTTCCCTTGTATGGAAAAAACTTAATTCCCTACTAGAACAGAGCTAATAAATCACACCTCACATTTTTTCCAGGCTAAATTGTCCCAAACTTTCCTTTAAAAATCTCAATTTCCAACTATTTAATCATGTGGTGGCTTTCCTGTTATTCTACACCAAGTTTTCTAGATTTTAACTATGGATCCCAAACCCAGACAGCAAAATCCATGGAGGATCTAAAAGAGCTCTGTGTAATTTTCTACCAGTGGTGCACATGAACAAGGAACACAGATATTTCAGGAACTAAGAAAACCCTGACTTCTTGTATATCCAGGACCACCAATTTTGTGAAATGATTATAACCCACTTTTTGCCAAGAATGCCAGTGTAAATGACTGGGTGGTTCTCCTCTACCATCCACAAACCAGAGGAAGGTACAAATAGCTTTTCTTTATAGTATTCTATGGAAAGACACATTTCAAATTAGGTGGATCAAAACACTGGCTATTTTCTGATCTCATACAACAGCAATGTAGACATGTGTTCTGCTTTTGTACAAGAAGTCTCAGATAGAATTAAATTGCTAGGATGAAAAGCAGTATGATGACAGAAAGTATAAAAAGTTTTAAATGTGAGATCTGGTTCAAAATTGAGTCACTATCACTTGCCAGATAGCCTATGTCCTTTCATAGATTATCACTTACTTTCTCCGATCCTTAAATTTCCTCAAAAATAATTGATATGTACCTCTTAGGATTGTTGTGAGATTTTAATGAGATACTAAAGGTACAACTCAGATGTATATTACCTTCCTGTCCACTCAGGCTAACTCTCCTACAACCCTGATACAAAATTAGGATCTGTCACAAGCAACAACAGGAAATCCATTTATAGTGAGCATATTATAATTTGGGTATTTTTGATGAATTTTTACAAGGTCTCAGGGGGTAAACAGTAAATAGAGAACCCATAGTTCTCTTCAGTCTTCCCAGATTTTGGCCGCAAAGTCTGTCTTTCCTAATCTTCGGTTCAGCATTGTAGATGCATCTCTCCTTTCTCTTTTCTCATCCTCGTCACTGACTGTGCCGCTCTGTTATGTGAACAATTGAGACCAGTCCCAGGTTCTGCCTAAAAACATAAACCTTCCCTTGGAAAGTGCTCAGTAAATGATAGAGGACACTAGAGAATTATGGGCACCTGTTTTTACTGCTACAAAAGCAAAGACCTTTCTTGATAAGGTACTTGATGAACATTACCTTCCTTCATTCATGTGGTGGGAAACTGCACTGAAGGAGTTATTATGTCATGCTAAAAACTGAAAATAATAAATACTGAATCATGGTAAGTATTTTAATCTTAAAATGCTGCTGTTTCCTGCTTTACGACTTATAGCCTCAAATATCTCTAACGTCTATGGTCAATGGCTGTGGTTGAAAAATCAAAACCAAATACACTGATGCTCTTCAAAGCAAGAGCTGGGCAGCCGTGACTGAACAGGTACTATCATTTGTTTAAATCCACATATGATTATTTTTACCTTACCGAACCAATTTCTTATCTCTATTTATGGTATTCCCTTTTCATGCTTTTAAATGAATTATTTCTAGAAGAATGGCCCTTCACTGGGTAAGCTCTTCTGTGATTTTAATTCTTTTGGCTGTAGTAAACCAAACTTCAGCCACACAACAGTAAATCTGACTAAGGCTCTGAGATCATTAACAGGAAAATCATTTTTAAGACTATTTATTTTTCTATTACAAATCTTGCCTATTTTTGCATAGAAGTTATTAAATTGTATCACATTTGGTTTCTAAATCTCATCATTTTAAATGTTAGCAAAGTATTTTATGAGCATTAAATTCTTCTCATTAAAGAACAAAACACTGCCTTCTAGATGTCTGCAGCATATTTTTCTAATTTGTCATTTAAATCTTTTTTCAAAATGTTATTTATACAGTAAATTAAATAATTTATAACAGTTGAAACATGGAATATCCCCTTAATTATATATATTTTTTCTTTTTTTTCCCCAGATAAAAAAGAATGCTGATTTCAAAAATTGCAACCTCTTAAGGGTGCCTGGGTAGCTCACCAGTTGAGCGTCCAGCTCTTGGTTTTGGCACAGATCATGATTTCATGGGTTGTAAGACTGAGTCCCCTCATCTGTCAGGTCTCTACACTCAGCAGGGCGACTGCTTGAAAATTCTCTCTCTCTGACCCCTCTGCCATCTCCCCTGCCCCTGCTCACTCACGTACTGTCTCTCTCAAATAAATAAATAAATCTTTAAAAAATTCCAACCCCTTGCAATTAATGCTACTGCTCATAATTTGGAGGCAAATCTTACAGATTACGATGAATTTGCTTTGTTTTATATTTTAAGCCTTTCCTTCTAAATACTACCAGCTAATCTATAAACTGCAAATATGTAAGAATACAGAAAGCTTTTTATTTCCAAATAACAATATCCTTTTTGATGATATATAACAGGCCAACATGATAGACCAATTGACTTAGTATTTAGTTAGGTTGGACCTTATGAAATTGTTACTTTTTAGGTCAAAAATGGCCAAGTATCATCAATTTCTTATTGTTTAAACTAAGAATTATTATTTTTTTTTTGGCCCAGAAAAAAATCTTGAGAATTCTTCCTTCCTTTAAGTTACACATAGAGCCACTAGGAAATTGTAGTAATCTATCATATTCACTACACACACTGCTCATGATTTCAAATTTGTATCCCACCCAAAACCAACTTTTATATTTCTTTTCTCCAAATTAGGCAGTCCGTATGCTGGGGCAGAATGGGAGTTGGTTGAGTTTGAGGACTTCTATTCACTATGTGTAATGATCACCACATGCTATTTAATGCCATATATTTCCTGGATTACATGTCTGCTGAGATACCTTCCCACCAGCTTACTTATGGTAAACTGTTTGCTTTGAGGCTAAGGACATTGAAAAACCTGGGAACTGTTTTCTGGTTTTACCAGTGACATTAGACTTCCAAGATACTGCTAAATATGGACTAGGTTTTTGAAGTGAATGCTTACCACTTTGCATGCAATTATTGTCTTATTGCCACATTTAAATTCTCCTTGGGAAATGCTTACTTATGAGTCATAAGTATGACTCACTGAAAGCTCTAGCATTTTAGAAAAGTTTGAAAATACAGTTAAACAGAAGTTGACATGTTTTTTATATTATTTCTGCAACAGCATCATAATTTAGATTTAATATATTAAAAATACAAGATTTATTTTCTCCTATGCAATAATATATTGGCTTATTTCATACTTTTTGGTGATTTTCCAATTTTTTTTGTTCTCATTTCCACTACTTCCGTTATTTTGAACTTGCCATTTAATTGCCATAAATCATGTCTAAAAATTAAATTCTTAACTGGTAACATTTTAATTTTCCTATTTTTCTAATGTAGAAAATATATATTTCATGAATGTTGATCATTATGTATTGCATTGACCCAGATCTGCATTTGAATCGTAACTCTGCCAGGTACCAGCTGTGAAACTTTGGGAACATTATTTTACTTCTCTAATTCTGTTTTCTCATTTGTAAGATGATAATTTAAAAATCATATGTATCATGTTGTCTGTGAAGAGTGAAAGTTTGACTTCTTCTTGGTCAATTTGGATGCCTTCTTTTCTTTTTGTTTTCTGATTCCTGAGGCTAGGATTTCTAGTACTATGTTGAACAGCAGTGGTTAGAGTTGACACCCCTGTTGCATTCCTGACCTTGGGGAAAAGCTCTCAGTTTTTCCCCATTGAGGATGATATTCGCTATAGGTCTTTTGTTTATGGTTTTTATGACATTGAGGTATGTTCCCACTGTTCCTACATGGCAGCAGACTTTTATCAAGAAAGGATGATGTACTTTGTGGAATGTCTTTCTGCATCTATTGAGAGGATGGTATGGTTCTTGTCTTTACCTTTATTAATGAGGTGTATCACACTGATTGGTTTGAGAATGCTGAACCACCCCTACAGCTCAGGAATAAATCCCATTTTGGTCATGGTTAATAGTCCTTTTAATATACTGTTATGATACCCTATGTAGAAGACCCAAAAAATTGCTAAAACTGATACAGGAATTCAGAAAAGTCACAGGATATAAGATCAATGCACTGAAGTCAGCTAAATTTCTATACATTAACAGTGAAGCAGAAGAAAAAGAAATCAAGGAACCTATCCCATTTACAATTGCAACAAAACTCCTAAGATACCTAGGGCTAAACCTAACCAAAGAGGTAAAGATCTGTACTCTGAAAACATGGAAAGAGCCCAGATGTCTATTTACAGATGGACAAATAAAGAAGATAGGGTGTATATATACAATAGAATATTACTCAGCCATCAAAAAGAATGAAATCTCGCCATTTGGAATGACATGGATGGAGCTAGAGTATATTATGCTAAGTGAAGTAAGTCAGTCAGAGAAAGATAAATATGATTTCACTCATATGTGGAATTTAAGAAACAAGACATATGAATGTAGGGGAAGGGAAGGAAAAATAAAATAAGATGAAAACAGAAGGAGGCAAACCTTAAGAGACTCTTAACTATAGGAAACAAACTGAGGTTTGTTGGAGGGGAGCTGGGTGGGGGGATGGGGTATCTGGATGATGGGCATTAAGGAGGGCACTTGATGTAATGAGCACTGGGTGTTATATTCAACTGATGAATCACTAAACTAACCCCTAAAACTAATAATACAGTATATGTTAACTAAACTGAATTTAAATTTAAAAAAAAACTTTAAAAAATTACAAAAGAAAGATGTTTCTAAAAAATCATATGTAGAAATTAAATGAGGCAACAAATATAAAAATAAATCTCCTTATTGACTTATATTAAGTGGTGAATAAAAGTACTATTTATTAATAGTATTATTATTGACCCAATAAACCAAAACAAAAAGTTCTCTAATCACAGATCTTTTAACTATCTAAGGCCTATCTACACATATGAATAAGTTAATCAAAATATTCTTAACACAATCCTAAGACTCACTGAAGTTCGTTACAAAATTAAGGTATATCAAGTAAGCAAGAACAACTATGGCTTATTTAGTTAAAGAAAGGGTTGCAAACTCAGGGGCTGGGTTAATTATTACCTGTGAATCTAACTCAAACATCATAAGTGCTTGCCTCTCTCTATATCCCATAAAAGCAAAACATTACAGACATTACAAAGGCCTACCTAGCCATTTTTCCTAGACCCAAGAATCACAGGGCAGAGTCCTTTGCAGGCTATAGTTTAGGAAGACACTAGGTTTCAGAAACAAGAAAAGCCTTGCTAGCCACAACGTATGCACAAATTCTATGGAAACAATATGTGTTCAAATAAAACCAGAGTAAATTTCTCCATATTATAATTACATATAGTTCATTATAGATCCAGAATCTTCATCATGGGCTTATTTAAAATATTCTAAACAACAGGCCAGTTGTCAGTGTTTCTTTATTACTTGACCAAATATGTTGGACAAACCAATGGTGATTTGCCAGTTTCCACTGGTAGTATCTGAACATGGGTTAAGAACTTCCTTTCCCCACAGGGAAAATCGGTATCTGTTTAGGTTTTGAAAGTGGAGGAGTCCTAAGGGTCAAGTAGGGTTCCCTGGAAACATTACTTTTACTGCTAAAAATAGGGAGTTTCCTCCTGGAAAATAAATAGCCCCCACTCCTAATACGCTATCAGCAGACACATGAGAGACATTCAAACGAGAGCAAGAAATCATAGAAACTGTAGATATGAACTTCAGTGAAGTCAATACTAACCATAAAGCCAGAATAGACAGGGTATGGTCAGTGCTGGAGATTGACCAGTATGTCTAGAGTGGTCAATATGAAAAATAATCTATATGAAAGATTACATAACTGATTCTATAATTATGGGTCTAAAGCAGGATCCCCTGGAAAAATAGGATACTTGATTCCCAATCTCAGTGGTTCAAACAAAGAAAACAATCAATATTGAGAATGAGCTATGAGCACACAAGGAAAATCAAGCACTACAGGGCTCAATGCATCACCTTTAACAATGTAGTGTAGCAAACAAAACACGGCTCTAAAATTATGCTTGAATCAAAGTAGATGACTGACTTGAAACTAAGTAGAAGCATCTGAGAAAGCTTGTAGCCAACTGGTAAGTCTTGGTGTGAAATTTTTGACTAGCACCAAATGATGCAGAAGAATAAGAGATGACTAGAAAGCAAGGTAGAACTTGACTTTGGACAACCAAGCCTACTAGATATAAATTCATTTTAAGAAATTTAAGAAAAGAAATTCATTTTAAGATGAATTCAAAGAATTATATTTATACCTAAGTTAATGGTTGGACAGAATTTACCTTAAATGTTTTGTGAATTCTTTGATTTGATTTCAAGTTATTAGATATTATGACCTGACAGTCTGGAGGTTGTTATAAACATAACCAAGAATTGATGTGGAAATGACATCCTTACCATTTGTTCCAGAAATGTGACCCAAACAGAAAACACTTTGAGTGATTTTGGATAATAATAAGTGATTTTGGATAATATGATTTTGGATAAAGTTTCCATGACTGCATGCACAAATATTTATATTTCAGCTAACATTCTGTTGGGTAAATAGAAAAGTTTTTTAGAAAATATTTTCTGCCACATTTTTAAATCATAATTTGGTAGTGTCATTATTTGTTCTTCCTCTTTGTAAGCTGACTTAAATATTTTCCTCCTGGCCAGAAATGGAGGCAAGAAAACCTAAATTTAGAAAAAAAATATTTAACTTCCCATGAAGAATCAAATACTTTTTTAAGTAAGTCATTTCCCAGTGACAATAGAGTTTTCCATATTCTTTGTTTTTCTCCAGGAATTTTTGCTGGAAGATAATAGATGGCATTACCTTTTTCCTTGGCTAATAGCTAAGGAAAATAACCAGGCTGTCAAAAAAAGTTATTGTATATCAACAGTCTATAAAGCATACTTCTGGGGAGAAATAGAAAATAAAATATTAGAGGATATGAGCTGTGATT
The DNA here is from genome assembly GCF_902655055.1 of Lutra lutra. Lineage (NCBI taxonomy): Eukaryota > Metazoa > Chordata > Mammalia > Carnivora > Mustelidae > Lutra > Lutra lutra. The sequence goes on from NC_062280.1 coordinate 2,281,391, forward strand.
TCAAACAGCTTTTAGAAATTTCTCTTTGCCAAGGGGAACTTTCCTACACTGTTGGTGGGAATGCAAGCTGGTGCAGCCACTCTGGAAAACAGTACATTGTTTCCTCAAAAAGTTTGAAATAGCATTACCCTATGACCCAGCAATTGCACTACTAGGTGTTTACCCCAAAGATACAAATGTAGTGATCTGAAGGGATTTATGAACCCCAATGTCCACACTAGCCAAACTATGGAAAGAGCCCAGATGTCCATCAACAGATGAACGGATAAAGATGTGGTATATATATATATATATATATATATATATATATATATATATTGGAATACTATGCAGCCATCTAAAAGATGAAATCTTGCCATGTGCAACAACATGGATAGAACTAGAGAATATTATGCTAAGTGAAATAAGTCAATCAGAGAAAGACAATAATCATATGATATCATTGATATGAGGAATTTGAGAAACAAAACAGAAGATCATAGAGGAAGGGAGGGAAAAATGAAACAAGAAGAAACCAGAAAGGGGGGCAAACCATAAGAGACTCTTAATCTCCGGAAACAAATAGGATTGCTAGAGGGGAGGGGGTGAGTGGGATGGTGTGGCTGGGTGATGGACATTGAGGAGGGTATGTGCTATGGTAAGTGCTGTGAATTGGTATGACTGATGAATCACAGACCTGTATCCCTAAAACAAATGATACATTATATGTTAATTTAAAAATTTCTCTTTGCCTTCATTCTTAAAATTCATTATAAAGGATCTCATGTTGGATTTTTCTTATATGCTATTTGGCACACTGTGAGCTCTTTGAATCTGAAGTCTTTCATTTTTCTTTAGTTCTTGAAAATTCTATGTAACTACTTCTTGAAATGTTTTTATTTCTTTTTAAAATTTTTCTCTTTTTCCGTGACTGTTATTAGATACTTGCACTTCTTTTGTTCTCTATATCTCTTTACTATTTTCTCAATCTTTATATCATTTTCTCTCATTCTAATGCCTTCTAGGAGAGTTCATTAACCTAAAATTTCAAATCATTAATGAACTGTTAAACTGTTTCTTTTATATTTAGTTAAATTTAATTCATTATTTTAATAATTATGTTTTCATAGCCATCATCTCCAACTGGTTCCTCTCCATAAGAGTTTGTTTCTGCCTCATGCCTTAATTATACTCCCTTAGCACTCTGCAAATATTTATTATGCCCATTTTCAAAAGCTAGGGTAACTGAGAGAGAAGATAGAATTAGTGATCTGGAGAACAAACAGATAGAGAGAAAGGATCAGGAGGAAGCCTGGAACAAACAGCTTAGAAGCCATGAAAACAGAATCAGGGAAATAAATGATGCCATGAAATGTTCCAATGTCAGAATTATTGGAATCCCTGAAGGGGAGCAGAAAGAAAGAAGTCTAGAAGATATAGTGGAACAAGTTGTCCATGAAAATTTTCCCAATCTTACGAATGGAACCAGCATTCATGTACTAGAGGCAGAACAGTTTCCCCCCAAGATTACAGATTCTCGAAAGTCCTCGAGACACCTAATAGTAAGAATGAAGAATTATAATTGTAGGCAGACCCTCTTGAAAGCAACTAGGACAAAGAAGCTCCTTACATACAGAGGAAAGCCCATCAGAATAACGTTAAACCTGTCCACAGAGACCTGGCAAGCCAGAAAGGGCTGGCAAGATATATTCAGGGCCCTAAATGAGAAGAACATGCAGCCAAGAATACTTTATCCAGCAAGACTGACATTCAAAATGGATGGAGAGATAAAGAGTTTCCAAGACCAGCAAGGCTTAAAAGAGTATGCGACCACCAAGCCAACACTGCAGGAAATATTAAGGGGGGGTTCTATAAAAGAGAAAAAATCCTAAAAATATCATTGAACAGAAATATACAGACAATCTATAGAAAGACTTCAAAGTTAACACAATGTCAATAAAAACGTATCTATCAATAATCACTCTCAATGTGAATGGCCTAAATGTGCCCATCAAATGACACAGGGTTGCAGATTGGATAAAACTACAGGACCCATCCATATGTTGTCTACAAGAGACTCATTTTGAACCTAAAGATACACCCAGACTGAAAGTGAAGGGATGGAGAAGTATCTTTCATGCCAATGGGCCTCAAAAGAAGGCCGGGGTAGTGATTCTCATATCAGATAAATTAGATTTTAAACTAAAGACTGTAGTCAGAGATACAGAAGGACACTACATAATTCTTAAAGGGACTATCCACCAAGATGATCTAAAGATTGTAAATATCTATGCCCCCAATATGGGAGCAGCCAATTACATAAGAAAACTATTAATCAAGATAAAGAGTCATATTGATATGAATACATTAATAGTAGGAGATCTTAACATGCCTCTCTCAGTAATAGACAGATCATCGAAGCAGAAAATCATTAAAGAAACAAGAACATCGAATGACACATTGGACCAGATGGACCTCATAGATATATATAGAACATTCCACCCTAAAACAAGATAATACTCATTCTTCTCAAGTGCACATGGAACCTTCTCCAGAATAGACCAGATACTGGGTCACAAATCAGGACTCAACTGATACCAAAAGACTGACATTATTCCCTGCATATTCTCAGATCACAATGCTTTGAAACTGGAGCTCAATCACAAGGAAAAGTTCGGAAAGAACTCAAACACCTGGAAGCTAAAGACCACCTTGCTTAAGAATGCTTGGATCAACCAGGAGATCAAAGAAGAACTTAAACAATTCATGGAAACCAATGAGAATGAAGACACTTCAGCCCAAAACTTATGGGATACAGCAAAGGCGGTCCTAAGGGGGAAATACATAGCCATCCAAGCTTCCCTCAAAAAAATTGAAAAATCCAGAACACAGCAGCTGTCTCTACATCTTAAAGAACTGGAGAATCAACAACAAATCAAACCAACTCCACACATAAGAAGGGAAATCATCAAGATTAGAGCAGAGATCAATGAGGTAGAAACCAGAGATACAGTAGAACATACCAATGAAACTAGAAGCTGGTTTTTTGAAATAATCAATAAGATCTATAAACCATTGGCCACACTAATCCAAAAGAAAAGAGAGAAAGCCCCAATTAATAAAATTATGAATGAAAAGGGAGAGATCACAACTAACACCAAGGAAGTAGAAACAATTCTTCTGTTTAATTTGTTCTTATTCTGGAATGTGTTATTTCATATACTTAAACATTGAGGAGATGGAAGTAAACTTAAATTCAATCCATCACCTTTGTTTTCAAACTCTATTTTCATTTTATATTAAAACTCCTACACCAAAAAGAAAAAGAAGGGAAAGAATGGTAGGAAGATAAAAAGGAAAGAAATATGAAAAGAAGAAAAAAAAATACACTAGCATGCCAAGAACTTGGTAAGGAAAGGGAATATAGATTAGAGAGTAGAGGGTAAGCTTTCAAAATTAAAGGAGGAATTAGAAGCAGAGGAGGAGTTAAGATGGCAGAGTAGTAGGAGGACCTTATGCTTGCCTCTTCCCTCTAACACAGTTAAATAGTTATCAAATCATTCTGAACACACAGGAAACTGATCTGAAGACTGAGAGAACAAACTGCACAAGTAAAGGGGGAAAAGAGGCGGTATCCGGGAAGGTGGGAGGTGCAGTGATCTGCAGCACACAGAGGATCGCACAAAAAAACTTACCCAAAACCACTGATTAGTTTTTACAAGCAGAAAAGAGTGAAGTCTGAAGTTTTAGAAGTCCACACCGTCACCAGGGTCAAACCTGGCAGAAGTAGTGGTTCTCCTGCAGAGAAGTCCAGATGCTCGGGAGTGGACAACATGCTTGGAGGACCCCCGCGCCACACCGGGAGAGAGTTCCGCTTCTTGGAGTGCGTTTGGGAGAGGTGCACTGCCTCTCAGGGGACAAAAGAGCCAGTGGAGCCATTCATCTGCCCCATTCATTAGCATTCAAGCAGAGGCACCTGCTGAAGGTAGCTAACCTGGGTGCCAGCTTTTTGCTACACTTTACCATAAAGTCTAAGGCCCTGTGTGGTCGTCTGATTGCTTTTCTGGGACAAACTGGCACCAACCACAGCATGGCGAGACCTCCCCCAGAGGATCAGTGCAGGTCCAAGTTGTACATGGTCCCTATTATTTGAAATTCTGAAACAGAGCCACATACCTGAGATAAAACACAGGAGCACCATGGCTGGGTGGGAAAACAGCACAAACACACACAGGGTGAAGGCAGGGATTTGTGGAAACCTAGGACACAAGAAGGGAGATTATTCACTCTTCTGTGAGGGTTTTCTGAAGAGTGGTAGATGCAAACTCCTCTCTCCAGCAAGAAAGCAGGCCAAAGCCGTTTTTCACCCTCCCATCAGCACGGACAGACTTCAGCAAGTGTACACAGTGTACACAGTGGAAGCTTGAGCTGTTTATACCAAGCCCCACCCCCCTGCATTCTGCAGGTGCCTTTTTTTGATAGGATAAGTGTGATTCAGAGCCAGAGCAGCAGCAGGCCCCCTCCCTTAAATGACCAATACAACCCTCCCCCCAACCCCACATGCACCAGGTCTATTGATCATAGGGTATTGCAAAGCTTTAGCTCTAGTGGAAATAGGAAGGACCAGACACAGGCTTTCCTAAAACACAAAAGACAGCTACCTAGATAAAATGCCAAGACAGAGGAATTCATCCCAAAAGAAAGAACAAGAAGAGGTCACAAACAGGGAGCTAATCAAAATAGATATAAGAATATGCCTCAATCAGAATTTAAAACAACAATCATAAATATACTAGCTGGGCTTGAGAAAAATATGAAAGAAACCAGAGACTCTTACTGCTGAGAGAGAAGACCTAAAACTAGTCAGGCTAAAATAAAAACTGCTATCACCTAGATGCAAAACTAACTGGATAAAATGACTACAAAGGATGGAAGAAGCAGAGGAACAAATAAGTGATAAAGAAGATTAAATTGTGGGAAAAAATGAAGCTGAAAAGCATAGGGAAAGAAAAATATCAGATCACGAATATAGACTGAGAGAACTGAGAGGCTCCATAAAGCATAATAACATTCATAGCATAGGCGTTCCAGAAGAAAAGGTGGGAGAAGGATTAGTTGAGCAAATTATAGCTGAAAACTTCCCCAATATGGGGAAAAAACAGACATCCAAACCCAGGAGGCACAGAAAACTCTCATCAAAATCAACAAAGCTGGGCAACACAAGACATATAGTAAAATTTGCAAAATACGGAGATAAAGAAAGCATCCTGGAAGTAGCAAGGGAGAAGAAATTCCAAACTTACGAGGGAAGACAAATCAGGTTAGCAGAAGATCTCTCACAGAAACCTGAGAAGCCAGAAGAGAGTGGAAGGATATATTCAAGACACAGAAGGGGGAAATCTGCAGCCCAGAATACTTTATCCAGCAAGGCTGTCATTCAGAATAGAAGGAGAGATAAATAGTTTCCCAGACAAATAAAAACTAAAGGAGTTCATAACACTTAACCAGCCTAGCAAGAAACATTAAAGGGGACTCTTTGAGTGGGAAAGAAAGAGCAAACACAACAAAAACTGGAAAAGAGCAGAGAAAATCTCTAGAAACAATGATTTTACAGGAAATACAATAGCACTGAATTCATATCTATCAATAATAACTCTGAATATAAATGGACTAAATGCCCTAATCAAAAGACACAGGGTATCAGAATGGATTTTTTTTAAAAAAGGAAACAAACAAACAAAAATACCATCTATATGCTGCCTATTAGAGATTCACTTTAGACCTAAAGACACCCATACACTGAAGGTGAGGGGATGGAGAACCTCCTATCGTGCTAATGGAGGTCAAAAGAAAGCTGGAGTAGCCATACTTTTATCAGACAAACTAGATTTTAAACCGAAGACTGTAACAAGAGATGATGATGAGCACTATATTATAAAAAGGGGTCTATTTAACAAGAATATCTAAAAATTGCAAATATTTATGCCCCCAACTTGGAAGCAGCCAAATATATAAATCAATTAATAACAAACATAAAGAAACTCATTGATAATAATACAATAATAGTAGAGGACTTTAATACCCCATTTATAGCAATGGAAAGATCATCTAAGCAGATAATCAATAAGAAAATGATGGCTTTGAATGACAGACTGGATCAGATGGACATAACAGATACATTCAGAACATTTCATCCTCAAGGAGCAGAATACACATTCTTTTCAAGTGAACATGAAAAATTCTCCAGAATTGATCACATACAGGGTCACAAAACAGGCCTCAACAAGTACAAAAAGACTGAGATCATACCATGAATATTTTCTGACCACCACATTATGAAGCTTGAAGTCAACCATGAGAAAAATTTGGGAAAAAATACAAATACATGGAGGTTAAAGGACATCCTACCTAAGAATGAATGGGTTAACCAGGAAATTAAAGAAGAAATTTTTAAAAATACATGAAAGCAAATGAAAATGAAAATATGACAGCGCAGAACCTTTGGGATGCAGCAAAGGTGGTCATAATAGGGAAATACATAGCAATACAGGCCTACCTCAAGAAACAAGAAAAGTCTCAAATACACAATCTAACCTTACACCTGAAGGAGCTAGAAAAGGAACAGCAAATAAAGCCTAAACCTAGCAGAAGAAGGGAAATAATAAAGATCAGAGCATAAATAAATGCTATAGAAACAAACAAAAAAACCCAATAGAACAGATCAATGAAACTAAGAGCTGGTTATTTGAAAGAATTAATAAAGTTGATAAACCCCTAGCTGGACTTATCAAAAAGAAAAGACCCAAATAAATAAAATCACAAATGAAAGAGGAGAGATCATAACCAATGCCACAGAAATACAAACAATTGTAAGATAATATTATGAAAAATTATATGGCAACAAATTGGGCAATCTGAAAGAAATGAATAAATTCTTAGAAACATACAAACTACCAAAACTGAAACCTGAAGAAATAGAAAATTTGAACAGACCCATAATCAGCAAAGAAATTGAATCAGCAATCAAAAATCTCTCAACAAACAAAAGTCCAGGCCCAGATGGCTTGCCAGGAGAATTCTACCAGACATTTAAAAAAGAATTAATACCTATTCTTTTCAAACTGTTCCAAAAACAATAGAAATGGCAGAAAAACTTCCAAACTCCTTTTATGAAGCCAGCATTACCTTGATTCCAAAACCAGACAAAGACCCCCAAAAAGGAGAATTATAGGCCAATATCCCTGATGTATATGGATGCAGAAATTCTCAATAAAATTGTACCAAATCAAATCCAACAGTACATTGAAAGAATTATTCACCACAATCAAGTGGGTTTTATTCCTAAGCTATAGTGGGGTGGGTCAATACTTGCATATCAATCAATGGGAAACAACACATTAAGAGAAAGAATAAGAACCATGTGATCCTTTCAATTGATGCAGAAAAAGCATTTGACAAAATACAACATCGTTTCTTGATAAAAACCCTCAACAAAGTAGAGAAAGGGAATATACCTCACCATCATAAAGGCCATCCATGAAAGACCCACAGCTAATATCATCCTCAATGGGGAAAAACTGAGAGCTTTTCCTTTATAGTCAGGAACAAGACAGGGTTGTTGACTCCCACCATTGTAATTTAAAATAGTTCTAGAAGTCCTAGACTCAGCAGTCAGACAACAAAAAGAAACAAAAGACATCCAAAATGTCAAGGAAGTAGTCAATCTTTTACTATTTGCAGATGACATGATACTCTATGTAGAAAACCTGACAGACTCCATCAAAAAATTGCTAGAACTGATACAGGAATTCAGAAAAGTCACAGTTAGATATAAAATCAATGCACAGAAGTCAGTTGCATTTCTATACATTAACAACTTTGAAAGAGGAGAAAGAGAAATCAAGGAGTCAATCCTATTTATAATTGCAACAAAAACCATAAGATACCTAGGAATAAATCTAACCAAAGAGGTAAAAGCTCTGTACTCTGAAAACCACAGAACACTTATGAAAGAAAGTGTTGAAGATGACATAAAGAAATCGAAAAACATTCCATACTCATGAATCAGAAGAACAAAAAGTGTTAAAATGTCTATACTACCCAAAGCAATCTATAGTTTTAATGCAATCTCTATCAAAATACCACCAGCATTTTTCACAGTCAGAAAAAATAATCTTAAAATATGTATGGAATCAGAAAACACCCCAAATAGCCAAAGTATGCTGAAAAACAAAAGCAAAGCTGGAGTCATCACAATTCCAAACTTCAAGCTGTATTACAAAGCTATAATATAAAGCTACAAAATAGACACCTAGATCAATGGAACAGACTAGAAAACCCAGAAATGGACCCTCAACTCTATGGCCACCTAATCTTCAACAGAGCAGGGAAGAATATTCAATGGAAAAAAGACAATCTCTTCAACAAATGGTGTTGGGAAAATTGGACATCCACATGCAGAAGAATGAATTGGACCATTCAAAATGGATGGAAGACTGAAATGTGAGAGAGGAAACCAAAATCCAGAAGAGCATAGGGAACAACCTCTTTGACCTCAGCCATAGCAACTTCTTACTATACATATCCCTGGAGGCAAGGGAAAGAAAAGAAAAATGAACTATAGGGACTTCATCGAGATAAAGCTTCTGCACAGCAAAGGAAACAAAAAAACTAAAAGGCAGACTACAGAATGGGAGAAGATATTTGCAAATAACCTTTCTGGTAAAGGGTCAATATCCAAAATTTATAAAGAACTTATCAAACTCAACACCACAAAGCCAGATAATCCAGTTAAGAAATGGCCAGAAACATGAATAGATATTTTTCCAAAGAAGGCATCCATATGGCCAACAGACACATGAAAATATGCTCAACATCACTCATCACCAGGGAAATACAAGTCAAAACCACAATGAGATAGCACCTTACACCTGTCAGAATTGCTAAAATTAACAATTTAGGAAACAGCAGATGTTGGCAAGGTTGCAGAAAAAGGAAATCCTCTTTCACTGTTGGTAGAAATAGAAACTGGTACAGCCACTCTGGAAAACAGTATGGAGGTTCCTCAGAGTTAAAAACAGAGCTACCCTACAACTCAGCAATTGCATTATCACATATTTATCCAAAGGATACAGAAACACTGATTCAAAGGGGCACATGCACTCCAATGTTTATAGCAGCATTATCAACAATAACCAAAATATGGAAAAACCCCAAATGTCCTCCAACAGATGAATGGATAAAGAAGATGTGGTATATCGTGATTATATATATATGTGTGTGAGTGTGTGTATATATATATATATATATATATATATATATATGCAATGGAATATTATTCAGCCACCAAAAGAATGAAATCTTGCCATCTGTGATGACACAGAGCTACAAAAATTGATGAATTGAATTTTTATTATTGCAAATCTAAGTATCAGGCACAAAATGTCTAAAATATTTCATAAGCAGAATAAGATTCTGGGAAGATACTACTGGGAAAAAGAATACTTTCAAGTTTTCAAGTTTCAAACTTCTGTAAGGCAAAAGCGTTTATTAAAACAGAAAGTTCAAATTTGTTCTTCTTAATTTAAATATATCATCCCAACATAAATTTCCTCTACCCTAGGATTTCATGGTCAATGTATCCTTTCCTACAATAATTTAAAGAATTTTGTTTAAACATATTTGCAGCATTTATTTAGATATAATATAAATACCCTGTCAGGTCCATTCTTATAGGTATTTGTGCTGCTGCTTCCTACTCTTCTTAAAATTACTATGCAAACTCTATTCTTCAAATAATTATTTTAAAATCCATTTTGGGTTTTGTCAAAATTCCAGAAGCAGCAAAATTAAAATTGCCATACATAGTAGTTAGTAAGAGTTATTAGAGCTTGTTAAGATCAGTCTGCAAACTGGGAGGTCTGAAATTTAAAAATGATATGAAGCTCGGGGCCTGGCATTACAGGATGACTTATGAAGTGAAAATGAGGAAGTTGCTGAATCTTTACAGTGATTGGTTATTACAGCGGAGGTTTCCAGATGGTTGGAGATTTGCTAAAAATGATGATCTTATACCCTTTTTAGGGAGATAGCTTAAGTTTCTCTTATGTTCATAAAATAAGCTAGATTTGGATTTGCTTAAATGGCTTTAATGGTTTTGTCTGCTCAGGGAATTCTCAAGTCTGGTCTCCATTTTTAACTTAATTTTAAAAATTCCTCGCACTCACATAATATCAGGTAGTGAACAATAAGAATTTATATTATACAGGTATTCAATAGTAAACTATAAAAGAACAAAGCAAGAGACCTGGAATATGGTTTGTTTTAGAGAATTTTCCTAATCCACTACAGCCCCAAGATGGATTTCTTGGCAATGTTGTTTCAATTATTTATGTATTTTCAAGACAGGGTATATATATTTTATATTTGGGCAAATATTGTGAAATATTGCTTATGTTATACAAGTCAAATAGATAAGTTGAGGCTCATGAGCACTTCTATGTATCTGCAGGGATAAAACTCAATTATCTAGCAGAAAGCCAATTCTCAGTCAAAAAGTAGCAAATAATTGATTTTGAATCAATCTACAGCTTCCCACTTAAGAAAGCAAAGGATTATAATATGTTAACTAATAATTCTAACACTATTTAATAAGTATACTATTTTTTCTCGTGGGATGTATAAAAGTGAATTTAAAACAATGTATATGTATATTTTATAATAATAAATAAATTTGAATACTTATTATATCACTTAATCTTACAAAATCTCACCCTGTGAGATTGCCAGAGTGGATATTTTTATTATTATTATTATTATTATTATATCCGTTTTGTAAAAACCTGAACTCAACTAAATCAGCAGACATCTTCACTGTCATGTAACTAATAAAAAGGGGAACTGGATAGCTAAACAGAAAGTGAATTGGAAGCCAAAATAGTTCATTGTATGCAGTAAGAGTAAAAAGAGCTTGGAACTTTACGCATCAAACCACTGACCTAAAATACCACATGGTTATGAATAATTAGGAAAGAACTACAGCTGGGTAGCCTGCCTAGCCAATAAATGGCATGGTTTATATGAGTAAAGACTTCAAGTTTACTGGATATTTAACAGACAGTGTCTCAAAAAATCAGACTCTCCAAGTAGTGACTAAAGAATGAAAATGTGGTTGTCACCAACTCATCTTTATGTTTGTTTAATGAGGCAGAGAATCTCATATTAATCTTTGACTAACAACTACACCCTATGATCAGAACAGCTACCAGTAATATCATCTCTAAGAACAGTAAGTTTGACTGTCTGCAGAAAACGCATTCATTCAACAAATACTTATTGAGTATGTACTATATCTATGGAGACAGAGCAACGTACAGAAGTTCTTGGTACTTTTGGAACTTAGATTTCTCTGAAAGGATCAAACAATAAAGAAACTACTAAGTATACAAATGCCATTAAGAAAAATAAAGAAGGCAAAGGGGTGGTTAAGGAGGTGATCTGGCTAGACCCTTAAGGAAGGGAGGGAATGAGGCATGAGGAGATATATGCCAAAAAAGCATCCTAGGCAGAGGACCGGCAGCCAACTGCGAAGGCTCTGAGTGTGCTTGGCGTGTAAAAATGGAAATCCTTTTCTCATCAGGCCAAGTGAGCCAATGGGACAAGGCTGGCAAGTGGAGGACAGAAATGAAAGTTGACTAGAGCATCTGGAAAGACTCTGTGTGTTAGAATTTCATAAGGTGCCAAAGGATCAAAATGGAGCAAGGTCTAAAACACAGAATATCACAGCCAGAGCAGCGCATCTCTAGGCATATACAGTCCAGGTATAAAATGTTGAAAATGGCAAGGAGAGGTTTTCACTCCATCTTTGGTCCTTCAAATCTGTCTATGTCAGCCACACACCACCAGCCAAACCTCAGGAAGTTCCGGAGCATAGACTGCCCCTTGCCACCACTATCATAACCAAGAGAAAGTAACAGATGTTGAGGATAACACTCAGATATATGTCAGAAATCCAATGGCACTATCTTATTTATAAAAACAAGTCTGTTTCCCTCACTTTCAAATTCTCTACACTTGTGCCGGCACAGCAACAACACAGCCTTGCCGGCGCCTTCCGTTACTTTCAGGTTATGAGATGGTCATTCCACGTCCAGGCCTCATTCCAAAGAGACTAAATTTCCCCCCAGCCCCCAGATAATTCTACACAAAATACCACTAAACTTTCATTTCCTACTCGGGGGCCTTAACTGTATTAGCTACAAGGGAGTCTGGCAGTTAGTTTGTTTTATGGAGAGACCTAATGCTACCTCCAACAAAACTGGAATCTGAAGCATTGAGGGATTATGATACAAACAACCATCATTCAAAAATCAAGGAAAGATCCAAATTCTAGTTAATCAGCAAGCAGACCCACTATGGCCAGTGACAAATCGAGTTCTTTGAGCTAGGAATCCATTGCATATCAAAGATAGGAAATGGGTCCCCAGATTATGAAACATATTAATATTATGATTATCAGTCATCAAAAGGTGAAAACAAAACACATAAAGACAAAATAAAACATGATGACATATAATTCTCCACTTCCATACAAGCTCTTTATGCAGCTTTGGAAATACATAGATATTACAATATATTTAGTACATTTATGTTGTTTTTCTATCTGGAATGTTAGTGCAAGGAGAAAATGATACCAAACATTTCAAAAAGAAGCATGATATTATAAAACAAATGTAAATGTTGGAATAAGAATCATTAATTCCACCCATATCTGCTTCTAGCTTCTCATCTCAAGAACTTACTGCCAACTTCTGCGCTTGCAATTTAAAAATTAAAAAACTAGGATCACAGTAAACTATTAGGTAGAGAAGCTAATAGAAGACATATATTAACTCTAAGAAATTTCATACAACAGAATGTAAAATAATGAGTTTGTTTTCATCTATAGAAAATAGAAATAAGATGGATTAATTTCTAGCACAGCATTTGTATACATGTTGTCTTATATTCGTGAGTCATATGTCTGACCATGGATACTTGATTCATCTTTCCAACGTCAGTGATTTCACTGAGTGGGATACTGAGAGCAAGAGGTTGGTACATGTGGGCAGGATCAAAGTAAATTGCTTGATTCCAAAGAGTTTTTGTGCCTGTTGATCTTTGAATACTTTAAAAAAATCCAAGTCTGTAAATAAATACAAAATAGTTCTTAGATAACAAAAATGATGTCATCATATTTTCTGTGAAAATCAAACTGAAGAGCAGCCACCAAAAGTCTGTGATAGTTACTGAACAAGTAAGCAGATACGGCTTTCTGTATCTTAAAGTATAAAATCTGGGAAGCAATACTGAAGGGCCATCTCTTCCACTTCACCAACGTGTCTGTTTGCCTCCTGAGTCATCAAAATAGCTAAGGTCTGTCAGTTAAATGTACGGAAGTAAAGAGCTAAGGAATCTTCATGTAGTGAAACATACATGTTGGGTGGCTCAGTGGGTTAAGCCTCTGTCTTCAGCTCAGGTGATGGTCTCAGTGTCCTGGGATCGAGCCCCGCATAGGGCTCTCTGCTCAGCGGGGAGCCTGCTTCCTCCTCTCTCTCTCTGCCTGCCTCTCTGCCTGCTTGTGATCTCTCTCTCTGTCAAATAAATAAATAAAATCTTAAAAAATATATATACTACTAGTATTTAAATGAGTAAATGTTGGCTTGTTTGGAAATGAAGAGGAAAGAAAGAAGATTGGAAGGAAGGAGAAGGGTGAGGGGGGAGAAGGGGAGAAATTTTTTTAAAAATAAGGAAGACAAAGAGAACCAGAAAAGAGAAAGGAAGATAAGGAAAAGCCAAACAAAGCAGAGAACATTTAAAGAAAAGAAAAAATCAGTCTATGAAGTTTTTGAAAGAGCAAAATGCGGGCCAAACTAAATCCCCACGGTCTTCCTCTAAGAACCCATAACCTCGGACTAATCATTAGACAAATAGGACAACCAAAGGATTCTACACACTCCGGACCAGTACCTGTCAAGACTATCAGAAATAAGAAAAGTCTGAGGAATTGTCCCAGCTACGAGGAACCTAAAGATACATAATGGTAAGGTGGTGTCCTAAGTAAGATCCTGAAACGGAAAAATATATATATTAAATAAAGCTAAGGAAATCTGAATAATGTTTGGACTTTACTCAATGATATTGGATCAATACTGGTTCATTAATTGTGACAAATGTGCCAAAGTAATGTAAAATATTAACAATATGGGAAATTAGGTATGGGGTATATGGAAGCTCTCACATTATCTTCACAATTTTTCTGTAAATAAAACTGAATTATTCTAAGGTTAAAAGCTTATTTCTAAAAATATGGGCTTAAAAACCATTCTAGCAACTTTAAAAAGTACCATATGTATCCAAAGCCAATCACTAACCTGAACCACATTCACCATCACTCTGGAGAAATGCACTAAAATTCCATGTTAGAAAGAATAATGCTTCTTAGCCTATTTAGAGCCAAGTCCTTAGAAGAGACCGCAGAGACCGCAGAGACGGCAGAGATCGCAGAGACGGCAGAGACCGCAGAGACCGCAGAGACCGCAGAGACGGCAGAGATCGCAGAGACCGCAGAGACCGCAGAGACGGCAGAGATCGCAGAGACCGCAGAGACCGCAGAGATCGCAGAGACGGCAGAGACCACAGAGACCGCAGAGACGGCAGAGACGACAGAGACCACAGAGACCGCAGAGACGGCAGAGATCGCAGAGACGGCAGAGATCGCAGAGACGACAGAGACCGCAGAGACCGCAGAGACGGCAGAGACCGCAGAGACCGCAGAGATCGTAGAGACGGCAGAGACGGCAGAGACCGCAGAGATCGCAGAGACGACAGAGACCGCAGAGACGGCAGAGACCGCAGAGACGGCAGAGACCGCAGAGATCGCAGAGATCGAAGAGACGAGAGAGACCGCAGAGACCGAAGAGACGGCAGAGACGGCAGAGACCGCAGAGACAACAGAGACTGCAGAGACGGCAGAGACCACAGAGACCGCAGAGACGGCAGAGACCGCAGAGATCGCAGAGATCGAAGAGACGAGAGAGACCGCAGAGACCGCAGAGACGGCAGAGATCGCAGAGACCGCAGAGACCGCAGAGACGGCAGAGATCGCAGAGACCGCAGAGACCGCAGAGACGACAGAGACCGCAGAGACCGCAGAGACGGCAGAGACGACAGAGACCACAGAGACCGCAGAGACGGCAGAGACCGCAGAGATCGCAGAGATCGAAGAGACGAGAGAGACCGCAGAGACCGCAGAGACGGCAGAGACGGCAGAGACCGCAGAGACAACAGAGACCGCAGAGACGGCAGAGACCGCAAAGATCGCAGAGACGGCAGAGACCGCAGAGACCGCGGAGATCGAAGAGACGAGAGAGACCGCAGAGACTGCAGAGACCGCAGAGACCACAGAGACCGCAGAGACCACAGAGACGACAGAGACCGCAGAGACCACAGAGACCACAGAGACCGCAGAGACGACGCCCTTCCAGTTGTCTCAGATCAGCATCTTCCGGCAACAGGTCGCCTTGTCTCAGCAGCTCCTCTTTTCAGAAAGCACAGAATGAAAACCGCCATGGGTAGCACAGGAAATCCCTAGATCTCCACCTCGATGTCCGTCACTTGAAATCTAAATACTGACAACCTCGAACATTTCTAAAACATGAAGCGGGACGTTACTACCCCTGGGGTCAGGCAGACCTGATTGGGCTACTCACTGTCTCTGCTCCATGAACAAGTTACTTAAACTGCCTCCTCTCTGTTCCCCGTTTGGAAATTGGTATAATAATAAAACTCACTTTATAGGCTCATGGTGTGATTTACCTGAGTGTATGGAAACCATTTAACACAGAACTTAACACATAGTTCTTTCTCAAAAAAGATTAGCCAGATTTTTAATGTCTTCAAAACTTGTCTCCGCTTGTGGTAGTCATTAGAACTATTTGCCAAATATTCTAGGTCCACCTCCATTCCAGGCAAGTGCTACATTACACTCTGTGGCCTTCTTCTGGTTGAGAACGCAGGTGACATTCTGGCCAAAAGACAGTGAGCAAAAGTGATGCATGTCACTTCCTCGTCACTAGGAAACCCTGTACAAGTCCTTGTCTTTGGCGAAGTGACCGCTCGTGTTTGGGCAGATGTCACCCTCAGCCTCTGAGTACTACCGATTAGTAAAACTCTCCAACCAAGATTTGATAACCAGAACCTAGCCTGTCCTGCCTAACACATTTCAGTTCTCAACATTAGTAACAAGCTTCTTATAACCCGTAGCTCAAATCAAGGGCACCTGGGTGGTTCAGTCAGTTCAGCGTCTGCCTTCGGCTCAGGTCATGATCCCAGGGTCCTGGGATCGATCAGGGTCCCTGCTTGGCGGGATGTCAGCATCTCCTTCTCCCTCTGCCTGCAGCTCCCAATGCTTGTGCTCTCTCTCCCTCTCTCTGTCAAATGAATAAATAAAATCTTTTAAAAATATATTTTAAAAAATAAATTAACATGCCATTTTGAAACAGGCTTTTATACAGACCTGGTTCTGTTAACAGAATAGCTAAAAATACTAAGAATGCCTAGTACAAAGATATTGAGGTATTACCTGTGTTATATAAAAACAGCAGAACTCCTTAAACAGTGTAAAAGAAGGAAAGGAAATACTTACTGAATATATTTACCACAGTTTTCCTGCCCAAGGATCTTACCAAAACTCATTCAATATTCAAAGGTTGTTTTTTTTAAGAATTAGTAATCAATTATTTATAAGAGTCTTCTAATTTTATTTTCTAATATTTGAGTGTTCCTAATCAATAAACACTTTTTGTTTAATGTGGCAACCAAATACAGCTAGTTCTTATAAAACCAAGGATTCACCAGAATTTAAGGCATGCTTGAGTAACAAAAACTTTGTTGAAGTGTTTACTGTTTGGAGATGGGAGTTGTTCCTGCTAATTTTGTTTGTTTGTTTTACGATGCCACTCACGGCACCCATACTGACACTTCAGAGCCAGCCTCCGGTTTACTGTTGTATAAACATGCGTGTGTGTGCGTGTGTGTGTGTGAGAGAGAGAGAGAAAGCACAGAAGAAAGCAACTGGGAAAAGTTCTTTTGAAACCATATCCTTTAAGGAGAGAGAAAAATGGAAGCACAGAGAGAGGCAGAGTGAACCCCTCTGCTGGCTACGATCCTTGAATGTGAGCGTCTGTCTTCTGAAATAGGTGACCGTGACAAAAATTGGCACTGTTCCCCTTAGTGCTAGACTACATGTCAAAGCTTCCCCAAAACTTGAAAAATCACAACCGTATTTTACTTACTAAACTCTTGGATCGATCAGCACCTGAACTTGCTTGTAATCCCAGGTCTTACACCTCCAGAGAAAGTTAAAACAATTTGGTAAGATGCCTTGAATTCTAATAATCTCCATGCATTCTGCAATTTCTCATGTGTGTCATTTCAATTGGCGTTCAAAAAAATCTAGAAGATAGGCAAGGCAAGAAAATATCATCTTCATGTTATAGAAGGAAAACCTGAAGTTGAGATAAAACAACCCATTTCCAGAAGGTCACGTACCACAGCTCCAAGGCAGGACTAGAATACACCTGGGTCATCTAACATGACATTTTCCCAGCAGCAACAACGCGTTCAGCCAAGCCCAGGAGCTAAGACATAATCTCACAGTTATTGGTAAAAGTTGCCTCTAAAAGTAAAAAGGGAAAGATTTTTAAAGCTATGTATCCCTGGGGAAATTCCTTTGATAAAATTGAATGTCCCTTAGAGGTAAATTTCTCTATTCTCATATATTTTCATATTTTTCTCTTATTAACTACACCCAGAGAATTCTTCCATGAAACAAATGAATAGTCCGCTGAGGCATGAACGTTTCTGATTGAACAAATCCTTTAATGAGGATATTACCCATCTCCCCAAGGAACACCGGAGGAGCACATTTTCTATCAGTATCATAATATTCCGTGACATCCTGCCGGCATCTGCTTCAGCATTCCGCTCTTGCACCAGGAAGCCGCTCATTCAATTTGACTACACTTTGAAATTCAGTACCTGGATTCCCCAGGTGGCCTGAAGGTGCCTCCGCAGAAGTTCACAGGTGGTAGAACAGATGACCGAGGACAGAGGGAGCACTGAATGGGGCAGGCAGGCCAGATTGCACAGTTTGGCGCTGCCTTTAGTAAATTATAGTCAAGCAGCTTCTAGTTGCGTCCTAACTGTCCATTTTCAGATGGTACTTCTGCCAAACACCAGATCACTAGGGCTTATTAAAAAGCTCAAATAGCACATTCAAATTTGAAACTATAGGTCTTATTTATTTCTAGTTTTTCAGCTGGCAGACATGAAAGGAACTTTTGAGCAGAAAAAAAAAAAAGATGAAGAAATAACTTACAGTGAATGGAAAATCTTAGGAAAGCGAGGGCTAGACAATTCTATGAGTCACTACTGAGATATCTAAAGGGACAGGGATTCCAGTCCACTCATTAAAGTGTGGGCTGAAATGTTGCTTTATTTTTCAAGAATTTCCATGGGAGGCACTTGGAGGGAAAAACAGGCAGTGGTCACACTTGACTACAGCCAGAAAAGGCTTGAAAATGGTGAGACACTGGCACAACTTGAATACACTCCACAACACAGATGAGATTTCCAGTCGTAAATGATTTTCAGAGACCTGACGGCACCGTTTCAAAAACGAACATGATCCTCTAGAAAACTGTTCCAAATGAACAAATGTAGCTTCTAAAGTTAGTTTTAATTTACTTCTGGGTTCATAAATACAACAGAGTTCATTTTGTCTAAGATTTAAAGTCTTAGAATGCCTATTTCTGAAAAGGGAGAAAAATATTCCAAGATAGGAACCAATTTTAGATTCACCATTTTCTTTGTAGGAAGAAATTGTCACTATTAAGTTTTCACAACAGGAACAAAATGAAGAAACATTACCCTGTAGATATTAATTTAGAGTGAATACCGTAATATCTACTACATATGCTGGTATTAAAAAGGTTTGACCCTTTGAGACAATCTGACTAAATTTGAGAAGCCCTGGTGGGCCCTGCAAACCTGGCCCATCATTTATTGGCTTCAAGTTTCGGTGTCCTCTGTAAAAATGAAATAATAGTACTTAATTCAGGGAGTTATTGTGAATTGAATTAAATAACATCTGCAAAATACTTAGCACAGAATTAATGGTAGTTGTTTTTATTACTAAATTTTTAATAAATATTTTTCCACAAAAAGGGAAAGAGTTGAGTACATAATGTGATTTGACTTTCCAGGTTTACTACTGACCACTGAGATTCAACAATGTGCATTGCCACAAGCACAGTGAACACAGGATCAATGACAGGATCAATGACTTGAGGAAAGATTGGGGGAGTGCAGGGAGTACATAATGACGTGTACGGGGAATAGCCCCTCTTTCAGGCCCCTCCTCCATTCAGCTTGACAAGTACTCAATGGGCTTGCACTATGGCCCCACTGCTCCAAGAGATGCCTCATGCCCACCTTCAAGAGCTACTCTCAATGATAAGACATGATTTGCCCACATGGAACAATGAAAGATATGTTTAGATAGTAAAATAAAGGGTACCATAAAGGTTATAAAGTGGATATTTAACAAATCATGTCTAATTATAAGATTTAGAGCCATACACATGAAGAGCCAGCTACAAAAAAGAAAATTATGCTGATTAATCTTAATATATCTCAAAATGTCATACTCTACTAATCTGCAAAAAAAAAAAAAAAGACAAATTCCAACAACTTTTGGTCACTTTATTTTAGACATCTAGTTTACTTATGATTTCTAAATTAAACTGTAAATCACTAACTTGGGTTTCCTCTACCTGAATTTTATTTTATTTATTTATTTTTAAGGATTTTATTTATTTGTTGAACAGAGAGAGAGGGAACACAAGCAGGAGGAGTGGAAGAGACAGAAGCGGACTCTCCACTGAGCGGGGAGCCCGACGCGGGGCTCCATCCCCGGACCCTGGGATCATGACCTGAGCTGAAGGCAGAGGCTTAAGGACTGAGCCACGCAGGCGCCCCTACTCTATCTGAATCTTAAATGTACTATTTGCCTAATAACTTCTCAAACATCTACAAGATATAAAATTATGATTGTTTTACCTTTATGAGATCAAAGCACTCAAGGATTCCTAAAATTGTGTATTTTACCCGCGCCTGGGCCAAGAGCAAAGGCAGTGAAGCGCTCGGCAGAGGCCCGCAGCCCAAGAGAAAAGACCGGAGAAGAAAGCGTGTCCCTGGTGTAGGGGATGAGCACGAGCCACGCGGGAAAAGGAAGCTTGAATTGCTTCCCCGTAGGGTCTGGTCTCGGCTCCGTCCTGTCTAACGCGTCCCTGACCAGCGCCCGCTGCTAAAGTACTGCCGACAGCCTAGTCCTCGCCTGTCTCCCGGCAAGACGCAGAGGCCCACGGTTGTTTACCTTCGATCCGATCTTCCTGCTTGAAATGTTCAGTAGCTGGAAGCGGAAGAGGACGTGTTTTCCTGGGTGTGACTGTGAAGTTAGTAAAGAGTTCTCCGTGCGCGCTCTGCCGATGAGGCGACCGTCGGGCGGCTGAACCCGAGGAGCCCGTCGAACGGCCGTCGCTCCTCCAGCCCCAGCCCGCCGAAGACGCGGTCGGTCACACGAAGGATCCCGGTGACCGCAGGACCCCAGCCCGACAGACGCTGCTGACCTGCTGTTCCAGACAGCCCCGCGCGCAGAAGTATCTGTCTGGACTCACAACAGTGTGACACTAATTCACAGTCGTCTCTGCTACATGCTCTTCATTGGCTGAGGGCGCAGTTGTAGTTGAAGAGCCGCGGAACGTGTGCTTACGAGCGCGGAGCCGGGCGCCCAGGACTGCCTGACTTCAGATCCCAGCTGCGCTGCTCACTGGTTGGTGGCCTGAGCTTGGGAGAGACACTCAATACCATCACCTCCTTTCTCGCGTCCGTAAAACGGGGATCGCAGTTATAGCTACCTCATGGGGTTATACACACCAATACATAATAGAACTGGGCCTGCAGCACCTACTGCGCAAGAGATTACCAGCATCGACGTCATTTGTTACTTTATTACCATTTCTTCACTTTAGCCGATTATGTATTGCTACAATGCTTTATGTAAAATAAGGTTTTTACTTTTGGGGCGCCTGGGTGGCTCAGCGGGTGAAGCCTCGGCCTTTGGCTCAGGTCATGATCTCAGGGTCCTGGGATCGAGCCCCGCATCGGGCTCTCTGCTCAGCGGGGAGCCTGCTTCCCCCTCTCCCTCCGTCTGCCTCTCTGCCGACTTGTGATTTCTGTCAAATAAATAAATAAAATCTTTTTTAAAAAGTTTTAATAATTGAGAACTTCAGAAAAATGCACATGGAAAAAAGTTAATTTAAGCACAATACCACAGTAATGTTGGATAGCAATTTGATGTACCATAGATAAAAACATACAAAGTTGTGATAATTAAAACAGTGTAGTGCAGGGGTAAAAGCAGGCAGATAAAGCATTTAATAAGTAGTAGTATAATTGAATAACCACTTAGAAAAATTAAATTTTAGGTCTTCCATTCTGACTCCATATTAGAATGATTATAAATGGAGAAAGACTTAAGTCAAAAAAAATTAAGGCCATTAAAAATGGGTATTTAACTATCTAAAAAATGTGAACAAATAAAAGGAGAAGTAAAAAAAAAGAAAATCTTCTTGCATACTTAAACTTTTCTATAGCAAACTGAAAAAAAATAAATAAATAAAAATTAATAGTTATGAGTAAATATGATTTTTCTGAATTGGGAAGGGCTTCCTATACAAAAAAAAAAAAATGAAAAGACTGTTAGATGTGACTACTTAAAAGAACTAAATTAAAATACCGTTCTACTTAAATCAAATTTTATAACAAAATCAAAAGGCAAACCACATTCCAAGAAAAACATTTGCCTTAAATTTAACAAGGCATAGAAATAAATAATTCTAGGAGATCAATTAATTAAAACAATTAAAAATGTAAAAGAAGGGCGCCTGGGTGGCTCAGTGGGTTAAAGCCGCTGCCTTCTGCTCAGGTCATGATCTCAGGGTCCTGGGATCGAGTCCCGCATCGGGCTCTCTGCTCAGCAGGGAGCCTGCTTCCCTCTCTCTCTCTCTCTCTGCCTGCCTCTCCGTCTACTTGTGATCTCTGTCTGTCAAATAAATAAATAAAAATCTTTAAAAAAAATGTAAAAGAAAATTGGAAAATGATATCAAATTATATTTCATAACAGAATATTCATAATTAACATGGAAAAGCTGTTAATCTTGCAAGTTGGAAAAGAAATAAATATTAAAGCAATAAAGTATAACCTTTAAGACCTAAAAAGAGCAAAAACTGAAATAGATATGAAAATGTCAGGCAGTCTGGTCTGCTGTATGTAAATGCCATAGACTGGGTAGCTTATGAACAAGAAGTTTTTATGTCAGAAGTCTGACACCAGGGTGCTAGCACGTTCAAGTGTCGGTAAGATACCCTTTCCGGCTGTAGCCGGCAGACTCATCACGCTGCGGAAACGAGGAAGCTAGTTCTGTGGGTGCTTCTCAGGGCACGAATCCTATTCGCGAGGGCTCCATCCCCATGACCTAATCACCATCCCAAGGCCCCACACTTCCGATCATACTGTGGTTTAGATTTTAGCATATGAATGGGGGGCAAGCATTTAGGCCATAATAACTGGTATACAATAAGGAAGTATTATCATGCATACATAAAAGGATTATATATTGATTAAATTTCCTATAGAATAATTAACAATCTCTCTCAATAATCTCAAATATATTTTAATCCTTTGCCACAATTTCTATTTTAGCAATCTGTCCTAGGTTGTTATTGAAGATTTATTATTAAAGATATTATAAAAACAAAGATTTATACACAAAAATAGTCACATCATTATCAAATAAAAAATGAAAACAATAAAAAATATCCCATAATAATGGAACCAGAAAACAAATTAAGGTTATATCTACATTGTACAATAATATGCAAAAGCTAAATATACATATAATCAGTGTCCATGGGTGTGAGAAAATTCTACAAGTTGAGAGAAAAAACAGTATACAAAATGTGTGTTTTTGTGTGTTCATGTCTGGAGTGTGTGCGTGCATGTGTGTGTGTGTAATCTCACTGAGGTAAATTGGAGAGAAATAAACAGAAATTGTTAACAGACCCCTGAGTAGAATACAGATGATTTTTATTTTCTTTTTTATAAGAATTTTCTATAGAACCTACTTTAAAATAAAATAAGGAAATCAAAAGTACTTTTAATGTATTAGAAAAGCTTTCAATTGTAGTTAGGTTATTGTGAGTTATTTGCAAAATAGCCCTTTTTTACTTTTTTAAATTTTTTTAAGATTTTATTTATGTATTTGACAGAGAAAGAAAGTACAATCAGGGAGAGCAGCAGGCAGAGGGAGAAGTGGAAGCAGGCTCCCCGCTGAGCAGAGAGCCTGATATGGGGCTCCATCCCAGGACCCTGGGATCATGACCTGAGCTGACGGCAGAGGCTTAACTGAACAAGCCACCCAGGTGCCCCAAAATAACCCTTTCTTAAAGAAAACATTCAATCATTTATATACATTATCTATAAATTCCTATTTTCATGCATCAGGTTTGTTTACAATGATGTATATTTGCAAAATACAGTAGTGTGTTTTAGTTATTATTAATCCCCCCCAAAATATGACCAAAAATAACCTTCTCAAAATACTTCTCAAATATAATACAGTGTCTTTTACTAGTCTTAATATTACTTTTTGATTACTTTTATAATGCTAAAGAAATAAAAATTGTTAAAGAAATGAATTCTATAATTGAGAAACTGGAGATAGCTACCAGCTAATGACTGGGGACTTTTTGCATAACAGAAATAATGTGCATCAGATTTTTTTTTAATTTTATTTTTTATAAACATATATTTTTATCCCCAGGGTCAGATTTTTTTTTTAAATATACAATACTAATGTAATAATATAGATGCGTAATATTTAGATTTGAGCAAGTTGAACTGTATCACTTTATCTTCCAGAATTTCCCAACACCCCATTTGAGTATTTGGGAAACTAGTGTTGAGTCTAGTGCTCAAAGGATTTGGACTGAAAAAATAAATTTGAGATTCCATCTTACAGTTATTGAAAACACACACATATGCACACACATACACATTATTATACAAAGGACACTTCAAATCCCTTTTAGAAGGAGGTATGCTAGACATAACAAATACATGAATGGTATTAAACCTCAAAGCCCAGGAAGATGTCTTTGAATGTAAGGACCCCTGGTTGAATAAGGGAGGCCACCAGAAATGTACAAATTCATAGATAATGGTTTTGTTGTAGATTCCAAAGTACTGAACTTCATCCTTGATGATAAGCACATTTTAGTAAATAAAAGGTGTTTCAAAATTTTATATGCTGTTCTTCTTTGTGGCTGATAAAATACAATATGTCAAAGAAACATCCAGTTAAATTTTCAGAACACTTAAAGCATTTAAGAACTCTCATTTAAAGAAAGTCATAGTGACTCTTAGCTAAATTCCACGGATTGATTTCATAAACCTGAATAAACATTTCATACACTTTGGGTATGGAGAGTCTGCTCTCTAAACGGTTTAAAGAAACCCAAGTGTCCTGGTGGTTATCTTTGTCTTCACTCAAGTCAGAAGACTGGAAGGTTTAATGTTCCACTCAGAGAATTTAGCTCTATAATCTTAATGACTCCCTGGCAGTGAATAGAAAGCACTTTTTCTCAGATTGCCACACATGCTATTTTGAAGATTCATTAACTCCTACAACTGCTCAATTACAAAATGACAAAATCCATAAAACTTTGAGACATCTTCATTTTCTCAGTTGTAGTTTCTTACACTTGAAATCTATTATTTCATTCCTGGCATCTCTTTCCCCATAACTTTATTACTACATTTGATTTTAAATTTATATTTAATGATGGATAAAGTCTTTCAGAGTAGGTGTTAACTCTCATTCTAGAAATATTTCAGACATAACCATACAATGTGGTTGTAAGCCACGCTCTCAAATCATGGAAATCATGACTCACTGTGTGGACAAGATCATTTCTCTTCATCATGACCTGAATCTTTATATCTTGGTAAAATATTTCCTCATTCTGTGCTACTGAAAAATTTTGTGTTTTTTTCCCCTTATGAACAATTAAAAAGAGAGCTTACTATATCCTACAATGTTTTGTTCCAAATCTTAGATTATGTAAAATGATATTTTAATAATATTGATAAAAGAAAATGAAAAGTACTTGTAGTTACTCAAAGAATTATTAATTTCATCTTAATTTTAGTTTTAATTATTTTCCTAGATAAATTTATAACCCAAAAATGTATACTATAATGCTTATTTTTATTACTATATTTTTATCCAAGGACTACAAAATGACCAAAGAATTTTCCTATTCTGACTGATAGATACATAAGAAATATAATTATCATTAACTGACAATTGTTAAATGACAATTATTGTACCATTTTGAAAAAAGCAACGATAGCCAGGTTCGATTTTGACAGCTGATTACCACTCTTCAGCATTAGCTCTATGTTTTCTGGCTTTCAGCTAAATTTAATGAACACTACTACTTTCAGTGAAACTAAGTTCTAATCTTATACCTGTGCCTTTGGTGTGTGACTTCAAACAAGAACCTGAGTCTTAATTTCCCCAACAAAACAGGGAAGAGACCTAACTAGAGTATTTTAAACATTTGTTTTCTGTTCTAAAATAATATGATCCTAATAAAATCCAGTCATAGTACCACAAAAATTGCTTCTAATATAAGTTATTTCATGGAAAGAAACCTCTAAAACATTTTACTAAGTAGAATTTGTGGTTTTTTGTTGATGTTGTTTTGTTTTCATTTTTTCTGTCTTAGAAAGGTATTGGTTTAATCGTATTAATCTTCTTTTTCTTTTTTCCCCATCTCTACTATTTTTTGTTATAGTTCCATTTCTATTCTTAATAGTTGCCCTGAAAAATCTTAACCCACAAATTTAACTTGAGATAAATAATCATCTTTCTCTACACCATAATATACAAGAACCATAGAACAGCTCTGAACTCTGCAGCCATCTTCCACGTTATTTTTAGCTAGTATTTTAGTTCTACCTTATTTTTAAACCCTCCAAAATGTAAGCATTTCACACAGTTGATTATTTAGATTAATCTACATCTTCACCACTTTTCCATCTGCTTCTCTCATTCCCTTTCTTTCTTCCAGGGTTAGTTGTCTTCTAATAATTAATTCCTCAGTAACCTGTGGGAGGTATCCTCCCAATCCTTATTTATCTCAAAATGTCTTTATTTTGTTCCCTCATGTTTTGTCCATAGTAGTCCTTCTCTCTGCGTGCTTTTAAAATTTGTTTTTTTGTATTCTACAACCTCACTCTGATATTTCAGAGGATTTGATTTTATTCTACGCCATTTTGATTTGACAGCTTTGTCTTCTTTACATGTGCTAAATTCTCCACCAATAACTTATTTTACTATTGCTATTTTTTTTCATTGTCTCTATTTTCACTACTGAGATTCCCAGTAGGTACACATTAACATCCCTGTTCTGTCCTTTACATCTATAGACTGCTTTTCGTTATTTTTCATCTCTTTATTTCCCTGTGCTACAGACTTGATGATTTCCTCAGGTTTGCCACAAGTTCTCTCTTGAACTATGTCTCCTTATATATGATACTCCTCATTTTCTTACAGTTCATTTCAATTGTCCTCATTTCGTTGTGACTTCTGCTGCACGTGTATGTTTTACACGACTTGAACACACTCGCACTCACTCCGATTGTTTTTCTCTGCTCTCAAGAGTGCTCACCCTCCTGTTCGCTGCTATACCTGCCCCCACTCGCTCACAGTGGTGCATTTGTTAATGTAGTTGTGACTTTTAGGTTCTTCAGGGGGGGTTTATGTTTTCCACAGGGATCCAACATTCCCTAAGTTATTCTGACAGATCAATTCTGCACTTTTTTCCCTGACAGAATACAGTAGATTTTAATGGGTTTTGACGGGTTTTTATTCCAGTTTCTTTTTTTTTTTAAAGATTTTATTTTATTTATTTGACAGAGAGAAATCACAAGCAGGCAGAGAGGCAGGCAGAGAGAGAGGAGGAAGCAGGCTCCCTGCTGAGCAGAGAGCCCGATGTGGGACTTGAACCCAGGACCTGGGATCATGACCTGAGCCGAAGGCAGCGGCTTAACCCACTGAGCCACCCAGGCGCCCCTTTATTCCAGTTTCTGAGCCTGTATTTCCCATACCATTCAGGAAATAATCAATTGTGACCCCAATTGGAAAACACCCAGGGTTTTAGCTTCTCACTAGCATCTTTTTTCCCACTTGAAGTCCAAAGCAGAGAGCAAATTATTAGGCTGCTTCCCAAGGTTTATGTACAGAGTCTTTCTGGTTCCATTTTGCAAGCAGATCACTACTTTACAGCACTGGTCTTTAAGCTGAGTACTCAGTACCAGCTCCCCACTCACGAGGATCAAATGACAGGGCCCTCAACCTTACATAGGTATTAAACTCTTATCCCAAAGAGCCTATATCAAACCCAAAACCCTTGTGAGAGTTCATTGTCTCAGCTACCATTTGAAACTGCCTTTATTTCTCTCACTTCCTGGCATGTTTCATTCATATTTCATTGAAAATATCATATTTTAAATTATTTAAAATGTAGTTTTAAGCTATTTTAGACAGTTTTTTTTTTAATTTTGAGGATAATGATCTGCATTAGTTTAGTTCATCATGTTCTGTAAGTACTGAAATGTAAACCTAAGGACATACACATAATTCCAGACACATTCTCCAAGAGATTTGACCTCACACCCATGTCAAATAGCGTTTCCAAAAGATGTTCAGAATCGTTAGAAGAATGAAAGTCAATCACAACTTTAAAATATTAGGATGTACTGAGAGTTATACGCAAACAATAAATCATGGAACACTGCATCAAAAACTAATGATGTACTGTATGGTGACTAACATAACACCATTAAAAAAAAGTAAAAGAAAAGAAAAGGAAACACAAAACACACACAAAAATTTTTTTAAATAAAATATTAGGATGTTATATATGCTTGTTCTCCACTTCACACTAACTATGTTTGTATGACATGGAAAGTTAGAAAGGCCTAATCAAAGAATGAATTAAGACAGTCCCACTACTGTAAGACAAAGAGTTTCAAGATCATTAAATTTACTGAGATGAGGCAAAGCCAAGGTAAGCACACGGGGAAGGATGTTACAACAGCTGCAGTGAGAAATAATTGGATGGATAACTAACTTGGTGGCAAAGATGGAGAGGAGACAATGAATCCAAGACACACTGTACCGCAGGAAGCAGGAAAAGCATTTAGCAAGGTGTTGGGATTTTGGGAGAAAAGACAGTGAAGAAATGCCTCCAGCATAATGAATTTCTAAAATAGGTGTACAGCAAGACTGCATTTGAGATTCTACAAAGTTATAATATCCCACAAAATTTATATGTAGAAAAATGTAGTTTACTTTATTTTCCTTTAAAGTTTTGACTCTGAGGCCCCATGCTGCTAAACGTAAAAACCTAATGTGGTCACCTTACAGCACACTCAATCCCACTGAGTGATTTTTTATTATCTCAGTTTGAAATGCAATCATAGTCTCTTTGTCCCCATTCACCCTGCCCTGAGGCTGACGCTGACAGGAACGCATACAAAATTCATCCCATAATGGACCTCAGGGTCTCAGTTCTATCACACTGTCCTCAGGGCCTCCTCTGAAGGGCCTCAGGTGGCAAAGGAAAGATCCTGTGTCCTGCTGAAATCTGGGGGGAAGTCTATGGGTGAGTGCAGTGTTTTCTCTTCCCCTCACTCTTCCATTTCCGTGAGGTTGCAACTACTGTTGACCCAGTGGGACAGACCTGGAGCAAGGTCCTTTTATTCTAATATCTTTGACACATGGTGTGTACTGTATGCCAGGTGCAATGCCTACCTTGTTTCCTCTTCTTTACTTCTAAAATACTCCTTATCTCCAGCCGGGAGGTTTCTCTGACCACAGGGCTGTGCTGCAATGGCATACAGACAGCACAGAACTCATCCGGAGATTGGCACTGCCACTCCAGACATCCCTTCATGCCCCTTAGGAGAATCTGGTACCTTTGTTTGCCATCCATTTCCTACAACAATATTACCCTCCCTTCCCCTGTACAAATGATGGCTCTGTATTTCCGTCTTTGAACAGAGATGGAGAATGGGTTAGAGTTTTGGGTAATAGAGCACATCGGTATTTTCACTAATTGTTCTCTCGTGTCGGGTTTCCCAAAGTACTGGAGGAACTGCATGCGTGGAAAGGAAGACAAAGAGATGTACTGGAGCCGTTATCTGACTGGGTCACCTTTCACAAGGCAGAAAATTCAGAAGTTGGCAAAGGCAAAGAAGGTGTAAATAGGAACTAGAAGGTGTAAATAGAAAAAAAAAAAAAAAGAAAGAAAAGAAAAGAAATCCCTAGGAACCAGTAGGGGAAAACAATAACAAAAAAAAAATCATAAAAAGAATCATAATAATTTCTTTAATGAATAACAAAAAGGGAAGAGGTCAAGGAAGAAATTAAAAATGGATAGAAGTTTATTAGTCAAACATAAAAAGGGTTTCTAAAAACTCCAGTAAATTATATTCCATAGTACAAAAATTTTGATGACTAAAATAATCAATAATTTTTAAATTAATATCTTTCTATTATAAGGTTTTCAGCTGCAAGTAACTGAAACCATGTCTTAAGATAGCTTAATGAAACAAACATTATCTCTCATTTCTGGAGGTCCAGAGACTCAGCAGATCCTAGGATAGGACGTCACTGGACCTCCGGACTCCCTATTTGCCAATCATAATTCTTCACATTTATGGCTAAACTTTGTCTTCGAAGACTTAGGTTCTTTTTATTTCTCCACTCCTCCTTTTTTATTCTTGGTTTTATTTTCAGGCTGGTGCACTGCTGGTTATATCCAATCTCAAAAAATTAGCGAAAAAAGGAGAGAATGCCCCTTCCTATAGTGTAAGACACAAGGAAACTTACATGTCCCCAAAGACCCGTCTGTTCTCAACTCACTTCTGGTGTGGAATTACTACCTTTTGAGCTGGGACAAGGGCAGTCAGGGTCCCAGAATTCTCAGAATGACACACCCAAGGAAGAACCTCCAACTCATGATGGGAGATAGGCAGAAGGCAACACTCCACACATACCTCTCAGCCACAGTCATTCAGAACTTAGCCTAATTATCAAGTAGCTGGGGTCAGGATTAGAAATGATAATGTTGGACTCACTTTTAATACCCTCTTCTGTCATTGGTTTTCATCTTTTTTTCCTCAAAACGTCTCTGTTAACTTTTTTCTATCAGTTACGTTTCTATTCAAGTTCTATATCACCATCTTCACACCTACATAATAACAGCTAACATTATAGTATGTTCACTCTGTGCTAGACACCTAAACTGGTCATGTGATTGCTGTTCAGTATTCACACAACTATTCAAGATCCTTGTGTTCTTATCTCCATTTTATAGATGAGGAAACAGCACAGAGAGGTTAAGCAGCATTCCCAAAGTTGCAAAGCTAGTAAGTTCAGGTCTAAAATCAATCTATTATACTAACCTTCTCAAATATAATTCTACAATATTGCAAAGTTGGATTTAGTGCATTAAATTATAATGGACAAAAGCACAAATATAAAAGAGAAACATGTTGAAAAACAAGAATTAAAATAATGATACCATTTAACTAATTTGTCTTTTAATTTTCAATATTTTTCCCATAACAAAAAGTAAACTTCTTTTGATTAGCTTTTGCCATAGCAGGATACCTAGGCTATCTTAAGTATATATAGTTCTTGTCCTTCATTTTTATTCTGGGGTGTATTTGCAGAGTGGGGGTGAAAAGAGGTTGTTTGGTCTGAAAGTTTTTCAAGCTTCATTTTTATATTCGGAGGTTGGTTAGGATGAAATTTATATTCCATTTCATTTTTTATGGGATGATGGTAATAACAAGAAGAGAAAACTTCACTACATATTAACAGTGTTAGGTGACTCTTGAGATCATATCCATGAAAAGTACCTTAAAAGCATATGAGAAACATCTGTATTTTAACATAAAGTGAGGACTCCTTAAACAAGAATGTAGAATGTCAATGCTTAAAAACACAGGTGTCTGGGGCTCTCTGGGAAGCTCCAGTTTCTCCGAGACTGCACAGTTTACCCTCTTCACTGTTTTAGAATCATTAATGCAAACTGGCAGCCCCTAGATGTGTCTGTTTCAAAAACTGATTCACAGTGACTCGCCTTTGGACTCACATAAATGACAATTTATTTGTCATTTGATGAAGAAAATCTAGATGATTTTTATATTATGCAAGATATTCTTTTAAACATTCTTCATAGAAGTCTAATGCCATATAAAACACAGCCACAAAAATGCCATTCATGTCACTGATTGCAATTAAATACCAGAAGTCTTAAAATTCTTACTTTTTCCAGAAGCTGAAGTGAAAAAGAGGTGGCCTCTCATTGCAGATTTCTCCCGTTATTTCTGTATTTTACTTGCCAGAATAATGAAAAACATTTTATCAAAATGAGTACCACTGCAGTCTCAAACAGCTGGAATATAAGACATGAAATCACTTGTTTTTTTTCAATCCCTGCTTTCAGTAATGCTTTGTCGAATCCCCCCCCTTTTTTAAACTTTTTTTAAGGTTTTATTTATTTATTTGAGAGAGATAGCAAGATCGAGCACAAGCAGGGAGGAGAGGGAGGAGCAGGCCCCCCTCTATCAGGGAGCCCAGACTGGGTCTCGATCCTAGCGTCCTGGGATCA
Source organism: Lutra lutra (assembly GCF_902655055.1). Taxonomy (NCBI): domain Eukaryota; kingdom Metazoa; phylum Chordata; class Mammalia; order Carnivora; family Mustelidae; genus Lutra; species Lutra lutra. The sequence goes on from NC_062280.1 coordinate 2,313,284, forward strand.
GGACCTGAGCTGAACGCAGACATTTAACTAACTGAATCACCCGGTTGCCCCTCAATTTTCTTCTTCCCATCCCATGGTATCATATTTGGTAGATTTGATCATTTTAAGTCATTTTTTTGTTATTAAAATTAAGTCCAATATAAAACTTCAAAATCAAACTCAATCTCATCACCCCAAGCTGGGGTAGTGAGAGGGTAGGGGCTCAAGGCAAATCTGTACATCTGTATCCTCCTTCTGCTGCCCTTTTCCTTCAAGGCCTTGCTCCTTCCATTGTGATGGGCAGGGAGAAAGGAAAGGGAGAGGAACAAGTGTCTCTTTATGTAACTGGCTGCTACTATAGCCTTCTTTGGCTTTCTCTGCTTCCCTGGCTGGACGCTGATGCCCAGTGTGTAGCAATCATCCAAAGGCTGACTCTCCTGAAAAGGCTGTACAAGTTCTCGGAAAATTTTAAGAGGTTTCCTTATACTACAGTTCTCTGCTCCAAGAGAATAAGCTCCAGGTCAACCTCATTCTCCAATCCCGACTGGCAGTTCATCTACTGTCTCTCCTGTTGTGACCTCCCTCCCTAGCAAGAAGCCCTATGGGGGGAGTGTCTCAGCTTCAGGCTGCTCTAACGAACACCACAGACTGTGCAGCCTAAACAACAAACATTTATTTCTAAAGGTTCTGGAGGTTAGAGTCCATGGTCAGGAAGGCTAGAGTCCACGGTCAGTGTACCAGCACTGTTGGGTTCTTGGTGAGGGCCCTTGGCATGTGTACACACAGAAATGTTGTCTCCTTTTCTTTTTATAAGGGCACTAATCCCATCATAGGAGCTCTATCCTCAAGATTTCATCTAAACCTAATTACCTCAAAAGTCAAAATTATCATTGGGGATTAGGGTTTCAACATATGAATCTTGGAGGGAAATAAATATTCAATCCATATTAGTAAGCAAGCAGTGATAAGTGAGTAAGCCTGCTTGCCTTCGTTGGTATAATCTGGTCTCATCCTTGCCACACCAATGGTAAGAAAACAGGCTCTCTCCACTTTGCCAACAATCTCTCATTGTGTTTTTCCTCTGTTGAAATAGCCCAAGAGATAGTTTGGACTTTAAATAAAGTTTGCTGGCTAAGCAGACATCCAATCCAGAAACACGGACCTCCATTCATTCCGAGGGATTCTCTTGGAGCCAATATGGCCACAGCAAAGAAGGCATCTCTGTTCTTCCCCCCTAGGGAGGGGAAAGAGTGAAGCTTCTGAGAACAAGTGCACTCCTGGGGTTTCCGGTCTCCCCCCCCACCCCTGTCTAGTCATTTTATGCAGAGAGGGTAGCGGTGGGATGGCTGATGGTGTTGTTCTGCCTTTATCATTAGCTCTGAGGGAAGTGCTAATAATTCCTTCTTTGGGGAAGTTCTCTTTAAATTGTTTAAATTTAAACCTCAGATTTTTCAGCTCTGACCCTAGACACGGAACACTGAATCCCCACTGAATATCCTGTTGCAGAAGCAAAATCACATGTTTTTAATGTTACTCCACAGCTTTTAGCCATCTCTGAAGTTTTCTGCTCCTTGGGGTTTTTTTGAAAAGCAGTCAGGATAATACTGTATCGAACCCATGGTTATTTGCACACAATTAATATTTGAATTTCCTAGACTACTACCCAAGAAGGTGTATTTTTTCTTTAATTTATTTTACTTTTTCAGTGTTCCAAGATTCATTGTTTATGCACATGCCCAGTGCTCCATGCAGTACGTGCCCTCCTTAATACCCACCAACAGGCTCACCCAACCCCCAACCCCGCCCTCTAAAACTCTCAGTTTGTTTCTCAGAGTCCACAGTCTCTCACGCTTCGTCTCCCCCTCCGATTTCCCCCAACTCACTTTTCCTTTCCTTCTCCTAATGTCCTCCAAGCTAAAATTTAAAGCTGAAGTTCTTAAATAATGAGTTTTTAATATTCACTTTGATATGTAATTCCATTAGTTTAAAAAATAATAATTTGGAGACTGCGTTAGTTCACTGATCATCGGTTCATTGCTTTGAGGTAATCACGTCAGATCATCCTGCAGTTTTGACAGGTAGAGACATCAGCAAGTTTAGGAAATCTCTGCATCCTGAATCCATGAACAGACACTGACATATGCCTCGATTCTGTCTTATCTGCAGAGATGAACTGCCAAACCGCGGTATTAATATTCCGCCTATAACTTGTGGAGCAAATATATTTCAGTATTTTAGGAGTACATTTCACCAACAGGAAAACACAGTTTTCTTAGGCCATTAAACATGGTTGGTCCACGATAAATATTGCTTGAAGATACCTACGTGTTATGGGTAAGGCATCATTTTCACTGACAAATAACTTATGCCTTGAAAGATAGCAATGTCTTCTGAAATAATCAATTTTATTTAAATTCCAGAGTGGGTCGTGGTGCTTCCATATTGTATTCAAGTGCCTGCCTAAGCAAAAACGTAATAAAGAGTGGTTCTACATCAAGAAGATCTTTCTTCATGTAGATCAAACCACGTGACGCCTTGGGCAAAAAACAAAAAGCAGCATCCAGAATTTTTAAGAACTATGGGAGCAAGGTGGAACTAGAGACTTAACGAAGGGATGCCCTCTATGGCCTTTATAGTTCATCATACATAAGGATACATTGAGAACGGTTCTCAAGGAAAACTAGAAGAGTAACCCTGTTCATAACATCTTTCCATCGGGTGTATAAATCTTCAAGTTAGACAACCCTTTAGGTATCGTTATGCAAAGTCACTTAAGCCAAGTAAGGTCTACGTTCTGATGCTTTAATAAAAGCGCTCACACTCCCAATCTTCTGACTTAAGATATGTATCCCTTACTATGCTATATGTTACACTTACTTTACAATCTTTCTTTTTTCCCTGTCTGCAAATTTGTGTGGAAATATCTCTCTGCACATTTCTGTCTTTTTCTCTGTGGCTGGAATTTTAAAAATCTACTCACATTCTCAGAAGAGAGTCACAAACTGCGTAGTGTCTTATCTAAAGACTTCACAAAATGAGGAAACTTTGAATGTTCCCAGGTTTTCTGTATTTTCTCCACTGCATTTAGAGGTATAAAAATAAAATAGCTTCTGCATTTGTCACCCAACTTGGAGAAATAAAAATAACTCTGTTTGGGGAGCAGCAAGAAAGGAAGAAGAGTAGAACTGTATTCGACTTTTCAGTCAGTCTTGGGAGGAGAAAAGCTGCCCCAAAAATAAGGTGATGACCCTCCTCAGAGAATAGAAATAGACATGTCTCCAGGAGCCATGGCAAGAAGAGGGGAGAGCTCTGGAGAGCGGTTACATCTGAGAAGTAAGTCGTGATTGGGTTAATAGTAAATGGCCAAGATGTTTCCAGAACACACAAGTAAGCTAGATCCAACACAGAAATAAGCATATGTTCTGGTGCCAGGCATATGGGGAAGGGGAGGTCTTCATTCTGATTCCACCCTGAAGACTACAAAGGTGACTCTGGGAAGTCATGTATTGTCTCTAAACTCTGTTTCCTTTCCAGGAAAATGGGCATGTGTGTACCACCTCAAAGGACTTTTTTTTTTTTAAGATTTTATTTATTTATTTGACAGACAGAAATCACAAGTAGACAGAGAGGCAGGCAGAGAGAGAGAGAGAGGAGGAAGCAGGCTCCCTGCTGAGCAGAGAGCCCAATGTGGGGCTTGATCCCAGGACCCTGGGATCATGACCCAAGCCAAAGGCAGAGGCTTTAACCCACTGAGCCACCCAGGCACCCACCTCAAAGGATTTTTTATGAGGGTTAAAAAAAAATAATCTATGAGAGCTTCTATCTCAATGTCTAGAACATTAAATGTTCATGGAATAAAAGGCAAGTATAAATGTGACAGTGTAAATATACTGGAACAATAACATGCTTATAACATACCTTTTAATGTCCTACCCAGCTCACGGGACCTGGTTAAACCCAGTAAAATAAGGTAGTATCTCCTAGAATTGGGATCATTAAAGACTTGAGAAATAAGAATCCCTGTAATTTTATGTTTGAAGTCGTAACACCTTCATATCTTTATTTATCTTCTAAGGAAAAGAAATTGACTAGCCATTTGTACTATTTCTTAAAGTGCAATGAATTACACTGGATTTATGTATCTACTAGAGACTGCTGAAATTTTATGGACTATCACTTTATATCAAAGGCTGTCATCGAAGAAAAAACATGGTTAAACAGCTCCACAATCTGGTTTTACTATAAAAGTAACCTCGAAGGAAATTTTATCAGAGATTTAATTTACTCATCAAGTCTAAATCAGAAAATTCCTCAAATCCAGAAGAAACAACAAAATAAGATATTCTCCATAAGACATTTACTTTGTTGAATCTTTGTTTTTTTTTTTGTTTTTTTTTAAAGATTTTATTTATTTATTTGACAGAGAGATCACAAGCAGGCAGAGAGGCAGGCAGAGAGAGAGGAGGAAGCAGGCTCCCTGCTGAGCAGAGAGCCCGATGCGGGGCTCGATCCCAGGACTCTGAGATCATGACCTGAGCCGAAGGCAGTGGCTTAACCCACTGAGCCACCCAGGCGCCCCTGAATCTTTGTTTAATGAAAAAGCTAAGTCCTAAAAATAAATGGAGAAGGGATTTCTGGAGGAAAGAACTTTGTGTTGTATGTGAATAATAGAAAAATTTGTCTATACCTAAATCATAGAAAAACAGAAACTAAAACATAAATAAGATTTTGATTCCATATATGACAGAACTTACATTGTGATCAAGCTAAAATTGAAGCTCATGACATTATGTCCCAGTGTTTGAGAAGATTATTTTATTTGAATAAAGTTTGGTACTGAATTCCTCACCTAACCTAGTAATTTTATAATGAACTTCCCATTTCCGTATATCCTAAAATTAACAGTTCACTGAAAATCCTTTTTAATTTAATTAGGTAATGTTAATCAAGTTAGATTTTAGAGGTATTTGCCTATCCAAATTATTAAAGGTTGAAATTTCCCCAGAGATATTCCCATAAATCATGATTCTAAGATTTAAACTTTTGCCATAAAATCTCCCAAAATTATTATATACTAATATCTAGAACGTGAAAGCTTCCCTGAAGTTAAGAGAAAACATTTTCATAGTAGCATTTTAGGACAAAGGGCAACAACATGTTAATGGTACCAAAAGTCTGAGCTTCAGAAGCCAGCTACCCACTCTATATCCCTCTCAAACTCATCACAAAAAACACATAAAATACCATATGATTTCACTTATATGTGGACATAAAGCACAAAACAAACGAACAACAAAAACAACATCAGAGACAGACTCATAAATACAGAGAACAACTTGGTGACTGCCAAAGGGAAGGGGATGGGGGGATGGATGAACTAGATGAAGGGGATTAGGAGGTACAAACTTCCAGTTAAAAAATAAATTAGAGGGATGAAAAGTACAGCACAGGGAATATGGTCAATAACACTGTAATAACTTTGTATGATGAAAGAGGTGTGACATGTGTGGTGATAAATGCATTTACCATGGTGAGCATTTCATAATGTATGGAATTGTCAAATCACTGTGTTGCATACTGGAAACTAATATAATATATAATCATATAGTGATATCTGTAAACTATACTTCAATTGTAAGAAAAGTGAAAGGAAAGGAAAGGAAAAGAAAGGAAAAGGAAGGGAAGTGAGAAAGGAAGGAGAACTTTAGTACACAAAGCAAAAATAAAACTAATAAATTCCTATCACTACCCACTACCTGTTTAACATGTTGGCTGTCAAGGTATTTGCCAGATGCTATATAATAATCAGCCAAAAAAAAAAAAAAAAATCTCTCAGTGGCCTAGGACCAACCAACACATGATTTTTTTTTTTTTTTCCTGAGGGAGGAGGGGGAGTCTTTTTGGTTTTGTTGTTGCTTTGTTGTGCAAAATCCAATGTGTATGTTTCTGGTCCGGGGACAATTTGGGGCACCTCTCCTTCAAGTAGTGTCTTAGTGATCAGAATTTCTTTTACCTTATATGAGACCATCTTCCAGGCCCTTCCTTAGAAAGGGTCTTTCTGTCAAATCCACTGCATTTAACCAGCTCACAAGCACAGAGGCAGGATTTGGAAATTTGAAGTTTTTAGAGGTCAAACGTAGGACTGGCATACAACCATTCATACTCTGTTGACCAGAACTAGTCATATACTCTCACCCAGATACAAGGTGACTAGAAAAAATAGTATTTCTCTGCAACTAGAAAGAAAAGGAAGTAGTTCTTTGAACACATTGCAATTTTTGTGTCTTACAAGGCACAAAAATAGAAAAGATAGGCTTAATCCTTCTTGTTTTATTATAAAAGGAAGCAGAGAAGTTTGCTAGGCAAAAAAGCATTTCCTTATTAATATTTTTAAAGGGATATATCAAATAAGTGTTTATAAGAAGGAGCACCAATTGGGGCTGCCTGGGTGGCTCAGTGGGTTAAAGCCTCTGCCTTCAGCTCAGGTCATGATCCCAGGGTCCTGGGATCGAGCCCCACATCCGGCTCTCTGTTCAGCGGGGAGCCTGCTTCCTCCTCTCTCTCTATCTCTGCCTGCCTCTCTGCCTACTTGTGATCTCTGTCTGTCAAATAAATAAATAAAGCCTTTAAAAAAAAAAGAAGAAGGAGCACCAATAATGGTGGTTTTCTAGAAAATATAGAGAGATTATTTATAATCTTATTTCTATTAGCCTTGATATAAATCCCAATGTATATTATTTTTTTAAAAGAACTTGTGAAGTCATTTCTGTAGAATGACACACTAATCTTCATGATGTTCTCTAGTAATCAAAATGACATGGAGTTCAAGTCATTAACATTATTTTATGGATGGTATATTCCTACTGGTAAAGCTTCAAATACCAATTTTCTAATCTAGAATTTTATCAGGAATGAGATTTCCAAGTAATTTTAATTATTCTAGCATTATTTTCTCCATATAAATTATACAAAATATTCATTTGGTTTTGGTGTTATTTCATGTTATTGCTTTTTAATAAACTTTGTTCTCTGACAGCAAAATTTTTTAAAAAAAAAAGCTATTTACCGCATCTCGAGTGCTTCCTTGCCAGGTAATTTAAACATTTTCCATGTATTGTTAGGTCCTAAGATTGCTCCAAGATTACCAGTTCAAGAATCCACATTCTTACTGACTAGGGTTGACTCTTAAAAATATTCTTTATTTAAAATAATACATAATTTTTTAGTAACTTATTTCTAAATATTACCACATTTTCCAAACCATTTAATCTGCCACTTTTATTACTTATACCAAGAATCCACTTTCATCTACACTGATGGAATGGGGGAAAGTTATAAATAAATAATCCCAAACAGTGGTAGATAATCCAAAATTTAGGTGACCTTAAGTTGATGATAATTATTTCTATGTTTGAAGTGCAGACTCACGTTACATTAGAGATATAACTTATTTGCAGGTGACTAAAAGCAACAATTTGTCAACACACAAAAATGTCTCAAACTGAAATTTATAAGTTCTAAAAGTGATTAGCTGGTGTCCAAGATTCTTAGATTGATCAAGACACAGCAGAAGAGATTATAATTCCAATGAAATAAAACATGAGCTCTCACTTGTTCCTAACAAACGTTCTCTCTTTAGTACTAAAGAGAAATTTAGTACTAAATTTAGGGAGTGTGTTTATCCTCAGAGCTCCCGAACTCTCTAGATTGATGCAGGATACACAGAGCTGAGATACCATCATGTTGTTTCTTTTTCTAGACCCTATATCTGACTCACAGTAGTGCACCTCTGTCTGCAACCACTGATGTGAGTGGTCCTAGCCAGGGCTGAATTCAAACTGCATTAATATTTCATTTCATCTTAGTGTCTGAGAAGAGAGTTGATATGAGCTAACTTATGAAATTAAGTTAAAGTATAAAGAGACGTGTTAGAGGTTGAATTGTGCCCCTGTCCCCATCAGATTCGTATGTTGAAATCCTAAGCTCCAGGATCTCAAAATGTGATCTTATTTACAGAGAGGATCTTTACAAAGGCAATTAAGTTACCGTGAGATCATTCGTGTGGACTCTAACCCAACGTGGCAGCATCATTATAAAAAGAAGGAATTTACTTAACAGAGGTAGTCATAGAGGGAAAATGCCATGTGAACATAATTATGATCACCTGTAAGACAAAAAGAGAGAAACAGATTCTTCCCTTATAGCCTTAAGAAGGTGCCAATCCTTCCAGCACCTTGATCTTGGACTTCCAGCCTCTGAACTGTGAGACAGTAAATTTCTGTTGTTAAGCCCCCTGGTTTGTGGTACTTTGTTACTGCATCCCTAGCAAACTAATATAAAGGCATAAAAGTACCAGTTAAGTTTTCCTCATCAGCAGAGTCAAGCTATATAATATTATATATATATATATATATATATATATATATATATATATAACATTAATTATGACCTAATCAAAGGGTTTAGGGAGTTCCACTTGTCTCCATCACCTATTTTACCAAATTCTTCACTTTCTCACTTTTCTCTGGCCTTTGATTTCTATGCCAATCTTGAATTAGTTGATTATTTAATTCAATATTTCCAAAAAAAGTGGATTAATTCATTGCCATGAGTTTAAAATTTTATTTTAAATAATTTTTTAAAAATTTTAAATAGGTGAAAAGAATTGATGAGATACTTCATAAAGCAAGATAAAGAAAGGGATCAACAAGAAGCTCTTTAAACTTATTCTATCCCACAGCCTATTTTTTCCAAAGTTTTTCATTCTCCATGAACTCTATCAAATGGTAGTACCTGACAGGTCAGTGATATTTTGATGGAGCTATTCTGACATGGAGTCATTTTAAAATAGCTAAAAATCAAACCACTAAATTTTATCACCAACTTTTATTTTTAATTAATTTGTGAAACAATTATCACTCTGTCTCCTCTTGTGATACAGCTGCTTTAACTACCTACAAGCAAACCTCTGTCAGAATTAAAACAAATGCCCCCAAATGTAAAAGCTGTACCTATGATTCATTTATTTATCATTATACATCTGTGTTTCTTAAACAAAAGTATGTAAATTCCCAACATAGGATTTACTATGCCAAGAAATGCTCAAAAGCAAGGCTAGATATGACATAGCTCCTTCAGGTGTCTATTTTAATCAAACTTGAAAATAAAATAACCTGTTATTGTTCTTATTTCAAGACAAACATGGCTATGGCATGAAATAAAATGAAAATTATATACATCTTTACAATAAAACTTGGCATAGGGCACCTGGGTGGTGCAGTTGGTTAAGCATTAGACTCCTGGTTTCTGCTCAGGTCATGATCTCTGGGTGATGGGATTGAGCCACCATCCAGCTCCATGCTCAGTGCAGTCGCTTCATATTATCTCTCCCCCAACTCTGCCCCTCCCCACTTGTCTCTTTCTCTCTGTCAAATAAATAAAATCTTTAAGTAAAATAAAATAAATAAAGTAGAACATGACATGTTGAAGAAAGAGTCTGCACCTAGTCACTCCTCTCTTACTCCCAACCATCCATGTTTCTTCTCCACTTAGTGGTCCTTCAACAGAAATGTTTGAAAATCACAGCTGTAAACAATTATATAGCTCTCCAACACACACACACACACACACACACACACACACACACACACAGACACGATCTTCTTCCACATTATCCACCTACTTAGCATTTAATCATTCATGTGTGTGTGTGTAATCCACAATGATTTTTCCTAAATCATTTATTCTTATCTCATATTTTTGAGAGTTTCAAGTTATTCCATTGAAGCATTAAAAGAAAAAAAATGATAAGGCAACCTACAGAATGAAAGAAGATATTTGCAAATGAAAAATCTGATAAAGGGTTAGTATCCAAAATACATAAAAACTTACAAAACTCCACAGCCAAAAAAATGAACAATCCAATTAAAACATGAGCAGAAGACATGAACAGACATTTTTTTCAAAGAAGACCTCCAGATGGCTGGCAGACACATGAAAAGATGCTCAACATCACTGATCATCAGGGAAATACAAACCAAAACTACAATGAGGTATCACCTTGTACCTATCAGAACAGCTAAAATCAACACAAGAAACAAGAGGTGCTGGTGAGGATGTGGGGAAAGGGGGACCCTCTAGTACTGCCAGTGGAAATGCAAACTGGTCAACCACTCTGAAGAACAGCATGGATGTTCCTCAAAAAGTTAAAAAGGAAGCAAGCTCTTTCATGTCTTAGAAGGGCATGAATCCCATCATTAGGGTTCCACCCTGATGAGCTAATCATCTCCCAAAGCCTCTCATCTCCAAATACCATGCATTGGGGGTTAGGTTTCCAACATATGAATGTTGGGTGGCCATATTCAGTCAAAGTGGTAATATCTTCAAGAAAATTGAAACATACATTTATATGAAAACCTGTACATATATGTTCAAAGCAGCATTATTCATAAAAGCCAAAAGTAGAAACAATGTAAACATCCATCCACTGATGAACAGATATGCTGAGATACTATTCGCCACAAATCACCCTCACCGTGAAAGAAGCCTGCATGTTTGTACCAGGCTGCATGACCGTGTATAATCCAATTACATAAACTGTCCAGGACAGGCAAGTGCACAGAGGCAGGTTTGCGTTAGCAGTTGTCAGCAACTACAGGGGAGAAAGAATTGGGGAATGACACTGATGCATGTGCAGTTTACTTGGGGAGTTATGAAAATGTACTAAACTTACACAGGGCTGATAGTTGAACAACTGTGAATATACTAAAAACAAATGAATTATTTACTTTAAAAGGGTAAGTTTTATGGCATTTGAGGTATTTCTCAATTAAATTGCTAATTAATTTGTTCTCAATTAACTATTCCTCAACTAAAAAAAAGGTAGCCATTAAGGAAATAAATAAATAGACAAAATCCAGACTAGGAGAAATGTTTAGAAGACATTTACCTGAAAGGACTCTTAGAATATAAAGAGAAATCCTAAAAAAATGTTTTAAGCAGGTGAAAAGAATTGAAGAGATACTTCATAAAGCAAGATAAAGAAATGATCTTAAACACACAAAAATTTCCTCAACATCATTAGTAATCAGAGAAATGCAAAGAAAACCACAAGGAAATAATGTTTCACTCTCACTTGAGAGGTTAAAATCAAAAAGATTAATACTACTAAAAAATGACAAGGATATGGAATTCCACTCATTGCTGGTAAGATTGTAAAATCATACAATCACTTTAGAAAACTGTTTGGCAATTTCTTATAAAATGCTATGATGCAGGGATCCCATTCTTAGGTATTTGTCCAAGAGAGATAAAACATACATTGCAAAATGACTTTCACAAGAATGTTTCAGCATCCCTACTTGTAATAGCCAAAAATTGGCAACAATGCAAATATTCATCATCAAAAGAGTAGACAGTGGTATATATTCATACAGTGGAATGCTACTAAGCAATTAAAAGGACTGAAAGACTCAAACACACAATAATTTGGATGAATCTTGAAAACATGTGGGTCCAAGAAGTGAAACCTAAGAAAGTACATACGGTATGATTCCATTTTTGTTAAGTCCAAGAGCAAAACTAATCTCGGCTGCTCCTGGTGCTTAGTGGAGAGTGGTGGTAGAAGAATGACTAGAAGGGCCGCCTGGGAGCTTACCAGGTGAGAGAAGCGCTTTACATATTGATCTGGGTGATGACGGCACAGTTTTATCCAACAGTCAAAACATTTTGAACCTCTGCTTTAAAAATGAAATAAAGGAGGAGGACTCAAGATGGCAGAGAAGTAGCGGCTGAGATGACATCAGGTCACAGGAGATCAGCTAGATAGCTTATCAAACCATTCCAAACACCTACAAATCCAACAGGAGATTGAAGAGAAGAATAGCAACAATTCTAGAAACAGAAAATCGACCACTTTCTGAAAGGTAGGACCGGCAGAGAAGTGAATCCAAAACGACAGGAAATTAGACCATGGGGGAGGGGCCGGTGAGCAGTGGAGCAATGGAGCACAAAATCAAGACTTTTTAAAACTCTGCTCCACTGAGGGACATCACTCCAGAGGCTAAACCAGGGTGAAGCCCACATGGGGTCAGTGTGGCCCCAGGTCCTGCAGGGTCACAAGGATCGGGGGTGTCTGAGTGTTGCAGAGCTCATAGGTATTAGAGCGGGGAAGCCGGCTACAGAGACAGAGCTGAGGACTGAGCTCTCAACCCGGGGTTACCTTAAACTGTGATCCGTGGCACAGGCCACTGCTCTGTGAGTGGGGACCCCACAAGATCCAGGGAGACCCCCCCTGGAAGAGCTCAGGGGTCTGTGGGGTTTGGAGGCTCCAGGTGGAGCTGTGTGCCAGAGACAGAGACCCTTGGTCACAGGCTGGGTGAGCTTGGAGCACAGTCAGAGGCCAGGGAGATGGGAGTGATAGAGCGCTTTTCTCTGAGGGCACACTGAGGAGTGGGGCCCTGAGCTCTCGGGTGCTCTGGGCTGGAGACTGGGAGGCTGCCATCTTCATTCCCGTCCTCCGGAACTCTAAGGAAAGTGTTCAGGGAACAAACGCCTCCAAAAGCAAACTGAGCAGATTACTTAGCCCGGCCCCTGGTAAGGGCGGTGCAATTCCATCTCCGGCAAAGACACTTGAGAATCACTACAACAGGTCCCTCCCCCAGAAGGTCAACAAGAAATCCAGCCAAGACCAAGTTCACTTACCAAGGAGAACAGCCGAATTCCAGAGGAGGAGAAAGCAAAGCATGGAATTCATGGCTTTCTCCCCATGATTCTTTAGTCTTGCAGTTAATTAATTTTTTTTTATTTTATTTTTTTTTCTTTGGCTAAATTTTTTTTAACTTTTACTCTTCCCTCTTTTAAAGTTTTTTCACTAGTTTATCTTAACAATACCTTTCATAAAAAAATAATAATCTTTTTTGAACCTTCATTATTATAGTCATTTTTTATCCTTCATTGTATCAAACTTTATTTTATACACATAGGGCTTTTTCTCCTAAAAATTTAGGGTGCAACTTCTTCTAATAGATCAAAATATACCCTAAATCTAGCTCCAGGCTTGTTCTAGTCTCCAGCTTGAGCAAATTCTCTCCACTTTCTTTTACTTTATTCTCCCAACCAACTTACTTTATCAGCTCCTTTTTTATAAATTTTAAAAAAAATTTTTTTACATCTTTATAGGCATATTCCATCCCTTCATTGTGTTTACCCTAATGTATGTTTTTCATTCTTTAAAATTTTGGGAGGTAACTTCTTCTAAGACCAAAATACTCCCAAAATTAAGTGGGTGACCCTGTTCTAGTCACCAGTCTAATATATATATTTTTTTTCTTTTTTATGTTTTTTCTTTATTCTTTTATTTTTCTGAACTTCTTTTTTTCCCTTTCTCCCCACCACACGACTTGGGGTCTCTTCTGATTTGGTTAAAGCACATTTTCCTGGGGTCTTTGCCACCCTTTTAGTATTTTATTTGCTCCTTCATAGATTCTTATCTGGACAAAACGACAAGGCGGAAAAACTCACCACAAAAAAAAGAATAAGAGGCAGTACCAAAGGCTAGGGACCTAAACAATACGGGCATTGGTAATATGTCAGATCAAGAGTTCAGAATGACGATTCGCAAGGTTCTAGCTGGGCTCGAAAAAGGCATGGAAGATATTAGAGAAACACTCTCTGGAGAGATAAAAGCCATTTCTGGAGAAACAAAAGAACTAAAATCTAACCAAGTTAAAATCAAAAAAGCTATTAATGAGGTGCAATAAAAAATGGAGACTCTTACTGGTAGGATAAATGAGGCACAAGAAAGAATTAGCAATATAGAAGACCAAGTGATAGAGAATAAAGAAGCTGAGCAAAAGAGAGACAAACAAATACTGGACCACGAGGGGAGAATTCGAGAGATAAGTGACACCATAAGATGAAACAATATTAGAATAATTGGGATTCCAGAAGAAGAAGAAAGAGAGAGGGGAGCAAAAGGTATATTGGAGAGAATTATTGCAGAGAATTTCCCTAATACGGCAAAGGGAACAAGAATCAAAATCCAGGAGGTGCAGAGAACCCCCCTCAAAATCAACAAGAATAGGTCCACACCCCGTCACCTAATAGTAAAATTTAGAAGTATTAATGACAAAGAGAAAATCCTGAAAGCAGCCCGGGACAAGAAGTCTGTAACATACAATGGTAAAAATATTAGATTGGCAGCAGACTTATCCACAGAGACCTGGCAGGCCAGAAAGAGCTGCCGTAATATATTCAGAGCACTAAACGAGAAAAACATGCAGCTAAGAATACTATATCCAGCTAGGCTATCATGGAAAATAGAAGGAGAGATTAAAAGCTTCCAGGACAAACAAAAACTGAAAGAATTTGCACACAACAAACCAGCTCTACAGGAAATATTGAAAGGGGTCCTCTAAGCAAAGAGAGAGCCTAAAAGTAGTAGATCAGAAAGGAACAGAGACAATATACAGTAACAGTCACCTTACAGGCAATACAATGGCACTAAATTCATATCTCTCAATAGTTACCCTGAATGTTAATGGGCTAAATGCCCCCAGTCAAAAGACACAGGGTATCAGAATGGATAAAAAAACAAACCCATCAATATGTTCCCTACAAGAAACTCATTTTAGACCCAAAGACACCTCCAGATTTAAAGTGAGGGGGTGGAAAAATATTTACCATGCTAATGGACATCAGAAGAAAGCTGGGGTGGCAATCCTTATATCAGATCAATGAGATTTTAAGCCAAAGGCTATAATAAGAGATGAGGAAGGACACTATATCATACTCAAAGGGTCTGTCCAACAAGAAGATCTAAAAATTTTAAATATCTATGCCCCTAACATGGGAGCAGCCAACTATATAAACCAATTAATAACAAAATCAAAGAAACACATCGACAAGAATACAATAATAGTAGGGGATTTAACACTCCCCTCACTGAACTGTATAGATCATCCAAGCAAAAGATCAACAGGAAATAAAGGCCTTAAATGACACACTGGATCAGAGGGATATCACAGATATATTCAGAACATTTCATCCCAAAGCAACAGAATACACATTCTTCTCTAGTGCACATGGAACATTCTCCAGAATAGATCACATCCTGGGTCACAAATCAGGTCTCAACTGGTATCAAAAGATTGGGATCATTCCCTGCATTTTCAGACCACAATGCTCTGAAGCTGGAACTCAATCACAAGAGGAAATTTGGAAAGAACCCAAATACATGGAGACTAAACAGCATCCTTCTAAAGAATGAATGGGTCAACCAGGAAATTAAAGAAGAATTGAAAAAAATCATGGAAACAAATGATAATGAAAACACAATGGTTCAAAATCTGTGGGACACAGCAAAGGCAGTCCTGAGAGGAAAATATACAGCAATACAAGCCTTTCTCAAGAAACAAGAAATGTCTCAAATACACAACCTAACCCTACACCTAAAGGACCTGGACAAAGAACAACAAAGAAAGCCTAAACCCAGCAGGAGAAGAGAAATCATAAAGATCAGAGCATAAATCAATGAAATAGAAACCAAAACAACAGTAGAACAAATCAACGAAATTAGGAGATTGTTCTTTGAAAGAATTAGTAGGATTGATGAACCCCTGGCCAGACGTATCAAAAAGAAAAGACAAAGGACCCAGATAAATAAAATCATGAATGAAAGAGGAGAGATCACAACCAACACCAAAGAAATACAAACAATTATAAGAACATGCTATGAGCAACTCTAAGCCAACAAATTTGGCAAATCTGGAAGAGATGGATGCATTCCTAGAGACATATAAACTACCACAACTGAACCAAGAAGAAATAGAAAACCTGAACAGACCCATAACCAGTAAGGAGATTGAAACAGTCATCAAAAATCTCCAAACAAACAAAAGTCCAGGGCCAGACGGCTTCCTAGGGGAATTCTACCAAAGGTTTAAAGAATTAATTCCTATTCTCCTGAAACTGTTCCAAAAAATAAAAATGGAAGGAAAACTTCCAAACTCATTTTATGAGGCCAACATCACCTTGATCCCAAAACCAGACAAGGATCCCATCAAAGAAGAGAATTACAGACCAATATCCTTGATGAACACAGATGCGAAAATTCTCACCAAAATACTAGCCAATAGGATCCAACAGTCAATTAAAAGGATTATTCACTACAACCAAGTGGGATTTATTCCAGGGCTGCAAGGTTGGTTCAACATCTGCAAATCCACCAATGGGATACAACACATAATAAAAGAAAGAACAAGAACCATATGATACTCTAAATAGATGCTGAAAAAGCATTTGACAAAGTACAGCATCCCTTCCTGATCAAAACTCTTCAAAGTGTAGGGATAGAGCGTACATACCTCAATATCATCAAAGCCATCTTGAAAAACCCACTACGAATATCATTCTCAATGGAGAAAAACTGAGAGCTTTTCTGCTAAGGTCAGGAACATGGCAGGGATATCCATTATCACCACTGCTATTCAACATAGTACTAGAAGTCGTAGCCTCAGCAACCAGACAACAAAAAGAAATTAAAGGCATCCAAATCAGCAAAGAAGTCAAACCCTCATTCTTTGAGATGGTATGATACTATATGTGGAAAACCCAGAAGACTCCAATCCAAATCTGCTAGAACTTGTAGAGGAATTCAGTAAAGCGTCAGGATATAAAATCAATGCACAGAAATCAGTTGCATTTCTTTACACCAACAACAAGACAGAAGAAAGATAAATTAAGGTGTCCATCCCATTTACAATTGCACCCAAAACCATAAGATACCTAAGAATGAACCTAACCAAAGAGGCAAGAATCTGTACTCAGAAAACTGTAAAGTACTCATGAAAGAAATTGAGGAAGACAAAGAAATGGAAAAACGTTCCATGTTCATGGATTGGAAGAACAAATATTGTGAAAATGTCTATGCTACCTAAAGCAATCCACACATTTAATGCAATTCCTATCAAAGTACCATCCATTTTTTTCAAAGAAATGGAAAAAATAATCCTAAAATTTATATGGAACCAGAAAAGACCTCGAATAGCCAAAGGAATATTAAAAAAGAAAGCCAAAGTTGGTGGCATCACAATTCCGGACTTCAAGCTCTATTACAAAGCTGTCATCATCAAGACAGCATGGTACTGGCACAAAAACAGACACAAAGATCAATGGAACAGAATAGAGAGCCCAGAAATAGACCCTCAACTCTGTGGTCAACTAATCTTCAACAAAACAGGAAAGAATGTCCAATGGAAAAAAGACAGCCTCTTCAACAAATGGTGTTGGTCAAATTGGACAGCCATATGCAGAAGAATGAAACTGGACCATTTCCTTACACAACACATGAAAATATTCTCTAAATGGATGAAGGACCTCAATGTGAGAAAGGAATCCATCAAAATCCTTGAGGAGAACACAGGCAGCAACCTCTTTGACCTCAGCCACAGCAACTTTTTCCTAGGAACATCGCCAAAGGCAAGGGAAGCAAGGGCAAAAATGAACTATTGGGACTTCATCAAGATCAAAATCTTTTGCACAGCAAAGGAAACAGTCAACAAAACCAAAAGACAACTGACAGAATGGGAGAAGATATTTGCAAACGACATATCAGATAAAGGGCTAGTGTCCAAAATCTATAAAGAATTTAGCAAATTCAACACCCAAAGAACAAATAATCCAATCAAGAAATGGGCAGAAGACATGAACAGACATTTCTGCAAAGAAGACATCCAGATGGCCAACAGACACATGAAAAGGTGCTCCACATCACTCGGCATCAGGGAAATACAAATCAAAACCACCATGAGATATCACCTCACACCAGTCAGAATGGCTAAAATTAACAAGTCAGGAAATGACAGATGCTGGCGAGGATGCGGAGAAAGGGGAACCCTCCTACACTGTTGGTGGGAATGCAAGCTGGTGCAACCACTCTGGAAAACAGCATGGAGGTTCCTCAAAAAGTTGAAAATAGAGCTATCCTATGACCCAGCAATCTCACTACTGGGTATTTACCCTAAAGATACAAACGTAGTGATCCAAAGGGGCACGTGCACCCGAATGTCTTTAGCAGCAATATCCACAATAGCCAGACTATGGAAAGAACCTAGATGTCCATCAACAGACGAATGGATAAAGAAGATGTGGTATATATACACAATGGAATACTATGCAGCCATCAAAAAAATGAAATCTTGCCATTTGCGATGACGTGGATGGAACCAGAGGGTATTATGCTTAGTAAAATAAGTCAATCAGAGAAAGACAACTATCATATGATCTCCCTGATATGAGGAAGTGGAGATGCAACGTGGGGGGCTTGGGGGGTAGGAAAAGAATAAATGAAACAAGATGGGATCAGGAGGGAGACAAACCATAAGAGACTCTTAATCTCACAAAACAAACTCAGGGTTTCTGGGGGGAAGGGGGGTCAGGAGAGGGGGGATGGGGTTATGGACATTGGGGAGGGTATGTGCTATGGTGAGTGCCATGAAGTGTTTAAACCTGGCGATTCACAGACCTGTACCCCTGGGGTTAATAGTACATTATATGTTTATTAAAAAAAAATAAAATAAATGAAATGAAATGAAATAAAAATAGAAAATATCTGTAAACAATAAATCAATCTAGAAATTACTCAGACACCATCATACATCAAAAAATTTAGATTTAGATTGAATTCATGAGCAAAGGTTTGGGTATGTTTTTCTGGCCTACTTTTTGGTCTTTTCTTAACACTGATAACTATGTTTGTTGGATACGCATCTGTGTCTATATCTCATCAAAATCAAGCACTCATATTTAAACTAGATTAAATGACCCCGTGCATGGATGCACACCACACTTAGAAATACCCCATTCCGGTGCTCACTTCGGCAGCACATATACTAGAAATACCCCATTCCACAGAATTATGAAGTGTTTTTTTTTTTAACATCCTTTCTTAATTAAAAGAAAACATATGTCTTCAATTACTAGTACTAAAGCTTTCAAAATTGTGGGAGTAATCCAGACTACTTCCTTCAGAGACAAGTGACTTAAACACACTCACAAAGGAAGCATAGATTAGGCTCATGATTTTTATCTTTGAACAGACTAGAAAAACAGAAGGGGTTACAATCTTGTTATTTGATGCAACTCTTCAGGTCCAATATATCAAAAACTTGATAAACCAAGGTCATGAAGGACAGCTGAAAAGGAATCAAAGCAAACAAGGTACCTTGTCGCCAACAGAGTCTGCCAGTATGAGATTAGAACTCTCCATCCCAACAAGAAAATGTCTTTGGAAAGTTCCTTACAACATTTCATGACTCACAGATATTCCCAGAGGTTGTTGTTTCCATTCTGCCATAGACAGTGTTTGAAGACGTGCAGTTCTCATCAACTGTTGTTCTTAGGCAACTTGGCTGAAAGATCTGTTTAAAAAACATTTGTTGGAAAGATGATATGTTTGGATGTTTTAATTTTTTTAACCAAAATTCCAGATTTTAAATCTAGTTTAACTCTTAATTCAGCATTGACTTAAATAGCCTAAGAAGAATTACTATGTTAGTTACATAATATGTATCATGAACTCAGCAATTTCCCACTTGAAAACTCCCAAGCCAGGGGGTACATATTCTTGGCAGAGTCTGTCTTGCATATCCTTCCAAACCGCCTCCAGATCCCTGGCTCTGCATTCAATAGCTCTGGCTCTGATCTTGGCCACCCAGTTCCGTACCTCACCTTGGCTTCTGCTTTGACCAAGTCTGCCAAAACACCTCCCAGCCCACCAGGACTTGACTCCTGGCTGTCCTCCACTTTTGTCTAATCTCAGTTCTCCCTAAGTATTGACTGTCACTCCTGGAGTATATTTTCTTCCCATACTCATCCGGCTCTATTCCACTCTACTTGCAGACAGACCCCCAGGGCCAATCAGCTGCTGCTCGCCAGTTCCTCTGTTCTCCTTTCTCTACTTCCTAAAGTCCTGACTAATGAGCTACCTGGCTTTTAACAGTTCCCATCATCTACGCATGGTCTTATTTGTTTTCTTGACAATAACTACAAAGATACAGACATGAGAGAAAGTATAATATTATAAAATATGTTAGCATTATCACAGCAAAAGCTCTTCCTTCATTTAATAGAAATGTAAATGGAAGGAGACCTGATCTCTCTTGACTCCTTAAATGACTGACTCACCACTGCTCTACTGCCCAGCCCAATCCTCCATCTCTCTCCTTACTCTTGGTAGTTCCCTCACACTTCCTTTGACAAAGCAGTTCCTCCCCAGGTTCCACACCCCACCCTCCCTTGATGCGGTCATTGCTCAGATTCTCCACAGATGCGGTAACTGGGTCCAGCCCTGACACATGTTTAGTTTGACTTACACAGCATTTAAGAAACTTTTTCCTGTTAGTTGACAATATTTAAAAGTTGAAAGAATTAGCCTGAAAGTGGAGCTTTCCAAAGGAAATGAAAACAGGATACTGAGTAGATATTTGTACTCCCATGTTAATTGCACCATTATTTACAAAAGTCAAGATATGGAAACAACCTAAGTGCCCATCAACAGATGAGTGAATGAAGTATAAAGTAGATGTGCGATGTGCACATGCACACACACACACACACACACACACCATGGAATATTATTCAGCTGTGTGTATTCAGCTGTGCCATTTGTGACAACACAGACGGACCTTGAGGACATTGTGTTGAGTGAAATAAGCCAGATAAAGACAAATGCTGCATGATACCACTTATATGTGAAATCTGGGATGAGGAAAAAGTCAAATTCATAGAAGCAGAGAGTAGAAAAGTGGTTCCCAGATGAAACATGGTGATTATAGTTGATACATGTTGATACCACGTGTACAATTGAAATGTTAATAGAGTTCAACTTAAATGTTCTCACCAAAACAGAAAAAAGAAACATAAATATATAGAGTAATGCATATGTTAATTAACTAGATGGGGGCT
Organism: Lutra lutra; assembly: GCF_902655055.1. Taxonomy (NCBI): domain Eukaryota; kingdom Metazoa; phylum Chordata; class Mammalia; order Carnivora; family Mustelidae; genus Lutra; species Lutra lutra. The sequence continues at coordinate 2,334,227 of NC_062280.1, forward strand.
GGGGGAATCCTTCACAAGATGTATTTGTATCAATTCACCACACTGTATCCTTTAAATATCTTACAATTTTACCCCCAACAAAGGTGAAATTTTTAAAAAATTAGGTGGTGTTTGCTCAAGTTCATCAGTCAGTAAACTATAGCTTCTAATCTGTGCCTATAAATAAAGTTTCACTAGAACACAAGTATGTTCATTTGTTTATGTCGTATATATGGCAACTTCTACGCTACAACAGCAGGGTTGAGCATTGTGACAGACACCATAGGGCAACATTCATTGGATCTGATGACAGGTAGGTCACTGGTGAACTCAAGGATTGTTCCAATAGAAAAGGAGCAGAAACTAGATTGTATGGGCTTCATAGAACGGAACTGAGAAACTAGGTTAAGTTAACGTAGCACAGTCTATGTAAGCAGTGCAGGGAACAAAAAGACGGCACGCTGAAAACTCTAAAACAGTCAAAATGACACTGACACACTGACACGTGTGTATTAGTACATATTCATAAGTGTTAGCTGACTGAATGCGTACAAATGACTACACAGTATAAAGAAGTAACTGACTTTCATCGAAAAGCAACAACTTCTTTAACATTATCCCTTCCAAATTAAAGTTCTCAGCATGGTACATTAATATAACTATGATTAGTTCAAAGAAACCCAGTATTAAACACTTTATTTATGTTCATTTTACCAACTGCTAACAAATCCTTGCACTGGATATGCAAAAATCATGAGCAACTAAAAGCAACTTGAGGCAAAAAAAAGAAAATTGGATTAAGTTCTGCTCCAAGTTTCTAACAACTCACTTGTAGGACCTTAAGGTTGTCCCTTCATCTCTTCAGGCCATGGTTTGCTTCCCATATAATGAAGTATGAATTAGATCAGGGATAGAGAGGAGCATCGAGTGATTTTAGTAACTATCAAACCTATCTAGAATCCCATCGGCAAGGATAAGTTATTTTCGCAAGGAGAAATTACTATCAATGTTAACATCAGTTTTTCCTTTGATCGTGTATATATATATTTCACAAAACATATTCCATATCAAGTAATTAAAACCATCACTGTATATTTCATGCTGAAGGCTCAAATCAAGGAAGTACTTTTAAAATATAGATCAAAACCACGATGCAGTGAATTTGCTATTTTTTTCCTACTTTTAATACTAAATATAATTTGAAATATATATGACCATATATAGAATATATAATTATATGTACTATATATAATATTCTGTTTTCTTGACTTGTATATTACAAGTCAAGAAAACAGAAATCCACACTCAACGAGGGAATTCAATGGAGGGAATTGGTTCCGTAGATGTTAAGAAGTCTGCGTGTGCAAAGAGAGAACACTCCATAAGCAGCCACACTGTCTGAGGTTAGGGCACCAAAAGGGAAAAGCTGGGGATAGCTAGAACCTAGGAGCTACAGGATCAAACCCCCAGATTTGATGCTTTAAAAAATGGACATGGGCTACGTGGGCTGGTACCTCTGAGGGAACACCAGGAAGATGGTTCTGAGAGTACCAAAAGCAGCTGGAGGCTGGAGTCACTGCCATAGCTGGGGCCACTAGCGGATGCTTAGGAGAACTGCTATGTTGGAATTGAGGCAAAGAATGGTACAAACTCTAAACCAGTAAGAAAGTCTATCTCTGCTTTCATTATATAGAAAGCCTGCCCTCCAATACCTTCCAGGTCCCTCTAATGTCTTCAAGAATCTTGCAAGAAAATCTGAGGAATGAAATTTGCAGGGTCCTAGCATTACAGAGCAGCCAAAAAGGTGGACAGGGAACTGAGAGACAATAATTAAATAACTGGCACAAATTTTTTACTCAGAAAAGTAAGAGTCAAGCATCACAGTTAATAGCGAAAGAACTAATGTTAAAGAAAGCATCTTAGAGATTTTAAGAATTAAGGAAATTTATACATGAGTAATTAAGCAGATCTGAGCAGAAAAAAGACAGCTACTCCACGCTTAAGAAATGACACCCAGAAAAACGAACGAAACAAAGAAAATTTGGACCTCGAGGAAAAGATCTCTACTTTAAAGAAGCAAACGACATTAGTATGAAAATCATAATCAGAGCGCCTGGGTGGCCCGGTCGGTTGAGCTCCCGACCCTTGATTTTGACCAGGTCGTGATCGCAGGGTCCTGGCCTGGAGCCCTGTACTGCGCTCGTGCCGAACGCGGAGTCTGCTCGCGCTTCTCTCTGTCCACTCCCCTGCTCGCATGCACTCTCTAAAATAGATAAATACGTCTTCTAAGAAAAAAACAGAAAATCGTAATTACAACATTAAAAACTCTATGTAATTAAATTAGGTTCCAGGGAGAAAAATTGCCCCTTACATTAGTGCCACAAACTGATCAAGACATGCCCCGTGAGCCCGCGCTGCCCAAGACCTAGAGCCCTGGGGCTCGCGCGGGCCAGAGCGCTCGCAAGTACCCGCCGCGGAGACAGACCAACAGTGACATCTGCCGCCCCGGACTTACTCTTAACAGGCCGGATCTCGGCACTTCACAGCGCAGGCTCCTGCCAAACCACGCGCGTGAGTCAGCACTGCTGGAGCTCCTGCTGGTCCCCGGCGCTATTAGAAGATTTTCTAAGTGAATGCAAAACATGGGAAAATGAGCAAGTATTTGAAAATGTAACTAAAACAAACAAAAACCAGTGGGGGTAGAGGCATAAACGATGAGGAAAGACATGCCCTTTGTCTGTTCTCATCCTGTTTTTCCTTTGGCTAAGTAAGTCTAAATTAATTTGGTACTTGTTAGTGATCATGTTCTGAGTTAAAAAAAAAAAAAAAAAAAAGACTTATTTAACTGTAGCCAGCTTCTGAGGATTCAAACCCAAAATTTCAGCATACTATAACAGACCAGAAAAAAAAAAAAAAGTCAAATGATCAAAGAAGATGTGGAGAATGTTTAGAGCTAGTCTTGCTTAGGAATCCTCTTCCTAGTTTTCTCATTATTTACCTTGATTATACCTCCTTCAGCATCTGCTGACCCTAGGGCTTTGCTTTTCTGAAAGCCAATCGAACAGAAGGTTTGAATCAAACACCATGGCTTTTAAAAAACACATGTAATCACCAGTGGAAAGTGGTCAGTGTGGCTCATTTATATAAACAAGCAGAGACTAGTCCAAAAGACCCTGGGTTAATTTATTTGCTTGAGAAAAAAACTGGCAACTGATAGTGAATCCTGGCTCTGGTTATGATGAAAGAAGGTGAACAAGAAAGGTGGATGTTGCAGCGTTCTGACTCCAGGACAGGTTCTGACCGCTCACTGAATGTGTATCGCCTTGAGGAAATCGTGTAACTTCTCTAGGCCTCAGTTTTCTTTTCTGTAATATGAAAGCACTAGACTATATGAGGGATGAAAAAAATGACTCCGATTCATTTTCCCTCTTCGGTTACCTGGCATTGGCCACTTACACGTAATCCTAAAGCTGCATGTGGGAGCAATGGAAAAGGTGCTGAGCCGTTAGCAGGACGCCCTGTGGGCAACATGAACACGGAGGGGCAGCGAGCAGACCATGAATACATCAAACTCAGACAAGATTCCTTCTCTCAGTGTTTTGTTTGTTTGTTTTAAGATTTATTTATTTGAGAGAGAGAGAGCATGAGAGGGAGGGGCAGAGAGAAGGAGAGAAAGAGAGAGAGAGAGAATCACAAGCTGACTCCGTTGAGCATGGAGCCCAAAGCAGGGCTTGCTCTCACCACCAGGAGATCGCCACCTGAGCCAAAACCAAGAGTCAGATGCTTAACAGACTGTGCCACCCGGGCATCCTTCTCCCAGTGTACTTTGCAACTATACATTCTGCTATTAGCTGTCATTTTCAGTGCCTACTATATTTCAGCTATGCAAGACACTCAACAGAATCATTTCTAATCTTAACCACATTTTAAAGACAAGGAAACTCAGAAATATAATTTTCTCAAAGATACACGACATAGCTAGACTCCATTACTAACATAATATCCCAACATTCTCTATTGTGAATAAAATTTTAACTTCTCATATTTTGAATCATCCCCTAGTCCTCTTGAAATACAAAAGCTGTATTATGAAATCATTCTGTCTTGCCTTAATACACCCATATTCCTACAAAAGAAAGGATAAAGGTTTGACATGAAATCAAGCTAGACCACAAAAACATGAAAGATCAGGGCAGGAGCTACAAGGAGAATGGGCCCAAGAAAATTCTTTTTTCAACAAATGGACTAGGAAGTATTGTTGAAAATTAAAAGTGACAAAGGAGGAAGCAATAACTAACACCATGTTCAACTTTTAAACAAACAGAATTCTAAACAAACAAAATCAGAGGGATACCAAATCCAAATTGAAAAGAACTGTAAAAACAATGTGTGTTGCATCAGCTGGGCCTGCATAGAGAACTTAATCGGTACGGTACTCAGGGACATCCTAGGGGCATGATAGCACTTGATGGACACTTTGATGATGAGGGTTACAAATAATTAAAAAAATAAATTCCTGCTAAGAAATATTTTTTTAAGGTTCTTTAATTTGACACAATGCTTTGGGCATTTCTTGGGTTATAATGTCCGGGTGTAGTAGGAAGCAAGACACTAACTTTCAGTTCGAGCAGATTAACTCTTCCCGTTGGGTAACAGAATTCTCAGAAGTCTTTGAAAGTGGCATCATGAAATTGGCCCATCCTGACTAATTACAGGAGTATATGCTGACGCTTTCTCATACAGATGCCTTTGGAAAATCACCCAACAATATAGATTAGTAAAAATAAGTTCTAAGGAAACCAAATGGAAGAAGGTACCCATTGGAGAAAACTTAATTAGTAGTAGATTCAATTTCATATCAAAGTACCTGATGGTCTCTGATTAGATGACTGATTCATTCATGTTATAAACATTTATTCTTTATTTATTATTAGGAGTTTGGCACTCTGACAGTCACCAAGAATACATTTACTCCTAACTTTGATGAGTAGACTTCCAGTTGGAGACAAGTACATAGATAAATTAAAATGCAAAGTGACAAGTAAATCAACCGGATCATGTTTGAAATACATACAAATTACATGAAAGTGAAGTAATTAATTTTCTCTCATGAGATCAGAAAGGGCTCCAAAAGGGATCAGAAAGACCCATAAGTGCACGGCTGAACTGAATATCAGTAAGTTACTTATATGCTATTTACATGACCTTAAGATAATAAAAATATGTTAAAACTGAAGTCAGACTCTTAAACCCACCTCATTCATATATGATAGTTCAGAGAGAAGTACAGTCAATAACCACATGGGGAAAATGGTATTTGTATAATTATATAAAGCAAAGTGTTGCATTATTTTCCAACCTGCTATTGTAAGGTAATAGATAGCATCCCAAGGTGTGAGAACCCATCATGGCCTCACGCCCTTAGAAAGTTAACACAAGAAAGTCCTACAAAGAGTGTTATTTCACATGTGCTCTGTGACTAACTCTGTTTGTGGAATGAACTGAGCCATGGTCAGAGGTCACATTCAGCCAGCCAAGAGAATGTTTCCAGAGTGTAATTATTCTGGGCATCTAGGCACTTTACAGCATGTTCCCACTGCTTTTGGGTAGTTTGTGGCCAGGAGACTGCTGAGAAAATATTATTCACCCAAATTCGACTGGACTAGTCAACCGCCTGGTTATTACATGTCCTTGTCAGCACAAGCCATGTGGGCAACCGAACTTACCAGATGTTTCTAATTTCTCTACCTTCTGAACTACATGATGCCTTTTTTTTTTTTCCTGGCTTTGAAACATTGCAAACAAAGGACTTTCTGTAATGGCTCGGGAAACTTACAAAATTAAGATCCTGGTTAATATCAGAATAAGAGTCCTGGCCCTTCTGCCACATCCACACTGATGAGCTTCCCGGCTTGCTATGCACTACGTGTGAGATTTTCTCAGCAGAGTTTTTGGCTCTGGGAACCTCGTTCACTATCTAGAGATTTCCATCTGGCTAACAAATAGAAAACCATCACTAAATTCTGCATGTCCTCTGCAGCTGTGTTACCTAAATAACACATTAAGGCCCTATGTTAAAAATGATCAAGTCACTCCTTTCAAACCAGCAACTGAATTCCTAGAAAATTATCCAAAGATTTTCATATGTGTTCGCAAGAAGTATACATAAGGATATTCATTGCAGCATGGTTTATAAGACTGGGAACTGAGAAATTACCTAAGCATCTATCAACAGGTGATTGATGGAATATTTTATGCTATAAGAAATAATATTCAATCCTTAAAATAACTGGGCATCTTTTTATATATGATAATAAAAAATCCTCAAAATAATTGTTATGTGAAAAAATAAGATGAAGAACTAAGCCAATATGCATATATAAATGTAAATACTAGCAGAGCATATACTATGTAACTTCACATTTTTTATTATGCTTTGTATAACTTTATTTTCTAAAAGTTTTTATTTTAACTCAAGTTAACATTCAATGTGATAGTAGTTTTAGGTGTAAATATAGAGAGCCAGCAGTTCTGTACAGGACTTCGTGCTCATCACGATAAATGCACTCTTTTATACCCATCACTGATTTCACCCATCGCCCCACTATCTTTACTCTGTAACCATCAGTTTTTATATAGTTAAGAGTGTGTTTCTTGCTTTGTCTCTTTGTCCCCCTTTGCTCTTTTGTTTTGCTTTTTAAATTCCATGTATTAGTGAAATCACATTGTGTTTGTCTTTCTCTGACATTTCGCTTGGGCTTATACTCTTCAGCTCCACCCATGTTGTTGCAAACAACAAGATTTCATTGTTTTATGGCTGAATAATGTTCTAGTGTGTGTGTGTGTGTGTGTGTCTTCTTTATTCATTCATCAATCAGTGGATACTTGGACTCCTTTAATAACTTGGCTAATGTAGTTAATGTCACTATATGCGTCAGGTTGCACATATCCTTTGGATTGCTTTTGTATTCTTTGGGTAAATACCCAGTAGTGTTATTGCTGACTACTAGGGTAGTTCTATTTTGAACTTTTTGAGGTTCTTCCACACTGTTTTGCACAATGGCTATACCAGTTTGCATCCCACCAACACTGCAAGGAGTTCCTTTTTCTCCATATCCTCACTAACATCTGTTGTTTCTTATGTTGTTGATTTTAGCCATTCTGACAAATGTGAGGTGATACTTCATTGTGCTTTTGATTTCCATTTCCCTGATAAGTGAGAGTGAATATCTTTTCATGTGTCTGTTGGCTATCTAGATGTCTCCTTTAGAAAAATATCACTCACATCTTCCCCCAATTTTTTTTTTAACTGGCTCATTTGTTTTTCATATGGTGAGTTGTAGTTCTTTATATATTTTGGATACTAACCCTTTATCAGATTTTTCATTTGCAAATATCTTATCCCATTCAGTAGGTTGCCATTTAGTTTTGGTTATTGTTTTTGCTGTGCAGAAGCTTTGTATTTTGATGTAGTCCCAATAGTATGTGTTTGCTTCTGTTTCCCTTGCCTCAGGAGACATATCTAGAAAAATATTGCTATGGCCAATGTCAGAGAAGTTACTGCCTATGTTCTCTTCTAGGATTTTTATAGTTTCAGGTTTTACATTTAGGACTTTAATCAATTCTGAATTTTGTTGTGTGTATGTTGTAAGAAAGTGATCAGGTCTCACTTTTTTGCATGTTGCTGTCCAGTCTTCCCAACACCATTTTTTGAACCGCCTGGCTTTTCCCCATTGGATATTCTCTCCTTTGTTGAAGATTAATTGACCATATAGTTATGGGTTCATTTCTGGGTTTTCTATTCTGGTCTGTTGATCTATGTGTCTGTTTTTGTGCTGGTACCATACTGTTTTGATCAGTACAGCTTTGTAATATAACTGGAGGTTTGGAATTGTGATCTCGCCAGCTTAGCTTTTGTTTTTCAGGATTGCTTTGGCTATTCAGAGTGTTTTATGGTTCCATATAAACTTTAGGATTGTTTGCTCTAAGTTCTGTGAAAAATGCTATTGGTATTTTGCTAGGGATTGCATTAAATATGTAGATTGCTTTGGGTAGTACAGACATTTTAACAATATTTGTTCTGCCAATTAATGAGCATGGAATGTCTTTCCATTTCTTTGTATTATCTTCAATTTCTTTCATCAGTGTTTTATAATTTTCAGAATACAGGTCTTTCACCTCTTTGGTTAGGTTTATTCATAGGTATCTTATTATTTTTGATGCAGTTGTAAATGGAATTGTTTTCTGAATTTCTCTTTCTGCTGCTTCATCATTGATGTATGGAGATGCAACAGATTTCTGTAACCTGATTTTGCATCCTGGGACTTTACTGAATTCATTGATCTCTTCTAGCAGTTTTTTGATGGAATCTCTCAGGTTTTCTATATATATCATGTCTTTGGTAAGTTTTTTTTTTCCTCCTTGCCAATCTGGATGCCTTTTATTTCTTTTTTGTTGTCTGATTGCTGTGGCTAGGACTTCTGATACTATGTTGAATAAAAGTCATGAGAGTGGGCATCCTTCTTTTGCTCTTGACCTTAGGGGAAAAACTGAGAGCTGATGATTAAGGATGATGTCAGCTGTGGGTTTTTCATATACAGCCTTTACTATGTTGACATTTGTTCCCTCTAAACCTATGTTGTTGAGGTGTTTTTTTTTTTTTTAATCAGGAATGGATGTTATTCTTTAGCAAATGCTTTTTCTGCATCTATTGAAATGATCATATATTTTTTAACCTTTCTCTCATTGATGTGATATATCACATTGATTGGTTTTCAAATATTGAATCACATTTGCAACCTGGGAATAAGTCTCAACTTGACCAGGGTGAATGATTTTTTTAATGTATTTTTGGATTTGGTTTACTAGTATTTTGTTGAGGATTTTTGCATCTATGTTCATCAGAGATACTGGTCTGTAGTTCTCCTTTTTTGTGGTGTTTTTTTAAAAAAGATTTTATTTATATATTTGACAAACAGAGACCACAAGTAGGCAGAGAGAGAAAGGGGGAAGCAGGCTCCCTGCTGAGCAGAGAGCCTGATATGGGGCTCAATACCAGGACCCTGAGATCACCACCTGAGCTGAAGGCAGGGGCTCAATCCACTGTGCCACCCAGGCACTCTCTGGTGTTTTTTTCTAGTTTTGGTATCAAGGTAATGCTGGCCTGATAAAATGAATTTGGAAATTTTCCTTCCTGTTCTATTTTTTTGAATAGTTTGAGAAGAATAAATAGTAACTCCTTAAATGTTTCATAGAATTCACCTGTGAAGCTGTCTGGTCCTGAACTTCTGTATTTTGGGAGTTGTTAATTACTGATTCAATTTCTTTACTGGTTATCACTCTGTTTGAATATTCTGTTCCTTCCTGTTTCAGGTTTGGTAGTTTATAGGTTTCTAGGAACTTAGCCACTTCTAGGTAGTCCAATTTGTTGGCCTATAGTTTTTCATAATATTCTCTTATAATTGTTTGTGGTGTTGGTTGTTATTTCTCTGCTCTCATTTGTGGTTTTATTTGAGTCCTTTCTCTTTTTTTTTCTTGATAAGTCTGGCTAGAGGTTTACCAATTTTATTGATTTTTTTCAAGGAACCAGAGCCTGGTTTCATTGATCTGTTCTATTGTTTTTTGTTTTTGTTTTTGTTTTTAGTTTCTGTATCACTTATTTCTACTCCAATCTTTATTATTTCTTTCATTCTGCTGATTTTAGGTTTTGTTTGGTGTTCTTTTTCTAGCTTGTTTAGGTGTAAGGTTAGGCTATTTACTTGAGGTTTTTTTTTGTTTTGTTTTGCTTTGCTTTGCTTTGCTTTGCTTTGCTTCTTGAGATAGGCCTGTATGACTATAAACTTCCCTCTTAGAACTGCTTTTGCTGTATCCCAAAGATTTTGAACTTTTGCATTTTCAGTTTCATTTGTCTCCATGATTTTTTTATTTCCTTTTTCCTTTCTTGGTTGACCCTTCGTTGTTGGTAGCATGTTATTTAACTTCCATGTATTTGTGCTCTTTCCAGATTGTTTCTTGTGGTGAACTTCAAGTTTCATTAGGATCAGAAAAGATGCATGGTATGACTTTGGGTTTTTTGAGGGCTTTTTGTTCCCCAAGTTTTTATTTAAATTCCAGTTAGTCAGCATACAGTGTAATATTAGTTTCAGGTGTAGAATTTAGTGATTCATCACTTACAAAAAACACCCAGTGCTCATCACAAGTGCCTCCTTAACATCCACCACTTATTTAACCCATCCCATCCCACTTCCCCCCCAGTAAGCATGGTATGACTTTGATCTTTTTTAATTTGTTGAGACTTGTTTGGTGGCCTATTACGTGATGCCTTCCAGAGAGTGTTCCATGTGCACGTGAAAGAATGTGTATTCTGATGTTTTAGGATGGAATGTTCTGAATACATCTGTGAAGTCCATCTGGTCCAGTGTGTCATTCAAAGCCAGTTTCCTTATTCATTTTCTGGATGATCTGTCCATTGATGTAAGTGGGGTATTAAAGGCCCGTACTACGACTATACTACTGCCAATTAGTTCCTTTACGTTTATTATTAAGTGTTCCATGTACTTGGGTGCTCCATTGTTGAATGCATTTACAACTGCTGTATCTTCTTGTTGGACTGGCCCCTTAATGATTACACAGTGTTTTCTTTGTCTGTTGTTACAGTCTTTGTTTTAAAAGTTTATTTTGTCTGATGTACCTATTGCTGCCCCAGCTTTCTCTTGACATCCCTGTGCATGATAAATGTTTCTCCATCCCCTCATTTTCAATCTGCAGGAGCCCTTAGGTCTAAAATGAGTCTCTTATAGGCAGCATATAGATGGGTCTTGTTTTTTAGCCCCTCTGTCATCCTATATTTTTTGATTGGAGAATTTAGTCTATTTTTATTCAAAGTAATTATTAACAGGTTGTATTTATTGTCATTTCATTACTTTTGTAATTTTTTCTGAAGATTCTGAAGATTGTTTCTGAAGATTCTTGTCTTTCTCCCTTTCTATGGTTTGCTGGTTTTCTCTGGTGATATATTTGCATTTCTTTGTTTTTTTCTTTGCATATTTATTAGTGGTGTTTGACTTGTGGTTACCGTTTGGTTTGTATATAACATCTGCATATAGCAACCTACGTTACACTGATGGTTGATTAAGTTTGAACCCATTCTTTACCTCTTCCCCCTCCCCCATTTTTTAAGTTTATGGCATCAGATTTTACTGCCTTTTGTTTTGTGAGTTCCTTGACTTATCATTTATAAAAATATTCATTTTTACTGCTTTTGTGTGTCCTGCCTTCATACTGTCACTTGTCATCTCTCCTTTCTGCTCATCGAATCCCCTATAATATTTGTTGCAGGGCTCATTTACTAGTCATAAACTCCTTTAGTTTTTGTTTGTCTTTATCTCTCCTTCTGTTCTAAATGATAACTTGGCTGGATAGAGTATTCTTGGCTGTAGATTTTTTTCTGTTCAGCACTTTGAATATATCACACTTTTGAAAATTTCACTGAAATTTCTACTGATACAGTTTTATAGGGTTTCCCTTGTATATTACTGTCTTCTTTTGTCTTGCTGCTTTTAAAATTTTTCTATTTATCACTATATTTTGACTATTTAATTACAGTATGTCTTGGCACAGATCTACTTTTTGTTGATTGTTGGGGGCATTCTCTGTGCCTTCTGGATCTGGATATGTGTTTTCTTTCCCAGATTAGGGAAGTTTGCAGCTAATATTTCTTCAAATAAATATTCTCCTCCCTTTGCCCTCTCTTCCTCTTTTGGGACTCCTATAATATGAATGCTATTATGTTTGATAGAAACACTGAGTTCCTGAAGCCTAGTCTCATTCTGCATAATTCTTTTCTCTCTCTTTTGTTCAACTTTATTACTTTCCATTACTCCGTCTTCTAGGTCATTAATTTGTTCTTCTGCTTGCAACCTGCTGTTCATTCTGATAAGCATTTTTCTTATTTCATGTATTGAGCCCTTTGTCTCTGCTATGTTATTCCTTACCTCTGATAAGGGTCTCACTGATGTCTTCTACTCCTTTCTCAAGTCTAGTATCTTTATGATCATTACTTTAAATTCTCATCATGTGTGTTAATTATATCTGTTTCACTTAGGTCTCTGGCCATGGTCTTGTCCTATTCATTTATTTGGGACAAATTCCCCTATCTTCTCATTTTTCTATGACTCTGTGCCTGCTTCTCTGTGTTAGGAAAGTCAGCTACATCTCCTATTCTTGGGGACAATGGCCTTATGAAGAAGAGGTCTTCAGTGCCCTGCCATATAGTGTCCCCTGTTCCCCAGGGCCTGTTGCTTTAGGAAATAACTCCAATGTGTGCTTCACATGCTCTGCTGCTGTGTACCAGACATTTTATCTTTCAGTCTCTTTGCCTTTTGTGGGCAGTGTTTGGTCCCTTGTCTGAATGTGGCAAGTTTTAACTATGTGTGCTCTGGTCTGCTTATGTTTACACTGGCCTCTGGAATGAAGGCCCTCAAAACTCTCAGGTCAGGAAATGCAGTGTGGGCAGGGGTTTGGACCTGTGTATTCGGGGAGGGGCCCAGCCATGCTGGGACAGAAGTGTAGACTGGGAAGGGTGGTTCCACTGGAGCACAGCGGCAGGGCTTGATGTAAACAAGGTAGGTACCCAATGTTGGAACTGTGCTGGTTCCCAAAAGTGGCTCTGTGTTTAAGCTGAGGGTGAAGGAGGGAAATGGTGCCTACCAGTTCCTTTGTTCTTAGAGGGGTCCCTCCATGAAGGCTGCCTCTCTGGGACATGTTCTGAGATGAGCAAATAACCTCCCTTAGGTTAGGCACACCTCAGATGACCACTGTTTCCATGCTGTATGTCCAGAGATTGTTTGCTTTCCTTCTCTCCAAGAGCACTGCAATGTCCCCCAGGCTCTTCCTAAGCCAGGCTGCTGACCTTTAGAACTCCAGCAGTTAAGCCCCTTGGTTGCAAAAACTCCCAAAACTTCAGCCCCTCACTTTCCAAGTCAGTTGCTATGGGGACTCATTTTCCTCCCACGCTGCGCTGTGTTAGTGTGTCTTGTGCCCTTTCTGGCAACCATAGCTCCATCCCCACCATACTGGCATGATCCATTTCTCTCCCATACTGCATTTCCACACTTCTTTACCTTATTTAATGTGGCCTCTTCTCTACCACTAGGTGTGGAGTTTGTTTCACCCATCTTCACGTAGATTTCTGGAGTATTTGGGATGACTTGATAGTTATCTAGTTGTATGCATGGGATGAGGCGATTCTAGAGTCCTCCTACTCTACCGCCTCCTACTCTACCACCGTCTGTATAACTTTTGAATTTTAATTTGTTGCCATGTGCAAGTATTATTTATTCAAAAATTGATCATGTTTGGTGAAAATAAAGTAAAATCAAAATTTAAAAATGAGGCCCTGAGGAAACTACATGCAAGAAATAATTGGAAAGGGACATGGTGGAAAGAGGGAGAAAAGAAAGAAAAGAAAATTATGAGAACTCTAGTTTCCAAAACCATGGAAAGATCCATCTCTTGGGTTGGCCTGTCTCAGTTCTGATTCTTTGCAACCATTCATGAGTGGCAGCTGGCACTTGACTGTAGACTTTCCTCTTCTGTGAACTGCCTTGCCCTGTCCCCTCACATGGTCTTCAGTAACTCCTCTAAGCAGTTCATTTTCCTTCTTCCGGAGATTTTCCTTCAAGGCTTTGGATATGGGCATTTTCTAGAGCTTAGTGACGAGACCTCAGTATTTCAGATGCTTCCTTGATGACATATTTCACTAATGTCTTATTTATAGGTGATTCACACAATTATACCTTCAACATTTGTCTACCTTCTGTCATTTGTCTCTTGTCTTCCCTTTCTCTTTTTCACCTCTTTCCCTTCCAACAGGTACCCTTTCTGAGTGCCTACGATTTCCACTGATAGTTGTTTAAACACCGAACTTACTATTCCCTAAACTCTCCTGCTTTCATGGTTTACATATGTATATGCACCACCTTCAAAATTAAATGTCAAATTCCTCAAAGCTAGGAAGATTTTTATAGTTGTCTTAGTATCCGTCCCTTCTTTCCATCCTTCCTCCTGCCAAGAGCAGTGTGCTATATTAAATTCTTACCCAGTAAATTCTTAATGAATATTGTATTTTTATAAATAAAACATTCCCTCCTCATATAACCACCAGATTTAATATAGAGTTTAGCATGTATAATAGGATATATAAAAATTTTATTTATTAATTATTGATTTATTTGTTTATAATGTAAATTGTTCCACAATGAATTTGAAACAGGCTGTTAGAATCATGTGTTTACATGTCTTCTTTCTCACTAGACTAAGCTTTTTTTTTAATACTTTTTATTTTTTATATAAGATAGACAGCATGGGGGGAGGGAGAGTGGCAGGCAGTGGGAGAGAGAGAAGCAGACTCTTTTCTGAGCAGGGAGCTCGATGCGGAACTTGACCCTGATATCGTGACCTGAGCCGAAGGCACACGCTTAACCACCTGAGCCACCCAGGCGCCCCTAGACTAAGCTTTTTGAGGCTAGGGCCTATGTGCTATTGTTTTAGTATTGCTAGGGAGTGACTCCCATTAGGAGCTTATAATGTTCTTTGTTAAAAGAGTAAATATAAGAAAAAAAAATATGACCAGAAGTATTTTCAAAAAATATTTTAACTTTTGGTAAATTAATCCTAAGAAATGGTTTGCATTCATATAAGATAAAAAATAAAACTGTCACTATTATAGAAAATTCAAATATGCAGTAAATGCAAACTTATTTCCTATTACTCCACTGTTGGTATTATGAGTCTATAAAGCAGGCTGGAAAGTTCAACTTGAGTCTCTTTTAAGGTTCCCCCAATTCTCCACGGTTGTGTTGGGGTTTTAGAAGAGTAAAGGATTTTGTAGGGTTAAGGACTAGGGGAAAGAAGAAACTAATATGGCCCTGAAGTCACTTCTCATGCAAAAGTTACCACTGAGAAAGCCATCATGCAAAAGAATTATGGTCTTTAAGGTACAGCTTCCTTACCATTCTTTAAACACAGGAATGTGTCCACAAAGGTTCTCATTCCCCATCTGCTAAAAGTCCCATGGAGTTACTTCCTTGATAGCATTTCATCAAACCCCATCCCCTCAAGGCCACTGCCAGGAAGCAGAATGGAACCCTCAGATCTCTAGAATATCATGAACTTCCTAGGCTTTCTCTTCTCTGCCCAGTCTATTCTTTCTAGTCTCAAGAAATTCTCCCTACAAACACCCAGCCAAGACACTTTCCTTTACATTCACATCACTTTATTTTACCAATTTCACAAATCCTTCCTCTCTAAGAGGTTTCGATTTCTGAAACAAAAGCCAGGTTTGCTGCTTCCACCCCGTCACATCTCTCATCCCTCCCCGGGACAGTGAGTCCAGTAACAGATATTTACTTGCATAACGGGAGGAAAAGGAAAAATACAACATGAGGTTTTAAAAGCAAGTGGCCAAAAAAAACCCAAAACCAAAAACAAACAAACAAAAAAACTTAAAAAGTTTTAAAAAATAAATAAATAAAATAATAAAATAAAAAGTAGGTTGCCATATCAGTGTGCTACCCCACTCTGTTTTTCTGATCTCTCTATCACCTATCATTCTCATTGCATTCATGCATTATTTAACTCTTTTCAGAGCACTTTTCATCCCACAGATGGATCGCGACAGCCTCCTTCAGTCTCCAGCTCACCTAGGTTTCCGTCATCCCTTTCCTCTGCAAAGCATTTATCATGCCTCTGCATAATCTGTTATCTGTTGCAGGAAACATACATTCTTCTACAAATCTGAAAATTTTGCATGTAAGTTATTTCAATCTAACTTATTTTCACCTAATTCCGAGCACTCAATCTCTTTTCCAAAAAACAAACAAAAACAGTCCTTTTATTGCTTCCCTAATGCTTATCGTACTCATTTCTGCTTCTGTATTTTAGCCCACATTGTTTCCCTCATCTTAAATGTCTTTAACCATTTTGTCATCTTATGTAAATTTTATCCAACTTTTAGGACCAACTTTAGATTCATTACCACAATCCAGTCTTTCTCTACACAGAGAGCACAGTAAATTTGCTCTTTGTTCTTTGTTCCCTTCACCAACTTCAAGTACCCTGAAAATAGGAATATATCTTCTCACTTCCTTCATTATACCCAAACCAGAACCTGACCCGTAACGGAAGCAAATCAGTATTTGTGTGTTGAGGTGATCATGTGAATCACTTACCAGTGTGGCCCCTCCCAACCTGCACCTAGTCCCACCGTGCCCAGCACTCATACATACACACTTCCTTCTAGCTGACATCCCTCCTCAAACTGGGGAGCAGTGAAGGAATTCTGTTCTTAGCCTCAGAATAGGATTATTCCAGCAGAAATGCAGGAAGAACGAACAATAGAAAGCAATTCTTAGTTAATTACTTTAAAATTAAGTTTTAAAGCCCATAAACAACAAAAAGCCAGAAAATCTACAATGTGCTGCATAAAAATACATGCTTTAACCAGTGTAAGGTGATGAAGAAATTAGCTTTCCCATTTAAGAAAAACTATTTTTTTCAAGATTTTATTTACTTATTTGAGAGAGAGAAAGAGAGAGCATGAGCAGGGGGGAGGAGGCTCCCCGCTGAGCAGGGAGCCCAATGTGGGGCTCCATCCCAGGGTCCTTGGATCATGACCTGAGCTGAAAGCAGATGCTTTGCTGACTGAGCCACCCAGATGACCCTAAGAAGAAACTTAAAAAAAATAAAAAATAATAACATGAGAAGCCTATGTGAGTGTATTAGCAGGGACTCCACTTTCCATTAGCCCCAGTCTGAGTAGGTATAAATAGAATTTCTAGTATATTTGAGGACTATAAGCTTATTCTGTGTTCCTCATCTGTTGCCTTGGGGGAAAGCCTGCTATCAGGCTCCAAATAACAGTGGCATGAGAGCACAGAGGTGATATCACGCACACTTGGGAGTTCAAGAAGTACGGAGAGCCTTAAGTTAAATGAGTGAATGAAACATCTTCTCTTTTAAAAAGAGGACAGGCAGAAAGGAAGTAAGTCCACTATGTATATTGCCAAAATACTAAATGGAAATTTTGCCTCCAGATCAACTGGAAGTTCAAAATAAAGTTTAGGTTGAATTACAAAAAAATAGACAGTTACATTACACATCCAAATTTATTGCCTGAGAAATATCGTACTCACTATATTTTTTGACTAAGCGACTAATTCATTTATTAATGGATTCATAATAAAATAACAAAAGTTGGAGCTACACTCAAAAGTTGAAAAAATTGAGGGAGGGGTCAAGATGGCGGAGAAGTAGCAGGCTGAGACTACTTCGGGTAGCGGGAGATCAGCTAAATAGCTTATCTAAAGATTGCAAACACCTACAAATCCAACGGGAGATTGAAGAGAAGAAGAACAGCAATTCTAGAAACAGAAAATCAACCACTATCTGAAAGGTAGGACTGGCGGAGAAGTGAATCCAAAGCGACGGGAAGATAGACCGCGGGGGGAGGGGCCGGCTCCCAGCGAGCGGCGGAGCAACGGAGCAAAATCAGGACTTTTAAAAGTCTGTTCCGCAGAGGGACATCGCTCCAGAGGCTTAACTGGGGTGAAGTCCAGGCGGGGACAGCGCGGCCTCAGGTCCCGCAGGGTGGCAGAAGGATCGGGGGTGTCTGAGTGTCGCAGAGCTTACCGGTATTAGAACGGGGAAGCTGGCTACAGAGACAGAGCCGAGGAGTGACTCTCAGCTCGGGGTTGCCTTGGACCGGTCACAGGCTCGGTCAGCTCGGAGCGCGGCCGGAGGCCAGGGTGACGGGAGTCATTGGGCGCTGTTCTCTGGGGGCACACTGAGGAGTGGGGCCCCGGGCTATCGGCTCCTACGGGCCGGAGACCGGGAGGCCACCATCTTCATTCCCGTCTTCCGGAACTCTACGGAAAGCGCTCAGGGATCAAAAGCTCCCGAAAGCAAACCCGAGCAGATTACTCAGCTACTCAGCGCGGCCCTGGGTAAGGGCGGTGCAACTCCGCCTGGGGCAAAGACACTTGAGAATCACTACAACAGGCCCCTCCCCCAGAAGATCAACGGGAAACCCAGCCAGGACCAAGTTCACCTACCAAGGAGTACAGTTTCTATACCAAGGAGAGCGGCGGAATTCCAAGGAGAAGAAAGCAAAGCACGGAACTCATGGCTTTCTCCCCATGATTTTTTAGCCTTGCAGTTAATTTAATTTTCTTTTCTTTTTCAATTATTTTTTTCTTTTTCTCTTCTTCTGCTAAATTTTTTTTAACTTTTACCGTTTTCTTTTTTAACGTTTTTTTAAATAGATTATCTAATATATATATATTTTTTCCTCTTTTTATATTTTTTCTTTATTGGCTTTCTTTCTTTAAATAGTTTCTTTTTTTTTTCTTTTTGAACCCATTTTTATCCCCTTTCTCCCCCCTCACAATTTGGGATCTCTTCTGATTTGGCTAAAGCATATTTTCCTGGGGTTGTTGCCACCCTTTTAGTATTTTACTTGCTCCTTCATAAACTCTTATCTGGACAAAATGACAAGGCGGAAAAATTCACTACAAAAAAAAAGAACAAGAGGCAGTACCAAAGGCTAGGGACCTAATCAATACAGACATTGGTAATATGTCAGATATAGAGTTCAGAATGACGATTCTCAAGGTTCTAGCCGGGCTTGAAAAAGGCATGGAAGATATTAAAGCAACCCTCTCAGGAGATATAAAAGCCCTTTCTGGAGAAATAAAAGAACTAAAATCTAACCAAGTTGAAATCAAAAAAGCTATTAATGAGGTGCAATCAAAAATGGAGGCTCTCACTGCTAGGATAAATGAGGTAGAAGAAAGAATTAGCGATATAGAAGACCAAATGACAGAGAATAAAGAAGCTGAGCAAAAGAGGGACAAACAGCTACTGGACCACGAGGGGAGAATTCGAGAGATAAGTGACACCATAAGACGAAACAACATTAGAATAATTGGGATTCCAGAAGAAGAGGAAACAGAGAGGGGAGCAGAAGGTATATTGGAGAGAATTATTGGAGAGAATTTCCCCAATATGGCAAAGGGAACAAGCATCAAAATTCAAGAGGTTCAGAGAACCCCCCTCAAAATCAATAAGAATAGGTCCACACCCCGTCACCTAATAGTAAAATTTACAAGTCTTAGTGACAAAGAAAAGATCCTGAAAGCAGCCCGGGAAAAGAAGTCTGTAACGTACAATGGTAAAAATATTAGATTGGCAGCAGACTTATCCACAGAGACCTGGCAGGCCAGAAAGAGCTGGCATGATATATTCAGAGTACTAAATGAGAAAAACATGCAGCCAAGAATACTATATCCAGCTAGGCTATCATTGAAAATAGAAGGAGAGATTAAAAGCTTCCAGGACAAACAAAAACTGAAAGAATTTGCAAATACCAAACCAGCTCTACAGGAAATATTGAAAGGGGTTCTCTAAGCAAAGAGAGACCCTAAAAGTAGTAGATCAGAAAGAAACATGGGGTGCCTGGGTGGCTCAGTGGGTTAAGCCGCTGCCTTCGGCTCAGGTCATGATCCCAGGTCCTGGGTTCGAGCCCCACATTGGGCTTACTGCTCAGCAGGGAGCCTGCCTCCTCCTCTCCCTCTGCCTGCCTCTCTGCTTACCTGTGATTTCTCTCTGTCAAATAAATAAAAAAAAATCTTTAAAAAAAAAGAAAGAAAGAAACAGAGACAATATACAATAACAGTCACCTTACAGGCACTACAATGGCACTAAATTCATATCTCTCAATACTTACCCTGATGTTAATGGGCTAAATGCCCCAATCAAAAGACACAGCGTATCAGAATGGATCAAAAACCAAAACCCATCTATATGTTGCCTACAAGACACTCATCTTAAACCCGAAGACACCTCCAGGTTTAAAGTGAGGGGGTGGAAAAGAATTTACCATGCTAATGGACATCAGAAGAAAGCAGGAGTGGCAATCCTTATATCAGATCAATTAGATTTTAAGCCAAAGACTATAATAAGAGATGAGGAAGGACACTATATCATACTCAAAGGAACTGTCCAACAAGAAGATCTAACAATTTTAAATATCTATGCCCCTAACGTGGGAGCAGCCAACTATATAAACCAATTAATAACAAAATCAAAGAAACACATCGACAAGAATACAATAATAGTAGGGGATTTTAACACTCCCCTCACTGAAATGGACAGATCATCCAAGCAAAAGATCAACAAGGAAATCAAGGCCTTAAATGACACACTGGACCAGATGGACATCACAGATATATTCAGAACATTTCATCCCAAAGCAACAGAATACACATTCTTCTCTAGTGCACATGGACCATTCTCCAGAATAGATCACATTCTTGGTCCTAAATCAAGTCTCAACCGGTATCAAAAGATTGGGATCATTCCCTGCATATTTTCAGACCACAATGCTCTAAAGCTAGAACTCAATCACAAGAGGAAATTTGGAAAGAACGCAAATACATGGAAACTAAACAGCATCCTTCTAAAGAATGAATGGGTCAACCAGGAAATTAAAGAAGAATTGAAAAAATTTATGGAAACAAATGATAATGAAAACACAACGGTTCAGAATCTGTGGGACACAACAAAGGCAGTCCTGAGAGGAAAATATATAGCAGTACAAGCCTTTCTCAAGAAACAAGAAAGGTCTCAGGTACACAACCTAACCCTACACCTAAAGGAGCTGGAGAAAGAACAAGAAAGAAACCCTAAACCCAGCAGGAGAAGAGAAATCATAAAGATTAGAGCAGAAATCAATGAAATAGAAACCAAAAAACAATAGAACAAATCAACGAAACTAGGAGCTGGTTCTTTGAAAGAATTAATAAGATTGATAAACCCCTGGCCAGACTTATCAAAAAGAAACGAGAAAGGACCCAAATAAATAAAATCATGAATGAAAGAGGAGAGATCACAACGAACAGCAAAGAAATACAGACAATTATAAGAACATACTATGAGCAACTCTATGCCAACAAATTTGACAATCTGGAAGAAATGGATGCATTCCTAGAGACATATAAACTACCACAACTGAACCAGGAAGAAATAGAAAGCCTGAACAGACCCATAACCAGTAAGGAGATTGAAACAGTCATCAAAAATCTCCAAACAAACAAAATCCCACGGCCAGACGGCTTCCCAGGGGAATTCTACCAAACATTTAAAGAAGAACTAATTCCTATTCTCCTGAAACTGTTCCAAAAAATAGAAATGGAAGGAAAACTTCCAAACTCATTTTATGAGGCCAGCATCACCTTGATCCCAAAACCAGACAAGGATCCCAACAAAAAAGAGAACTACAGACCAATATCCTTGATGAACACAGATGCAAAAATTCTCGCCAAAATACTAGCCAATAGGATTCAACAGTACATTAAAAGGATTATTCACCATGACCAAGTGGGATTTATTCCAGGGCTGCAAGGCTGGTTCAACATCCGCAATCAATCAATGTGATACAACACATTAATAAAAGAAAGAACAAGAACCATATGATACTCTCCATAGATGCTGAAAAAGCATTTGACAAAGTACAGCATCCCTTCCTGATCAAAACTCTTCAAAGTGTAGGGATAGAGGGCACATACCTCAATATTATCAAAGCCATCTATGAAAAACCCACCGCAAATATCATTCTCAATGGAGAAAAACTGAAAGCTTTTCCGCTAAGGTCAGGAACACGGCAGGGATGTCCGTTATCACCACTGCTATTCAACATAGTACTAGAAGTCCTAGCCTCAGCAATCAGACAACAAAAGGAAATTAAAGGCATCCAAATCGGCAAAGAAGAAGTCAAACTATCACTCTTTGCAGATGATATGATACTATATGTGGAAAACCCAAAAGACTCCACTCCAAAACTGCTAGAACTTGTACAGGAATTCAGTAAAGTGTCAGGATATAAAATCAATGCACAGAAATCAGTTGCATTTCTCTACACCAACAACTAGACAGAAGAAAGAGAAATTAAGGAGTCCATCCCATTTACAATTGCACCCAAAACTATAAAATACCTAGGAATAAACCTAACCAAAGAGACTAAGAATCTATACTCAGAAAACTATAAAGAACTCATGAAAGAAATTGAGGAAGTCACAAAGAAATGGAAAAATGTTCCATGCTCCTGGATTGGAAGAATAAATATTGTGAAAATGTCTATGCTACCTAAAGCAATCTACACATTTAATGCAATTCCTATCAAAGTACCATCCATTTTTTTCAAAGAAATGGAACAAATAATCCTAAAATTTATATGGAACCAGAAAAGACCTCGAATAGCCAAAGGAATATTGAAAAAGAAAGCCAAAGTTGGTGGCATCACAATTCTGGACTTCAAGCTCTATTACAAAGCTGTCATCATCAAGACAGCATGGTACCGGCACAAAAACAGACACATAGATCAATGGAACAGAATAGAGAGCCCAGAAATGGACCCTCAACTCTATGGTCAACTCATCTTCGACAAAGCAGGAAAGAATGTCCAATGGAAAAAAGACAGCCTCTTCAATAAATGGTGTTGGGAAAATTGGACAGACACATGCAGAAAAATGAAATTGGATCATTTCCTTACACCACACACAAAAATAGACTCAAAATGGATGAAGGATCTCAATGTGAGAACGGAATCCATCAAAATCCTCGAGGAGGGGCACCTGGGTGGCTCAGTGGGTTAAAGCCTCTGCCTTCGGCTCGGGTCATGGTCTCAGGGTCCTGGGATCGAGCCCCACATCGGGCTCTCTGCTCGGCCGGGAGCCTGCTTCCCTCTCTCTCTCTGCCTGCCTCTCTGCCTACTTGTGATCTCTCTCTGTCAAATAAATAATATCTTAAAAAAAAAAAATCCTCGAGGAGAACACAGGCAGCAACCTCTTCGACCTCAGCCGCAGCAACATCTTCCTAGGAACATCCCCAAAGGCAAGGGAAGCAAGGGCAAAAATGAACTTTTGGGATTTTATCAAGATCAAAAGCTTTTGCACAGCAAAGGAAACAGTTAACAAAACCAAAAGACAACTGACAGAATGGGAGAAGATATTTGCAAATGACATATCAGATAAAGGGCTAGTGTCCAAAATCTATAAAGAACTTAGCAAACTCAACACCCAAAGAACAAATAATCCAATCAAGAAATGGGCAGAGGACATGAACAGACATTTCTGCAAAGAAGACATCCAGATGGCCAACAGACACATGAACAAGTGCTCCATATCACTCGGCATCAGGGAAATACAAATCAAAACCACAATGAGATATCACCTCACACCAGTCAGAATGGCTAAAATTAACAAGTCAGGAAATGACAGATGCTGGCGAGGATGCAGAGAAAGGGGAACCCTCCTACACTGTTGGTGGGAATGCAAGCTGGTGCAACCACTCTGGAAAACAGCATGGAGGTTTCTCAAAATGTTGAAAATAGAACTACCCTATGACCCAGCAATTGCACTGCTGGGTATTTACCCTAAAGATACAAACGTAGTGATCCGAAGGGGCACGTGCACCCGAATGTTTATAGCAGCAATGTCTACAATAGCCAAACTATGGAAAGAACCTAGATGTCCATCTACAGACGAATGGATAAAGAAGATGTGGTATATATACACAATGGGATACTATGCAGCCATCAAAAGAAATGAAATCTTGCCATTTGTGACGACGTGGATGGAACTAGAGGGTATCATGCTTAGCAAAATAAGTCAATCGGAGAAAGACAACTATCATATGATCTCCCTGATATGAGGGAGAGGAGATGCAACATGGGGGGTTGAGGGGGTAGGAGAAGAGTAAATGAAACAAGATGGGATTGGGAGGGAGACAAACCATAAGTGACTCTTAATCTCACAAAACAAACTGAGGGTTGATGGGGGGAGGGGGTTGGGAGAGGGGGGTGGGGTTATGGATATTGGGGAGGGTATGTGCTATGGTGAGTGCTGTGAAGTGTGTAAACCTGGCGATTGGCAGACCTGTACCCCTGGGGATAAAAAGATATGTTTATAAAGCTGTAAAAAAAAAAAAAGAAAAAGAAAAAAGAAAGGATGAATACCCAAGTTTTGTAGCAACATGGACGGGACTGGAAGAGATGATGCTGAGTGAAATAAGTCAAGCAGAGAGAGTCAATTATCATATGGTTTCACTTATTTGTGGAGCATAACAAATAGCATGGAGGACAAGGGGAGATGGAGAGGAGAAGGGAGTTGAGGGAAATTGGAAGGGGAGGTGAACCATGAGAGACTATGGACTCTGAAAAACGATCTGAGAATTTTGAAGGGGTGGGGGGTGGGAGGTTGGGGGCACCAGGTGGTGGGTATTATAGAGGGCACGGATTGCATGGAGCACTGGGTGTGGTGCAAAAATAATGAATACTGTTATGCTGAAAAAATAAAAAGTTAATTAAAAAAAAAAAGTTGAAAAAATTTCTAAATGGCCCTAAGTCTATTTTAAGAAACCTATTGAAATAGTCATAAAATTTGGGGCACCTGTGTCGCTCAGTCAGCGGAGCGCCCAACTCAGTCGTTCTGGCTCAGCTCATGATCTCGGGGTTGTGGGATCGAGCCCACAGGAGACCCACACTCAGCGTTGAGTCGGCCTGTCCCTCTCCTGCTGCTCTTCCCCATCCCTCATTTGCACTCTCTTACTCTCTGTCTCTCAAATAAATAAAATCTTTTTAAAAAATTCATAAAATGTAAATAATAATATAATTTCATGGATCAGAAAAAACTCAAAATACAATGCTTATTAATAAAGTTCAATTTCATACCTATAAATATAACATTCAGATGAGAAAAAGAAAATATATGTGATTGTATAACATAAATGTCATAACTGGGTAATTGTGTACTAGATCATATCTTTAAGGCATTTGTCAATTTTCTTACACAGGCCAGGAGGCATAGAACACAGACAGATGAGAAGACAAGGATTTCAAGGCCACAAATCACAAGTTTACTATCTTGAGTCTTCACAAAGCTACTAATCACCATCAATCACAAAGCTTTTGAACTACATAGTCTTTAGGAAATCAACAATGAAACAGCCACAGGGCTGTTGAAGAAGGATGTAGAGTGTTGTAAAGGTTTCAAACCAGCAACACGTGTTCAGTTATGCCCTAAATAAAGAGACTACTTTGTTTTTACCTGTAATTTTTCTCCTAATTTTACCAACATCATTCTGTCAACTCAGAACACTAAAACCACGATGATGGGAAAATATCAGTCATTTGTTTCCTTACATTCTGATTTATTAACCCAGAGCACAGCTGGATGATTAACTACTTGTCTTAGTTCAAAATGTTCCAGTTGTGTCCTCACCACCAGAATTTTTTTTAATTTTTGATTTATAACTTTCCTGGCAAGCATATTATTAACTTTACATCTCTGTAGTTAACTGCCAAATGTGAACAGTAGGTTATTCAACATATTGGCTTCCCTGTTCTGAGTGGGCCTCATTTTTGCTTGGTGAGGACATATTCAGTGGAAAGTGCTAACTGGTAGTAGGAAAATACTCCATACTTTTAAATTAAGAATCCAAACTCATATCCAGGTCAATCATTAAATGTTATAAGCCTGGCTGAGGTAAATTTTCACTTCAAATATTTTTGCGAATATTTTCAATCTCACTGAATAATATTTAGAATCCATTTTGTTTTCCCAAAGATTTTATTTATTTATTTGACAGAGACACAGTGAGAGAGGGAACACACGCAGGGAGAGTAGGAGAGGGAGAAGCAGGCTCCCCGCTGAGCAGAGAGCCCCATGCCGGGCTCGATTCCAGAACCCTGGGAACATGACCTGAGCCAAAGGCAGATGCTTAACGACTGAGGCACCCAAGCACCCCTATTTTTAAGTCTCAATTTAAAGTCACTAAAAAAGAAAAACAAAAATTAAGTTATTCTTTTTAAACATTTTACTTATTTGGCAGAGAAAGAGCACAAGCAGGGGGAATGGGAGAGGGAGAAGAAGGCCCCTGGATGAGCAGGGAGGCCCACATGGGGCTCCATCTGGGACCGGGGTCACACCTGAGCCGAAGGTAGACAAGCAACTGACTGAGCCTCCCAGGCGCTCCCAGAATCAAGCTCTTATATCACACATAATCTTGGAAGGAACAGGTAGGTGCACCTGTGAAGCAGACAGAATGAAATTATTTGGTCTCTCTCTTTTTTTTTTTTTTTTGAGATTCCATTTTTTATTTATTTTTTTTTTCATTCTTTATTTCTTTTCAGTGTAACAGTATTCTTTGTTTTTGCACCACACCCAGTGCTCCATGCAATCCGTGTCCTCTCTAATACCCACCACCTGGTTCCCCCAACCTCCCACCCCCCCGCCCCTTCAAAACCCTCAGGTTGTTTTTCAGAGTCCATAGTGTCTCATGGTTCACCTCCTCTTCCAATTTCCCTCAACTCCCTTCTCCTCTCCATCTCCCCTTGTCCTCCATGCTATTTGTTATGCTCCACAAGTAAGTGAAACCATATGATAATTGACTCTCTCTGCTTGACTTATTTCACTCAGCATAATCTCTTCCAGTCCCATCCATGTTGATACAAAAGTTGGGTCTTCATCCTTTCTGATGGAGGCATAATACTCCATAGTGTATATGGACCACATCTTCCTTATCCATTCGTCCGTTGAAGGGCATCTTGGTTCTTTCCACAGTTTGGCGACTGTGGCCATTGCTGCTATAAACATTGGGGTACATGGCCCTTCTTTTCAGTCCATCTGTATTTTGGGGGTAAATACCCAGTAGTGCAATGGCAGGGTCATAGGGAAGCTCTATTTTTAACTTCTTGAGGAATCTCCACACTGTTCTCCAAAGTGGCTGCACCAACTTGCATTCCCACCAACAGTGTAAGAGGGTTCCCCTTTCTCCACATCCTCTCCAACACATGTTGTTTCCTGTCTTGCTAATTTTGGCCATTCTAACTGGTGTAAGGTGGTATCTCAATGTGGTTTTAATTTGAATCTCCCTGATGGCTAGTGATGATGAACATTTTTTCATGTGTCTGATAGCCATTTGTATGTCTTCATTGGAGAAGTGTCTGTTCATATCTTCTGCCTGTTTTTTTGATATGATTGTCTGTTTTGTGTGTGTTGAGTTTGAGGAGTTCTTTATAGATCCTGGATATCAACTTTTTGTCTGTACTGTCATTTGCAAATATCTTCTCCCATTCTGTGGGCTGCCTCTTTGTTTTGTTGACTGTTTCCTTTGCTGTGCAGAAGCTTTTGATCTTGATGAAGTCCCAAAAGTTCATCTTCGCTTTTGTTTCCTTTGCCTTTGGAGACATATCTTGAAAGAAGTTGCTGTGGCTGATATCGAAGAGGTTACTGCCTATGTTCTCCTCTAGGATTCTGATGGATTCCTGTCTCACATTGAGGTTTTTTATCCATTTTGAGTTTATCTTTACTGCCTAGAGCAATCTATACTTTTAATGCCATTCTGATCAAAATTCCACCGGTATTTTTCAAAGAGCTGGAGCAAATAATCCAAAAATTTGTATGGAATCAGAAGAGACCCCAAATCGCTAAGGAAATGTTGAAAACCAAAAACAGAACTGGGGGCATCACATTACCTGCTTTTAAGCTTTACTACAAAGCTGTGATCACCAAGACAGCATGGTACTGGCATAAAAACAGACACATAGACCAGTGGAACAGAGTAGAGAGCCCAGATATGGACCCTCAACTCTATGGGCAAATAATCTTCGACAAAACAGGAAAAAATATACAGTGGAAAAAAGACAGTCTCTTCAATAAATGGTGCTGGGAAAACTGGACAGCTATATGTAGAAGAATGAAACTCGACCATTCTCTTACACTGTACACAAAGATAAACTCAAAATGGATATTTGGTCTCTTTTAACACCGACTTAAATTGGTGGCCTGAGGACCCTGCCGAAGCCTCCAGCGAGGCAGAGGCTGGAGAGCGCTGCCTCGGCGAATGCGCCTCCCATCCCCTCCTGGCCACCAGACCTGTGCGGACGGCCAAATGCTAGCGCAACCTGCTCTGGGAATTGCCATCGATGCTCAAGAGGAAAGGGACATTTCAGCAGAGCTGCTGTAAGGTCCTACCGATGCAAACTGTAGGAAGCAGGGCAGCCTGAAGGGGATTCAGTGATTCTGAACCAGGAGGGGACCCAGAGCTAATGCTGGATCAGAGAGAGTTTGTTGATATGGGCACTCCCTGTGGTTCAGGATGTCACGCCCTGGCAACTTCTGATGCACGGCTCGGATGGCTGTTGGAAGCTTGAGAAAAAAAATACATCTTCCTTTTATATAAATTTTAGATGCTAGAAAGTCCTGGTAGAGCACTAAGGAAAAGAAGTGAAAGTCCCGAGAAGTGAACATGCTCCACAAGTCTATTACATAAAACTTGAGAACCTCGAGTTAAGGCTCAGTGGGTTAAGCCTCTGCCTTTGGCTCAGGTCATGATCTCAGGGTCCCGGGATCGAGCCCCGCTTCGGGCTCTCTGCTCAGCGGGGAGTCTGCTTCCCCCTCTCTCTCTGCCTGCCTCTCTGCCTACTTGTGATCTCTCTCTCTCTGTCAAATACGACTGACTTTCCCTGGAAGGTGCCGGGGGACATTTCATTAGCTACGGTGAGAAGAAATGCTCTGGAGAGAAAGACGCCGCTGTTACTGAGAGGCTTGGCAGTGGCCTCCTCCGCCGGCTAAGGCTGCTCACAGGACACTCCACTGGCTGTCTAGTACCCACGAGGCGGACAGGAATCCAGAACTGCAGAGACAGCACTTAATTGTCAGAGGCAACATGCAGGTGATAACCATAATTGGTGGCATCGCAGAAATGGCATCCAGGGCATGCTGATCCAGAGAGAACTATCGGGATGACTAATAGACCACAGTTCCAAAGAGCAAAACAACTAGGCAGTAACAAAGGAGTTTTTCAAGATGATGGATATGTACAAGATGGACAGGTAGACAGGTGGACAGGTAGGTAGGTAGGTAGATAGGCAGACAGACACAAACAGACACACAGATAGATGAGACACAAATTCAAAAGAGATCTAGAATGGACTAGCAAAAGAATGGTATCAACTGGCCCAATGGAAAACGGCCCTCTTTTACCTACATTCCACACTGAGCCAGTTCTTAAGAAAGAACTCAACAGTGAAGAAGAGATCCTATCTCCATAAGAAAAGACCCTAAAATACCAAAGCAATTCATGGCTGTGTCCTTCCCCAAAGTGACCTAGGGTCTTTTATCAAATAACTTTATGTTAAGGAAAGGGGAACCAGGATTTTTTGAGCGCTACTTAATTCAAGATCTAAGTGGACTCTGATAACAGAGACCACAATACAATACCCTACACCAGGTAAGATGGGAAATCAAGAATAATATTGTATTCCTGGTGGAATGACAGAATTTAGAGTCAACCTCAAAGACAAAAAACTACAGGGATGGTGTTTCCCATTAAGAATCCATCTAAGCCCCCAGTCTGGTCATAAGAGAATCAGACGGAGCAAGGCAGATGACAGCGTACTCCATAATTTAATTAAGTACTAGTCCCAATTTCAGCTTTTTTGCTTTTTCAGCTTTTTATGTGTGTGTGTGGTATTTTTATGGATCAACATGGCCTCTAGTATGTGGTATGGAGCATTGATCTAGTGGATACCTGCCAAGAAGGTATCAAAAGCAGTTCTCACACACGGGAAATGAACCACTACACATTTTTTTGTATCACCCAGGGGTATGTTTAATCACCTCTCTTCTGTCATTGCATAGTCCAAAGACATCCTGATTATACATTCCATAGAGCATATCATTGGCACAAGATATTGATGATAACATGATAAACAGAACTGATAAGTAGAAAGTGAGAAGCTCTCTGAATGTCCTACTAACATACACAAGCTCCTAAAATGAGCTACAGATAGTACAAAGATACTATAAGGTCCTGATATGCTTGGCTTCATCCTTTCTCTCTTCTGTTTTCCACTCTACCAGTTCTATTTAGTAAACATTTTCATAATAAACCCCCGGCTTCTTCTGGGTAACCAAACATAAGACACAGAGCCTTAGATGGCTTTTCATACAAAGGACCATGTTGAGAACACTTTGGGGGAGATTAAGCAAATAAAAAAGAGAAAATAATCAGGAATTTTTTTCAAGTGATATGGAAAATAAGTGTAATAAAATGCCTTAATAAAATGTATAGTTGTCATAGAAATCCCACCTAAAAAGCAAAATATAAAGTATATCTATAAAAACCTAGACCAAAATTTTGGTCATATGATAGGTTTTGGAAGGGAACTGAGGGATTAGAGAGTTTACTACAGGGCTTGTCTTGTTAGAGGGAATATATAGATATTAATAAATTCAATTAATCAACAAGAGTAAATAAACATGAGTAGGACTTTTAGGATAAAGGCAATCACCATAAAAAATGGAAAGTATTGCTTCTAGCATGCAGAAGAAAACTCTAACAATCCAATAGAAAGCAAAAGTAGAGAAAACATAACAAAAGTATAAAACATGAAAAATATAAAATAAAGTGAAAGAACTAGTTTTTAATGTAACAGTAATTGAATAAATTTAAATAAATTAAACACTCATAAAAGAAAAAGTTTTCAGGTTAGATTATAAAATAAAACCTCACTACTGTAAAAGACAGTCTTAAAAGGCATAGAAAGTAGAAAATAAAACAGAATCCAAAAAAAAAAAAAAAAACTGTGGCAGTAATGTTACTATTATTGGATACCTGAGAATTTAAGGCTATAAAAGTCATAAAGAGAAATGGACATAATATCCTTATAAAAGAAACAATAAAGCATATACATTGACCAAAACCATGGTATATATATATTTTATAAATACTGACTCAAATTATACCAAGAAACAATAAACACAACTGCAGGAAGACACAGATAAATCAACAGTTAAAAAGACTGTAGTACAACTTTCCCAGAAACTGTAGATCAAACAGATTAAAATAGGAGGAGAAATACAGAAAACCTGAATAGTACAATTATATATAAAATACCCAAACTCTAGGGGCACCAGTCAGTTAAGTGCCCAATCAACTCTTGGTTTGATTGAACTCAGGTCATGATTTTGGGTTTGTGGGACTGAGCCCCATGTCAGGCTCTATGCTAAGCACAGCATCTGCTTAAGACTGTCTCTCCCCCTCTCTTTGCCCCTCCCACCCTACTCTCTCTTTTTCTCTCACTCTCTATTTCTCTATCCAAAATAAATAAATAAATCTTTAAAAAATACATGGGAGCACCTGAGTGGCTTGGTCCATTAAGCCTCTGCCATTAGCTCATGTCATGATCTCTGGGTCCTGGGACCCAGCCCCAAGTCAGGTTTCCTGCTCAACAGAGAGTCTGCTTCTCCCTCTCCCTCTGATATTCCCTCTGTTCTGTGCTCTCACTCACTTGCTCTCTTTCTCTCTCAAACAAATAAAAACTCTTAAAAAAATAAAAATTAATAAAAATTTAAAAAATACATAAAACCTTACATGCAAAAAGCAGAGATTTTCTTTTCATTTTATTTTATTTTCAAATATCCATAACTGTATGAAAATACAGCAGATGCTGGGCTACAAAGAAACTCTCTCAATAATTCCAAAGGATCACTATCATACAGATTTTCTTTTTCCATAATGCAAGATAATTATATATTAAGAACCAATACAATTTAAAAATAAATTCAGCTCAGGAAATTGGAAACAGAAAAACAGAAAATTCAGAAAAAGAATATAACATAGAAAAGGGTAAAAGCAATAAACAAAAACAGAAGATAGTTCTTTGAGAAGCATTTTAATAATACAAAAATTCTGATAAGACTGATAAGAATAAAAAGGGATCTGACACAAATAAAATACAAAATGAAAAAGGGAACTATAGAAAAAGACATTTTTGAATCATAAAGGAGTTTTTGGATCAGCTATATGCTAATAAATTTTAAAACCTAAAGGAAATACATAATTCCTAAGAGTATTAAACACCAAGTTACACAAACTGAAATAGAGAATTTGAAGAAAAGAATGAATACTAAAGAAATTCAAGTAGTCGTCCAAAAAAAAGAAGAGTCAAAGTCTATAAAGTGACAGTTTTTCTCTTCCAAAACTAATATTTTTTATACTTTTTTAAAAAAAATTCTTTTTAGTATTTTCTAGGATCTTCAGTACTTTTTAAATATTATCAATAATGGTAAACTCATGGTCTTCTCCCCTGTGTTACAGGTAATGCATGGAGTATTTCTCCGGTATCGTACACCTCCCAGCAGGAAATGATGCATAATGACAAACAAGGCCTATGATCTGGGGGAGATTCTTCTAGTCATCATATTTAGAAAATTATAAGCAAAGGATCCAGCTCTCCCCAATGACTAGACAAAATCTGTAATATACCAATAAGCAATTAATATGGTTATAAAGGCACTACACACTTTCCCGTTTGCGGGCTTTTGTGAAATAGGATTTACCAGAATTTCTGGGTTTGTAAGGGTAATACCTACAGCTGCACCAGTAACTGTGGGTTCATCTGTGTGCTAAGGTCCCTGTATTTCAACTGTCCATACAAAATGTTTTTGGTTTATCGTGCAGAAAACTAAATTACCTTTCTATTCTCCCTACACATGGAATATCTTATGAAATTGTCTATGCTTGAAGAGGTGACTAAGGGGTATATAGCAACTTCTAGTTCTAGCTCTGACATGTGAAGAGCTTGAAAACATCATTCCTACCCTTTTAATAAATGCAACAAATTAAAAATTAATGACTTTTGTTTTTTAAAAAAAATTATTTATTCGACAGAGAGAGCAAGAGAGCACAATTGGGGGGAGGCAGAGGGAGAGAAAGAACCAGTATCCCTGCTGATCAGGGAGCCCAATGAGGGGCTGGATCCTAGGACCCTGGGATCATGACCCGAGGTCATGATCTCACAGATCCTGGGACTGAGCCCTGCATAGACCTCCATGCTCCGCCCTCAGCAAGGAGCTTGAAAGAGTCTCCTCTGCCCCTGCCCCCCAGCACATGTGCACGCATGCTCTATCTCTCTCTCTCTCTCTCTCTAAAAATCAGTCAATAAATAAATCTTTAAGAAGAATTTCTTAAGGAAACCCAAAGACAACAGAAGAGATAACAACAAAGACACTGGGATAATATGAAGCCCATGACACCTATAGCAACAGTAAACATTAAACTGAGCCCAACTCCCAGGCTGATTAACATAAAAAACTACTAAAGGCCTTTGTTTACTTTGGTTTCTATTACCTGATACATTATATCCAGCTTTGAACAAAAGATACAAAAAAACAGTGGGCTGAAGACAGAAAGCAAGTATCAGAACCAGAATTGGATACAACAGATTCAAGAATTACCAGACAGGGAACATAAAATCACTAGGAGTAATATGTTAAGAGCACTAAAGGAAAAAGTAGGCAACATACAAGGACAAAGAGACTGTGTATGTGTCATGTTCCCGAATGAGAAGACTCATTAGTGTTCATTCTTCTCAATTAGATCTATAGAGTCAATATAATCTCAATCAAAATACCTGCAACCTACTTTATAGATACTGACCAACCGTTTCTAAAGCTTATATAGAGAGTCAAAAGTCCCAAAAAGGCCAACACGATTCTAAAGAAAAAGTTCTTCAGTTCAAAATACTGAACAAATTATAGGACTGATACTACCTGACTTCAATAATTCCTACAAATTTATTGTAATCAAGACAATATGGAATGAGTGCAGGAGAAGACACATACATAGTTCAAAGAGAACAGACAGCCCAGAAGTAGACCCACGCATATATAGCTGACTAATCTTTAACAAAGAAGCAAGGGCAATTTAATGGAGAAAGACGAGTCTTTTCAATAGTACTGGAACAACCGGAAGTCCATATGCAAAACCAAAAAAAAAAAAAAGAGAGAGAGAGAGAATCTAGACAAAGACCTTACATTTTTCACAAAATTACCTCAAAATGAATCATAGACCTAATGTAAAATGCAACACTACATATTTCCTAGAAGATAATAGAAGAAAATCCAGGGGACCTTGAGTTTGCCAGTAAGTGGCACAGACATAACACAAAAAGGACAATCCATGAAAAATAAAGTTAATAAGTGGGAGTTTACTAAAATGAAAACCTTCCTTCCTGTGATAGACGCTGTTAACAAACTGAGAAGACAAGCCAGTTTAGGAGAAAATCTTTGCCAGATATGTATCTGACAGAGACTTAAGTATCTAAAATATACAAGGAATTCTTAAAACTCAATAATAAGAAAATAAATGCAATTTCAAAATGGGTAACAGATCTAAACAGACACCTCACCAAAGAAGATATACAGATGGCAAATGTGCCTATGAAAAGATTCATAAAATCACTTGTCATCAGGTAATTAAAACAATGAAATACCACTATGCTTCTATTAGAATGGCTAAAATCTAAAAAACTGACATTACCATATGTTGACAAAGACGTGAAGCAACAATTGTTTTGCTGGTGGGGATGCTAAATGGTATGGCCACTTGGGAAAGCCGTTTGGCAGTTTCTTAGAAAGCTAAACGTAGTCAGACCATATGATCCAACAACTACAATCCTAGATATTTATTCAATCGATTTGAAAATGTTTGTCCAACAAAAACGCACTCACAAATGTTTATAGCAACTTATTCATAATCACCAGAAAGTGGAAGCAGCTAAGATGTCCTTCAAAAGATAAACAAATGAACTGCCACACACCCACATAATGGAATATTATTCAAGGTAAAAAGAAGTAAGTTGTAAGCCAGGAAAGAGATGAAGGAATTTTAAATGCATGTTGGCAAGTGAAAGACACCAGTCTGGGAACCGGCACACCAAATGGTCCGCTCGGGAAAAGACAACACTGTGGACACAACAAAAATTTCAGTGGTGACCAAGGGGGCAAAGGGATGGTAGAGTGGGTGGAGCCCTGGGATGTCCAGGGCTGCGCGACTATTTGATAAAACATCTTAACGGTGAGTACACAATATTGTGCTTTGCCAAAACCCACAGAACTTTACAACACAAAGAGTGAAATTTTGCATGCAATTTTTTTAAATCGGTTGAAGTTTGGGGAATCCCAGGAAGGAATGTAGATGCTGACAAGAGAATCTGCTTTACAAATACGAGAAACAACCTCAGGGAAGAGGGCAAGGAAAGGTGCTGACCAAAGTAGCTCTGGAAATAAGTCGAGTCTGAAAGCATTGAAGGCCGAAGAATGGCTCACGAGCACTGCACTTTCGTCCATAACTTGTGTCCCATGGGGGTGTGGCTTAGCACTTCTGACACCTCGATACATCTTGAACTGAGCAATTAAGAAGGCGGATGATGGGCGGTGGTAGCCAGGTTCTTTGCGCTGGGAATGAAAACTGGTAAGCAACAGGAGGAGGCCAGAATGATGGCTGGGATAACGGATTCGAGTTGGAGACATCACTAGGAACTTATATTTAATCTAATCTAATACAGATGGCTGCATGTGAAAATGTTTGTAGATGTGCGTAGTTGCACGGCTTAGTAGGCTCGTTTCTACTTCCTTTTTCTGTCCGTTGAGAGGAATATGAGTAACAGCACTCCAGGAGCAGCGAACACACAGCAACTGGTCCCAGTTACTAACGGCATCCTCCAATAAAAGGAGCTGGGGATCTTTGAGGACTGGAGGGTTCTAAGACCGGGGCAGGAAATACATGATAAATCCAGAGCATATTTAACATTAGAAAGTAAAGAAGTGCTAAAAAAACAAAACAAAACAACCCTACGTTTGTGGCCTGTAGGTTAAAGGACCCCAGGATCTAACAGAAAGAGCTCCAAAGATGGAAAAACTTGAGTAACTACATGAAATATACAATAAATATCCATGAGTTCACACTGCTATAAATAAATGATTGAATAAATAAATACTTGGGAAAAGGAGAGAACTCTCCTAGGCGGAAGAATCCAAATCGTGTACGTAGATACTGTGTTCTCAAGACAGGGAGCATCCCTCCCCACTCTGCACACAGTGCGCTGCACACAGGAACTCCCTTCCAGGGTACAGTATGGAAAGATCAAAAAAGGAGTAACTTTACAGTGAAGAACCCTGACAGACACCACCTCACCCAGGTGATCAAGGTCCCAACAGAGACGAATCATGTTAGGAGTATGTACCCTTGACCTGAAGTTGTACAAGGCATTTTCCCTTTGTGGTCCTCCTCCCCAAAACCGTGGCCCCAATCTATGTATGAGAAAAACATTGGACAAACGCCAAAAGAGGAGCATCCCATAAAGTACTTGACCTGTACCCCTCAAAACTGTCAAGGTCATCAAAAAGAATGAGCATTTAAGAGACTGTCACAGCCAAGGAGAGCCTAAAGTAACTTGAGAAGTATAAATGTAATGTGGTATCCTAGATGGGATCTTGAAACAGAAGAGGGCATCAGGTAAAAACTGTGAATATCTGAATAATCTGTGAACCTTAGTTAATAATAATATACTGGTATTGGGTCATTAACTATGAGAAAGGTACCACACTGATATATGCTAATAACATGGGGCACCTGGGTGGCTCAGTTGGTTAAGCATCTGCCTTCAGCTTGGGTCATGAACACAGAGTCCTGGGATCAAAACCATAGGGCTCCTTGCTCAGTGGAGAGTCTGCTTCTGCCTCTCCCTGTGCCCCACCTCCCCCGACTCAGGCACCTTCTACTCTCCCTCACTCTCTCTCTCTCTCTCAAATAAGTTAAAAAAAAAAAAAAGATGCTAATAATAGAAGAAACTGGGTGAGGGAGTATATGAGAACTTTTGGTATTAATCATCACAATTTTTCTGTAAATCTAAAACATTTTTTAAAAAATGAAGTTTATTTTTTTCTAAAGTATGTAGCCAAGGAGTACAGTAAAAAAAAAAAAAAAAAAAAAAAGAGAGAGAGAGAACTGTATGTAAGGTAGTTAAAATACGTTTTAAATTTTTAATACTTTTTTGAACTGCATGTTTTGTTATTTTTCAGCTTTTTAAACCTGTAATTTGTTGTTGTTTCTTTTCTCACGCTACATAAATATTCACTTTTATATTTAATTTTGCATAAGTATTTTTTAATTCTTTTTGTTTACAATGACTGCCAAAATTGAGTGAGCTTCCAGGCTGCTCTGCTGTCAGTCATTTTTTAGGACAATAACTTGCAATTGTTCTGCCCATTGAACACTCCTCACCCCTCTACATTTTTGCCTGTTGAACTTTCTCTAACCTTCAAGGTCCATCTCAGATGACAGACAAAATGCTTCCAAAAGAGCACTTTACTCAGTGTTATGAAACCTGGATTTTCCTCCTAGCTCAAACCTTTTCCAGTGATATCACCAACTTTAAAAACTCATGTGACCTTCCTGTGAGTAATTCTACTTCTGGCACTTGCCAGCTCTATTGCCTTGCTTGTTGTTAACCTCTTCACATCCCAGTTTCCTCATCTGTGAAATGGGGACAATAACACTGTGTGAGGCTAGGGTTAACCATGGACTAGCTTTATGCTTATCTCCAGGGATGTGTCAAAGTCTGGTACTGACCCTTGATGAAAACAAGAACGAGATGCAGCAGCTGATGACTTACCACGCACTGCTTCAAGTTCAAACCTCCTAGGGACGCTGCATATCAGCTTGGCTACACTGTTTAGGACTGAGGGTCTGAATCTGGTTTAACCTGCTACACAGCCAGGCTGCAGCTGCATGACCAATAAGGTACAAGAGACTTCGGTCCACTGTGTTTAGGTTCCACTGAATTTAGATATCCCACACGGATCTGTGCAGCTCATAATTCAAAAATGAAATGCATCTTGGGCAACTAAGAAAGCACGCAGGGGGGGCTGCACCTGGAGGTTTTCCGACTTCCTACAATTGCCCACACTCTCCTTCTCCTGTTGGGCCACATCCTTTGCCATGACTAAAGCGTGACGTAGGTGTACCCTTGGTTTCTTGTGAGTCCTTCATTAATTTCACCTTGTGTAGCACCACCCCCACAAGGCTGTTGTAAGGAACAAAATGCTAAATGTAAAGCACTCGGCAGGCTGCCTTCACGCATAGTAAGTGCTCAGTAAAAGACAGCCACGATTATTAATATTCTCTCTCCAACAAGGTGCATTAATGACAGCATTAATTGTGATGTGTTTTGATTCTCTTTTGCTTCTATGCACTATTATTATCTATAGCAGTGGTTCTCAAGAAAGAGCTATTTTGCCCCCAGGAGTGCGGGGCAGTGTCTGAAAACAGTTCTGGTTGTCACAACGTGGAGGGATACCAGAGATCTCTGGTAATTAGAGACAAGGATGCTGTTAAACCAACCAGCACTAACCCAGAATGGCCCCTCACAACAAATACTTATCCAGCCCCCAAAGCCAATAGTGCAAGGTTGAACACTCTGGTCTCTTTCTGCTTATCTTAATGACCATCACAGTCCCCAGGCACCAAGCACAGACCTTTAGTGTGTGTGTGTGTGTGCGCGCACGCGCGCGTGACTTCAATACATATTGAACCTGTAAGATAGCCTGGAAATGTCTCTTGTATTACCGAAGAGTCGCCTCTGTCTCCAGTTTCTCTTCTGGGCAAACTGCCTGAAGACGGGCTGCTTCCTGTTGCTGTCGCTCGCGTCTGCAAGTGTCAGTTACAGGCAAGTAGTCAAGGACCGGGAGCTTTGCGCTGCTCTCCCAGGTCTAGGGATCTGCCCGTCTTCCTGATTATATCCTTGCCACAGTTTTCCCCAACTCGGGTGAGTCGTGCTTTTCCTCTCCGTAGTCCTTCTTGCACGCGGAGGATGGGACCGTGCACTCTTCCACCAGAAGGTGCTGTACGCGGTGTAAACGTCGGCAGACGACCCTCGTTTATTCGCTGAGCACCTGCGAAGTAAACATCGTGCATAGGAAAACACTGTGGTAAGACACAGAAATTCTCCCTCACTCCTGCTCTTCAGGGGAAAACTACATACCAAAGACAGGCTTCAGGTCATTTTTGTTTTTCCTCAGGGGGAGCTCAGAACAGCCTGTATAACTCAGAGCCCATGAGCACCTCTGATACCTTCCTCTTAAAGTAACCAATGGTCCCAATTTGCCAGGACAGTCTCAGGGTTGACACTGATAATCCCATGTTCAGGGAAATACCTGTATCCCAGAAAAACTGGGACAGCTGGTCACTTAATTCCTACTCAAGTGCTTCTTTGTATGTAGAACAGCTCCATTTTAATAATTTTGTAATAAAGCAAAATTTCATATTGACTTCGATGCTACATTATTTTTGATTACTTCACTGGAGCATTACTCCTGGACATTATGCCAGACGTATTTCACTCCCATTCCTTTATATTGCTGGTGCTGTCACACCTGGCCATAAGGCCACTCCCTTTGCTAAGAAGCCAGTTTCCACATTATTACAAAATGGACAAGACAGATGCAGTTGCTTCACCCAGACAGCTTCTTCTCCACACCTTAGCTCCTAGACAAGCATCTCATTCAACAGAAAGAGCAACTTAAAAACTCTGCCTATAGTCGTGACCCTTCAATGGCTTCCATGCTGTCACTAATCCAACCCACCACTCTGATCCATATTTCCAGTACCAAGCCCTTCAGATGCTTTAAGTCATCTTCACAAAACAGTAGAAAGACTTAATATTGCCGATCAAGGTCTTTCAATTACTGAAAATAATCAGCCATGATTTTTTGATCGTCTTTACCTTGATAGGACCCAGTTCAAAGCAAACTGGATTTTAATGGATTTTAGCTTTTAAGTCAAATATCTTCATTTATGACACAGATTTATTTTCCAATTCTTCTACCTTCAAATATCTCCTGTAATATCCCCACCTTCATCCCCATTCCAGTTTACATAAACAAGCAAACATTGTTGTTTGTTTTCTATCGTTTTACATCCACCCTGTGAACTGGACAGCTCCGTTCTTGTCCCCTTCGTTTGTATAGATGACAAAATCTACTTGAAATCAAAAGAGAAAAAGATACACAGGCACCTTTTGAGGCTAGATAACAGTGTTATCTTTCTATCTGCAGCCCAAAAATGCACCTTAAATGCACTGCTTTATTCACTACCTCTGGGTTCTTTAGGTTTCTCATTTGCCATGATAACACTGTGAGAAAACTCTTGTCCATGTCAGCGGCTTTAGGCCAAACGGCCATGCGAGTGCTGGCCTCTATCCTGCACAACATGCACCATACAGACATGTGTAAGTAATCACCAGTCTTCTGAGAAAAAAAATACCATAATTTAGTAGATTTCATCAACAAAAAGACCGATTCACATTTAAGCAAATACCAACATCATTCAGAGTTAAATTCCTGGGAATATGCTTTCCCGTGTGTATTACCTTCCACTGAAATCAACACCTTTACCAGAAGAAATTTCTGAACAGTCTGCCACATAAAGTCACCAGTACAATACGTCTTACAAACAAAGTTTATTGATGTGGTATTAATTTGGAATAAAGCCACAACTCGGTCTTTATAAGGCAGCATAAACGCTGAAAGGAGAGGTATGAGTTTATACCCGAAGGAAAACCGTTAGTCTCATTTGCTCCAGTGGAGACACTTTTCTTCGCTATTGAATGATGCAGATTTCCATGTCCTGTCCATTCGGGGGAAAGGCATCATAAATTATCTGACCCATGTACCACAATTAATTGGCTTATTCAGGTGATCACAAAGGAAAAAGGAAAGGACTGTGCCTTGTGGATTTCTGTCCTCCTAAAGTTACTCTCTCATTAACATGATTATAGATCATTAATCTACTACAACATCACAATTGAGAGGATCTCCTTTGTACTATGAGAACAGTACGTACCTGTTGTTACTAACAACAAAATAGTAACACTAAATACTTATTTTATCTACACAACATGCAAAAGTCCAGAACATAGAATGTAC
The DNA here is from genome assembly GCF_902655055.1 of Lutra lutra. Classification (NCBI taxonomy): domain Eukaryota; kingdom Metazoa; phylum Chordata; class Mammalia; order Carnivora; family Mustelidae; genus Lutra; species Lutra lutra. Next base: position 2,375,092 of record NC_062280.1, read on the forward strand.
ATTCAATTAAAAGAAGAAAGTTATTGTGATTTACCAAATATTTAAGTTAGAACATGTGTCCATAATGCTCACATATAATATTACAGACATGTGCTTTGAACTGGCCTAACCTATTTGACTCTTAAAACTGTCAAATCCTTTTGATTAATATCAATACTCTCTAATAATATGTTTGTCTGACATGAATACAGCTATGCCAACTTTCTTTCAGTTGGGATTTGCTTATTTTTTTCCATCTTTTTAAACTTTCAAACTTTTTGTAGCCCTATGCTTCACACGTATATTTTATATAGAACATAGACCTGATTTTATTTTTAAAGATTTTATTTTATTTATTTGAGAGAGAGTATGAGCATGAGCAGGGGGGAAGGAAAGAGGGAGAAGGAGAAGGAAAAGAAGACTCCCCACTCAGGGAGCTTGCCCTGGGGCTTGACCCCAGGACCGTGAGACCATGACCTGAACCAAAGACAGACACTTAACTGACTGAGCAATCCAGGTACCCTTAGCTGATTTCATTTCTGTTTTTTCAATCTGATAATCTCTGCCTTTTAACTGGGAGAACTTGGTACATTTATATTGACTGTGATTATCCAAACTTCTTTCTAAAAGGATTTTAAAAATCTATATGTTTGTTCTGACTTTTGTTTATTAATTGACTGCATATTAACTATGAATTTCATTTGTTATAATAGAAGGATGTTGGCACTAATAAAGATAAGAACCACTTGGGGCGCCTGGGTGGCTCAGTGGGTTAAGCCTCTGCCTTCGGCTCCGGTCATGATCCCAGGGTCTTGGGATCGAGCCCCACATCGGGCTTTCTGCTCAGCAGGAATCCTGCCTCCCCCTCTCTCTCTGCCTACCTCTCTGCCTACTTGTGATCTCTGTCTGTCAAATAAATAAATAAAATCCTTTAAAAAAAAAAAGATAAGAACTACTGTTCTTTTTTTTTATTATTAAAGATTTTATTTATTTATTTGACAGAGAGATCACAAGTAGGCAGAGAGGCAGGCAGAGAGAGAGAGGAGGAAGCAGGCTCCCCGCCGAGCAGAGAGCCCGATGCGGGGCTCGATCCCAGGACCCTGAGATCATGACCTGAGCCGAAGGCAGCGGCTTAACCCACTGAGCCACCCAGGCGCCCCAAGAACTACTGTTCTATGATAATGTGACTAAATGAACTCTTGGGTGTTTCTGAGAAAATTATATAATTCCAAAACAAACATTCCGAATGTATCTGTAATAGTTCCATGAGCATTACCTAACACTGAAGTCAACAAGTCAACAACAACAAATCAGATGAAGTCAACTGAAGTGAACCAAGTCAATGTTTGGATGATGTTGTTACCTTTCCGTTTTTTCTGCTTGCATGATGAGACATCTTATCATAGTATATACCATATATATATATATATATATATGAAACCTATACTGTGCACTCAATTATTCCTTACTCATTGATTAAAGACATAAACTTCATATGTCAATATCCTGTACTAGCTTCACTTATAAATTGACCAGACTAATAATAATAACGAAAGTTAACATATAAAGCACATACTATATGCCGGCCTTTGCTCTCTGTAGTTTACATACGTGGACTCATTTAATTCAGCAAGTCAGTTATCTTGTCATAACAAACATCAAATGACTTCCTATTAATTCCTTCCATCATCAGAAAATATGTCTCTACCTCTAATTACACTTTCATATCTCTCCTTCTTTCCTCTTGGCCTTTTTTCCAGTTTTAGGAATAGGCAATGTTATGGGTTGAATGTTTGTGACCCCCCTCAGATCCATATGTTGAATTCCTAACTCGCAGTGGGATGGTATTAGGTGTTTCGTTGCTGATTAGCCCACAAAGGTGAAGCCTTTATGAATGGGATTTGTGCTTTTAGAAAGGGACCTCAGAGAGCTTTCTCTTGCTCCCACCATGTAAGGACACAGCAAAAAGATGGCTATCTGTAAACTAAAAGCAGGCCCTTGTGCAACTAAATCCACCACAGCCTTGACCTGTTGTTTATGAGCCCCTCAGTTACAGGTGTTTTGTTACAGGAGCCTGGACTGATTACGACAGGCAGTGCAGTAAAGCTGAAGGAGCAATGGAATTTGGAGTCAGAGAAACCCCTTTTGAATTCCATTTCTAAACCAGTCGATGGTGCAGCAACCCACTAGTTCCCACTCTGCTTCTTCCTCCACAGAATGCAAATAACAATGTCTACTTCACAGAGGCAGTATGAGAATTAAGTGAGATAATACATGAAAGTAGAAGATGTTCAATGTGTATTACTTCTCTCCTCCCCATCCCATTTATAGTTGAGCCAGCAGAATTACATAAGTCTTATTCTAAAAACCTGCAATTAAAGCATTTTAAAAAATGTCTTTTCTGACCACCACTCTACCTAAAATAAAACACACACACAGCACACACACCACACTCAACGCATACACTGCATACATAACACACACGACTTGCACACAAAATATATACACAATATATACACGCTCACACCCAACACACATACAACATACATGTAGCATACACATGACATAACACATACATAATAAACAACCCATCTACACAAACACATATACTCATACACATAAATATATGTATGTAAACCATATCTTACTTTCTTCATAGCATTTATTCAGTGACTGGAATTATGTAGCTGACTGAATTACTTGTCAAATGCCTGTGTTCACGAGAATGTATGCACAAATGGAAAGAAAGAGCAGCCCAGCTGTAGGTGTTGGAAAAAAAGCTAATTCTGACATAGTGACATATGATTCATTTATTTGAAAAAAAAGTGAATACTTTAGGCCTAAAAGCAGAGAGGCAAAAGGATGAAACAAAAAAGTTATTTATATTCTGATAGGCCCTAATACTTATGTTCTTAGAAAATTCAATAATATATTTACTCTTGATTTACTTAAACATCAATATTGAATAAAGTTCATTGAACTTTTAAGAATGGAACAGGATTTCAATAAAAAAAATGGAGACAGGCTCTGCAATTTTCTTTTAGTTCAGAGTAACTGGGTAAGTTACTTATCCTCTAAGTCTCAGTTTTTTGAACTATAAAATGTAGAAAACTAATCCTCCTCCACAGAGATGGTGCAATAATTAAATTAGTTGGTAGAAAATGGGAAAACACCTAGAACAGAGCCAAGTGTTCAATATACATTCACAAGACTTACTACAGTTCATAATTTCCTGAGATTAGAAGTAGTGCAGGATGGTTAGTGTGGTGGTTAGTGTGGTACTAATTTTAACCACTCACAGAGTACTTAGCTTCACCTCAATAAAACATTTAAAATTGATTCAGGATTAACTAAAGCCTATATTATTATAAATAGTATAAAATTACTTCATGGATATATTTCAAGTTCATGTATGTCCAATTTTTTCAAACTTGTTATTAAATACTTTTATCTAACTTGCATGCTTTGTATAATAAAACATTGAGAATGGATAAAATAGTCTATCTGTACTATTCATTTATATACATGAAAAAATTCTATAATTATATATAAGAAGCTATGAATGGTAATATTTCTGCAAGCAGATTAGCAGGACGATTTTTCACTTTTAATTGTATGGTCTTCTGTATTAAGAGTTTTACAAATAGCATGTATCACTCACATAAACAGCAAAAACAGTAAATACAGATTTTTCCAAAAATACAATCATTATAAAATGGAATTTATCCCTTTTCTTATTCTGATTAAGCATTTTTGCATAAGTGGGTATATTTTAAAACTACATTTCAAAGAACAAGATTTGATGACTTGTTACTACTTCATTTTCTCTTTGTAGGCTTTTATTATATTTATACAAACAAGCTTTATTTCTTGAATACATTCATGAACTCACTCTTCTCACTTTTGGTGTAAGGACTGTTCTAGAGGGTGAATTTTGCAAGCCAATCAGTTTGTGCCAAATGCAATGACTTCATATTTTGGGAAAGTTGACATGTTTTAAAGAACAGTTTTTCATATGCTACATTTGGCACTAACTTCAGAATGCCCTAGATTGTTCTGGATCATTTCATGGCAAAATTAATTTCTACATTACCTCACTTTCTCCCCAGAGGTAGGTTTTTTTCCCTCCTCAAGCTAAGCAGACATTAATATCTCAGCAGGGAAAATCTGACTCTTTCAATTTTTATAATAGACTTTTCAGTCCCAAACATTACAGTGTTGGTTACAGTTACTGCTTAATAACTACAAAAGGTTCTTTTCAGTTCAGTCAAATATTTATTGATCATCTTATTGATGACCAAACTGGGCTGAGCTCAAGAGTTACAATGGTAGCTAGGTATCCTCTGCTGTCCAAGTATCCATCAACTAAGAAAGAGATCTAAAAAGAACTTCATATGAGCACTGAGAACCCAGATGCACAAAGAACAGGAACCTCTCTCGTTTCTACTTTTCAAAAATAAGCATACATCCTTCCATTTAAATTGATATTTCTGTCTTATAAATTCCTCCTGAGTAAAATTCCTTTATACTTTTCTTCGTGCCAGGCTTGCTATATGGCTATGAATACGCAGGCTCAATGTAGTAGTTACGAATGACATTAACAAGAACTGTCTAGAAGAAAATATGGAAGGGACATACACTTACGGTCTCAGGATCATGAGAAACTAAATTCAATATGAGAAGCTTAAATCCTACAATAGCACAGAAAGAACACAGCCAATGAGGCGGGGATTAGGAAAGGGAAGAGAGAAGGAATATAAAATTATTCTGTTCTATAATTCCTATAACCTGTAAGCAAAAGTATCTCCAACTCAGGAAATGTCTTTAATCCCCTATGTGACTAAGGTCACGGTGTGGCTTCTAGATACCTATTTTGAACCCCCGTCCCCTTTTTTTAAAGCAATGGGGCAGTGTCTTGTTGGTTTTTGTTGTGAAAACACGCAAGTGACAGAACTTATCCTTGAAATCAATTTCACTTTTGTTCAAGAAAATATTCTCTGAAGGAACAAGAAGCACCTGCCAAAGCCCCATCTGAGAAGGCAGTCATAGAAGAAGTATCTGGTCGAAGGATGATTCTGAACTGGAAAAGAATATTTGGCCCTAAAGAAAGTATAATATGAAAAATGAAATGATCCTTGTATACCGCATGAGTGACAAGGCACTGAGTACAGTACAGATTTCACTAAATATTAAATTAAAGAATTATAACCTTTCACATATCATTGTCTTTCCTAGGGCCATCTCAAAGTTTAGATTTCTTTTTTGAGGGGGAAAGATTCAGATTCTTATGGTTGCTGAAGTCCTTGTGGTATAATTATTACCCTGTTTAAAAATTACTCTTAGAAAGAAACTGACCATGACCAAAAAGTAATCTTTAATGAGTTTTACTTATCATACTTTTTAAGTGACTGTTAGAGATCAGTTTTACAGAATAATTGGAAAGCCACATTTACAGAACATGTATTGTTAATGGATGCATTACTTAAAAAACGACAATCAAAAACCACTTTTTCTTAGTATCATATGGAGAGCACAAATGAAAGCAGAGCTCGAGTCTGTCAAGAATTTTTACAAAGAATTTTTGTGTTATGACTTGAAAGCATTTCCAGTCAAAAATCTTGTAAGATGAATATTCAGTACTTAATGCAACATGTATTTTCTAAATTTAAAGTGTGCATTTGGGTTAAGGGAGATGTGAGCGAAAGAACCTGTGAATAAATAAAAAATATGAACACAGAGATCACCAGTGTGTGACAGATTACAAACTGTCCTTTCATACTGTGAATCTCTTTAAAAGATACTTTCCAAACAGGTATTATGCTAAACAAACTCAGTCAGTTGGAGAAAGAAAAATACCATATGATTTCACTCATATGTGGAATTTAAGAAACAAAACAGGTGAACATAAGGAAGGGAAGGAAAATAAGATGAAACTGAAGAAGGAGGCAAGCCATAAGAGCCACTGAACTCCAGGAAACAAACTGAGGGTTGCTAGAGGAGAGGTGGAGGGGGGGAGTAACAGGGTGACGGGCATTAAGAAGGGCACGTGATGTGATGAGCATGGGGTGTTATATGCAACTGATGAATCACTAAACTCTACCACTGAAACTAATAATACAATACATGTTAACTAAATCGAATTAATTAATTTATTGATTTTATTGTGTTATGTCAGTCACCACACGGTACTTCGTTTTTGATGCAGTGTTCCATGGTTCACTGTTTGCATATAACACCCAGGGCTCCATGCAATATGTGCCCTCCTTAGTACCCATCACTGGGCTAACCCATCTGCCCACTCCCTCCCCTCTAAAACTTTCAGTTTGTTTCTCCAAGTCCACAGTCTCTCATGGTTCATCTTTCCCACTAATTTCCCCACACCTTCATTTTTCCCTTCCTTCTCCTAATGCCCTCCATGCTTTTCCTTATGCTCCACAAGTCAGTGAAACCCTATGATAATTGACTCTCTCTGCTTGACTTTTTTCACTCAGCATAATCTCTTCCAGTCCCGCCCATGTTGATACAAAAGTTGGGTATTCATCCTTTCTGATGGCTGAGTAATACTCCATTGTATGTATGGACCACATCTTCTTTATCCATTCCTCTGTTGAAGGACATCTTGGCTCTTTCCACAGTTTGGCTATTGTTGACATTGCTGCTATGAACATTGGGGTGCAATGAACTTTTCTTTTCATTACATCTGTATCTTTGGGGTAAATACCTGGTAGTGCAATTTCTGGGTCATAGGGTAGCTCTATTTTTAATTTTTTGAGGAGCTTCCACACTCTTTTCCAAAGTAGTGGTACCAACTTGCACTTCCACCAACACTGTAAGGGAGTTCCTCTTTCTCCACAGCCTCTCCAATATTTGCTGTTTCTTGCCTTCTTAATTTTGGCCATTCTAACTGGTGTAAGGTGGTATCTCAATGTGGTTTTGATTTGAATTTCCCTGATGGTTAATGATGATGAACATTTTTTCATGTGTCTGTTAGCCACTTGTATGTCTCCTTTGGAGAAGTGTCTGTTCATGTCTTCTGCACATTTTTTGACATGATTATTTGCTTTTTGAGTGTTGAGTTTGAGGAGTTCTTTGTTGATCTTGGATATCAGCCCTTTGTCTGTAGTGTCATTTGTGAATATCTTCTCCCATTCTGTGGGTTGCCTCTTTGTTTTGTTGACTATTTCCTTTGCCGTGCAGAAGATTTTTATCTTGATGAAGTCCCAAAAGTTCATTTTCTCTTTTGTTTCCTTCATCTTTGGAGACGTTTCTTGAAAGAAGTTGCCATGGCCGATGTCGAGGAGGTTAAATTGAAAAAGGTATTTTCCAAGCAAAGGCAAATAAAGCACCCTAATCTTCAATAACATTAATTGGAAATATGACTGTTTAGAAGATTTAATTGTCAAATATGCTCTGAACAAAGTGTAAAGAAAATATTATATATCAAGATACAGGTGTATACAAATATATTTATAAATACATACACATGTATTGATGTATTAATATACATCAATACATGTGTATGTATTTAAGTACATGAATTGGAAAAAATTCAAATGTAAAAGAATTCAAGTGGGAAACAGGCATTCAGAGGCCTGTATTTTAGAATGAGTCTGTAAAAGTAAGGATGCAAAATGTAATTACTGAGATATTTTAAATGAACATAAAAGAGTTACTGAATAAACTACTTATTTTTTATTTCTACACGAATCTGCTTTACCAAATAGCATTACTTCACAACTGTATTTTGCTTAGATAGGTTGAAGGGCCCATTTTAATTTATTGAGCAATAATGTATATAGATTATCAATAAATTATAGATTTTACTTTTCTTCAAAATGGGAATAATGGCCTCTTTTGTCAAGTAGTATGATGTCTGTGTTTTGTTTATGTGTAAGTTGTACACTGTTTATCAATGTTTAAATTCTTATAGAAAGAATTTTAATTTCCCAAGATAGTCTGGTTTTTAGGATAACAGGGAAGCTTGCCCAGTGCAGAATTATCTACTATTACAGTGGACTTAGAGGTCTGGAAGGGATCTCATATCTAACTGGTCTAAGAGCTGGCCTCGAGGTAAGTACAAAGTGGCTAATAACTAACACAGTTTAATAAAAATTGTGATACTTGAAAATAATTATTTAGAAATCTGAATTCAGAAGAAAGTGAACAAAAAGGAAAAAATTAGTTTTACTCTGCATGACCCTTTCTACCAGCATGTTAACAAAGTTCTAAGATTAGCAGAGGTCAGAACAGTGGAAAGAAATCTCTAATCCTTCCTGGGGAGGTTTTCAACTCAGCCTAAACTCCAACTTGGCTCTCACTCTTCTTGTCTTCCACAGGGAGAATAAAGTCTCTTTGCTCTTTTTTATTTTTCTGGTACACAGGATGACTTCATGAATCTAGCTTTTCCACAGTGTGTGTAAGCAAAAGCTGTTTTTATGGCCTCAATAAAATATTATGTTTTATTTTGTTCTTTGATTCTCTTTTGTTGAATATCTGAATTTTGATGTTTATAACTTTTGTATTTTGTATGGTTAGTTAACATTGGTATTCGATCACCTTCTAAGATCTTGCACTTTAAATTCTGCTTTTCTTTATGTATTTATCCTTTTCTAGCCTCACTATCAACAATGAAGAACTGAAATAATAATTCCATCACCAAATAAATCATATCTTCCATGGTTTACCCAGTGTAAGACCTAAGAAGATCAGGTCTCCAGGCCACTTTAGTTGGCTAATTTTTTACCATATTCTTGATACGTTTTTAAAATAAAACAGAATGTATTAGTGGCATAAATAGTGAAATCCTGACTTGTCCCCCAAAGTGCAGTAACGTGAACAACAATGTGGCAGCAACTCCTCTCTCCTGGTACACAGATTTGCTAGTCAATGACAGTGTTTTTCCCTGTGCACCCAGAGGCACCCAGATGCAGACCCAGAATCTTTTTCAAAACAATGCTCTAGGCAACCACCCCCACTCTATAAATGTTGGGACAGAAACAAAAGTACATTTGTATTTTCTGGTATAGAAGGGTTATTAGATTTTTTAGTTTATATTATATCTACTTCTAATATGTGAAGGAATAAATGTTCATCCACAAGCAAGACAAAGGCATTATGTCCACAACTTTACAAGTTGTGCAAAGGGCCAACCCCAGTATTGGAGAATAAGTAGAAAAGATTTGAAATTTTTAAAATAAATAGTGGTTAATATTATCATTGTGTTAAAATTATAAAATTAATTCATATATACCCATATATACCCCCATCAATTAAGTGTATGAATGATCATGTGATTGAGATTAATCTTGTCTTACAGGGCAGAGTCTGAGCACCTTATAATGCCAAGGCCCTTTGCAGTCTGTTCCCAACTTTTTAGCTACGTCTGCCCCCACTTCCTACCATGTCCTGACCAGAACATATGCTACATTCCAACAATGCTGGACTGTAACCAAGCACAATATGGCTTTTCACATCCCCAGACACTGGAAAGTCTTTTCTTTTGCCTTCAATGCCCTTCCTTCTTCTGCTTTATAATTCCTACTTATTTGTCAAGAGCCAGGGAAAAATTAGCTCCTCTGAAGCCCTCTCTGAACTTGGGCATGTCAATCATTCTCACCCCAATGTTCCTGGAGCACTGTGTACAGACTTACTGTTGCTCTCACTGGATTATGATACTATTATTAATCTCCCATAAACGACATACACAATCTTCAAAGACAAGAAACACTGGTGCTTTCATGTCTGTGTCCCATTTTTCAAAAAGTACTTATACAAAGTATAAACTCCATAAATATATTTTGAATGAACAAATGAACATTTGAACCAATCATCCGCTAACCTAAAATGAACTCGGGTTTTAACCAAGAGCCTTTCTTAGGTTCACACTAATCTCTCTACTCCATTATGAAATTCTTTTTTTTTTTTTAAAGATTTTATTTATTTATTTGAGAGAGAGACAGTGAGAGAGAGCATGAGCGAGGAGAAGGTCACAGAGAGAAGCAGACTCCCCGTGGAGCTGGGAGCCCGATGCGGGACTCGATCTCGGGACTCCAGGATCATGACCTGAGCCGAAGGCAATCGTCCAACCAACTGAGCCACCCAGGTGCCCCTCCATTGTGAAATTCTTAACCATGCTATTTTTGCAAGTCTCACTAATGAGTGACAACCTCGCAGCTTCTGTATTTACCCATCCTAATCTCTCCATTCTCTCCTCCTTCCCCATCTCTGAAAGTAGTGAAAACTACAGTGAGAGGTTTTTATTTGAAAAAGAATCATATGTCATTACAGAATAAATACATTAGCTGCATGATGTTTTTTCTTTTCTGAGTCACTTACTCAGTTATTTTTTTAAAAGATTTTATTTATTGATTTGCCAGACAGAGATCACAAGCAGGCAGAGAGGCAGGCAGAGAGGAAGGGAAGCAGGCTCCCTGCTGAGCAGAGAGCCAGATGCGGGGGCTCAATCCCAGGACCCTGGGATCATGACCTGAGCCGAAGGCAGAGGTTTAACCCACTGAGCCACCCAGGAGCCCCTTACTCAGTTATTTTTATTGAGTAAGTGAGCTTAATTATTCTGAGAGGCCTGAATTGGGATTATGAGTCATAGATGACCCACTTATTAAAGGTAAAATGGCACCTAACCGCTGGGCACATCCTTTTCTTTCAAGAGTTTTCAGAATTAAACTTGGAGAGAGATGATTTGTTTACAATATCATAAAATAAGTTCTCATCCTTTTTTATGATTCTCTCTCTTCTCTGAAGAATATATTTTCTGATCATTATGGTGAGGGAAATCTTACTGTCCTTTACCCCAATGTGGCCAGTTCCAAAAGTGATCTCTTTTTTAATTCAAATCTATTTATATCCTACTGTTTATAAAAAAGATATGAGATAGTTTATAGCAAAAACACATATAATAAAATACAATTAGAAATAACAAAACTGTTGCCATGTTATAGGTGAAGTAAATATAAAGTTTCTAAGAACAACAGATGCTGTCATTTAGTTTAAATCCTGGTTTTTAGTTGCCTGAAAGACAAGGTAAAAATGAAAGACAGAATGAGTAATAAACTCAAAATGGATTAAAGGCCTAAATATGAGACCTGAAATGATAAAAACCCTGGAAGAGAGCACAGGCAGTAATGTCTCTGACACCATAGCAACATTTTTCCAGATATGTCTCCTGAGGCAAGCGAAATAAAAGCAAAAATAAACTATTGGGACCATATCAAAACAAAAAGCTTCTGCACAGTGAAACTATCAATAAAACTAAAAAGAAGCCTAGGGAGAAGATATTTGCAAATGACACACCTAATAAAGGGTTAGAATCTAAAATATATAAAGAACTAATATAACTCAAGAACCAAAAAAACAAATAATCCAATTTTTAAAAAATGAACAGAAGACATGAACAGACATTTCTCCAAAGAAGACATCCAGGTGGCCAACACACACATGAAAAGATGCTCAACATCAGGTAAATGCAAATGAAAACTACAATGAGATACCACCTCACACTTGTCAGAATGGCTAAAATTAACAACACAAGAGACAGATGTTGGTGAGGATGTGGAGAAAAGGGAACTCTCTTGCACTGTTGATGGGGATGCAAACTGGTACAGCCACTGTGGAAAACAGTATAGGGGTTCCTCAAAACATTTAAAATAGAACTTCTCTATTATCCAGGAATCACAGTACTAAGTATTTACCCCCAAATTACAAAAACACTAATTCAAAGGGATACATACACCTCTATGTTTATAGCAGCATTATTTCTAAAATTATTTAGAAATTTTATTTACTTATTTGAGAGAGATAGAACATGAGTGATGGGAGGAGCAGAGGGAGAGGGACAAGCAGACTCCATGTTGAACATGGAGCCCAATGAGGGGCTCAATCCCAGGACCTTGAGATCATGACCTGAGCTGGAATCAAGAGTCAGACACTTAACTGACTGAGCCACCCAGGCACCCCTATAGCAGCATTATTTACAATAGCCAAGATACGGAAGCAGCCCAAGTGCCTATTGACTGATGCATGAGTAAAGAAGAAGTGGTTCATATATACAATGGAATAATCAGCCATGAAACGGAATGAAATTTTGCCATTTCCAATGACATGGATGGGGCTACAGAGTATAATGCTAAGAGAAATTAATCAGAAGAAGAAAAACACCATATGATTTCACTCATGTAGAATTTAAGAAACAAATAAATTTAAAAAACAAGCAAAGGGGGGGGGACAACCAACCAACCAAGAACCAGACTCCTAATTATAGAGAACAAACTGATGGTTACCAGAGGTGGTGGGGATAGATGAAACAGATGATGGGGCTTAAGGAGCGAACTTGTCATGATGAGCACTGGGTGATGTATGGAAGTGCTGAATCACCACATTGTACATTGTAGGTTAACTACACTGGAAATTAAATTAAATTAAATTAAATTAAAATATAAGATGAGTAATTTAATTCTCATTATTTAAAAGGGAAAAATCTAACAAGGCAGAGGATCCTGGGTGGCTCAGTTGTTAGGTGTCTGCCTTTGGTTCAGGTCATGATCCTAGGGTCCTGGAATCAAGGCCTGCATCCGGCTCCCTGCTCAGCGGGGAGTCTACTTCTCCCTCTCCCACTCCCCCTGCTTGTGTTCCCTCTCTCACTGTCTCTCTTTCTGTCAAATAAATAAGCTAAATCTTTAAAATAATTGTAATAAAAAATAAATAAAGCTAACAAGGCAGATTATAAGAGGAAGCAAATTTTTCTGGCACTGAATTCTAAAAGAAAGTTCTCACTGAAACTTGTATGTATGAAAGAGGAGACACTGAGTAAATAGTGAACTTTACCCTGAACAATTATGTTTACAGTACTTGCTGGAAAAATTATATGGCTAGTATTTATTTTATATCTTATATATCAGGCTAAATTAATATGGTCCAAAAATAATCTTCTCATGGTCCAATTTCTCCAAAGACACTTGTCAGACTATCTAAGAAAGTGGTTCTTAATTCTATTCGACCTTGAACCCTTTTAAGAAACACTTGAATACCACAGACCTCTCAGCACAAAAACGCACATTCATTCCAGCTTTGTGTACAAGTTCAGGGAATTCACGGACCTCGTGAAATCCATCCATAATTCCCAAGGACTAGTGTATACATGAATTACATAGTTTTTAAATAATTTTTCATACATATCAATTTCAGTCTTAACATTTTTGATAAAAGATGAGGACTAAATGATTCAAGGCTGCAGTTTCACTAAGATTCCTAAAATATTTAATCTAAATGACTGAAAACCCCTTAGGCAAAATTCCTTCCTGTGATGATAATAACTTTTCTTAAATTATACTAACAGTACATTTATCTGCCAAGGCAATGTCACTTCCATTTTCTGCAGGTACTGTTTTCATGGCTGGATGAAAGGGTACCCTTAGCCTCGGCAACTGAACCGTCAGATCATAAAGTTGACATCTCATTATTAAAGGTCATAGAGAGTCATAGTACAGAGGTGCCTAAGGCAAAACAACATTTTCTTCAAAGATATTTGGGATTTATTCCAGCTCAAGAAAAGGTATCTGACACTAAATACTTTTTATGTCCTTGGTACTTTACAGATTATGCTTCATTTAATTTTTATAATTAGGAATTATCATATTATAAATATATAGAAACAAACCTCTGAGATATTAGATAACTTTCCCAAGTTTTCATATTAGTAAATGACAAAACCAAATTTCAATCTGAGGCTTGTCAGTGCAGCTTGTGTATGTTCTAGCGCACCGTGTTGATCGTCTACTCCTTGCTTTGCGCACTAACACTGAGAGGAGTTGGAAAACCCTATATCTTAAGAGACCTCTTCCATAACTCTTCCCAGAAATATAAAGATCAAGGTTTCTTGTAAAATCAAATTATTGGCATTATTAAGATTCTTCCCTAATTGGAATTGCTCATCCCCTTCTTCAGTAGTTACTCAGTCATTTATTTAACCCGACTTGTTCAATATACACTAGTTTATGGATTTTTAGAATATTAACTCCTCTTCAAGGGAATGATAAATGATGGTGAGATCAACAGTCTCCGCAGTTAAAAATGCTATTCACATAAGTAGTGATTATCATTATTGCAAGGAATTTGGTCTGTGAGTTCTCAGATCATTCACGTGAAATATTTTAGGAATGTCAGTGATAAATGAATTGGGATAAGGGGGTCTATCTACAGAAGATAGATGAGCTGCTCCAGAACCCACTAGGGTGAAACAGAGCATCTAATCTCCCTTATTTGGAATGTGGGTTGTGGTTATGTTCAAAATTGTTGCACAAAACTTTTTCTCTTTCTTACTTTTAAGTTAACTAAAAAAATGAAATAGTAAATAAATAAAAATAAAAATAGTAAATTATTTTGAGCTATATAATAAAATTTTAAAAATAAGCTGAATAAAAAATAAAGTTACAAAAGTTTAAAGCTAAAATCAGAATTGAAACATAACAGTATAAATGATTGAACGCACTACAAAAAATTAATATTAAAGTATAAGAGAAATTTGCCTATTTTGGCCCTAATTTTTATATGAAAAAGCATAATGATATAGTCCATTTTAAAAGCTAGAATTTTTAAAATAATAAAAACACAAATAATTAATATAAATCTTGTTATAATTTATACATGAACTTATGGTATCTGATAATTTTTCTACATTAAACATGGACTGTTTTTTTAAATGAATCTACCACTCTTTCAGGGAGAGAATAAAATGATTCACCTATAAGGGCAAAGAAATTAAACTAGCCTCAAGACATTTCTTTCGCCAACAAACTTTAGTGCCAGAAGAGAATAGAGCAACATCTACAAAGTTCTCAGGGTAAAAATATGACCCCAGTATTTTATCATATTTTATCATTTGTAGAAGATGTGCACAAAACTCAGAGATAGAATATCTCTGAGTAGTCTCTTTTCTTCCCAGCTCTACGGAGTATAAATGACAAATAAAATTGTAATATATTTAAAGCGTACAATGTGATGATTTGATATATGTATATATTGTGAAATGATTACCATCAAGTTGCTCAACAATCCATTAAATATGCAGTATAAAGTTATTAACTAAAGCCACCACGCTGTACATTAGAGTCTCAGACTTACTCATCTTACAACTGAAAGTCTGCGCTGTATCCTTCAACCAACAGCTTCCCATTTCACCCAGTCCCAGCCTCTCGCAACCACCATTCAGTCTCTGTTTCTAGGAGTTTGATTTTTTTTAAGATGCCACATATAAGTGACATCATATGACAGTTATCATTCTCTTCTGCCTTATCTCATTTAGCCTAATGCCCTCCATGTTCATCCATGTTGTCACAAACGGCAGGGTTTCCTTCTCTTTTTTTGGCAGAATATTCCACTGTGTGTATATACCACACTTACTTCATCCATTCCTCCATCAGTGGACACTGAGGTTGCTTCCATATATTGGCTACTGTGAATAATGCTACAACAACATTGGAGTGCAGATATCCCTTCAAGATACTGATCTAATTTCCATTGAATATATACCTAGGAGTGGGATTGCCAGGTTATGTGGTAGTTCCAATTTTAATTTTTTAAGGAACCTCCACACTGTTTTCCATAATCAATGGCTATACCACTTTCCATTCCCACCAACAATGCATAAGGGTTCCCTTTTCTCCACATGCTTGCCAACATCTGTCATCCCTTGTCTTTTTTATAATAGGTATCCTAACAGATATGAGATGATATCACATTGTGGTTTTGCTTTACATTTCCTGATGATAGTGATTTTGAGCATATTTTTATATAACCTGTTGGCCATTTGTATATCTCCTCTGGAAAAAAGTTTACTCAGGTACCTTGCCCATTTACCTAGGCTATTTGAGGGGATTTTTTGCAACTAAGTTGTAAGGGTTCCTTATATATTTTAGATATTAATCCCTTATCAGGTAATAAGGTTTGCTAATATTTTCTCCCATTCCATAGGTTGCTTTTTCCTTATGCTTAATGTTTCCTTTGCCATACAAATACTTTTTAGTTTGATGTAGTCCCTACTTTATTTTGCTTTTGTAGCTTGTGATTTTGTTATCAGATTTAAAAAAAAATCATTGCCAAGGCCAACATTGAGGAGCTTTTCCCCTGTGTTTTCTTCTTAGAGTTTTATGTTTTCAAGGTCCTACGCTTTAATCTTTAATTCATTTTGAGTAGATTTTTGTTTGTGGAGTATAATGGGGTCCAAATTTCATTCTTTTGCATGTGTCCATCCAGTTTTCCCAGCACCATTTACTGAAGAGACTATCCTTTCTCTCTTGTGTATCCTAGGTGCCACTATTCAAAATTTGTTGACCATGAAATGCAGTCATCCAAGATATGAATGAAAACAAGGAACTGAGGAATGGAGATGCTGTGGTAAAAAAGACTGATAGAGAAAACTCCATCCATTTAAATGTGAAGCCAAGAATAAACAACTCTGAAAATTATAACTATATAATTATAGTTATATGTCAATATTATAAAATTTGAAATGACAGTATTATAATACACTAAATAAAAAACAGAAGGAAAAGGAAGAAAGGATGAGTGCTCATTTCCTTATCTTTCACAGAAGTAATCAATCAATATGATATAAAAGTAAAACATGAACATTAAGAAAATTTCTTAATGTTCCTCATCATTCTTCTATAAAGGCTCTTTTAGCAATTATTATCTTTCATGAAGAAACATCAGAAGGTTGAATATCCAGTAAGCTTCATATTAGCTTCCTTTTATATTAAATTCAAATAAAACTTAATTCATCTTTTAATTAAAAATAACATGTATAAGTAGATGCAATTTTTGTTGCTGGCCATCTACACTTATATTTCTATCTTTATGTATATGTAGAGCAATGGCTAAAAAGCTATTCTATGGCTAAAAATTTATTATATCAATATCTGTCTCTAAATGGTGGTACATGAAAGTACTTCGTTATCTCACTTGTACACTTCTGCATGGCTTAAATGTTTATAAATGGCTGTTAATTCTGTGAAAAATAAATAATTCTATAAAATTTTGCTTAAAATCATGGAAGTATCATCAAAAAAGATGGAGCAGTAAATACATAACCTTAAAATGATAAACAGTTGAGGTATATTATGCAGCCTTCTATATATGGAAAAGATTGCAGACTAATTGCAGAAAAGAAGATTGAATGAGAAAACTTGAATAAAGCTATAAAATGACATCTCTAATATATCTTTCCCTAAAAGTTTTTAAATAGACTTCAAAATTGAGATTAGAAATAGAAGAGTACCGGGGTGCCTGGGTGGCTCAGTGGGTTAAGCCTCTCCCTTTGGCTAAGGTCATGATCCCAGGGTTCTGGGATCGAGCCCCGAATCGGGCTCTCTGCTCAGCGGGGAGCCTGCTTCCTCCTCTTTCTCTACCTGCCTCTCTGCCTGCTTGTGATCTCTCTCTATCAAATAAGTAAATGAAATCTTCTAAAAAAAAATAGAAGAGTACCATGAGTTTTATTTTTAGTAAAGCAAATTTGAATAATAGGTTCTTACTATGTGTATATCATTAGATAACTACACTACAATATAAATTATTTACCTTCAGATTGTTTTTTGGAAAGTAGCTTTGTTGAAAGGTAGTGAAACTAAAAAGGTGTTATGCAATAATTTCCTGCAGATGGTCAATATTTTTAGGCATTTATTAAACATATAATTTAAATAAACTACTTTACAATAAATGTTCCCAATAAATTATACCTTTCCTCTAAAAAAAAAAAAGAGAGAGAGAGAGAAGCAAACCATTAGAGACTCTTAACTAGAGAGAGCAGAGGGTTGCTGGAGGGAGGTGGTGGGGGACGCGCTAACAGGTGATGGGTAGGCACTTGTGATGAGTGCTGGGTGTTGCACATAAATGATGAATTTTACCATATTGTTAACTTAAATTTAAATAAAAACGTGAAATTTAAAAAAAAAAAAAAAAAGATCAATACTGTCCAGCAGCTGAGGGAGCGTGCGGGTCTGCTCGACATCTCAGAACCTCCCTTGTGGGGTGTCCCTGAAGACACACAGAACCACCTAATCGGAAGTGTGCAGCTTTAGGGCACAAAAACAGGCTTCCCAGCAAGAGTCTGAGGCAGATGGGTCTGGAGAAAGGGCAAGGCCGTGCCCAGCCCCCGCGGCGGGAAAGCTGGCCCTGTCCGGGCGTTCGGAGGAGGCCGCTCTTCCCTCGTGGCAGAGACGGTGCCAATGGCCTGTGCGGCTTGGCCTTAATCACCGCAGGGTAAGAATAAAGCATGAGACATCTATGAAAAAAATAAAATAAAATAGAAAATACAAACCTTTCCTTTTGTGAAGAGAAACAATTACCTACATGTCTAATTTTTGTCAAAGCAGCAGTAAATTGAAGGGGGCATAAAGATGAATGTTTTTGTTTTGAAGCCAAAGAATTTGCCTTTAAGATAGTCATAAATAAACACCATAATAGCCAGTGTTGACAGAAGCAGCTAAAGAACAAGACATCAAAATTCCGTTTTAGCCATAAGGGTAATTCTACTTACAATTTTTTTTTTCTGATTTCCATGTACAGGTGGTCACAGATAATACAGAAACACCTTGGCTTATATAAAATTATCTTCTATCCAGCCAGCCATCTAACCAAATTCTCTTAATAGAACTTGCACATTCTTACTAAGATGAGCTTATCATGGGTTTCTGCATTCGTTTTCTAGGGCTACCTTCACAAAATGTCACAGACCAGGTGACTTAAACTGCAGAAATCTATTTTTTCACAGTTTGGAAGATGGGAAGTCCAAGATCAAGGTGTCGACAAGGTCGGTTTCTCCTGAGGCTTGCAGGAGGAAACCAAGCTTTCTCACTGTGCACTTGATACAGGAAACAAAGGCAAAAGAAATGTAGCTTAAATTAAATCTTCTTATAGCTCACAGCCCACAGATAGAAACCTGAAACATGCAGAGTGTGACATTCCTCGAGGAACTCTTGGCTGCCTTAGTGCCTTTAATACATGAAAGTAACTTCACCCTGGTCGCAGCTGGCCCTTCAAGGTCCTGCAGGCCTCCAGACTCCTTGGAGACGGGTGCTCCCCTTAACCCCCACTAGTTAGAAAGCATACAATTAGTCACTCCTCACAACCCCAGTATAGCTCTGTCTGCCCACAGGTCCCATCCTGTGAGCAGGGAAAGGGTTAAGGTATAGGACAGAGAGATAGGGGGCCCCTGACTCCCCTGATTAAGGTCCAAAACTATTCTTGGGAGATAGAGATGCTGAGACAGTGAGACAGAGCTGAACAAGAAATAAGGGAAGAACTCAAGACCACACAAGAATCTCCAGGCCCCGAGCTTCCCAGTCAGTTCTCAATGAAAGACCGCCACCAAAAGCCTCCGTGGCAACCCACAGGGGACCCCCTCACTCTAGAGAGTTTTTTCTTTCCTTTCTGCTCTCACTTCCACTTAACAAACTTTCACTTCATTCCACCCTTTGGCGTCCATGGGTCTGGACCCTGTGAGACAAGAACCCTGCAACCCTGCAACCCCCTCACGTGGTCCTCTGTATTGTGTGTGTCTTAATCTCCTCTTCCTATAAGGCCACCAGTCATACTGAATTATAGTTCCACTCTTTTGAGCTTACTTTAACCTTAGTTACCTCTTTAAAGGTTCTTTTCCCAAATATGATTGATCACATTGGTGGTTAAGATTTCAACATATGAATTTGGGAGTGGGGGAAGGGGAGAGGGGTCAAAGTTCAGTCCATAACAATTTCTAAGGATATGTAGATATATAATAGACAAGAAAAAGAAAAATCATTTTCTTTTCCATTATCTTAGGTGTTATCTCATTTTCTTCCTACTGCATTTTAGACAACTTCTAAAATAATGTTGAATAATAATAAAGTGCTGGTCATCTCTGTCCTTCTTCTAAGTGTAACAGAAATGTCTAATGTTTCATCACTTAGAACCATGTTTGCTATTTATTTCTGACAGTCTGTCTTATTTAAGCATATTCTGCTATCCTTGTACTTAGACTTTTTATGAACAACTGCTCTTTTATTCAAAGCTTTTCAGTGTCTATTGATATAATTATATGGCTTCTTTAATTGGAAAGTGTAAAGAATTAAACTCATAGGTTTCTGATATTGAGATAACTTTGCATTCCTGGGATGCGTTCTACTTAGTCATGACATATTAATCGTATTCTGTTTGCCAATATGCTATTTAAAATTTTTCGTTCAATAAAATTTAAAATTTACATAAGCTTTGATTCAACAATCCCACTTTGGAGACTCTAGCCCACAGAAAGACAATCCCCAGCAGGTTAAGATGTTTATACCTAAAGATGTTACTTAGCAAATGTTAAGTAGCGCAGTTTAAAGTAGAAAAAAAAGGTTTTAAAAAGTTATCCTATAAGGAAGTTTATTTTTTAAATTTCATCTAGTGACTACACAGATGGTCTTCTCAACATATTGGAACACTGGTAATTTTATAGAAAGATTGGATTGTAACTGATGCAGAGAGAAGGGGGGTATAAGGGACAGGTTTGTTGGGGTTTTTTTTAATGTTTACAATTAAAATCTCAATATTTTTGTAGAACCTGATAAGCTGATTCTAAAATTCACATGAAAAATAAATGACACAGTATATTAAAAAAATTTTTTTAAACAACAAAGTTTGGAGGTCTAATCAGATTTCAAGACTCACAACAATCAAAACAGTGTAGTGTTGGGGCGCCTGGGTGGCTCAGCAGGTTAAGCCTCTGCCTTCGGCCAGGGTTATGATCTCAGGGTCCTGGGATCGAGCCCCACATCGGGCTCTCTGCTCAGCAAGAAGCCTGCTTCCCCCTCTCTCTCTCTGCCTGCCTCTCTGCCTACTTGTGATCTCTCTGTCAAATAAATATAAAAAAAAAAAAACAGTGTAGTGTTGGTTGAAGGATAAATTTATGGTCAGTGGAACAGAATACAGAGTCCTTAAATAGAGCCACACATGTGGTTAATGGATTTTTATTTATTTATTTATTTATTCGTTAATGGGTTTTTGACAAAGGTGTCAACGTAACTCAAGAAAGAGAAGAAAGGCTTTTGTACAAACAGTGCTGGAATAACTGAATATGTATATGGGAAAAAATGAACCCCATTCCTTGCATAAGAGTACACAAAAAATAAGTTAAAATGCACATAGTCCTACACATAAAAGCAAAATCTATACAACTTCCAAAAGAATACACAGAGAAAAATAATGAATGAGAGAACAGGTAAACAAACTAATATATTCAGAAAATATAACATAACTTAGAAATAAAAATATTAATCAAGCAGCATATGAAATTTGAAAACATGAGGCTGAGAAAAAGGAGCCATTGCAAGAGAGTACAAATTACATGATCCCATTTGTGTGAAAGTTTGGAGCAGATTAAACTAATGTATAGTGGAAGAAAGTGGAACAGCTGTTTCTTGGGGCCAGGAGTGGGGTTGGTGCTGGAGGGATCAGAAAATGTGGTTGGTGAAATAGGAAGGAGTAGAAAAAGGAAAAAGCAAACCCCCATTTTGTCCCCAACTTCCTACCTGTGCACTGCTGATGCTAGGACAGAACAGTTTCCAGAAATGTTATGGAATATGTCTGAATTCTCTTACAAGGGAAGAACTGCATAGAATATACTTAAGAAGAGAATGAGTTACAAAAATGAAGTCCCTTGTTGCATGAAGGGACTTACAGAAAAGTTCCAGAACAAAGAACCATACACATTGCCCGTTATAGTTTATTTGCAGCAAATAAAAATGTGTGTCTAACATCACAAAGGTATTGTTTCCAGAAGATGAAAACAATAATGAAGTGCCAATCAAAAGCCAGTTCATGTTAATGTGGAAAAGAAAAGCTTTGAGCACAGTTTAAAGCTTAAAAGTGTAAAGGAGACCAGAGATGCCTTTTGGTTTTCCACAAAGACCAAGACCAGGAGAATCAACACATGGTAAATACATCTGATCCCCCAAAGGTCCTCAAACAGAACCGGAAGTGGACAATGTTAAGATCCCTGAAAGGAGTTTCAAAGACAATGTGCTTCTGAGCAGGGAAACGCCATGAATGAAGAAGTGTTTGAGAAAGTTCTCGCTCTTCTACAAGAGACCGAAATCTCAGGAACGATCATCAGGAAGTAGGGAGACCTCTACGGAGGCAGCTGCGGAAGTCTGACAAATGATGGAAATGTACTGAAACCCCAACACTGAAAACTAGGGGACCTTGGAGAGCTTCTAGGCCCACATTCTCTTCTTGCAGCCGGTCAAGCAAAACAGGCTCAGAAAATGCAACTGACATGAAATCTCAGATGTGCCGCAAAACTTAAGTTCTTTATTTTGTCAAAAAACAATCTGTTTTCTGTGTTTCCACCTAATCCCTAGCAGGCTTAGATACAGACATATTGGACACACGAATAGAGAGATCTCCAGTACACTCTGATGATCTATCAGGCCCTTCAAGTAATGCTCAAGTAACGCTCTCTCATTTGAATAAAAATCCTCAGCCTCCCAGGAGCCCCTTCCTGCCCAACCTCCAGTAAATTTGCAACCATATGGGGTGTTATATTCTCCTGGTATTAGAGTAAAGGGGCTCTCAGCCTCCTGCCAGTCCTTGGACTGGCATCTGCTGGTCTCTGAATTGATGTCCCCTGTTCTCCTGGTTACAGTTCGCCTCATTGGCCTCTGTTGATGTCATGTACGGCCAGCAAATTTATGATCCATTCCTTTGGTTTGGACTTTGTTCCCAAAAGAAACTGCCTTCTTCCTTCTGCCAACTCAGCTTTTTCTCAATTCTTACTGGCTTCAAACTCCTGGTTTACCCTGCAGCCTCCATCCAGTACCCTGGCCTGATGGCCTATTCTCATGAGGTCATGAGGTCACCTCACCCTAAATGTCTCTCATGTTAGTATCCAAATCCCTCCCTTCCACACACTGGTCAGGGTCTTTACCCCCACCCCAAACTCCTCCCTGAGTCCCAGTTAGGGGAACAAGAAAGAGGCATACCACATTGATAGCCCATCAACTTCCCAAACATTCCTTCAACCCAGGCTAAAACCAAGAGAGAGAAAATCAGGACACCTATTTCATTGGTCCTATATTCTACTTCTTCCTATCCCTTCTATCCTTCAACCCCATGCCAAAAAGGATGTTAGCTCTCTTCGTATATTCCAAACTTCATCCCCTTCTCTCTGACTGAAGTCTCTTTATTACCCCTTAGAGAAAATTAGGGAAACCTTCACTAAACACTATGACAAGAAATATATTACACCTAAAGACCCTGGACTAACCTTAATATAATATATGGATTTAAATGTTTAATAATTCCTAACTCTAAGGAGTACCCAGGTGGCTCTGTTAGTTAAGTGTCTGACTCTTGATTTTGGCTCAGGTCATGATCTCAGGGTCATGAGATAGAGCCCCAGGTCAGGCCTGCACCAGGAATGGAACCTGCTTAAGAGTCTCTCTCTCCCTCTCCCTCTGTCCCTCCCCACCTCCACCCCCACCCCACCCCTACTTCCGTGTGTACATTCATTCTCTTTCTCTAAAAAAAGAAGGAAGGAAGGAAGGAAGGAAGGAAGGAAGGAAGGAAGGAAGGAAGGAAGGAGAAAAGAAAAGAATTCCTAACCCTTCAAAAGCTTTCAAATAGGCTTTCAAGTATCTTATGAATTAATCAAATATGTGTCTTCTATCAACCAAAGAAAAATCACAAGGCCAGCCCATATTCAAAGGTTAGGGAAACGGACTTTTCTCCTTAGTGGAAGAAACAACAAAATATTGTGGCCAAATATTTCAAGCCACAAGAGGGGAATAGGGCTGAATCAATCCATTGGAGTCTTCCCCAAACTCCACCAAACATCATCTACCCGCCTATCATTTTCTAACCCTAGCTACAAGAAAGGAAGAAAACAAAATCTTTCTGCTGGACCCATGGCTGTCTAAAATAAAAGCAGAGTTCTGCCAGTAGAAGCAGAGATGGAGAAGGGATCTGTAGGCAAGGAATCAGCATTGTCACTACACTAAGTATCTCCCAAGGTTACATGAGTTTTTCTGAGTCTGTGTTCTTAACCCTTAAATAAATACTACCCCAAAATAACATCTGCTTTCATTCTATCTTGTCAAACAAGTGCTTAATAAGCTTAAACATCCTTTCTCCAAAATAACTCACTGAAATCCCCTGACATGTCCAGCACCGCGAGATGCTAGAGCCTTCCGCACTAAGGGATTACGGTTGGTGAACAAGATGGGCTGGTAAACCACTAGGGTATCAAGCGGTAATTACACACGCATACACAGAGCACTAAGGGAGCTCAGACAGGGGCAGGATCAATCTTCAAAGCTCATTTCTGATTCTTTCTGGTAGAGGCTTTTAATTACAAGCAGCATTTACTCATGTAAGCTGTGCCAGTTTCCGTTCTAGCTACTGAGACACAGCATTGAAGACGACGACCCTAGAAAACAGTATCATGAAGCCATTACCGCTGTAAACAATACAGAGTGTCCTGGTGGGGAGTGCTGGAGGGAGCCTCATGGGAATGTGTGGGGCAGTCAAGAAAAGCATCTTTAAGGTGGTGACCTTTGACGAGAACTAAATCATGGGAGAAGCCAGGTATGTGGAAAACTGCCCTTGGGTGCAGTCAGTGCTACAGTCCTGAGTCAGGAACTATGAAGAGAAAGAGGGTCAATGTGACTAGTGTGCGTGTCAGAGAAAACAAGCTGTGGGGCACGAGAACCCATAAGTGGGCCAGCATGTACTTGTAGGTTGTGACAATGGTTGACTTTTTGTACTAGATGCATTGAGAAGTCATTAGAAGATTTTAAAGCAGAAATAGGATAGCATATGATTTATGTTTTTTGAAAGGCCACTGTTGTGTAAAAAGACAGATTGCAGGAAAACAGCATTAAAGGAGGAGGAAAATAAAAT